>NW_026136701.1:14868213-16334463 GCF_905237075.1 Dicentrarchus labrax
ATGCTCCAAAGTTCTCCCTCTCTGTCTCGGCGCTCTGTCAGGCGGCTCTCCCAAAGTTTTACCACCTTGCCTTCCCCCCGTACCTCTCGAATGCTCTCTCAAACACAAACAAACAGTGCTCTTCAGTCCTCCAGGGCTCTTTGCTACTTTCATTAGTGACAAAGTAACTGGGAAAAGGCTCGACTTGACTCAGTGCTTGCACAGTTCAGTCTCTAAGTTACAGTACACTATTGCTCAGAAGTTGTTGTTTTTTTCTTCAAGTGGAAGAAACCTCATGTGAGGATTGCTGCTCAGGATGCTCCAAAAACTGTCTGACATGGCTCGTCCCTCAGGGATAACTTTATAAATATGGAAAGGAGAATCAAATATAAATTTTGGGGAGCAAATAGGCACAATGAAAATCAACAAAAATGTTTTTGTTTCAAATCTCACCTCTGAGCATGAGGGAAAAGGGAATCAAACAAAGATAAATAAAAACGTGACATGTTTGTCAGAAAAAAAAAAACAATTCAAGCCAGGAAATTGCTATTCAGCTTGTACCTATATCATACTGCAAAATTAAGCTATTGATTTATTTGTTAAGGCCTACATGGTGAGTCTTCATATTTAGTCATTCACATAAACAGTTTCATCGTCTCTTTAATTTTGTTGTCCTTCAAAAAAATGCTACATGCAGACTACAAGCCCTTGACGCACAGAGGCGCAGTCTGTTTTCAGATCACCTAAGCTTCTTACCACAGTATTTGTAGTAAAACTGAGCAGTTATGTGGAGATTTTTTCACCACCCGTAGCTTTTAGTTAGACATCGAGACGCCACAGCAAGTGTGTGTGCTGCAGCATCAGAGATTTCACTCTGCCTCTCAGCAGGGTGAAATGTTCCCCAGTGGAATCTGTGGCCCTCGGGTGGTGGGACCCTTCAGCAGTTCTTGCTGACCTGTGGCCCTGCTTACCCTCTGTCCATTTGGCTCGGACTGCACATTGTCCAAAAAACAAAACAAAAAAAAACAAAACAAGCAGTAACTGAACTTTAAAACTCAGAGAAAGTTTTAATCCCAATGAAGTGTCTCCTGTAGAAATAATAATCACTGAAGGCTATTTAGTAGAATACTCTTGCAAATGGTGAAAAACGGCGGCTTAAAAGCACAGTCGGTCAATTACGCTCGTTAGAGGAGGGCAGATACACAGACATGCATGTACACCAACCACACACACACGCACACACACTCTTGACTTGCCTCATTAAAACCCATCCAGCTACTAGAACTCAGAGATGTGAATGTTTCCCTTGAGGAGTGGGGCACGTTCATTTTGAGAAAGGCAGAAGATTCAACTTTTTTCTTACTTGCTTATAATTACAGAGATTGCTGGAATGCATGACCCTGAGAATAAGGCTGAGTCCTGGGAGAGTCCACTAGAAGCATCACCATCTTCAGTCTTGCTCTCCATTGTGTGTCTCCCTGGTTGGATGCCACCCACACCAGGCATGAGTGAGGTCGAGGCAGTGCCCCCATCACCAGAGGAGCGCTCCCCGGGGACTTTAACTCTGCTCCAACAAGCCAAACTCCTGAGGCTGAGAAAAAAAAGTCAAGATAGCAAGTGACTGAAAACATTGCCCTCTCTGAGCACTGAGACATACTTCCCCGGTAAACTGATTAAAAAAAGAACAAAAACAACACGGAGAGCTAACAATCAGAAGGCTTCAGAGTTGGCAAGCGAGGGTGAGTGCAGCTTTCCAACTTCACTGTTATCCAAATTGTTGGGCAATTAAACACTGGAGCACAAACCTATCATATGTATGCTGTTCACATAAACATTGTGTCTCTCTGTCTACCAAGAACTAGCGCATATAAAACAATGTGGAAATCACAATATGCCTGACCTTCCACCCACTAAAGAGCCACGCCTGTTTCAATAAAGGGTCAATGACAGCCTGCATGTCTCAACATCCTTGCAAACTGAAGGATGTCAACAAAGTAGAGTGAATGTAGAGTGAGTGGTCCTCGTCAACAGTGACCTTCCAGCTGGATATCCACAACTTCCATCTTCCCAAGCCAAGGAGCCCCATGGAGCAACTCCCAAACCGGGTCATTAGCGCAGTGGTGTCACCAGACAGCAGATCACGGGCCAGAGAGGGAGCAAGAGGGGGACTCCTGGCACTGCAGCGGCTGCTGTGCGGTTTGACATTCAGGGCTGGCTGATCTATGGGGCTGGGGAGACAGTGCCCTTGCTCTGGGTCTTCATGAGGAGAAGGTCCTGGCAGTTTTCCCCTTACTTACTCCATCATAAAACTGAGGTCACAAGATGTTAGACTTGTGTAGCCCTTACTTGCAACATCAAGACCCAAGCCGTAGGGCGTTATCATGGTTTTAGTGACGATTATATCACCTGCGCCACTGGATCCAGCACTGAAAGCCATTTGACATCATCAGTTAGATGACTAGTAGCATGATAGAATTCCTAGACAAACTAAAATTACACTCCCTCACCAGCTGGCTGCATTACTTTAATGCCCAGAATATACAGCAATGAACTGTACATTTATTCTCTTCGACCAACTTTAGATTGCTTGTCATGACAATAACCTCTACAAAGATGTGTTATTGGCATGAAGAATACCATTTAACCACAATGGGACGGTTTCATAGTGTGATCAAAAATCATTCTAGGGGTTTTATGTCCTTCTAAAATGGCTTTGACCTCCACAGCCCGTCTCCAGCAAATGGTGACCACTATGAACATGCCAAGAAAGAGGATCCCCTGGGGGCATTACCATGAGCCAAGACGAACATAAAAATCTCCCGGTGAAAGATGGACATTTTCCACTTGGCACCGCCACACAAGATGAAAGGAAAAGATAGCAAACCTTTCAACACTTTTTTTTTTTTTACTGAAATGAGAGTGATTTTTTTTTCTTGCTCATTACCACTCTCTCATTAGGAGATCTTCTCTGTAAGATGAGATCAAGCCTACTCACCTCTCTATATGCTGGTAGTTACCTAAGCTGCAGCATGTAAGTGTGCTACAGAGCCCCTTATCATACAGAACATTTTAAACAATCAGCCAGACTCACCTCGGAGTGGTACTAATGTCTGATTACTGGGTTCAATGGATCTCACACTGAATGTAATACTTTTGTCAAGCATATTTTTCAGAATTAAACATATACCATGGCCAAAGAACATAGCTACTGCTTTTGGTTACACTGATGATACTAGAGAACAAACACAAGACTGTTATTGCTGCTAACCCAGTGAATTAGACCTTTGTGAGTTTTTACAAATGTGAACAATTGCGTAGTCAATGACTGCGGCTCGAATGGAAGCTTTTTGACTCTCTTGTAGAGTAATGAGCTGTAGTGCAAATTAAGAGCAGCCATCTTCTCATCAGCATGTCCAATTTACTTTACGCAATCATGCCTGGGAAAAAAAGGCAGCTGTGTAGACTGACTGGTGTGTTGTAGTTGTACGAAGGCATGTGGATATAAAAAAAGGCTCTGAAGGATTAGAAGAACCCTCACTCCCAGGCCATGCACACATTATTCATCCCTCCTCCTCCTCCTCCTCCTCCTCCTCCTCTCCCCTCTCACCTTCATCACTCCCACCCGCCCACCACCTTTCTTGCTCCCTGATGACTCCCCCACTTCCCTGACAGTTGCATAAGCCCCAAGAACCCCTCTCTGGACCACGGTGGCGGGAGTTGGGAGCTGGGACGGTGTTAATTAAAAGAAAAGGTTAACACACACGGGGCTGGCAGAAGGCACGTTCAGGAAGCTCCCTTGGTAGAGCAGCTGCTCACTGTTTCCTCCCTCAGAGGCCCTCAGGAGGGCGACCAGCGACCAGGGATGGAAGCCAGGTGATTGGGGACACTAGGATGAAGGAGTGACTGGGCCATAAAGGATGGAGCTGATTTGACCCTCACACTAAGGAGCAGCCAGGGGGGTGTAGCGAGTGGTTCCACTCACCTGTCCAGTGCCTCCCTTCCCGGGCCTTGGTTTGGAGCTGATTAGTGTGTCCCAGAGAAGGTCTCACCTCCCTAAACACCGCCCACACACACATACCTTCGTTAGACAGTGGGACGCATGCCAGGCCCATTTAGAGGAGTATGTCAGAGAGGTAAGGAGAAACAGACAAAGAGTGGGATGAAAGGAGACATGGAGCGGTACAGAAATGGTCTTTCAGAGAGAAAAAGTCAGGCTGGACATCAAAGGAGGGGTCAAAGGGTTGCATGGGACTGAACACGCGCAGAAGTTGAGTCTTGGAGAACTTGCCCATCAAGATCCTGCACAGCTGTTGTCGCTGACTGCGCCATGTGTGATGCACTGTCTGTGGGAGATCATTAAATAATGATAAATTATCACTTCATATTGCTCAAATATGTAGCATTATTTTCAAAAAAAGAACATTCATCTGGGAAAATAGTTGGCCTAGTTTAGGAGAGTTAACATTGAAATAGGTGTTTTGCATCAATTGGGAATAAATGATAAATGGATCACACTTAGTAGCAATATTTTAAAGATTAATTCATTAAAGTAAATTAAGAGCTCTAAATCTGTTTAATATTCCAGAAATAAGACTAAGTGTTTTAAAACCATGATTAAATCTTTGTATTTTGGCCCTTTGTTTCCACTCTGAACACGTCTATGCACATTTACCCCTCTCACAAAAGGCTCCCAATACCGTCTATCTTAGGTCAATACATTGTGACGATCAAACATAGAGCACTGATTGCCACTTCAATTAATTCCAATAAATACTCATGAGCTTTTAAGACAAACAAGAGGGAGTGAAACAGTTTTTCCTTCCTTTCCCCCCAAACAAGCAGAGATAATTAAACATCTATCCTCAGAGAAGAAGTGTTCCCACTGGAAGGTTGTTTGGTTTAAGGATTTGCTCAGTGGTTTGACTCGCCAGGGACTCTCCATTTGAGTCTCAAGGTTTTATATCTCTAACAAGGCTTTAATTGCCAAGGTAACAGACCACCTGATTAAGCCTGACAATAAGTCTGTTTTATCTGTCGAGTAGGAGCGAGCATAATAGACTGCAGGGATGAGGAGGAATATTCAAATTCAGCTACGAACGAGTCGTGTTATTTTTATGCAGCCAACAAACAGAGAAACACATCGTATGGTCCTGCACCTCAGCAGTGTGAACTTTCCTCAAAAATTCTATTTACTGCACGTCAACTTTGGAAATGCACAGTACTTGCAGGAAAGATCCTAATTCTACTGAGAGTGTGGAGGAGGCGGCACTCAAAGCCTCAGGTCCCATGCCATGTGCCCTCCTTATTGTAACGAGTGCATTTCTCTCCTCAAACTCTGACTGGTGAGTGCGTCGAGGAGGAGGAGGGGTATTCTTCAGAGGAGACGGGGAGCGTCTGGTGGTGAAAAACTCTGTGTTAAAGTCCCATCTCTCCTGTCAGAGGGCTGACACGGGGCATCCAGGGACGCAGGGCCTTTGGTGCTCTGAGTCTGGACACTGGCCTAGTTTCCCCCCTCTACTCTCCTCCACAACCCACCAAACCCCCCCTCCTACAACATCCCACCTACAAAACACTCCTCAGCCGCCCCATCTCATCTGTTCTTTACTGTCAACCTGACCTCAATGAACTGCCCTCTTCCTCCAACACCTCCTCTCCATCCTTTCACTCTGTCCTGTCTCGCTTTCTTTCCTTGCTTTCACTTTTTCTTGACGATCTTGTTAATATTTGAAATACTAAAACTCATATTGAAACTAGAAACAAAATAAGTATTTAGTATTCATCCATACAATCTAAGAAGCTTTTGAACATGTAGTGTGAACACACTACACACTAAAGAAAAAAGTAAGTATACTCAAAACTAGCATTATGCATACCAAAAAGCATTTTTTGAATGTGCTGTTGATGGACATATACAAATAGAGGAGCTACTCACAGCTGGAAAAAAGCTGGTCGTGAAACCAGGAACACCTCAGAAAACACAAATTATATGTTTGTAAAAACATTTAGCTATCTCTTTGGCGGTGGAATTTGAAAACCGCATTTTGATTGAGGCACAATTTTTAACTGTTAATTAAATATAACAGTTAAATATTAATATATTAAATATAATACAGTGCACTTACTAAAGCAACGCTTTGTTATTCTGGTGCCTTTTTTCTGAAACATTATTAAGATCCATAAGATTTATTTTATGTACAGTCTTATGTATATGCATGGCCCCTGGGGGCATTTATTTATGACCCCAAATTTTGTGAACATGAAAGGTCAACCTTAGTCTGGGAATAAGGCCAAATAAAATCATGCTTAGTTGTTAGTTTAAGTCCTAGTTTCGTTTAATTTATTGTCAACAGTTTATTTCATTATTAAAAGGAAGAAAAAGGTCTAGCGAAATATCAGAAATATTGTTTTTCCTCTCAGTCAAGAGGCATCTGGGTTTCTGTGTTTGATTGACAGCAGCTGGCAGGCTTAGTTTATAAGCCATTGGCAGGCAGTGTATTGTTAGCAGTGGTACTGAAGAGTGAGGACCACACCAGCATTTAAATGGACCAAAGTGATATTTGCAGGAATGAGTTTACATGTTGTTTAATGTACTCCTTCTAAAAGGACCAGATTTAGTGGCATCTAGCGGGGAAGAGGATTGCAACCAACTGATCAATGCTTGCCTTCCAATTGAAGTAATCTATCTAGAGCTAGTGTTTGGTTTGTCCACTCTAGGCTACAGTAGAAATATGGCGGTTATATGACGACTCTGGAAAAGGACCCACTCTCTCTGTAGATAAAACAGCTCATTCTAAGGTAACAAAAACACTACGATTCTTATATTCAGGTATTTATACATTAATGAAAACACACCTTTGAATATTATATTCCATTTCTGCCAATAGATCCTCCAAAATGTTACGCACTGGACCTTTAGACCTTTCATGTAATTTATGGAGCAGATTTGTATGCTGTAGCAAAAGACAACATGCAGTTTAAATTCAGTTGGACTTTAACCAGAGCTTTCATCTCACAATCCTTCAAAAAAGACTGTAAGGTCGAAAGCTATAAACATACATTTTCGCTTTTTGATTTTGTATGTGTGATTTACCTCTTAAAAGCTGGTCTTTTGGTGTTTTAAAGATGTTGTGAATGGATGTTTACTAATCAGTGCTGTATGTCTGCTGTTACAGTATGTCCCAGGTGAGACCAGAGACAATTTTCCACTATTGTGAGTAATAAAGTCTCATTATGCTGTAACATCGCTCTTGGCACTGTTGGTATTCATTGTCAAATGCACTGAGAAAAGCTTGATAATATCTTGCACTATTGACTATTTTGTCAAATTGTGGATGCACTCAAATTTTGTCCCAGATCATAGGATTCCCTTTTCAAAGCTTTGCCTGTGTGGCATTGTAAAACTGCTACTGTATACAAATGACTTATCTTACCAACCCAAAAACATTCAAAGCACCTCTGTCATGTGAACATGTTGTACATGTCACTTCATGAAATTCAGTCTGACATGAAGCGTCAACTCTCTGCACTTCACATCATGTGGCGGGTATGTGGCTATGGAAATTTTCCATGTCAGGATGGTGCTCTCTCTCTCTGGCAGGTGTAAATGGTGCAAGTTTCTGTCTTGTTCAACACCCATGCTATTTTGATGTGTTGGCAATCCCTTTGCCAGACCAATAACTCCCTCACACCAACACTACTCTTTCATGCTGCCTGCTTTATTCTCATTCTTGGGGGAATCCTCATGAGATACATAGTGTGCCTCTTAATTTCCCCAGGGATGCATGGAGGAAACATACACTAGTGATTTTCCAGGGATGAAACACAGGGAAAACATTAAAACAGGATATATCATGACATCTACTGCTGCTGGGTCAGATAACCAGTTAAGTGGGTTCCATAACTTGTCACAAGTCCATGTTTTGCATTTCTCCCCTTTGTTTGCCTCCCATTTTAGTTTGCTCTTTTGTTTTGCAGGCTGAGGGTGAAATTATTCTGAGCAGTGTAGCACTGAGCAACATACAGCCAGTCAGCGCAGCATAGTAAGGGAGAATCCCAGGAGACGATGTGGCCCGGTGGGTTTGGTTTGTACACCCGTCACACACTTCTGAGGGGTGACGTGCATCACTGCTCCACTGAGGGAGAGCCTCTGCCATGTTTACTGTCATGTTCCAAGGTATGCTACGTGGCTTCAAACACATCAAACACATCTACAGGAATACTGATATTGGGAATGCCATGGGGAGCCCCACGAAAGGTACAGACATACTCCTGAAAACACACATGCCCAGGACTGCGCCATGAGCAGTCACAAACCACACAAAAATAAGTCCATATTTTTAAAATATTGTTTTTGATGCATTATCAAATTGTCTTTGATACTAATACATATATTACATAAACACATGGTTGTAAAGTCAGGTCAAATTACTATATCTCTAAAAGACAGTAGTGTATTGGATAATGTCTCATTCATCCCTGCACTACTTTATCTAAATTTGCCAATATGCCATTTTCTCTGTACAGTTGTTTCCATAGTAACAATGCCAAAAGTAACACCTATGATGTAAAAGGAGACAGTATAGCCAGGGGATTCTTTGTTCAGATTGTGAGAGCTGATTGGAAACAAAAAATATTAAATCGTCTGCAGGGCTTTAGTTGCTGTGCGATAGACAACACAGTATGATTAAATATCAAAAAATCCCAAATTTCCAATAGTTTCTTGTCAAACTAATACGTGATATATGATGCAATACATTCTGGCATGATGTCGACATAACATCAATAACCTGTTGTCTTTCATACACAGTCACTAGGCTGAGTGTGCCGTCACACGGTTGTTCTTGATTTACAAAGAATGGTCAAGACTGATTTGACTAGCAAAGTGCTCCCCTCCCGGGCTGCTGTTTGTAGTGTTGACGAGGGCTGAGTTGTTTGCTGTGCCTCTAGGCGTGAGGATGAGGGGGAGCAGCCTGGAGTTCCTGCCTGGCTCAGGGGGAGGTTGGACTGGATTAGACGGCTGACAGCTGGGCCACATCTCTGGAGGCGCAGGGCGGAGAGGCCCCCTGTCTGCCTGCCTCTGCACCAAGTGTCAATTTGAGCATGAAGGAAGGATGGAGTGAGCCAAAGAGTAAGTAAGTGAGCGAAGTGGGGCCACTGGTAGTCCTGGGTGGATTGACATCAGCGGTGCATGGGCCGTGCACACCGTTAGGCATCAGGAAACACACTGTTTATTTAGTGGGTTTTGACTTGGGGGCACAAACGTGGGCACACTTGGACAGACACACCGACACAAGACAAAACACTCTTACAAGGTTGTAGCTCTTGACCTGTCTAGTTTGGGTAGTGATGTTCATAGTCAACACTGCATGGTATCAGGGAAGCATATAAAACAGGCAAAGCTACTTGACTTCAAAATACAAGCGTTGCTATTAATTGCATTTGTTTCATAATCAAAGCCCAATCTTTCCTTCACAGAATCAAAGCTTTTCAATAATGCAGAAATGGCAGTGAAACTAGCTCGCCTCAGGTGGTATCCTGTACAATTATGTGCAATCAAGATTACAAACTACTTCAAAATCAAACACACTCCTATTTTACTTCTATTTTCAGTGATGGGATATGTAATTAAATCTGACTTCTCTAAGTGGTTGCATTATTTGATAGGCTGACTTTCAACATTTGCTCTAACTTCCAGAGGAGATTCCTTGATAAAGTATTTGATTGTAGCATGCACAACTGGTATAATTTACTTCAGCAGCACAGTTTTAATATGAAGAATGTTGCCATAAGAGAATTTTCTATAATAGGTTTTCTCTAATCCTGAGAGACTGCTTTGTGTATTTCCTGCACTGAGACTTGGCTATCACTGGGACGTGGGATGTGGGCCGGAGTCGACTTTATTAGCTGGTGATGTTCTAATGTGATTTATTTTTATAAATGAGAGTGGGGTGGGAATGCAAGTGGGGGTGGAGGCCAGTATGCAAATATGGACCCTCATTAAACACCACCACCACACAACATTATCTGCTGCTCCTCAGATTGCTTGTGTGCATTAACGAGGTGCAACCATGTCTGCTAACTAATGACAATGTAATGATCAGAGCCTTCATGATAAAGTCATCAGAAGGCATGACATTTACACATTCGAAGATCTCTACCACCCATACACTCAGGTGAACTGCAGGTTCCTCCTCATGAATTTATCCATTTGAGAAACTCTGAAGTGATTAAAAATTTGAATTTAGACTTTATAGCTGTGACCTTCAGTGGCAACTAACATCTTATCATGTCTTCACTTCTTGGACAAAAACTTTGTATCTTCAGTCTTATGTAGGATTACAAGCTGTCCTAAAGGAAATAAATAACCTGACCCTTGCGTTGCTGAAACCCTTTGAAAACATGATGAAAACACAAAAATAGGAATTCAATTAAAGTGTATTTTTCAAGTGTTTTTATGGCTATTTGTTACCTTAAAATACCAATGTTACACTGTAACCACCCTATATATGAATGTATTCAATAGAAATGAATGAATAAATATCTATTTCTTAATGAATGCTGTATAACAAAGAATCAAAGATTCAAAACAAATTATTTATTTTACTAACAATGCTTAGTTTGCTTAGTTTGATTGAACATTTAACAAAAATGACCATGCAAGTCTGCACAGCAGTTTTATTTTTGGTCCTTCAAACTTTCTTATGAAGTTGGGATGCAGTTCTCTGGGGATTTTCATGAGCCCATTTCTGTGTAAAGATGTTTATCTTTATGGCTTTTGCGGGAATGAGAAGATTAACCCCATAACAAGCAGACATCTTATAGTTGATCTGAGCATCATTAGTCCACATTAATAACCCATGGAAGTGCAAATAGCTTTTTTTTTATCATCTTAATTACATGACATCTGAGGTCTCTATCTAAAGATGACTCTCTTTAGAGATGAGACAGGCTCTGTGACTTCGAGGTGCTTATTTTTGTGTGCACATCTGACAAAAAAAAAATCCTGGTGCTAAAGAATGTGCACACATGCATGTACACACACACACACACACACACACACACACACACACACACACACATACACACCACCAGCCATCTAAACTAAAAAGGATGCCATTGCCCATTAGAGAGATGGATTGACAGGAGTGCAGAATAAATCTTTGTGGCAGTGAGTCAGAAATATAAATAGAGCACCTAAGATAGATTTGTCTCTGGTGTTGATGAAGTTACCTTTGGGGGTAGAGCTCTATCTTTTTAGTAATGAGGACAACCACAAACAGTTTGGTCTCCTAATGAGAAATGATAGTTTTGGAGGTGCCATACAAAAATGCCATAGAATAACATCTCACTTAAGCATTTTCTACTGTGATTCTTAACAAAAATGCCAAAAGTGGGATTCATTTGTGAAAGAATCAGCCCCACCTGGTGGCTTTGATGTACACTATACGCTTCTGTGTTATTGCAAATTATTCAATGAGAGATTTTGTTTTTCAGCTGTCTGATCATGTTATATCAGCTCCTGAGTGGCTTCAGAAGACATTTATTTTCAGCCCCAAGTCTACACATTCAAGCATTAATACAACAAGCTCCAAACAGATACAAGAAATCTACCTTTAAATTAAATGTCTTCTGAGTGTGTCTGCTGTTAATATCGGCAGACACACTCACACACGTAATCTTTTTAAGTGTCTGTAATCAAAACTTCCTTTCCATAACAAAAAAAACACACCATTAACAGCAGAATTATTTTAATTAGATCAATAGGCGATGGTAAAATCAGGTAGGCAGGGGAGGGAATGAATGCTCTATTACCCATTTTATCATCAAAGTGAGTGCTGTGCTAATTATGCTAGCAGCACCCAGTCAGAGCAGCCCACCAGAGACTGATAACAGAGGACTGCCCAGGGTTACAGTGATTGCACACTGCAAACTCCCTCTATGGCATCTCATTGGACAGGTTGAGTTGTTGATATTCATGCAAAAATAGGATGCATAATGATATAGAACAGCACTAAGAAGGTGTGGCATGCAATTGTTTTTTCTTTTTTAACCTGAGTTTGAGAGCTGGCATCCCATTAGAGCTCTATTGCTAATCAATGTGAGGCATTATAGGTTGTATAAATCACACTCTGACACCTGCTGTATGGGTCGTTAACAGAGAACTCACCAGGGAGGAATAGACAGAGCAAACATGCAGACACACAGAACAGAAATGTCTGAAGCTCAGTCTGAGGCATTGATACCAAAACGCTATTATGGTTATCAAGGAGTTGATCAATGGAAAGATCTAGTAGAACTTAGTGAGGTCATACGCTAAACGGCTATAGGCATTTCTCGATTAGTGAAGCAAATATTGTTTTGGCTTTGCTACAGAGATACACTCACTGTCTCACTGCTTTCTAATAATGCTATGTAATCTAGGCTCCAATGATTATTTGCAATTTGTGGTTACCAAACAACCACAGACCACCGGAGGTGTTTCTCAAATATTAGGAGGCAAGAAAAAGAGGTTCCTGTGAAAATTTTTAATTGAGGATGTAGTTATTCTGCCCGAAAAGGCATGCAGGAAAGTGCACACGCAGGCATTTGTAACCTGAGTGTGGTACAGAGGGGGACCATCTGAAGACTCGCAGGCCCTTTGATGTCTTCTGAATACGGGCATAATGCATGTGTAATTAATAAGCCATTTGCATATGATGAACTAGGGCACTTAGTCAATGTTCTCGGGATACAAATACCTGAGGAAAACAATAACAACGGAGAACATTAAAAAAGGGAGTCTACGCAAAAAAAGACAAATCTATGGCCCGCTTCGGATTAGAAATACATTAGCAGCTAATTATGTCCTAATTGCCAATATTTTAGCAGGTGTTTGTACTTAACCAGTGGTAATGCCCTCCTGGAACAAGCTCATCAGGGCTATTCTCAGGTGAATCTCTGCAGTCCTGGATGATTATGCTGCGACAAGATGGACTCCTGGTCAAAAAACATAGATAATAATGAGGCTGCTGAATAGGACAACAATAACAACAACAAAAAATAGCAACATCAATAATAATAATAATAATACTAACAATAATGTGATTGCTAATAATAATAATAATCTAGGAAGAAAGAAAGGTGAAGAAGTAGAAGAAGAGGAAACAGTAATTCAGTGCCACCTATAACAGAATACAAATGTAAGCGTGACAATTATAAACTGTTACTGGTGGTGGGATATTAATGCTGAGAGCACACAGTTCAAAGAGGAGTATTAATTTTTCGGCCAAATATTTTCAAAGCAATCAAAGACTCTGGGAGGTGGAATTCTCTTACCTAATCAAACAGCAAATGTAACCCAGCGCTTGATTAAATATTGAGCTTAGAAGTTTCAGATATCTTTTTTCATTGGCCTGCTGGCATTTGGCAGCAAGGGAGCATCAAACTCCCATAAGTCCCTGGAGTTGGTCCACTCTGGAAAAGTGCTGAGCCAGCAGATCAAACTGTAGAAATGCCATGGAGTGAAAGGAAATTAACCACAAGCATACATTCTTCATATCTTACATTTTTGCTCTTGATGAGGCCCAGATGAGTAATAGTGTGGGAAGTAAACTTGATTATGCCTGTTGAATCACAGAATTATGATGTGTTGCAATAGGCCTTTTTCATAGAAGACATTTAGACATGTCACAGTGGGAATAGTCCTGGTATTGTGCATTCTGACTCACTATTACAACATCATGACTTAGTGGAAAACTTAAATAGAACAAAGCCATTGTTAAAGTTGTAATAATATTAATACAAATTATAACAACAATATTTTCATGAAATCAGACCCAGTCTTGATACAGTTTATGGTAGACAATAGTCATGCAATGTATTTACATCCTGTTACCTCTCATTATGGTAGTGTTCACTGTGAGTGGCAGAGTCCGCCATTCCCATGCTGGATTCAAATTACCGCACAAGGGCTTCACAGGAAATAATGCAGCATGTAATTTAGTGATACTGTTTGTAATTTTATATCATTGATATCAGCCTCGCTGTTGCTGTTTACTTTCCCCACAGGCACATCAGTTATATCAAGTGACTGCTTCTGCAATTAGAACATATCCCACTGCTGCTTCACATTAAAAGCATTCAACTGGCAAAACATTGTGTGGCTTTTATTGTGAAGCAGTTGCAGGAAACAATGTTAGCACTGTATGCCAAACATGCATCTTCAAAACAATAAAACATTGTTTACTGTAAACAGATATACCATTTATCCCGCTGTTGTTTAAGTTAAGTGTAGAAGTAAGTTACCACCAGTAACAGCTGTTGCCAAATAAGCCAGTGCTGAAATCTTAAGGATTATAACATTATGATTAGTAACACCTGGGACTTTCTAGAATGATATGTCAAAATGTTTGCCATGAAAATGACCTATGTATTGTTTATTGCACAGATTTGCCCTTATGACTAGTTCAGCATTTTGACCATAAGAATGCAGATTCACGTTAAGACCTTCTGAGACTTCCACATATCTTTGTGTGTTATTGAAACTACCCCAAACAATCCTACAAGTCCTTTGATATTTGACTTTTAGTTTCACAAGTCTTAAATACCATTTTCCCAGTTCTAGACTCAATACCCAGAGTTGCATCAAATATCTGTTTAACTTTTTCCTCCATCTTTTTTTTTTGTTCCACTCCCCACACTTACCATTGTATTGTTCGACCTTGAGTGAGATGCTGTCAGGCGCTTTTTAGAACATAAGCGTTGCAGTTTCCCATAATCCACTGGGAGTGTTGAGGTGAGAGCTGTGGCCCAGTAGCACTCTGAGTGGCTGGCAGCGGATCAAAAGCAAACGAGGTTCCTGAGCTCATTCCAATTATAACAGCACACACTATCAACTACAAATACAAACAGCACGTAAGTGATAGCGCTGGTGGCCTGGAGGACTGCTGCCAGAGAGCAGGCAGCATGCTAATCAGGATACCTCTTGCCATGGGCTATTTAGGGAATAGCCTCTTATCCCACCAATTCCCCATGCCTTAGCCATGGAAACGAAAGAGAAAAAGGGGAGTGAATTCCCTGAGTGCACAATCCAAGGACAAAATATTAGAAAATGGATCTTTATCTTTGCTCTCGGCCAATATCCATATTAATTACAAAAAAAACAACATTGCATATGAACTGAATAAAATATAAAGAGATTTGTCAAACACATACAGGAACAAATTATGACCACCCTGTATAATTGCCTTTTCTGATGATGCTAATTTAATCATCAAACAAAGTAAAGTTATGCTGAAAAAAAGATTCATAAAGAATTAAATTTTCCTCATACTTCAAACAAGTCTCACAGAGGCTTTTGTTTGACTTCACTAAGCTGGCATCACACACTCTACCCTATGGTTTAACCTTTGCAAAAAGCAGGATGTGTATAAACAAGATCCTCAGTCATTTGCACATCACTTCACACTGTTTATTGCAATTAGTCTGATTATTCATAACAACATCTTCCCAAGCATCCCATTGTAGTTGGCCAATCCAGGAAAGTGATTTATATCCGGTCGACTGTCATGGGGGAAGGAAGTGAGATGGTTGGAGTGGTTCTGTGGTAACATGCACGCTCCCCCACTTGCACGGACAACCCCTCAGAGTTTGGCAACTCTCCAGAGCCATGCAGGGGCGGCGGAGTACAGCGGGAGCCTGAGTGAGAAGCACACATTGTGCACCACGGGACCCCACCAGCCCCGGCCCGAAGGCACAACTCTCAAGGACATGGAGAACTGGGGCAGAGAACTTCCAGGCTTCCCACTGGTAGGGCAGGCTGAGAAAAAAAGAGGGAAAGTTTCCAAAGTGTCTCTGTCTGTGTGAGCGTAGCTGGTGAAATGTGTTGTTAGGAGAGATACATGGATTCTCTTGATCAGTAAACACTAATCATGCAATTGTTTCTTAAGCGTAAAACAGCTCTCTAGTATCCTGCAAGTGTGTGACATTTAAATGTGGAATAGAGGTGACATGAAAATTATACCTGAGTCATTCTGTGACAAAAGAAAAATTGGAGGGGTCAGACTGGGGTCACGAGTCATAAAGGTGTGTTGTTATGATGAAAAGGGACACCAATCAATAAAGTTTTTACTAAAACTACTGTCTGTGCACGTAGATGCACATAACTGTGTTTGTGTTTCTATCTCAGTGTATTTTCTGATACCCTCTGATCTCCTAGTCAAATATAATTACTGACTTGTATGACACCCCAGCAAGTGATACATTTGAATCAATGGCTCAAATAGCCTCATGGTGCCATGAATGTGGCGTGGCGTGTAATTCTAGGTTTTGCAGATAAATAAAAATGTAATCTGAAAATGGAAATCACAGCTTACTGTTGTACTAAATCCAAGGGTTCTGTTGAAAATCTACAATTTGAATAATATGGATATTTCTTTTAAATATGATAGAAAATGATTTATATTCTAGTTTTGGATATAGAATTGTACAAAAGAGGCAATGTCTTTGACACTGCTTGAACAAGCATTGGAAGCAGCAGCCCTTTCCCTCATTGTCCTTCCAGTCAGGAGCTCAGGTTTACTGTGGGTCAGCCCCCTCTCTCTCTACATCAGGGGGAAGGAACCACACTGATCTGAGATGGAGTACCCCCAACCAAACCTTACCACATCGACCCATGCTACCATCCTGGGCCTCTAATGGAAGTCCTGGGCATCCAGACGCCTCCCCCGCTCCGACATGGACGTCAAGTAGCGCTCTACTCATCATTGGAAGCAGCAGGCCTCACAGCCCTCCTTTTCTCTCCCTGGGACTGGCTTTTTGGGAACATTGCAGGCAGATGTGTCCAGATGAGCACGTTCTAATTTGTGGGCCCAGGTTAATGCTCCGCCAGAGGCCCCGGAGGATCAATAGCTTTATTTCCCTAAAACGCTGGCGTGGTGAGAACCAGCTCACGGGGTGCTTTTAATACCGCCACAGTTCCAGTGATGACTGGGCTGTATTGATTGTGCCCATGTGGAACTACGTGCGCCTTCTGGGGAAGGATCTATTTGTGTCACCCTGGGCTGGGATGGGGGCTCCACTGGAGGAGTAGAGAGCTCAGCCAATGGAGGATGCCAAAAACATCAAAACAGCCATGTTTACAGATTACCCAAAGGGAAAGCAAATTACAGCAATTATGCAGGCTGTGGGAATACTGATATCAGCATACCTGCTATTTCACCCAGAGACTACTTTTATGAGACTAGAACACATACAAAACAGCACACTCAATTTGATTTGATGGCTAAACCCTCAACAAACGATGGGATTTAAACAAAGCACTGCACATCAGATGCATGCAAAACAATGTCTTTCTAGGGGATCACCCTGTTTGTGTATGTCAGGTCCAAAAACTCTTTTCAGTTGTTTTGAAACTAGATATAATAGCTTACGCAAATATCTGTGAGGCAAGTATGTATCTGGCAGGCATAGTGATGAACATGTAATATTGAACATTGTCTCTACCAGAGGTTTTTTTTTTTTAACCAAACAATGGCAATTAATCATTCTTTGTAAACACTGCAAATTGCTTTACAGAAAACTAATTTACCCTTGCAGCATTTATCTCATATATCAGTGGAGAGACAACATACAGAGAAGCCTTATCCAAATCACGGGCCTTTGTTTGCAGCTGTCGTGACATATTCATGACTGGGGCCATAATAGTCAGATTCCTGTTATATCCCCCAGGGAGAGCAGAGAGAATGGTGTCACATCCAATTACTGCGGCACACTGTAGAGGTAAATCAAAACTCGTGCCGTGAACTCTGGAATCTAAGGTGCACACATACACATACGCACACTGCATGAGCGAAGCGAGACAACAGTTATATAGACATTGATAGAATATTGGAAAACACATTCTCCTGGTAACTTGGAGGTCATGTATGGATTACGCAGGGAAATGGGATTGGCTGGAGGCTGTTGGCTGCCGTCTTCTCAAAACATAAATTGACATACATATGATCTAGGAGCAAGTGAGGCAGACAGCACTTGCTCAAGATTTTACAATTATGGATTTGTTCGCCTGTGTGCAGAAATTGAAATTGCAGATGAGGACAGTGATGTGCCCCTTATTGGAGGAATAACAATCGGGTCACCAAGTTCACCCACACCTTCTACTCAGCACCAGTAAGATGCGTTGCTGCGGAGTGAAATTAATGCCTTTGTCTTCTCCTCCACAGCAGTACTTTGGGAGGCCTGGTGGTTTGGTGGTTGGAGGGTATCTCAGCAGTGCATAGCCCAGTTTCACCCTGGAGCGGTGCAAAGCTCCTGCCCAATATAACAGGCTGCATCCCCAGGGCCCCTCCCTCAAGCCTCCAGTCAGCGCTTGTTTTTGCACCATTTATTTAGTGTGACACATCTCCAATTAAACTGTGGAGGCTGCTGCATTCCCCCCATAACTACCTCTTATACCTCCCCATAGACTTTCTGTCACACTGAGAGTGTGGGTATGAGAGAGTGAAAGGGAGAGTTAGTGGGAGAGAGAGAGAGTTAGTGGAAGAGAGAGAGAGAGAGAGAGAGAGAGAGAGAGAGAGAGAGAGAGAGAGAGAGATCACATCTTGCCTGCCAGCTATGATCACAATGTCATTTTCCCCTCAGTGGTTAGGAGCCTCTTCTGAAAGGTGCCCTGAATTATAATTATCAAAATATTGAACAAGATAATCATCCTCTTAAATGATGCTGCCACTTTACTATGTGCCTTACTGTCATAGAACATGCATGGAGTAATGCTCTCCTGTAAGCTTTCTTAATAACTCATTTAGAACTACACAGTGAAAGACATGTTCTGTGCAAGAGTGCACTTTGTAATATTGAGTTACTTGAGTTGGCCATTAATAAACTACCACAGTAATTCGTACTCAACCAGAATTCCTCCACTGCTTCACTTTATGTGCCCATCAATTTAAATTCATGAACGTTTAAAGGAGATCTTTCATAGGAGGTAAGAGTCTCCTTGCCACCTCTTCATCCTCCCCCAACGGCCCCAGACACAGTCACAGGAGGAGTGACTTTGACCGACCCCAATACCGTCTGCGAGAGCGCAGCTGAGGGCAGCAGCTGCCAGGGAGGACTGGTGGGGGAGCGCCCAAAACGCCAGCTCT
Organism: Dicentrarchus labrax; assembly: GCF_905237075.1. Taxonomy (NCBI): domain Eukaryota; kingdom Metazoa; phylum Chordata; class Actinopteri; family Moronidae; genus Dicentrarchus; species Dicentrarchus labrax. The sequence goes on from NW_026136701.1 coordinate 14,887,314, forward strand.
GCCAAGCGGAGGGGCCGGGGGGAGCCCCAGTGGCAGCTGGGAAGGGTGGGGCGGCCAGCTGTGGAGCAGCAGGATGGTGGGGTGACTAGGAGATGCCACTAAACCTGAGCAGCCAGGGATACACAAGTGCACATACAAATTTTATACATAGGCACACTCAAAAAGTTCACACTTCCCTCTTTTCTTAAAGCACTTCTGCGGTACTCACCGACATGTACACACACAAACTCATCATCAGCACCAGGGCAGTCTGTGGCCCTCTTAACACCAACACCACTCTCCCATCATGTGCTTCGGCCACACATCTGGTGTACCATCTGTATCACTCCCCCCAATGTGACAGGTAGTCCCTCTCCCTCTCTGGAGGGAGCAGAAGGGGAAAGAGAGACACGGAAGGTAATTTTGGGTGTAAATGTGCTCTGGACCTCTCTGGATGCATCTGGACAAAGCAGACATGCTGCTGAGTGGTGCAGGGTCATTATCAGTTGGAAACTGATTACCAGATAGCAGATGAAGACAAAACAATTATATCATACTGTCACATTATGACAGCGCCAATCGTGCACATCTTGTTTATGTTGTCGCCAGGATGAACAATTTTGGACTTTTGTCTTAATTAACAGCATGTCAATAAAAAGGTCAAATGCTATAAATAACACAAGTCAAAATATATTAAAGATTCTTCCAATTTATTGTAATTTACAGTTATACATTGCCATGACACAAATGTGACCACTTGGATGGGGGTGCAGAATGCAAAATATTAAAACAGCCATATAAACAATATCCGAGGACAATGAATTCCTCTTCTTTATGCCGCTGTACATATGGGATCAATAAAGTATGCACCATAAAACGGATATCAAGCCAGTGATATAAAACTGCACAACCAGTCTTTACTGTGAAATTAAGGAATCCATTTCAGAACATTATTTTCACATCTTATGTTACATATTTGACAGTAACTTTATTATTCACACACACAACACTATTTGAATGACATCAACTTAGACGTTTATTCAAAGGGAAAAGGGAATTCCAGCATTGTCAAGACTAACAAAACAAAGTACTTGTCAGAAATACGTATTATACCAAGTCTGATCTTTCCCATTTACTAATTTGCAGTCAATGGACAAGACTGAGGTGCTTGTATAGAAGAAAAAAAAAAGGCTCTAGAGAGCATTCACTTACAATTTGCAGTGGCATCTGCTACATATCACCTCTTTGGGCACAAATGTCAAAGGCCAATGAGCATTATTATGTCAAGTAATGTGGTTAAAAAAAAACTTATTCATATCCAAATCTGATATATATTTTTCACTGACTTAAATACAAAGCTCAACACAGAATACAGCAATTGTTTCATGCGTTTTCAGACATTAAACATGATTTTCTAATTCCAGATATGCTGTTTGTATTTGTCCTTCAAGGAATTTCTGTGCATGCCAATTCATTTTCTATTTTTACACAAAAATTCATACAGAGTCCATGTCACTGAAGTAGCAGATCCAATTGAATAGTTATACAAGTCAACACAACAAAGAAATAAAAAACAAAATGCGCTGGATAGGATCATCATTAAAGATCATAAAAAAACATTGACACATACACTTCATGAAATAAACAACACAGCTTTAGTACTAGTTTCCAATGTCTCATACAAAGTTAGCTTGATCTAAAAAGCATAAAATATATTTTTACATCATCACATACATCAAGACATGTACCATGGCCTAGCGGGAAGTTCGTCTGGTGCATTATTTCAAGCCCCCACACATTTCCCTACTGCTGGCATTATTGCTTCTTATGAACAAGGAGCTGAGGGATAGAGAAACAATGCACCACAGTAGATTGAAACTGTACATTTAAATCATCTCTGATATCCAAAATTTTGTTAGCCTGTTTAACAATCTGCAATGCTAAAGGATAAGGCAGTTCCATTTTAAGGCATTGCTGCTTTGAGACATACTGGACCAGAGGGTGAGTCATGGACTTTGACATTATCAAGTCAATGTACATGATAAACAGAATACATTTTATAGGCGAGGATAAGAGCCCAAACAGAGGGGGGGGATCTTGTATTTTTGAGTGTTGTATGTTCATGTCTGAGAGAATCTCAGCGTGCTACAACCATCATTTAAGTCTGCTTAGCAGTTGACCAGAGGTCAAAGCTCAGACAGAGAACAGAGCAGAGCTGTGTGGGTTGCTGTGACCATCTCTCATTGCTGGTAATTTCCATACTGGCCCTGTGGAGAGAAATGTGACAGACTCGTGTTACTGACCTTCTCAAAAACAGAGTAAAAGCTTATATTCACAAATCTCAATAGGGTGCAAACAAACATATGTGGTTTCAACCATATCATACTGCAAACCATGATTTATGGCTGCATTTGCTGGTTTTGACCAGCAGGTGGCAGCATGGCCTCACAACTTGTGAGCTGTACATTCTAACTTGATACCTCAGGTTTCAGCAGCAGCATGGCTGAGGACGATATTCCTTATTAAAACAGTGGACACTAGTTTCATGTGAGACAAATTCAGTGCAAGAACAGTAGTAGTTGATGCATTTCTAAACAGGGGTCGAAGTATGTGTTTGACATTAATGGAAAATACAATAGAAGCAAATTTGGAAACAAACTATGATTTCGCAGTCTGATGTACATAACATTTTAATTCAAATATCAGTGTTTTCATAAGCACAATAGTCATCGTTGTAAATTGCAGAGATTAAGGACACAGCCAAAGCACTAAGCTTTTGGCTGTCTCGCTGCAGGATAAGCATGCTGTGTTTCTGGACCTCATGACTTACAATTCGACCCCTGGTTAATAACAAAATCATAATAAAAAAATAAAGTACCAAAAAAATAAAAAATAAAAAAAATAAATAAAAAGGAAAAAGCTTAAGAAAGAAAAAGAGAAAGATGGAAGAAAGATAAAGACAAAAAGAGAGACAGAAGAAACATAACAAATGCAAATTAAGGCTAGGTGGTCAAACGTCTAGATTGAACGTTGAGGTCTTCACAGCAACCATTACCTTTGCTTCTTACAGAGCTAGTCAGGGGTTCAAATCCCCGGGTCTTTATTTCCTCATGTGCCCCTGAATATTCAAAGATAAAGATATCAAAGTGTAGCTGTGGTCCCCACATAAGACCACAGGAAATACAGGGCAACAAATAGATCTCCCTTTAAACACTAGAGCAGTCTGCATCAAGTTTAAGGAAGAATCCTCTTAAAGCCCTCATATTTCACTGAACTGGCAAACCATATTAGCCAGGATATATAGCTAAGACTCAGATTAACAAGTGAAAGACAATAGTAACACATACACTCTTTTGGGTAGAACAGATTTAACCCCCAATATGATGACAGCATGCATAACATACTACCTTTTAATTTTTACGTTCTAACTTCACTCACATTGGTCTCGCTACACAAGAAATTTACATTTAAGTCTGGCAATAAACATAATAAGAGACAAACTAAGACGAATGTATAACCAAGTCTCTGTGACTGTCCTATGTTGTGGGTATACTCACCTGGTCATAGCCGTAGGGGCGTTGCTGTTGGCCCTGTGGGGGTCCAGGTTGAGGAGGGCGATAGGCCCCATACTGCTGTCCCTGCCCCTGAGGATAGTTAGGATACTGTCCTGGGGCACTCTGGGAGGGACCTACGAAAACAAATTGAGAACTCGATTTAAAATTCTGTATACTTGACAGAGTGAACTTAAAAATGCTGTTGGCTACCGTCAACACAAACTCTTCTAACCTTTCATTATTAGCATGTGTTGTTTCTGGCACCACATGGGCATGGTTTGTCAGCCAAAAAACAAAACAAATACCATACCATAACTGACTCAAATGATTGCAAGACAATTTAAAATGCAACATTAATGTCATTAAAAAAAACAGGAGATATGAAGTACCTCATTGGTGTATAAGCAGTGAGTAAAATTCAAGCACAACTTGATGACACACAGTTAAAAGATTGCATATTTTTGGGTTTTAAAATTTTCTTAAGAAGAGCAGAAATGGAACTCAGGTTTGGACTCAGAACAAAGGAACCCAGTGTGTAAACTGCCCTAAGTTTTGCTCATTAACTGTTCCCGTTTCCTACTTGTTACTCTGAGAACTCTAGGGAATCCCTGTTAGTTTACTATCACTAATGGCCTGCAATAAAAAAGCTGATGGATGACAAAAAGAGGATGGTGGATATGTCAGACCCATTTGTTTAGGCTGCCTCCAGAATGCCTGACTCAGTCATGAATGAGAATGAGTGAGTCAGGTTGGAGCCGGGCAGTGGTTCGCTAATGCAAGGAGACATCAAGGATTCTGTTGGTCTTCATTAGAGGAGCAGGATTCATTAAAAAAAAGGAAGGAAAAAATAAAAATAAAAAATCACTTCATCAGCCCCCGCACACTGTAGCTTTCTATGCAGGTGCTGTGAAAGACCAAGCAAAGCTTGACAGGGGCTGGAGTCAAATGAGGCCCACGCAGCATCGTTAGGCGCTCATAATACCTTATGCTGTTGAGCATAACCTTGTGGGGGCTTGTGAAAGAAAGCGCGCGTGTGTGTGTGTGTGCCAGATGGATCTCACCTCACAGCCTCTGCCTCTCAGTTAGCTCATTACTAACATGAGCTTTGGTTCAGACAGAGGGTGAGTGATGGAAAGTTTCACTGAAAAATAGGATGAGGAAGAAAAAGTCCAAAGAGATTAAATACTTACATTGCATTACTTTTTTTCTGTTTGGTTAAATAGTTAAATCCCAAAGCCATGCGCTCATTGCGAATACCATTAAGTTAGAAAATATAAGTATCGGAAAGGTATGACTAATTAAGTGTTTTAACTTAAGTCTCTTAGACTGTTTTCAATTTGTTTTTTATTTGTAGATTAACTTTCCTTTTCTGTCATGAGGTCCAAATCGGAAAACATCTGCTGAGTGTCTTGAAATGTTTCAGCAAAGATCAAATCTTAGGCCATTTCAGGAAAAACATTACTATCTTCTACACCTAGTTTTTATTATGCATATCTGCCAATTTTTGGATATTTACAATATTGAGTTCAAAATGTTTGGCTGGCAGTCTACACACACTTTGCCCAATGTCTGTACCCATCAGCCAAAGCTCCTCTCCCACTCCCTCAGAACAGTGTGTCATATCAAACTGAAGCGACGGGAGAAATGCTAATGTGGTGCCAGCCACCACTACTGATTAAATTTCTCTTCCACCAAGCTCCAATCCCCCAACCATTCATTAAGGTGGTCCTTTAATTCCTTGCTCTTGATGATGTCTTGACATGCATTTGGCACAGTTACATTTCCAAGGGGCAGTAACCACTAACTCATTCAGGAAGAATTATTCAACACTTAAAAAAAGGCAGCCAACAAGAGCCGATACTGCCTCCTAAAGGACAAATGTGTGTCCATATTCGAGAGAAAGTAACTCACCGTAGCCCTGCTGCTGAGGTGGGTAGCCCTGTTGACCTGGGTACTGCTGTTGAGGAGGGTAGCCCTGTTGCTGGGGAGGGCCTTGCTGGTATGCTTCCTGCTGTTGGCCATACTGGGCATTACCTTAAGGGGGCAACAGCAAGAAATGTGAGCAATATGTTAAGACTACAGTGGAACTGCAAACAGGCAGTTAGACAATGAATAAGGATTGTTTCTATGGTATTACTTAAGCAATTAGTTCTCCATTCGGATGGTGCTGTTAAGATGTACCTGTAAGTACAGCACATGGACTGGCGCATACAGCCATTAAAAATTACATCAGCATTGTGAAATAAGATACTGTTAGCAAATGTGAAGTGTATTATTAGGTAGATAAAATACAAAGTAAATGATACAACCTGTAGCAATGATGACATACAAGTAAAAGTAAAGAAAGCATGAAGTACCAAGTCATGTATAAATGTTGGATAAGATAGAGCTTTTTTTTGTACTACTCTATACTTTCTGAACACAAATGGTAGCTTAAAAGAATCTGAACCCATGTCAACATTGTCATGAGCACACATATTAGAGGAGGGTATCCATGAGAGTGGTGAGAGAAATTCACATATATTTAGGAAATACCAGATAGGATGAAATTGATCATCTTATTCAAGAGTTCAGGGATGCAAAAAATAGTCTTGATGGCAGCAGTTTTTGAGCCAACCATATTTTAAAAGTTTGTGTGTGTGTGTGTGTGTGTGTGTATGTGTATGTGTGGGGTGGGGGTCATTCTTCAAAAGGGCGGGATTTTCTCTACTTGAAAAAGGGAAAAACTTGTATTTGAAAGGTCAAAAGGAAAATAGTGTAGTCAGTAGAGGAAACAAAAACAAACAACAAATAAGTAAATGTTAATTGGACAAAGAAAGAGAAGGAGTTGTTTGTTATGAATCTGTACTCTTTTATGCGGCTACAAATGTAATAATACCACCGTTTAACACGCCAACATGGAGAAAATCAGCTTAATATCAAGTGTTATATTTTGAGGATAATGTAGTGGTAGCATATTTTTTTAAAATAGTTTGTGGTCTGTTACCGTCTGTGCACAACATATCTATATTTACACAGAATGTGTCTGACGTGGCATTTTTTCAATTGAAAATCCTATGGATGATTGTTATTTGACTGTAATACAACTTTGGTACAGCTTTGGCCATTAAGACTCACGCAAGACTCTCTCCCTGACTTTTCTCTTCTTTCACACCAACAGGTGGCGCTCCAGCCACAACTGAGGGGATAGCATTACAAGACTGGGTAGGTGCTAACTTATCCATGGACTGCAGCACCATTTGGAATTGGGTGCACTTTGGCACGTGGACGATTGCTCAAAATTAGATGCCTTTTTTTTTTTGTTAGAGCCCAAAGTCACTTTGATGTCCCAGAAAATAATGAAGAAACTGAAATTTTGGGTTTGTCGCAGTCTCTTTGCATCATTTGTGTTTTAACACAACTCCTGGGTTCATTTTTTGTTGTTTTTCTCCAAGTGACTGGAGGGTTATCCTACCTTCTGAGGCTCCCTGTCCTGCGTGACTGTACTGGTCCCCATAGTAGTCTTCCTGCCCTGGGTACTGCTGAGGGGGTCCTACATACACATACACACAACATACACACAAGTAGATTCAAGGTGTTGTTGGATCGGTTGTGTGAGGGGAAGAGTAGAGAGGATGGATTCCTTGCCGCTAGTTCTTGTTAGAAAGCTTTCTTTTGGTCACTTGACTAATTTTAATGATTGGAGGCTTTAGGTTACAAGTTTAGTCATCAAGATGTCTGTGATCTACAGAAGTGGAAATAGAGGAAATTGAGAGGAACAAGAGTAAGAAATACAGGAGGGTGGGTTAGGGAGAAGAAAGACCAACACTCACAACTTGCACACTTAACAAACACACTCTGAGGGGTATACCTTGCTGTGGGGGTCTGTAAGGGGGCATTGGCCTCTGCCCCATGACATGGTTCCCTTGGTTGACCTGGCCCATCATGCCCATTGGGTTCTGCTGTCCTTGGTAGTGCTGTCCAGCACCACCAGGAGGCATGTTATACTGCTGGGAGGGAGGCTGCTGGTGCATCATGGGGCCTGTGGTACACCGTAAAAGAGTTAACACTCAAACTGTGCTAGAAAACATGCAAGCAGCATGAGGCTTATCAAATGAAAGTGAAGCACCATGGAGACAGTAGACGAAGGAAATGAGTCGTTTTACCTTGATTGGGCTGCATGTTCATGTTTGGCCGAGGCCCATAGTTTCCCATGGGCTGGCCCTGGGTCATGTTCATTTGGCTCTGAGCTGGCATGCCCTGGGAAGAAGGGACGGTATGATTGTAACCACCCATCGAGCCATGGCTGCTGGGGGGCATATTCATAGAGCCACTGGGCATGTTTGGGGGCTGGTTGGGGCCTGGACCAGGACCTTGCATGGGCATGTGATTAGGACCTGAAAAATAACAGCAGAGATGATTCATGACTTTTTTTTAACTACATACATATTTAACACACATACTTCCATCATGTTGTGATATGAGCACTCTGAACAACCGTAGTCTGAGGCTGTGTTTCCATACAGCAGGAACGGCATGTGAAAAATCTAATTAAAATCACCTTGGTGATGTGAAAGAGGTTTGGGGTTAACCCAAACTTTAAGTAACTGTAATTAATCCACTGCACCTTTGTCTAACCAGTTATTTATATATGGTTCTTTTTTTCATTAATTCCTCTCTTGCAATATTTAAAGCTGATGTTTCTGCAAAGAGCAACTGAATCTCCAATTTTCAGTTGTCTTTTATCACCCATCATACGTCAACACTGTGTATAACACATTATTAATTAAGAATGCATAATTAACACCGCAACTGACTTCATTACAATTCAAATAACAATTAAAAGATTCAAGGCTTCAGTTATTTTATTGTAATCTACAACACAAGGTTGCAGAATGAAATTTCTAGATATAGTTCCCTTTAATGCTATTTTTAAAAAAAAACAGATCATCATAAGAATTAAAAACATTTTTTTCATTATTAATTTGTATGATGAATTGTTGAGGAATAATTGAATAGTTTCAGCCTGAAGGAGGAAGCTGTCTTTAGAGAGAACACTGAGGTTTCCACTGGTTAAATGAATGACAGGAAGTTACAAGAAAAAAGGAACTACCATTGGACAGCAACTCCTCCATTGAGCAGGAGCTGCAAAAGCTGGCCACAATCTCATAGATGATGCCGATTCTCTAGTCACCTAAATGACTAGACAGGGATCATAATGATGATACCCAGCTTACAACAGTAATACCATAATACTGTTGGTCAGAATGTATATTCCCTGTTGTGAGGTTTCAATGGAAATCCAGAAAACAGAACTGCCCAGCATAGTACAGCTTAAGTGAACACTACCATGCCAGTGGAAAAGTGACCCTACAGTGGCAATATTTTTTCTGGCATTCTAATGTCGTGCCTTTTTTGTTTTAGCATATAATCAAATATATACATTTGCAAAAAAAAAAAGCACATGCTGACACACTATGATGGATACGGATGTAACTAAAGTCAAATTATGACTGAAAAAGATTCCTTCACTTCCCAGAGAAAAATCTATAAAATATATTTCCCCTTATATTTTCTTCATCAATTTATAGAACCCTTTTTTTCCCCTGAGGTAGGGTATAAACTATGCCAAACCATGTATATTTCATCTTATTGATTTGAAACTTCACATATTTGCATTGTGATTTAACCGTCTCACAATACATCTTTACATTTCGAATGATAGGAGAGGATAATCATAAACAAACGAGTACAAGTCCAAGACCACCAGAGCTGACAAATGGGTGACATCATTCTTCAGCAGAGCGACCTCCCTCACAGTTCTGTGGTGTTGCTAGGCAACCCAACTGAGACAGAGACTGAGGGAAAAGAAGGGGAAAGAAAAAAGAGAGAAAGACAAGGGAGGGAAGTTGAGGGGAGGAGGGGGGGGTCACTTACCAGGCATCTGTCCATTCATCTGGTTCTGCATGTGTGGGGCTGGGGGGCCACCACTGACCATACCCTCAGAGGGCATGTTGTGACCGTGAGGAGGCTGAGGGGGGGGTCCACTTTGGTTCATCCCACCAGGGCCCATTGGCATGTTTTGAGTGGGTGGCTGCAGGCGCACAACACAGACACAAAAATACACATCAGCTGGCTACAAACACATCTGAGTCTGAGCCACTCAAAAAAAAAAAAAAAAAAAAAAAGGCAGATAAGATTTCTGTACAAAATATCACAATGAAGTATAAATGTGATGCACCTTAATCAATCAAGGATAAAACATTTTTTTTAAAGATAATGTATATTTAAAAAAGGGAAACAGCCATGCAGTACAATATTTAGTCATAATCACTGAATAAATTGTCCTCAAAGTCACAGCCGGGGACCATCAATGACTGAAAAAGGTGTTGTACAAAGTCGTAACAAATTGAACCGATACCACTATTGCTTAATTAATAGTAAGTTCAATCGGATCTACTGCAGATTTACATATAATATGATGGTGCGATACTTTTAAAGCAATGGGCTTACAAGCAAACACAATTATGTACCTTTGACAAACTTAAGTGCACAGAACACCTTCATACTGGTGATGCATTCATTAAGAAAATCTACAAAAGGTCACATAGTAACACTGATACTTTAACGGAGTACCCCCGTTCTACACTTCCCATAACCTTGGTGACATCACTGGGGTCATTTTTTCTTTGGAAAGCTCCCTTGAGAAACACACAAGACATTATACAACGTTTCCTCAGGCAGTAGTATAGCTTGTGACAAGTAAATTGATATTAATGTGCTAAAATAGTGGAGTTCCCTTTGATACAAGAGTGAGGTTTGCCTGGATTTGACACAAAAAGAGTCAAAATTAAGACATTTGCAATTAATCTGTTCAGATTCTATATAATATTCAGTGGAAGTAATTATACATTTGAAATGGCATATGTCAGGCAGTCTATTAGTGTAACATGATGGTTTCATAGTTAATCTGATATTGCACTATTGCATTTACATATATGTGTCCTGAGTTTTGTCTCAGATAAGTTACCAGAACCAATACACAAGTGACTTGTATGGGACATGAACTAATATAGGAGCTCAACACTACCAGGTGAGTTCAACATTACCTTATGAATATATACAACTCACTCATACAAAACAATCAGCAAGGACCAATACTTACAGCAGGGAGGAGAGACTGCATGTTCTGATTGGAGTCTGCTATCGTCGCCAGGTACACTAAATTTCTGTGCAGCATCTGCTGATACCTGGGCAGGTGAAAAAGTAACCAATGCAGGTGTTAAGTTAATGGGAACTCAACAGAAAATAACTGTGTGGTAAAGCAACAAGAGATTTTTTTTATAACCTACTGTGAACATTCTGCTGTTTTGCCTTTACTCTGGAAGTCCATTATACACTGGATCAGCTGGTTGTTCTCGTCAAGTAACTGCGAAAGTAAATGCAGAGATTTATATCACGTGTTTTTGATATGTGTGATCACACAAAATGTAAAAACAGCGATACTCAATCGTTTGGAAGGGTTTGTGCTTTTCTTTCTGGTTGGTATTTTTCCGAAATTTGAACACAACGAGGAGGATGGGGGGGGGCGTTTTTGTGAAATGTGAGCGTGCGTTTCTAGCTAACAAAAGACACGTCTTGCTAGCTAGCTGTCCTTTGCTAACAAAAACGGCAGGCCTCCATTCAAATGAGCTACAATTATACGTTAGTCCGGTGAATCGACCTAAGATCCACCGACTACACATGGCGCCCTGACTCCACAGAGGTTCATATTCACCGCGCTTTGACCCTGCGAAATTGTTCCTATTCACTGTGCGACTTGGATGGGCACTGCTACATTGATTAGCTCAACGCTTAGCAGCGTCTGATGCCATAGCCTCCATTCTGAGACGCGCTAAAAAGATGAATTACCTTTTGTATTCCGGCGGGTGTTATATCACCCTTCCCACGCTGCCTGTGAGCTGCAAACGCCACCGACATGGTGATACTCTATGAAATGAAAGTGAACTAGAGCATAAAAGTCCAAAGTAGCCAACACACTTAACAAATCGGTAGAACTCAGATCAAACTGTTCAGAATAGGACGCAATTTCGTAATGCGATGGTCCGTTCTGGGGGGGGATACGGCACATTTGAAAACATAAATGATAATTATTATTTATTTCGATTACACAGGGTTACGTGATATTCAAATTGAATGAATGTAAATTATAAAATTCCAAGATATCTAATTAAATAGTTTAAAGAACCCGTATTTTGTCTTCAAGGAATTGCAAAGTCACCTATTTTTCATATAGTGGAACAGTCTGGTCGACTTTAAAAAGGCCACGGGAAATGGACCGCTCAACAAAAAGGGGAACACAGCTTTAATATATTTTGTATGAAATCCAAATAATAATGCAGGGAGTTTCATGCAATGATAACTGATAACAATGTTTATTAATCCTCGTTTTATATGCTTAAGTTTTCCCACATTGCAATCTCATTCACATTGCCAAACCACCACTAAATTAAATTAAGTCACTAAATTAAATGTACTATTTTATATTAAACCTGAGCCTTTTTGGTATTGTAACAAACAAACAAATGAAGTATATAGATTTCGCAGAGCAAATACGCAAATCAAATAGTGAGTCTTCTTTTTTAACCACAACTTTTCTTCTGACTGACCCTAATTTTGGTATCGCCCAGTTCAGAGGTCATGCGCAGGCGCTGTTTTCAACATACGGCAGCTTCCCATACTGAGCGTCTCGTTGCTAACTAGCTGAATCATTTGGTTGAAGTCTCCCCTTTTCTTGTGATTGTACGTGTATTGCAGTGCAATGGCGGCAAGATATGACAGAGCTATTACTGTCTTCTCTCCCGACGGTCATCTCTTTCAAGTGGAGTACGCACAAGAAGCAGTAAAGAAAGGATCCACGGCGGTAAGTCCTATAATGAAACTAATGCTTAAGCTAACGTTAGCAAACGTCAGTTAGCCAACTAGCTAAGCTAGCGCCTAGCAGGAACTCTTTTTACTCATGTATTTTCCTAATTTTGTAAGATCTCCGTACACTCAGGTGTTGAGATTTTTTTACCACTTTGTTTGACTGCTCATCTGTAACTTCCGCATGTAGTACAATAAACATTAAAAGGTATTGAACATGGAAAAAAAGAGTACCACTAGCAAACGTTTTGTCGCTGTGTCACTCTCCTAACAGTTTCAGTTTCAATGTGAAAAGGCCAGCTAGCGCTACTTCATACAAACAATATTTGGTTGTTACATGGTTGTTGGCAAAGTTTAATTTTGCTCCAGCAATTGCTCAAACAATGAAACTATAGTATAGCAGAATGAACTGATTATTGCACGCATTAAGCCACTGTAGTTGTAGGTAGCTTACTTACAGATAACTTCTGTTGTACTAACGTTACATTGGTAGCGTATATAACGTTAGTACTGCTCGTCAACCCCTGCCAGTGCCGATGTCCATAACTTCATTTAGATGTTGTTTTTTTCCTGTGCAGGTGGGAATCAGAGGGAAAGACATTGTTGTCCTTGGCGTTGAGAAGAAATCTGTAGCAAAGTTGCAGGAGGAAAGGACTGTCCGTAAGATATGTGCCCTGGACGAGCATGTCTGCATGGCATTTGCAGGTACAAACAATAAAACTTTATCAATAATTGAATAATAATTCATTATGTAAAATGGCATAAGTAGGCTAAAATCTGTTGTTACAAACTCTAAGTCATTGCAGATATCTATACCATATATTAGGTTTTTTGTCACTTAAGTTTTCTTGTGTTTTTTTTACCTGTATGTTGCGTAGGTACTTAACCATTTTCAATGTTTTTTAGGTTTGACAGCAGATGCCCGCATCGTGATAAACAGAGCTCGTGTTGAGTGCCAGAGCCACAGGCTAACTGTAGAGGACCCAGTCACAGTGGAATACATCACACGTTACATAGCTACACTGAAACAGGTACTTAACCTTCTTACCATATATTTACTGTATGGTACTGTGGGCAAGAACATAAGATTGTGTTTGTTTTTTTTGTTTGTTTTTTTACTATTTTTGTGCTCTAGTTACAGTCACAAAATATTTGTAAGAATGAAAAGTCATATCAGTCTGTATATCTGTCATATTTGTAGCGCTACACTCAAAGCAATGGGCGCCGACCATTTGGCATCTCCGCGTTAATTGTTGGTTTTGACTACGATGGGACTCCCAGGCTGTATCAGACAGACCCATCAGGAACCTACCATGCCTGGAAGGTGAGTGAGTTTTTTTCCTTTTACCTGACTTTGTACCTTGTTAGTATGAAATGTATTTAATATTTTAATGTTGTGTTACTCTTGAACAAAAATAGGCAAATGCAATTGGCCGTAGTGCAAAAACCGTGAGGGAGTTCCTGGAGAAGAATTACACAGATGAAGCCATTGCTGGGGACAACGAGGCAATCAAGTTGGCTATCAAAGCCTTGCTTGAGGTAAGGGCAGATTGAATCTTTGCATTGACCCATTTTAAATTGCACACTTTGTCATAAGCTACATATATTCAAACTGAATAATTACTAAAGTGCTTCACAATAGAATTACCCCATTGCCGTACAAATATTATAAATACATATAAATATAATAATAATATACAATTCTTGTTTTCAGGTGATTATAAACCAATGAAAACATACCTTTTGAATATTATATTCCATTTCTGACAATAGAGCCTCCTAAATGTTACACGCGGGCCCTTTAATGAAACAAATTAAATAAATGCTGCATTTCAGCAGAATGAAATTTTCAGAGGCTGCAGTAGTTCATATATGCTGATATGTATCTGTTTCCTCACAGGTTGTCCAGTCAGGAGGGAAAAATATTGAACTTGCTGTGATCAGACGGAATCAGCCACTGAAGGTGATTTGCTGCAGATTGTGTTTGGCCTTTTTGTGTTCACCTTTTAATTTATTTAAAGGCTAATAATTGTTTTTTTCTTGGCCATTTGCAGATTTTGGAATCCAAGGAAATTGAGACCCTGGTGGCTGAGATTGAGAAGGAAAAGGAGGAAGAGGCAGAGAAGAAGAAGCAGAAAAAATCCACTTGAAGCAGTTAACAAAGTTTTCTTTATTGCACTTGGATGACAATAGCATATTTGGGTTGCAAATATTTGACCATTTTAGAGAGTTTACTTCTCTCATTTATTTCATTATTAAGAGCTAAATCATAACTTGGGATCTGTTGATTTTGTTCAGATGCTTTGAACATGTTTCTGAGTGATACTGTACCATTTGCAAAGAATCTCTAGTTCCTGTACTTACAGCTGTTGACTTGACAGCGGTTTAAAAAGACATGCGTAGATCTCAAGTTAGGGTTTATATCTTAAACTATGCTTACAGGAAGTTTTTATATCATTCACGAAACAGCTCTGATGGTTATGAATCTCAAATGTTGAAATAAACTGTTTGCAACATTCAGAAACATAATGAAACTAAATACTCAATAAAAGCTGACTTGTTTGTAACATGTTTTTATTTTATTTGTAAAACTAGGTTAAAACTGTCTTTCATGCCAAATAGCAGACGTACTATGAATAATGTTTTTAGTAGCGGTGCACTGACTGGTTTCTTAAGAGATGAGAGTGAAGGGACTTAAAAAACAGCAGAGGAGGGTTCCAACCTTTTTCTTTTGTACCCCTCTCTTTATTGATTATCCTACTGCAAAGCAAGTACTGCGATAAAGATAACTACAGTTTAAAACACCACTAGCGGCAGTATAGTGTGTGGCTATAAAGTGCAATGGTTTTCATTTATCAGCATTCTGTCGCACAAACCTGGAAATGAGAAAAAAAGAAGGTATCTCCGATTGCTTTATAAAGTGCTCACCTCTCCCTCAGTCATTTAAAACAAATTAGTGATGAGCGAACGAAGTGTCTAATGGTGGCCCAGCGAGACCCCTTTTTGCCTCTCCTTTTTTATTTCACCCTAAATTCGCTTATCAAGCAACCGCTGCTCTGAATTCTCAACGACACAATTATGGCCGGCGGTGTGGTAGGGCTGCTTAATGGGATCCTGGCCTCAGACCCCAGTGGGAACTTTCAGTGACTTTAATCTGGAGCCCTTTGAAAAGTTGTGCCGTGCTGTGCTGAAGAGCCCCGGGGGTTCCCTCTGACTCTCACCAAAGACATAATGGTGAATGGTAAAGTCCTTCATTTAGAGTCATCTCCCCAAGCCAGGATTTCCTGAGTGGGTGCCCTGGCTGCCTTGACTAGAGCAATTGCACTTTGTCTGCAATTTGTCTTGTTGTGAGTCTTATAGGTTGGTATTTGGGCTCATGTCAGAGGATCAATTAAGCCTCTGATGTTACCTCACATACATAATGTCATTAAATCCTAGGAGGCAATAAAAATGGGTTTGTATGACTCACTCAGCCTTTACATTCATACACTAATTGCCACATACGAATGTATTTCAAGTCAGTTCGAGAAGATGCTGTCACCCACTGGTATGTTGATGCTAGGTTGTAAACAGAGGTGTCCTTTGGATGACAAAACACGCTATAGGTTGACTTTGTTAAAGTTTATTCTGGGTAATCCCATAGCTACAGAGGTTATCTGATCCATCTTGTCAATAGAGTAAGAGCAGTTTATTCGGTGCTGCCGCAAAGACTCCCAAGTCTTTTGAACTGCTTGTGGGAAGAGTTTTCTTTTTCTTTCTTTCTTTCTTTTTTTTTTTTGCCAGCATTGTTGTTGCCCATAATCAGCGCTACTGTGCCCCAGGCCAAAGTCCATCTCTCTCATCGCTGGCTGCTGCTCATCATTAATGCAGAAAATAATGGCTTCACCAGAGGTCATCGACGGAGGAACGAGGCCCGAGGACATGTACTCTCCAAGCAAGAATGCACACTGCTGCAGGCTGTCGACTGAGTGCATTGTTTGTATGCACACACACACACACCCACAGAGCTTACAGGCCAATTGCACATACACACAGCAAACACTGTATTAATGTGAACACACAACAGATTTTTTTTTTTTTTTTTTAAACAGTGCCCACATCTCTTTTCCCTTGATCTGTCATGCACATACAGTACACTTCAGGCAAAATGTGTTCTCATGTTGTAGTTAACATGGAACAAACACTGGGGAAGAAACATTTCATGTGTTCACATCTGCTTTTTAGTATTTGGTTAGTAACACCAATAGTCTTACCCTCACCTAACAATATCCATTACTCCTCTCTCTAGCTGATTTCCAAGTCACAGGCAGATTTCACTTTGAGGACATTTTTGTCATTCTAATGTGCCACCCTGTGGCTATATTTCAAAGTATGCCCCTCCTGGGATGCTTAAAATTTGTCAGTGCAGAATGTCCTTAGGTCCAAATAAGGCAACTGCTTCAAGGGTAAAAGCACACAGACATTTTGCATCCCTGGGGAACTAAGGTTACATTAGTCTTCTGTTAAGACTGTCTCACCACTGTTGCTGAATTACTCAAGGTGTTATCACCTTCTACCAGCAGAGCGCAGTGTTGCATAAAAGCAGCATTACCATCATATCGCTTACACTTTCATCTCACTTTTTGTCCTGCAGATTGACAGTATGACTCCTCCAGCTAACAGCGAGCAGAATCTACGGGCCACTGACATGTTTTTGTCTCTGTGCGTTAACATGCAGCCACAAAAGGCTCTATGAACAATGGAATCCATCGAGGGAGAGTTGTTTTGCTTAAAAATTGTCAGATGAAAAAGCAACATAGCTTTGTGCCCTGAAGCGATGGCCAAGCTGTCAAAGTGTGTTGGGTCATAAAAGGCTATGCTCTCAACACTGTCCCTTTTCTGCTTGTCACATGTCGACAGTTACACACATACACTATTTGCGTATAGAGGATTTGCCCGCCTCCACTTATGCCCTTTAGGGCTCTGAAGCAGTATGAAGAAGTTTGGGCATATTGGTGTGCTGGCTTACATATCCATAAGCGATCAAAATATGTTCTCTTTTAATGTTCTCTTTTAACTTCTAGCTCCAGGGATACATTTTGAATATCATTCTATTATCTCATATCACACATCTCATCTTCTCTGTCCTTAAATCTCTTTCCTCTCTCTCTCTCTCTCTCTCTCTCTCTCTCTCTTTCTCTATCTCTCTCTCCCTCACACACATGCACAACACACCACAAACACATCTTGATTTTCCAACTGTTTTTTTTTAACACACCCTCCACTCTTATCACCATCACACAGAGCAACATATACAGTTGAGTAACAGATACCACCGACAGCTTTGGTTGTTTTTTTTTTTTACCTTTGTGTCCCGTGAAAGGTGCTGGAATACTAACAGTTTGTGTGAAGAGACTAAAGGCATGGTTTTGAGTTACCCCTCAAGAGTCACCTGTCAGGGGATTTTGTCTCACAGAAGAATACAAGTGCATCCTCCTCTAATTGAAAGTAGACACCACTGGGCCTGGAAGAGAGAAACAGAAACAGGGAGAACAGGAGAGACGAAGAAGGAGGCAGCAAAATGAGAGGGAGAGGCAAAAAGGAGCAGACAGAGCTAAAATAAACAATTCCCGGGATGCTGCAGGCCAAAAGCAAATGGCCCCGGGGCTCCGTGGCCTCTCAGGGCCGTGGCAGAAGCCAGTCACACACATCACATAGCATTACTCGGGATGGGGTTACAGGAAAATGTCAGCCGACGCATAAGGAGGAACCATCAGCCCATAGGATAATTCGATTGCCTGAGGGAGGTGCAATCTTGCATTCCCACGATTCCTCTCTTTCCACCCACACCCTCTTTTCATTGTATTTTTGAATCCATTTTTCTTTCTCAGTTATTTCATGTTTTCAATTCTGTTGTTTGCTCTGGTAGCCATGTATATTTACGAATGTACAGTGTTATTCTAAATGGAGGCCACTGGGTTCTTGCAAAGGGTTAGCCACAGTACATTTTATGTGCAGCCTCCTTCTGTGCCCATTGGAATTTTTATGGGCCATTGGTTAGTAACATGGCCTCTGATATCTTGATTTACAACCAGATCTTAGTCAAAAAATCTCTCCCCAACAACCTCATAGTGTTTTGGGTTACCTGTTATATCACATTTCATGGATCAAATCATGTCCCTCCCAGTCTTGCCCTTGCCGAAGATGTGGTCAAGAAGCAATAATTTAGAAATATAAAATCAGTCATATATCTAAAGCAGATGTTTATGGTTTAAAAACTGGTGTGTTACCTTACCTCTATGATACAAATGTTGTTCTACCTTGTTACTGTACGCTACTTGCACAGAATTGTTGCGTGTGCTGGTGCACGAACATGCAGCTGCAAATAGGCGCGTGCATTAGATAAAGACAGAGAGAAAGATGGAGAGAGCAAAAGAAAAAGAGACAGCGAGAGAGTTCAGCGTAGATATCTGAGTGCGTCTGACAGAGAGGACAGCCCTGAAGGCAGGTCCCAGCCCTTCAGCACCGAAAATGACACATGACTGCTTTGACTTTTGTCATCCCCCTGTCTCCCTCCGCCCCCAAACCCAAGCCTCCAACAAACACTGAGGCTAGCATAGATACACACAGTCACACACACACACTCAAAGACACACAGTCACACACTGTATACTGCTTAGATTACATTATCTTTATCCCCGGGACATGAGCCCTCCTTGTTGGATGACATTTGGGCTTGTGCAGCACTAAGGTTACCTTTCTTTGCCCCTAAGTTAAAGATGCCTGTCTGCAGCATGCATTTGAAATGAAGGGCAGGGGAAAAAAATCAGATGAGAAAGATTTCCAAAAGCACTTTGATCAGAGGCATCAACAGTCACGCACAAACTTGTTAAGCAGTATGTAAATTTGGGCTGATACTGAATAAAGTTGCCAGAATGGCATGAATCCATTGTGCTGCGATGATCAAAATAAAAGAGGGCTTCATACGCTGGAGGGCAAGAAAGTCACAGACATGAAGGTTTTTTTCCTTCCTCTTTTTTTCTACAAAGGGGCTGATGGGATGCAGAGAGGAGAGAAGGAGGGGAGGGAAATGAAAGATAGGGGAAAGCCTGGAAGGATCTCAATCTAAATTAGCAGAGTAGAAGGAAGACTGTGCTGAGTGAGACATATAATTAAAACCAAAGTGATGAAAACATCAGTACTCATTCAGTCACTCGCCAGATGAATTTTTGAAATTGCTACCACGATGATCTGAAGATGTTTCAAAGCTAAAGGTAAATCCAGCCTATTGTTAAAACACACCAATCTCCCATCTACTCTTTACCGGGCTTTCTCTCACAATCTCTCCTCATCCGCCTCCTAGCTGCTTCTTTATCCCTCCCTCATTCCCACTTTTTCTCCGTCTGACACCCTGAGATGAATAGACGCTGTCACTGAGACTCTTGTAGCCTGTCAGCTTTTAAACAAACAGTTAGCAAAAGGATCACTTTCACAGGAAACCTCCCAGTCTGAGGTGAGGTTATCAGTGTTAGCTTGTTGTGTCCTGTCCGTACAGGGAACAGGACCCACCCTGTGACTGAAGTAAGGAATATGACCTCACACGTACCATGCGTCATCATACTATACATTCAAACTAAGTGCTGCTTTGAATCATTAAATTCTCAAGACTGTTTTGTTAGCAGTGATAACACGGTCCTGCATGTTGTCCTCAATGCTGAAAATTGTATTTATTCTGGCAGCCTGCTGTCTGTAACCAAATGTCTCTGGCAGTTAGAGAGGAAGTATAGAATACTTCCTCTACTGAGGGCCCTTTCCCTCCCTCCAGTAGAGTGTACCTCCAGTAAATCTGTCCTCCTGACAACAAATGTCCCTGCACCTAAAAGGCCCCTCAAAAAAAAACAAAAAAACAAGCCTGACTTTTGTGAGAAAAAAAAAAAAGCCCCCTCAGGTGTGTTCCCTCTCACTCTTCCTCTCTGCACCTGCACTGAGTCTCTCAAGTCCTCCATGTGTCTCTCCACACAATGGAGACAGTGCATAGCCTCTGGCGCCTCTCTCCAGCTGAGAGCCACCTCTCTCTGGAGGACAGGAGAGGAAAACTGCCAGCACTAACAACTGATCCTGGCAGATAAAGGTGCAGATAGGCGAGGAGAGAGTGCCTTGGACAATACTTGCCTCGCCCTGGTCTTCGGTGCTGCTTCCTTTAGCTCTGAGACAATGATGATAACAGCTATTAGGGGCAAAATACTGCAGATAATGAGGAGGTTGGCCATACAGTAAGAAATCTGATAAATGGCTGATCATTTTGTAGTTTTTGAATCATATTTTTCTTAAAAAACTACACATTTAATAGAATTTGTCAAAAACAAATCCCTTCACTTCACACAGATATGTTTTACACTGCACAGTATTTGGAAAACCCCCTCATATTGATTCAATTTGTGACCTAAACTGTATCCGTCACCATCAATCGTGTCAGCTCGACCATAAACACTGGGCTGTTTAGGCTCTTTTTAATGTGCTGTAATGTAGTAGTGCCAGGCCGGATGACCCAGCACCAGATCAGTGTACCACTCACACTCCTGAGGGCAGCTGACTGGAACAGCAGTTAGGCGAGACGACGGTCGCAGGTCGTCCAGGCCACAGCTGGGAAGCCCCGGGCCGAAGTGTTGACCTGATGTGATTAAGTGTACATCCAGCTGCACGGAGGAAGAATACATGGAAATAGTGTTACACCTGGAGAATAATTGTTTTTTTTTTACTAATGTAAACCATGTTTTGTGTCAAAATCCACAAAGATTATCTGATATTTTACTGTTTTATAAGAGCTGCTTAGATGTATTTGCATTCCTTTTTCCTTTCCTAATTTCTCTTACTGATCCAGACCAGCGTGTGTGGTCTATAAGAGCCAAGCTCCCGGTATTTGTCCTGAGAAAGACCTTGATAGGAATGGGGTCTGAGTGAGAGTGCTTATTTTATTCTCTTCCATGCTGCTGCAGGCTATGGCTGTATTAATGCAATGGCAGGGATCTTTGAAGTTGTGACTTTATGAGACAAAAGCTAATTTCCTTTCCTTTGTTCATTATCGAGAGAGACTTCCAGCCGGGCGGAAAGCATGCTGTGCTAATTATTCCATTCATGAGTCGTCTCTAAAGTATGTAATGGATTTCACTGGGCTTTTTACAGGTAAGCAGGGTGATATAGGGTACACAATTCTGTCAACACGCTGGTTTACAGCAATTAAATGTTTTATTTATTTAATCCTCACGGGATAATGATGAACGAATTGTCATATCTTCACATGCTAAAAGCTGAATCAAATGCCTTTGAATATAATAGTAACTTCAGGTTTCCAGGTTGACACTTGGTTACAAAGTTAACTTAAAAATTACTAATACATAGCCGCACGTTCACTTACGTCTGAACAAATATATCCTCTGCAGACTTACAAGACCAAAACCACTTTGCAACTCATTAAGACCTGAACCCAATTTCACAAATGAGTTTCAGAGTTTGTAGGGCCAAGTTAGGCATGTGACATAATGGGATTTCCATCTTTCCCTGAAACACAACTTGGCAGAGCATGAAGGGAAATGCAGCATTTCACATTCCATCTTCGCAGCGTACCAGGATGCCACCCACAACACCTGAGCACTCCCAATCAGAGAGATGTGTGTGCCCCGCCACGGATGTACGGTGCGTATCCTGCCACTCAGAGTCAGATCAGACGACAACAAAAAAAGGGGTGTAGTAGTGATACAAGTAAAGCCATATAGCTCCTCCACTGCTGCCTTACACCCCTCCTCCTCCTCTTCCTCCTCCTCCTCCTCCTCCTCTCTCCCCCGCTTTGTTTGTGCTCATTTCATTCCGTGTGCAGCCTCCTGGCAGGCAGGTCAAGGTTTACCCTCGCACCACACACCATTTCCCTCACACGCCGCCTGGGGGAGGAACACTAGAGGCCCGAGGCAAGGGCAAGCCCAAACAGCTCACACAACATTGCCGCCATCACCACCTCTAACCATACTGATAGGAGGACAGAAATACAGAGCTCAGAATCACACAGTTGGATCTTTGTCTTTCTTTTTTCCCCCCTTTCTTTAGCCAATTATTCTTTTCTTGTTTTTTTTTCTTTCTTTCTTCCCCGCCCTTTATCTTATTGTACATTATTGATTTCTGTCAGTAGTAAAGGTATATGTCTATTAACCGACAGATTTAATAGAGCGACAATAGAAAGCTACTCATTTGTTCCCCCCGTAGTGTAAGTGTTCATTTTGAGAGTCTGATACTAACCCTGGCTAGGAGCTAGTGCTGGATTTTTAGCTGTAAATGGAAAACGCCTGTGGGCTTTTCATTTTCTGGGCCCAGACGTTCCCTTCATGGTGTCGGAGCCCTTGTGTTCACAGAGTTCATGTTTTGCTGCGGGGCTTTTTTTTATTTTGTTTTATCTCATAGCTTAGACTAGCAGGGCTTTAACTCCCAGAGGACTCCTGCGTAGCAACAGCAGAGATCAACAAAGTAAGTTTGTTTATGTTGGCTGTGTCCGCATGTTGTCGACTTATACATTTCTCAGTCTCCATTTCCTGCCTCTCCTTGCCCCAGGGGAAAGGAGCCCTCTAATTGGATCTTGTTCTAATTGAGCCTAATACTGGAGCTAACCGGAGTTGGGCCCTGTGGCTAATGAAGAGCTGAATCAAAACTAGGCACTAAAACTTTGACTGTGCATGTGTGTGTGTGTATGCCTGCGTTTTTTGCTCCACATTCTATCATGAATGCATCATTACCCATTTCGGTTTAGTCTTTGCTTTTTATCTTTTTTTTTTTTTTGCCTTTTACCTTTTTGTACAGCAAATACATATTTTTGTTTGTGAGGATTATAGAGAGAGAAACTAAATTATGTCAGGTTATCAATTATTTTATTATTTTTTAATTTGGGGGGTGGGTTGCTAATCGCGCAATCGTATGTAATTCACTCACAAACTCACATTCACTATTAGCATGCAGCAGATTCTCCACAAGAGGGAGCTGTTGATACATGGATGTCGCCACCTGCAGGCAAACAAAAACACTTTAACCACTTACAGTCAAGGAGTGTTTCAGCTTTTTCAGAATAGCTACAATTGTCTTGGTTGTTCCACGTAGACACTTTAGCTAAAATAGTAGTAATAAACTAACTGAAAATTCTGTTTGTGACTATAAAACACTAAACGTTTAAAAGATTTTGTCATTTTTTGTCAGTCATATATTTTCCCTTCTTTCCCCCTTGATTTGGGTTTAACATTGAACTTAAGTGGTTTTCTCTCAGACAAACACAGAAAAATAAATGTTTTAGCACTCGTTGCCTATAGGTGGGATTAATGTCGACATTTCTGCAGGTAGATCTTTTTTTATTAAAAAAAGAACAGCTATAAATAATAAAATTAATGATGCCTGAATTCCATTTAGCTGCTTCAGTTTCAAGGTCCTGGTATTGTGCGTGATAGTTCATTGTCACACTGTCATGAGTTACTGAGATACCTGAATAGAACGGAACCATTGTTAACATTATTAGTAACACCTGCTTTTCATACAAGGACAAGAAAAAAAATGTCTTCAGGGAAAAAAGGCCCACTGTGCACATCATCTACATCTGCAGGTCAGAAATTGCTGTTAGTTTTTTTGCTAAAAGGCGGTGCCGGTTGAGCTCGCACTGCAGGTCTGTAGTTGAATGATACTGTTCCTGGTTTCTGGTGCTTTGCATCAATGCCACTGTGTGCCATTGTCCTTAAACTTAACACAACATCAGACACTGCAGCCCTGATGAAAACCCATTTTCAAAGGATTGATTTTTTCACTTATTCTCTTTTCCTGTCACACTAAATGCCAGTCCATTGGATATAAAATGAAACAAGCCAAGCACATGCTGCAGTTTCAACAGTTGCGTAGGCAACAAAGAAATGGAAACGGAAGATGCAAGGTCTGCTGCCAGAGGGCTAGAAAATAAATGACTTCTCTCTTGCCTCCAGCTGAAAGACTGTCTTTTTTATTTTTACCTATCTGCAAATCATCTTCCGCCTTTACATAAAAACAGACACATGCACTATGTGTAGACAATAGTCATCATACATCTGTGTTCACAATGTGTTATTTAATCATACTCTTCAACCTAGGAACATTCACAGTTCCTGTTTTTCCAGAGGTTTTGATTTAATTCGCATCCATATGTCACAATTCAAGTTAATTAAGGACAAAATGTTTGATTTGGCTTTTCTAGTAGCACACTCAACAGCAGCACATATTCTACACCCCACAACAAGCTCCATGAGGGTAGTTTTGTTTTATCAGGGTCAGACACAAAGTAAATCACACACGAAGCACAAGCTTCAAATTGTGGAAAAGCACAAGAAAAAACTATTCAGATTTGACAGTTTTTCTGGTACAACATAAATAGTTTTTAGCCTGTGAAGAATTTGGCACCTCTAGGCAGCCTAACCATATATGTCTCAACTTAAGACTTACTTTTTAATTAGGAATCTACTTAGCTGTCTTAGTTATTATGATTATGAGTCCATTTTACACCTTCTTTGCATGGATCTTGAAGGTTATTTTAAGGAATATTAGCTGGCAAGATGTGTTAGCTTCAGGTGTTGCTGCTGTGAAGCTAACTTTTAGCCAGTTGGTACCAAAAATAAACATGGGAGTATACAGTGTGCACTTAGAGCATACATATCAACTTTCTTTTTTACCCAGCATCACATCTCTGCTTTTAAAAATCTGGCTTGTAAATGGTTATGGGCGCTACCATAACATAGCTGTGGTCAAGCTTTCAATTGGCCACATATGTTTCCAATCCATTCTCTTAGCTTTGAACCAAACAAAGTGGTGTTTGGAAGTTGGTATTATTCAATCTTAATCTCTAGATTGTGATGTCTTTCCAAGCAGTTGCTGTACTTGGAGGCCTGTGAGGCACAAACCAATGCGGCACAGTGTTGGTGACTACCACCAGAGGGGGGTTGGGTGGAGACACAGTCACAACACTCCAGGTGGGCCGAGTTGCAACCCCCTCCGGCACTCATGTCTTCAGAAGGGGGAGGGCCAGTAAATGGTTCCAGAGCAAATATAGCCTTCCAAACCTTCAGCCTCAAGGATGAAGCCCAAAGGCCATTAAAAAGATTGGGAACAGATGAAAGAAAGAAACGTTGGTGGGGCTTTTATTTACTCTTATAAAAACCGATGTATGAAAGTGTTTTCAATTTCCAAGAAACATTTTTGGTTATAAGGCTTTTTTTGGGGGGTATGAAAACTTGGACATGTTCAGACCTGAGAATATACATGTGTGTGCAATTCATGTGCTCATACTCATTCAAGAGTGGGATTGCATTGTCTGAGTAGCCCTCCAGGTCTTGTCTTTGTTTGTTGACAGTATTAAACAAATGGTCAGAAACTCCATTACTCAAGGGGGGATGAAGTGAAACCGTGTGTGCATGTGTGTGGATATATGTGTGTGCTCTTGTGTGCATGGCCCCTCCCTGGCCCTGCAGGTTTCTCTGGGGTTTCTTGTCACCCCTATGTCTTGGAGGTGAGAGGGCGGGTGATAATTGAACACTCCCTGGCACTTTTAACAAATGTATTGAAAGGAGGAATCGAAAAACCTGTTAATGAGATTTCCCTCCCCAGGCAGTGCTCAGGGTTATTATTCTTATAATTTTCTTAATCTAATGAGTTACTCAAAGTTTATTTTCAAATGTATTTCTCCCACTCGCCCTATAGGGCTCCTGTTTTATTAGCCTCTGTTCCTCAGCAGCACACAAACTTTATTAATAAATCAATTTACAATGCACTGGAGGAGGCCCCTATTGAGACTGAAGCAGTCAAGATCTTTCAAACCAAACAAATGGTAAGACAAGGACTCATAGAGCACAGTGTGAATGGTGGAACAGCACTGGCCCCGTACCAAGGTGCACATCTTTGTACTTGGGTTTGTTTACCTCACAAGATGGCTCCTGGCTTAGGGAATGGACCATGAAAATGGCTGCTCTCGTCTGCCTACAGCACTCTATATAGATTGGAGTTTTTCATGTGGCAGTTAGGCTGCTGGGATATACACCCCAGGGGATGTGCTCTCATTAAGGACAGTAGCTCTGGGCACTTTTGCACTGCTTCCTGTGGCCACTGACCTCCTTTTCACCCGTGGGCTTGCAGCTACACCACAGCTCTGCTTCTCAGTCTCCCTGTCACTCCGAACAACACCCTGGGGGTCGTCACATGACTCGAGTGACTCCTGACCCGCCTGGCCTCCTGAGACCCCTCCCCTCCTGTCGGCGAGTTGGTTAGAATGATCACAGACCGCGTAAGGGTCACATTTGCCTCCCCAAAATGGCGGCTATGTCCTTGGGCTTTTGAAGGAAGAATTTTCCGAGTTGACAGTGTCAAAACATCATGTCAAAAATGGCCAAACTCATGTGTCATCTTAAAGCAGTACAGCTGCAGTATTATTCATGTGGAAAAAGTTAGAGCACTACAGTAAAACTAAGCAAGTCATCTATCATTTCTACAATAGTCACTGAGAGCAAATACGTGACAGAAGGCACCTGTCTTATTGGACCTTTACCTTGAGTTCAAGCCTATACTTGAGTCGTGCTGCTTGAATGGACACAATAACATTGCTTCGTCACCGTCCTCCCTAAGCCATTTCTGCACCCATTTCCTTCGTGTTGTGGTTCATTTTAGCCACAAGACAAACTAGCTTGTGAGGAGCACCTAAAGGTGATCTAAGTTCCAGACTAAGGTAGTTAATCATTGATCAAAAAAACATTACTGTGGACTTGGGGCATTATAGTTCTGTGCCTGAAGTGTGCACAGAAATATCAATAAAAATCCCCCTGATCTTTTTTAATTAAAGGCTAAAAGCCTGGTGCTCTCTGGTACTGTTGTACTTGAACACAGACTTTAAACCGTCATTATTCTCATTGTCCGTTTTAGGGGGGAAAATTAACAACAAATAACCAGATTTTCTTAGAAAAAAATCTTATGCTGCACATACACGGCATTAGTACGTGAAAGACGTGGTTTGAAGAGGCAGGCTGTGGGGTGGCCCTGCATAGCTGATTGGTGGATTGAGATATCAGACCAGTTCTCATCAGCACCACCCATACTTATACCTGCAGGCAAAACAATTTTGTCCTCCACTAGTAAGCAATTAGATTATATTCAAACACACATACACAGAAAGAGCCTCCACAAACTGTATTCCCCCAATGCAGCACTCAGTATGACACTTGCTTCCTCCATATGTGTGTGTTTGTGCTAACACAAGGATGTAAGCAGACACACACATAGATCACACACACACACACACACACACACACACACACACACACACACACACACACACACACACACACACCCTGTAGGTATAAGGTTCCAGTTGGTATATCTCTGTCTCTAAGCCCCAGTTTGATGCCCTAGTCTCATGGTATCCAACCCCCACTCTTTCTGCATCCCCTCAGGCTCCTGTGTGTGTGTAAGATGGCTACTGAACCAAGAGGGCATTGTTTCTCTCCAGCGGGGTTTCATAATTGAACGTTCACATTTATGCACTCATTCAAATGGATACTAAAAGTAGAAGTGAAGCACGTAACCATGCTCTTCACTCAAATTATCCAAGGCAAGAGTGAAACTCACGATTAAACTCAAGATTATTGTTATGCACGACTCTTTCCATGCTGGACACATTTTGGTGGATGCACATGCAGCTGATAATTACATATTCACCAATTGGAGGCTTTCCACGGGAGGTGCAAACTCGAGTCAGCCTGCATCAGGTTGTGTTTTTCTTAGGCACATGTGTGAGCGAAGCAGGGAAGAGAAAAGACAGCGGGCAGCAGGGACAAACCCGTCAGCCACTCAGATCACATCAGGTCTGTCGGGACACATTGGAGCACAGCGAGCCTGATGGGATATGCCCCCCAGGGGTGCGAAGCAGGCCAGATGACATACAGACACAGGGGCAGGCAAAGAAGGAAGGAAGAATAGAGGATGGCACATCCTGCCTTTAATGCACAATATGTTCCAATAACAGGCATGCAATTATGAATGGTAACTCAGACTACATTATGTACCAATTATACAGTCACACCATACCATCACAGATGTACACTTATATACAATCACACATACTCTTACCGCCAACACATTCACAAACACACGTACATGCATGCTCAGCGATGTAGCTGTAAACATGTAGCCTCGATCTCACACCAGATAACCTACATCTTAAACAACACGGCACATATGCTAATGTGAAACGTGAAGGCATGATGTTTATGAGCTGCACACGATGCATATGCTTCTGCGTGTGGGTAAATGCACAGACACGCTTGGGTACATATGTCCGCGGGGGCAAAATGGGAAATAGACACTTCTCTTCATGCCTGTTCTTTAATTGGGGCATTTATTGTTTTGCTGTGGTGTTTACTTCATTAAATTAAGGCACATTTCAAAAAATGCAGCATGTTTCAAGGTTTATATAAGCAAAATTATGCTTTCAGCCATTAAGTTGCAAATTAACATATCTTTATGACTGTGGGATATGCCAGTTGAGGATGCTTTTACATTTTCACACTAATCAACTTGACTTTAACATGTTGGATTTCAGTTTGATTTGCTTTCATCGCAAATATTGTTTCCCCCCTCGGCTGTGTGTGTCTGCACGTGTATTTGAGTGGAACTGTGTTAGTGTATGTGAGTGTGACATCGCTTGTGTACTTCTGTTAGTTGTCCATGGCACCTTCATGTCAGCCCAACTGTTCTCTTTCTTAGTAAATCACAAGATGTGTGTGTGTGTGTGTGTGTGTGTGTGTGTGTGTGTGTGTGTGTGTGTGTGTGTGTGTGTGTGGAGGGGGGTGTTACAAGGACAAAATGAACTAATGTTGAATATTCCGTATTGGTTTTACTGTAATTCTTTTCTAATTCTTAGTTTATTCAATTTCATCTCCTTGAGGCTGGTAGGTATGGAAATGAGGTCTGTTCTTTTTTTTTCTTCTTCTTTTTTTTGCCTGTGTAAATTGCAGCTATCACCTCAAGCCTTTTGAACAAGATTACCCAGATGGCCTTGCGTGGTGTGCCTGAAGTTTTATTTTCCTCCTTTGCCTGCTTTTCCTTCTTGGCTGCAGGGGAAAGGAGAGAGAGCTGGGAAGCCTCCTGAAGGCTCTGGGCAAGGCCAGGAGGCAGCAGCTGTGGCAAAGAGAGATCTAGGGGAAGAAGAAGAAGAAGAAGAAGAAGAAGAGTGAGTTGGGGAGGGAGCGCTGGGGGGTTGGATGAGACTGGTGCAGGGGGCGTTGTTGTGTGTATGTGTGAAGGGAGGGGGCACTAAAATCTAAAGCTGAGAACACCAGCCATTATGAACACTACCCCCTACCTGGCCTGACTGTCAAGGGGACCGGAATAACCCTTGGAGTACTCGAAGAGGGGGCTGGTGGAGTGGGTACGCTCTGAATGGGAACAGGCAGAACTTGGAGCGCTGCATACATGAGTTTGGAGTAAGGTGTTGTTTGCAGATACAGCGAAGTGTGTCCCAGTGTAAACATGGTATTACCACATCACCAGTCACATTAGCAATACTTACAATTCAAACATCAAGAATCACACCCTCAAATTCTGGGATTTGGTGAAAAGCATGATAAATAGCAGCCTCCTGCCCAGGTGATCATTGTTGTGCGAGTGGTGAGATTTGTCATTGGGTTTCCACTCACCATGCCCTGGACATAATCTGCTACTGGTTTTCTGCCCCGAGGAAGAATATGATTTTAATACATTAAGGTGGCACAGAGATAGAGAATTATGCAGAGTTAAAGTGTTCACCTGTTTATTATTCTAACATGCAACAGCCTCCATCCACACTAATCTCCAAAAGAACACACCCAACTCCCAGATTGCTGATCTTGGCTCGGAGGCAACAGTGAAAGGAGATTCTCACCTGAGATAAGGTGAGGAGAGGAGCAGGGGGAGGAGGAGGGGCTGCATATATCACTTAAAATATACTTACAAAAACATAGTATTGGAGGAAAAGCTGATGGGAGACAGAGATCTTCCACTTATTCCTCTAGCCTCAAACAAATCCAAAAGACACATCTTTTATTTAGTGGATACTCTAAATATAGGTGTTTTCTGAATAAAGTTGTTATAGCAGTGATATGACAAAACAAATGTCAAATGCTCATATGGTCAGCCTTTTCCTTTACTGACGTGTGCTGTTGGATCAAAATCCCCCTGTGTTATTTCAGCAACAGCTTTTCAGATGCTGCTGCCAAAGAGTCAATAGTAGGCTATCACTGTTTGTTTTCACTCCCTCCATTTGTTTGTTTTGTTAAGGTTTTGCTCTCCATCATAATGAATCACTTTTTTTTCATCTTGTTCTTATTTATTCTCATGGCTGGAGGTAGAATGTGGTGGTTGATGAGGGGCTGAAATGAACTGAGCCTTAGCCTTAGCCTGGGGGCTGGCGCATATCTTAGCATAAGTGATGGCCAACCGGAGGGCTAGAGCCTAGCTGAGAGCGCCCTCAGGACAGCAACTCTGACAGATCATGTATTTATAGGTCTGTTGAAAGACCTCTATTGTGTCCCACATAGCCTCGGAGCATGTCTGTCCTCTGTATTATAATAAAGCCGCTGGCCTTACCACTATGATGGATGGGTGGCCCTCGAATGGCAAGCTCCAGAATCATTAGAGCACTCCTAACATGCAGGTCTACCCATGTGAAAGGCTGGCGCAGGGAGGGGTGCTACCGGTGAGCAATACAGTACAGTTGAGACCTTTTAATCAAGGATAGGTAGCCCTTATTAATTCTCTACCAAGAGAGGGAGGGAGTGAGAGAAAAGAGAAATGGAGTGAGGGAGGGGGTGTATTTGCTGATGTTTTTGCCAAAGGATACATTTGCAATTATCTCAGTGGCTTAAAACGCCCTCCAGGCTTTTTCAATACAGGTAAGAATGTGGCACCTATAGCATTTACAGGCAGCTTCACCGGTCAGATTTCATTGCTGCTGAAAATTTCACCAAAGCCAACATTCCATCACACCTCCACTGA
This sequence comes from Dicentrarchus labrax, assembly GCF_905237075.1. Taxonomy (NCBI): domain Eukaryota; kingdom Metazoa; phylum Chordata; class Actinopteri; family Moronidae; genus Dicentrarchus; species Dicentrarchus labrax. Next base: position 14,918,792 of record NW_026136701.1, read on the forward strand.
GCCATAGAGAGTCAGTGTAAAATGTGTGAGCGTGAAGGTATAACTGAGCACAGCATATTTATTAGGAGATTTTTGGAGAAACTATTTAAAAAAATAGAAAAGAAAAACATAACTTGCTTGAATATGCTCTGCAGCCCCACAAAAAAAACCAGCTTGACTTTTCTGCGCCTAAAGCCTCACAAGCAGAGTGGTGTTTGAGCTGTTTCCCAATCTCATGTTCTTCTGTTACCTCTGGAGTAGAATATAAATGATTCCCTCTCAGTGTACAGTGTATGCCAAGGGGCCTGCAGCGACCATAGTCCGGTCTAAAATTCCTCACTGCAAGCGCACCATAACTCAAGGCCTGACTGATAAATAAACAATGGAAAGCGCATGTTGTGGAGCACTACCTCAAATTTCCACTTGGAGCACTGTAACATATTAGGGCCCAATTACCATGAGGTGAGTAGAGGTTCTGATGAAGGTTGGTGTGTAAAATCTACTGTTTTTGACAAATAAGGCAAGCCAAGTGTAGCCCGGCATGGTGCAGGAAAATTATATATAATGCTGTACAAAATCAGTGCTCTCAGGATTTTTAGTCATAATTAAGAGCTAACATTTACATTTAATAGTTAATTAACTGACTGCATTATTTTAAACAACTAAGTTGATTACCTTTCTGATTCTCTTTCACTTTTGTATCCAAGGGGCACTCAACTGATTCTACATGTCTAAGTCAATTTAGTAGTCATGGAGACTACTGCATAGCCTAACACGACAGTAGAATTTTGTCTTCTGTGGCTCTATAAATTTGGTCAAGTATTACAAAATTGATCAAGCTACATCACTTGAGCAATCACAGTTTTGGGTTGGAGACCTACAACAACATGGCTCCAGCAATGGCAATGTCGGTCGATTGGTCAGTTGGTCCACCACTTTGGTCCAGTCTATAATATCTTATCAACAACAGGGTGGATTGAAATAAAATTCTGTAAAAAACATTAATGGCACCCAGAGAATAAATCCTGGAATAGTCAGAAGGCGGGCAAGAGCGGGATTAAGAAAAAAGACCTGCGCAGGGCTCTAATTCATGGTACCCACAGAAGGATTCCCTCACTGATTATTTTGCTTTATGACCAAAACTAATGACATTCCCATCAGCCTCTGTTGTGCTTTGTGTTTAGTGCTGAGTAGCAAATGCTAGCATGCTAACATGCTAAACTAAAATGGTGAACATGGTAAACATCCCCATGCTAGCATTACCATGGTGAGCATGAGCATTCATCTCAAAGCGAAAAAAGTATCACAGAGCTGCTAGCATGGCTGTAGACCCTTAGTCAGTCCCTCCAGAAAAACGTGATTATGCGATCGCATAATTCTATGCATTATCAGCCAAAGTCTGCATATTTATGCGGGGGGCGCATTTTTTCAAATACGCCGCACTTTCGCCGCATAAATTGCCGATTTCCACGCAATATATGCGGGGCTTGCATGATTTCATAATCCCAGCATTTTCGTTGCAAAAAAGTCACATATATCTTAGCAGAAAGTTGAAAAATGTTGCGTTTACTTCACTCAAGAGTAGCCATTTTCCCCTGTTGCCATGGGAACGTTATGAACTGACGTAATTAAGCGACGTGAACATCATCGAAAAGCTGGACAAACCCTGCGATGAAAACCTTACAGTTGTAAGTATATTAGTAGTATGTAAATTTATGTTACAGTAAGAGATTGCACTTTGTGCATTGGAAGCACTTATTTTAACAGAAGACGTCTGTTTTGTATAGCTACCTCTGTAAAACAGGAAGCACACATTTAATTTTTTTATATTTTATTTATTCATTTTTACAGAACTTGTAGCATATTCCCTTTGTAAATCTACAGAACTTGTTTGACTCACCAATATTTTGTAAGTTTGAGCCATGTGTTTATTAAGGTCTGAAATAAAACAAGATGAGAACTTAAATACTCCCAGCACTTTCTGTGCTGTAGTATGCTTGCTTATCATAGGAAGTAATAAGAAATGACTCTTTACATTAAGGTAGTAGCCTAGTGAGAACAGGGTGTTGGGGGAATCACTATTTTTTCTCTTTTTCATCAAACCGCAGTTTTTGCAAGTTCCCGCAATTTCATCGCATAAAATTGCATAAATATCCTGCATATTCCATCACATTTATTAAGGAAACGTGTCACATAATCAAGGATTTTTGCCCGCAACAATTACAAAAAAACTCTGGAAGGACTGCTTAGTCTTGTTAACATAATAGGAAGTGTACGATTCAGTGTTGACCCATTTGGATGTTTCAGGTTCTGCTGCATTGATTTTGACAGAAACTTTCTTTTTTAATCGTAAATCCCCCAAATTTAAGGAAGTACAATACTAAATCACCGGAAAACTCTTTTAAAATATACTAGAAAACACATTTTGAGGAATAACACTAAGTATTATAGAAAATGATTAAGTACATGCTATTTGAATGAAAACAGACTATTGTTGGCTTTCATCACTGACCATCCACCTCCACTGTTGCTTTACTATCCAAGAAACAGGGCTGCTGCCAAAACATCTGAATGGCTGAGCTGTCAAAACCACCATAGAGGTTATCGAAGCTTTTTGGGTTAAAAACTGTTATACATTAAAAATTGATTCATACAAGTTGCCTTGGGCTACTGCAAAATAGAAGACTTTAAGGATTATGTGTTAATATGGCACTGCAGAAACAAAAGTAACAAGGATTTCTCTTTTGCATGTAGCCTTCTTCTCAAACAAGTTTGCGCCCACAACCTGTATCAGCACAGGTGTGAGCTCCACTTTTTGTCTTTAGACCGGCTCCACTTCACACTAAGACTCAAATTTCTCTAACTCAAGCAAAGCCACTGTGACATATTATTCTACTAGTGAGTGTCCATTTGAGATATTATTCTACCAGCAATTGTCCATCTAAGAACATTTGAAGCCCCAAAGACTGTGCAGACATTCATCACACAGATGAACTAATTTTTCCACTAGAAATAATTGCTAGAAATATGTGGCCATTATATTATAATAAAGGTATTTATGAGCCTTCAATCTCACAGCCTCACTATGAGATATCTTTGAAAATTTGAAATCAGTTCCCGAGGCTTAGGGAGGGGGAGGAGGGGAGGGAGAGAGAAAGACAGAGAGAGAGAGAGAGAGAGAGAAGGAGGGAGAGAGAGAGAGAGAGTAAGAGAGAGAGAGAGAGAAGAGAGGAGAGAGAGAGAGAGAGAGAGAGAGAGAGAGAGAGAAATGGCAAGGGAGAGATGTGGGAGTTGTGTTTTGCTTTTTTGCCACGGGTTACATTTATAATTATCTTGCTGGCATAAAATGGCCAAGAGGCTTTTTCAATAAAGGTAGGAGGCACCTACAGTACAGAATATTACCTACAGATCAACACAGAACAAGAGAAAGGACTGCAAATAGAATAAGACTAACTCCAGAGTACAAAGTATCATCTATTAAGTGTATTTAGTTCGGACAATCATTATAACAGTAGCCACTGCTTGCACGGTGCTGTAGAACTGAGCAATGTGAGGGCTGATGATTTGAAGATGAGGTGAATGAGTCCATCCACTGACCTTCACTAGTGGTGAGTAAGCAGAGCCTGGGGAGTGAGGGAAAGATGGCCACGGCCACTTTCTCCAGGGCCTACTCTGCCTTTTGATGACTGGAAATAATCACTAGAGAGAAAGCGAGTGAGAGAGACATGATCACAGACACACCACAGAAGAGAGGAGGATCTCAAATTGCTTTATTCTCCTCAAAACCCCTGTCCTCTAAAGGACTGGAAGTCAGTTTCTTAATACCATTCATCTTTTCTCCAACAGGCTGTGTCCGGAGAGGAGGCTATCTCTAATTCCTTTTCAAGTTAGTGTGAATCCAGGAAGTGAGAAGAGATAGGGCTGGACAGGGTCTCATTAAACTCAGGCTGCCCCACAGGTAACAAACTTAAAAATCACACAGGGTGCAAAAAAGTGCTGCTGAATTTTAAACTAAACACATGTTCATTCTCTCTCTTTCTTACACCACCTTTAACAGCATTTTATTTTAGGAAAAACAATTACTATTTTTAATGGCCATCCATTGGGGTTCATGTAGCTAAACAAACTCAGATATATATCTGGGTTTGGCCGATTCCATGGAAGGTGACCCGCGGTGTCTTTAGACATACAGCGTTCATTCTAAGGTAATTAGGGTAGTTCCTATATTCAGGTGATTAAACACTAATAAAAATATAGTTATGAATATTTTCTTCAATTTATATAGATAAATAAATCCTTCTAAATGTTACACACTTGACCTTTAAGTTTGCAAATTCTTACTTATGTTTGATACCTGTGCCATGAATACTTTGTAATTACACAGGCACAGAAATTTTGATTTTATGATGGAGAGCATAGCATTGCTGTGTAACACTCATAGTTGCACCTCTAGCCTATGAGAAAAACAGTCAGTCAAAAGGGAATCTAGGGCAAAGAGGCCTGAAAGGGAGACATATAGCATAAACCGTAGATAGCCAAAGAAAGTGGAGATTCTGCCAAAAGGGATGAAGACAAGACGACAGGGCTCCGTGTGGGATTTCACTTTGGATTTCGGCCCTGCAGGGATATGTGGAAGCACAACTGACAGGACTTGCGTGGAGAAGTCGGCTCTATTCAATATAACTAAGTAAAGAATGCACCATGTAGTCACTGATGCACCAGCATAAATCCTCCAAGGTACAATATTGTCTTGGTTAAGTTAGCTTTACCTCTGGTTGTAGAGAGCTATATAATGCTACATAATGTAAAATCTTCTACAGGATGTTAAAAGGTAGATGCAGTCATTTTAAATCTAAGGAATTACTTTCTAACCACTGCTTGAATTGCAATGCTGGGCAGAAATGTGAAAGCAGTCTCTACAGCAACAGAAAAATGGCAAACAGACACCATGACAACTTTAGTTGAGATTTATTTCACATTTTTTGCTACATTCCTCTTTACTCAAATCTAGGGAGCGTAGGTGGGTCAGTAATCTTAGAAATACTTTATATCCAACTTCATATTAATATTTGCTACAAGTAAAAGTGATCTTGGAGTGGGTAGTACAATAAGCTTTATTCTGTTCAGTCATGTCTGAGGCAACAAATTTGCTTTAAAAAGATTCAATGTAAAAAACACAAACACATATACAATGAAAAAATTTACAGGTCTTGTCTCAGAGGAATATTATGATCCAATTAAATAATTCCCAATGCAGCACATGGGGGATGGTAGTTCATACTCCCCAGTGAGGCAAATGGTGTGACATAATAATTTACTAAATTATTTTCTTTACTGCGTATAGAATGGTCTTTGATGTTTAATTTTGATGATACAAATGTCAACTATATGTTATGGCATAATCCAATATAATAACGTCCATTAAAGTAAAAAAACAAAACAAAAAAACACTTCATTGGTATCACAATATTCAACATCATGTTAATTGTGAAAAAAGATGCTTTGTTGAAACTAACTGTTAATGACAACTGAGACATTCTGTACTGTAAGCAACACATTAGTGACCTTTTTACAGCAAGGGATAAAAACAGACTTAGCCAATTTGCCAGTGAGACAACAAAATCAAGTCACTGCTGACAAGCTATGCAACATACTACATCAGCAATAAAAGCCTTATTAATTTATATGGGAATAACAGAAATCATATTTAACCTAATGTAGGCTCTAAGTTTTAAAACAAACTTTGTTTGGGGATCCAGCGTATATAAATCCTTTTTAAATTGGCTTATGGGGGCTAGACAATCACAAATGTCCTTGCAATCTCAAACTTATCAAATGTCTTGTATCTTCTTATGGCAAAAAAATCTCCTGTTGCACCTCATTTTTATTCTCTAGATGGTTCTCAAGTTTAAGAAAACAAAAACATCAACAAGGAAACGAAGAAAAACCAGAGTCCACAGAGCTCTGCAGCATCAAGAGTTTGGCTGCCACAGAAAAGTCTAGCACCTCCTACTGCTCGGGAGGTTTCTAGTCCAGCTGCTCTTGCTTTATCCTGTTTGAATTGGATCCTCGCTGACTTGTCCTCCTCAGTTCCCTCCTCAGGACGTATTCGCTGAATTGGGATGAGTCGACGCCTCCGCCACAGGAGCCAGCGATCTCAAAGCCACGCTGTTGGAGACGCTCTAGAACCTGGGGAAGGAGGAATGGGATAGAAGGAGCAAGATGTCAGTGGCAATACATCAATCATAGATGGAAAAGCATCTTAGCATCCTTTATTGGCACTCTGGTGACAGGCAATGCTGGCTCATATATCTTTAAGTATCAACCTGCTAATAAGGATGCTCGATACATCTTTCGTGGAGGTCCACCAGTACACAGGCACTGCAATGCTCAAACATTAATGTAACCTCTAACCTTTTGTTGACTGCAAAGCTGGAAAGCACAGAGTCATTTGAAACTCCTCTAGTTGTATGCTGCCGAGTTAGTGCTAAGTCTAGCATTGGAAACAGCTTTGGGAGTAAGCTGCAGCAACATACGGCCTGTGACGGGAATTTGGATGAGACTTTCACAAGACTTTCACAAAACCAAGAGCCTCTCATTTTGCCTCATGCCTCATTTTCATTGTTTTCTGGTGTATACGTGTGCATGTCTGTGTGTGTGTAGCTGTTCCTGATCTTGCAGCCTTGCAGACATCTACAGACGTGTCTGGGGGGGCTGTAGGATCACATTCCATCGAAGAGGCCCCAGGGAGCAGTGAGGCTTTCTCTCTGCCACTTGGCTCAGTGTGGACTGCTCAGCAAAACCCCCTCTCCCCATTTCTCCCTCAGCCCCCAGGCCCAAGCCTCCGCCAAAACTACAAAGGTCCCCCTACTGCTGGCAGCTCTCTCTGCCCCCCTTCCTTCTCTCAAAACCCCCGCCCTGCCTCCATTAGCCGCAGATACAGCATCCACCGCCGGCGTGCTTTAATAACCAAACAGGATTATGGGCCCTGCCTGGGGACAACCTGCCAGAGAGCATGCTCACTCTCTTGCTTGCTCTCCACGACTCACACACTTCAGAGACGGGTTTGTTTGTGTGTTTTTGGGAGGGAGATGGAGATTTGACTTCCTCAGATGGAGACACAGTCCAAATCATTGTGAAATCTTTTCAAATATGCCTCTCCTCCTTCATTTATTGATGTGTATCTGGGGATATTACTATCAATGAATTAGTGGAATGTCAATATATAATTAGGGAAATACAATATTGCCAAATACATGCTGAATATAAAAGAGGAATTTAAGCTTTCTTGTTTCAGTCTTACACGTATTGTTTTGTCTAGAACCCCTTTATGCCCAAGTAAGGATGATATTAAATCCAGTATTATCCAGTATTATAAATGTAACAGCTAGTATTAAGAGTAGACTTGGCCTTTAGTTCTTCACAGAAACATATTTATAGATCCATCTTTGGATAATAATTGGACTTCTAGTCATAGTCTTATTCCCCATGACATCACAGCTCTCCTAACACCTTAAATGTGTTGATTAAGACAACAGCAAAGGATGTCTTTCATCAACAAAAATAACCCCATAGGACTACCATTCTACTACCAGAACACCCGGCACAGCCTCAAAGAATTGCTGGTATTAATGTAATGGAGTCTTGGGGATCTGCAGAACTCAAACTACTATTTGGTAAGAAGTCTTACAAAATATGTGTTCTACTGATTTTGATGTGTTATATTGAGTTGCTTGCCTTTATTTTTTTTATTTTAAACTGATCATTGATCCAACAACCCGCTAAGATACTCAGGGAAATCATTGTATGTCTATACAAGTACCTCTTGCTGTCAGCCAGTTTCCCCTCAGTTTGCACATTGATTTGACTCTCCACCACGCTTCAAGGTGTCAGCCATTCCTTCACTTAATGGCTTCAAATCCACCATTAACCCATTTACTGCCCCTACTACTACCCACAATCGAAAGGACTTTTGAAATTAATTGTAAAGGTTTCTCATCTGCATGGAACATAGCGGACAACTGGGTGAGATGTGAGGACCATACTAAGAGTTCTGCAAAGGGACGCATGATATTAAAGCTGACCGTGTACTAGCTCCGGAGCCAAAGTCGAAATCATTATTCCGGTCAGATCACAGAAAAGTAAAGATGTTGGTAGACCTGCGTAATGATGGCTTGTTAAATTGATACTTTGATGAAGTCATCAAAGGACTCATTTTTCTGCAAGGCTCTTCTTGTGATTCGATTAGATTAAAAAAGATAAGATGTTGCAGTCAGACATCAGTAAAATTCTAAAAGTATACCGTATAACACCAGCTATGAAGAAGCTGAATGAACAAATCAGCACTGCAGTCAATTCCCTGTGCATACAACTGAATGAAAAATACAGCAGAACATTACTTTATCTAACTTATTGAAGAATGCTGAATAAAATGGCAAGTGTAAATGACAATACACCCACAGGAGCCAGCTGTTTCCATTACCTGGACAGAGTTGAGGTGGCAGTACCCATTAAGTGGGAAGCGGATGACGTGTGTGGAGTCATGGTTCCAGCCAGCATTGACAGAGTTGCACATGACATCACCGATTTCCGGAAACACATCTTCAATCAGGGCCTTGTCACCGCTGAGCGTGATCCTCTCACCCAGGTCAGGTGCAACACGCACTACCAAACACTCACAGGGGCGTGACACCCGGCTCAGTTCCTGGTCCTGGCGCCAACGCTCCAGCTCAGCAAGCATGGGCTGCAGCTGGAAGTATCGCGCCTCCTCGTACAGCAGACTGTAGTCCTGTAGGAGACGGGACAAAAGGGCATTGACATCTTAGGACAGAGCAAAAAGAAATGAGTGATTATCAGCCATAATAATTTAAAATTTGAAATTTGAAAAATATGCCAAATACTGTATGTTGTTTTAAATGTGTTGCTTGATGTGGTGGTTCTTTTTATGCAAGTTTTAACTTACCAGGATAAGTAACAAGTCTTATCATAAATGCCAATGCCAATGTTCTTTAAAGAACAAGCTTGGGGCATTACAGTCTCTCATCTATTAAAGGCAAAGATGCCCAAATAATACTTTAAAAGGATTACATTTAATGGAATCTCAATGTAGTCTAATATGAATAGTGATTTTTGATGCTTGACCAAGTTTAAATATCAACACAGTGGATAACTGGATATATTTACCAAACAAAAACACTCTAAGGGTTTAAAGGTTTACAGACTATTAAAATGTTGCATACTGTATAAAATTACAAAGTAACAATGAGAACATTATGTGACTCATGCTGGCTTGTGAGGTCAGCAATGGAATGATTATAAATAGCAGAAAACTTTCCAAAATACTTGGAGTTGTTTCAGTATTATTAAACTAATGTGTAGAATATGCATTCTAGTTTGAAGGTTTTTATTTACTGATACTAACAATAGCCCATAATCTTAGTTCTTTAGTTTGTTTTTTACATAAAGTTCAAGAATTCCCTCAAGCAACCCCACAAAAACACATTATATATATATATATATATATATATATATTATATATATTGTACAAAGATACTGTCCCTGTATTTTAAAGTTAGACTGAACTGAACTGGGGGAAGCTGGTAGCCTAAATGCAGCATGCAGTACATCATACTATTCTAGAGAGCAAAATAACCAAACAAACACAATAAGCTTATCAGTTTAAGGCTGTGATTTTCTTTCTAATGTGGATCCAAACAAAAAAAAAAAATAACAAAGAAGTTTGAAAATCACTGTTCTACATGAACGAGCAATAAACCATAGCAAAGTAGAGGAGATGTAGTGTGACGTGCAACACAGGGTTGCATGGAGTAAAGGAGCAGATCCTTTCCTCGCAGGACTGCAGGGCCTGAATCGCACCACAATCAAGTTTTCTCATGCTCCTCTCAAAATCTACCCAATGTGAACATGGCCTTACCCTGAACTTGAGCCTGTCTTTTGTCTTTGCTTATTTTAGCTGACATACTTTCCAATGATTGAGTCACACTGTGGACAGTCCATCAGATAATGCGGTTATTTGTTTTCTCCCAGGGCAAGTTAAGTAATTACTGACTAAATGACACATATGAGTTAAAAAAAAAAAGAAGGAATGCTAATGTGTCACATACAGTGAGACTCACCCTGGATGGACACTTGGCACATAAAGGAACACAGGGCGCACATGCAATGCTGATTTATTTATTTGTTTTGATGCAAGCTTATTGTTTTCCTTACATATCTCATAAAAATCTATGGCTACCAATAGCTGGAGGCGACCAAATTGCATCTTGTGATGAGTAAATGCATTATGATCGAGCTTTGTTTGCCCTAATATTTGGTCTCGATCATGGGAACCGTTTTGCGCAATTCAAGGAGGACCAGTGACCAAAGGCATTCCACGGCCTTAGCATTCATTGTGTGTGTGCTGAGTTGTAGGACTGCTGACTGGCTGATGGGACTTTACAGTGTCTGGGATGGACATCCACTCACTTTGAAGTCGTCTGGGATGAGGAGCTTGGACGTCCTGAGGAAGTTGAGGATGTAGCGGAACATGTGTCCATCCCTGTCAATGAAGTAGTGCTGCTTCAGGCTGTCCAGGACTATAGGCTCTGTGCCATCAAAGAGACGACCAATTCTACCCACAGAGAGGGGAGGGTGGTGGGTTTGGCAGAAAGGGAGGGGAGGAAGGAGGCATGGGGGACAACATGTCAATATTAACAATCTTGCATTTCTTGATTTATGCATGCAAAAGTTCCTATTCAGTTCATTATCTATATACTACTCTTGAGCTAATGCTTCTGTTTCTTGCACCTAGAATAGTGGGAGACAAGGGATAGAAAAAAGATAGAGAGAGGCAGAAATGATACAGTAAAACAAGAGCATGTGCAAAGGGATGTGACTCACTAATTTTCTCAAAGCTCTGAAATGTCTTTCACACCTTCGCAGAGACATGCACACATTACTGAGCTCAACGCACACATCAAGCATGAAGTAAGACAAGAAGAAAGAAAAAGATTAAAAGCAGAGGTGGTCTGAAAAGGTCAGGGCCAGCTGGTAGTAGGTTGCCTGAGGCTGGGTGCCAGTCACCCTCAGGCCCGGGCTTGGAGCGACAGCGCGGCCTCCCAGCCTCCAGATGGCCCCATGCCCTTTGGCCCTTTACTGCTGCTGTGACATCTGTCAGAATAACCAAGTTGCTTTTGTCTGTGCACTGCATTCGGTACTTGAAGCTCCTACAAATTGTTTACTGCTCAAAATAACTGTGGGCTTCATTTCACAAGGAAACATTTTGTGATAACACCTTCTAAACCCAAAAGCAACTGATACTGCAGATTTTTTGGGATAAAACGAGTAAACATTTCATATATGCAGTTTCTCTCCGCCAAGTGCATCCGTGAAATTGTTTTGTGATTTGATGAGATGTGACATTTGACTGTTTAATGTCACAGGATGACATTAAACATTAAACAGGATGACATTCTGATGCTGATAAACACATCTGGCTTGAACAGAAATATACTCCCTATACGACACTGAATCTTCTTGCTTGTTTTAAGACAAATACAAGACACACACACGGCCAAAAAAAGGCGAACTTTATCTCCATCAAACACTTAATACAGATGAATGGTAGAATGGACTCACCGGGATTCTGGGAATTTTGTTAAGGTGGCCAGACTGCTGGTGTACATGTGTCCGCCCACATCAATATGCACAGGGGCATTGGACTTGGTGAGCTGTGCAGGTGTTGGGATGCCCTGGTTACTCAAGGGAGACACCGGTGACCGTGTGATCATGGGCCTGGACATGCTGGAGCGATTATCCTGTTAAACACAAGAAAATATTAGGGCACAGGTCGGAGAGACTTATAGGAAGATCAGTATTCAATTCTGTTTTTCTTCTGCCGATCTTGATGTGCTATTAAAGATGAAAAATACACCATTAAACCACGGGGGATAGTTAAGGTTAAGAACATTTTAATTTAAGTCCTTAAACACAACTATCTTAATATTTCTGCAACATAACACAATTCCACAGTCAGGAGTGAAAGGGAAAGATTTTCTTCTCTGCAAGTTAGAGCAGCCTGACCTTGACCTGAATGTTGCCACAATCCACAGGCATCCACTCCTGTGGGCCATAATCTCCAAAACCAAATTAATTTGGAGCATCAATCTCATAGTCTTGGAAATGAGCAATAATGACTCTTGATTTGAATACTGTAATAGGATTTGGAGAAATTGTCTTCTGTTAACCTACAAACACCATTAGCAGACAATTTCTGTTAAGCTCTCAGAAGAAAATTACTTCATACCCCACAAAAGTTTCACACCCTGAGTGAAGATGGGAGAAAATACTAGTGTCAAGATCTCAATCACTGAGGGTTAAAATACAGTTATATATATATATATATATATATATATATATATATATATATAAACATATATAAACATCTTCTGAAAAGGATTCAAACAGGTTTAACAGCAAATTAAAGCAGCAACAGAGTGCGTGCGTGATGTTCCAATAACGTGACAATAGTGCGCACTCCACATTTAAGGACAGCAGGAAGACAATGTATTCACACACTGCATACAATAAAACACAAGTGCCTCGCTCATCTAGCAAAAGTGACAGTTCGACCCCAGACAGACAGTTCTTACAGTAATGTCTCCTCTTTTATTTTTTCTTTCTACCACACAACATCGGACTTTACGCGTTTACCTGCGCCGGCATCACTGTGGTTGGAGAGGAAGTCACCGAATGGTCATTTTGCTTAAGAGATGCTGCGGGAACAGGCTCCCCTCTGACTGCGAACATGAGTGAGGGCTCCCTGCACTCCGCTGCTCGGATCGGGAGCCGTTTGAGGGAAGCATGCACGGAGTCATCCACGGAACTGATTGGACGCGGTCGCTTTCTCGCTTTCTGATGCGTTAAGTCCATGATGTCCGTTTCGTCCATTATACAACGCGCACTTTAAGGTTAACAGATAGGACGCGGTCGTTTTTTTTTTTTTTGCCCCCTCAAGACACTTCGTGGCCAAATCGTGAAGAGGCGTGAAAAGCTGGGGTAGTGAACACCGGGGGAAGAGCGGCGCCGTGGCTGTCACACGGAGCAGCTTCTTTGCAATGGCTGGGAGAAGTCAAAGCCCCCGACAACATTAGCATTGTAGCGCCTGCGGCTCTTTTGGGCTGTCGCTGTTTCAGAGGCAGGTATCTGTGTCGCATTTTCAGAATAAAACAAAACCTGTCTAACCAAAAAAAAAAAAGAAAAACCGATCGTCTGGTTATGTGACGGGCACATGTGGACCTGTCACAGCTTGGCCTTTGCCCTTTTCGAACAGTCTTTCTCCTCCTGGTGTCGCTGCCCATTGTTCAACAGCGGTTTTGAGCAGTAGGTCTAATGCCCCTTTAACACCACAGACCCACAAAGTCCAAAGTACGGTGAAAGAACCGCAAACGGTGACCAACCCACTCATCCACCTGGACAAAAATGGCCCTTTAACACCCTCCACCCACAAACACACACATCACTCATAAGCACCTGACTGATGATGATCTTTCCAGTCACACAAAAGCAACCACTACTAGCATTTTCAGTTGCTCAGATGCAGTGTCGAAATGCATTTTCCTCAATTGGTCAAAATATGAATAACTTAAGTGCCCTTTATGTGCACAAAGGGACATCAGAGCTCAAGAACTACTTCACATCCCTTCCAAAGTAGCAGTCTGTCCCTGAGGGAAGACAATAACAAATTAAATATCTCCTTGATCAGTTTTTTGTTGGCTATATTCCTGACAAATATCTGAGTTACTGTATGATGACTGCAGTGTGTAAACACCACCTCCGATGACCACATCGGCATTGCAAAACCACCACACTAATGACTTCATGGAGTATAAAACCAGACCACAACATGTCCAATTGCTGTTAAAAGTACTGCCACAGCACTCTCCTGGGCTGTTTTTTTTTTCATAGAAAATGCAGGGAATCCACAAATTTTAATAACATTCAGATTAAAATTAATTAGTTCAACCACTGGCCTTAAAACATCCACATTCCTGTTTCTCATTGGCAGTGTGAGTTTCACACCTAGATACCCAATTAGCAATTAAGCTTGCCTTTGAGTGTAGGCCTCCAATGCGGTGTGTGATCCTGGTCTGATTTGCATGCCGCTTGTGCACGCGCTGATAAGCGCAGGCAGCAGCCATACATAGTTTTAAAATTCAACTCCAGAATCCCTCGCAGAAGGCAAAGGGGCCTGCAGGGCAAAAGAGAGAGAAATCACATGGCTGCTCTTCAAAAGGGGACCTGTGTAAGGCAGCCGGCAAAGTGCGTGGGATCACACTCAGAATGCAGGTAATTTGTTCCCTGACTAATTTGTGGAGATGGTGGTGTGTGTGTGTGTGTGTGTGTGTGTGTGTGTGTGTGTGTGTGTGTGTTTGAGTGAGTGTGAGAGCGACTGTGTGCCTGTGGAGAGTAAGTTCTGAAAACAGCTTGGTGGAATTGGATTTCCTCAAAGCCTTGTCATCGCAAAGGTGGATTGAGTGTAAAATCTGTAAGGCATTATGGAAAATTGCAGGAGAGAGAGAAGAGAGAGTGAAAGGGAACGGGTGGTTGGGTGGGTGGGAGGTGGAAGAGGGTAGCGGGTTGTGGGAATGAGCTCTTATATCACAAAATCACTCTGACTTGTTCGAAGTAAGTGTAATCCTACATTTGGACCTTTTGTCGGACTGATGGTCCACATGGCATTTCTGTCTATTTACGCTTTCATCTCAAGGACAGTTCAAAGGTCACACATCCTCACAGACCATCAGTAAGCGTGTGATGGTGGCCTGATCATTGATCCTCATGTGTCAGCCATCAGCTCCAGATGTGCACAGCAGACCTTCCACATGAGTACACTTTTCCTACCTGTTGCCATTTTGAATTTGGCACAGTGCTACAATAGTCTCCCATGCGGCTGTGTTTGTAGATGTGTTCCCAAACTTTCCAGCCTTTGTGAAACAAGTCGAAACGTATGTGTTTAGGGAATTTGTTCGTTTACCCAGCTCGTGTAATCTTGTTGCACCACAATATGCACAAACAAATCTAAAACAGGCACAGTGCATCAAAGCCTGGAGTACTAGGGCTGCTCCAGTTTCTCCTCTTGTTTTCCATCACTGGTCTCGAGTCTTTCAAGCCTTTTATGCAAAATCATCATTTTAACATCTTCTTTACATCTCAAGGAACAAACATAAAGGCTGTGTTTACAGTAAGCTAATGCAGTAAGCTCACCCACAAATACTCCAAAAAACTTAGCAAGCAACCTGTCTGTTGTAATCAAAGGGCCTGTTGGGATCGACATCAGCAACAAACTAGCTTTCAATTTTCCATCCCACAATGCAGCTCTTCAGTGTTTCAACATATCGCACAAGACACAATTAGCATTTCAGATCAGAGCATTAACATTCAGTTCAAGGCAGGCAGACTGGTATTTACATAATCTGGATGGGTTGTCTCTGCTTTGTTGCCCACGGCCATTTGTTTCAAATGTCCACACATAGACAACTACAGACTTTGGGTTAACTTCACTGCCGGCTGTAAAGGCAGAAAAATAACAGGTAGAAAGACTGCTCTAACAGAATGACCTGAGTAAATATTGTAGGCTGGTTGCCTGGTCAGGTGTGCATGACTTTGTGTTTTTAAAAATGGACATTAGGCATTATAAGCTCACAGCTCCCAAGCAATAAAATTGTGTGTGTGTGTGTGTGTGTGTGTGTGTGTGTTTGTTTGATGAGTAGAGAGATAATGTTGTCTGTGGTTTGCATCATACCAACCTCACAAGTCACAACTCCAAACTGACTTGTATTTCTTAAAAGCATATTTCTCAGTAGCAGCAGGAGCTTTGTAAGTTTGTGGTGACAAATACAAAAAATACTTCAGTGAACGGATGAAGAGGTTGCAGATAAAAAGTTACCAGAGCAAAGAGACCTCGCTGACCTGCTTGAGAGCTAGAAGAAATTTGATTTTCTGGATAAAAAACTTTTTAACCTCCAGATCAGGGTTATCCAATCAGTGGTTGAGAATCCAGAATCAGCAATGTTACAGAACTCAAGCCCCGCTAACAATGACTTAAAGGCAATCTGAACTGACACAGAGTTTCATATTTTACACCCAGGCCTGTTTCATTTCATAGCAGTTTTTTTTTAGCAATCAGAAACACATAATTATTCCCTGAGTATTATAACAAGTACCTACTTCAACATTATTCTTTGTAGAGCAGCACATCAGCATGACATCACAGACGAAGAAGTGTGATCAGTGCTGGGTTGCTGCAGGCTACTGGAGACAGTGGTGCATGTTCACTGGCAAATACCAAACTTTCCCAGAGCACAGGAGTGGCACAGCCAAAATATGAAATATAATAACTCCATGGAGTTCCAATTTAGCAAGTAAAGCACCTCTAAACTGGAACTGATGATGTAGTCTGACAGATGTATTGGGGGGTAACTGAGTTGCCTTTTAGATATTTGTTTTCTATCTGTTGGTTACGTCTAATTTGACTGAGAAACAGATGTACAGATGCTGTATGTACAGTGAAGTAGTGTGGTTTTGTTAGTACAGCGCCATCAAGTGTTCAGTCCTGACAACATCTCGGTCTCGTTCTGTTTATTCATGCGTCCTCTGAAACTGGTGAAACCGAGTATTGGCTTTCAGTACAGGTGACCAGAACTTAGAGGGTTTTGTTTATAATGTTACATTTAATAAATGTCATTTAAAGTCTCCTCCTCCCTGCAGTGCAGTGAGGAATATTTAAGTATCAAATCTGTTTTTTGTTCAGGGTGTAAAAGAAAAATTAGTGTAAAGTATAAACTTTATGAGCATTAGTAGATATTTATTTAAACAATACATGGTCCTATACGCAGAATGGGTTCCTATTATCACTTAGTAAACTACATTTGCCGATTCGCATTCGGACTCTGGAGTTGATTACGCACGGCGCGGTCAGAGAGCCAGGAGAGGACAAAATTCGCTCCTATCTTTGTCTTCGTTTACATAAATATGATTCTCTTAACACGGCAACGGCTCATATTAAAGAATGAATCACAGATTCTGCATTGACGTGAGTAAAAGGTACACCCTGTCTTACAGAATACACGAAAACGCCTGCGGCAAAATTACTCCACAATGGCGTCTTTCATTAGAAGATCTGGGGCAGCCAGGAAATAGAACTATTTCACGACAAAAACCCGACTTCAAAAAGTCTTCATTGAAACGACAAAACGGAGGTCTGAGTAAGTTATGAGCAAGTTATATAAAAGCAACAGCGACACGGACACGGTGATGTGTTCGGAGCTGAAACGCGCCAGGAGCGAATTCACACGGTGGACAAGTAGAGTGTTTGCTCGACAAGATCGCAGTCTAATCCGCTGTTCGTTTAGACCAGATGTACCAAAGCCTCGTATATTGTAGCCACGCGTATACATTTGTACAGTAACTACGGAACAATAGCCAGGAAGTGGTTAAATATTTTTTAAGAACTGTACCGCTCGAATCGCTTGGCACATGCGTAAAAGCTGCTGCGCCTCAATGTCCCAGTCCATCCAGCCACGGAAATAATAGCAAACCAAATAAATCTCCGCTTACCTGAAACATAGAGCGGCATAAAGTATCTTTTTTATGCACCTTTTCCCTCCGATTTGGCCCACGATCTGCTTCTCTTCCTACACCAGTGAGAAATGCAATAGCTTGGCTAAGGTAGACAGAACAAAATACAGAGAATACTTGCTCCAGGGCTCCGAAACCCCTCAAGGCAAAGATCAGGATACAATTAGCTCATGTCTCTGCCCCAGTCTAAACCAATCTTCAGAATAAAACTCCGAGCAAAGGAAGAGATCACAGCAGCAGTTCCTCAGTCTTTGTTGAGTTTATGTTTTTATAAAATCAAATATAGAAATCTTTTTTTTTTTTTTTTTTCTGCATTTACAACACCCTCACTCCTCCTGCCTCCAACTTGCCTATTGCCTCCCTCTCGCAGAGAAGCTGATTTTAATCGTTATGATTAGTTTTGATGTAACGTTCCCCCGGGCGATTGCTACAAATGGATGGAGTGTTTCTTTGCCAGGGAGGAAAAGCAGCAGATGATGATAATTATATAGATTGTTGGTGGAGTCCTTTGATTTTTTCCCCCTACTTCTCAAACATCTAACCTATCTAGTCAGCTTCTTTAACACATGCCATACACACTGTATGTGCACCAGACAACTTGTTGATGAGCCTGGAATCAACTTATTAAATTAATGGAATGTGGTTAATGAAATTCTCACTCTGTAGTTTCTCCTCTGTAATCTTTTCAGTCTCCTTCCTCCCTTTGGACAACCTCCAAATGACGTAGCTGTATAAATAAGCACTTGCAGCTTGCCTTGCCCCAATCAAGTCTGAATCAGTGCCTGGGGGTGATGTGCGAGCTCATTTCAAATGTTCAACCATGCATGATTTCAGGAAGATTGAGGCACTTCTGAGGCTTTTAGATTTACTTGGGGGATGCAGTCGGGAAAGGAATCACATGTTTAAAGTCTTCCCTTTTGTAAAATTCTTTCATGTGAACATGCGTAGTTCTGTCTAGAATAGAGTGTTATTTTGTGCACATCTGGACACAGAGTTGACACAGTTATGTCTTTACATTCTCAACAGTTATACTCACGCCATACTCAGTGGATTAAGGCTGACATATCCGCTCTTGCGCCCCCTACTGTTTAGAGCATCAACTTTTTTTTAACAGCAGCTATGAAGCAAATCAATTTGGCCATGTTGTTGTAACATGAAACTTGAAAAGCAGAAAAAAAAGCATAAATAAATAGTAAGAATAAAAAAACAACAACATCGGTTTGAAACAAATGGCTGTGTTTTTTTGTATGTTCACTCAGGGAGAAAACTGGATCCAAGTTTGTTCTGAAGTTTGAGCAACAGTGTAATAAGAATACCACGTCAAGGGACCAGTGACTGATGGATGCGATTTTCCAATTCTCTTCATCAAAAGAGTTCCCCTCTCAGAGCATCTTTTGTAGATGATAAACTGAATTGCTTTTGAGGAAAGATCAACTATCCCTTGCCCATCCGATCCAGGGACCATTAAACTTTCCACTTTTTGACCGGCATGTCCCCACAGGAAAACAAACATAGGATTAAAGTGTTACAATGAAGTTATTTGCCCCAGAGGTTACTGGCTGGTGCATGATACACCAAGCCTCAACTATAATCCAACACACACTGACACACACATTTTTATGCCATTAGTCTGACAAACTATAGTGAACAAAGAACACCCCAGGCCTTAAAATCCCATACGTTATCCATTTTCCACGCAAATGGAGCCCATTCATAATGGGATCCTCTCACTTCAGTAGTCAAAATATGTATCAGATGTTGTTGAAACTAACCAGTGTAGATCTTTGAATACATGTGGTGTTTGATACCAAAAAAAACAAGGCCATTGTTATATTGCAACTGTAGTATTTTCCTTGGATCTATAGACCTAACTGCTACAGCAGTAACAGCAGGCAGGCATTGGCTGGCTGCACCATGTTTTGGTGGACAAATTATCCAGATTGGTTGCAGATGTGAGTTTGCCCCGAACAGATACTGCCTAGCCTGAATGACATCATGGGGTTATAAATGCATACACAGGAGAAAAGGGAGAGAGGAATCCTGGAAAACTTTTGCTTGCTGGAATTTTGAGATACTCACTGCAGTCACTTCACACACACACACACACACACACACACACACACACACACACACACACACACACACACACACACACACAAAACTCTAATTGGTTTGGTTATCTAGGTTTTTTGCCTTAACTTGTGCACTTAAAGCAACACTAAGTAACACATTCTTCATCTTAGAAATGAAAAGTTAAATTCATAAACAATTTATACACCCTAAAGCCCTTTCTTAGTTTACTACACTCAAGGGATTTCCAGCTATAATCTAACTTGGTGTGATATGACCAATAGCTTATGGTGGCTAATGTTAGCCGACATTAAATAGATGTCGGTGTATAATGAACAGCACTTGGTAGGTTTCATTCTTCTTTACTTGTGCTACTGTTAGGCAGCATTGTAGTGTTTAGCGTTATCCTCTACTTGTGGCTCTGTTTAGCAAAAGTCACATATTTCCCTTTAAAGTTGAAATTTGATACCATTTAAACCAAGAAGGCTCTGGTTTATCATCATACATTTAAAAATAACATTTTGGGATTTGGATGTGTATTTTATTATCTAGGAGCAAATATACTGCATTGCTCACAACATCTTTGTGACATTAATTTCTAGTGTCAGATAATGTTTAAGTGGCCAAACAATATGAACAACCATTGCAGTCATTGATTGACATTAGCCTTCCTGGGCCTTGCAAACCAGTCAGTGTGGACTAAGAGAGATGTTGGTTTAGCCTCAGACCATTTTAATAACTGCTGTTGTACTCGCCACACCCCTCTAATGGCCTGTGGTTATGTAAGGGAGTGGGATGGATAAGGGAAAGTGCTGAAGCTGCTCCAGAGCCTGACTCAGTCTGCCCTGCAGGGTTGCACAGTTTTAGGCCAGAACTGTTCATCAAATATTATCTTTGGCACAATGAAATTTAGCTCTGGAGAAATAACTCAGTTGCTACAGTGTAGTCAAAGTCATACCATCAGGTATGGATAAGGGAGGCTAAACGTTAACAATGGTAATTATATGACAGATTGAGGAGCTCCTTTGTTCAGTTAGTGATAGCATACAGTAATGCAACCAACAAGCCTGTGCGCTGTAGCTGTGTCTTGGTCCATGCTACAAACTTCCAATATGCAAACACTGTGGGGTTTACACGTACATATCTCTGCTCACTGTTACAATGGAGTTGTTGCACCTCACAAGCATAGCACACATGTCTGACTCTATTCTGCTCATGAAATAATTTTCAATTTGACAAAAGTGATTTTACATTGACAAGTCACTTGTCATGTAGCTAAGAGAAGATAAGGATCCCCATTGTATGGGGTAACTTGCATCCCCATTTGTTTGCTTCCCTTTTAGCCCCAAATCCACCCATCCCACCAACGGTGGACAGAGGAGTCAGTGACACCCCTATGAGGGGAAGAGAGACAAGAGGAGGGGGCTGCTTGGGTAATGCTGGGAGGCTCTAATAAAATGTAATCCTATTATATGGTTCCCACTAGAGGGCAACAATAATAAAGGTTTCCCTAATAACACGAGCAGACCAAACCCAAATGGAAAACAGCTCCTCCGGTCAAGTCCCACACTTGTACATATATCCTCTCATTAACCCAATTGCTGTTGGGCCACATTACACCGACAGGCCTTCGAGATTTAAATCGTGATGGCGAGGCAAGAGTTAAGTCAAACAAATGTGTTTCATCAAACTGCAGTTTGGGCTGCTCTGCATAAAGGAATTGAAGGGGGGAAGAGGAGGAGGAGGAGTGAGGGAATGTGTGCGGGTGGGAAGTTGGAAGCAGAGCCCCGAGGAAACCAATCAGAACTTCTCCACCCTCCCTTCCTGTGTCAAAGCCACCGGGGTCTCAGGTGTGTGTTACATGAGCTAATACCTCCCAAACTTGATTGTTTGTGTTACAGTAATCAGAGTTTTGTAAATTACCATTTTGGAAATGATAGTCCTATCATTGGTAAACAAAATCACAGTATAGTAGTATCCAAATGATTATGAAGTTTAATTCTTCCTTGTGGGCCAATTGAAATGAAATATTTCTTAGTAGTAAAGTTACAAAAAGCTGGGATTTCATCAGATCAGCTTCTTTACAAACAAACTCTTTGCACAGGGACAGTGGAAGTGACTTTCTCTGACTAATATTAACGAGAAATGGCAATCTCTCTACTGGAAAAAGACATAAACACAAACTCTCATATTTATATGATTTGATAATGTAATGAATGAGTTATTCCGCTTCCTAGCTATCTCACACAAAATGCAGTAAAATATTTATCATAAGTGACAAGGTGAGTGAGAATATCAATCATATTCTCAAGACAGCTTGAGTTATTAAGTGAGCCAATGTAACAGTATTACAAAACCCAGAATAACAAAGTTATTTATCTCTCCCTCTCTCTCTCTCTCTCTCTCTGCATGTGTGTATATGTGTGTACATGGAGTTGTGTGTGTCTGTGTTTATGTGTCTGACAGCATCAGACTGAGAGAGAGAGCGAGAGAGAGTGTCGCATGCCTTCCTGTTCCTGTACCACCCTCCAACCCCAGAGCCGCAGACTCAAGGCAGTTTCCAGAATCAAACAATTTCACGCAGCTACTGGAGGAGGAAATGAACTGAGCCCAGAGCAATAATAAAATTATACAAATGTTATTACAGACTCGCCTGCTACTGTCCTACTTTAATTCAAATTTGGGCACTCCAGGCGGTGCTGGTGGCAGAGACCTTCCTGAATAAATCAACATTAGCTTACGTCTAAATTATTAAGGAAGTGGGAGACTTTCTTGTTTATAGTATGAATTATTAAACAAGTGTTTAACGCTGTTTTTCTTCATGAATCCCCAAATATTATTTGCTAATGATCTTTAAGGTGTGTGTTTTATCTTTTGCCCCTTCTGTTGTATGCTGGGAATTGAGAATCTGAATTTTCAAGTCGCAAGAAATCTGCCTGTTCTCAGTTAGATAAGCATGAGATGCACTTTGAGATATACTTTGCTGGCATCTGTATGATGTGCAAATGAGGCTCTAGTTATAACAATATCCCCATCATATAGCCATTGTTGGCATTTGCAATGCATTTGAATGGAAATGAATGAATTATGGGGGCAGCGACTGTGAAGGCTCTCCATGCGTTATCAGTTTTCTGCTCAACATCTTTCTGATAAGCTGTGATGTTAACAAACAGACAGCTGAAAAAGTGTTGATCTATTATTTGCTGTCACTTTTTATTTGCCTCTGCCTAATTGAGGTGTCTGCAGCAAGCTTTTGGAAGTTTGTCAACACACAGAGAGAGCATTTTTCCAATGAAATCTTAGGATTTGATTGGCACTTTACAGCTCATTTATGTAAGAGAATGAATATGTATCACAAGGAGACTTCAACATTGCCTTGCTCCGAGTGCCCACAGAAGCCACTTATAAATACTTTTTAATATTTTACTCTCTATCACAAGCATGAAATTCATCACAAAACCAAATTTCCAGTTCAACAGGGACTGCTCTCCTCACCTGTCTTCCTCTATTTAATCTTCAGATGGGCAAGGGCTGA
Source organism: Dicentrarchus labrax (assembly GCF_905237075.1). Lineage (NCBI taxonomy): Eukaryota > Metazoa > Chordata > Actinopteri > Moronidae > Dicentrarchus > Dicentrarchus labrax. The sequence continues at coordinate 14,942,013 of NW_026136701.1, forward strand.
TAAATCAAAACTGAGTGAGCCCATTCCCCATCGTCTGTCCCAAGAGGAAATAGTCAATGCATGAGACATCAGATTTATATACTCATTTATTTAGGCTATAAAAATGATTAAGGGGAGCTGAGAGGGTGCTGGCCTCGAGCCATTGAAGCCTTAAGGGACAGAGGCAGCATGCCTGCAGGTACAGGATAGTGCAGCTGAGAAATACAATGCTGTCCATTTTTGACGACAGGAGGCCTTGAAGAAAAAGCATTTGTTCACATCAACACTCTTATACTACTCATTTTAAAACACTGAGAACTGTCTGCAACATTTTAATATAAAAGTGTATTGATAATGCTGTTTAATGTATACAGCTGGGGTGAAAACAAGAATCCTCTCACCAAACTGTAAAGTGCTGAGAATACCAAGGTTGTAGGAAAAAGGTACTTTCACATTAACGCTTATGCTCCTATTTGAGTACTGGGTCCCAGTTATAGGGCTCTACAGCACTTAATCCTCCTGTGTAGTGCTGAATTAATGGCCTGGACCAGTTTCAAATGAATTGTGGCTCAGACTTATGAATAAAACTGACTTGTGTCTACCCACGTCTTCCGTGTAACCTGTACATCCAAGGCTCGTGGCTGCCCTCCCCTGGAGAAATACAAATGGGAGCAATATTGCACATGAGGTGATTCACACTGTAACCAGTAGGTGATGCTGTTGTCGCACATAAAAACTGCACTTACTAAGGGAAGAAGTTGAAATGGGGGAGTTAAGTCCATGTAGGAGTAAAAACTATTTTGATTTAGTATCTGAATTTTACTGGTGTTCAATATAGTTGCACCATGTAGACAACTTCAGTTGATGCAGCAGGATCAGGGGCGCTGATCATTTGCTCCACATTACAGGAAAAGATTGAATTGCACCTGTTCTTTTAGCAAAGGAAATAAAACATAGACATAACAGATCGCCTCTATTTTGTATCACAAAGTGGTATCATTTCCTGTGCTCTCTGCTGATAGAATGAGATTACATGAAGCTATTCTCAGAGACTTAACTCACAAGGAACACACATCATGGATATTTATCTGACCTTAGGGAGACATAATCTAAAGGTAGATGAGCCAATCCATCATTGATCTGAACCTTTCCTCTCCCTAGTGCCCAGCTCCTACCACCAGAAACGAGTGAGCCTTATATTGTAGGTATGGCCACTGTGTGTGAGGAAGATGTAGATTTGTGCAGCTATCCTGTTTGCGCGTTTCAAAACATTAACAGCCCAAATTATTCAATAATTAATGATGACTTGGAAATTAGGAAAAAACTTTATTATTACAACCAAATATTTTGTAGCACTTGCAGTTTGTAAAACAATTAATGAGCAATATTTGAACCCAAATTCATCAAGATAGAGCCTCCAAGTATCTTATCAATAATTTAAGTAATAATATGAAATGCAGCAAATCATACGGAGAAATAAGAAGAACCTAATCTAGGTCTAGAGAATAAAAACAGTTCACAAAAAAGTGAAATAGAAAAGACAAAATCATTATCCATTGTTAAACATAATGTACACTAAACACAGAAAGGCAGTGTTTACATAAAGATGAACTGGTTGTTTCCCTGACTAATGCACTGAAAATAGAGAGCACAGTAAAACAACTCTGATAATAAAGCTTGTCAGAGATGTCTTACATTGCTTGGGACCTGTAATGTGCTTAATGATCACAAGGAACATCTCTCCTGTTATTGCATATACAATACAAGGACCAAATGTGACACTAATCCAAAAATAACAAGGCTGCATATTCTTCTTCAGTCCTCCAATTCAGCGTGATGACCTCACATAATTGGTTGACCCGTACACATATTTCCTTAACACAATGTATTGCGGGCCGTCATTCTGCAGCGTGCAATGCTCGCCACATACCAGCACTGCTACTAAATTGTTGAAGGAGGGCCTCAGGAGCAGTATTGAACAGGTCGTAGATGTTTGTGTGATTGAGCCACAGCATCATATTAGCTTTATGACAATGAGAGTAATTTAGCCTTGCTGTGAAGCCTCATGGGCAGAAATCATATTCTGCTCTGAGGACAAAGTCTTTGGAGGGGGGACAGGCTCAAGATGGATACAAAGTTTTACAAAGTCATTCCGCTCTACAGATTGGTCTCCATTTCCAGTGCATGTGATAGTCATGCTGAAGACAGAACTTCTCCCGTTGAGTCGTGGAAAGGATCTTTTTTCTCAGCTTTCTCCACATCAGCGATGGTGTGGATGGAGCCGGGCTTGATGGCAATGTCCTCCGTCTCCACCTCCCTATATTTCCCTGACGGGTCCTTCTGAAAGACCTGCTTCATCCTCTTCTTTAGCTCAGGGTCAGGGCAGTACAGGTACTCATACAGACCAGCAGCCAGGATGGCCCCCAGAACAGGTCCCAGCCAGTACACCTACCATAAACAGCAAGACAAACACCGTAGTTAGTCAGCTGGTTAATTAGTGCCCGTAGGAAATGTTTTATTACTGAAGTCAGTTGCTATCAAATCTTTTCCTCTGTTATGCTACAGAATAGGAAAAGAGGTTCAACCTTCATCAGAGGCAGGTAGTAGAGTGTCTGTGGCATTAAACACATTCCTCCCAGAGAAGAGACTTCTGAATATACCAGCCACAGTGACAGTTATTGACACGCACACAGACAACATGACACCATGCTGTCTGCAAATAGCTCAGTGGAAGTAATTGCCTGGGTACAAAAATTCAAAGCTAATGCTATTTTACACCTTGCTCAGTGGTGTCTCATTATGTAGCTAGAAGCGAAAATGCTGTTAATTTGTGATTCCTTTGCACTTCTTTTGGTGGATGAAGTGATAAATTCAAGGGTCACTTCTAAGCATTTAAAGGTTTTCTCCTTGCATTTACTGATAAAAGTGAAAGACTATTCTTTGATTACATCTTTAGGTCACAGCTGTTTTTACTGTTCTGGCAATGGTGCTGAAAATGTGACCTTACCAGGTTTCAACATGCCACACTAGCCTACTGTGGTAGAGCTTGCCCCCTTCAGGACTTAAGAAAAATCCTCATTACCATGACATAATATTTGACCAGTTTTGATTTATAACACCTGAGTACAAATACAGGAATTGCACATGTCCAAGCACACTGAACCAGCCACTATCAGGTGTAACTGGCTAATATTTTGGCCATGCAAACTCCTTAAAGAAAGATTATCCTCTTGGAGAGGTATCTCTTACCCAGTGGTTCTCGAAGTTGAGTGTGACCACTGCAGGCCCAAAGGATCGAGCAGGGTTCATGCTGGCTCCTGTATAGGGGATCTGGAAGACACATAACAGCCTTTTTTGCAGTCTAAATGTTTAAACATCATGGTTTTGTATAACATTATCAGCAGAGATATGTTTTTAGGTACAATTTTGTCTTACTGACTCACAGAATATGTCTTACACTGCAGACTGTATCTAACGCAAGTCATAATATATGTGTATATGCAATTGCTAAACAAACCTAAGGAGAAATCAGTTGAGCCGTGCCAGAGATAACATCTATTTCCCTGTGCATTCATTTGCTCTGCAGGGTTCAGGGAGCCCCCAGAGATTGGTTGCTATGCGATGGCAGCCTCCAATAAAGATGTGCACGTGGGTGTGAATCAGTGAGAAGCATACAATATCACACACTGAAGAATAGATGCTTCATTGCACCTGCTCTTTCTTAAGAAGCATCGGCGCTCCAGCTTTCAGAGCAAGCTAAAGAGGCTTGCACGTGGAACTGGTCTTGTTCTGCAATTTTTTAATGTGGCTTGTTGAATTTATTCAGATTTTGAGATGAATCTTTAAATCACTGTTTCACTGTTGCGGTTGGGAGCACAGAAAGTGTTAGCTAGAAGATTTTTCTAAGGCTGATTTATTGTTGTCAGATTTTTTTATACTGTACTATATTATTTTAATTTACTGTAAATATTTAATTTTTCATATAATCTAGATGGACTTCTTGCTAGAGTAATGAGAATTTTGGAACATGCAGTAACAACATAGGGAGAGGCCAAAATTAGTTTAGCATCACTGCTATAAATATTCTCTCTTAGCCTTCTAAACCCCAACTGGCATTTCACAGGGATCTCTTATCTATCTTACTGGAAGGTACTTACTGCAAATAAGTGACCAATAGCTACAGCAAAGCCAATGGCAAGGCCAGCAGAGCCTCCTAGGTCTGAGCGGTTGGGGTCACAGGTAGCAAAGACGGTGAAGACCAGTTCGAATGTGATGAGGAGCTCCACAAGAAGGCCGTGTCCCACTGAGATTTTGGAGTTCACCTTGGAAACAGAAGATTTAACTTAACTGTAAGAAAATGTGTCATACACAAAAAAGACCTAATATGACCTGATTCTCACCGTGGTCACACCAAGGGACCCTCTGACAGCAGCAGGTGTGACGAAGTAGAGGATCCCAGCTCCTGTAATAGCTCCCAGGCACTGAGCCACCACATAGAACAACGCCTTTGCCAGGCTCAACTTTCTAGTCACCACCATGGCTGCAGTGACCGCTGGGTTAATGTGTCCGCCGCTGATGTGGCCAAAACATTGCACCATTGTGGCGATGCTCAGGCCGAAGCATAGAGAGATGAGGACTAGGTCAGCTGGGGGAGGCTTCTCCTCCCCTGCAGCCCAGTTGATGGTGGAGCCCAGACCGAGAAGGACAAAGATGAGAGTGGCCAGGTATTCTCCAGACACAGCCCTCCAGAAGTCCTTGGTCCAGATCCCTTTAAAAGCAACCATTATGCTCTGACAGTTACACCAGGACAGGAACCTCCTGGCAAAAAGAATAATGAGCAAAATGATTAGCCCACTTATGTATTCCTGGTGTGTGCATGTGGCTGGAAATGTACTGAACCCTATCAGGATGGCTGCCTCAGGGCACAACATTTATAACTCCACTAGGGATTTAAGCCAGTGACTTTCCATCACAAAAAGCAATACAGAGCATTCTTTAAACATTGTGTATAGGGGCAAATGATCACACAGTCAAAGCATACAATGTTTAATTGCTGTCAGTCACTGAACTTTAACCAGGATGGAAGAAAAATGTACTTTGACAAACAGAACATGATTTACCTTAATTAGGGTTACCATACCATACAAAAATGCAGAAAATGAAATTTAATATCATGACATTTCTTTCAACAAACCTCCAAGGCAACAAAGTTGCACTGATAACTTCAGTCATCTCTTTTCCTCAGTCAAAAGGCTGAAACTTACCAAATGCAATAACATGTTCTCCCTCTCTCTGTCCCCGTTGTGTCTGTCTGTCTATTTTCATTCATAAGTCCTGGTGAGTTTTTCAACCAGCAGAGACATGTCTCCCTTCATCACATCTAAAAGTTGAAATGGCTGTGACCTGCAGTACTTACAGGAAAGCAGCAGGCTGTGTGAGCGCAGGAATGGAGAAGAGAGCAGGTCTGTCAGTCGAACATGATCCACACATTGTGCCCCGGGATCGCATCCAGCAGCTTTATTAAGTTACTAACCAGGGCATCACCTCACGGGAATTAAACAGCCTTCTCAGGGGGAGGAGTCATGAGATTTGCTTGCAGTGCAAACAGTAGCAGAGTTGCACGAAGTGCTACTGCACAGTGACTCAGTCAGCCTCAGCATCTTAGTCATATCAGAGCTTTGAAAACACACTGGAGTGAGTGCAATATTTACAAAACAAGACTGCAGAACTACACATTAAATTCACTTCATTCAATTTAAAAACTTACTGACCATTTCCACTCCAAAGTGTCAAAAAAATACCAAACTATAGTCATCCTAAAGTATTTGTAGAGGGACAATGTACAGATATTACAGCAGTGTTATTGTGATATAATGTACAAAAATAGTGGCTCAGTAGTGGTTTTTTATACTTTACTTGAGTATTTCTACTTTATTCTGTTATTCTCCTACTTTTACTACATCTATTGTACTTTTTTTACTCCATTACATTTATTTAATGGCTATAGTTTTCAAATTGTCTTTCTTTTTGTACATTTTGTCGCTAATACTTTTATACTTTTACTTGAAGCTTGAATATAGGATGTTTAGGCAATTTATAATAGAGTGTTTCTAAATTGTGGTATTGGTACTTTTACTTAAGTAAAGATTTTATTCAAACCAGTAAAAACTATTTTTAAAGAGTAAAATGTTATATTTGATTTGAATCTTTAGGACAGTTGAGATACGGAGGGCAGATTAATAAAATTAGTGCCTTTGACTAAAAGTTACCTCATTGTTGAAAAAAAGCCAAGGATTTTGTTAGTGTGTAACAGGTGCGATGTGAGCATTCATTTCAACAAAAACATGGTTTACCAATCTATTGGTAGAAATATCCAGGTCTAAGGATGTATAACAGCCCTGAAAAAAACCCATAAACTCTAAGTTTACATCTTTGTTAACAAAGAGGCAAATAAAATTCCACATTTCTATTTTATCTGGATCAAGTACTTAAGTGTTTGCACATTAGCAAACACACGCACACACATTGCTTTTCTTCATCATTTGTTCCATGATAAGCCTCCCAGAAAGAAACATGGCCTATTTGGTATGAACGGAAAGATAAACATGTTATCTTTATGGCGATCAAACAGTATCCTTGTGGGATGAATACAGAGATTGCTGCAAGGAAAGGTCCTCCCTCCCTCCCTCCTTTTTTTTTTTTTTTTTTTACATTTACCTGTTGTCATTCTTTGGGGTTTTTACTGTGACCTCTAGATAATTAAGAAGTGAGTAAATAAATAAATGAAAACACAAAATTTGCACTTTTTGCAATAATTGCTAGTTTCTTAATTGCTTAAAAGGTTAAACATAAATCATCATGCTATTACTCCTTGCTCTTACAAGAAGGAACTCAGATGACTAAAAATAAAGTACAATGGTCTTTTTATTTGTCAGTTCAAGTGCCAAAGGGGAAAGCTGTAGCTGTCTATTTTGGGTACCCTTCTGATAGTCATCTAAAAAAAATAGGGAAATAGGGATTGCAAACATGTGAAAATCTATATGACTTGTACTGTAAGGGATGCCCAGTGTTTTCATGGTTTACAGTGAGTATTTGAGGCCACGCTTCCCACAAATCACAACTGGTTTACCTCCTTCTTGTGTCTGAGGAAGAAAGAAATGTCTGCAGCTCCCTTCAGAAAAAAGGTGAGAACTGCCAAACTGGAACTATTTTTGGTCTTAGCACATTTTTTTTTCATTCTTCTTTTACACTTGCATCTGTACACTTGGCTCGAAGCCAACAAAAGTCAATTCACTTTTAGAAGCCTGATTCAGCTTCTCCTGGAAATCTTAAATCCAAACCTCCAGAAGAGTATAATGAATAAGAGTGACTCAAAGTGATCAACCTACAGATGCTAACACTTTCATATTATGTCATTTTGAATCGGATTACATATTAATGTCAGTGAAAATTTAGAAATGAATCTCCAGCCAATAGAATTTTTGAGGAGAAGGATTTTTCTCCGTGGTATTACTGCTTTATAAAAAAAACAGTAAAGGTCAATTTCTAACCAAATAAAATGTTGCCTTTGTCATTTTGACAGTTTCAGAACATTGCTGCTTCATTCACAAGTTAACAGAGAAGTGATCAGTGAACAAATAGTTTTAATCTTTCTCCAGAATAACAAAAATTACATTCAGCTTCCAGATAACATAATTTCTAACATCATCATTCTATTATTTCTAGCCATAATCCTTCTCACATTTTTTTTTTATTGTAGATGTTTGTGACTATGATGATTATATGAACAACAAGCAGCACAGAGGATACTTTGTCTGGACACATATAATCTTCATATCTGCATGTATTCTTCGAGGGATAACTGCAGGATTTATGTGTTTTTATTTATTGTTTTTATATCGGATGGTCTGAAAAAGAGATTCTTTGAAAGTTTGACTAGTTGCATTTTATGTATCGGTTTATGATGACTAGTACACACAGACTAAACAATTCTTTAAATAATAAAAACAGAACAATGCTGAACACTCAGTGGACACTGAACTGAATGTTTATTGTGTTGGTTGCTTGTTCTGAGAAACGCCATCCATCTTGTCAGAGGCGCCATTGTTAAGTGTCTTTACTCATCATGCCTCATGTATGACCTCAATCTAAAGAAATTAGTTGCAATTTGCCACTCCCATTTGCCAATATTTTAATAGTATCTTTCTGCACATTCTTACTTATGACATTCCATAAGTACCATAGCAGGTGCCACAGGTGTCTGATATCCTCCTGTTCAAATACTGAAGATATGATAAAACTGGTTATCTAGTAGAAAGCACCACATTAGGCACCAAACACAGCTCCATCTTTCTCAAATATGTGTTTGAGATGGAGTGATTACTTACTGTGGTGAAAACAGGATGTCTTAATCTATAAAATAATTTAGTGAAACAGTAAAAATGAATCATCCATTGTGATTCAGATCAAATCTAAAACCCTGCCCAAAAATGTAAAGATCTATCTAAGCTAGATATGTATGTACAATGTACAGTGCTTCACAAACACTACACATGTAGCTTGTGGTAATTTTGTGAGACCAAACTTAATGATGCATTCAGTGACCATGTAAGTGACCTTGCACTAAAAGGACATTCTCTGGAGCTTTCATGCGTTAATATGTTTCATGTGTTAATATTTGTCTGTAAGATCCTTCATGCTCCTTAAGGCCAACACAATAGTTCCTCACCATTAAGCAACAAGAAGGTCAAGAGGAAAGCAAAGGTGATTTTAGATTTTGAGATAATATGAGGCTCACTGGATTGAAAAATATATCTTTGCCAACTCATCTTATCTTACAAAGTAATATCAATGTTTTTTTCAAGTAGACACAGTTTTCTTTTCTTTCTTTCTTTCTTTCTTTCTTTCTTTCTTTCTTTCTTTCTTTCTTTCTTTCCATCTCTCTTATCTGTGCAAATTTCAGTCTGACGTAAATAAAATACTATGACCTAGATTTGTCTTATATGTGAGCACAAATATGTTCCACTACACGCACACACACACACACACAGACACACACACACACACACACCACATTTATGCAATAATGTGTAAAACGATAAAACTTTTTTTTAGTAATTGGATGACTTATGCTGCAACAAGAGTCACCAAGCATCTGCAACATAACCTCTACTCTGGATACTTCACCTACTCTCTTTGGAATGGTTATGAAGGTGGTAGACGTTAACTTCTAGAATTTCCGCATGTAGAGGTGCTGTAAGCATATTGTGAATGCATACTGCAAACAACTGCACGTCAGGGTTAGAGTAACATGATCCATCCTGTGATACCATCAACGGAGTGAAATATTTTTGTCATTTAAAAAGGAGATATTGCAGTCTCAGTTTAGATGTAAAGACATACTTGGGAGGAGGACGAGGAAGATATATTGTCGTCACTTGTCACTATTCAGTTATGCAGCTTGTATCATTTTGCACCCCCAGCCAAAAACAAGAGCATATAGAGGCACAGTTTTCATGGAAAGAAATTCTTCTTTTTGCTTCCCTGAAATACTAAATACGGTATTTCCAATAAGTCTAATTTTAAGCGGCAACTTATGGTTGATTTTACAAAAGGAATTCAAGGTAGAAAAATCTCCTTGTTAATGCCATTGCTTCCAAGTTTACACTTTCAATTAAGAAAAAATAAACAAAAAAAGGCCAGACCTTGGATAAGACAGCAAACTTTAGTGCCGTATTAACCATAGAATGAGATACAACCTACACCATATGCATAATTGACAATTATGCCTGCAATACAGTTTTATTTACAGTGGTAAATATGGCCATTAGGCTTGCTCATTTTACATGGAAAATTTAAATCTGCATGCTATACAAATATTGAATATTAATGAGCTACATAAATTGTTATAACACATTTTCATGCAGAGGATCCTCTTTCTATAGTTCCTCCAGGCGTCACACACATCAGAGGAGTCTCTTATTACTAATTAAAAGCTTGCCTTAATTCTTCAGATTTGCATCTGTTTAAATTACAGTTGAGTCAATTAATGTTTGTTGATACAGTATGAGTTCTGTTTGATTAGAGAGCTGTCCTCAAGATCACGTTGTTTGGTTTCAAGCGAAAGTCATTTGTTAAAAGGGAATTCTTAATGTGCATTGAAGAGTAATATGTTAATATGGCACTGCTCACCTTTTTAGAGTCATTTTGGTAGATAATCAAGATAATGGATTTACAGTTTGTTATTGACAACACTGGCAACTATGACTACTGCTACATAACACATTTTGAATTACAGCACATACAGTTGAAGTAAAGTGAAGAATAACATCAGCTTGCCGCTGTCCATATATACTAAAGCATTAATGCTTTTCACTCAGGCATACAAATGCAGACACATATTTTAGCTATTATAACATCAAACCATTCAATAACATGGAAATGTATCGATAACAAATGGTCAAACAATAAAGTGGTAATCTATATATATGACTATCAATTTATTTTTAAATAATCAAATCAATCAATTCGGACTGTAACCTGGGGATTTTCCAAAGGCAGCATAAGCAGACTGTCTCTGGTAACAAACATGTTTTCCATGCAGAGTAACACTGCCATGCTTCGTTAGACACAAGCTGCACCATGCCAAGTTTTCTACATGCCGCAGTGAAGAGAATCCCAACACTGTTATATAATCTATAGGCTTGTCAGGGAGCCAAATCAGTGGCCTCTTCTTGAAAGACAGGACTTGTTAGAGGGTTGATTTTTATTGAAGTAAATGAAGCAAATGACAATCTGCCCGTGAAAGCTCGTTTAACCTTTGACACAGAGTGAAAAACAAGCTGCTAACTGTAAGTCCTGGTAATCATGCAATCATGCAAGAGGCACAGATAGCACATGCATCCATCCAACATGCATGCAACCTGAATGGTTCTCCTGGGATGATTTCTTCCTACAAGGCACGAGGAGAAAAGTTCTAACAGAACAGTAGCTGCATCTTCTCTTACCTTTCCTGAATTATGTAAAGCTGATCCAGCTGCAAAAAAATCATATGAAATGTCCATATGTCAATGCAGGCCCTTTTCTGGACATAATTGTATATTATGGTATCGTGTTCAACACCAGCCCTGTTCATCTGATTTTAAATGAGGGGTTTGACTGGATCCTTCCCCAGGAGACTTTCACCAAATTTATATGCAAATTGTGATTTACAACATGAGGTCATTCCATGTCATGTTCATTTCGACAAGTTTTTCTAATCAAAATATATATTATGCTTGCATTCGTGCAGTATGCAAGAGCACAACAGACCTGTAAATGAATGCAGTAGTTACATGTTGTAACTATAGTTCTATGAACACCAGTAATTAAACTAAACTAAACCAAACTCTTACTGAAGCCAGTCAGAGCGCAAACCTCTATTGAGAAAATCCTTCAGTGCAGTCTTTCCTCCTTAGAAGGAATGAAATATTCTCAAGTTATGATATAAATGATTGTTAGCTGAATCTACGCTGTTAACCTTTTCAGCGACCACCAGTGTTGTTTTTGAGCAAACAGCCACCTCTCCCATACGCTGTCACACACACCTAGCTTTAAACCACACCCGTAGCTCATGCTAAAGCTGCCAGTATAATTCCTCATAGGATGCTGATTGATCCATAATCACTGTATTCAGACACACGGGAATAGCTTGAAGCCTAGCAAGATGGATTCTCTCCTGATTTTGTGATCTTGCAAGTCCAGCTGCCTCGCAAGGTTAGGGCTGAGTAGGCTCATGATACACACTTCTGCAATGTAGAAGTACATTGTTTGATACAATATACAGCCCCATTACAGGCCTTAAGCTTTGATCATGAAACTAGAGTTGAAATATTTATCATTCTGTTTGTGCCTTGATCTGACACCATAATTGAACTCAGGGGGGAAAGATAGTTTTTCTGATCTGGGCCTTCTGACTGCAGCCCAAAGTTCAGTTTTAAAGAAGTATCTTGTCCCCTCTACAGGCTGAATTTAGGCTGTACTATCAGTGTCAATGACCATGCCAAAGCTGGGATCCTCTCTTTAAAGGTACAATACAACTACTAATTTCAGGTTGTGTGTAAAAGTAAAAACATGGGGACAGCATCGTCAATGTCACTTGGTCCAATTTAATGACAGGCACAAACACTGGACAACCGAATTCCTGCAGCAGATGTAATACATCACTCTCTTATCTCTTATCACTCTGCCAACCTCAAACATTACTAACAGAGAAAGGTAAGTATGAAGTGTAATATGTTTTTCCCATCAAAACAAAAATATGGAAATTTTCAACAATGAATCACCAGTCCTTCAATTATGTCATTATAATCAACATCGGTACACAAAATAAATCTCAATAAGAATTTAATACATTTCATCTTACATAGGGAGAGGCAGCAGATCATTAATCTGTCCAGGGTTTTGCAGTGTGAATCCTACAATTAATTTCCATTGTATATTTTGAGAAACTGTAATGCAATTTGTGCTCTTCTGTATAAATGTGATTGACTAAACTCAATGCAGCAAATATTCAATGCATTTATTGCTGCCACTGCTCTGATCACCCTATTTCTCTGCCTATACACTTCATCCTGCAACCATTACTACATCACCATGCTGCTATTACAGTATTTAATCAGCTCCGCCTCTAGGCCCTGACTCTAGTTTTCCTGTGGGGGAAGATTTTGTTATTGTCAAATCCCAGTCTCCTACTATGGAGCCTGAAGTGTATGCTGTGGGGTGTGATGACATCAGAGCCTAAATGCTAAACATTAACTGCATTTACTCTGTTTGCACATATCAATAAAACTTTACCCCTGTGAGTCAGCTGACCAAAATATAATTAGTTCTAGTAGCTGGCAGTCTTTGCAAAGCCAATGGTTGGATAAACACACAAACACACCCCCACACACACACACCTACACACACACACACACACACACACACACACACACACACACACACACACACACAAACTTTCTCTTCCTTTCACTCTCCCAGACTCTCTCTGTTTCTCCCTGCCTGTCTCTCAGAAGCACTCAAAAGACCTTGAGATTATAGTGCTCTTGGACAAAAACAACTTGACAAGATCCCAATGTTTTCTGCTGTGGGGAGAGGGCACATTCCATGTAAGCTTCATTACTCCTATTCAATCATCCACAGAGTATACTGAAAGTTTCTAGGCTAACTTGAGCAAAAGCCATCACATTGCTGTGATAGGAATGTTGAGCTGTAAAACACAATGTATCTTTTTTTTTTACCTACGTAATTTTTACCTCAAAAAAAGGAGAATGTTCATTAGTTTTTGTACAAATGAAAATATATCATACCTAGGCAAAGTTCCTTCAAAGGTCAGTAACACAACAATATCAGCTCATAATAACAATAATAAACATGCTTTAATGTCTATGTGTGAACTGTGGTGGCAGTTTGACTGGAGGGCTTTTTAGTGAGGGCACCCAGTTTTACCTTCCTCAACAAGGGAGTCCCCCCAATGAAGAATCCTTGTCCGAAATCACCCTGCCATTGAATGGTCCCTTAATTCTTAGTGGATAAGGAACAGTGTGACCATTGTGCCCTCTGATAGTGGCAGCCACCATAGGTCTGGGGTGGCTAAACCTAATAACTTTACATGCACAAGCAACTATGGATGGCTTAGGGAGCTTTGCCTGTAATCACAGGACCGCAAAGAACAGATAATATTGTCCTCTGTCCAGTGTCTTACTGAACTGTAGTCTTGCAGTCTCCACTGCCGCTGATATGCAGGACAGGAAATGTTTTGGCTTGATACAAAATTATAGAAAAAGTCCCTAGTGGAATTTAGCTGAGGTATTATTTTAAGAACTGCAACATAAAAGGAAGCAGAACCAATTGTATCTGAGGAAAATTCATTTCAAGGTATCAAATATTATTTGGATTCTCAGTCACCCGATATATTACTCGGCCTGGATAACGCTTCACACTCATGTCATGGGACAATACCTCATGTCATGCGGGGCCTTTATCGCAAAATCGCATCACCTTCAGCATAACTTATTATCACCTGCTGGGGATTTAATTTTAAGACCTAATTTCTCTCTCTCTCTCTCTCTCTCTCTCTCTCTCTCTCTCTCTCTCTCTCTCTCTCTCTCTCTCTCTCTTTCTCTCTCTCTCTCTCTCTCTCCCTCTCTCTCTCTCTCTCTCTGTGTCTCAGTTTCTGTCTCATTCATTTTGACTTCAAAGAGATTCAGTGGGTTGATAAGAATTTTCCATTGCTAATACTGTTATAGAGCTACAAAAAAATATTTTAAAAATGTATATGAACATTAAGACAACAAATGGAGGCCTCCAGATATACAAAAAACCATCAGCAGAACCATTCAGAACATAGCCGCATTTCAGCGTGATCACTCAGTTGAAAAATGGCAAACAAGCAAACACTCTCATTACGCCACACACACACACACACACACACACACACACACACACTATCACATGTGATGCATATTTTACGGTATACAAAGTTTTCAGAACCCTGTGAGACAACATTTCATTGCGGAGTCATTTTGAACTGAAGGATGACCTGTCTACTTCAGTATGTCATGTCTTCATTTCAGTCCACTTGTGAAATGAGAGTGCCATTTGGCCCCTCTTCCTCTTCCAGGAAAAACCAGTCTCACCAAGCTTGTCCCTGTTCTCTCAAGATCAGTTTGTGATCTAGTGCCCAGAGAGGAAAGATCATAAATATCTTGCTTACACAGCAACTAAGCACTGTTGAGTGATTCTGTCTTACATCTCTCCCTTTTTGATTTCAGCAGAGAGCAAGTGCATTAGAGGGGAACAAATTGTTCTGTGTTGTGGGAGGACCAGTGTAGAGTAAACACTGATACTGTAGTTTCCAGGGCTTTCAGACAATATGCACAGACAGTATCATAGAACATCCGGTCTCTGGACTGAGACTGATTTCCTTTCCTGATTTAATTAAATACACTGTCTGAAGAGCAGTGGTGGAAGAAGTATTCAGATCCTTTACTGAAGTAAAAGTACCAATACTGCAATGTAAAAATAATCAAGTACAGTTAAAGTTCAGTTAAATACTTTACATATGGTTTAGTAGTCCACTGGTTCTCAACCTAAGGGTCAGTGCCCTTCTAAAATGTTACAAGATAAATCTGAAGGGAGACGCTTCTAGGGCAGGAACGAAGAAAACACTCTGCTACATACACTTGGATTCATTTTATAGACCTTCTGATCTTTTCTTTACTTCTTTGGGCCTCAAACAGTTTTTTAAATCAGAGGTTCTCGAAGTGATAGGCAGCCCTCCCCAGAGGTGCTGTAAACTTATTCAGTGGAGGCTCAGGGAACTGAGGTGAAAATAAATTACATCAGTTATTACATAGAAAAGCCCAAATGTGTGTTCTTTGGTTGAAAAGATAGGTCAGAGATACAGTATGTTGGGGTAATTTTACTGTTTTTTTCCGCAGAGTTAGAAACTTTTTCTTGCAGCAACATTAGGCTGCTTTAGCTCAATTGTTGGGTGACTCATGGGATCAAAAAACATCATCATAATCCCATAGGCATCCAGGAATTGAGCGAAACTAAGCAAGTAAACTAAGTGGGAGTGAGGGGACTTCGTCTGAGTGGAGGCCCATAGTCTCAGACTTTGGAAATTCTAATTTAGATGATACATAAGATGTTTAGAGGGAGAGTGGAACTGCTAACAACAGCGACATCTGAAACTTGACAAAGACACCCAACTAGATGCAGCTTTTTCTGTAAAAAGTTGGAACCACTGGTTTAATCTTTAATAATGTATTTTATAAAGTGATCACATGTTTTTGTTTTTTTGATGTTGGTTTATTTGGAAAAGTTACTAGTAAAATAAAAAAAAATACCTCTGAACTATAATGGAGTGAAAGTATAAAGAAGTGTAGTTTGGAAAGTAAAAGCACAAAACTGTATTTCAGTACAGTGCTTGAGTAACTGTTATTCTTCACCACTGCTGAAGAACCCTGATTTCATAGTTATATTTCCCCTTAAAAACCTAAATAGTTAAAATATATTATACAGAACAGTAGGTCCTTATTACTTTATTACTACCTTGTTACTTCACCAAAGCTGTACATGGGGATACAAAAACCAAAGACTGGTTTGTTTTTGCAATATAACATCAAATTTAAATACTGTATAATTTAAATACTGTATAAACAGTTTATACATGCTTCCCAATAGTTCTTCATCAAAACTGACGAACAAAACAAACAAACGTCTGTGGAATAGTGCAATATTTTGTTACTTGCATGATGGATACACTGGTCGGTCAAGCAAGGTTGAAGAATAATAGTCAGCAACAACCCCTATCTCTTTGAGAGTGCTGACTAATTAAAAGGCTTTCTGCCTGTTAGGGCAACATAGTACACAGAACAGCCACTGAGTGAACAAAGCCACACAGTCTCAACCTTTATTGCAAAGCAGTCTCAAGGCCATGCACATTTTAAAATCCATGTTGAAGCACAGGGAAAATAAAAAGACACTTTTCCTTTTTCTTTTTTTTTGTGGAGCACCAGGTTTAAAATTGTGTTTTCATAATGGTTATTTATTGACAGCCTGTTGGTTATAGCTTAGCTTACATATGATTTTCCTTATGACTTTATATCAGACAAAAGCATATTATTATTATATTTAACAATTTAAGATGTTTTCATTAAAGCACTAATCAATATATTTATTTTGACAATGGGTCACATGACGGGTTGATGAATCCACAGAGATTTATCACCAACTCTGCAGTTCCCCTACTAGCTCTCAACTAAGATTCTTGACTTCTTTGAGCTCATTGTTTTGGGTATGGCCTCCAACTCTACTGTTTTAGTTAAATCCCAGCACTCTTATCAACCTTGTTTGCAGCTGCAGTAGCACCAAATGGCAAGCAAACAAAGTCAGTGACTAGCTTGTGAACATAGGTAGCATTTAGCAGTTAAACAGACAGACATTTCCCCAAGGAGTTGGTGGAGAGCTAAAAGCACAGTGATTATTGAACTTTAATTTACCACATAGACTGAAACATGGCTTCAGATAAATGCTGATGTTGCTCCATGTCTGCTGGATAAGTAAATACTATAGTACTCAGTAGTACTGAAGTCTTTGTTAAGCTGTTCTCCATATAAGCTTTATAAGGTGATAATACTGGTACCATAAGTCAATATTATTCGAGTAAAATTATATTCAATTCAAAATAAATTAAATTAAAGAGGATTTATTGACAGAAACTGAAGATAATATTCATAGGTATGTTTTCATTAGTAATAATAATCAGCTGAATACAGGAATCGTTGCGTTTTTCTTACCTTGGAATTAAGTGTTTTTATCTACAGACACTGTGGGTCACCTTTCATGGAGTCACTGGACATACCAACATAGTTTCTCTTACACACAGCTACCCCAGGTCATCAAATACAGACAGGAGCGCTGCTTGGTTAGCTGCAATCTGCAACTTCACCGCTAGATGTCACTAAATCCTACACACTCGTCCTTTAAGTTTGAATTTAAAAAAAATCTGGTGTCTTGATTCTCCATTTGCATAGCTATAAAAATACAAGATCACTATGATTGCTTCCATTCCATTTAACCTAGAATCACTTCTGTAACTGCAGCACTGGTACTTTAAAGATAACACCCAAATAAGTTGTTGCTTGGCAATTTTACTACAAATTTGTCACATGCATGCCATGAATCTACACCAGACACACTTAAAAAGCTGCCTATCATAACTTCAAACTTAGACAAATAGATGGGTAGATAAATGGCCGAATGCTGTTACTGGTGTTTGGTTGCTATACTTGTCAAGTAATGCTTAAGGAAAACCACAGTGTACACAAGCTCCAAAAACACTTGTGTATATGTCATTTTGACACATGTAGACAGAATGAACACAGTCTTTCTCATTACCAAGCCTTCATGGAGACAAGCTGTCAGGTTGAAACCCACAGGAGCCTACTGCAGATGCTGCAAACCATCAGCCTCAACTCCCAAAGCTAAGGAAACAGGATGTCTGCTAGCATCAGCATTAGAGGGAAAAGAAAATATTTACGGAGAAAGCATTCAAACTGAATTTTTGATTATAAACCAACTCTTCCACAAGGTGTTAGTCCATTGGGTTCAGTTTGAGTTTACAATCTGCTGTCAGTGCTGCCAGTGGAGAGATTTAACTATCTCACTAATATGGCTGAACTCAGAAGATATCCGGATCTCTCAATAGCACAACTATCAGTTTGCACTGCCACTATTCATCACTGATGAGGAAAGAAGCATCGGTGCCACAGAAAATCACCAGGACTGCCACTGACAGCTCCTGTATTGACCAATATGATCAATATCTTATTATTATGAGCTATAGAGCTTGCCTCACTATGAATATCGATCCAGATGTCAAGATCCTCTTGTTTAGGCCAAGGTCAGCCAATGAATCATATACAAATAACTGTGAATAATGTGCAATTGTGACAGTATAGAAACAAGACTTGTGTGGCTGAATCAAGTATTAATGATTCAGAAAGATGAATCACCATAAATCACCCAAAAATCAACATCTTTAACGTCAACTGACTAGTAATTAACAATATTTATAGGACAGAATATTCATGCCACATATCACAGGTCATTTTACTGAATATTATCAGTGTAAGTTACAACTGAAAATGTATACTTGTCATTGTACAAAACATCAAAGCTAAAAGGGAATAAAATCCTTATTTACAGCAGAAGTGCTGAGAGATAGCACTCCGCCAAAGCCCCAAATATCTGCCTTCACCCACTTTGAGTCTGAAATATCACACTAGCTCTCAAATGACCAAGGCCAGCAGACAGAGGAAGCGTCAGTGTCATCCACACTCTCTGCTCCATCGTGCTGGGCTGGTCAGTAGGGTAAAGGGAACCCCCTTAAGAAAACATCAACTTCTTGTTTGAGAGCAGAATCACAAACCTCTGATGCTACAAAGCACAGCCTATGATGCTGTCAATGGATTTTAGTTGTTCATGTCTTGTTTAAGATCAAATAAAACAGGGAACACCAAAGCACTTGTACACAGAACAAGGACTTTTTAAGGTGATTAGAAAGATGAAAATCAGCAGAGGCTGTAGGTCACTAAATAAGGCCATGCACTCTAGACAGTGTGTTTTCAGAGGCTTCTGTCTGCATTTGGTTGCTTTTGCATTAAACATCAAATCTCTGATAGCTTCTATTTCCACCAGTTAAATGAAATATTTTGATTCACTATGAATGAATAGTATTCATTGATGTAGCCCTTTGTTAGTGTACTTCTACTAATACATTAGCCTCTGGTGGAGAGCCATTGAACATGGCTTCTTTAGCCCCAGTGCCAAGCACGTCCTTTTCATTGCACTCTGTACACCCATCCACTCCAAGATGGACACTCACTCACTCACCCTCTCAGTCCTGGTAACATTTTATTCCTCTTCATTTTCCAAAAATAGACTGACGATGGAGTTGGGCCCACAAGAAGAAACATATCATTTGCTCTTTTCATTTATCACCTTGTTGACAGAATGTAGAGCCGCCTGTCGGTCTAAAAGAGCAGCAAGGCCCGGGGACAGACTGTGCATGAACTGCCCACAGGACAACAGATGTCCCAGGCCTCAGACAATCAAGCCAGTGATGAAACAACAGAAATCAGCAAAGGCAAACGAAGTATGAAGAGTAAGAAAATTGACCACGTGAAATCTGTTAGTTAAAGGGGCATTCGACCAATTTTACAAAGATCAATTTACTTATCATGGACTCAGTCTGTGAATAATATAAAGGCTTCCATAGCTGCCTGCACTGAGTTGTTAAGTTTGAAAGGGATTTACCAGACAAGGCAAGTCTAATGAAAGATACTTTTAAGTTGCATTATGGGAAGTTTAGAACCCATACTAGGGAATTAAAATGAAAGATTTCTCGGCTTCTGCAACATAAATTTTGACCATTCGTGTGTCTCAAGAAAGTCCTTACGAAGAATATTATAAATAGGTGTATGAACTCCAAACATATATTAACACTACACAGGTTTTTGTCTGTAAAAAAAAATCTACAAGCAACATATCAGAATCTGTCTCTCACCATATTTTTTTATTTCAACATAGCACTTGGCAAGTTCTAAAACACAATCTACAGTATGTGTGAATTGCACGTATTCTTGCACATGTTTTTAAACACATACCAGTTTATGTGTAGTAAATGGAGTATGCAGGATTTCTGTGCACATGCATTGTTAACAGAATTGATTTAGCCCTAGGTCACGAAGCAGGAGCACCACTTCCACAAAAATACAAGCCCTGCAAAACATCTATCATACTGATAGGGTTTATTTTATAATGTGTATTATTGTTTGCCAAGATAATACTTTTTCAGAAGAAAAAAGCCTTTAAAGCAGGATTAAATACTTGAGAGAGACACTCAGTTCTTCTTATAACATGATACATAATAACATGTTTTGAAATGGTTTACTGTGTATATTATGAATACCTTGGCGTAGGTTGTAGAATTTTTTAAAGAGAGTGAATAAAAATCATATATATACACTGTCAATATAAATGGACTGACAGTTCAAATAACAATATGATATAAACATCAATAAATTACTTTAACACAAATTACGTATTTTAATTGGTTTCCTTTTATATAGTTGAGTATTCCCCCCCTTTCTCTCTCTAAGATGCCTTAAGGAAAACCCTGCTGCTCTTTCTTAAATTGATGCAGGTACCGTGTGGTGCCTCAGGATGGTGCCAGTGTGCTTTGAAACACAGAGACCTCCACCACCCACAGATTCCACACAGACCCACAACTTCACATTCTGAGTGACAGCTTTAGTGACATTATATAATATTAACTTAATGGTGGCTGTACTGTCACAGTATGAGCTCCCTGCTAGCTTTCTGGCACTACTCATATTTCTACCTTATTTTATCTTATCCCTCTTTTAACAAGATGATGGCTTAGTACAAAATCTCAGCTTCGGCTATTTCAGACGACCACTGTCTTTACACAAATGCTGTCATTTAATGGATAAAATAATGGCTTGAGAAATATCATGGATGTGGACCCATGTGATAATAGCATTAGCGTAGCACAATAGGTTTTAGTCTTTGACCTTACTGTACATTTAGCTTCAAACCCTGCGTGGTAACTTTAAAAATTCAGTTGATAGTTAATGTTTTAATTTTAAAAAATGTAATAAAGAAAACTTCTCCTTTTGCCATCCAGATATTTCATTCAAGGCCACCTATGTTTGTTACAAGCCAATTAATGTTTCCACCAACCAGCAGCAACACAGTACGATCAATAGTATACAGGCTGCATTATAGGAATAGTTTGACATTTTGGAAAACACAAGTATCCAAGATATGATACCCATCTCATGTCTGTAAGGTAACAGCAAGTAGTTGGTTAGTTTAATTTAGTTCTAAGCTAACAGGCTGCTATACCTTCATATACTTAATTACTATACCATACAGACATGAGAGTGGTATCAATCTTATAATCTAATTCTCTCAAAAAAGCCAATAAGCACATTTGCTGAAATGTCAAACTGTTCCTTTAAAATAATCAAATCAATGTTAAAAACATCAGGTCCCATAAAAAATAAATGATGTCTGCTTGATGTCAATTCTAGTGTCAAGAAGAGGATGATCAAGCCAGAGAATCACAATTTAATCAGCTGTAAAATTTCAATTCCAACCATTGCCATTAATCAGATGACACTCTACCTCACCAGAAATATCTTTATTTCAACTAAATATATTTGTATTTAATTGTGTAACGTAGTATAAAGCTGAAGAAAGTCAGAAATTCAGATGCCTCTTTTCTCCTTTATGCCTGAGTTCCAGCTGCATAATTGGTAGCCTACAATGAGCAGGCATAGGAGGAATATTTCCCTACGGTGACATATAGATGATGCAGAACAAAAATGACATTATCTTCCCCACTGCTAAGTATAAAAGACAGAAAATAACTTTTCTCTGCTGAGACAGCTCTCATAGCATAGAGCACAACACAAAAAGGTCTTCACACTGTTTTTTCCAACATATAATGCATTGTAGGCAACTCGTGTGTGTGTGTGTGTGTGTGTGTGTGTGTGTGTGTGTGTGTGTGTGTGTGCGTGTGTGTGTGTGTTTATGGTCAAAAGTTAAAGCCGAAATATCCTCCAGGCTCCGACAAGAAGACGTGCAGCTGTGTCAGTTATTTTTCAGCAAATCTCAATACTCTCCAGTAGAAGACTCCCCAATGAACTTTACAAAGTATTGATATTTTGTTGGGGATATTTGTGCACACAGTATGCTGTATGTTTTTGCATGCTGCTGAGCGAGATCGTTGATTTGTGAATGTGAAATGGTGAAATTGTAAAAGTGGTTTGGTTTTGGAAGAAAGTGGAAGGTAGTTGTGTTTAAAGAAAGTGGGACTGAGGAATTGTTCCCTTGTGTAAGTGGATGTGACAGCTTCTCACCCAGGAGAGCACTTGTACTGAGCACACACTAGAGGCCAGCAGGGCCACCTGTCACACAGATCTGTGACTAAAGAACTCTATTAGCGAACAAGCACCCCGGGGTAACACACACACACACACACACACACACGCAAACAGACACACATGCACACACACAAACACAAACACAAACACAAACACACACACAAAATCAATATGCGAATTAATGAAAGGAGCCATAAATGTAGAGTGATTAGGTAAGAAGACGATAAATATGGTGAAGGATACGACAAGACTAGATTGACAGTCCCTTTCAATATTAATGCACATTTTAATGATCCCATTCTCTAGATTATATCCTGCTTGTCACTACGGTCTGCAATACCATTGCTCAAAAGAGCACATTTTCACTTTACATGATTTACAGTCGATGGAGGGTGTGAATGCCGATGAAACAAAATTTTCTTCTTAAAACATGTTAGGTGGTGCATGACCATGTTTCACTCTGTCCACACTCCACTCGGCATATGACAATAATCAAGATGGATTTGCACTAAACCGTGTATACTGCCATGAATGCACAGTGTATTCAAAAAGACATCTATATTTCAAACAAACGTCAAGTGGGGGTAAAAGGCGCACTGCAGGCTCGACTTGGCCTTTGAGCTTGCAGGCATGCAACTTTTTCTTTCCATATTATTGTCTTAAAACATTTCCTGTCAAACACTGTTTATACATAATATAGGTTACTTAATGTGCAGAGATACCATTCTGGAATAGAATAGCCAGAGGAATTTTCCACACTGTCACTCTGTTGCGTTCAAAAAAATAATCATATTTGACACTGCCGCATCCTCTGGAAAAGCACGACAAGTTGGGTTGTCAGAGCTCTTTTGCTTGGTTCTTGTCCTTGAAGCCTTTTGTCATTTTTCAACTTCTTGCTTCCTCCCTCAGAAGAGAGTGGTGGTGATGTTTGATTGTGAAATGGCTACTGGAATAATATCCGTGAAATCAAGGATGATCGTTGCTGTCTCTCAAACCGCCACCTCCCCATTACCTCCCCATTACCTCCCCATTGCAGGCTCTCACGTGACGCTGTCTAGCTGATCCAAGGAGAGAAATTCATTGGAACAGGTGGAGCTGTGGACCATATCCCATTAGTGAGCCTGCCAAAGGCCGGTCCCTGTAGGAGTAAACCCTCCTCTTCATGCACCATAGGCACAAGCTACTGTATATAGAATCAAATTTATGGGCTAAAACCTGCTTCTCAGGCAAAAATAGGGAGGGAATGATGAGCATATAGATCACAGTTTTCACTACTTTTAATAAATCTGTAAAATACATGATATAAACCTCCTTTTTCTTTGAGGGATGTACTTAGCCTGGAAACATTCAGAGAACAGTCATTTGCAATGAAAGTCAGTGGCTGAAAATGTACTGTAGGCTTGTTGATGTGTGTATTGGGGGTGCATGTGAAGGGCGCACATGGCTCTGACTTTGGCTTTGACTGGCGCGGCTGTTAGCCCCTGGCTTCATGACTCTTCCCACATGGCAACACATTATGGCAACACTCTCAATTCTATACATAGCCTAGTACAAGGAATAATGTCAAAACAAATGAGAGTAATTGTGCGCAGTGATCCTGATAAAACAGTTTTCCATTTTCTTTTTTATGTGGAAATTAATTGAACCACACAGCAACAAAAAGTGGAAAAGTAATTTTAAACAAACAGGATGGCATATGTGTGTATGATTAGATGTGTTACATAGAAGACGTGACTTGCTTAGATGAGTAAATGAAAGCTGAATGAAAAACTTTTTACGTTGAGTACAAAGTGTGTATGGACAATTGATGTGTAAATTAGTTTTTTTTAACCCACAGTGTAGTTGTTAATGTTGCTAATAAGTGAATTCAATCCATAAACCCTGACCATTGTGCCTGTGACTTGAAACAAATCTCACCAAGCTGTAATGTTGTAATTCAAATTAAATGTTTGTGATGAGTTGAAATTAAGTTTTTTCAGTATCCCATGGTCTTTGTCATATGAACCGGAGTGAAAGGTCAACAAATTATTGAAATTCACAGTGGTCCTGAAAGCTCAAAGCAGTGAGATCTAAGAAATCACATGCAAATAAACAAAAGAAAATTAAGTAACACAACCAAAAAGATAAACGCTGTAAGTAGCACAAACAACACCAGAAACTGTTTACAGTGGAAACTAAAAAGTGATGAACATGCCTGTGACACCATGGTTTGTGACTTATGATCTTATTGAAGTCGGTTCTTCCATAAATTGAAAAAGGTTTTTTGCTTGTCCCAACTGTGTCTGGGTGTGTTCATCACTTTTTATGTCACTTGGACACAGTTTCCATTGTTGTCTGTGCAACTTTCAGCATTTTGGTTGTCTTTTCTTAATTGGCAGAATTTCTATCTAAATGCTTCACATTTGTCAAGATGTTTTCATTTGCTGATATAGAGTGTTCAGTATTTCATTTTTAAAATTTCAGTGGAAGTGGTGAGCAAAAGCGCCAGTACTAGCTTTTGTTTACTGTTGACATAAAATAAGTACCCAAGTATAACGCAGTTGCTCATATGAGCTGCATCTGAAGTGGAACAGGCTACAGTGGAGGACTAACTTACATCACTATTTTGCTATCTTGTATTTTAGGACTGTTTCAACAGTCTCCATTAATAAATTTACTACCGTACTCTAACTTTAATAATTGATCCCACAAAGTGGCTGTTAGGACTAACTAATGTTAGAAGTGTCATGTTTTGGAGCTGATATAAATAACAAAGTAACAACGCAAATGTAAGATGCACAACTCAATCCAATGAACAACTGAAATTAGCTACCTATACTGTCACTTTCATGAGGTGGAACAAGCAATAGGCTATGCCAATTTGAAATGATTAAAATAGCATTTGCATTTATAGCAGTGCCAGAGAAAGTTGGAGTATTTTAAGGTGGTACTCTTCTCCTGTTTGGCTGTAGTAGCAGTATAGCAGTGCATAAACTCAGCTTTCCTGAGGTAATTTGACAACTTGTTGAGAGATACAGAAGAAGTGAGGGAAGACGTAAAAGGATCACGAATGAAGCAAACAGACGTGTTGCCATGGCACATAATGGTTAGAGTAGAGGATCCTGTCACTTTAGGAAAACAATATCAGAGAGCAGCAGCACATTCAGTGCTCCTCCTGTTGGGTTGTGCACAGCGATGCTGTTTATTTGGGTTAAATAAGTATCTTGTTCCTCGCATGTCAGTTACTGGCTTGAACTGAATGCTGTTGAAAGGCTATGAAAAATTTATCCAAGTTAGACTCCTGGGTCCCATGCTGAGCCGGAAAGCTGATTGAAGAAAAAGCAGTATAATTATCCTCATCAAGGGAAGAACCTATTCTGTATTTATATTCCAAAAGGCAGACTCACTAAGAAGGCACCCATAATCCTTCTTTTCTCTTTATGCTGTCTTCTTCTGCCTTGCTTCAGCTTGTACTCATACCTGTCCACTTTGAGCTTTCCATCTGACATATTGTAGAATATGATATTGTAATTGCAGCTATAATAACTGCCTCAATTTACACATAAGTGAGATAGAGTGTCCTTGAGAAACAAGCGTTTATGAACTGAAAGCGTTGCATTACACTAGGGAATAGTGGTGACTAAGGATTCAGTTCATGATTCTGAATGTAATGGGGAATGTCAGTATTATAATAAGAAAGTTCCATCTCATTTTTCTTGACCTTTTGTTTGAATACTCCCTCTGAGCGTGTACTTTACAGCAAAATCAATATGTGCATCATGCTGCTCTTTGTTCTTCATGCACAACAATGGCCAATGGCTACAAATTGTGCTTCGCACATTATGTGCAACATTTCACTCATTTGTTTATGTTGGCAATGACCATGAGAAACTATAGGATTATGTGGTATTTTAATAACTGAAAAACTGAGGCTTTTCCCTAGGCTGGGAAGTGAATCGATAAAGCTTGCAAATGTTCTGCAACAATAAAAGAGAACTGCTTAAACCTACATAGATTATCTTAAATAGACACAAGCTAGCTGTGCTCTGAAATGAGTGAAATGTTTTACGGTATACTGTAACTCCTTGTTGGCCCTTTTACTAATCAGAACCAGTGAAGAAAAAGCAGCCATTCAATAACATGTTAATGTTAATTTATAGCAGTAATTCTGTGTAAAACACATTTCTTTAGCCTGTAGGGCAAGTGGGTCTCACATAGATATTCATTCGTTTCTGTTTATAGGTAGAAACGTTGAAGTCCTTGACATACTCATTGGATGGCATTGGCACTCATTCATGCTGTATATTTCTCTGTGTAATTCAAATATTGAGTAAAGAATTAATTTGAGAGGGCACCTCTGAACTAATGGATGCTGCTTTCCGTCACTTGAAATATTGTGCTGACTGCTCAACAGCAGCGCTACAATTGCAGTTCAAAACAAAGCATAGCTCACACAACACAGCTCGGCAGTGGCCCCTTTATATCCTATCCTAAGCTTTAACATGCTGCTCTCCTGAGACTCCGTCCCTCTTCAGCCCTGACACACTGTACTGTAGGATGGACAGTTTTTTGTTTGCATGGCTGAGTTACAACCTGCATCCTCAGCCCTCTCCAGATCATGGCTGTCAGCATGACTGGCCTGTTAAAAAGCAGCATATGTATTCATAAAACTGGTGTCATTGCAGGTTACTAAAATATTTTTCAAACTATTTCTGTTCCCATGTGATCAGAGGTCTTTTCTGTAGCTTTTTGCTAGCCCACACAAACAACACTATACTTGGCATGACACAATCCATGTTAACTTCACCTACAGGAAATCCAACTACATTCCTTACAGATTATTATTTTGGAAAACCACCCTTCCTCTGTGTATACTTTCTTTGTTTTTTCTTTTTTTAAGTTTAACATACCCCTCTCTCAAAAGTGCATTATTGGCTCGTGTCTCTCATGCTCATGTTTCACTTTTAGGCAGGCCACACACATTTTGTCCTGCACTGCAATGATTTGAACATCATTTGCATGAATTTTGCACAACCAGCTATATGTAGACTCACTGACATTTGGGTTGTGAAGCATTTTCTCCAGTTTTAAACATAAATTAACACTTAAATATCTGTAGCAACGCTGCTAAATAACAAAGTAGTCATGTTGCAGGCAACAGCATAACGTACAGTTTGTGCTTGCGAGGACGCAGTACCCAGATACAGTATCCTATATGAGCTGAGTGACAGAAAGAACATTAGTAAAATCCATATTAATATTGCAAGAAACTAAACCCTCTGGGGAAAGATGTAAAGAGACAGTAAATCAAATAGCTTTAAAGCATCAGGACAAGTAAGTAGACTTCCTTAAGACAGAACTTTGCACTGCATAGCCTGTATGTCCAATGTGCTGGATTTTTTCAAAGATATTTCCCTTTACAATATACCTGCTTCCATTTGTTCAGTTTCTCTGTCCATCTTCTTAAAGCCTACTCAATATGTTTTCAGACATTGTCCGCAGCAGTGTTGGTGGATCTAAAAGATCCCTCCACATTTGTGAGAGGAGTGAAATCAAAGCAATCTTTTTTGGCTGCACTTAAGAGGCGTTTGTCAGCTGTAACTGACCTATCTCTGATTTAGAACACTAGAAGGAGCAAGTTAAAAAACAGTAACCTTTTTCCTATTTCCAGTTATATAATGTGTGCTTCTGCAAAACAGGCCAGTATTTTGAGTGACTGTAAATAGAGAAAATGAAAATGTACACTTAAAATGGTTGCCTCTTGCATCTTGTCCCTAAGTAATGTTACTGCATTTACATAAAACATGAGAAAACTATATAGCATGTATAAGATTATAAAGAACAGAATAGAAGATTACCCTGAAATACAACCCACTGTAACGACTGGAGCAGATCTTGGCTGAGTGGATTGAAGTATCTTGTGGCAGTCGGGGTGGTGGCTCCAACTTCCTGCAAGACAAGCAACACAGATGATGAGAAAAAGGGCTAGTTTATAAATGGGAAGAGGTGCATCAGCAAGCATTGCATCTGACTGGATGGATGAGATGATGTGGAAAGTATGAGAATAAAGAGCAGGCTGGACTGGCTCATATGGCACAGATGTAGCCATGGTTCACTCACACTGCTGAACTTAAGCAAACACTGGAAGTAACATGATACATTTTTTAGATTTAGTTATTGGTGAATAAAATAAAGTGAACATGACTCTAACAGTTAAAACATATTCCCACAAATCGCATGTTTAAATAATATAATGTATAAAATTTCCGTGTGCTTAATGCAAAACTAAGGGTTTGTTGCTCCTCTACAATCACGTTACTTATTCCTCCACGCGGTAAAATAAGTGAAATAAGAGACAGCATTAACAATCTCGCATTAAGGAAGTGCAAATACTACATTCCCACCATGATTGATTGAATATTCCTCTAAATGCAGTAGACGTCAGTCACAATGAATCTGATATGCAGCTTGTCCGGGAGTGGCTCTTTTCTTCTCGCATGAAGCACGGGGGCTTCAATGTGGAAGATGGACTAGCTGTGCTTATTGGGGAAGACAAGTCATGTTCACTTGAATTTTCCCAAGCCTTTGTCAAGATGCTGGGGTACGTTCAAAAGATTTTTTCCCCCTTTTTCCCGGCAATATAGAGAAT
Source organism: Dicentrarchus labrax (assembly GCF_905237075.1). Taxonomy (NCBI): domain Eukaryota; kingdom Metazoa; phylum Chordata; class Actinopteri; family Moronidae; genus Dicentrarchus; species Dicentrarchus labrax. Next base: position 14,971,143 of record NW_026136701.1, read on the forward strand.
AATTTATTCGGGCCTATTCGGGAAATCTGTTTGTTAACAAAAGACTCAAAAGACGTATTCACAACAAAGATGGATGAAAGTACCATGTAATGAAGAAATGCCAGTTATGCGGCATTCTAAATTTCCTGTAACAATAAGCCTCTACCTGTCACACCTGTCATTATTTTATTCACTGACTAGCCTTCGGTGAGCTGTGAATAGCAGCTTCATGTCCAAGTATACCCCAGATTTTTTTTTAATATTGTGAATACCAAATGGATGCAAATCCGTATCCACCAATGTGATGGGGGGAAAAAGAATCCTGTAAGTAATTAGAAGAATTAAGAAACTTTCTCAAAAAATGACTTTGAATCTCAAAATAATGACTTGGTATCTCAAAATAATGACTTAGTATCTCAAAATAATACTGATACTGATAATGATACTAAGCCATTATATTATGGAAGCCCATTTCCCCCAATGTGTTAAAAAAAAAAGATCCTGTAAGTCAATATAATGAGAAACTTTCTCAAGACGTAGTATCTCAAAATAATGACTTAGTATCTCAAAGTACTGACTTGGTATCACAAAATAATGACTTAGTAGCATAATACTAATAGTATAAATAATACTGATACTGATAATAATAAGTCATTATTTTGAAAATGTTTCACATTATAATGACTTACAGGATCCTTTCCCCCCCCTCACATTGGCAGATATTCCATAAAAATGTGATCAAATGCATGTGACTCCAAATTGCAATAGGAATGACAGAATGTGGAATAAAATGTGAGTGAATACAAGACACTATTTACATTTTCCACAGAAATAGTCACCACACAAATTTTAATTAAAGTTCTTTGTGTTGATGAAACCCAAAACAAGCTGGCCAGCAAAAGCTCTTTCATAAATGTTAGTACAAAAAGGCCAAATTAATGGCAGAGAAATACAGAATAAATGGGTTTCATCGTTCTGCAATTAATATCTGTAAAAGCAAACAGTTCAGCCTCTTGTGCAATATGTGCAGGACATGTTGTGAAATGTGTAGGATTTATGAGGCTGATTTTTAAGTGTTAGTGTTAGTACAGCAAGATGGAATCATTATACTGAGTCCCATCTATATCTGAGCTTGACAGTTCTGTCTAGGTACACACAGTTTTGTTGAATATTCATGCTGCGAACACTCAGATTCACCTCATGCCAAAGGTGGTTTATTGGGCTGAGATTTGGGGAGCAAGCTGGCAACACTGTGATGTTTCTGGAACCGTGTTAAGATGATATGACGCATTGTACTGCTGGAAGAATTCAGCTAAAAAGGGTAGGCTGTGGACATGAAAAGACGTATTTTGTCAGAAATGTTTAGGTACGCTATGTCGTTAGAATGACGCTCAGCTGGCACTAAAGGGACTAATGTGCACCAAGAAAAAACACTACAAGCAGCCTGCACAGCCTCCATATAAGATGGACCCACAAATGCAGTTTATGCTAAATCGTCACCCTGCCGTGACCATGTTGCAACACAAACCTTGATCCCTTTGGACTAAGCAACACTTCCCGCTGTGCAGTGGTGATGACATCCCCACCATGGCTTGTTCTCATTCATTTTGAGCGACAGAGTGGAACCTGGTATGGTGTTTTGCTGCTGTGGTCCATCCATTTTAAGATTTGACTAGTTGTCTGTTTTAAGATGCCCTCCTGCACATCACTGTGGTACTGAGCTGTTACTTGCATTTTTGTAGGCCATCTGTCAGCTTGAACAAATCTTGTCGTTCTACTGTGACCTCTCCTGGCAACAAGGCTTTTTTGTCCATAAACCTGTCACTGACTGGAAGCGTTTTTGTTTGTTTGTTCATTCGTTTTGCTCGTGGCACCATTCTAACTAAACTGAAGCCACTGAGTGAACTTCCCAGAATAGTGAATGTGTTTATGTTGGAATTAGCACATATGGGATCAAACATCACACCACATTCATAGTTGCTTAGATCACATCCTGCCCATTCTACCATTTAGTCAAAGAATTACTGAATCTGTCATCCCTGTTCGCATGCTCTACACTCATGTATTATTTATATACAGTATGACTCACTATCTGGAGGAGCAAGTTGTTTGTGTAAATAAGAATGTGTACTTAATAAAGGGGATAGCAGTGTGCTGATACTTCTGCAAGAACAACAGTCATAAAAAATCTAGCCACATGCAGTTTTAAACAATACCTTGGGCCTCCACCTTTTTAAATGTTTAAATATCTGGGAACTCTGTAAGCCCTTGATGCCAGAGATGACTTACACAATTAAAGGCTGAACATAACAGAATGAAAAGAAGGGGGAAAACCAATACTAAAAGTTTGCATGTATGCAAAGAGAGAAACTCTATCATTGTAAAGGACAATATGATTAATATAATTTAGTTCTTTCAAATAGCAAATCAATCAGCATGAATGGAGTTGCTTTAAGTTAAGCTTGCGGCATGGCTCAAGGTTGGTCGGTTGGTCTACCACTTTGGTCCAGACTGAAATACCTTAACGATTACTGGATGGAGTGCCATGAAATTTCGTACACACCTTAATAAGCCCCAGAGGATGAGTAACTTTGGTGATCCCCTAACTTTGCATCTACAAACACCATTAGGTTAAAGTATGAGTATAAAGTTAAGCAATGGGATATCTCAACATTTCCAACATGAACTGACACAAAATACATTCATTGTTCCGAGATTGCAAATCCTATTGACAATAATGATCCACCACCAGCAGATTCACATTGCTGGATTTGACTGACATGCCATTGGATGGATTGACATGACATTTTGGACAGACCTTGGTGATCCCCTGACTTTGCATCTAGTGCCATCATCAGCTCAGAAAATTTCATTTGTCCAATACTTGGGTTTATGTCTAACAGATTAGGACATTCCCATCAGCCCCAGCTGTATTTTGTCTTTACTGCTAAACAGCAACTGTTATAATGCTGACTAAGATGGTGAGTATGGTAAACATTAAACCTGCTAAACGTTAGCATTGTTATTGTGAGCATGTTAGCATTTAGCTGCTTAAGTACAGCCTCACAAAGCTGCTAGCATCTTCCATAATATATTTCATTCAAAACTCCACAGACATTTGAAAATAGACGAACCAGATGAGTGTGTGCCCACACACAGAGTCTTTATATGCTGTATAAATTTAGCAAATCCTCTTAGCACTATTCAACTTTTTTTAACGTCCACGTTAGGAATGATTTCGATCCCCCTGATGATAAAATCATACAGGCAGTCTTCTACAAGGGTTCTGTTACTGTGAACTCAAATTGGTCAGACATGTCGAAAAAAAGACCAAGTACTTTGTGGTGTCTGTGTCCTGATGTCAAGAGTGGGCCTTGAAACAGAGGCACGCTGACTCACCCACTGATCCCGCTGAATGCTGACATCAAAACAAACAGACAGAGGAAATAAGCCGTGGCATTGAATCAACAAACAGCTGTCAACCATCCCTGCGTTACATGACGGGCTCAGCCGTGGTGAGAACAACAGAGCGTAAATGGGAAGGGACAGATGGACACGCTCCGTTTGGGTGACAGACTGCACAGCCCTGGGAAAGGTGTGGGACAGACAGCTTTTTATAAAGAAATATGTCTGACACAGTAGAAGATTGCTGCAAAGGTTGCCTGAAGAGGGTGTGTAACTCTGGTGTTGGTGATAAAAAAAAGTGTTCAAACTATTTCCATGCTGTGGAAATATCCACAAGTAATCTTTTTACTACATGACATGGGAATTTGATGGTCTAATTAGGCATAATAATCAAAGCCACAATCAACCGTTGTTTATAGTTTAAACTCTTCATCATCTTCAATTTTATCATAATAGATGCAGTTCACTATGAGTTTTGAATGTGCACAATTAGAATATGAAAGGAAAGCAATCAAACTGAATTGCACTGGTGATGTTGTCACGAAAGATGCATGCCAGCAGTCCCCTGATAATGTAGCCACAATGATTGCATGTTATCTCTGTAATGATAACAATGCGTATGCAATCTTCAGGCATCCCCCAGCGTATTCTGCATCGCTTGCATATCTGGTATCTCAGATATGGTCACATAAAAACCCCTTTAAATCTTATTGCAAAGTTTTGCTCTCTGGTGTCACTTATTATTGATTATAGAGGAAGATACTGAAACTATATTGAAGGTAATATTAAGTGCACTTTTGTGTTATCACTATAACTGTTAAAATAACATCTTTCCCATAGCATTGCATACCGTCAAGCTGTAGGGGTAACATGGGACACATATTACTTCCTTGCTTACATCTTTTGGGAATAGCACTATGTATTCTCTGTCTCCATCAACACCATAGATCTTCTTGAATTTGACAACTCCACTCAATTGCCCTTGTCTAATGGCTTATATTCTCATATTGAAATGCAGAACAATATGCAACCGCTTCTGGGGAAACAGATGCAGGCTGTCTAGCCTGGGAAATAATTTTATATGATCTTACACATTTTCTTAATAGCAATGCCACTCACACATCTCTGATATGAGTGATCTGGGATGAACTTCGATTTTCGCTGCTGTCAGGAGCCGCCAGAGCCATTTGTGTTGCTGTGAGTTTTTCCCGAAGTTGTGTAAATAAATGTGGGCCATAGACTCTCACAGAGGTATTTGATGTTGCAGGAGCAACGCACAAACCGACCAGTCAAACATCAGACAAACTACAAAGACGCTACCTACAAAAATATACAGTACATTCTAGGTGTCTTTGCTGTCACTGTTATGGGAGATTAAAGGAAGAGTTATGGAGGAGAATGTTGGTAAGTACAAAGGAGGAAGCTGCAAAGATCACACAGCTGTTCACAGGAGACTCAAGAATGATATTGTGTATGAAAACGGATATGTCAAACATGCATTAAAACACTGTTGAATTGGGCGCCCGGTTAGCTCAGTTGGTAGCTCTGGCGACCCATGTGTGCAGCGGCCTGGGTTTGAATCCGATCTGCGGCCTTTTCTGCATGTCATCCCCTCTCTCTGCCCCCCTTTCCTGTCTATCTCTCTCTATCAAATAAAGGCATAAAGGCCATAAAAAAATTACTTAAAAAAACCCACTGTTGAATCATTCTATAATGTGTCCTAGGTGAGCAAAAATCTTGCTTTCTGATAAGACTGAAATGGGTCTGACATAATTTGCCTGTAAGAAAAACAAAATACATTTAGACATTCTGTTTATAAGCACATACTCTTACTTTTGGTGCTTCCAACCAATGCAACCCAATTTTTTATTGACAGGAAAATGGATATGGATAGATGAGTTTCTGAAGTTGTGTTTTGCTTTCCCTCCCTGAAATGCATGTGCAGATGAACGCAGGATTCATTTTATGTTGTGACAGATGCAGATGACTGTGACTGTAAAAGGAGTCAAACATTATTTGTGATTGTGATCAATGGTTTGCTTTTCAGAAAACAGATTTTGCCCTGTGACGTTCAACAGCACTAATTAGTGTGTCGTTCTCCTGCAAGCGAGACAGTGTTGACCTAATCCTGCTTATGGCGCCACATTTTATTTGTCGGTGACCACAGAAGTGAAAAATTTGTTTCATATTTTTCGCTTACAAGGAAGACTGGCAGACACAGTCGAGGGTTTTGAATACTGACTATTATTTGCTCCGCATCAAAATAGCAGTCTGTTTTATTATTTACTCAAAGCTGCCGTAGAACATTTTCTTTTGAAAAGAAACCCAGAATCTTTAAGGAAACAACAATTCTAAGGATCCCTGGTTCCTGGCTTATTAAACTGGTAATTTGTGCTATCAAACTATGCACATGAATATCTTTTGTGAAACATACTTTTTGTACTTTTTGTGACATATTTCCACATACCAGCAGGGCTAAGAACGCTGTTATTTTGGCAACTCCTAATGGCCCACCTACCAAACTCTCCTCATTTCCTGAATAAAAATAAAGAAATTACAAGCTGGAATGAAGATAAATTATGCATAAAAAGCATAACCAAATGTCTAAATGTTTATGTAGGTTTTTTGTTGTTGTCTGGCTTTAAATTAAATTCAACATATTACTGAGAGAACCATAGCATGATTTTGCGCTCTTATACCTTTGCTGCAGTTTTAAAGTGAAGCTCAGTGTAAGTTCAATCAGGAAGACATTATCATTATACCTCATTCATTCACCATTCTCTCACTCTCTAATCAGCTGACAAGGGGTGTTTACTCTTTCAGTTTAACCAATCAGTTGTAGCCACAATCTCCTCCTGCCCAATCATGTTGCTGCTGTCAAACTTTTAATCTGTTCTTCTCTGTGCTGCTTTCAGCTGTCATTTCAGTGCGAAATGGTTGCAACCCTCCTCCACCCCATTCGCCATTCACCTCCAGTTCATCATATCCAGTGCCCAGATTGAGCTCGTCCACTCCTCAACACATCCAGCTTTCTCTTCTTTCCTTCCTCACCACCAGGAGGTTTCCTATATTAATCATAGCTTCACCAACCCCTTCAAATAAGATTGATATTACGATGAGGTCTCGCCTCTAAAAGAGTTTTGACGTGCACAATGCGATTGTGGGTTAAGGCTGTAACTAGTGTCCACACGATTGGGTCCATTGCTTATCTGGGGGACGGATTTTCTTTCACCAAAACTTTAAAAAACAATTTTTTAGTACTCTTTCCAGTACTTAACTTTCAAAGTTTGTTGAATCTATGTATCTATTTTATACTCCAAACATCATGGTATACGGTATCTCAGACGAACACTCTAAAGCTGCAAATATTCATCTATTCCTCAAATGTAAAAATATAACAAAGCAGCGCCAGAATCTGTACTATATGTTATAGTCGAGAGTGTACGTATGAATGTGGGTGGTTAGGTAAAATCAACTTTTAGAACATTTCTGACATGATGACAGTATGCATGATATATATTTTTCTCTCCTTATGGCATGGAAATATTTAACAGTGCCTATGTTAGTTTATTCTGCCTTTGAGTAACAATATATTCACTGTTTAGTTTCTATCAGTGTCTGTAAGAGGAAGCCCTTTCTTCTGTTACTTCACACATTTCTGTTATCAGTTTTGCACAGTCATGCAGTCAAGATGCTTGACTTTTATGTTTTTTTACACTGCATTGATCCCCTAAGAATTCAATTATGGCTTGCCCCAATCTAGTGGGAGGTCAGAAAAAGTGTCAACAATGTCTCTCGGGTAGAGAATCGTAGTCCTCCTCAAGGACACTTCCACTGGTGGATGTTGCTGTCAGTGGAGCTTGAAAGTGGGTTTACAACTAAAGTATGGTCTCACTATTCTTTTAGCCACCCTGCTTCCGGGTTTTTGATGGATGAACAATACTGTTATATGTGGTACATTTCAAACAGACACCCGGAAACATCGCCAAAAGCTATTATATGTTCACATTATATTAGAATGGCACAAAATATAAAACTATATCTTACCTCGAAACCTTGATCTTTCCACCTTGTTTTCTCTACAGGACTACATGTGTCTCTGCTGAGCGCAGTGATTCCATTTTTTTTTATCTCTACCTAACCATGCCTGTATTGGGCCTGTTTCCATGGATTATGTGTTTTCCAACACATAAGAATTGTGTTTATATGCAGCTATTCAGAATTATTTATTTATTTATGGAATGTGAAGTGGTGATCATGCAGCAAACATTGACATTCATGTTATTTATCCATCACTGTGACCTTTTCCATATTTCAACCAGGACAGAATTATTTTCTAATCCAAACCATCCTTCCATACTGTTTAAGTGATTATGTAAAATGTCACAACCAAAATCTTTCTTCACTTTAACCGAGTTATCTGTTTAATCTTCCAACCATATATTAACTTACTTACAACATACTTTAGTTGCCATATAAAATATTTAAAAACCCTAGCAGTTAACATTCTGCAGATATATTCATTATGAATGTTCCACATGATGATGTGTGTACGGGAAAAATTTATTCCAGGTGGCTTTACATGCACATGTCCCTTCAAAATGTATTCTGTTGGAAATAACAGAATATAAATATAAAATGTGGGAGATAAGGTTGGTGTTGGTCATACACTTGTGAATTCCCCTCTTGCTTCTTGTCTCTTTGACATCACAGTAGTGTCAAAACCAACTGCTTCAAATAGCCACATTAACAGCAATTTAATCAGGGGCTTGGACTGCCTAACACTATTACTGCTCTAATTATTCTCAAAGTGCTTGGTGTGTGAATATGATCTGATCTTCAACAGAAACACGCAGAGGTTCTGGAAGTGCATAAAATCTTAAAGGGACTCAGCCTCTTCAGGGGATAGAGACTTAACGAGCTCAACAGCCTTTGAGTTGCCTGGAGACAGTGGCAGGGTTATAAAGCATTAAGGAAGGAAATCAAGTCCCCCTGAACACATAAAAAAAGAAAGAAGCTGCAGAGATTCTGACTAAGCTGTGGGCGGTGGCTACAGAGGCTACAGGGCTGCTGAGGACAAAGATTTTATTTTTGTGAGGGACCCTGAAGAAGATGTAAGATTTGGGATCAATACAGGCAACATAATCAACAATCGCTAAGGCAGTGACATTTAGATAAAGCCCAATTTAATGCCATATTCAGACTCAAATCTTTAAGAAACATTTGCCTATAAGATACTGTTGGAGTTGGAGGCTTAGAAATGACATTTCAAAGTGCCATGCTACTGTGCGGACCATTTCCTTTCTTAATTACAGAGTGAATCACAGCAGTGTTTAATAATATGCAGTGTCAAGCACTGTCAAGAGGTATATTTCTATTACTAATCTCGTTTCACTTTTTTTCTGCTTCTCTCTGTCTTCCACCTTCACTTCCTTTAACAAAAACTCCAAAACGTGACACTTGTGTTGATGGGACTGGGCTCTGTGCTGCCCTGCAGGCAGAATCTTCCATTGTTTGGCACCCTTCTTTCTGTCTCCCTCCTTCTCTGATGATAAACTGGAAAGTCTTTGGTTGACAAGTCAAACCATAATTTCCCTTCTCCTCCTCCTCCTCCTCCTCCTCCTCCTGATTTTCTGTACTTGTCAGAGATGGGTCCTCGAGTTTGTGACTCGGACTGGAGTTGCACTTAAGTCACACACACAGAGAATTCAGACTTGACTTGGACTCGTGCTCAAAATACTTCAGACTCGACTCGTGTTTTGGGACTCGTGAACAATCATTATGTTTTCTTTTTTGGCGTATTAATATTGAGGAAACTGAAAAGTCTGACGAGCTTAATGTGATTCCTTCCTTTTTTTCACGGTAACCATGGTAACCATGGTAACCATATCACTAGTACCTCGGATGACGACTATGGCGACCGGCGGACACCTTTGTGATAATTTGGTTATAAACACTTCAAACTGGACGGCACCAACAAAAGGAGCGCTGACTGCAAAGTCTGCAGTACCCGAATCAAGGATGCTGGATCCACCACATCACATTTTATCAGGCACCTGAAAACTCACCCGGATAGGTCAGTTACATTAGCGTATGGACGGTTAGCTCAGCATCAGCTATGTAACGTTCACTAAGCTTGCTACTAGCTTTGTAACTGAATATTAATAGATGAGTGAATGTTAGTTTGCTTGTCGCACTTGTTTGCATTGAGAGGCGTTGACATGAAGTAAAAAAAAAAAAGGTCGGGTAACGTTAATCATCTACGTTGCCACCATCTACTGGCTAACGTTAACCGTAGAAAAATACATAGTTATACTGTCGGCTTACAGGCAGGTTACAGGTTAATTGTTGACCAGGTAACGTTAATGTTACAGGTTTACCAGGTTACCATTATGCAAAACAACACTGTTGATTGTTTCAGATAATATGGCAGCAACAGTTTGGCTTTTTTATGTGAACAAATTTTTAATTGCAAATAACACAGAAGTAACATATACAAGTGTGTAAAGTACTTTTAAGTGTTTTGCTTACAAGTTGCTTGCATTTAGCTAAAGTGTAATGTTTTGCACTAATTGGAATGATGTTAATTATAAGGTCTTTTACTGGGTGATGTGTAACATTTTCTATATTTGTTCCTATTATGGTCCCACTGAGGGGGCAAGATACACTGTAACTGTATGTTCATATTGGAAGAATACATTTCCTTTAGAGGAAAGCATTCATTGTGTGTTTTCTTCATATTGCATTGCAATAGCCTGTTTAAAGTGATCATATAACAAACAACTAATCAGTCCTGATACTGTATGCTAATAGATAAAGGAGTGATAATAATACACTAAATGCTTTGAATTTCTTAGATATATTTGTGCAGTATTCTTAGTAGACCGGATAGCAGCAGATGACAGAAGGCTCATTACAACCAGAAGAGACATCTGACTTATTTTTTTAGAGACTTGAGACTTGACTTGGACTCGTGACCAAAGACTTCAGACTTGACTTGGACTTGCAAAAAAAGACTTGTGAACATCTCTGGTACTTGTTACGGGTAAAGCCATTAAAGAATAATTTAATCAGGAGGAACAGTGAGGAACTTTACATTTCACATCCTTTTTGCCATGAAATGTGGCACAGATGTTCATCTCTTCCCTTTGGACGGTTTTAAAGCTAGGGATGGGTAACGTTGGAGAAACTAGCGAGAGACAGCTAGATATTGACCACCCTCACCCTCCCCTTTAGGACTCCCTCCAAGGCCACTTCCCACATGAACACACATGAACATGCAGTGCAGTGCATTGCCAACCATATCCTTCCTCATGCCTCATTCATACATAGTTCTACGTACTACATAGATCAGGAAAATAACAAATTCCCCTCAAAACAAACCTGCTCCTCAGTTCTCGGCATTGTTAAAGAGCCACACTGATGTTGACTCTGGTTTGACCTGTTGCTTCATCCAGACTTTTTGTTTTGACTGTTTGTGTTTGTTTTCTTGCTTTGTTTAGCAGCGCAAACTGTTGAAGGTACAGCTTGAACTATATATTTGGGTTGTTCTTTCTCTGCCAACTACCCCTGTAGCTTCATCAATATCTGCCTGGCTGGTTTGTGGAAGAAACCAATCATGCGCAATGAGTGCAGGGGCAGAGTGTACGGAGATAGACAGGCAGGTCGGCCAGCCAATCCTTTCATTTGGTCCAAATTTACGTACCCTAGCTTAAATACATGTAAAACTAATTAATTCCCATCAGCCATTTGTACAGTATATTGTGCTGTTGAGTAGAGCTAATTACCTTTGCTGTTTGTGGGTTTGTTTCTTTGTCAGCAGGATTACTGAGAAACTGTGGGCCCCATATTCATTAAACTCGGTGGAATGGTGTAGCATGGGCTAAGGAAGAGTCCATTAAGTTTTGGAGTGCATCCAAATCACAGGGCAGATGCAAAAAATGTCACTTTCCCATGTCAAAATTAACTGAATTTGTTGGATATTCACAATTAAAGTAAATGGTGTGCAGTTTTGTGGCTTATAGGAGAGGTAGAGGTAGAGGTCTGTGCTTTCCGAGTGCCCTAGTTAGCAAATATAAGCATGCTACTACTACACTACTAACATACTACGATGAGGAACATAGTGAACTTTATACCTCAAAAACTCAGTGTCATTGTTAGCATGTTGCCATGGTCAGCATCAATCGCAAAGCTTGCTTTCCAAACAGTGCCTCACAGAGACACCAGCATGTCAGTAGTCTTGTTCCATTATGTTTTCATTTACTTTTAGGGTTCAAGAAAAAGGCTAACTGCTGATACAAATCCTGGGGGTACTTTCTTCATTAAATTTCTCTGAGGCTGTCAGTCGTTGTTGCTGGTGAGCTTGTGCTCTCCTAGAAATGCCTCATTATTCTGCACGAGGACTGTTATTTAAAGGTTTTTCAAAAAATATTTGATCTAGATTTGAATATTTTATAGGGTCAACTTTGATGACAGCATATTGTCTGAAGAAAATGAAAACTGTAAATCAGAGGGTGAAGACCTTCTGGAGATCATTGTATAGTCTTGTCTAGCAGGAGAAAAACAAGGGAGAACCACAGACCTTGGCTAATTTGATTGGCATCTATTTTGATGGCTGCTGAAGTGTCCAGGTGCCCTCTTATCTAATTCTCTGTTCGGCTGGGAGGCTGGAGTCTATAATAGCCTCGTTATGGAAGCCTGTTAAATTCATTATGAAAGAAGGAAGCAGGAGCGACAGTGGGGGCAGGAGCTCAGTTGTTCTGACATTCTTCTGGCAGAGACTCTGCAGGGGGAATAGTGTTTCTCATTTTCATTAAATTTTATTAGATAACACCTCGCTTTTCACAAGCAGTTAAAAAGATGAAATGCTATTTTGCACTTTTGCTGTGTCCCCTGCCCACACAGATCTGCTTCCAAGACAGTGTCTTTTTAGAAATGGTAAAAAAAAATGTTTTGTTTTGAATGCTAGGAAGAAGATTTCAGTGTCTGTATATTTACTCCATGAAGCAAACTAACAGATAGCACAACTTTAACTGATATTAAACTTGGTATATCATCTGGACGGAGAAAATGTAAACCTTCCTTGATACAGCCACCTGTGCTGTGTCACTGAATATATGCCAGTCTGCAGCACCTCCTGTCTCTGCATAAATTATCATGGTTCCAACCCGATGAAGATGTCACACTGTCTTGCTATTGGAAGAGAATATGTTAGATTGAGTTTGACAACAAAAAATCATACTCCTGCTCTCTGGTCCTGTCAGACATAGGCTACTGTACAGTTCTGAGTACTGACATGAGTAAAAATTATAATTTTTTCTTTTAAAAGATGTACTATATTTTTTTACTTAATTCGTTGTGGTGAAGCAAACATTTTTTTTTTTTCAAATACCCAGTATTTTACCTGTTCTTATGTTTACATCCAGGTTGCAAGATATGCACATCCAGCTGATCCTGGTTCGAGCAAACATTAATTCACATTCCCCGAGAAAACGTCACATTAAACGCTACATATAATGAGCAGAGAGAGCAGAGAGAGCAAGAGACAGGAGCTTTGTGCACAGTATGTACAATGGGACAGGAGTGCCTGCAACTGCAAGGTGAACATCAATGTAGTCTAAATTAAGCCATGAATGAGTGGCAGTAATTGCAAATACACCTATGATGAAGAGTCTTTAATTGACAAGAGTAAAACCTTTCGCTTAGTACTTACGACTGAAATAAGAGAGCACAACATCCCAGACACTAATTAGTCATAGCAACCACATGCACTAGAAGGAATAATTACATGACAGACACAATACAAATAAAAACAGGTAAGGCATGTAATAAATTAGTATCCCTGTAAGGAAAACAGAAGCCAGACATAACAAAAACTAGGAAAACACAATTATTCCTTCTTCCATTAAATTAAAGTTTATACAAGGAAATGTTTCTAATTTTCCAGTGGACTAATTAGTGTTAAATATTTAAGTCCATAAGTTGCAGGTACACATGTAGCACACAAGTAGAGTGGAGTCATTAAGTCAGCTAATTAACTTACATACTAAATAGTTCAAGACTTATAGGTCTTCCACAACAATATCTGCTACCATTAGCTTTTCCTAACATTAGCCCCTGTAAGCTACTGCTTGTACCAGACCAAGTAAGGCTGTAGTGTAGGGGTGCATGTGGTACCTCCTAACGCAGGGTTAAATGTAACATGGACATGTTGCATAGTTACACAAGGTTGAGCAGGGTTCACTTCCGGTCAGTTTACTGCAAGTGTGAGGAGTTAACATTCAGGGCCAGGAGATGAGTTTCTATCCTGTGTGAAAACAAAAGTCAGAGTTGACTAATTCTTTTTAGTTTCATTTTTGATTTAGGCACTAAACTACTTATATAGGTTTAGGAAAAAAAATCATAGTTTGGGTTAAAATAGACCCTTTTACAACTTTAATCATGTGTTAGAAAGCCTTTCCAGCGGAACACCCTGGCAAACTTCTCCCATGTGCCAAACATTGCCAGAAGACGGTCTCTTCGTGGTGATCTTGGCAAGAGGGCTGCATGTAAGCCAGTTTCTGACTTGTTTTTTCCATTACTGAGCTGTGCAAGAAAGCCAAGCCCAATCCAATTTTATATCATCTCTAACCCTCTAAAATATAGCGCTGTTTTGAAACATGCGGTAGATTAAAGCCTTTTTTTAATTACATACATGTCAGATTAACAGTGTATGTGTTGCTGCTGACCTATGGTGTTTTTAATTGCTACCTACGTTGTGGACAAAAATATTCTGTGTTTGTCTCTTGTTAATTCTAATATATGTATATATACAGTATTTTATGTGGATCTAATATCTATTGACGTGAGGATCCACTCGATTTATCTAAATCAACCGGTCCATCCATTTGAATAGCCATCGATGATAGACCAGTAGATGGATAGATAGATAAATAAACCTGTATGGATACCTATCTATATCCATCCATCTATCATGGATGGAAAGACATAGATGATATCCCCACATATCTATCCATCTATGTATTGATCTTTTCATCTATGATGGATGGTTGGATGAGGAACAGATAGATAGATAAATGTGTCAATATCTATCTATCTATCTATCTATCTATCTATCTATCTATCTATCTATCTATCTATCTATCTATCTATCTATCTATCTATCCACAATTAACTACAATTAACCCTGCCTATGGGATAAGTAGTAACATTTCACTTTCGGTGCAATTGTAAAAGAATGGTTGATCCTTGAAACTTCAAGTTTTTCTTTGTAGCAGAGATGTGTATGTTGCTTGTAATAAAGAATGATTAAATGAACTCAAATATCTCAGTTAAAATGATTTAGCCAAAACCAAAATGTGTAAAGTTATTCCCTGCTCTCCCGTATTGAACTGAGCAAAGATGCAATTTATTGCAAATGAATTAAACTTCTCATTTCTCAAGAGACTGGCATTACAGTTATTTCTTCTTTTCAAAGTAACATAATGTCAGCTTTGCAAGTTAAGGATTTACAAAAATTGAGGGTCACTTATACTTTCAAAACAGACATTGCCTTCACCAGCAGTCAGAAATGAGTCAGCCTTTAAAACTTCTGTTGACGGTGCCACAGTAGCCTAATGCTTAGGGTGCATACCACATAAAATGGTTCGACTCTTTTGTTCTCTCGCCGCATGCTTTCTGTCTCTCTCTCTCTCTCTCTCTCTCTCTCTCTCTCTCTCTCTCTTTCTCTCTTTCTCTGCACTGCATGTCAAATAAAGGTGAAATGCTAAAAGAAAAAAAACTCTAAAAAACAACTTCTATTGGGCTGGCAGAAGGGTGAAATCTACTTTGTATCAGAAAAAGGCTCATGTTCTGCTCTAACAGTTAGGAATAGCTTCCCTATCTGTTGAGTTGTTTTTTTCACATCACACCTCACTGCCTTCAAACATACACATACATTAAGCTACCTTTTGTTCCATTTGGAACAGTTAACTTAAGGTTCCTTTCAGCAATATATTGTGTCTTTCAAACTAGACTTATGTGTTGCCCATTAATAGCCATTAATAATGATAACCTTCTCAAACATTAACAAAGTAAATAACAACAGAATACTTATTCAGCATAAGTGCAGATATCAAATACTGGCTCAGGTCTTTGTCCTGCAGCAACCCTCTTAACCTCTAAACACCAACTCTCCCCATCTTTCTTTTCTGCTATTGTCATTGCTCTGCTATTTCTCTGTCCTGCAACCACATAACTGCTGCAGAATATCAATCAATCGGGCTGTAGCACGCTTCATCATTTGGTCCTTCAGCTCAGCCTCCTCTGCTTTCACTCAAGCAATCAACTGATTGTTCTTCAGCCTCCTAAACCGCTCCTGAGTCACCCCACAGACTTCGGCTGAAATGTCAACCAAATTAGCAGCCAGACTACCTGCGAGCAACACAAGCACACAGAAAGACATCCTTATCCATGGCACTGCTACCACATGGAGCTAACAATTGCAAGACAAAACAACTACAAAACTACACCTCTAGCCATCAACAAAGTTCCTGACAAGCTGTTAATGTCAAAGGTGCATCTGTTTTAAAGTCCAAACAAGTCTTCTGCTGTTATTGGCAGGAGCTTCCTCCAGCCTTAGTATGCACCTTGGAGTCTCTTTATTTCCAAGTTTATTCCCATTTGGGGATTGTTTGCAGTGCCCCCCATGCATACTATTTATTATGTTGTTGTTTTTCTATGCTGCTTTGCTATGTTGACGCAGCAGGGAGCATCCTAAAAAGAAGAGCCGTACTGCCATGTCAAAGTGTGTTGACATCTGTATTTGCAACATGGCATGAGTGTTCCTGACATGTACAAAATATTGTAGTCATATACAATGATTAAAAAGGTTATCTTTCTAAAATTAGAGATGACCCATGAGAACCATGCTACTTGGTTTACATAGGCTCATGGGCAAAACTAGAATGCTCATGCATTCCGGGTCATTTGAAAAGGAAATAATTATTTCACAATTTAGTAGTTCTAAAATTTTATTTTGGAATGTGTTTGGGGTTATAAGGAAGGCATCCCATTTCTTTCGCCATTTTATAGTTTTCCTGTTGCTGTAAAGACCATGGGAGGAAGACCTAAAGGGCATCGTAGTAAACACTGACTAGTATTAGCCAGTAATGTGTAACAGCAGTGGAAGTGTCTTCTGTTTTCCCTCATAGCATTCTTGGCTTTTAAACCCTTTCCCACTGGATGCTAAATGTGATGCAAGAGAAGCTTCAAATCTAAAAGAAACTGTACAGTAAAAAGGAATAACATCTTTAATTATTCCTACTTCTGAGATAAGCAATGCCTTCCTCCATCCTTTTGTTATCCCACAATAATTATAGGAGAATGTTTAGCATAGGCAGATGAAGGGATACATGTGCTTCCTTATGCTCAAGTGTTCATTCCAAGGTCAAAACACACACACACACAGTTAAGTCACATGCACAATGGTGAAACATAGAATTAACATTAGGCAACTACAGAAGATTAAATTATGATATTTACCAGAGCTGAGGGTTAGCTAGGACTACATTCAAAGAAATTCTCTTGACTTTCATTCAGCCCGAAGCAAGGTAAAATCTGCTCTGTCTCCAACTATTAATTACGAGAGAATGGTTCCTGTTAGTACTTATCCTATCCTTTTTAACACACAAAACAAGTCTATTCAGTTTAGCACAATATAATTCAGGGTCCTTTCAGCTTGGATTTTAGAAAATCAAAATCAGTATCAGAATCATTTTATTGGCCAGGTATGTGCACACATACAAGACATCTGACTCCGGTTTTACGTTGCTCTCAATGTACATACACACTAAGAATAAATAAACAGAACAACAAGCTCAACAAAAAGACATAAACTACTATGTACAGTTATGCATATATATATATATAAACAAACAATAACATTTGTAGACAGTAGACAATGGTGCAATTGTGCAAAAAGCAAAAGATGATGAACTAAATATGTATGTGCAGGTTTGTGTGTCTGGAGTTAACTGTTCGTCCGAGCGATGGCCTGTGGGTAGAAACTGTTCCTGCGCCTGTTTGTTTTGGTGTACAGTGCTCTATAGCACCAACCAGAGGGGAAAAGTTGGAACAGGTTGTGTCCAGGGTGAGGTGGATCTGCAGTGATGTTGCCTGCCCGCTTCCTGACTATAGACAAGTATAGGTCCTGAATGAAGGGCAGGTTGGCACCAATGATCCTCTCTGCAGTCCTGACCTGAATGAAGGGCAGGTTGGCACCAATGATCCTCTCTGCAGTCCTGACCATCCATTGTAGTCTGTTCCTGTCCTGTTTGGTGGCCGATCTAAACCAGGCAGTGATTGATGAACAGAGAACAGACCTTCCAGTTGAGCTTCTTGAGCTGGCGCTGGAAGTACATCCTCTGTTGTGCCTTCTTAATGATGGTGTCTGTGTTGGACTCCCACTTAAGGTCCTGGGAGATTGTGGATCCCAAAAACCTGAAGGTTTCCACAGCAGATACAGGGCTGTTGTGTACGGTGATGGGGTGGGGGGCAGAGTTGGGGGGCTCCACTGTCATCTCCACAGTTTTGAATGTATTAAGCTCCAGGTTGTTTTGACCACACCAGAAGGCCAGGTGTTCAACCTCCCATCTGTATGCAGACTCATAACCGTCTTGGATAAGGCCGATGACTGATGTGTCACATGAAAACTTCAGGAGTTTGACAGACTGGTCTCTTGAGGTGCAGTCATTGGTATAGAAGGAGAAGAGCAGTGGGGAGAGCGCACACCCCTGGGGGACGCCAGTGCTAATTGTCCGGGTGCTGGATGTGATGTTCTCCAACTTCACCTGCTGCCTCCTGTCACTCAGGAAGTTTGCAATCCACTGACAGGTGGAGCCTGGCACAGTGAGCTGGGTGTGTTTGTTGTTTGTTGAGGGATGTCCGGGATGATGGTGTTGAGCGCCAAACTGAAGCCAAACAGGATTCTTGCATATGTCCCTGGAGGGTCAAGGTGTTGCAGGATGTAACGCAGTCTGTTTGCCCAGCAGGCAAACTGCCGGGAGTCTAGCAAGGGGCCTATAATGTCATTCAGGTGGACCAACACCAGTTTTTCAAAGGACTTCATGACTACATGTCAGGGCAACAGGCCTGCAGTCATTTAGTCCTGTGATGGAGGGTTTTTTGGGGACCTGTTTGAAACAGGCATGAACTGATGGAAGTGATCTGTTGAAGATCTGTGTGAAGATGGGGGCCAGCTGGTCAGCACAGTTTTTCAGGCAGGATGGTGACACTCTGTCTGGTCTTCCTGATCTTCTGTCTCTGAAAGAGCTGACACACATCCTCTTCACAGATCCTGAGTGCAGGTGGGGGGTCAGTGGGGAGGTGGGTGACAGGGTGACTGGGGGGGTGTAGGTTCCTGTATGATGTTGGAGCGGGGGAGTGGTGTGAATGTGGGCTTTTCAAATCTACAGTAAATCACGTTCAGGTCGTCAGCCAGTTGATGTTTCTCCGCAGTGTGGGGGGATGGTCTCCTGTAGATTGTGATGTTTTGCAGGCCTCTCCACACTGACACAGGATCGTTGGTTTTTTAAAGATGTTTTTCAGCTTTTTAGAGTAGCTCCTCTTTGCTGCTATGACCTCCTCTGTCAGCGTGTTTCTGGTCTAGTTGTACAGGATTCTTTCCCCACTTCTGTAGGCATCCTCTTTGGTCTGACAGAACTGCCTGAATTTTGCTGTAAACAAGGTTTTGTGGTTGTTGTATGTTCAGAAGGTTTTAATAAAGGTGGGAACAAGCCATGAATGGCATTTCATTCATGGCTGATAACTCTTGTTGGATAAGTGTGCAGTACATTAAGTACTGAAAAAAAAAAATCATTAATAATACTTATAGCAAATGTACACTATAAATGATTCAGCTGAATAAAGAAATGCAGCAGCGTTGTATTTTAATTCATTCTAGCCAGCAGGGACACATTTTCTTGCTTGTTTATTATTGTGCCATAATTCTCAAAGGCCCTGTTCAACCCCCTCAATATGTCATGTTTAATCAGCAGTTTATGCCATGAAAAAGATGTAGGCTGGTGCTTACCTAAGACAAATGGCGCCTCTTTACATCCTTAACTTACATCTTCTAACTTTGGCACACAAAGCTGTTATTCCATGCTTTTCCATGTTTTATACTGCCGTAAACAAAATTATCCTAAGGCATTTGTTCCCTGCCATAAAGTGTCTGACAATCTGTCTGATATCATGTTTCACACAAACAGCAGTTTCTTGACAGGGTTTGCTTACAATGACAACCATAGTGCATAAAGATCGAAGCTACTGTCAGGATTCCAATCCAAGGTAACACTGTGTATGCTTCTGCAGAGCAGGGATAAATGCTTTTCATGTTGCGTGTTTCATTGAGGGCTGTTTAAAACCTTTCTATGATAGGAAAACAAATTGGTGCTTTACAACAACAAACAAAAAACTCAAGCAAGGCCTACGGAAAACACAAAACAACTGCACTGTAAAAGTGCTACACAGCCTTATTGTACAGTAAGTATTACCTACTGTAACCTTCTTTAACCCCCCATAGACAAGTCTACCTTCATTCTATAAATGATTTTAACAATACAGTACATGTAGATTGTATTTCACAGGGAGACACATGTAGTGTTTTCATTTTATTATTATTAAGTTTAAATTCTCTATTGTCACAATTCACAATAAGTGAAGCAGTCAGGTTTCTTCCAACAATGCTCAAATAATAAAATAGTGCAGAAGTTAAAATATTGACATGGAATTAAATATGAAGTATAATACAATAGAATACAATTTCATATATAATACTGTGGTAGGCAGGTGCACAGTGATGAGAAAATGAATAAACCGTGGACAGATAAGAACAGGACAGGCAGTGTACTAATGGTTAAAAAGCTTAAAAGCTAGAAAAAAACAAAAAAACAAATGTATGTATTTATATATAAATATACTGCGATGTATGCAGGTATAAATGGTAGCAATGAAAACATATACGTGAAGATGTAAACAGGCAGTAACCAGTAAATATTAAATAGTATAAGGTAAAGTGCAGTATAATATTCAAGCTATGTATGAAACAGGTTACTGCAGTTTATCCATCAGGTGACTGGGTCATATCTGACTGTCTTGCATTTTGCATTTTTCTCTGAATGTATAGCAAACCTTCTGACCTGCATACTGTATGACTTCCTGATCTTGAACATGCCTTAGCAGGAAGAGCCACTTAGTACTCA
Organism: Dicentrarchus labrax; assembly: GCF_905237075.1. Lineage (NCBI taxonomy): Eukaryota > Metazoa > Chordata > Actinopteri > Moronidae > Dicentrarchus > Dicentrarchus labrax. Next base: position 14,991,767 of record NW_026136701.1, read on the forward strand.
AGTCACATTTATTTATACAGCATAGCACCTTTCAAGAGCAGAAGTCAACTTCACAATCATGGAAAAAGTGAATAACAGTTACAATGAGCACCATGTGGCTCATCGCCATCAGAGTGCTTTTACACCTACAGGTATGTTCACATTAGTCTTCCATTCAGCTAATATTCGCCCCATCTCCCGTTCCCTTCCGTTGAAGCCTGTCAGTGGTGGAAGAAGTAAAAAATCATTTGCTTCAGTAAAAGTAGCAATACCACACTGAAAAATGACTCCATTACAAGTAAAAGTCGTTCATTCAAAATTTAGCCTCAGTTAAAGAACAGAGCAGAAAATTGGCAATAAAAAGTATTTGAGATGAAGAGTGGCTACTGTCAGTGTTAAACCATTATATTATTAGATCATTGTTATTAGTCTTTATATATAAGTTAGTACTATGTATAATATAATATGTGTAATATGTATGTTGTTGTTTGTCAAGGTAGAGCCAATTTTAACTTCTATGTATACGTTTGGTTGTTTAATCTGTAACATGGATCATATTTTATAAAGTGATCATACGTTTTGAAAGTAAACTGTAATTTAATAAAGTATCAGTATAAAGTAACATAAAATGGAAATACTCACAGTACTTCAGTAAATGTATTTACTTTCCACCATTAAAACCGTACAACTGATGAATTTAAGCATGCATTTCCTGTTTAGGTGTAATCACATCACTATATTTGCATGGCTCTGTCATTCTTCATAAATACATTACTGTACATCTCTGATGTAATGAATTACTCTGAAGTACGAAAGGATGGAAATAAATCCTAATTGTGAGAAGTGGTCATTAAGTAGTCTGTTCAATTCTGTGTTTGGGGCAAATGAAGTTCACAATGAAATGATGCAATAACGAGTAACAATGTTTTCATTATCAGTAACTGCTTATTTCTAATCTACCATATGAAGGTACTGTGATTCCCGCCAAATAGTTTCCACACAAGAGTGCCTAATTAGTAATCAGTACAAGTGCTCAGTGCTGATAAAATACAAAACGATGATCTGCAGAATACCTTTCATTCTTCTGTTTTTTTTTCATTGGCTGAAGCCTGGGCTTTCAACAAAGTGGTGCTATTTAAATCAATACATCCCTCATTACAGAATGATGAATATTTCATCACCAAGACTATTACTTCAAATGAATAATTTAACTGTGTTATATCAGTCAGGGTTGGGGGTTCAGTGGTACCCTGGTCCCTTAGCTTTTAAAACCCAACCACTCATTATGAGGCTCTTTAAAACACAGCATAACCCCACCAAAAAGGTCCAGGATTAGGTTCAGAGATTGTTCTCTCTGAAAATGCCAGGGTCACAGTTCAAACCACTGACAGTAAAGGTATCCTCAGCTCCAATTATGGTATTTTTCTTTATAATGAGCTCCATGAATGGGTAAATCCCACATGGATGTATGGCTTTTGTGCTAATTATAAATACCAAAACCCCCTCATGACCCAAAACAGTAATTTATCAAATATTCAAAGGACAAAAAAAAAAAAAAATCATTTTAGTCCATTGGAACAAATTCTGTGCAGCCTGGTTTGTAATGGCTTTTTCTTTTGTTTTTTTCAACTTAAAATTTGTTAGAAGTTCTGGCTTTTGTGTAAACAGATGCAGAAATAAAATGTAATTTCTTTTTACTTGCTGCTGCCACAGCTTAATGGACCATATAGAGCAACTGTAGCAATACATTGTTATGTAATTAAGAGTGTTTATCAGAAATTCAAATAATATAATGTTGTTTAAAGATTATTTTATACCTATGTGCAATAAACAGCGCAATTTTGTTATAGTGCTGCATTAAGAATCCTATATACCCTTAAGAGAGGAGGGGCGTTTGGGGAGCTGGATGGTCACCGTTGTATTCTTCTAATCAACCATAATAATTTCCTTATGTTAACCAAGTTGGGTTTGTGCCTAACCCTAACCAAACATTAACCATACTGTAGATTTGGCAGATCAGAAAGCAGTCACATTAGATATATCACACACATTTTGGAAGACACTGACGAACTATGCCATGAGAGCACAAGATCACACTCTCTCTTCCCCCTTTCCACCCGCTCTCAATTTTCAGCTTACACAGTCAATACTGTCAGCTCATCATGTGCTGTAGAACCACACCGTGATGAAATGAAGGTGAATTTAAGTAGAATACAAATGGAGCAAATTCTAGTACCCTAAACACAGTCTGAGCTTAGTAATAGACTACTACAAAAAGGATAGCTTTATTATCAGTAAAATCAAATTCACTATCATACACTAAATATCAAGGGAGTAGATTTTAACCTTCGGGATTTCCGCAGAGAAAAGGGATGAATCCACTTCCCCCCCTCTGAACTTCATCAAAATGGAGATAAGAGTTCTTTCAAGTGTTGAGCTGTGCTGGGTATTAAGTAACACAAGGTCAAATTCAGTGTTCATGTAAGATTATGGAAATGTCAGTCTTTTCCCTGCCTCTGAACTCTGTAGCTAAGAACACTGGCGAAGTGGTTAAGTATGTCATACACAGATAGATGTGTTGATTGTATGAGAAGCACCTATTTCAGTCACATGCCTGCTCATTTGTAGTCTTTCACTCAGACAGGTTATAATTTCTGTGTAATTACTTTCATTAGCTTGAATTGCTCTTCTGAAGCTTGAGTATGTAATGACACATTGTGAATGCAGATAGTTGAGCATGGGCATCACAAGCTCTGCAATCTTCTCCTTCAAAAGGCTGCACTGCCTCTCTGCAAATAAGGCATTTATCGAGTTAATTCATCAGTATCATAGCACAAAAAATCTAATATATCTGCAGATATAACTTAATCCTTTTGGGCAACATGTAGGCTGTGGTGGATAAAATAGCTGCCTCTTCTTCAAGCAAGAAAAGGCTTATAGTCATGCCACATTTTATTTACTGATATAAAGTAGCCAAGATGATCTGCCTCCACTGGGTGTTGCTTTTTTTTCGCATTAAGTTTTTTACAGTCATTTAGTCTTTGTCCAGTGCCTGAATGTCAATGAAGCTCACTCTCTGTGAGGTTCCTCCCAAGGTTGGTTCCTTTTTTGCACTAGGATTTTCATAAGTAGGATTAAAACTTAAAGGTGTCAGTCTGCCTGTTACTTTGAGATTATTATTTTTTTCATAATTTGATCAATATACACTACGCTACAAGGAAACCTGAATTTGAATTATTGAATTATATAGTTTTTTTAGCATCAAATATTGACTTGAAAGGGTCAAAAGGTGGCTGTAAAAAGTAAGTTGTTTCCGCCTATGTAAAAAACACAGCAACTGTGGTGAATAGTTTCCAAGTTTTCTAAAGGTCATAGGATCTCCCCCTGCAGTGCAGTCTGTATCTATAGGCTCAGCATGTTCCAAACAATCTTGGTTTCATCAAAATATGGCCTTCATTGGCTGATGTACAGTAAAGCAAAAGTGTTTCATTTCATTGAAATAATATCTTTTAACAAAGTCGTTATTAATAACATAACTTTTAAATATTTATGGCTAAATAATCATTAGTTCAGCAAGTGTGCAGGAAAGATTTTTAAGTGGCTTCATCTACATAACAAGTGATCTTCAAAATAAAACTTATATCAGAAACATTTTCACAATGCAAAAGGCTTTCATAACTTTTCTGGACTGCATGTCTTCTCTATGCATGTAAAAAAAACCAAAAAAAAACTCAACCCAGTTTTTAAATGTCTTAAATCTAGACCAATAAAAGTAGCAATATTTTTTAGAATGCCATGTCTGACCCTGACCTTTAAGCATCTAAACCAATGTATTTAGCATTGCTGGTAAATCTTTTTAGCAGCAAGCCATTCATATCCTCTCTAACAGTATCTCCTCCTAGACTGTGCTGATAGCGATGACGGAAGTAACTTATCTGGATGTATCTCTCCCCGGACTCTCTCCTATCTCTCCATCCTCTGTCCGAGAGACCTACTGAATGACAAACTGTACTGTTCTCTGTGGATCAATGGCTCATAAGTATAAACCAATTTCCTTTACAAACTGCACTCTGGGAAATAAACAGACACTGCCTGAGGAGCCTGACACTGTGCAAGCTCCTGCAGCCGATTATTCATTTTAATGTTGTGGAACTTCGGCAGACACACCAAACTTCAGAGATTAGGTTAAAAAGTAAATCTTGCCAAAGTAAAATAATACTTTATAAAAGAAGCATAAAGTAAATAAACATTGTGCATACAGTCATTTTTAGACAACTGCTTTTTCACAGATTATCTCCAAAGAAAATAGCCCTGGTTTTACATCTTCGCAATTACAGCATTGATTAAGAATCATGTGCGTTTCTCTGCCAATTCTTTTCCAAAGCATATCATTGATTTTCTTCTAGGAATCCATTGATCTCCATTTATTCCACTAAAGCGTGAAAATAAAGTTTCAGAGATTTTAAATGTGCTTTAGATGGGTACAAAGTTTTTGTGATAAGGGAGCACAAACTGTTCTGAAAAACAACTTGTTGATGTGTTCAAAGGTTCTCAACATAAACACAAAAAGTTACAGATTTCCTGCAATCCTTTGCTTGTTTAACTTGTTCATGTTGTCACACAATATAGCTCATCAGTGCAATGCTCTCCAGCTGTCAACATCCTGTTCTGGAGTATTGACGAGTCCTTAAATGCACCACCACAAAGAGTTTTGAAAAATATGAAAGGACTGTCTCTTCAGAAAACGGATCTGTTTTGTTTTTGTTTGTTTTTTCCCCGCATGGTTGTCTTGAGACCCAACTTATGTCAAAATGTTGACAGTTGCTTGTGATGCAATTATTATGTAACAATTTAAGAAGTGATACTTAGACTATAAAACTAGTGTATGAAAGATACTGACATACAGTAAAGTGAAGAGATTATATATATATATATATATATATATATATATATATATATATATATATATTATATAATATTTTCCATGAACCCTGAACAAGCTTTAGAAGATTTGATAATGGTTTGGCAGTTTTGTTGAAAAACTATGGTAAGTGGTTGTCACAACAAATCACATCAATAATGAGACACTGTTATTGTCAGGACTGTATCTAAAAACAGTTGCTGTTCACATTCTTGTATTAATACAATTTGTACAGGAATTGTGAACCATTGTGCCAACAAGGACAAAATATAGATTAGTTTTAGAGAATGGAGATATGTTGTATTGTTATTGCTATAATGCCATACATTCCAGAGAGAAAAAGTATCAAATACAGTATTTTTAAGATAAAAAAAACATCTTGTAAAGTAAATATACTTATGCTGGCTGGTATAAAGAAACTATTCAACAGCTTTTGTTAGATACGGCATTGTTCTTTTCTTAAATTGCCTCCACACTAATTAACAGGAGCTCTGCCATCTTCAACATCCACCTACACTCAACATTTCTCCCCTTGAAGATTCACTGTTTCCTTTTCAGAGTGTTTTACAACTATCGTCATACTCAAACTTAATACTTATTTCTCTTTTTTGCCCATAGTCAATACTGCAACTGCTTACGTCAACGTTGGATAATTAAACACAAGTGTACGTCAAATAAATCTCTGATCTTTTACACTATGGATTTCTGATAATTGAATTGCGGCTGAGTGACGGAGGATTTGCCCCATTGATTGCAGCTACTCTTGATGGAGTTGCATTTTTACACCAAATTGATTTCAAATGGTATCCCTTCTTCTTCTTCCTTTTAAACTTCCATTTGAGTAATTGGGCTCACTGAATAATGACAAAACGTTCTGTTGTGTTTCCTGGACCCCTGAGACTAAGAGACAGATCCTTCTTGAAACTCACATTTCCAAAATTTTGTTTGCTTTGCAACTTTTATGAATCTTACTGCCTTTTATTTTGCTAATAGCTGTATTAAAGACCACAGCATTGTTATTTAAAGGTAAAGATCTCAGAGAGAACTGCCATTTGGACTCACCTTAATTAATGTTGCATTCAAAGAAATATGTGTAGCTGACCATATGGTTGTTGGTTACTCTCCCAGCCTTTTGTGCACTTGCCTGCTCCTATAGTTTTAACTCTGCATCTGCCAGCTTATTTACAGGAGCGTTTTGAGCCCCCTTTCCTTCCAATACTACTTCAATGCTTCCACTCAGATCTGAAGAGTTTGTTGATTGCTTTAACAGCACTTGCTTGAGTTCTCTTGATGCTGTTGCTCCTTCTAAAACCAAAATTATCAGCAACAAAAATTCTTGCCTTGACTAAATGAAACCACTTCAGCCATGTGGAGAGGATGGCTTAATGTTATATCGTGAATTGACATAATGTTTTCAATTGCTCGTGAATAGTCATCTGCAACAGACATTATTTTTGGCGTCCCTTGGGTTCAAAATACTTACTTGAAAAGCTACAAGTACAAACATTTTGTACAATTATGTGCTTTTTTAACAGCCTGTTTACAGATAAAAAAACACTTTTCCTTATTGAACCACTGCTGCTACTACAAAAATGATAAATGTCTTTCTATCAATGTAAACCCAACTGCAAAAACATTACCCATTTTATACTTGCTCCAGAGTTGGTGTTTACCGATTCATAGCTTGGTATCATAAGTGATCACAAGTTGAGCCCTGTGATGGGAATCTTTTCCTGAGCCCCTAAAGAAAGAAGGACTGAAATGATTTAAAGGACTTTAGCTACTCATCTCCGCACGCAGAAAGCTGGCAGTAAGTAAAGAGTCTCTGTCTTGCAGATATTCAAATTATCAAAAAGCCTGTGGTAACTGGACTTGCAGTTTGGTCTTGAAATCAGTTTTCTGCTCATCGCAAAGGTTTTAGTTCTACACCATTGGTCCCCAGAACTGACTGTCCAAATTGGGACAGCACTGTTATCGGTCAACATCATTTTGATTAAGTTGCCAGACATGAAAACCTTGGAAGTGATGTTGCTACATAGCCTCCTGCATCAATTGCAAAACTCAATGTATTATTTACCAATTAACATCAAGTTGAAAAACAAATCGTCAAGGTCTGACAGCAGCTATAATCAATATTTTTACATTAATAATGGATCACATGAACATGTACATGTAAAGGGGTTTGCTCGTAGTGATGACCCCACTGAGAATTATCACCCGACTCTGCAGGTCTCCTCAGTTCCAGGAACATAACAGCATCTTTCAGCTCATTATCTTATTTTTGTTTTTTCTGCACAACTTTATTGTATTGGTTCAGTCTCGTTGGCCTTGAGTTGTTTTGAGCTACTAGTGAAAAAGCTAAAAAAAACTGACTACCTGACTTCCCAGAACTAAACACCAGAGCCCAAAGGACAGTAGTAAAAGGACAGAGGTAAAAGGACAGTGAATGTTTGACTGCTATTCATCAGGTGGCCAGAATCAAAACTCCAAATGAGTGCTTATGTTGTTCTCTGTCTGCAGGATGCACATATAGGCCAGTGTTTGCTAATAACTTTGCCATGTCAACTGAAAAGTTAATCAGGTGTCACTGTTGTGTACACCTTTTTTTCACTGCCCCCTAGTAGTAATATTACTTACTGCATGTTTAAACATTTGATCCAATTTTGGATTTTTCTATGTATCATGCTGTGGGCGTAGAGATCTCTTAATAATATTTGTGTACCAAACTATATATCATATTTCATAACTCCTGAAAGTGCTGCTTATCATCTTAATTGCTTGATGTCAGTGTTTGTTGAGAATGACTCATAAACAGTCACTGAATGGAGAAAGGAAAGAGGAAGAAAGTTAGAAGTAGGAGTGCTGAATGTATTAAAACATTTTAAATCATTCTCCTGCTCTTATTTACCTGAGAACTGAATGCTTGAGGAAGGTTAAAAAAAAAATTAGTAATTGTTAAAATGACAGTAAGCATCATAGTCAACGGGCATTGCCTCCTCAATCCCTGAGCGTAATATAACTGGAGCACCCGGCTCAAGGTAAAGCGTTTTCTTTATTATGAGCAGCTGTCGAGCAGTCAACACTATCAGCATGTACCCAGCATGTACACGCACCTCCCACTACAGCACCCCCAACCTAATGCCCCATCCCACAGCTCTGTAAACTTAAAAATCTTGATATGAATTGTGTATTTTTATGAACATATCTAGGTTACAAAATGCATTTCTAGAGAGCGACAGAGACATAGGGGGAAACCAATCCACACAGCACACTGAAAGGTTTTGATCTCATGCAAGAGCCATTTTCTCTGAACCTCCTACTTAATGTTTTGACACTGTTATCCATGTAAATGCTCAGCGCAGTGCTTATGAATACTGAGAGCTCTCTTTTGCACATGAATTGTCAGAGTGGTTGGAGATCATTTAATTCTGAGGAGATGGTGATTAACACATGCATTCATTTCAGGTTATGCACCTCTTTGATGCCAGCACACAGAGTGATAGACCAAAGGAGGAAGAGGGAGAGATGGAGTGGGAGGGAGATGGGGAGGAGGAGAGAGGAAGAGAGGGAATGGGAGGGAAAGACTAAAGAAAGAAATACAAAGAGACAGACAGAAAGCCATGCGGGGATGGGAGAGGCAAATCCCTCATAACCATATATAACTGACGTGTGGCAATGTGGAGGAAAGAGTCTTCATTAACACTGTTGATTCTAAGCACAGCCTCATTCAAAAGCACAAAGAGCACTTTGCACTGGCAGACATTATCAACATTGCTCGTAGCTCAACAAAGACTGGAATGAAAAGAGGCGACCGTGTATTGTACCACAAAAGCTGCCAGTAATCACGTTCACACTGTCTTTCAATGACATCATGTTCCATTAAAAGCAAAATTTCTCCACATTTCTGTGCACATTTGTGGTGAGTGTTTGTCTTAATGGAGGAGGAGAAAACAGAATATAGCTGAAAACATTATGTGCATATACATCTGACAGTGAGTACAGAGAGTTCTTGATTGTATGGAGAATAGATAAACGACGGGCAGATGAGATATTTGATGGTGGCTTTGCATATAATTATGGGATTTAACCATTTACAGGGCTATTGAGACAGTCATTATCCTCCTCGTAATGCTTTCAGCCAATCTCTTACTGTACGGAGATATTTCCATCGCCTCACAACTCATAATATGCCAACACCTTCCTTTGGGTAAATATCTCATTGTTCTTAAAGGTCATGTCCCAAATACTGATTCATAGCTCATGCAAAAGGGCAGATGTTCCTGAATGAAACCACAGCTAAGGTCATTTGCACATAGTAATATCCATCTCTGCACTGCATCTGTTATCTGTAATCTTCTAAACATCCATGCATCTTATCTGATATCCATCCATATGTCAACTCTGTGGATCAGCGGCTAGCCGCAGGTCATGGTCTAATTCCAGGGAAGAATTTGATTATTATGTTTTTTAACTGAAATAGACAAAACACTTTCTTGATTCTTTCGTCTCTTCCTCCGGATCTCTGCTGCTACTGTTGAATCCTAAATATTATGCTCGGCATAATCCATGTCAAGCAAAATTATGTAAAATGTATTTTGTTTATTTGTTGATGTAAATTTAGAGCTCATAAAGCCTCATTCTACCATAGTGCTGTGTATAATACAGATAGGCAAACAAATTCAAATGCTCACATCACCTTCAGCACACTGAGAAATTACAGAAAAGCTCCACTCAAACTGTCAAACTGCAACTTTAACTTAAATAATGACAAGTTAGTGCAGTCTCTGGTTTTGCCTTTGAAATGACACTTTGGAGGTGATTCATAGATTTAAATATTCAGCCTTCACAATTAGTCACTAGTTTATGAAAAAGGGTTGTGGGGGAGTTGTTTTTAAAGCTTTTTTTTATGAATAATTCACATAAAAAAGTAAGGCATTAAGAGAGCCCTGTCTAATCTCAATGTAGTAACCTTAGTGGTTATAAACAATTTAAATTTACAGCCTTGTACAGTATTTATCTTTATCGTCTTAATGACTAATCAGTTTTTAAAAAAAACATTACATTATTGTGCATTACATTAGTAAAGCATTGAAGAAAATTTCTGAAGGGGCATTACAAATTAATACATTCTTTATTTCTAAATCTTCAGACAAGTTTTTTTCTAAATTTTAGAAACAATGTTTTTTTTAATGTCAGACAGAGGTAGACTAAAACTGAACCAAACAAATGGTCTTCAGCTAACTTTTTTATGTTTCCTGCTGGCCCGTTGTTCAAAAATATACACACTGGTTATGTTCATAACTAAGCTGATGTAACTGATGTACGTATTTTAACTGAAACCTTGATCAAAACCAAGTAGTTTTGATGCCTTAACCTAACCAAACTGCGACTTTTTAACATATGTATAAAAACACATAATTATTTATTTTACCATTAAGGTTATCTAACTTAATCCTTTATGCATGTCCAAATTCCCAATTCAATATTGAGGCAAAACACTCCAGGGGGAGTGTGTATTTTCAGAAAAAACAGCCATTGGAGCAGTGGTCTTTGGTTTTCAAATGATTGTTGGACAAATGGGCTTTCAGTCCAATAGGACATTCTTGGACTATTGGGGTTTTCGGAATAATGGGCCTTTGGAACAATGGGCCGTCTCTGGCAAAATATGAAAGATTTAACTGAAAGAGTGATATGCCCAAGGTCAGCTGATTGACTGGGAAAAGACAGGGAGTACATAACGAGTGACCATCAAGACACTCAGTCTTCCTGATTGAATTTCACTAACACACTGCAGTTAGTAAGCTTGTCAGCCTGGACATACTAACAATTGCTTCTTATGTTAGAGCAGATAAACATGCATTTTAATCCATTTTTTACACTTTTGCTTTTGTGTTTTTTTATGTTGGAAAAGCAATAAAAAACAACACACCACCCACCAAACTCTTTTAATGCCAAGTATCCCTCTTATTACAATTGCACTTCATCATGGTAAGAAATCCAAAGCTTGACGGGCTAGTTACGGTTGCTAAGCTATGATTGGACAATCGCTGTTGTTACATTGTGTCGCTCTTAAGGATGTTTCAGTTTACTTAGACAGAAACCCTGTAAAGATGTATATAATATGAAAATTACTTAATACTGCATATTTGCAACTACAGTAGGCTTCTGCATTCATTTCATAGATTGATTGATTTATCTGAATGTTATTCTTCACAGAGGGGCTATGACTACCTGACTTCCCAGAACTAAATACATATCTGTGACAACTTCAGCTGTCTTTAAGCATTTCAACAATGACCCTAGCCAAAGATCACACATGCTATAGCCTATTAAACAGTTCTTTTCAAAGTCTTTGCATCAAAAAGTCTTTCACAAAACATTAAACCAAGGATACAAAACTATAATGCCCATCATAAAACAGTAAATGGGGGTCACTCCATGAGAAGGTGACAATGAATGAGAGATAGACAATGAGAAAAAGCTATATTCTGTTGATGTACATTTTCTGCTCCTCCTTGTTGTGGGTGTAAAGTCTCAGACTGCTGTAAAATATTGTTTTAGAATAACTTCAAAAAAGTTGTTCCTAGTCTGGTTTGGACTTTAGCTCTTGCAGTGTAACTTTTTACGTGGAAACTCACATAAAATAATTAACATTTATATTTCTACTTGATATTTTTATGCCACAGTTGGAGCTTGGACACTTGACACTGCGAGTATTACCATAACAATCAATCAATCAATCAATCAAAACAACAATCAGTCAATTTTATTCTTTCAAAATAAAGAATGGTAGTTTACTTAAGAGCGAATATGCGCTTCCAACCTTGTATATTTTGATCTGGATCAAGGGATGACATTAAAATATTTATGATGCTGATGAGACATTTTGTCTCTTGCCATATAACGTTACCATTTGCTTTAATTTGTCACATTCTCTGTTTTCAAAAGGATGCCCCGGAGCATTCAGTGCAGTGTATCTCTTTTCCAAGGGTAAATTTACAGAAAAAGAATTAATTCGTAGTGCACCTTTTAGTGGAAAACCTCTTTATATTTTACAAGAGCACTTTGACCAACAGCAGTCTTTATAAATTGAATTACCCAGCGTCCTTGAGTGCTGATGGTAGCTTTTACAGAGAGGGAAAAATGTAAAATAGATTCAAAAACTGCCAGTGTGTTGGAGTGTAGGACTCTTTTAAATGTTTGTTTGCAAAATAAAAAATAATCCACGCTGAATATTTTTATCACTTTAAAAAAGAGAAAATACAAATCCCTTTCACCAGTTTCACTCTGCTTTACCTACATGTGATGGTGCATGGAGGCAATAAGAGAGTGATTGGGGGCTTGGGAAGCAGAAGAAAGAGGTGATGCTACTAGTATCACCAGGACCGGCCTGTCACTATGTGTGGACAAACTGTGTGGGGATGATGGGGGACAAAGGAGGCGATTAGCTGGACAGAGCACTCGTAATACACTCTCGGGGGACCAGTAAGTCAGGCAGCGCAATGCTGCAGCCAGGTTCACTGAGCAATTAAGAGAGCTGGGAGAGTCAAAGTGGCTTAGCCTGATGCTCCGCAGCTCTGTGCCAGTGTTGAGAGCAGAGGGTCACTTTCAACCCCTATCAGTCCACCTGTGTGCCTTAATGCACCCATCCACACTGGCTAGATGAGCCGAGAACAGAGCCAAAGGGACAAGTGGGGCCAAAGCAGTACATGGGAGGAATTATTCTCCCGTTTCCCCATAATTGTGTCTGACATATCCTTTGGCTTCTCTCCCAGATCACTAGCAATACATATATTTTTCTTTATACCCTTGTTATCCCTGGCTCCTTAATGAATTATTTATAGTGGGGAGAGCTAAGGGGTAGAGAGCATTTCCCTCGGAGTAAACATTCCAATAAAAGGAGAGATGAGTGCAATAAAATGATATGGAAGGCATCATTTGCCCTTTTACCAGAATGGGTTTCAAAGTATTATGGGCTATGCACCATTTTTGAACTTTTAAAAATGTCCAAACTCTTTAGCGACGTGATTCTTGAGAAACACGTGGTCTAAGTGAAATTGCTTTGTTATAAACTACATCGTATTTAATTTGATGCACAAACAATTGATCTTAACTATAATAATCCTGGCTGGCCTTAAATATTGCATTTTCTGTGCAGTTTGACCTCCATGGTAGAGTAAAAGCAAACATAGTAATCAAAGTGCTACTCCAATTGCAGGTTTCTCCCAATTTCAGTAAGAGTGTCAAATATTATCCATGACTACCTGGCAATCAGAAACACCAATAAAAAGCTTTTGGAAGCATTTTAACAGTTAGGCCCCAGGACAATACTCAAAAGGTGTTTTTTGATTTGCTTCTTTTTTTTTTCTCCACTAGTCCGCAAGACAAGCAAGATTACAAGAATGAAGGCATTGATGCCTTGAGGGGAACAATTTCCAACTTACCAGCAGCACATTCATGAGCACTCTCTCACCTAAAGGTCCTTGGAGAAATCTGTGCTCCAATTTACAGCTTCCACAAGAACGTGAGCAATAACTGTCCTCAAATGACGAATCAAGCTCTTTGTTATATTTCTTTGGAGAAGAATCTTTTGTAGAAAGATCTCAGGGAGATGGGACAGCACTCGATGGCTCTCCCTCTCCCAAAGCATATGTTCTGAAGTCTTAATCTTATTTATTCTTAAATCCTCAATAATATTTACACACGTGAAAGTAAATTATCCTACCACATATCTGTCTGAGTCTGCATGAAGATTTTGCTTATTAAGACCTTGCAGAGTTCCAGTGTTTCAAAATTGCAGGAGAGGGCAGCAATAGGTCAAAGCAGAGAGCCTGTTAATTGAAGTTGTACATAATAAAAGAAGGGGGGTGGGGGGTCTGTTCATTAATAATTGATCAAAGAGCCGTTAAATTGAAATGTGTTTGCATCAATTAATCATCCCCCCAGATGCCACTAATCAGCCTTTTCTATTGCAGCATCATAGCAATCCTGCAGACTACACCAGTTGTGCTGAGCCTAAGCCATCATTCATCATGTCTCACTGTGCTCTTAAAGCTGGCCTCAAGTCTGTGACAGAGTGATTAAAACACTATTGCCATTGAGCGCTGCAGGCTTTACTCACAATCTCCTCTGAAAATTGGCCACAGTATATACTGTGTATGGTGTAAAAGTCGATTACCATGTTTCTACGAGTTATTGATATTCTTTGAACTTTAACAGGGTGGTGAGACATTCTGCAACATTCTGTGGCGACAGTGTCAGCTCTCAAAATGTTCAGTTCAATCACTGTCAGGCTCTACAATTACCTGTTGAGGGGGGGATACCCATTAGCAGTTTGGGAAGAGTACAAAACAGAATTTACAACAATGACTTTTACGGATGACTTAATTATAGTTCATACCTCGGCATAGGTTAAAAAACAAAATCGGAATCGAACAATCTTACAATGGGATTGTGCAGCCAAAAGGCCATGCATTAATGTAGAGGTGTTGCTCAGAAGAGAAAGAAATGGTGGGATTTGGAGCATGCAGTTTGAGGACTTGGGGCTTTATGGAGTGTTAGGCTCAAGGACTGTGTGTGTTTATTACAATATATATTTACTTGAGTCACTGATGGGCTGCCACGATGGACGTAGTTCCTGTGACATCACCCATAGATTTTTGAAGAGTCACTGAAAGGCTTAGTGTGGTCGGCTCTGGCCATCACCATCACGGCAGTCCTGGCAGAATGAAGCCTGGTTGTTGAAATCAGCCACCTGTGACGGCACCCACCAGTCACACAGTGCAGCTACTTCCTTAATTATGCATACATTTAAGCTTGGATATATTTTAAACAGGTGACTTATGTAAAAATCCACCCCCCATACACTTGTCATGAACAGGAACATTAGCTATAGTGACCAAATACATTTTTAAACTGGTTTATTTCTGCTGTATAGTCAGGCATTTTAATTTGTGATTGTGAAGTGATTGACTTGCTTTGAGAGCCAGCCTGAGGTGCAGTTTCTGGCACTTCTGCATTGGCTTCATTGTACAGTCACACAGGTTGCTGCTTGGCTGCAACGCACTCTCCATAAGAGAACATCAACAACTGCTGCATTGTGTAGTCATGAGCGTGTGCTAAGGTGTGAAAACAATGCATGTGCTTGTAGGGTGCACCTGCTGTGGTGTTCATATTGCTGTGTGTCTTCACCGTCTTGGTGAAGCTCTTTTTTGCTGTTGACCAGCGTAGGACTAGTCTGACTCACCAGTTTTAGATTGTTGGTATGAACCCACCATGGGCTGTTTATTTCACATGGCATTCCCCTCTCCTTCCACTATCTGTGTGTTGCCATTTTTAAAATCGATATTGCTTTCTGAATAAACAGCAACAACCTTTGAGCTAGCAACCTACATGCTGAAAATGGCAAGTTACCCCAACCCTAACCTGGTTGCTAACATTTAGCCCTTTTATTGCCTCCCCACGTGTAAATGTTCCACCCAAACAAAACGCCCGACAGTATTTTGCAGGGGCACAGTTGGTGCATCCTGAACTTGGACCCAAGACGATTGTGATGCTGTTCAAAGAAGCACAAACAAGCTAGAGAGGTTTTTTTTAGCAGAATGATAATGGGTGCAGCCAGACCTTTCTTCAGCACAGTCACAGCGCTGTGGAGACTAGTGTTGGGCAAGTTATTCGAAAACGGTAATAAATTACGCATTACACATTACTCAATGAAAAGTAATTACATAACATAATTACTCAGCAGCAAAGTATTATATAACACATTACTTGTTACTTTACTATGGTTACTCAGTCCAGCTCTGTCAAAGATGCCTTCAAACAACACACCACATGTCATATCTTTTGTATTTTACACATGTAGAAATATGAAACAAGATATTGTGATTTAACACGCAACCCTGCAATGTACAGGTATTTAATGGCCATCCAGGAGCTGGCTTAGCGTCGGTGACTGCACACAGCTCTCCAGAAGACCTGAACGAAAAAAAATAGCTGACTTCTGAATTTTATTTTATTTATTGTTGTTTAGTGTCATTTGATTCAACTCAAGTCGATTCAATCTAGTGAGGTCATACTGATAATTGTTTAAATTGGTAGTCTGTTGTATGAATAATCTGCAAAGTGAAAATCTCTGTAAAAGAAATTGTTCATTTGGTTTGGCCCTGGTGCAGGGGACAGAAAGCGAGACATTGTTTTGTCCACATACAGAGCAACACATCAAACAGCAACAATTATTATTGTCTTTTTATCATAAATGTTTTTTTGCAGTGCGGCTGATTTCACTGTCTTACCTAAGTCACTTGAGGATAAGGTCATGACAAATGCGATGTGTTCCAAAGAGTCACCTCCATCTAATCTCCCTGAAATCAGAGCCCCCATCTTTAATTAAGATGAAAGCACAAACTGAATCCTTTTTATATTTACTACATCAGTGAACATCCAGGTTAATCCAAGGAGGGATTATCTGCACTGACTGAGAGTGACCACTCATGTAATAAACTCACAGGTGAGTCAGTTTCAGAAGGCCTGTGGAGTTACAGAGTGGCCCAGCCACAAGTCATAATAGCCAGTCCCTAAGCCATGTTAGGAAATGTCGCCATCATCTTTATTTAAAGTTTAATATCTCCAGGCTGTGTCTTGGGCCCATTGCTGTTGACATGAAAATGATCAATGACAGTAGATCAACCCCATGGGAAGTGCAAGATACACATCACATGATTAATGGCTTTGCCAGCTGTCATGAACTATACAGGACCAATACAGTGAAGGCTTCATAAATCATAAGTGTTCTGACACATGAAGTTTTTGTGCACTTTATAAAAGCCAACATTTACTGTTTTTTGTGCAACACTCTCAGGAACATAGGACCAATGTGGCTTCCAGTTCTGTCTGTTTATAGTTACTGTATTCTGTTGACAGTAGTGCTGTTCTAAAATGCCACCAGTCTAATGCTGAATTAAACATGAAAGAGTACAAATAAGATGTCCCTCAGGAAAGTCTGTCATGCGCTGTCATGCGCTGTCATACGCTAATGAATGTCCCTTAAACCAGCATTAAGTGTTTACCAATAGAGAGAAGAAGGACTAAAAAAACAAAATCACAGAAGCAGAGCCCTGATATACCATCAGCTTATCCAGTGCCGAGGGCTGAAGTATTAGTAGAGAATTGGCTGCTTACACATCCAGCAGCCACACAGAGCAACATGGGCATCCCACTGGGGTATTTTTTCTTTCTACCCGTTAAATGTAAGCCTGATATTCACCCACATTTCATCCCTAGTTTAGTCCATGAACCCTTGAGGAAAGTAATATCACTGGATTTCTTTGGTTTTCTAGACGCTTAGATGTAAATCAACTGCTGACATCGTAAAGCTGCAAAAAAGTAATAACGTCAATAATAATTGCAACCACAATCTGATTTCATTCTGAGCATGGAGCGAGTAGTTTTCCACACAACAGTAGTGCACAGTAAAGTTTGTTACCTTGCGGAGGAGTTGGAGGCGTGCAGCTTGTTGCCTGCAGCTCTTCATCTTACAGCTCACTGTGGCTGCTCCTTGGTTTCATTACTCCCTGCAATAGTTTTGCAAAAAATGCCAAAAATAACCATTGTCTAGTCTTGTAAATGAAGCGACAAATTCAATTCAATTCAATTTTATTTGTAAAGCGCCAATTCATAACAGAAGTTATCTCAGGACACTTTCCAAATAGAGCAGGTGTAGACCGAACTCCTTATAACATTATTTACAGAAACCCAACAGTACCACCATGAGCAAGCACAAATGTGTTTATAAAATCACATCAGTTTACATGCTGCATCGTTTCCTGCTGTGAATTCTTCATGCATGTGAAAGAGTCCAGCTAGACAATAGCGGGCTCCGCCAGTAACAATGAAAACAGAGAGGTAATTACTGGATTTAAATACATTGAATGGCTATTGCAGAAAAACATTACAGGAAGTCATTAAATGGAAGTACAAATATCACTTAATAGAGCTTTTAATGGTCTGTAACGTGTCATCTGTATTTATTTATATTGCTTTAAAATGCATGGTGTTATAAGTTGGCTCAGTCATTCTGGAGAAGGGTAGTTGATTGTCTCATTTCTAGGTCGTTAAATACCAACGCCCACATTTAATTCCCCAAATTTCACTAGGGATTATTAGTTTCGATATACAGCTTTATGCACCCTTCTGTGTGTTTGTGAGAAACACCTTCTTACTACTAATTATAATAATACATGTGAGATGCTATACTATCCAATTTTTCTGCATTTGCATTCCACACAAATCATCATGCTGCCATGTGGTCACGATAACTCTCCTTAATGGCCGTATTAGTAAAACAGGTCACCAGGGGCACAACTTGGGAATGATTACATATCCACCCACCAACCACCTACATATATGTATGCACAAGTTCATTACTCAAACATGCATGTGTGCACACATTCTGCACAGATACCAGGGGAACAACAGAAGATGGTGATGTAGGGAAAGGGAATGAGAAAGAAGGGGAGAGATAGAGGTCAGAAATAATAGAACATTGAACCTTTACTAACACTGTACAATACTGTGGCCATTACGATTATAATTTTACTCATTAGCCTAATCTCTCCTCCTCCATCCTGTCCAGAATGATATGCAACTCTATTGAGATCCATCAGCTTCATACCCGTTGGGACTCTGTGAACATATGGCGCATTTAACGATGTGAGAAAAAATAAAATAAATCGAAAATAATTGTTTATCTGACCATGCCTTCAGGAATGCATGGTATTTCTATAACCACTGAGATATATAAAGAGAAAAGTTACTATTTCTGTATTTAACAGCTCACATTCTTGTACAAGCCAAGAAGGTCAGTTATTACTTTCCTATGTCTTGATTGTATAAATCTATACATTCACTTATTTGACCCACAACATTTCTTTATTATTATTATGGTTTCCATAAGGAAATCTATGGGTGCTTGTTTAGTGTGGAAATATAAAAGTCTGAGGAAATCCTATGCTATCCTACAGTATATCCATTTTTCTGACTTTAAATGAATTTCTTAGCAGTGCAAGGTTACTCCTCAAACCATCTCTTCCACTCTTCCACTCAATCCAAACAACAGTTTGTGTGAATTTATCAGGTCATTTTAATCTAACATGGCAAGGTCAACAAACAATGTAGACCAGCTACCATCACTGAGTAGCTCTGCAGAAATATGCCAAGAGGCAAAATAAAACACTGGCAAGACATCACAACTTTAAATAAAGCATGTCAAAAGCTATAAATGTAGTTCTTTGTGACCTGGTGAATTGAAAATGATAGCTTAATATACCATATCTTTAACATCAGTGTGTCAGTGTCAGATGTCCATGACTGTTGTTTGGTGCATTTGGTTGGTCCGTTTGTGTTATCGCCATATAAAAATACGGTGATAACACAAGCTCTAAAAAGAGCCTTGTGACTGTCCAGGGTATAGTTTACTCTGTCTCTTGGCCAATTCATGCTGAGACAGGATCCAGCTCTGCAGGGACCCTAAACAGGATAAACTGGTATAGAAAACAGATGAATGAAAGAATGCGGTGTGGTCTCCCTGGAGAGAAGATGTATCCGTTATGAGAATGGCAGGCAATCTGTTCTTGACGTCACCCATAGGTTTCTAAAGAGCCATTGTGAAGCGCTTGTAAACTGTGGTGGCTCCGACCGCCACCATCCTGGCAGTGCCTGACTCCGCCAGCTCCTTGGCAATTCGAGGTTTTCAAACCAAGATGCCCTTCCAGTGGAGAAAACATGATGCAGGGCCATATAAGCTGCCCTACATGCTAAAAAATGTGTTGGTCTCTACATGCTTTTAAACTGACAAATAGTTAATGGTTCTCTCTGTGATTATATGGCAGAGTCACATAATAAAACTATATTAATATTAACTAGGGTTTCACTATAAAAGCGTCATAACTTCCTGTGCTGGTGCCTCACTGAATGCAACTGGTGCCCTTTTTCTTTGCCGCCCCTGCTTCTCAGACATTATTACGTTGCAATATAGGTTAGAGAGATGCTGGCTCATATGGGGTTTACCTTGTGTGGGCTGTTGTAGCAGCACAAGCAAGCAACAACATAGAAGAAAAAATTAAGAGCCAGCAGATACCATCACGTGGCCCAGAAGCAGATCTACATATCGCAGTGAGCAGTGTCAGCCGCCTTGTGGGTTACTAATATTGCCAAGCACACAAACATCGCAACGGAGCCAAGACAATGACACCTCCATGATACTACAAGCAGTAAATAGTTTGGTGAAGTGTGCTTGGTGATGTGAAGTACTGATCCCTGGCACCTCAGTAGAGAAGGTAGATACACTGAGCTCAAATTGCTACACCACAGAGAGGAAAACTGTAATCTGGCTTGAAGTGCATCTTTTGGAGGCTGAGAACAACCAACGAATGAAGTCAAGGAACTACAAGCAGCAAAAATGGAAAGCAAGGTACAACTGAATTCTTTCTTCCACAAAGTAACCCTGAAGAGACGTAATTCGCCTCTTATTAAGCTTCTTATGACAAACAACATGAGCAGTAGTGGTAGCAGCAACTGTTACAGCAGACCTAATGAGCAGGGTAGCACCTGGAAGCTTATATGGAACACTGTATTGCTAAGGGTGCTGTGGATGTATATTTCAGCCAGTAGAGTACGTCATGTGAGAGTGTGAAAGTGCAATTTTGTAGCCTGCCTGAACTGGCTCGCAGGCTTCTCAATTTAAAAAAAAGAAAGAAAAGGAACTGTTCCAATTTGGAAAAAGACCAATTTGCTGTGGCTATCGGCGTATATATTTCACATGAGTCACAACCATGTCTTGCATTCTGTTAGCTTTATGCTGTCCACATTTAAGACGCAGGCCCTAAGCAGGAAACTGTGATCTAGAGGACTGTCTTCATTGATATTTTGGATGTTGTTTAATTTTATTTTTGTGCTCTTACTAACAATTATTTTTTAAATGCCAGCTCTTGCAACACAACAATCCTCATGTGAAGAATGCCCAGGCATTTGGACTTCTCACAATAAGAGAGGTCTTGCTATCAAGGGTCTGTTAAAACTGCAAAATAAAATGGTGTAATCAGCACAAGTATGTGTCCAGTAGCTGACACTGAAGACAGCATCAGTGTCACTGAGGGAGCCAGGACACAACATCCTTATTAAATGTTGTGTCTCAGGCTGTGAAGAGCAAGGGCCGACCCTTTGATTGCACCAGAGCCGGGGACAAAGGCAATCCAAAAACCCTTCCTCACCGCTATGATTAATACCGCAGGAGTCGAGGCTTCCCCGTGCTTTTTTGATCATACCGGATCATTTCTGTCATAGTGGCATCCAAAATAAATAAATCAATAAAACTGAAAATGAAAATATAAAAACACTGCAAGCACCATTAGCTAACATGGGGGGGAAGAGACTTCACTCCTGGGAAAATGAAACAACTCTCACTGGCCACTTGAATCTGCAGGCAATTGCCTTACAATTTAGGTAAGATCAATGAACGTATCTTAAATTGTTAGTGTGTTCTACAAGGGCTGGGTATATTAATCCATATCATCAGGTATGTCTTAAAATGCACTCAAAGATTATGTATACAAACATGACATATTAAACTATTACATTAATTCTAACAATCTAGATTCCTTTTATTTCTGAAAAACAAAATATATTGTTTATACATTGAATATTAACTTCCAGAAAGCAAGAGTTGGATGTGTTCTTAAAAGTGGCCTCTGCTGTGCATGAGTCTGTTGCAAGCAGATGAATGAATAAATGGAAATTCACTACAAAAGAAAAGCAGAGGTGGAGGTGTTACAGGCAGAGATGAAAGCAGGCCACGCTGTTTCTTCCTAAATTAAACATAGAAGACGAAATAACAAAAGTCATAGGAGAAAAACCAGGAGTTAAATGTAATGCAAAGCAATGCACAAAAAAGATGATTTGAGGGGTAATTTCAAGAATGCTGTAACAAGATGGATGTACAGTATATATATATGTGTGCGTGTGTGTGTGTGTGTGTGTGTGTGTGTGTGTGTGTGTGTGTGTATGTGTCAATGTGGAGTATTTATGGATATGTAAAATGGATCTCTAAGATTTACTCTCCTTTACATTTTCTCTCAAATCCATAATTAAAAACTATATGTATGCATAATTGTCCCCTGGTTTATGTGCTCATGCTTGCTTTTGCTAGCTATAAATTATTAGCTTAATCCATTAAAAGCATAGGCTGAGGCTGATGTCATGAAGCTTGTCCTCTTATTTTACAGCTCGATGCTACAAAGCAATTGACCAGTACAGCCTATTGCAAAGATGAAGAACACTCAGTCAAGAGATAACACTGAAGTGAGATGCAATTTGTTGTTATTGAAAGAAGGGTTCTATCATATCAAGTGATATTGAAGATAGATTGTACAGTCCCTTAGGCCATGAAGAAACTCACAATAAAGTAATGATTTAATGCAGAAATTCAGGTTAAAATCTGCAAATACCTCATTCAGCAGAGTTTTGTTTGTTTTTACATTCAGAAATGGTTATGAAAATGTTTGTGTAGGAACAAGCTCTTATGCCTGAGAAGACAATTATAGGTGATGTTTAAAGTTTTGTTAAACAAATGCACTCATCAATGCAAATCAAGCTCACATATTTTACTTTATTCTCTCTTGGTTTAAAGAAATATGCAGTTTATATGTATAAATTAAATTGGCTGCTCAGAGACAGAATGTTTTAGTGAAACTCCTAAATGTGAACTGGCCTCACCTCTAGATTTGAACTGATAATGGGGACAACGTTGAATGCTATATGTGGTTTAGCTTACTGTCAAGGTATTGTGGAATCTGAATTAACTGCTTGTTTCTTAAACTACTACTCCTACTAGACTTGAAAATCTAGTTTATTAATTGAACATTACAAACAAAATACACTTATTCCAAATTTTATTAGAACCCTAATTGTGGTGTTGACTTACAGAAAAAGTAAAAGAAAATGGACATAATCATAGGTATTTATACAGAAATTTGAAAAGATGTTCCTATAGGCTGTTACATTAAATTTTTAGCTTTCTCTAGCTTTTGTGAAATGTGTGCAACTGTTTCATCATGTTCTCAAATAAAACCACTCCAATACTTGCCCCCACTGTTGCAAAGGAGTGTATTGATTATATCTGGAGTGTGCTGCATCCATACATTCTCTTTGCTTATTCCTATTGTTGTCATCTTTGCTATAAATAGAAGTTAAATAGTGTATTATTTGCCTATTCACTGCTGACTTTCTCTGCAATGGGCTATCACGGACTCAGAGTACATGCAGGCAGCTCTGTACGGATGTGGTCCGGTAATTTGTGTCCACAGAAAGAGAGCCACAGGAATGAATGGGGGGGAAATACTGTCTTCTTGTTCATTGCTGTGAAAAATGATCTGTGAACACTCTTCAGAAAGCAGTCAAACAAAATGATGGAAAAAGTGTCAGGGCTAATGGTTTTGGTTGTTAACACGGCTGATTTTGGTGACCAGACTCTGCCCCCTGGTCCACATGTGGCTCTGATTATAAAAGGGCTTG
Source organism: Dicentrarchus labrax (assembly GCF_905237075.1). Lineage (NCBI taxonomy): Eukaryota > Metazoa > Chordata > Actinopteri > Moronidae > Dicentrarchus > Dicentrarchus labrax. The sequence continues at coordinate 15,015,234 of NW_026136701.1, forward strand.
TGGTTTCAAAAAGGCAATGACCCTAACTGCTTAAAAGCTGTTTTGAATCAGGGACGAGGAAACATCCTTCCCGGAATGTTTATTTTGCCTTTGCTGTGCCGCCTGCTCTAAAATATCTTAATATGGTCATCAAGATGCTCTGAAATCCACACAGCATATACAGTTACTGAATACATTAGTGTGCAACATCTGGAACCATTAAATTTAACTTTTTGTGGGGTTTTGGTGAAAGTAACCAGCGGAGTATAAAACTTGAAATAAGTTGGCAGGTGGATGTGACATGATATGTATGCTAATCTCTCTTCCACTGTGAAACATGAATGAATGTGAAATATGAATATGGAGGAATGCCATCCGTACCTGCTGTTTCAGGACACCTGGCCATTACGCTGCCACATAGCTGCTACTTAGACAAGTTACTTCAAGGTTGCTTCTGTGCTATATACGTGTAATTTCAGGTTGCACGTCTTCATTTAGTATTTATCACCACAAAAGCTTTTATCTTATACAACACAGTACATCTCGTCACCTATCAGATGATGACATGTAATTGTGAACATAAGTATAAAGCACATATAATTCTCCAGAACCCCAGAGATAAGTATTTTTACACATTCTTTTTTGATTAAGAATCGTCCCAGGGGAGCTTCTCATTGCCCATTATTAAACAAGATAACAATGAGAAGATCAGAAGAGTTAGATTGAAAGCAAAAAAAAATTAATAATTATCACCATTCTGTAACGTTTGAGTTTCTACAACGGAAGCTCAGACTTGTCAGCATCTCTCCAGGGCAGGTTAGTATGCTGTCTCCATCTGCACTGTATACAATGCACTGTACGGCCACTTTGTTATTTACTGGTTTCTTAATCACAGTCTAAGTGTCTAAGTCCTCAAGGGGGGCTTTTTGCGGGGGGAAAAAAAGGATATGATGATGTAAATTATTAATGTAGAAAAAATAAAGCACTTTGGCCCTGAATTTAGACAGCACAGAATTCACAGTGCATTCGCAAGGACCATCAAAGCACCGATGCACATGAATGCATTCAAAACAAATACACATGCAGATGCAGGAAACAAGGACCATGAATGGGTCCAACCCCCCCTACCCCACCCCCGTCATAATCCTAGCGGGAGATTTTTGCCATTGCTGGCTCTTGTGAAAGCGAGGATGCAGGAATTCAGCATCCAGTAAGTGGTGCCCTATAGCCAACGGAGAGCCCCTGCTAGCTAGCAATGTGTTCTACTAGCAATCACAGCCCACTGAGTCACAGGCCAGTGGAAAATGTCAGATAAACATCACACGGAGAACAAGCTTCCTCTCCTCCCCCCCTTCTTTCTCTCTCCCTCTCTGGCAGTATAAGTGGTTTAAGAATAGCACTAGAGATGGAGCTGCTTATTTTAAGTGACACCATGAGAGTCAAAAGGTCAAATGAAATATACAAGGTTAGAAAAGACGAACACTGCGCTGAGTAGATCAGATGACTGAGATACATGCCAGGGTAGGTTGTGGGTTTTGCTCTAATTCAAATGCTCTGCCGCATGTTATTCTGTCTCACCAACATCTCTGCTGTCATTCTTTATTATGTACTATGCAATAAAGGAGGAAAGTCTGTAGGAAACAGGGAGGAACTGAAACCTGAGTCACTGCTTCTGCTGCAAAAACACTGCATTAACTGAGGCTTGGTTTACTCGCAACCATCTCGATTCACACCTTCACACAAACATTCGCAGAAAGCTTGTCGTAATTTCCTGTGAGACCTTAAAAAAACACAGTGAGGAACAGTTCTCACTGCAGGCTGGTGTTATAAATCACATAAGGGCAGCTCTGATATTTCATTTTTGCTGAACATTTCTCTGCTCATCGACCGGTGGGAGAGAGTAGCCTGTGAAACATCTCCTCCAGTTTCATGACGTATTACACAAACTCTGTGCTGCGCTGCAAGTGGGACTCACACCATGTAACATTTTTGTCAGATATAATAGCTTTTTACTTATTAAAGTAGTGGATATAAAAAAATAATTCCCTGACTTCTAAGGTATCATACAGTGGTGGAAGGTAAGTACATTTACAAGAATTGTACTTTTGAGAAAAACTTGTACTTTATTTAGATATTTCAATTTTTTTCACTTAATACTTAATACTCTCTGCATTTCAGGGGTAAATATTTTACATACAAAAACTATATCAGCTTATTAAATATGATGTAATAATGTTATAGAATAAACTGCATATAAAGTATATAAAAAATAGCTTCACCTCAACCATCTACAACATCGGGTAGCCAAGAATGGCTTGTTGTTATTGTTTTCAATTCCATAACGTCAAAATCACAAGGTACTTTAACACGTTATCTCGATAAAAAGAGCTGTGTTATCCGAAGATAATGAGATAATGAATCCATTATCATGAGATTTTGTTACTTCTTATTACTTGTAATGTTTATCAGAGATCAGGAGTGTCCTGCCAGGTGTGTTATAGATGTACAATTGATTCAACAGAATGGACAATGCAGAGAGGAATGACCTGCACCGTGGCAGTTAACATTCATTTTCATCCTGCAGCCAGGAAAAAGAGAAAAGAAGAGAATCTGGACTGAATCACTTTTTGGAATGAATCACATTGACAGGAAAATTAATAGCTTAAATGAACTCTCAGATGTACATTCTGGTAATAACTCTTTTCAGTTCAGTTATGAATCCTCCCCGAAAGTTATGAGAGTGATCAAATGAACCAGACACTCATTTTCAAGTTCTCCATAATTGCCCTGTGATCTCAAGAAAACACAAGTTGTTTTCTTGTGATAAATTCTCTTGTTATTTTGAGAAATAGTCTCTCTGTTTTCAGTAGATGAAGAGATAAATGAACTTGAGATGATGACATTTAAAAAAAAAAACACGGCTGGTCTCGGCCTCCGTATTAACATTGAATGCACCAGTAATAATAATTTATCAATATAATATATATCATAATGCACTCTGAAAACTTTAACTTCAAATTACTAGAAATTAAGTGTGATATCGCTGCTTTTAATTAACTCATTAACATGCAGTTGTCAACTTTTCCCCCTTAAGTAGCTTTACGGATGGTATATCTTATTCCACACTGTCTGACAATCTTACATATTTAAAGTGGCTGATATATTCAAACTCAAGACTTTATACACATTTCCCCACAATTAAGGCTGAAATATTTAGTATCTCTAACTGTGAGGTCTCTGCCAGGATTTACAATAAAGAATTGTGGATAAAAGGTACTGCATGAGACTGCATAATTTAAGAATTTAAGTAAAACATCTAAATTCTTAAATATACTGAATAAAAATCATTTCCACAGGTTCCTCAACCCCATAATCACTTATCATTCTTTTCTTATTAAATGATTCTTCTCCAGTTTTAGAAGATGATAAAGCAAGGTTTTGGTCCATGTCAAGAATACCTGCTGTGCTGACTGAGTGCTGCCCAGCCCTCTACTGTATAGCTGCTGCAGGGATGAGCTTCTGTAGGTGCCATCCAGTTCTTCCACTTCCTCCCTGGCATTCGCTTGCGGTGGCAGCCGGTGATCATGGCAACGGCGGGTCTTTGGCGGGGCCAGTCAGGTCTAGACTGGTCCAAGCTGCAGTAGTCTGCTGGCTGCAGTGCTGAGGCGCTGTGTTTAATTAGGCCCATCCTGCTGAGCTGCTGCTGTTTATTTCCCCTGTGACACTCCGCTGATCTCCACTGAGCAGCCAGGGGAGAGAGAGAGAGAGAGAGAGAGAGAGAGAGAGAGAGAATCATTATGCATACACTTCTGCACAAAAGCACCTATACTGCTATATAGGCACATAAAGTTACTCACACATACACGCTCACACACAAACACAGTACAGTAATTCTCTCATATTACCTGACTATACTTGGCTATACACACATTCATTTTCTGGTATATTTCATTCTGTGCACACACATGCAAACCACTTTCGAGAGAGACACTATAGTAGTTCATAGTGTTCAAACAGTAATCTCATGATCTTAGCCTGCACTCCTACATTATCACACTGCAATGTAGCCTTACACATATCTAAAAAGCTCTTCAGAAGTCCTAGAAGCTGAGCTGACAAAGTGCATGCTCGATATTAGCTCTGTCATCATTTGGACACATGATAATCAAACATCCATTAGATTAGTTGTGTGTAACATTTCCCTTTAGAAAATCTATCATTAAAAGACTGGTTCAACATTTTGGGAAATGTACTTCTTCGCTTACACTCTGAGTTAGATGAGAAGGTCGATACCACTCTCCTGTCTGTACAGTAAATATGAAACAAAAGCCGGTTACTTTAGCTTAGCACAAAGACTGGAAACAAGGGATAGCAGCTAGCCTGGCTCTGTCTAAAGGTAACTGTTATCACCTTGAGGTTGGAAGTAACAGCCAAGACATTGTCCAGCAGAGAACCCCATGTGTTCTTTTTACACTTCAGTTTTTGTACAGATTAAACAAACAACTTACAATGTGTTAATTAGTGAGTTTTAGATTGTGTCCACATTTTAAAATGCTGTTTTCCTGGGGAAATTATTTGCATCCACATTAGTGTTTCCATGTCATTTTGTATAAACAGCTGTCCACAGTGAAACCTAAACAACAAAGAAATTGCTAAATCTCTTCTTTGCCTTCTTTTCAGTTGGTAACACAGCTGACCAAATCATTATTTTATGGTTACCTGTCAAAATCAACATAAATACAGTTTAATGTGGATGTTTTGTTAGAGGTGCTGGTTAGCAGATTCTGTTACCTTTGGACAGACAAGATGTTTCCATGTTTTCGGCCTTTGTATGACTGCAGCTTCATATTGACAGTACAGACATGAGTGGTATTGATCTTTTCATCCAACTCTCAACATGAATGTGAGTAAGAGTATTTCCCACCATTATCCTTTGGCAGAGAGCTACTGAGCACATTGTGTGAGTGTAAGAAATATGGCATACACGCGGAGATGTTTTTGTGGCATATATTTGTGCACATTTCTTCAGTTCTTAATGGAAAAAAGAGGATTGTTTTTTTTTTGTTTTTCATTTCTTTACAAAAATGAAAAACATTAACACACCAACACACACACACACACACACACACACACACACCACTGTCTGTCTCAAACACAACTGAAAATGGAGTACATGTCATATGGGGGAAAAGGGCAGTAGCCGTGTCTCTCTGGTACAAAAATCAATCCAACAAAAAAACAAAAAAGCAAGAGGCCTGACAGAAGTTAAGTTGGACGGGTGAGTTTCTCAGGATCCCTGCAGGGCAGAAACTCCACTGAGTTCTTTTAAACATTAGCTGTTTAATTTAAGTGTGGGTCCAGTGAACTGGAGGAGAATTACTGTTCATCTCTACTGGGTGTCTATGCGGCGGGGAGAAGCATCAGGTCAGCACAACACTGCAGCCGAATGGAGAGACGGAGATAGATGGATTGTCAGAATACTTCAGTCCCAAACAGCTCATATACTTTAGGACATATTTTTCCTACACGCGCAATTTAAGATGCTTAGCTAAACAAATCTGGAAGAGAGCACATATAACAGATAATGTGCTGTCCACACGTTTTTTTTCCAGATTTTTACTTTCCTCTTTGTGTTTTCAGTAGCTGCTAAATGAGAACAATTGAACACATGGCATGTTAGAAATCAGTTTGACTACTCTGGCACCTACCAAACTGTGAAAGTAGGACTGGCAGAGCTACCATATGCTTTGTGCCAGATCCTGCTTCTTACACAAACACTTCTTCACACACACACACACACACACACACACACACACACACACACACACACACACACACACACACACACACACACACACACACTCACACAATTATTTAGCAGAAATATGATTTACTTCTTGCTTTTAAATATAAACATGCACTGATGTGTTCCCTCTAGCTGCAATGTCAGGCCAACCTGCAGCTTGATGTGGGATGGAAAAGATATAGATGAAGCTATCTAGGTTGCTTTTCTCATGGTTATAGTGGCATAATATGAATATTAAGGTAATTTAGATGTTTAAGTTCAAATAGCTAGCTTCTGAATCTATATTTCAGCTCCATGTGTTCAATTGTTATGACATAACAAATTACATTTTTGTCTTCTGGTTTCTTTCCCTTGGCCTGTAAGATAAGAAGAGAATATTTTCCTTGTTAAATGGAACAATTTCTCCTCTTTAGGCTAAATATATGTGAAGAATAATTCATGAGACACACTTCTTTGGTATCCGCCTTGGCTTGTAATTCATTGGCCACATGGTGTCATTGTGTCTGGATGATAAAGTGACTGAAAGCCGCAAAAAGGACATCCAGGAATTCTTTTGAAGTGCACAGCTGTGCTCATATCAGTTGTATATGAAGTATGATGAGGGACCTCCTTGTCACTGTCACCTGTGATAGACTCATCAGACTCCAAATCACAGGGCTAATGGAGAGATCGCCCAGTGGGATACAAAGGAGAGATATTGTTGTATGAGGTTACAGTGGCACCTTAGCATTGAAATGAGATGCTTAATGGCGGATTTATTTATGATGTTAATGTATTTGAGAGGAGCTCATTTGTCTGTGAGCTTGTATACTTGACTGGAGAGGATTGAGATTAGCTCTGGAGTCAATGTGACCTTTCTGTCTGTCATTCCTCTTCCATTCTCACCGTCTGTTGCACCCAGCTTTGGTATTTTTTCTCAGACGGAGTGACCATGAACTTGTATTAAGGAAGGTCCTTGGCAGCGGCAGTGTTTCTGTGTGATCACAAAGAGCAATCTCAAAAGAGAGTGTTTCTTGATCCAGTGCCGTGGACTAGAACATTTGGAGAATGCCTCTAGGAAGGAGCTGATTGTTGCTGGTGTTTACTTAACCTGATTAAAAAAAATACTTTTATCATAGCTCAGGCATATGAGAGAAGTTATGATTTTTGAAAACATGAATCTAGCTCTTGCAGTATTTGTTTTCTTGAGCCCTTCATCCCAAAATGTAATAAATATAGAGCAGATAAGAAAGTATGAGCTTCATGTTAAAATTGGTTCTCTGGAAAGCTCACAGCTTTAAATGATCAGACATAACAAATGATAAATAATGTAATACCCAAGGTAGCATAATGATACTCAGACTGTTTTATTACACCCAATTTATCTATGTTTACATAATGTTTGGGAAGACAAACATTTGTTTAGTGCCTTGACAGGCATCAGAACCCGAAGCCAACACAGATTCATAGCACAAAACCTTCTTGCCAAATGTTTGTAAAGATTAGCCACAGTCTAACTGGCAGTTTAATTATTTTTGATTGCACATTATTAGCAGCGCTCTCAGTACACATTTCTGTGTCTCTTGTTTGGCAAATGAGGCCCATTGTTGATTTCCTTTTTCTCCATGTCACTGGAGTTCAGGACAACACTGTTGGCATTGAGAATGATTGGAAGAAAGAAAAGGGAGCAGTGACAGGCTCGAGCAAACAATCTCAGCATGATCAAAGCTGCTGAGTGGAAGAGAACACTGTGTACGATGATTGGAGCGGGGCGGGAGGAGGGCACTGTAGTGAAACAGATCACGTCAACACAAAGTTTCTCTGACACTGCAGTTCATGGGATAGAATGGGGGTGTGTGTGTGTGTGTGTGTGTGGGGGGGGGGATGCAGTTACATACCATTAATCATAACTACCATAGTAATGTCAAGCAATAGCTTTGTAGCCTATTGTGTAACCTTTCAACAAGCCAGGACGGGATAGCTGTAACTGAATAATAATTAAATAGTAGCCCTTATTTCTTCAGTTATCCTGTTATTACCTGAAGTGTGACAACAGGCTGCAGCAATAACAACACAACATATATAAGAGTTTGAGTCCAGACATCTCTGTACATTATAATCAAACTGACAAGGTAACAACCTTCATTTTGTACCATGTTCACAATCCGCCTATTTGTAGGCCTACATAATTACCACATCTCTCCCCCGCAGTGAGCATCGCCGGTAGGAGATGCATCCCCATTGAGGGAAAAAGACATGTGACAGCCATACCCACCAAGCACTGTCATTAAACACTGATTGGAGGCAAAGTTCAGCAGACGACTCCTATGTTAGGCCTAATGGTTGCACATTGGGATGAGGAGCCGATGGGGACAGGGCAAGTAAAAACATATAATGGGGGTGGTGGAATTAAAAGGAGGCAGTTAACTGGGTGTGATTAGCCAAATTGGCTGCAAATCTGTAAATAATGCCTACTGATTTACAGTATGATGTCATCCTTTTCCTCTTAATGCAGCAGCTAGAGGATTTTCTGATTATCACACAAGCCACGCAATTTGTTTTTGTGGTGCATTTGTCACTCAGGGTTTGACTAATAGGGTTTTGTAAAAGGCAATGTTTTCTCATTAGTAACATTTATAAGCCTAGAACTAAAACAAGCTTTTATTTTCTATTGCGATCTGCTGGGAAACACAAAATATATATTTTTAATCTACGAGTGAATAACTTAAATTATATATGTGGATGTAACTTAGAATTTCATGGCCAAAGAATTCTGAATTTGACCTTTAAGATAGAAACATTTGGGGATTTAAAGTTGAAATTTTGGGCTATTGCTTTTTAATTATTTAGCCTTTTCATCGTAAAAAATAGAACGGCAAAAAAACAAACAGTTACGGGTTCAGTATAACTATCTGAATGGGTCATGGCTGGTTGAGGAAAGACATGCGTCGAAAAGTCACAAAAGAATTGAAACCTAAAATAATATCAGTTATAGGAAAACATGAATGCACGCTCATTATTATACAATAAATACTGAAATAAAAACACATAAAGAAACAACATCATATCCACTATATCAGGGTTGACAGTGGAACAGTAATTCCACATCAACAGCATTATGTGTATGGCATAAAGATTATGTCCCTGTGTTCTTCATTCAATCTTTGGTTTAAGTTAAGGATTATGCTATGTCTTCAATGTGCAGTACTTGTGCTTTTGTGCAAATGTGTGTGAGTGTGTGTGTATGTTTATACCAGTCTTGATATATATGCATATAAGCTTAGTTTCAGTGGACACTTCTGGGTCAGTTCCTTGGCAAGCTTCAAATCCAATCTGTTCCCTCTATGTACAATTAAAACACCGCTCAGGAATACTATACTGTGTCCCAATTATATTTCTCCAAATGTTCCCGGCAACATTTCAGCAGTGTGCGCTCCTCTCCCACTCCTCCCACTTCTAAGTTTGGGTGACAGGCGTCTGAAATACCTGGTTTGTCTGTAGAGCTTTTCACAATGCCCCAGATCCATCATCGCAGGGCCATTGAGGCTCATTGTGTGCATCCATTAACTGTATCTATGGTGGAACCTTACAAAGGGCCAGCTTGAAGAGGGTCACTGGTGCGTGGGCCCCCGCCATCATAAATCTGGTGCAGTCCAGAGCTGAACCTCCCCTGTGCTCAACTAATGGCGCTCTAATCGCTGGTACCACTTCTTGGGTGGGACATGGGGGTGTGTGAATGTGTGTGTGTGGTGGGGGTTGGGGACTTACGAGCGGACGGGGTGTATAAAGCATTATTCATTTGTTTCCAAGCTCCGAGACCAATGAGCCCTAACTAATCACCCGGCTTTTTTGTCTTTTCCATAAAAGTGTTTCTGAAGACACAAATTAGCCAACCGTTTTAGAGACACTTCCTTTGTCAAGATATTGATATTAATCATTGTCTTTATCCCCACTCCAGCACTGTGTTAATATCCATATGAATAAAATATAGACTGCGCACAAGGGATGGTCAAACTCCTTCCCTCGCTTGCTTTTGGATGGATCTCATTGTCCCTCATTATTGAAGTGGGTCAGTGCCTCTTCACCTCTCTGCTCACCTGTAGAAAAGCATATGGGTTTAGAGAGACCTGAAATATTAATGCCTCCATAAAGCAGGCAGGACCTTCTCTGCGACCATATCCTACATACAGGTTTATGTTTTGTTCTGTACTGGAAACCAGCTCTGTAAACATTACAGTTTGCAATTTGTTCCATGCAGACAAGGCATTACATGATTGTTTGCAGGATCTACAATACTAAATCCTGTAAACTTACATGTTAATCTAAGTTGATATAAACATTACAATGTGTAGTGACTGCGACATTATGAGCATCATTAGTTGTGTATTGCATTTATAAAACAATTCGAAATTAGAAGAGTATGGACATATATTCATATAGCAGACAAAGTTCTAGAGAAATAGGCTTTATAAATATGTTTTTTCACTCTCTGTCACTTGTTCGGAAGAAAGCTGTGTCAATCTGGGAAAACTGGCATTTGTACAAAAGTCTCAAATTGTTAAGTTGTTTAATGTGTTTCCCTGCACACTGAATGCTGAGCAATATCCCTGTAAGCATTGCCATGCATGCAGGTACAAATGTCCCACTAATTTGCCTGCAGGTTCCTGGGAACAGCTAATTCCCTCGCGCTGTATAACATTGTCTAAACTGGGTTATTTTGAGCAAGCTAAGCAGGATATGAGATTTTTTAACACCCAGTATCCCACAGTTTGTCCTCTGTAGATTGGGCAAATAATTTACATATTTTCCTTTGCTTTCTTCCTGTCTCTCCACCTCCAGCTTTGTAGGAAGCTCAGTCAGAACATCTCCCACTGGAGTCTGTGGGTGTCCTCTCAAGTAGAAGGAGCTCCTATTGGTTTTCCTAGTCCATCCAACCCACACACATCCAAAGGTTCCCCTCTCTTCACCAATCAGTCCCTGCAAGTCCTGGCAGCCATCACAGTGTCTGAAACACAAAAGGAATGTGTCCACCTTAATACTGTCCCTGGGTGCTGGGAGATGCAAAATGCCGGTATTGGCAAAAAGAGTAGAGTGCCTTTGTTTAAGGGTGCCCAGTCCTCTTCTTTCCCTCATATGGTGGATGATCAAACCTCAGAGGAAGATTCAAGTGAAGTGCTTAGAAGACAATGGCTTTTCGCTGCCAAACACTGCAGGATTACTGGTGGAATGCAGCCAGTCATATTCTCTCATCAATTACACCATTTAGATAATAGACCAGTGCTTGATGTCCAATCATGGCATTTACTTATGAAACCCCAGAGTGTTCAATATGAGACAAATAAATTAATAATCAGATCAATAAATCATGTACGTGCATTTAATTAATCATTTTTGAGTTCATTTTTTATTTCATTGCAGAATATCTTTGTATCAAAATGCAGTTTTTATTTCAAAGCAGCATTTGTTTCCCACTGTAACATATTCTTTCACAACACATACTTTTTATGATGTCACTTTTTATTAAATTGTCACTGACCCCTTACTTTTTAGCTCACATGCCTCAAAGCTCAACATCTGCTACCCAATTGGTTTGCTATAGGAATAATTCTAAAGCAGTTCTGAATCAACCACCTAAACACTGGGTCTATAAATGAACACATTACACCGGCACAGTGACAACATAATGCTTTCATTTAGCTAAACAAGGTTGCACATGCATCTACGTAACCACCTAACTAGCTAAAGATGTACCTCAGATAAAGATGCTTTCGCTTAGACCAAACCAGTGTTGGTGATTGTTGGAACAATGGAATGAAGTTGCGATGTTACAATGATACGCAAAATTAGCAATGCAGCAAAGGTCTAGGCCTGTTGGATTCAAACCCAGACCACTACTGTTCGAAACTCAGCCTTGGTACATGATGCTAGTTCCACCAGGATAGCTACTGGGGTACCCAAGGTTTACAGAGTTTTGTTTGGTTTCTGTCCCATAGTTTTGCTCTGAGATGCTGTGCTGTAGTGCGACATCCAGCAAAGTGAATTTTGTACATATATTAGCTGGAACTTTTTAACTGTGTTTACTTTCAGCAGAAGCCTATTTAATTTTTTTTTTTTTTAAGACACTTTCGCTAGTCTTGCTAACAGGAGCTAACTGTCTAAAGTTGTTAACAGTTATTTATTTATGTGACACCTTATTTACACTTTGGGGTAGTTTACTTACTTTAGAAAAAGGGAATTATTCTAAAGACATGGTCATAATTTAAAATTAATTTGAAATGTTTATTTTGCTCTACCATCATTAGCACCAACCATTTAAGTGACTTGTCATGATAGCCTATGGGAAGTGTGTGGGTGTCTCCATATGGCTATTTGCAAACCACCCTAACACTAGCACCTGCTTACATACAATACATCTAAATGAGTAGTTCTGAGCGTTTTTAATGATGCATTGTGTTACTTTCTCCTCATGACATTGTGTCACGGGTTTAAGAAAATGTTTTCTCTGATGTAATCTATAGCAGTAACGCTTTATTATCAGTGAAGCGTGTGGAGTAATACACCAGAGAAAGCCATATCAGATATTCATCTGAGGTAATTTCCTATGTGTAAACATGGATGTCGTCCTTGGTAAGGTTGTGCCCAATAGTCCAGCAATGATGATAGATGACCAGTGATCTACCCGTGTTATTCAACGCTCCTCCAAACGTGCTCATCAGCTGTAGAGATTATTCTCCTCATGTCCTTCTTCTATGTGCCAGCACAGAAAGCAGAGGCTCTGCAAAATATTAAATATATATGCAAACAAACAAGCAGGCTGAAACATAAATAAGGAGAAATATATTTATTTATTTATAAATATTTGTACTACCTGTTGGATGTTTGTTTGGTAATGATTTCAGGATTTCACTCGTGCATACAATGTGTTTTATTAAATGAAATTCCTTCAGTGTACTTTCAGTGTGCGCATTCAGTTGGAGATCAGATTATCTGTGGTGTTGTACAATTGCTCATTTTAGAGCTGGTGGAGATTTTGTCAAAAGAGATTATATGATTATATGGGTAATCCCATTTCTGCCTCTCTTCTTGTGTAAAATACACTAAATATACCTAATATACACATTTCTGTCTGTGTGCTGAAAACGCCGAACATGCAGGATAATTTCCCCAGAGAGAATGTACCCAGGTTACTTTAATTTGAATTTTTACCACAGATTCCAGTTTGTAGATGAACACAATAAAGTCACACTCCACTGTACAGGTAAGTGAAAAGGATATTTTGATGTTGTATAAAATATTTGAGCTCTTTCACCTCACTCTTTCTTTCTTTCTCTTTGAATATCAATGGTTTTTTCTATAAAATGTGTGTCCTCTTTCCTTTCAAGCTCTCATTAGCGCAAAATCTATGTGACCAGCTACCAGGAGACTCGGGAGGTCTGAAGAGCTGTGACGGGCTGCTCTAGGTCTGAAAATGACACCGGCATCTCTATAAGGAGAAATCCGCAATAAATTCAGAAAATGCGGAGTAAGAAATATCGACTCATTGCTAAAACCCACTGCAGTGTAATGAAACTATAAAACCAGCTGTATTTGTCAGAAAGCAGACAGAGAGAATGGAACAGAGACGCAGGTAAAAGAGGGAATCAGGTGAAGGACTGAGACAAGGTTCACCTCTTTCTTATTATAAGGTGTGATTGATCACAGTATCATGCCATTAATGGTGTTGGAGCTCACATTGAGACGCCGGAATAACAAGGTCATGCTACCACATTATTGTGCAGTGCTGTTCTTCGACAGGGTGACAATATCCTCCACTTCTGACTCACACTTCAAAATCCTTTCCCTCAGACTGACTGGTGCTACTATTAGAAATCTGGTTTCTTAACTATACAAAAATCTGGTTAGAATTCTTTTGAAAGCATATTTAGCATACGAATATTTCATGCCTCGCTCCCATCCAACTACAACTAAGGAATTATTGGCTCTGCATAGTCATTTCATGAATAATGTGTCTTAATGACATCTCTGTGGTTCCTATTTAAGACACTAATGGGCAGTAACGGATCTCAAACTGTGGTGTGTTGTATTAAATTAATTATTGATCTCAGCCTCATATGCAATTGATGTCTCAGTCCTTGGATACCTTGTTATTGATGTATCTTCACTGAGGTTGTAAAGCGTGTCTGAGGCCAAAATGCATCAGACTGCGGAGCTTGATGCGCACACACACTCACACACATACACACACAACACGTACAGACATTTTCACCTGCAGTGATGCAATTTGTAGTCCATATTGAAATGAGGGAAATCAATGAAACAAACACGTAGAGTTGCGTGTACAATGGCCAGCTCAGCTATGGTGTCAATGAGGGATAACAAGCTCAAATTGCTACGTTCTGTATTTATGGTGGGCACCGTTTCCACCATATTTTATACTTAATTAGAAAGAATCAGTCATTGTTACAACATTGGCTGTGTAATTGAACAAGGAATTGTGGATGTAAAGGGATTCATGAGGCTGTACAACATTATGTGAATGATCACTAATACACTGGATTTCTAAGGTAATTTCTAACAGAATTAAATTAACTAACAGAATTATAAATAGTTCCATTTGTTTATTTAACTCTCTTTAACAATACATTTAATGTTTGGGCACTTAACTCTGGAGCTGGCTCTTGTCACACTCTGCGCTGTGTTGTGTTTGTATTTCTTGGTTGTCTTGCACCGCACGCTGCTGCCAGAAACAACAATATTCAAACAGCAATATGAAAAGGCATGCTGGCATTGTTGCTTCTTTGTCTTGCGCATTGTTATTGTGTGTGCACCTGACCAAAACCATTTCCAGTATGTTCGACATACTGATAATAAAGTGGCTTTGGAGTTCTGAGTTCTGTGTTTTGGGCTTTAAAGCCATGAAGATGATTTATCCGTCTTGGCAGGCATACATTTCTGCTTGTTTATAAACTGAAGAGTTTATGGGGTTCTTAGCTTTGGCACTGCTGTCTTCATCTTTCTTGTTGGTGCTGCTTTTCTTTTTACAGAGGATATAGTCTCTACACTGAAGGAGAAAACAAAACATCTAAACATTGTATCTTCAATCCTGTGTAGAAACAAGCAGTTTTGGACAATGAGGTAATATGACAAATACTCTATATATAGATAATAAAGATAGTGTAAAGGTTAATCTTGACCTTATCCTAAATGGGTAAATGTTCCCTGTAACCTGAATTTTCCAGTGCTGCAATAATTTCAGCTTCAGTGTCATGTTGCACACCTACCTCGGCACTGTGGAATTGGGCCACATCTGGCCCTGTCTGTGTATTTGTTTGCCCATAATACAATTCTTCTGTGCTATAAACAAGTCGAGTGAGGCAGTCCTCTCACTGCTTTGGGTTGAGGATTCTTCTTTGTGCTGCTAGTCAATCCTGTTCTTTTTTTTAGGTGCTAAAAATACTTGTGGACAAACAACAAACAAAAGAAAAGAGAAAGAAGCAAAAAGAAATACATATTCTGTTGCGAGACATGAAGCATCCAAGAAATAGTCTGAAATATTCAAAACTGTGCAGCAGCCACAGTTTTTTTTATTTCCATTCCCATTCTCCCTCCAGTCTAGGAGTTATTAAGGTGTTATTATAGCTGTAACATTACAGAATTGTATTTCATGGATGCGACCTAAAAAGTCATTTAGCTCTATAATATGCAGACTATATACCAACATAAATCAACCTCTCTGAAAATTTCTTCTAGTGCAGCAATAACTGGATGTTTTTTTACTTTTTTTTTATATCTCTTCCATCCTCAAGAGACATGCAGATGAGCCGAGTACTGGGCAATAAGGCCCGATGTGACACTTCTGAAATCACCTCTGACTAGAGTGGACTTTGGACTTGTAAAGGACACAGCTGTTAAAAACTTCCCACGACAGAGTGCAGAGACGTTCACCAGTCTAAGCCACCCTGCTTTTGAAGCTCCTCTCCACTTAGAATTGAGGGTAAAGGGTCAAATCAAAAGAAGGAGGCATTTGTAAAAACGATGGCCTGAAGAGAGATTAGCCAGCGTAAGGGGTGAAAACTCATTTAACATCATCCAGTCGCCGTGTAAATCTGTTTTTACACCTTTTCAGAGTAGCTGGGGCAACTTCATATTAGCATGAAATACCAGTTTGGGCTATTTTATTTATTGAATTTAATGTGTAAAAAGGATTAAAGGGAGCTTATAATCACTGTGTTTATCACTACTCAGCCAAGCGGATGGTTTGACATATATGTCAGAGTTGACTAATGATTTTCAGTCGCTAATTCATTGCTACGTTACAGTGACGAGCTGTAATTCATGTATTGTGTGCGTTTTACAGATGTCAAACAAATAATAGGCTAATTAAAACACACTTGAATTGATGTGCGCTCTCGCATCACGTCTAGGAGTCTTTGACAACGTGTGATGTGAATGAAAGCTGATGTTCTTGAAGACTGACTGTGCTCTGGAGTTTTGTTCCTGCCTGGCTGACGGCTTGTCACTCCAGCCCCTCGGCTACCCATACGAATGGGTGACTACAATAGAGTCAGTAGACAGGAAAGACTGGCCTACCCAGTGGCCTCTTTTCTCCTCCATATAGACAATAATATAATGACCCAGTTGTACAATCAGCAGCACATTGATCTCAGGGCCGTCTAGCCTTCAGCACATTTATTAGCCACTGATCATTGAAGTCCCTTACTACTCGGCAGCAGGACCACAAGAACAGCGATGTATTTTTTCTCATTGGAAGAAATGATCTGGTAACTGTGTGGATGTGGCCAAGGGACATAAAACCTTAATGACAAGAGGGTGACAGAATGTCAAGTGTTTAAAAGCATGAATAAATCTAAAGCTTCTCGAGGGAGTCTTTGTTTCTCCTATTTTTTTCCCCCTCATAGTTCTTTTCACAGGAGAATAAAAACAGTATTTCTCCAGAGTGCGCAGTTGCCATTTGCTTTTGTTTAATGTAATTGTCCTTTTGGTTTTTTTTCTTCGTCATTTTGAGGTTGTGATAAAGAAGGTAAGTGTGTGTGTGTGTGTGTGTGTGTGAGAGAGAGAGGAATAGAAAGAGATGGCCTGGGTGTCTGTAAATGTGTGTGCATGGTTTATGATTACATGTCCTTTGTGGAGCACATCAACCATTCATGCAAGAGGAACCACAGCGAGATGAGAAATTCCTTCCGAGCACTCGCAGGCAGCAGAAAGTGACATTGAACGTTCATATACAAGCTGAAAATCTCATGCTCAGCCGATATGCATCTTATGAAAAAAACAGCGCTCATCGTTTTCGCCTCAGCGCGCCCCCAACCCCTCCTCCCAATTCTGTGACCACGGTGTCATGGCTGTGTGTGGACTGAGAATAATGGCATGGACGGGGCCTGATAAATGAGAGCTGATAAATCAGTATCGTGAACAGAGGCAGAACAATATCTGCTGAAACAGAAGCAAAGCCAGTGGAGAGATATGTGCCTGCAGTCAGTGAGAACACAGGGAGCCGTAGATCAAGGCTGGGTGTTGGTGTGATCGTGGGACTCGAGAGCAGGTCCTTTCCACTCTCTGTGGTTGAAGAAATCCAAACAAATTGATCTAATATTACACTTAGACGGCAACAGTGTGGAAATGAAATTGATTGATTCTACACAAGTGACTAGGTCTATACCCAAATACATTAAAGACTGCAAGTGCCCTGCCTGTGCACACTCTGTCATCCAGCCTGCTTACTTATTCATTCAAAGGTAGCATGCAGGGACTGGGAAACCATAAGAAATATGCTCTTGCTGCTGCGGGCCAGAAATTTCTATCGATAGCCCGGGTAGCATCCATCTTCCCACCAAAGTCCACCAAAGGTCAGCAGCAGCATAACTTAGAAGCTGGTTTGCATCGGATTCTAGTCTGTATTCTGCATGTTTACTGACACTTCCCCCACAGAGGCTGGGTGGCTCTGTGACACTTGCTCAGCCATCACACACACACACACACACACACACACACACACACACACACACACACACACACACTGAGGAGCTGAGGATAGCTGTCTTGTAAATCTGCAATGGTGAGGGGGTGTTGGTGAAAGCATTGTTTCACAGTCAATAAAAGAGGCCCTGGGGTGCTTGTAAGAACAGCAATCTGCAGCCATTTTCCAAAGAGAACATCTAGGGAGTACTCGAGGGTTATAAGTTGAGCTCCTCCTCGTATTTGGAGTTAATATTTCGAATAAAAAACTAAAACAATGATGTGCCCAGCACATATTGCAGTATCTAATGGGAAAAGATATGGAGTCACTGGAATGCAATGTGCTCACGAGAGCCAGAATTCACTCCAGGAAAAACAACAAAGTCCACAGTGCCAGCCAACAAATGATAGCACATTCATTATTTATTTGTCATTTTGTATTCCTGAGGTGTGAGGGTTTTATTTTTTTTTAAAAAGTGCATTTTGTACGTCAAAGACATTCGCATAAACTGGCAGATGAAACCAATGTCATTCCAATCCAACTTAATTAGCTTTGCAAATACTTTTCTGCATATTTAATTTCCCTCGCATTACTATTTTTATCCATTTGTCAGCTAGCTAAAATGTGCAAATGAGATACTATTTTGAGCAATTATTTCAACCATCCTTGCTGGACCATATGGCAAATAAATGATGAAAATATGCTTCTCACACAATAGTCATTCAAATTGCTCCTCAGTCAGTCAATGTCAATGATTATCATCCTCATAATACATTGTCCTTTAATTTCTCATCGTCGAGAATCACTCTAACTGAAGCAGACCATCCCTTTGCTTTGTGTAACAGTCTTTAACACTACGTCTATACATGATACAGGACTGTATGTTTGGGGTGTGGATAGTGAAGGAGCTGTGTAGTGTCTTTATGTCCTGGGCTCTTTTAGATTGCCAGCTTTCCTTCAGGGATAATCCATGTTGTGAAATTGAAGTGCAGTGCTGGAATATCAATTCTTTTTCTTTTTTTTTTTCCTGCTGAGGGTTAAAAAATGAAACTGCTCGGTGGATATGATGAACCCGTTGGAGCAATCTGACATCAAGATGACAATATGGCAGGGTGGGGGCGTCTGTAGAGGGGTTAAAGCTGGGGAAGAGGCGGCTTTAAGAACTGGACAAATGTTCACTGTAGCACTACGCTGCAACTATAAAGATATTCATTTTTTTGTGTATGATTTTAAAGGAATAGTTTGACATTAAGGGAAATATGCTTATTTGCTTCCAGGTTGAGAGGTTAGATAAAAAGATCGATACCATTCTTCTGTCAGATCTGTCCTTTAATTGAATTAATGTATTAATTAAGGATTAATGTCATTGTCAAATCTGTCTTAAATGGAGCCAGCAGACTGTTAGCTTGCTGGCTGTAGCTGTAAACAGAGTGAAACAGCTATCTTGGCTCTGTCCAAACCATAACAACATTAACATGTATCTTGTTTGTTAAATTCATACCAAAAATATCACATTGCAATTCTTCCCCCATATAATACATAGTCTGACAATGAATTCCTGTAAAATAACACAGGATGTGTTAATTCACGAGCTTTAGAGGTGCAGATAAATTTGGTATGGTCTTCGGACCGAACCTGTTTCCAAATATTTCCGGTCTTTGTGCTAAGCTAAGCTAACTGGCTGCTGACAAAAACCTTATATTTAATGGAAAGATATGAGGGTGGTATTGATATTATCCTAACTCTCCACCAGAAACGGAAAAAAAAGGAAATTCCCCAAACCGTCAAACTATTCTTTTAATGATGTAAAATGCTCCTGTGAAAGTATGTCCTGCTGGCTGCGCAGTTGTTAACTTTGGGGAACATCTAAGCCATAAAAATGATCTGATAAAGCCCTTTTGATATGTTGAGTCACTAACCACATCAGTGCCTGCCTGAGATCAAAGCAAAGTAAGTAGTTAGGCAAAGGTTTAAGCGGTGTAACGCGTCTGTTAGGTAAGCAGAAACAAAAGGAGGTACACTGAAACCAGCCGTCTGGTTTTGAAAACCTCAAAGTTAAAGGAAGTGATTTGACAAAACAAATCTGACTCAGTTGCAGTTGAAACAACACCTCGAGGTCAGATGGTTTGTTAATGCGACCGGGCAACAAAAAAATTTCATGTTGCTTCTGGCAAATGGAGTGCGTGCATACTCTGAGATAAGTGATACGCACCAGACAAGGTCATTTAAAAACAACTCTGTAAGAATAACTCTTAGCTTCGTGCAGGAGGGATGGATGAAAACTACCAGTGTTCTTAAGAGGTACAGGATGTGGAACTGATTAACACAGAGCAGCTACACTGATTACACCGGCTGAAAAACAAAAGGCAGGTACGGTTCACTGGTTATTCTCTAATAGACATTCATTGGGTTTTGTGCGAGGACTACAAAACCAAAACTCTTGTCTAATTTGGTTGAATTAATAAGCCATGTCCACATCTATTCACCTGGGTGCAAGCGGTGGCTCTGTGAATTCCATGGCCCCGCCGTAATGGAGGAGAGAGAGGGGGAAAAGGAAGGGCGGCCGACGTCCCGTGACTTTCATAATCCCAAATTCAGCGTGCACGTATCAACGCCGCGTACGGAGGCGCGCATAGTGCACACTCATTCTTGTGTTCATCCTTCCTCGTGCCCCGGCAGTACAGCTACATGCGTGGTTTTTTTTATTGGAGGAATTCTTTATTTTGAGGTCAGGTCCAATCTGACCCACAGTGCTTTACAGTACAAATCCCTGATAGCAGACAGGTGCTGGATGGACTTGGCATTTCCATGAGCTTTTGACCTTGACTTGGCTTAGGAAAAACATTATTGTTATTGTTTACCTCTTAGTCCGCAAGCCGCACAACTTATCATCCATGGACTTGTATGGGCCTAAAGCATTCTGCTCATACACAATGTGTGCAAACAAATAAATAAGGGTATACATGATTTATTCTCCCCCTCTGGTAAAACATTGTACAATGAGCTACTTTTTTTGTTTAACGCTATTGTCCTTTGAGATAGATTGCACAATTCTTAATCTAATTAAGCCTCTGCAACAATGCTGAGTTTGAGTAAAAACAAATAAATAAAGAGGCAGTTTTTAGCTCCAAAATTAGCATTTTATTTGGATGGTTGGGGTCAGAGATGTATAATTTGTTTTCCAGTACACATGGTTATCCACAAGGCTTCAATCCAAAACCTTTTTCCAGTCTTAAAGCTGATTCAGTAATTAGTGCCTAGCATGTCATCCCACCCCACCCACCCCTTTTTGGTACAAATTCAACAGTTGTGCTGACAGGATCACTACTTTTCAATTTTTATCAATGTGTTTTTTTTTTTTTTCATATTTTATACAAAAAACTCTCTTAACTTCTACACATTTAATGTCACCCAGATTTTTATTCATTTTTTTTTTCACTTTGTAAATAAATTTGGGAAACAACATTTTTCATTTTTGTTGTCATGAAAAGATAAAAACATGCAAAAAACTTGAATTTGTAGTCCAAATCAAACATTTACAGGTTTGGAACTTTTTGCACTTTTTCATATACTACATCAAAAGAAAAAGATAAAGGAAAAAAAAAAACATTATGTACACACATCTTTTTACAGTGAAGTAAAACTTGAAAATATCAGATGATGACTAAGGCAAATGAAGTGTACATAGATTAGACCAAAACAGTTTTTTTGTTGTTTTTGTAAAATACTACATCACTTCAGAAAAAAAAAAAAAGAAAAACAATTCTGCTACAAAAGTATGATTCATAACTCCCTTTATTTGCAACCAGCTGCATAAGTTTAATTTTTTAGTGAAAAAGTCTAGAAGTCTAGCGTACTGTACAGTGCTGCTCTTAATTGTTTTTCTTTCCATCCAAGCTAACAGATGATCCTTCATTTCTTCATCTTTGTAGTTTATTTAAATAATCTTCAACAAACAGGAGCATTGTGTAACCAAAGAAAAAAAAAAAAAAAGCATGTAGAAGCATACCAGAGTGTAACATACTTTGTTTGAAATCACTCCAAAAGTCAGTACCATTAAAGCCTTGAACATAAAACTAATCATTTAGATCCAAAAAAATGTACAAAAAGGCACATTATATCCCAGTGCTTCTGTACTGTGAAATTCAAGTGTAACTGAGCGCATTCAATACCAACAATCCAAGTGGTGACAGTCCACCAGGGTTCCCTCCCACATCCTCCATAACTGGACCACAGCCTATGCCTAA
Organism: Dicentrarchus labrax; assembly: GCF_905237075.1. Classification (NCBI taxonomy): domain Eukaryota; kingdom Metazoa; phylum Chordata; class Actinopteri; family Moronidae; genus Dicentrarchus; species Dicentrarchus labrax. Next base: position 15,037,222 of record NW_026136701.1, read on the forward strand.
GCTTTCAACAAGCATATGTATGCGTAGACTACAACAATAAGCCTAGGTTGGTTGTTTTTTGAAAAAAATTTCTGAATCAGTGTTTATTTTTTGTTTCTTTTCTGTCACAGTTCCGTCTCTCAGGGAATATCAGAAGCTGTCCATGTCCATCAACAGGAAATCTTTCCTTTTCTTCAATTTTTTTTTCTCCTCCATCTTTTTCATCCTTCAAGGAGTGGCTGTGTGTCCTAGTCATCGCTTCCGCCGTACATGTCTGCCAGTTTTCTAAAGCGAGGGCCCCAGTCGTTGAGGTAATCGTAGTCCTGGTCGCCCCCGCTGCTGGAGGAGTTGAGGGAGCTTAGGGACCCAGCTGTGGAGCCGCTGCCCTCATAGTCGAACACTAGCAGGGAGTCGTAGGGAGGAGCGGTGGGGTCGTTGTCTGCTGCCTTCAGTCCCTGTGCCGACGGAAATAAAACCACAGTTTGATGAGAAAAGATTAAGGCATGTCAGCACACCAACACCGTCTGCAATAAGCAGGGAGTCACATCACCCCCCCCACTCCCACTGCTGCACACAAACAGGCTAATCTATCTGAAAACCAGTCAGTGGTTCTACCTCCGCTTGTTCAGGAAATAAGATTAATCAGGCTCTAGTGTTTCTGTGAGTTTCCTCTGTGTTTTGGTCGGGGACTCTGCTGATGTTTCTGGTATGTAGGATTATCTGCTGCTTGATCAAAAGCCAAGATTGAGCATGACCAGCAGCCTCTGATGATTCGTTTCATCCACTGACCCCTCAGCAAGCTCCCCCCTCTGTCTTCAAGGGCATCCGGCAAGCAGTTCAACACCAGGACTAATACTTTTTAATCTGTAATCTAGATAGCAACATCTTTAATATATCATATTTATCGGACTCCCACCTAAACATTGGAAATAAGCACTGAGCTCAACCGAGGCTGAGATGAGAGGAGCGTGTGTGTGTGTGTGTGTGTGTGTGTCTTTATGCGTTATCTTGAGGCTCATGGTGCTGGTGGGGGTGGTTCTATTTTGAAGATTGCACTCGACATTCCTAGAAGTCCTCATAGCGTCATGAGAGGTCCTTATGGATTGCTATTGATTTCCAGCATCATTCCCTAACAGGACTCAAGAGACTTGATGGATTGCTAATCTATGAGTTGAGATGTGCTTTGGCCATGGACCACTTTGGATCCGAGCCTGGTTCTCCCCCTTTTATCGCCACAACTGAGGTACCCAACAAATAATAAATGAATTAACAGAAGTGGAGCAACATAACACTGAGAAACGAGACCTCAGCTCATTGGGAACTTGTCAAAGATTTATAGTTTCCTCTATGCTGCCATTATAGCGCTGAAATGCTCTCAAATAAAAAGATGGATTGAATTAAAGTGCCAGGGCACTTAGCGATTATTTTCCACTTGTTAGCTTTCGTTAAGTATTTGCTCAGGGCTGTGGCGCTGATAATTTGGTGGGAAATATGACAGATGGATCGTTCATTACAATTACAACCATAATCGCTCTGCTGGTTATAGCCCCCTTCCATCTACGACCAAAACCCCACTGGCAGTTTCATAAGGTTAGTCAATCACAGAACTCAGTCTCGTAATTTCACTCTAACTGAGTCATCCGCTGTGTGGGAGACAATCCCGGCTCTCAGTGAAATGGTGAACTGTCCTCACTTTTTGGAGTTGCTCTGTCCCACAGATAACAAAAGAGACGTGTAATAAAATCCACTGGTATTTCTATTCAGAGACAACCTTGCCAGGGCTGAAATAAAGCACTATGCAAAACAATGAATGCAATCACTTTGGCTTTGTGGCGCTGTGTCCACCTGTGACCAATAGAGGTCATGTCAAGTCAGTGCTAATGTATCCAACGTTGCCCCCCTCTGTGGGAACAGACCAGGAGCTGACCAATAGACGTTTGTTTGTCCGACTGTGGGGTTAAAGTCCTTATGCTAAACCTACATTTTTTTGTCCCTCTAATTTAATTAAGAGCCAAAAGCTCCCGGGCGTGTGCACATTACAGGATGGAGATCAGACCCCATTCCCCCCCCCTCCTCCTCTGTCTCCCTGCTCCTCTGGCAGCTAGCCCTTATCAGTTAGGTCAGATTCCAGCTCCATGTGAGCGCTGGAGCTACCATGACTGAGCTTTAGCGACAGTCAAATCTGGGACTAAAAACAGATCAACATTGCCTGGTTGCAGCGAGCGTTTTCTGGGTCAGGACGCTCAGACATGAAACGTCTCAAAGGTCTTGTGAGAATATTAAAATGACAAGTCTGATGAAGTATGACGTGTATTGTGAAACTTCACTGAGCAGCACAAAAACATTAAATTCCTCTCAATATCAGCTGTTACGACAAGTGTATTAGGTGTATTCATGAGACAGGGCGAGAGTGAAAATGAGTGGTGCCTGGGTTAAAGGATCTGAGAGATGGATGGTCGGGGACCAGAGCTGAAAGAGCAAGTTCTAATCTAAAAACATGGGCGCCATCCAAAAAGTAGGAGAGAACTCCATTTGTAATGCTGTGAAACTCTTGTCTGTTGGAGCTTGTGAAAAATACATGACTGCTCTTTTCATTTTACATTCTCCCTTCATGCTGGAGTCAATGATGGCCTCAGGCAAACGAGGGCACTCTGAACAGTGCACTACGATAGAAAGCCAATGTATTGCTTCTCTCATCTTCCATTTCTATGCTGACACATCTATAACTTTACTTTGGCAGAAAGTAAGGAGAAAAACAATTATATCTAAGCGAGTTAGCATCATGTACTTTTTGGGGCTTTATGCATGTCTGAGCGGATATATATGAGATGAGAAAAAGTTTCTACTTTCTGCTGGGAAAAGATGAAAACAATTCTCCTAATAATTGATTCAATTTTAAGGTACTTTTTTTCCCCCACTACAAGGCGGTGCACAACTGCTTGATACTGAGTCTTATGAACCAAACTGTTTATTTAGATACAAGATGATTATAAGAAAGTCAGTCAGCTTGAAAATGAAATTTAAGTTTTGTGACAGCGCTGATCATTTCATTTTAGCTCTTCTCCTGGGATTTGATTTCACTATACAGCACAACAATCCCAGTTGTTGCAATAATCTTTTCACGCCCCGGTGCTCTTGCTGAACCGTGCGTTTACCTCATTGATGAAGTCTCCGATGTCTCCGGGGTGGGGTGCTGCTGACCTCATGGGGTACTGTGGCTCAGGGTGGAGGGGTCTCTCGTCTAGACGGCGGATTCCCACCGGCTTGATGGCATCAGGCTCTATCGTGTCCGGCTGCTGTAGCTGACTCAGGTCGTAATCCTGGGGAACACATAGACAGACGGGAGTTAGCTGAGCGGCGTGACGAGACCCCAAACCGAGTGTGATTATTTAAATACGTAAACACATCCTGTGCTGCACAGAAGAAGAGGAGTTCAACTGAGTGGAGGAGATTTTAAAGTTAGAATACAGCGGGAAGAGTTGAGGGAACACAAGGGAAACTTTAATCTTCTTGTCTGTGAAGCACAAGCCCAGGGACAATTTGACACATTAAAAGAGCCAGCACTGAGGGGGTCCAAGCTGAGGACCACATCATACGCTGCAGAGTGTTTGTACTTGTGCGGCGTGCTGCAGGAAGGATGTGCAGGCGACTGTTTTGCTCTAATCAATGCCCAGACACGGGATGGTGGATATCCATAAGCCATTGCTAATCCTATTAACATTACCAAGGCAACCTGAATGGCTCGCAGTTTGTGCAAAGTCATGGGCAGGGAAGGAGGAGGAGAAAGACTGAAGAGAGAAGAGGAGTTAGCAGAGGGAAGAAAAAAAAACAGGCTGTGGTGAAGAGCTGAGCAGAGCTGAATGACTGGATGGTATCACAGTGACAGCAGATATGATAGAGAAAATGCCATTTGAGAATCAGGGTGTGTGCCTAATAAGCGTGCATGATGGATTGTCCCTCTTTAGAAGATTTTCGGTAATCCATCCATCTCTAATATCCCCCTTCAAAATTGTCTTTGCTCAGTTGCACATGTACCTACACAAGCGCGCGCATGCTTGCTCACTCCCAGAAGAAAAGAAAAAAAAAGGGGGTTGCAGATGCTCCAATAAAAAAAAATAAACATGAGAATAAATATACACCCTGTGATGATGCACAAACAACCCACATATACAAACACAATGCGGGCACTTGACAAACACTCAACTCCACACTAATAAGTATCATCTCAAATCTAAAACAAACATTGATTATTCATGTGTAATTTGATTTTATGGGGAATGACAGTAACCCCGAGACTAGCTGGAGAAGAACGACGGTCATCACACATCACTCGATATAACGCCATCCATCATCTTTAGTCCGTTTCAGTCGGACTCCTGTTCGACCTTCTCTGAGGTCACCCACCGGAGGGGTCAGGAGTTGGTGACGGGAATTGCAACGGAGCCGTATAATGGCTGAACTAAGCAGGAAGGTCTAATGACATACCAGCCCCCCTTTAGGGAATTGACTCCTCACACGTACACTGGCCTGGCGAAATGGCTGCCCCTGGCACTCATGACCCACATTCAAACATGGGAGACTGAGCATCGCTAAGCCTTGTGAGACGTGGCTGAGCCATTTAAAACAGAACTGAGTTTATTACTTGCATAGTTTTTGTCATAATTCCTACTATACCCATCTGTAGATATTAGGGATGGGGGCGATCCGATCCAGTATCGGTATCGGGACCGATACCAGCGTAATTCACGTATCGGAATTTCCCGATCCAACCTGCGCAGATTTCCGATATCCATGAGCCATGTCTGCGCTTTAACGTTGTCTGCTGAAATGACTCCACAGGTGATTCCTGCCGGCCAGTCTGCTAGCTGGCTGCAAACTGGGAATGGATTTGCTGAACGGAGGTGCGGCTCAATGAGACACAGAGTTATGAGACACGCCCCCGCTCAGGAAATCCATTCTGCAGTTTGCAGCCAGCTAGCAGGATAGCATTGAGCAGCATTGTGGCTAGCCAACATGTCCGCTGTGTGGAAATACTTTACACTGGAAACACCGCAGAGCAAGACAGCAAAATGCAATGTTTGCAAAGCCGTAATTCAGAGACGCGGAAGCTCCCACGCGTTGTACAACACTACGAACGGAATCAAACATTTAAAAAAAGCACCACACAAAACAGCACGAGGATCTTTTAGGCGAGCTGTCAGGAATCACTTGTAGAGTCATTCCAAAAACAAGGTAAACTCCAGGCAGACAACGTGAAGGCTAAAGGGATTACCGAGTGTGTGTGTGTGTGTGTGGCGCGCACGCACGTAGGATGTTTACAGTTATTGCACTTTTCTTATATTTCAGATAATTGACATTTTAAAACCTTGATTTGTTGATGCTACAAGAGCCAGTTTCTTGATTTGTGCTGTTCAGATGCACACTGTTTAATTGATAGTGTGTGTGTAAGATGTTTACACACATGCGTTTACACTTTTCTTATATTTCAAGACTATTGCCTCCGCCACCGTCTCGTAGGTTTTAGTGCCATCATCGTAGAAAACTTTGAGCCGGGCTGGGAACACAGTTTGAAATCTTATGTTATTGTCCTTCGGGACCCTCTGTGCCTCCGCGTATTCCCTCCGTTTGGCCACAATGACCGGTGCATAGTCGTAATATTTCAAGAATTATTTGACATTTTGGGAATTTAATAAATATTGACAGGACAATCAATTTGAAACCCTTACAGTTTATTTCAGCCTCATATAAAATCAACAATAATGATAATAATAATATTAAAGCAAACACAGCTCTGGTATCGGAATAGTATCGGTATCGGACGATATCCAAATTCAGGTATCGGGATCGGATTACTTTCCATAGTTGCGAGCACACACAGGTTTTGGGTGGGCTCACTTTTGGCTTAACCGACAAATAAAACAGTTTAGATAATCTAGCTGAAGTGCTGTCTTACAGTAAAACGTTTGACATTTTGGGGAATTTGCTTATATGCTTCCTTGCTGAGAATTTGATGAGAACATTGGTATCACTCTCATTCAATATAAAGCTGGAGCCAGCAGCCGATTAGCTTCACTTAACACAACAACTAGAAACAGGGGTGCAAACAAACAGATTTTGTTACCTTTGGACAAAGCCAGGTTAGTTGCTTCCCCCTTTTTCCAGTGTTTGTGCTAAGCTAAGCGTCATATTTAAATATCAGCAAGAAGGCCGTTGTGTTTCTTGCTCAGTTGGACTAGCTGTGGCAATATGGATCCCAAATGTACAATGTTGTAATAACTGAAATAACGGCCAAAAGAGCAAAACTAAGGCCCATGTAGCAATAAACCGGAATTATTACTTGTTTTTATCTCTGGTGACAAATACGTGAGGCACTTATACTCTCTGTATAAACAGGTCTGATTCGTTTTCTTTCATTTACTACATGGGATTGAAAAACAAATCAAAAGCCACACTGTCTAAGGTTAATGTGCATCAAATCATTCTGAGGTCCTTTGAAAAAGCAGATGACTCATCTCTCTCTTACATTTTTCTTTTTCACATGGCGAACCTGTGCATGGCAACTTCTCAATTTGCTACTATTTCTAGATTCTTTTTTCTATGTCCGGGGAGCGCGGCCCGATCAGCTGTCTGCCTTTGATGAAACGAGTGTTTCACAAACCAATACAAACCAGGGCAGTGGCAGCAGCAACTAAAATCATATACTCTGAGAGCACCCAATGGTCTGACACTTCAATTTCCTCCCCAGCAGGAGATAGGGAGAACAGAGGTGGGCATTATAAAGACCACATCGCTGGGAAAGTAAGGGCCATTTTTTACCCAAGACTGACTCTCCCGATTTCCGCAGACAAGACCATTTTCTCCTGGCGCTCTGCCCTCCTCTGCGCCACTCAAAATGGAAGCTTGTTTTCCCTCAATAAATTGCTGCACCCGCTCGTTTGCCTTTGAGGGGTGTTATATCATCCAACGTGTTCTGGTCCACAAGTTTGTGCATTTTGTGTGTGAAAGTGAGGAAGTGAATACACAAGTGGTTGCACTCCCTCCTGCCTAATCACTGTCTGACGTGTAATGGCTTTCCAGTCATATTGTTACCTTAGACAGAGCTTCATTATTGTGCCACAGCAGATGTCTATCTCCAAATGACATCAGCTTACCAATTACAAGTCTCCCAGGCTAATTTGGCACTGTGCTGGGTCAGACCAGGGTCTCCTACTCGTTTCTGCTATACCCAAGCCACCAGAGCACTTCAGCTAGTAGCAAGAATATAGCTCATTTGGTACATTACTGCCTTTTTTATGAAATGGTTCCGTTCTGCTAACAAGGGGCCATTAGGACAATTGAATTTGTGTCTGTGTGTGTGTGATCAGTGCAGGGGGATGAAGAGATGTGACTTCATTGATGCCTGTGGCACTGCATTTCTGTTGTATGTGTGTGTTTGTGTGTGTAAGGGTTGTGAAGCGGGAACCAGTTCCAGTTGAGGAAACACTTCCAATATTTCCAGAACTGATTGGATCAAAATGTGTTTGTCTTATTGATTCCAGATTTTTCGATTTCCACCTCCTTTTTAGGAAAAGAATGTACTATTTCCAGTTTACGTGGAAAACGGTCTTACACCTTATTATGAATAACTGTGAAGTGTATCTTGGAGCAGCGTAATGAGCAGGACAAGCGTTAGAAAGAATGTTTGTATGCTTGTAAAAATATTGTAGGTGGTCCTCTTTCTGTTTATGCTGCTTCAGTTATACAGAAACTGCTAATGCTGCATAGTGTAGATGTGACCTGAATGTTACTAACTTACACTAACCCTTTTACAAAAAAAAAACAATACTGCATGGTATGTAGGATGTTATATTCATACAAAATATGATGACCAAATTCCTCTGCTGAAACCAAAATAATTGTTTTCTGATATCAAACTACCTTTTTTATAATTTAACAAAAGGAGCCAAAGTTTCTAGTCATAAAAACACAACAGAATTGTTAAGGAGTCTGCAATGTATGCGTTTACCACACAATTCTTACCTGATCCTCCTCTCCACCACCTTCCTCGTCGTACTTGAGAATGTTGTCTCTCACATCATCCTCTGGATCGATGAGGAGCTGCTTCGCCTGACGTTCTTTATCGCGGCGTTTCATCCATACCACAAACAGCAGCACGAGAACTGATAGACAGGCAGAGAGAGAGAGAGAGGGAGAGAGGGAGAGGGGGAGAGATATCTCATATTACAAAACATAATAACTTACATATTTTCATTCAAGTGTAATCGGATCCCATGTTTTAGAGCTTGGATGGGGGCCTGATCAAGGCTATCTTTTTGGTAATCCTACAGTAATCTAGCGATATCTCGGATAATGTTTAGCTGTCTTTATAATCCCTGTGTGCGTTTGTGTGATGTGTTGTTTGAGAGAGGCACTGAGACACTCACTGAGGAGGATGATGATGCAGAGGAGGATGGCGATGATGGCGCCAGTGCCCAGGCCGGCCGCCATGATGTGTTGCTGGTCAGTGCAGTCCCCATTGATGTCACACTGGCACACTTTAATCCGCAGATAGGAAGTGTTGGACATGGGTAGATTGCCGGAGTCTGTGATTATGATGGGGATCTCATAGATACCAGTTTCAAGGAAGCTAATCTTCAGGCTCATCTGGGCATAGTCACCTGAGAGACGAAGACGAGCAGAGTGAATGAGTGATCCATGGTGGCTCCTTGTCAGAGCAAATACATAAAACGTAATGGGATAAGATATTAAGTTGTTTAAAAATAAAACATCATGTTTCTTTAGCAGAGGAGTCTTTCAGGGGGGATTAAATCAAAACTCTGAATAGTTGTTCATATAGGCCGTGTTCACAGTACGATTACACTCCTATTACCATAAATATGCAGCATAAATTCATACCTGGAAGTTGCATCAGCATATCTAATCCAAAACATGGTCAGGATTTAGATTTGGAGCTTACAAATCTACTGAATACCTTTTGATAATGCTGCTTAGGCTAAATTCCCAGTAGCGATAATCCAAATGCCATTATCCTATTAAGATATATTCACTGCTTTTCGACTCACACTGTCTAATAGCTAACAAACAACAAATTAGTTATTCCACTCATGTTGTTTAGTTCAAATTAGCATAAACAATTAATGACTGTTTGGTAATGTTAATATAATATTACATTATAGTGTCTGTCCCAGCTCCACCTGACCCTTCTGCAGTGTTATAAGTGTTATTTAGGAGGATCACAAATCAAAGTCTCAAGCTTTAATTATGAAACAACGGTTTTCTTACTAAATATTAAATGCCACTAATTGAAAAAATGCTTTTCATTTTCCAGTAGCAAACACAAATTAAGGCCAGCTCAGGCCAAAAAGCTGAACTGAACCCAACGTAAAGATTATACTCATGTTATATAGTAGTATACAATATGAATCTAACTGGGATTATTGATGTGAAGTGTGTGTGTGTGTGTGTGTGTGTGTGTGTGTGTGTGTGTGTGTGTGTATTACCGCTGATTCTTGTGATGGTCCAATTTCTCCTAACATCTGGGGGGCGGTGAGCTAACTCAAAGGCAAACGGCCCAGCGTTTGGATTCAGGTCTCCATCGAGTGCGGTGATGTTGATGGCATTTGGCTCTGGCTTTTCACATATCTCTGCCTCCTGGGGGAACACCTTGGGAGCATTGTCGTTGATATCCAGCAGGTAAATCTGGAGAGTGCCTGTGCCACTTGCTGGAGGTACACCTGCATGGGTTACAAAATGGCACACACACTCAGCACATACATATTTATGAAATTTATAAAAAAAAAAAAATTTTTCTTTTACAAATTTACATATGGATAAGAAACAATACTATTGAAATACAGTCTCTCATTTTGCAGTCATTATGTAGTCAACACAAAAAAAGTAAAGTATGGAGTTTATTCCTTGGGTCTTATGCTGAGACACTCTAAACAGCTATTTACTGTAGTAGGAGAAGACCCTTCTAAACTGCATACTGATCTGAGAATCTAATCTCAAGTGAGGAGGTAGACAGAAAAAGAGAGATATCAGAACATTTTGGTAGTGAGTGTGTGTGTGTGTGTGTGTGTGTGTGTGTGTGTGTGTGTGTGTGTGGGTGCACGTGTGTGTGAGAGAGAGACTGAAGAACGTCTTCCTGACGAAGGACACGGGATGGGAATACTAAAGCAGACAAACAGAGCCCACTGTCGCTCCTCTCAGGCTCCTCTATGTATTCACTCAGCTAAGAGGCTTTTTTACCATTCAGGCCACGCTCAAAGGAGCTAGTCATCCAATCCTGACCCATTAATGCTGAGAAACCTCTTTATTGGTAGAGTTTTTAAGCCTATTGGCCTAAGCTATGCTCCGCAGAACAGGGTAAACCTGAACAGAGGTAAATCCCACCAGTGCAGGGAAGAGGTGAATGTATCCACATGCTGGATGGTTCTGGGATTGCTAGCACATTAACCTTCAACTAAGGTGGTCAGCGTTTTAGACATGCCAAGTGCCTGGTACAAGGTTGACCTTCAAGCATGGAGGATGTCTTTGTGGCTGTAACTGAGATCGCTTTTCTCAACAGATACAGTGCAGTTTATGCACTGGCTTCAGGTGAAAAACATCACAGAGGGAGTCAAAGTGATGCTAGGTGGAAGATTGACCTTTGAGAGCTAGGCTACATTAGACATCCCCATGCTTACTTTTGAAAAAGGCAGCATTATCTACTCCTGAATGCCCTAACAATAATGGCCTGGAATAGAGTGCTTGTGCAACCGCCAGGCTAAAACACCTAGACCATGTAACCCGTGCATCACAGGAGCTCAACAAGGTATTTTTGGCAACTGCAGAACCACTTGAATGGTTACATACCACTGTCAGAAGCCAGGAACGTTGCATTGTACAAACTGTTCTTCACGAAAGGTGACTCTCGGTCCAAAATGGCAATTGTTGTGATACGACCGGTGTTCGGGTCAATCCTTAGCCAGTTGGCTGGATCGGAGAGTTTGGAGTATCTGAGGGAAGAAGAAAAAGAGACATACACATTATAATCCTTACTATTCACTTCAATCTGAAATTTAAGTCATTCTTTGTCTGCACGTTCTTTTATAGAAGCAGTGAAAAAGTTTAAAAAGGGTCAATTTTGTTTTGTGCAGAAGTAAATTGTGTTGGTGAATTTACTCTTCATTTCCAGTTTGGCATCCCTTTCTTCTAAAAACACTTTTGTTTTTATTTGTTTACACAGAATAAATATTTTAAACATCATGCATTTTACATAATTATTCCAACTTTTGAGAGCAGCCTCACAGGGGAGACAAACTGGTTTGTTGTTATCAGTAGCTCAAACTAATTTGTAGGACAAACCGTGGAATTACAAAGCTAGCTTATTTCACATGGACTGTTTTCAGGCAGATAAACTCTTCCCTGGCCAAACAGCTGTGAGGCAAGATGATGAAAAGGGAAAAAAAATAGGGCTTGTTCAACAAGAATGAGATAGAGAATGCTGGTTGGATAGTGTTATTTGAGTGGGAATGATGCAGAATGTGACCAGGGTGGCAAGTCAAGAGTTAAGCTATCGTGTAAGACACAAAGGAGTACTGTATAATCAGTGATAAACCTATGGGCATTCTTATTGCTGTTGTTGCTAATTATGTTGCTATACATGTATTATAAAATATGTGTTTTAAACATATGTGCTGGATGCTTATAGGAGAACAGTCTAAGAAACGAAGCTAACTTTATATGCTTCATACACCTGTGAACTAGACCTGGCTCCCTTGATAGGTGTATAACGTTTCAGTCAAACAGTACTCAACCTCCTCCTCCTCCTCCTCCTCCTCCTCTCCCATTTCCTTTTTACTGTAAAATCTACCTGATGGTTTGCTGCATGAAGCGATCAGGGTCCTGTGCCGTGAAGGTGGTCAGCGATGACTCAGGCATCATTCCCTCCTCCAGTTTAACAAGTTTGGGGTTGGGCTCGAAGTATGGACTCTCATTGACATCGATCACTCTGATAGAGACGGTGGCGGTGGACTGACGGGGAGAGTGGATGCCTCTGGCCAGAGGAACCTCATTCCTCGCTTCCACTGTGAGCACATACGTCCTACTGATTTCGTAGTCAATAGGCTGGAAAACAGTAAGAGTATAAAGAGAGGGATTCACACATCACAATGGAGGATAAATAAACAAAAGAAAATCATATTACATTTTTGGTAATGTGAGAGAGAATTAATGCTTTTTCTTCCTCCTCAATAACAAAAACCAAAAACCCTTACTGTAACAGTGAGCTGAGATAAAGAACACTGTATCCTTTTGAGGTCAGTTGTAAGGATATACGACGGGAAGAGAGCTGGTGTAAGAGTTGTGTAACCAACCAATATTTTTTAAAAGGGGAAATGTTAAAATTGTGTTTTAATGATATATTATGAGTTTGAATTTACACATAATTCATGCTGATCATTTGCTAATAGCATGCTGCTTTACACAGTGCTTCTATTCTTTAAACTTAACTGGACAGTGGGAGCGAAATAATATTTAGACATATCCACTTCTACCAAATTCAGTGTATATTATAAAAATACACTCACAGACTATTATAACTGTCATATATTTAACCAACTAATCTAATCAAATTAATATCAATCTTAATATTAATGCCACCCCCAACCATCTCAGTATGGCATACATACATCCACTATATACATCCCCAAGGGAATAAAGGGGTGGAGTTTGAAGAGGAGGCCTTACCTTGACGACTGTTACTAGGCCCTCGTTAGTGGTCGGATCAGTGGGCACAGAGAACCTGCCGGTGGGGTCGCCCCCGGTGATTTTGTAGACAGCATTCCAGGCCGGAGTGTTGGGCTGGTCCTTGTCAGTCACCGTCAGGTTGGCCACAATGACATTCACACGGTTTTCAGGCACCTCACCGAAAAACTGCATGAATAAACCATGAACGTACAGAAGAGCGAGCTGTTAGTGATACTGCTGTGGCAGCAGAAAATACACCGAGCTCTGCCTCAGACAGCACAGCAGGACCAATCCTGGGTAAATAGACATCTAAGGTAACTTATCATGTCGTCATGGTCATCTCATTCCCTGTCCTCCCCTGATAGCACAACGGTAGCATTACAAATTTCAGTGATTCGCGAGCACAGTAAGTGCCTCTTTCACTCTGGCAGACATGCCCGTAGTTGCATGTGTCAACATTTGGAGGGGGATATAACACTTAACGCATGGCTGGCGACTTGTATATTTGTATGGCTTCAGAAACGCTGGGCAAGCAGAACTCAGTAAGTGAGCAGAACTGACAGTTGAGTGCATATGTCCACAATGGGGTGAAATAGGGGTCCTTATGATGCTTACTTTCGCTAAGATTACTGTGTTGATGTCTCAGATAGGAGTCTGTTTCTTACCGTCTCAGCAGTAAACTCTGGCGGATTGTCATTAATGTCAGTGACTCTGATGACAGCGGTGGCTGTGTTGGAGAGGCCGTACATGGGGTTGCCCTCCATGTCAGTGGCCTGGATGATCAGCGTGTACTGAGGCACTTTCTGGAGAGAAAGGGAAGAGAAGCAGTCGCAGGATTAAAACACAATTCTTTGATCTTTGAACAATATAATTCATTCTGTAGCCATGTTTGGAGCATGTGAATGTGCTCACTGAATTAGCAGTTAATGCAATCCAATCCAATACTCAGATAATAATTCCTATCTGTTAATTTTAAGAATGTAGTTGGAAGTGATGTTGTTTGTCTCATTATATTGAAAGTTATTACTTAATATTCCACCCCCCTTCGTATGTTTCTTAAGGAAAAACAATGAATATAACTAAACTAAAGTTTTATAAACATAGGATCTATTTCTGGACTACTGTTTTAGTTTGCGACAGACTTTAGTGTCCCTAATAAGCTGTTAACTTCGTGCACACCAATATTAATGTGTTCACCTAAAATGAAACAAATCTGAACTGGCTAGCTTTTTAATTATGATGACTAATGGCAGCTTTTATTATAAATGTGATATAGTCTCTATGGGGGCGGCGAGTTTATGCGTGCATGTGTGAAACTTGCACCTCTGCTCTGTACACCATCATGAAGCTAACAAATTACTCTTTTCACATTAAAAGCCACTCAGGTGACGGACCAGTTGCTAGGTAATGAGAGTTGGGCAAATTACTTTCATGGTGGCAACTGGCGGACATAAAACGGCGGCCCCAGGGCGGAAGTGATTGAGCAGCCACCTAGCCAGATTGCCCTCACTAGAATTGCACCAACTGGCTCCAGCTTTCTATATTTTATTTTTAATTTTTTTTATTTTCTCAAACAGCCATGAGATCCAATTAAATGACAGAGTGGTAGCATTTACAGCAGGGGAAATAGAGGGAAGGAAAATGCAAGTAAAGCTTCTGTTTTAGAGAAAGAAAGACAGAGAAGGCGAGAATGAGGGAAGGGAAACATTTAGCTGCTCAGTGATGCACGCTGCCTCCTTGTAAGAGTAAATAAGTGTGAAACAGCCAAGTCCATTTCTACTTTCTCATTTAGTTGGTAATCAGCAAATTTCACTTTGGCTCATTAGGTCTCAGACAGTCTGGATATTAGCAAATATACTCATGCTGTGTTTTGTCATCATATTTAAAAAAAAATACATAGCCCATTTACAAAAACATGGAAAATGGATATGTTGTAATACATCTAAAAACAGGCGGAAAATGCTAGAAGAAAATGAATTAACATAAATAGATGGCCTGGCTAATGAAAGTCTCACTTAAATGTCGATACAATCCTCTTATTAGCAGTCTACATTCACAAACACAACACCAGCAGCAACATTAAGGTGTAAGAAATCAAACGAAAGAGGGAAGAGAGACAGAATGAATGAAGGCCACAAAAAAGGAAAGAAAGAAGACGTGTCACACACCTCTCTGTCCAGGCCTGCAGCCACAGTAATGATGCCTCCCGTTTTATTGTTGATGGTGAACATATTGGAGGTCGGACTCTCCGGGTTCTGAGAAAGGATCTTGTAACGCAGCATCCCATTAGCTGTTTTGGGGTCATCCTTGTCAACAGATGTTACTGTCATAACAAATGTTCCTAGGGGATAGAAGGACAAAGACAACATGTAAATACTTTTATGTCATCTCTCAACTCATTTCTTTTTTATTGGCAATCAAATGACATTAGAATTTGAATGAATGGTACTAGTACTAGATTTATAGCTTTGTAATATAGACATCTAATGCTCTTTTTGTGATATTAAAATGCCACAGATCACTTTAATACAGCAGGAGCAAAGTTAATAGAGTGGGCACCCCAGGAATGCCATCAATGCTGTTTGATCTGCTAACACTAAAGCAGCATGTGAAGCTGAAGGCTCAGACTACAGCCAATCGGTTGTTCATACAGTGTAATGCTGTGCTTGGCTTTATACGTTATATTACCTGGCTTGGAACCCTCTGGAACAGTGCCGTTCCAGATCTGATGCGTGAACTCGGGTCTGTTGTCGTTCATGTCAATCACATTGATCACGATGTCAATGGGGTTTTCTACCTGGTTGCCGTTCAGGTCCACTGCGTGAGCTCTCAGCTGGGGGATACACAAACACATGTAGACTGTAGAACTGTTCAAGCAAGGAACTATGCAAAACAACATACTGGGACAAAACCTCAATCCACTCAATGTCACCGACTAAACTGCTGTGATAATTAACCCTACTAACCATTACTGAAAACATTTTACTGTGTGTAAAAAAGCAAACAGCAACCCTCTTTATTCAGACCAGCGTGACCAAGAGGGGAATTCTGTTTTTATAAAGAACATGTTCTTCCCACAACTAACTCTAGCATGTGCAGGGCAACAGAGAAACAAATGATTAGATTTAGTCAGATACCTGCCAGAGTCGACAACAACACAAGCCTTTTAGCTGGATTTTTATGGCAGTCTCGTGAAAGAGATACACTCCCGATTTTATTCTGTACTGTTGCCTACACTGGGTCAGGACGGGTTCAGTTCTGTTTTATGAAAACAACTCTGATCCGCTGCATTTTTTTTGCACTTCAAGTGTATCTTTCCTGCATACACACAACTGCAAGGTTGGTTACACAGGATTTCAACTCACGGGTATATCTATATTTCGATTCCAACCATTCATGCTCTAGAATAAATACAGGCAATACAGTATGTATTGAAAATCTACAGGCTGTGAACTGTATACATCATATGCCTTTGCATGTAATACTTTACATACTTTTTATGTCTACTTCAAGTGTAAAATAATTAATGGATTATACTGTATGTCATAGTGGGAAGTGCAAACAGTAAAATTAATAGTGTAAATGACAGGAAGTACAGGGAACAGCTGCCCCTGTAATGCTCTGCAGTTTACAGTTCACATACAGCTTAAATTGAACCAGTATGGACATCTAATACATCCCAACGTAGGGGTCGCCAGAGCTTCATGGAGGGTCGCAAAGCCTTCTTGATTTTAAAGCATGCTAGAAAACTTAAAACGTATACACAGTAGGCCTATATCTCAGCATTTGGTTCATTTATGTGAAGAAAAGTAAATGTAAGTTGTCTAACACAACAATGCCCAATTGCCACAGACAAGAAAACAGAATATGTCAAAAAGGAAGCCTATTAGATATGTATGATTATTAAATGATTAAAAATATATACAAATAGAACTGTATAAAAAGTTCCCTAAAATGGAAATCATCTGCTCAAAATTCCTCCAAATCACTTGGTTTACACACATTTCAAGTCAGTTTACTATATGATAGTAAACGTGTCACTTAAGGAAAAGGTTTGGGAACCACTGCTCCAGTAGATGAATATGCTGAAGTCATTAATTTAATTTTAACTACAACCTTGCTTGATATCTACCAGTTTATGTGTTTAAGCACATGAATAGCATTATAAACGGTGCTATATAATTTAAAGGCCAATGCAATGCTGGAGGTTTATCATAACGTAACACACACACACACACACACACACACACACACACACACACACACACACACACACACACACACACACACACACACACACACACACACACACACACACACACACACACACACACACACACACACACACACTCAATTCACTCAAAAACATCAAGTTAAATCCTTTAAATTCTCAGACGGATAAGTCACATTTCCTGGGAGACCCCAGTCTTCAGTGAATCTGAGGAGACCGTTTAGGCTACACATGACCATTAAGCACATGCCAACTGGCAGGAATGTACAGCACCGCCAGAGAACACATTTCTCTAAAACAGGCTGGAAACAACATTTAAAATGATAAGAATATAATTAAAGATGGGTTTTTTTTAAATAAGCTATTGTGTCGGACTTACATGGAAGTTGGAGATGTGCTCTCGATCCAGGGGCTTGTTGACGGATAACTCTCCAGAGATCGGGTCGATGATGAAGATGCCGGTGGGGGGTTGGTCAGCACCAGGGCCTGTCACACTGTATCTGAGGGACCGGTTTTTGTCATGGTCCGACCGGATCTGTGGTTGAAAAGATTTGTTAATAAAAGCTTCAAAACAGAACTTTAGCCTTACTAAATGTATGTACTGAACATTTATGTGTGTGTGATGTTTGCTTATTGGCTGACAACTTATTTTTCAGTATTTTATTATTCAATGATTAATTGTTAATGGTGTTTGGTGTTTAAATCAGTTTTATCAGTATAAAAAAAAATACAGATGGGGTAACATTTTCCCCATGTTCAAAGCAGAGGTGTTCAATTGATTCACATCATTTTCATTCTCAGCAAACCATTCTTATGTCCTGCATGAAAGCATCATATTTCTCTACTCTTTCATTCAGGTTTTTCCTTTAATTTGTCACCTGTCTGTAGTTTGCTGTGTAAAACATACTGCATATAAAGAGTGTGTGTCTGTGCAGTATTGAAGTTCTGTCTTGGCTGGGTTGTCTATTATGTTTGCCATGTAAGCCGAGACCCTCTGTGCCTACACCCTGGATTCATGCTGGGCAAACAGAGTATTTCCTCAGCCTGATATCATCCACTAAAGCTGAGAAGCATCCCTTCTAATATGGCTGGATTAAATATAATACATACAAATAGAATGTACACGACTTAACACTCTGTAAGGAAGTCAGCTTAATATGCTGAAAAAGGATCTACTTCTTAGCTGTCCCGAGTATTGCTTGTCCTCTGTCAGCCACCCACACTCAGCCCTGACCAGAGAGCTGATGCAAATGAATTGGGCTGTGTATGTCCTTGAGAGCCAGGATAAAAGGAGAGTAATATCTCAAAAGGCAACCGAGGAACAATTGCGATGGTGAGCACTTCAGATTTCTCTCTACTTCTAAATAATGCCAGGTTACATTGCTACCGACCGCCCCTGAAACACAAGATAAATAATACAGCGGAAAAAAGAGCCCTGACCTTTAGCAAAGTGCTGTAAGTATGAAGCATTTTGTTGAAGGCATAAGTCTCATGTCTGTGACCCTCTGAGTCAGAGCTCAGGGCAACAGGGACCTACAAGGTTGTCATATCAAGCAAAAAGCATTTTCTTTAAAGTGTGTGTGTGTGTGTGTGTGTGTGCGTGTGTGTGTGTGTGTGTGCGCGTGTGCGTATCTGTGCACGTATGTGCTTGGGTGAGCTATGTTACCCGGACAAGCTCTTGCGGGAATGGGCCTCGTGAGTTCTCTGGGACATTGATTGGGGGGATGACCCAGTCTCTCTTCATGCGTTTGAGTTGGCTATCCGTGTTTCGTGATGGAAACGTTATTTCCTTCAAATCCTTGGATATGACTGGAGGGACAGCAACTTCCTGGACCTGTGAAAAGGAAATGATTTAGTTCAAGAGGTGGGTACTGACTGTATCTATGCAATAAAATATGGGTACATACATTTTTAACCACGCTAGCAGGCTGAAATATCTCAACTATTGGATGGACTGTCTTTTTATTTTGTACAGACATTCATTGTCCCGAGAGGAGGAATCCTTGAGTGATCTTCACAGCCACCATGAGGTTAACATTTGTGGTTTTGAGTGAAATGTCTTAACAACTATTGAATGGATTACCATAAAATTAGGTAGACACATTCATGTCCCATGAATTGTAATTGCTTTGGTGTTTCCAGCATAGGGCTGCCCCCTAATACTCGCTGAGAAGAGTCTTGGTTGACACACTTTTTATTTGTCAGATAGTCGCAGAAAAGCAAAAACAACATCAAACTCTGTTTTCCTGCTGTGTCTTGTCACCGGGAATCAGAGTGTTGCAACACAGACCTTTTCTCTTGTAACACAGGGAGTCACTTACCGTTGCAGTGTTGCATATGCTAACTGCACTATCTAGTTAGCGGTCCTATTAGCTGCCATCGTGCCATAGTACTCCCTTACATAACTGCTGGTATGGCTGCTGACTCTTGGTCTTGTTATAAATATCCTGCATGAATCAACGCCTTAATCCTGATCGTGTAACAATTAGCCTACAATCAACAGCAGCACATGCCAACGCACATACTGACCTTACTGCAGAGAATGGCATTGTCGTCTGACCAACGGCCCTTCCCTTTTGGTTATACAAAAAGGAAATGAATGTGGTGATAAAAGGAAACAGGCTGCCATTTTCTGCAAAACCTAATAAGCTCCTTCAAATGTCACTTAGTACCTATTCAAACTGTGTTCAATCAAACAATCCATTCTTTTATGGCCTTCTTTGTAGCTTAAAATATCTGCAGTACAACATGTGATGATATGCCTTGAAACACTTTGGTGTGGCTACTGTTTGGCTACAGCAGCAGTTGCACACCGCCAGCGCTGGTTTGCTTTAAATGGCAGACCTCTTCTTATGTCCTGATAAAATGCACCCACACAGACAGACCAGCTTCCATAATGGATCTGCCATCCTCCCTCGCCTGTAATGAATGAGATTTGAAACAAAGGAGGATGGTACCTGCAAGCCAGACACTAAACACACAGATGGCTCAAATTGCCTATGCTGCTCCAGAGACTGAGGAGACTGAAATAGTGCCAGAGAAAGTTAAAATAACCTTGAACAAAACAAGGCAGGAAGGAAAACAGACAAACAATATGTAAAACCCGTCAATGTCAATGACTGATAGCTGGGATTTCAATGCAACTGTTATTTCTCCAAGTATTTTTTTCTACTGTTGCCTATAATCATTTGAATGTTGATCGGTCGATTGGTGTTGAAGCCATACAAACTGCTACAAAGTGTTCTATGCAAACAGAAATTAATTACCACTTTGCCACCTTATAACGTGACCCACATCCCACGCTCCCCCTCCTCTAACATCTGGGGAGCTGTCGGAGAGCTTCCACTAATCATGTTTGAAATCCGATTATACTGCTTTCACACATTGGAAATGCAGAGAGGCAAGCGGACAGATAGCGAAGGAGCATGCTTCAGAAATATCTATTACCCTATTAAAATGGCTGCGAGTGAGAGCAGTAATTATTTGCAACCTGTGTCTGGAATGATGAATGGCATGGTGGGTTTGTTCAGCCCAACACGCATCTATCTCTGGTGTGTTGGAGGTCTGCACCTATCCACACTCTCTGAACCCCCTCCATCTTCCGACTAGGAGTCTACTTCAGAGTCCAGGAGAGTGTTGGGTTGAGTGATGGCCTGAGTGTTTGTGAGTGTGTGGGAAGGATTAGGCATGTGCGTATTTTGCCCTTTTAGAAAATTCTCTCTTTCAGATACTGAAACATTCTCTCCACACGGAACTGCGGTGGAGTTGGGGTTCTAATAGGGATGGAGACAGTGGGCGAGGACACTCATGTTAATGAGGATATTGTTTGGTTGTCATTGATTAAAATGTTTCCCCAAGGCTGCCACATTCACGGACTAATAAAAAAATGTAATCGCTGATGTGATTAAGAGATGCGTGATGATTCATGACAATAATTATGCTGTGGGGAAGACAACCGCTCGCGACCTCATAAACGTGCGAGATACGGGAAAGTCAATCCCTGATTTCATTACGGACAAATCAGGGCAAACCCAAGAGCGCTCTACAGATACAGATCAGAGTAAGGCTGCTGATGATACAGCTGATAATTTGTATACACATGTATAGCCAATGTGAGGTTGTGACTTCTGTTTAAAAACCTAAAAAAAATTAAATCTATGTTTACCTGTTTGGGACACGCATGCATTTGCCTTTGACCAACTGACAACAGTGACTGATGGTATCATTAAAATCACATACCTGCAGTGTCACTGGCTTACGCTGGTTTTTGAAAAGCCATCATTACTAGCTACACGGTTAATTTCGACCAGCAGACCAATATGCCCGCAGTACTGACATTAACTACACATTACTGTTAGTATTAACTTTTAATCTGCACCCACATAAAATATGACGCCTGCCTTTCATGAGATTATCTGCTGTGCTCCGCACTTAGAAATAGTCACTTGTGGATATTTGCTTAAGTGTATTAGAGGGATAGAAAAGAAAGGCATATTGGTCTTTGTAAAACAAACAAGATTATTGCATTTGGGGGTGTTCATTAAGACACCAGAATCTAATGATCTGAGATCTCACAGCAATGATTATTAACAAATGCGCATAAAGGCACACTTATAGCCCAACAGAATGGGTCAGGGTGGAGAGTAGCTCACAGAGTCGAGAACAGCATGTGTGTGTTTTTGGTGTGTGTGTGTGTAGCATCACAACTAAGTTTAAAGCAACAGATATTATCTAATTGAACAGGATCACATAATCCACTGGCACCGAAGTTAAAACCTAACAATAACACAGCTTCTTTTCATTTCCTGGTTACAGGCAGACGGATGGGACATGTGCAGTGCTTTTTTGTGCACTTCCTCTGATCCTCAGCCAACCGCAATGTTGACATATGAGCACATGGTCATTCCAACTAATTGCAGATGACTGCACAACACGTCCAGCGGAACGGTTAGAGCAGCACTCTACAGCTCAGACAGATGCTTCCTGTCTTCCAAAGCACTGAAAGAGGTGCGTCCCCTTTTGGATGATAAGGCAATAACCTCACAAGCACAAGGCATGCTCACTGAAATCAACTTTATGAGGAGCTATTTTGCATCTGCTCTTGCTACCCACTGACCGTGTTGAGTATATGTTTGTGCTCCTAGTAAATTGACACATTAAGTTTTAATTAGCGAGCATCCATCCAGTCTCTCGGAACACCTGCTACAATTTAGGGAACCAGTCATCTGTGAATGTGCAGTATGCCTAATAAGCATAAGTTATTTGTTGTGAGGGGAGAATTGATCATTCCACCTTTCTATGGCAGTAAGACAATCAACAAACAAGTAAGAAATGTTATGGAAGTGTTTAAGGTATATTCACCTGCTGGCTGGAGTGTGTGGAGGGCGTCAGCATGACTTGAGTCACCCATTGCTGCTGAGTGGCGGTGTCACTAGCCTTGATCAACAAGAGCAACGCAGGAAGTGTAGAGTGCTGAATACTCCTGGCAGCATAAACTACTCCGTCGGCCTCTATCCGGAAGTCAGATGGGTTACTGCATTCAAACCGCACCAGACCACCTCGGCCACAGTTGACAAACCTCACTGCAAAAGACAGGGACAGATACGTTTTAGAAATTAGCCCGACAGTGAGATAGAAACCTGGAAAAAAAAACTAGGGATAGAGACAAGACAGGGGAAGACAGACAGACAGACAGACACATAGACCGACAGACAGAAGGTCCACAAAGGTTTTCTGATTCTCCTTCTCACTCATAAATTATTCACTTCAAGCTGTGCCCCAAAGGTATTGCTCAAAACAGGTGCAGTGGAGGAGAGAGTTGGAGGGAGAGGAAACTAAAGAAAAAAAGGGAAGCGTGCCCCTTAAGGGCTATTAAAGAAGAACCCCAAAACCCAAACCGTTACATTTAAAACCTGATGTGTAAATTAGACTGTCTTAATGGACCGCTGTGTTTGGCTTTGAGTAAATATATACAGCACGCATATATACATTCAATTCTTCTTGATAGATCTCCTTCTTTTTCTAGCTAAGGCCATTGCATGCTAGCTTTGTCCTCCATGACATACAGGGATGCCTTCCGCGGATGACTACCGATCCCAGCTCCTCAAGAGACCAAAGTAAGTGTGTGTGATGTTTATTTCATCAGCATGTTCGCACAGAAACCCACGCACACATACGTACACTGCAGACAGGTGGCTCATGGGGGCTCGAGTCCCTCCGGTGCCTCGGTGGCAGTGGTACAACACCAGTTCATGTTACAAGTGAGTGACAGTACAGCACAGTCTATGTAGTTCGTACACGTACACACGCGCATGCACGCGCTCACACACACACCTCAACGCCTCAGAGCTTCATTGTGTGATCCTTTTGTGTGGATATGTTTGCCTGGCAGGCCCCCCTCATGTTTATAGCACACAAAATGGTATAAAAAGAAAGGAGGAAAAAAAATCCTCCTGGCTACAGGGATCACAACGTCACCATATATCATTTGTGTGGAGGTTCTGCTAGTGCCGCTTTGAATTATTAAAGCAGATGTGGAAATACTTAACAAAAGCCTTGAAGGAGGGTGCCTAATCCTCCTTTGTGTTGCTACTTTGGGGACCCACTGATGTCTTCAGAGTATCATCTGCACTTGCACATCGAGTTCCTCTGGGCTTGGGGAAAGGATGCAGTAGAATAGTTCAGGGGTCTAAAGGAAGTCATAAGTTTAACCCCCAGGCTCAATTTAATAATTACCCAAACGCATGCAATCAATTCTCCTAAAGTGCACCACACCCTACAACTAATGAATCTCTCAGTGATGACAGCGGCGAGGCAGATGTTCTCAGATAGATGCTCTTGGTCCCAGAACTGACAAAGATGTACGTGTTTTCTTAGTGAGCAACTAAAGGCAGAATCTCAGAAAGCAACACAGCAGCAGGAAAGGGAAAGCAAATCTTCTTTTAAAAAGAAAAACTATTACTGAAACGAGAATGTGGTATTTAGATTTTTCCACTCTTTTCTTTAGCAAGAGCAAGCGTCCCATACAAACTAGCATGTTTTCAAATGTGAGACGTATAATGCGAGAGAGAGGGGGAGAGAGTGAGAAAGTGTGTGTGACAGAGAGAGAGAAAGACAGACAAAGAGAGTGAGTGGATGATGTCGCCTAAGGAAAAGTTTGGAAATTGACATGCAGCGTAATCACAATGTATTCATCCTGATGAAAATGCAATCTTGCTCTACTTTATCAAAACCCAAAAAGGCAAACAAATCTTCTACAAGGACCATGTTCTGCATTCTATAGCAGCTACTGCTAAAAGATTTAAACACAGCCAAAACAACAAAACTGAAAGAACTAGACTTTCTTTACCTGAAGAATTGCCATTCATCTAAATACTGCTTAAAGCACACACAGTGAAACTGCATTGCAGGAGAGCCAGCAGTTCCAATAATGAAGATAGAAGATGACAAGATCTTTCTTCTATACTGGAATACACTTGATATTGACCATCTCCTTCTTGGCTGCCTTTGTTAAATTACCCTTGACCAATTAGCTTTTTTCCCCCCTCTTTGAACCTGGCAAAGCTGACATCAGATAGATGACCTTCTCTCTCTGAAGGTTTTGCCTTAAAGCCAGCCGCCTGTAAACTCAAAGCCTTCAGGCAATCACCAGCCAGCCCAAGTCAGCAGATACTCAGACAGAGGTAGAATACAGAGTAAGGGTCTGTCAAAATAACTCACAATACAGCTGAAGACAGTCCATAGATTTAAGAACTTGGAGGTGGGTAATGTCACTCACACTGTTCTGACTCAGATGCTAATAGTTTATTTATTATTTTAGTTCATCAAACGTAAGTAGAGCTGAAACTATTATTATTATTAATCAATCAGAAAATGAATTCATCGCAACTATTTTGAGAATTGAATCATAATTTAAAGGTCCAGTGTGTAACATTTAACAGGATCTACTGGCAGAAATGGAATATAATATTCATGAGTGTGTCTTAATCAGAGTATAATCACCGAAATATAGGAATTGTTGTGTTGTTGTTACTATAGAATGAGCTGTTCTTATGTACAGACGCTGCGGGTTGCCTTCCATTGAGTCCACCATGTAGACCCACCATGTTTTTACAGTAACAAAGAACGGGCAAACAAAACACAGGCTTTAGATAGGGCCTTTCACCCTATTCACAGCCACCATAGTTTTTCCTACACACTACATCCCGTTCTTATTCCAAGACTGTCAAAATACAGACGAAAGCAGTGTTAAGTTAGTTTTAATCAGCAACTTCACCACTAGATGCCACTAAATCCTAGACACCGGTCCTTTAAGCAGTTTTTTGAAAGCAAACGGATTCTAGTTTCTCAAATGTGAAGTATGGACTATTGGTCAGACATTTTACAGAGTAAAAATTTTGTCTGATAACTATCAGATTGATTGACTGATAATGGAAATAATCATAAATTAGTTGCAGTTGAAAAAAAAATGAGGCCTGCAGGTATGAGTTTGGGTAGCATTTTGCTAACGGTTAATCTACTGCAGATCTACTTCTGCATTCTTTCAGCAGAAATACTTTCACTAGTTCCTCTCCCCCTCATTGTATTTTGAGGCATTCCAGTCACCATTTTGTCAATAGTTAGTAACAGGGAACCAGCAATGTAACACAGACTTGTCGGAGAAAAGTTTTATGCTATCAAGTCACTACTTATCACTCCTTCAAACCATCTATAAATCCATTTACGCTTCAGCCCATGTGTTTCCATTTTCTATCCATTTTCTGGCACTTTTGACTATACATGAACATGTGTCGTAGTGCACTTGACAGCAGCGTTTCCCCCTGAGAGTTATTTTAGCCCAGGTCTCTTGTTGAGCTGAGCTCCAGCTCTTTAACATCGTCTGAAATTTGGCCATCAGGACAGCTCTGAGAGGCCCTTCAACAGTCAGCCCCTACGGCATTCACTACACAAACTCCCAGCAGGCATGACCATTTCCAATGATAATGAATGAGAATGTCCAGCATGTGTCTATTCATTTATCAGACACACTCTGGTGGCTTCTAAAACCACAGAAATGTGTAGTGTGGCACAGCTTAAACCCTGGCTGCTGCAACTTATCTATATCTAGATGTATTGGCTCCCCAAGGTACGGGGCTAAAAGAGATCTTGGCTGCCACGCCCTATCAGACATGTCGTCATGTGCACAACGATAAAGGCCTTTGGTTTGGATAGAAATGCCGATGCAGCAGAGAGGGACTGGGGGTAGGGGGTTAAAAAAGAGGGGGAGGGAGATTGGGGGAGGGGGGGAACAGGCCTGTCAGCAGAAAGGCCTGTCCAACTAATGCCCTGCGCCGGGGCCCAAAATTACCTCCGACTCAATGATCCTATTCACAGCTTAGATGCCCCCCCTTACTGACATGCAACACAAAAACCCCGGCTAACCTCGCCGTAGTGCCAGAGTGCCTCTCTATTGTCTGCTCCATCACGTGATAACTCTAACTCAGACAGACACAAATAGTTAGAGAGAGATAGGGAGAGGCAGAGAGAGATACATTTAATTTGGAACATGGAATGCAGACTCCGTGACTGCACGGAGGCAAAGAAAATGTTCCACAATCTCAGCTTTTATGTCTGCCTGCCAAATGCACTGGCTGCAAGTGAGCAGGCTGAGAGTCCCTCTAATGTGCTGTAAATGTGACAAGACTGAAACCTCTCATGTGAGATCATCCCAATATACCATCACTCATTTTTTGGGGAAGTGAGGTCACTGACAGTTGAGAAATACTCCGCATAGGTGTTTCATCAGTAGCTGTTGATAAATGCAGACCCAGGCAAATACCCCAGTGCCCCCACCCCCCACCCTCCACCCAACCCTGGCAAATGGTACAACACCCCTGACAAAATGCATTATTCACAAATGAATGTGACCAGGTTTAGTAGAGTGGCCTATACTGGCAATGAGACAATGCAATATGAAGCAGAGGCTCCAACTGAATGTGCTGTGAGAGACATCCATGCCAGCACCATAAGATCCTGTTAAGCCCCAGTGGAGCTTGCACTTTGGTACCTCAATTCAAACTGCTGTGATATGAAATTCTAATCCAGTACAAAATTGGGAAGAACATGCCAAATTAAGGTCAGCGTACAGACTTTGTGCCCAACCACAAAAATATCCTTCATATTGCATATTCTGTAATTGCCCAATTATTGCACAAACTGCTAAAAGCACTATACACAAAAAAAATTTTTTTAAACTAAGATCACTGCTTGCTATGCGTAATTGTGATTGCACGTGTTATTTTCACTCTCTGTACTTTTTTTTCTAATGCTATTATTTTGAATGCATATTCTACAGCTTCAAGGCTGGTAAGTAAACAAACACCCGCGTGCTAACTTATTACATCCTATTCATCACAATTGTGGCCATTTCCTATTTCCGTGTTAGATGCTTAAAATGTGAGACCATTTTTTCAAGTGAGTCTTTCAGTGGAATTGTTGTAGAAGCTGCTCTCTGATCTGATGCAATCAATAAAGATGAAATTTAGAGTTTAATGAAAACTTACCATGTACATTTAAATTGTTAATTTAAAAACTACAATCAATTACATCACGAATAAGGTCAATAAATCTGGGGGTTGTGAAAGCATCATCAATCCTTTTTTAATAAAATAACTAGCACTGGTAGAAGGGCCGTCAAGGCACTTGAGGTGATGTTATGTTCCACTGCTGAATCAAGACACTTCTAAATATCCATTTATTTATAGAAGCTGTGATACAGAGATGAGACGAAGGTATATTTCTGTTTTCAGAAAATAGGGTATTCTTCAGAGAAAGTAAACTGTTTGTAGCTGAAGCTTGGATCTGGGAATGATGATACTGCCTTTTGCCAGACTAAGCCCTTGAAGGCGTTTTACTAATGCACTGCACTTCAAACGCGCAAAGCATTCCATGCATTTATAGCTGGGCCTAAAATATGTAAGGGATTTGCATGAAAAAAATATGCAGTGTTTGTACTCCGTTCAGTGTCTCTAGCAATTAAGAAAACTAAAGAGGAATTGCATCAGAGCATAAACACATTTTACAAGCAGCTGGTTCATTTTCCTAGCTTGATTGCAGTGACCGTTCCCCCAACACTTTGTGTATTTTATGCATATTGTTGAAACTATTTTCCTTCCTAAAACTGCTGCCTCAATTATAGGTTTATGAAGAGGCCCTCAAAAAACGTATTGATACTACCTTCCCTTATCATAAACATACACATTCACACTGAGAAATTTAAGTAGCATGGATGTCTGAGCAGCTGTAACCATATGAGCTTGCTAAACCTCAAACACTGACATTTTCAAGCTCCCTTAAATCTAGAAAACTGGCCCCTAGGAGAGAGAAACAATTTTCATCCATTGTTCTTTTCTTTTTACAATTAAATTTATATCACATTTGTCATTTGTTCTCAAAAGGGTACAGCAACTACGGTTCCCAACCATTGTATTTAAACGACAATTACAAGGTAAGCAGACCACCCACCAGGCCGAGAGTCACCTCCATTTCCTTAAAGAGTGCCAAAGATTTTCCGGTTCTCTGCTGTGTCTCAGCAATGATTAGCCTTAAGGAAACTACTATTACCCTCGTCACTGGCTGTCCCGTGCTTACACATCAACTACATGCTTAGTAAAGACCTGCTGAGTTCTGACTGAATGAAAAGCTAGTTGAACACAGTCGGCCACTGTGATCTTCCCAAACTGACATTCAGTAAGAGCTTCTTATTCCAGTGACAAAACAGGTTTCTCTGCGAAGAAAAAAAAAATGCATGATGACAATTCAGCTCCTTTGAATAAGTAATATTTGGCCTTTGAAAATTAGCAATCTCAATGGGTTACTAGTGAAGGGGAAGCACAGGGGGACATCACAATTATTCTCAGGCCTTTGTTGGGTAAATGAAATGATTCTGTGTTTTCCAGTACAATGACAGCCGAGCATTGTGTGGATTACTGTGTCACTGGAGCCAAGAGCTGATAAGGCTAAGCTACATCCTTCTGCAGTTATCAGCGCATAGCTACTGGGATTTTGTTCTGTGGGTTATTGAGACGAGTGGCTTGATACAGAGGCTTTAGTGGGGTATTAAACTGACCACATTACCAGGATGTCAAACTAACTCTTTATGATGTTTTTCAGACAACCTCTGTGAACCCTGTTAATGGTTACAGGTTGAGTACAGTATGAAAGCATCATCATTAATATGCTGGGAAATCAAACTGCTAAAATTATGAGATTTATAGATTGCCAGAAATTGTGCCTTCCAGTATGTTTTCACTGTCCTTGCTCCTTCAAGTTCAAAGGACAGTAACTGATACTTTTTTGCGATACTTACATATAATTACTGTAGGCTCTGATGGGAAGTGTTAGGTAAATGTGACAATATAATACCGATGTAGTCTCCTGTCTCTAAATCTCAAAGCCTACAGTCTACACGGCCCAGCTGGCAGAATCTCTAAGATGTAAATCAGAGCTCTATGAAATGAGGCGTTGAACTTCAGGATCGTAACAGCTATTCTTTGACCACATTCAGTCCCGTCATAAAAAAGGTCACAGGCTTTTAATTGCCCTCTATACCTTAATTTGCCTTATAACTGCTGGCATTGGTCACTTCGTTCAATCTACAAAAGGTTTTAATGATTAACGGAGGGAGGGAGAAAGGGATGGAGAACAAAAGCAGGTAGGGGTAAAATAAAGCAATCTGTGTGAGGTTGGAGGGCAGAGTCAGGTTGAGACACTGAAATTTCTTCTAGAAATCAGACGGTGAATAATAATCCATTGAAGGTGTCCAACATGCATCACTTTTTATTGTTTTTGTATTACAGAGGTCATTCTCTGGTGACCGTACACCGCAGTAATACACATTCTAGGGAATGCTACACTGCACTGTACATCCATCTCTGCTGTGCCATTGTGCTGTTCAAGTATTACCGTGTCTCTGGCATTTTCAGCTGGACGGAAAGTTAATTCACTATCTCTGAGGCTCATGTTGGGTGAGATATAACCATAAATATTAAAACATCCGATATTGATCACCGTCATTTATTATACTACCGCTGTGGTGAAAACAAAGACACACTTAAAAGAAAGAGCTCAAGTATTATGCACAGTCAGATTCACTCAGAAACCTGAATTAATTAAAGTAAGAAAAACCACATCCATTTCGGAACTTTTATTCATTGTTATATGTAATACCAGCTTGGAAGACAGCTTGAATGTAAGTGTTGAAAAGGGTAAGCACATATTTAAAAAAAAGGGCTGATGCGCTGGAGAAGGTTTCATTTTTTCTTAAATATATTTGGTGGTACAAGTTCATAAGAAGTCCAAGAGGAAAGAGGAAAGACAAGTACAAAAGGTAAAGCTTATCACTATGAAGCCCCATGCCTCTAGTTCTAAGCTGAGCTGATGTTTTCTGAAAAGGCTGATCACGAGGGCTGGGCACTAAAACTGCCTCGGTGCAACCTGTAATGTGACATTATTAGGTCCTTTTGATCTCAAAAGCACAGACTCAAAGCTATTTAGTTCCCCCCTTGATCATTTCTGTCAAAATACCATCATAAAAATCAAAGAGACAAAGAACGGTGACCAGCGATGAGGTAACCTCTGCTGGCATGTTCACTGAGTCTTGTAAGACTTTTTAATCACAGCAGCAGAGTGCGTCCTGCCTCAGATTTGTTGCTGAGAGAAGAAGCAGAAAATCTCCCTGCACAGAACTGTACCAGTCATTGTTCCACAGGGACAATCATCATTCAGGGCTTTTGGTCGAAAAACAGAATATGTGACTGATGCAATAATGTCAATGTCTCATTCTGCTTTCAGCAAGTGGAAAAATAATACGCTTAAAATCATGCACAGTTAGGCTACTGGCTCAAGCTTCACTGTCTCTAGCGGGAGTGAATATTATCTCTCAAACTATGCTATGGCTCAGCATTGGCACAGTATCCCTCCAATCTTAACTGAGTCAGGAGTGCATGTTTATGGAAATTATATCAACAATCTCTTAAAGGTTGTGCAATATGATAGTCACTTATTTTAGAAAGGGAGTAGAACTGTTATCACTGCAGAAAACACACTATTGGAGGCTCTGGAGTTGAAGATGGCTGGTGCCAGACAGAAATGCATCGGTTTGTGTGCAAATGACGCATGTTTAAGCAGAGGGTGTAAACGTATTGTATCAATCAAATTGTGACCACTGACTCCCTCTGTCACCAGTGGGGTGAACGAGTAACAGACATAAGCGTATACGTGTAAGTGTATTTAGCTACATTTTAATGTTCTGTCATTAGATTATACAGACAGAGAGCCGAGGAATGAATAATGCCACTTGAAGGCTTTGAGTTTAAGTTTCAACAATTTTGTTTATGCTTTTTTGAAAACTTGTTACCAGAGTTCTTTGTGAAGCACACAAACTTCTATCAAGCCAACAGCATGTAAATCTTTGATACTAAAAATAAAACGAAAGGCAATTTTTGTGATGAAAACTGCATAAATTCAATTATAAAGATAAAGAAGAAATTATATATTTCAAAAATTCAGATGGGACCTTTACCAGGACAAAATAAAATAAACAGTTCATTAAAACTTTGATTTGCACTGGACAAAAGGTATTGAAAATCAATGTTCCAGAAAATTAAGCCATTTCCAGAGATATCAACCACCGAGGAAGCTATCTGTACATTATCAAATTTGATCAAATTAACACAGTTGTACATTAGGATGCGATTACATTCTGTAAAATTGCCTAACATTCTATGTCATTACTTGGCATGGAATTAATTTAATGCTGAAAAGAGGCAGATCAAGCCATCGTAAATATAACCATCATGTGTGACGGGGGTAGGTGCCCTCCCTTGATATGCGACATGCCCCATATATAGATAGACGGCAGCACATGGTTAATACTAATCTCAAGTCTTCAAGTGCATCCTGTCTAGTAATGAATGTAACCATCTTGATCGGCCCACTGTATTCAAACATATTTAAACTTTCATTACACGGTGATGAATAAGCCACATGAATGACCAGCCAGAACAAACACAACGGCAAGGACACTGCATGATATTGCAGGCAATGTAACAGAGTAATACAATAATATTCCAATTTACATGCACTATTTCCCACTCTCTGCTTAAAGAGTCATATTCATATATTCAAAAATGGCTACGAGTCGAGGCCACCTATTACAATGGGTGTAAAGAAAAGCTATAGAGGGTATTATTTATTAGAATTATGAAGACAAAATTAAGTACAAGGTGAAATAGGAGGGCAATTTTAAGCAAAATAGTTTTTCAAGGTTTCTTGTTTTGTCTGGATGTCTCTAGTCTATCTTGATTGATACATCGTTGATGTTCTTTCTTTTTTTTTAAACTTTGCTGCACTTGTTAAGGTGACTTTTTCTTCCGAGTACTTTAAGACTGATGACTTTAGCAAACTTATGAAAACCTCCCACAATGTTTAACCTGAGGTGAGATCTAATCTGCCAAATAAACATAAACACTCAAGTAGATGGTCCACGACTGGATAAGAGTTGATATGCCTTTATGCAAATGAATTTTCAACCATTTTCTTAGCAATAATGACTCAATACTAATTAACAAGAAAGTGATAGCTAATGAAAAAGGCATGGTTTGTGCATCCTCTCTACCTTCATAGGGAATAACACTTGCGCCTGCTTTGCATAGCTCTGTTGTCAATCAAACCCATGCAAATGACTAGCTCAGGTAAAGACTGATGCGGTCCACTGCATCCAATTACAAACCTAACCACACACACAAACATGCCGTTTCTGTTCACCCCCCCCCTTTTTAACATGCACACATAGATGTGCACCCACACACACGCACACACAGTTTTCCTTTATCCTTCTGTGTGCTCACAACATACAGTACCAGTGCAATTTGAGCCAGATTCAAAAAGGGAGGGATTTTAGATAAAGCAGAGTGTCTGAAAAAAAAGAAAAAAGACATGGGATGTGATGTGATGCACTCACCTACAATATGAGATGTAAAATAAAATAAAAATGCATGGGGATCTGCCACCAGCTCTTGGGGCCATTATGTCATGTGTAGAAAAGTCACAAGTTCACGCTAAGTTTTTGAGAACAAAGCTAATGGAATTCCTGCTTCTCTGCTTTTTCTTTTGGAGACGTCAGGGCACGGGGAGAAACAAGGAGAAGGCATGTGAATCCTCTTTGGCTAGGAAACAAAGCGGCAGACAAAGGAAGATGAGGCTGACAGCCTCTGGAGAAGACTATTATACTGTAAGGTAGGGGCTGCTTCTGCATCTCTCGTAAAGTAAAGAAAAATGATTCACCGACTCATTTGCAAACACACACACACACACACACACACACACACACACACACACACACACACACACACACACACACACACACACACACACACACACACACACACACACACACACACACACACACACACACACACACACACACACACACACACACACACACACACACACCGTATATTCTGCCTGGCGCTTCCACCAACCTCTGTAAATTGTGTAGTAATGTACATTTATGTGCTAACCAGCTGAAATATTCCTAGAGGGATAGGATAGACATTTATTTTACATTTCAAAGAAAAAAATATTAAAGAAAGAGAAGGAGAACAAGGAAAAAACAGTTTTGTTGAGGCCATTAGGAAATTTAAATGCTTCTTTTTCAAGCTAAACAAAGCAAATGAGTCATCGAGGTGGGCAGACCATTACAGTCACAGCTACCAACCATTTTACTCATTTTACTCACTTGCCCTATGCCACACATCATGAGACACCTGAAAATCTCTATCTAAATCCCTTCATAAGAGCAAAACAAACCAACATATGTAAAAAGAAAAAAACCAACAACAACAACCCAAGGCTGTACAGTCACTGGGTTTAGAAACAAGACACCTCTGAAAGGTTGGGGAGGAGGGAAAATAGGTATAAAAAAAACAATGACAGAAAGTAAAAAGCCTCTTCAAAGAGAGGGATTAAGGCAGCTGCCAATACACAGGGTGTGCGCATTTACCATCGCACGTTTGAATCAATACGTGTCAAATTCCACTTGAAACACAATTAGCCTGTACTTAAAGAAAAAGATGAAAAATATACACAGAGAAGATTAAAGACAAGCGCAATGTTCTTCTCAAAAGCTTTTTACATTCAACACATATGCAGCCTTTCAGACGCATGACAGCTTGTTATGTGCTGTTTCAGCGAAGAAGGCAAACAGAGAGGAAAGCATGCATTTGTATGAATTTACAAACACTGTCTTAATGTGTCAGCTGAGCTTATCCCTTTGTACTGTGCTGGTTCCTGGAAGTATCAAGCTACAACGGAGAGGCCTAATGCATATTTGACCTGCTTGATCCCTCCCCACACATACTTTGTGATCAAAAATGGAGGGGGCAGGTTATGCTATGGATGGACGGTAGTATAACATCCATTAATGTCTGTCTCTCAAGGCTGAACGAATCATATTTTCAAATTGAGAGCACAAAGTTGCAGCAGACAAAGGGATCGGTTAAAAAGCTTTCTTTCAATAGCAGCCAGTTCGCAGACTTTGAGAACTTGCATTGTCCATCTGAGTCAGATGGAAAGTTGGTATGATGCGTGATACAGACATCTCATGCACAGTTCAGAACTGTTATTGATCCCCGTTACAGGGTTTTTTTGTGTCTGTAATGCAGAGGTTCAGCCTCTGACGCTCAATGCGGCACCAATTTGTAAGAGAGACACATCTTTCTATTGGGGCTGCTCACTTTCATATGCATGACTTCTTTTTTATTTCTGAGCAGAAGCAATTTAACACAATCCAACCTGACAAATTGACATACTGCATTGGAGTCTCGCCTTCACATAATGCAGCGTGAGCCGCATTAAAACTACACAAACTATTTGTCAATTCAAAAAAGTTTTCTTTTAAATGCCTGTAATAATGTCTTCGAATCTGCATTGCAGATTTTAACAGTTCATGCGGATAAAGGATTACCATGGTTTCCCTTATGTGAGCAAAATCAGTGTTAGACATTACAAACAGCAACGGATATAACGGTCCCTGAATTGTAACAGTCACCAATGCAACATCAGGTGTGAACAATTAGTCTTGGCATCGGTCCAGCACAAGGAAGTGTCTCCTCTAACATGTATTATCTGTGTTAAGGGACCAGTAGAGCATTACCATGTGGGGAGCATGGCTGTGTGACTGGACTCTGTGAGAGGAG
The DNA here is from genome assembly GCF_905237075.1 of Dicentrarchus labrax. Lineage (NCBI taxonomy): Eukaryota > Metazoa > Chordata > Actinopteri > Moronidae > Dicentrarchus > Dicentrarchus labrax. The sequence continues at coordinate 15,072,400 of NW_026136701.1, forward strand.
AGCCCTCTTACTCCCATGTAATCAGCTGAACTGAGTGGGTTGAGAGAAGGATCTGTGCAGCTGTGCTTTATTACAGACACAATGAGTCCCAGATTAGGGGAACTGGAAGGAGGGGGGGGGTAGAGGATCACGAGGGAGGAGGAAGGGAGGGTGAAAATGATGCCAAACACATCTGTCCTCAGTTTGTCTGCAGCTATAACACCAAACCACAAGCATGGCCATGTACAAATCTGTCTCCGCTTGGAAATGCCGCCTGCGGAAATGTTTGCAGACCTTGGGTTTTTAACACGAGGACTCGTGGGAATAGTGTGTCGCTTCGCAGTGATAGCAATGTTCGTCAGGGTCACACTAACAAGCAGGTGGCACAAACATGCGAATTACTGTGGACGGCTTCTGGTGCTGTGTGGTGGTCTCTGTGTGCACCCCAAGGAAAGGATCAGTTTAGTTTTAAAAGTGAATGTCATGCTGTTTTTCTGCTGTTAAAATGTCACGGAAACAGCCTGATGTGTCATTATGCAGTGTAATTGTTGTCCAATTATACAATGCTTTCAGGCCTGGCAGTTCTGAAGTGGGCTTTCAAACTTCACAAATGCAAGCGATCATAGTGCCTCCACCTGAGTCACCCTAACCGACCCAGAGAGAGAGAGAGAGAGAGAGAGAGAGAGAGAGAGAGAGAGAGAGAGAGAGAGAGAGAGAGAGAGAGAGAGAGAGAGAGAGACTATGTTTGGTTCGGTGCCGTCCTATCATTCTGCTTCAGAGGAACCTCTCAGGCAAACAAAATGTGCAGGTTCACAGCGTGTTATGCCAACAGAGGCCAGATTCACCAGAAAGACATCCCACTAGTATTAGAGCTTACTGGAAAGCCTTTCTATCCCCCTTAGAAAAAGCTTAAGGAGTGATTAAACATCAAACCGCACTGTTGCACCATAATCCACCACCCAATTCCTGATATGCCTCCGTGTTTGTCTTGCTTTCTTCCTTAGCATAAACGTCAGTAAAGACAAGCTGATTCCAAACACAGTTCCTACAATAAGAAGCTGTGTTTGAAAAGTGGCAGTAAGAATTTGTTAAACAGTGGAGAATTTCCTTTGTTAAAGTTTAATTACTAACATGTAACAAAAATAATTCCCCCCTGGGATTATTAAAGTATTTCTGATTCTGATGTAAATCTACAACATTTACAACTAACTTAATGAGGAAAAGTAATCTTGGTTTTGATGGTCCCTCATAACTGAGCAAAGGCAAAAGTTCTGGGAATTTGAAGTTGGCAACAACTGGCCTTCAGGCACATGACACAGGCAGGGAGGGCGCAGCACTACTTCTTTGTTGGTCAAGTTGAAGGGTTAAATTGTTCCAGGTGGGGTCCTATTTTCTTTAAAACTCCTCTGCTAGGCCTGCAGGTATAAGAATAGCAATTCCCTAGACTGGAATTGATCCTATTTTTTAAAAGCGCGTGAACAGACCAACAGGAATGATGGGGGCCGCATCACTCGGTCTGTGGCTGGTTTTATTACTTACAGGGCTTCTCATCTAAGGCTGTTCTCCCCACTTATCCACATACCTCTGATTCACTGGAGTGGGCACAGGAATTATGTTTTTTTTTCTTTTTTCTTTTTTCCTGGCTTAATCTTATTACTTTCATTGGCTGATAAAAACCTGTGCTAAAAGTGAGCTTATTATTTATTGTTTTGAACAGAGTCTCTCTGTGCCAGGTGTTTGAGCATGCTCAGATGGATGCAGGGATTTAAACAAGCAGCCCAGGGGTGGTAATAATAATAATAACCTTTTATTTTTGTTCATATCTTCTATGGTCAGGTATGGCACAGCTGCTTATTAACCAATATGATCTCCTCTGCTACTCTATTTCCTCTAGGACCACACCGGACAGATTCAGCAATATACATGGACACTCAAGATGTACGGCCTAATAACTCACATTATATGAATTCAATAACACATGTCCATAGCCCTGCATGGTTGTTGATGGGAGCAGTAAAACAAACTTTAATATCCCAGTGTGTTAGAACTGTTAATGATCAGTGCTGAGGGCAGTTAGGCTGTAACTCACTGTCCACGGCCACCTCACTGCCAATGCAGACAGTAATTCTCATGCTAACACTATATGCGAACATTGAAGAGATGGTCCCTCCACAGCACCCATAAATAACATCCATCTGACGTTTTTACAAGCTTGCCAGCTCCGTGACGTCAACAGTGAACTTGCAGATTCCTAAAACTCACCACATTGTCTGATTCACCACCCCCAATTGTTTTCTCATGAAAGCATGACACGGACCACTTTTGAAGGTTATTCATCAGCATGTGATTTGGCAACTGAGGGCAAATAATTAGTTAGCTGAGGTAGGGCTTTGGCAAGGCTGATGAGTACAGCAAAATATGGCAAACATGGCATGCTATGAGATCACAGACTGCAGGCCAGCTGTGTCTGTTGATGCTGTAAAACCCCTTTCAAGCCCCTTCAACATATGGTTTGAATCAAGTACATCAGAGTCATACTGAGTTTTAAAAACATGCAATGGTTCCATGAATTTGCAAACGCTGGTTTAATTAAAAAACTGAAAAACACATCATAAAATGCATCTCGGCATCTAGAAATGCTGACACTGCGAACACATATTTCCAAAGCACAATTCAGAAGAAAAAAAAATACTTGGCTAACTGTTTCAGTGTAATACAGCAACTGTTTCAAATTAAAGTCTAAACAGCATTTGACAGTGAGGTTCACTGTAGCTTCATGGTCCTATGCATTTAAAATCAGGGATTTGACTATAAAATGTGGTGCTAAAGTATCCACGCACATTTTGCCAGCTCTAAAAATACAGGTGGGAAATATTCAAGAAATCAAACTGGTTTAAATTAAATACAGCTACCACAACCCATTTTCAACTCCCCCACTACACCACCTCATGTTCAGATGTAGACACACATTAACCAACATCTACCAGTCACGCGTAAGTAAAACTTAACTGTATGTTGAGTTTATGGAGTTTGAAGGCCATCCTTTCTTCAAATGCATTATTCTGTTATAAAGTACATCTTTATACTAAGCAAAGTCAACTTAAAAGCAGAGGAAAGGTGTGAAAACATAAAATACTGAATACTGAGAGCCATTAAGTCCAGCTGTGCAACTTCCATTAGTGAAGTGTCAAACAGTGTGCTGTTATATTCATTAACCCGGCACACAAAGGCAGAGGAAACCCGGTTTTCACTCTCTGGTTAAAGCAAACACAGAAAAATGGTAACTAAATGTTAACTTGCTTTTCTTGGGAGCATGAATTAGTCACTGATTTCAGATCACTATCCCTTTGACACTCAAAACCAGCTATACAAATACTGAACACAGGTTCAACACATACCTAATCCAAATCCATCATGTGCAGGAGTGTAGTAGTAGGGTCAGCTCTGTCTGTCTGGTCTGTAAACCATATACAACATCTTGCTTTATGTCCTATTATGTGCTGTACAGGATTGTCCCATTTCCACATCAGTTAAAATGGCTGAGGGTTGTAGACAATCAGTTGTTACTAAGAGTTATTCCCTTTGTGGCTGACATAAAAAGAAGTCACCACAATGTGATATGGTTATAGTAACTAGAGGTTTATAGTAACACTATAGTTGTATGATAACCAGTCCCCAACACTCCCACATCCAAGTCAGAAAACTTAACCCATTTACACTGGTGACAAACAGTATTTTTTTAATGGCTTTTTTTTTTTTTTTTTTGCCATGAAACATGAAACTTCTATGACCAGAAATGGTCAGTTGATATGCTTAGATACAGTCTGGGAAAGGGCGTTGTCCATGAACCTCAGCGTGTTGCTCCATCTTGTGTTACACATCCCCCCCATCCTTTGTGCACAGGGACAATAACAGCATTGGGAGAGGGGGGGTTCTACAGGGCTGACGGGGGGGGGGGATCTTGTTACCTTCCCAACCACTGCCATAACAACATATGGAGGAAGCTCAGTTACATGACAACAGGTCCATCTTCCTGGATTTCACTCTATGCTGTTTAGACAGCCTCAAGACACCGATTGCTCAGTAAGTAAACGCAAACACAGAAAGACAAACGTAGTGTGGAGACAAAACAGAAATTTTACCTGTTCAGAAAAACATAATGTCCACTTTAAGACAAGTGTCACATTAGCTTCAGTCACTACATTGTGTGCAAACTTACAAACATCAACACAAACCTACTCAAAATAAACTGTGTGTAGAGGACAATAATTGTACCATCCCTCTCTTTTGTATACTAATTTACATAATGTGGGTGTAGAGGGGTCAAAGATCATCCCCATCACAAATCCCTCTGAGTGAGGACTCACAATGGGCAGGAGCTGAATGCTTTTAGCCTTGCGGCAAAGGGGAGACTGGCTCCTCCCTTGGTGCTGCATTTCTCCATCACTATACCCGCACCTCTGCTACATCCCGTTATTCAATGAGTTTACCGTTTGAAAGGAATCTTACAGCCTGCACTGTAACCCAAAGCAGTTTGCATATCAGTTTTCAACTGAGCGTAAGGAGAGCTGCGGAGAAGAGGTGAGGAGACAGTAAGGCAGGAAAAAAAGCCTTGTGAAACAAAGAAAGAGGAGGGGGCAAACGCAGAGCTCTACTAGTAGCTGTTTTATTGTATCCTGGTCCATGGCAGAAACTGTGGGGCTTCTTTCAGTTGTCACATTAAAAAGAGCCATCCGTCAGAAACAGAGCTCAGTGTAGTCCACGCAGACTGGCGGAGAGGGGACATTTTCCACTGCAATGGCCAACACTCCTAAACCCGGCTAGTGTAAATAAGATTTCCTTTGACACTCATTATGACCAGCATACAAACAAGGCCATAACATTCCACAGAAAAGAAAACAATGAAATTAAAGACATGGTGGGAGGAAACATTTTTGCACACTAACCAAGCGTAGCTAAACAGAGAGTTTACTACCTCTTGCCCTGAACAACATCTAGAGTGTACATAATCGGAAAATGTGTAGTTCATGTGAAGTTCATTCAGGAGAGCATTATTAGGAGAGCATGCCATTATGAGGACATTAAATGAGATTCCTTCCTTGAAAACTACTGTTGTTGTTTTCCGGTTGGGACTTGAGCCTCAAAGACGGCTATTGTGCCGGAAGCCTAATGATTAAGTATTCAGGCTTCTGTCAAAATAACAGCAGATATCTTAAAGTGTCTGCAGCTGGGACGCTAGCAGATATTATGTTGCATTCTGAACTGGAAGGCACGGGCAAGAAGGGGATAACATGACAGCTGTAGCGACCCGGGATACCAGGAAGACCTAGAACCACAAACATTTGCCTTTCTGCCTCGCTGGAATCCACATTAGGAGGTCATCCGCATTACAGAAACCCCCAGATACCCAGTGACCCGGTGGCAGCTGTGCACAGGAGTTTACAGCCCAAACATAAACAAAAGATAGGGCGTTCAGGGAGGGATGGGTGCTGCCATGCATGTACAGTGTGATACTGACACACAATCCCTGAAACTGTGCCCATAGTAAATTAAACATTTCATGACAGCCAGTTCCATGGAACCAAGTACACATTTATGTATACTTACTGAGTAAGAAGGATCTTGGATAAAAAATGAGGCGAGTGGTAACATGAGAAACCCCATTTGCATCATAAATCAATCAGAATGACATCACCGGGGTCATGTGATCTTACACCAAATACTGAAATGTTTGATGTTGTCCTTGCATATGTCCCACTCAATCATGCTAAGGTCTTCTGCTCAAGTAGACCAGTGGGAGCCGAGCTTTTAAGATCAATGTAACATATGGAACACACCAAACTGAGAGGGAGTGGCGCCCAAGGGTTAGATTTTAACACGGACAGACAGCTGGTGCCACGAGCTATGACAGCATAGAATTCATATGGAATTCAATTCCCATTTTTACGGCTGTGGAATTGTGGGCAAACTGTGGAGCTTCTCTGGTAAGAACATTAAAAGGTTTTTTTTTCTTTTTCTTTTTTAATGGGTCTGCTATCAGAGAGCAGGTCCTTTTAATGAGTGGCAACGTCCAGCCAATGCTCCTCCTCACTTTAACGGCATGCTGTCTTTTAAGCCCATGTTGAACCCTCAGCCACATCAGGGACATCTGGCCCCGCCATCTACAAACATGGTCCTTAATGGGCAATTACAAAGTCCAGGGCCTGGGAATATGCTTCGATTTATAGTTCCAATGTATCCAAACCCAGAATCCTCTGTCCATCATGGCCACATTAGGTTATATGAGACAGGAGGCCCATCAGACCTAATAAGCCTTATCCTTTCCAGAGGATGGCCATTAAACTCCCCCCTACCGTGCCAGCCTAGCCATCAGCTCCCAGTCTAGTAAATTAAACAAATGAATGGCGTCCTCAGTATTACAATTAAAGCATAGAATAACATGAAACTATGAGGCTCATTAAAGCTCTACGCTATCTACACTCCAAGCAGAGCCCGGGAAAACTCAATTATAAATCATTTATAAGGCAGTCATCCAATATGTGTATTTTGTTTCACCCTTTCAATGTCAGGCTCATATTCAGTCCCACTATATGAGTGCATCTGAGCATTCTTGAAGGGAGGGTGAGAGGAAAGCAGGTTACACAGAGCCATTTTGGTTGCCCCTGACAACCCATGGCTTTTGCCAAGTTGAGCCCTCTTCATTTAAGTTCCCCTCTCCTTCATTTCACTCTTCCTCCCTCTTTTTTTCAGCTGGGGGTCTCCTGCTTTTATTAGGTTCCCTCCCCCTTTCGTTACAAACACAACCGCGTTATCCATGTCAAATCCATTGGAGACAGCCTGGGGAAGTCAATATGGAGCCAATAGATTCTCTGCTTTCACTGTGGATCTCCTAAGGCAGGGAAGGCAAACACAGCTGAAACTATCACAGACAGCTCAAAACAACTGTAACATTTTTTAAAAGGGAAAGCTAGCTGGTATTTTGGAGGAATAAAAAAAAAAACAATCCCACTACTATTTCTTCACGCAATCAGTCAAGATTTATTCAGGTGTGACCGAGATGTTCCAGTAAACTGTTTTTCTTCCTAGCAATGTGCAAGTAAATGAAAACATTTTAAAGCCCCCCGTGCTGAAATGAAAAGCTGGACAAGTGAGAGAAGAGAATGAAACTCTTTTCAGAGTGTCGGAAAGCTCAGAGCTACTGAAAAGAGGATTTTTGTACAAACACATTAATCTGTGTACTTTATTGAAGTGCTTGCGAAAAGAGAAAATTCAAATGTGAGGCAGACAAAGAACAGAACAATCAGTTGTGAAATACTTTAGTCCTCCCATTTGGGTTTGGATGCAAGAATATAAACACTGTTTTTCTTCTTAGCAGCGTGTGAAAGATCAGCTCAGGAGAGTGCAAAAAGATGTTACCAACAACATATACAATATCATGCTTTGTTTTCTGCAGCCATTTTTAGCAATTAACACCTGCCAACAGCCTTTCACCCTCCCGTCCTGAGCCGCAGGTGTGAGGAGACCAATGTGTGACCTGATGAAAGACACACTGCCAGTTTAGTGCCAAACAATAATATCCCCTCACTGATAGGCCATTCTTTATTTAGCATAGCCTAAGGAGGTATGCTTAGCCACCGCGCAGACCAACACACACTGACACCAACACTAAAAATAAACCATTACCACCAGCACAGTCCACTGGTCACACATTAAAACCACAGAAAACTAGTGATTCCCTTTCCTGATATGATAGTGAGTTTTGGAATTAAACACATCAGACAGGAAACAGGAGCGGGAAAAAGACTGAACATGGCATCACGGTTATGACGTATGAATCGCCACCTGTACAGCACTATTTCTCACACTCTTCCTTCTTCTCACCCAATGGCCAGAACTCTAGAGGTGACAGTGAATACTAACAACGTGAGCTAGTGTCTCCTGGGCTTCTGTACAGCAGGCACGGCATAGAATCATAAATGAGCGACTTTGACAGAAAACACATAGGCTTATAGAAAAAAAAGGGGGTGAAGGATGAGCAGCAGAGGAGGCAATGAATTTAGAGGTTTGGGGATTTTCGATATGACAGGGGGTAGTTATTTGCTGGCAGCAGCAAGCCCTTTACCAACAAAGGGCCTTTCATATTTCCTGTGAACAGAGACAGAGACTCCCATTAATCCCGGAGGGAGGGCTCATCTCAGGCTTCTCCTCCGCACATAAATTACTCTTCTTATGCCCTTCCTCCCATTACTGCTCAGTGTTTACAGCATAAAGAGTAAGGAAAGAAAGTAGAGGAGCCTGCCACAAATCTTTAATGTGTTAGGCCCCTCTTAAAAACAGTTATGTCAGCGCTAACTCATAACACATGTGCCAACATTTTCTTTGCTCCAAGCCACAGTCAAGAAGCTGTGGCAACCCCACTCTTTATGTCCCTCCTCTCATTCTGTCTCTCTATGTCTCATTTCTGTCCGTCTAACTCATATGGGAGGAGTGAAAAAGCTCTGCCCAGCTGTCGCATTTTTAGGCAGATGAAACCCGCTCTGACGGGCAGAGAACATGCCAATCCCCACTTATCCTGCACAGCATAGAGTTTTAACAGTGGTGCACAGCTGCCTGTGTACACATGCTTAGACCCCTTGGTGGTCTGGTGGAAGGCATGATAAGCGGCTAAGGAACCATCGTCTCACCCGTGTGGCACACTAAGAATGGATTTAAAAGTGGAGGGGCGAGAGACAGGGAAATGGAAAGACAATGAGAGAGCAAAAGGGGTAAAGAGGAAAAACGCCCACCTTTGCATGTGCCCAGTATCTGGACCGCCTTATTTCAAACAGACACAAATCAATGGTAGTGCAATTGCATTTTCCAAGCGCACTACAGACAGACCAATAAATGAAGGCTGGGGATCAGAGGATAGGCCGAGGAGAGGCTAGACACTGCATTGGCTGTTTCATAGAATGCTGTTCCAGCTGTCAGCAGGGTCCAACACCTACTGCTGCAAACACATACTCTTTAATGCCTGCAACAGCCCTGTGCATAAGGTTCTCAGCATGAGAGTGCTCCGGTTGTTAGTTTGTCTACCATTAAAAGCAACAACAGCCACACTGTTTTCTTGTGAGATTGTACCAATTATACATTATTATTATTATTATTATTATTATGTGTGGATGAATCATCTCAGCTTCATAATGGGGTGATTTTGTCAACCTTATCATTCAGGATATATATATATATATTACATGGCCATGGATTCAAGACAATGAATAATTGGTCATATTCAAGTCTGAAGTCATAAAAATGTGGCAGCATTGCATGCTTGCATGTACTATGTCTGTAGTCTACAGTCGCAAACACAAAAGTGGATTTTAGTGTACTCCATCTTGTATCATCAAATATCTATTACTGAAAGGCCACAGATTGCTTCCACACACCAACATGTAGCCTCCTGTGGGTCATGAATATTTTCTCTTTAGGTCGCTTTTATGTCTATGAAAAAAGATTATTCCAATTCAGAAGATGACAATGTGTGACTGTCAGGGCAATCAAGAATAAATTAAATGAATGTACAGCATTATAGCTCATGAATAAATATTATCTTTCAATCAACTACCCAATCTTTCAACAGATGTATAAAAGAACAATGTGTGCCAGTGTTGCCTACTACAGTCACTCTGCACAGAATAAGCCTGGTAAATGCAGAACAAAGCCTTGTTTGTGTCTTTTGACCTCAACTCTCCTAGACAACACATTCTTGGTAGGACAGAGGGGAAACATTCAAACGGGTTCACCACAGTTGTTTTTCCGCTATTTATCCAATAAGATCCCCTTTAGAAGACAAGCTGTGTGCGTGTGTGTGTGTGCAGTAGGGGTTGGGGAGTTGCTTTAAACAAACACTAAATACTGAAGTAATAATGCCATGTCAACCTGCTGGTTTATGTTCTTAGCAAGTCACCCACAGCCACTTTGTGTAGGACTGTTCCCGGCAGAAGAAGTTCTTTGTAAGCTAGTAAGAGGATTTCTTAAAGTTTATCGATTAGCTGATTCAACTGTTAAGTCACAATGTTTCTCACATATTACTGTCTCTAAAAGGAACCCTATGTTCCAGGGATGAAGATTTGGCTAATGGCTCATTCTCCATTAAAACAGGAGCTTTGACTACGAATGCATCTGTCTACTCAAACCCTAATGACTAATGGAGTGAAGGTTTGCGATTGTAATTTAAAATCCATGTCAGTCGCTGATAAAAATATCATACTAGATCAGAACATGATGAGTACAAACAAGTAAATGGAATTCATGTCCTTATCCATTACTAACCTCCGTAACCACAGCAACACTTGAACAAACCAAAAATGGTGCCACCAATAGCTTTTTACAGTAAAGGCTTTTTTCAGCTTGGCTTGATTGCTCAAACAACCAAAGGTGTGATTTTATCCATCAGGTTGTGATAAACCGACAGTGACTTCATGTGCTTTTCCTCCTGACAAATTTAGTGCCTTTAAGGAAAGTGCTCAGTGTTAAGTGCAGCATTTGGTCTCAGACCACAAAAGGGGCCACAATGGGAGCAACACCAGTGGAAAGGCAGCGCCTGGATTGAAAATGTGAGGATGTTACATCTCATCTCTCTCTCTCTCTGTGAGTAACCGGCATCTTTTCTGGAAAAGGGCAGTTTACACCTTAAAAGGAGGAAGACAGCATAAAGAAGGCAAGCTCTAAGTATTATGCTGCCGACTTCTAGACTCAAATCCAGCACGCATTTTCAAGCTTTTTTTTAAGTATTTGGTGGTTATCCTCTTTTGTAACTGAACTGTATGTGAGCTTTAGCTTTTGAGTGACAACTTTATTTGGCTGCAGCGTGATCATACCCTAAGTGCCTGTTTCCCCAATCAGCTGGCACCCACTTGTCCACAGTCCCTGCTCGAGGTATAAGCTTTTGCGATATGCAGCTTTTCAGGTCCAAAATAGCCCTCCCACTCATACGTACCATACGTGGTCCTCAGGCAAAGATAAAGATTCTCCATTTTGCACACGCACTCTACATTTTGATAAGAAGTCCACCTGAGCACGCAAATAAGTCTCCCCAACACACGAGTATGCACTGGATTTACAAACCACATTCCCAAGCACACAAAAAACTCATGCATTAGTCCTTTTACCTCATCCTCTGGCTATCTCGCTGCAAATAAACAAACACTTGAAAAATTTAACAAGCTTCTCTAAATTAATACCACAGAGGATGGCTGAAGCCGCATCAGTGATTCGGTCTCTGTTGCTCTCTAAATGAGGTTATAGCTAAGCCCATCTGAATTTTGTAAAGTATATGTATGAATGGAACAAATGTACAATATTAAAAAATGTCCTTTAGGTTGGACCTCACTGGGGATGTCCTCTAATAACAAAAACACATTTATGGTACAAGTTCTCTGTTTTCATCTATTGCTTATTTCCACTGGGATGTGATTGTGGTCCTATGTACAAACAATACATCAGGCAGAGATAAGCTTCTCCAGAGTCAATAAAAATGGTTTTAGTTGAACCCCATAAGGGACCGGCTATGATTATAAACAAGAGTAGCGAAGCTGGAAAAATAACATCATAGCATGTTGATCCAATATAAATGCATGCCTCCCTTGCCTCCCACCAGGTTTTACAGACTGGGAGCTCTGAGGGAGGACTGGGCTAAAGAAACATGTGCTCAATCTTCTCTGTTTCTCCGCAGTCCGCACAACATTCTTCGCATGCTTCATTTTATACAAATAGTTTTCTGCCTGTTCAGCTTTCCTCCTATGTCTTACAGCTACAAATGTACACGTAAATTACAAGCAAAGACCTCAAATTACAAAATTTGTCTAGCAGTTCAAATCGCCTTTGAAAAAAAAAAAAAACTTTGATTAGGGATTCTGAGTCTCCGAAATCCTTCATCTGATAATAATGACCTCAGTTCAAGATGTGCTGCTGTAACGTGTTTTGTGCTCCAAGTGTTAATCCTTCAGGCATTTCACGCACTGCACCCTGATCTCTCCCAAACACATTCAGGGGAGCATTATGATTCAGTGTAACTCCTGCTGTATGTGCTCTCAGTTTCTACTTTGGCAGAAGACAATTGGTCAAAGAGTATAAAAAAAGTAATGATTTAAATGAAAGAGAAAACTGGAGTATGAAGTTGCCCCCTGGGTTTGATTCAAAGCCCAGCTCCTTAATAAGCCCAATTCATTTTCCTCCTGGGTCTGGCTTCCTCTATCACTAGTGACAGGCGTGAAAGGTCAATAACCTTGGCTCATAGCCCTCATATGGTTAGCAATGCCATAAATTAATGGTTGAGGCCGTTATTCCAAACTCTTCGAGTCAGCCGAACGAAGCTTATCTTCTACAAAAGGTCACAGTGCTTAGAACACTTAGTGTGAGAGTGAAGGCCTGACACGGGATCTATAGAAGATTGACTGTATTGCACTCTGGTGGAATCAGATGAAAGGTAGGTGGGATGCTGGTAAGCGTTCGAAAACCTGTGATACTGTTATCAAGCTTACACAATGTGCATGTTAAAAACATAAACTTCTAAAACATAAAAAAAACCCTTTGTGTAAGTTTACAGAAAAAAAATTCTCTTTATTAAGCACTATTTTTGATTTTAACATTGACTCAAATAATAATGGGAACTTAATTTATTTTTTTATTATGGTTACAAACCACAGTACGGCCCTACAAAAAGTACTACCTTGAAAGTTTTTGTTGAGACTACTTTTCCTCCAAACACCAGGAGATTAGACTCTCCTGGCAGCAGGGATTTTCTGGTGGTTTTTATGGCCTTGATCGCTTCATCATATTGATCAAATTTGTACAGTTACCTTCGAATGCTACAACTAGGATTTACTCATAATGTGTTTTTGATGGTCTCCCTCAATTTATAATCTAAAAGTTTGTTAGCAAAAGAATGTGACCCTTATTGGACTGAATTGGACTGAATTGGATTGGATAAACATATTTCCTCTTCCTCGCCATCACGTTATTTTTTTTTTTTTTTTTTTACTCAATTTGCAATTTAGGGAGAAATGAGTAGTGTTCGGCTTAATGCAACTGATCTCCTGTTAATCCAAACACTGCAAGATCATTGTCATGTATGAATGACAGTTCAGTTATGAATGCAAATATTGATTTTAATACAATTAAATCGTGCAGCTCTAATGGACAGCAGCTACGAGCTCACAATCTCACAGATGCAGATTCTACCTGAACTGGAATAAAATGGCAAAATGGAGAACAAAAGAAAACAAGAAACTAGTTATGAGGGTTAAGAGGCCCAGATATTTTATTTGAGACTTGGAACAAACTACAGATTTGATAAACTGTCAACATTTGACTTAACATTTGCCAAGTAGCGAAAAGGAGAACTTTTTTAAATGTTGGCTGACATGTTAGTTATAAGAGCTGAAAAATATAAAAAAAAAACATTTGTGAAGACAGAGGCTTGATTAATGAACACAGCAACTCTTCCTAAGATGATTTGATTTCTTTTTCATTGTGAGCCCAACTTCAATCAGAAAGTAATGTACAACAAGAGAAATTTGGATCAAAATTTTGATCAAAATTTGCACTGTTATGCCATATGCATTTGTCTTACCCACCCCATTGGTGCCAATTTGCCAAAAACACAAGTTTATTTTATGCAAGCCAGACTCAACATGTTTGGAGAAATTAGCAGACCTTCATCTTGTAGCGGCAGTTATTCCCTTCAGTAAGAATCCACCCCCCTCCAGTTCATCCTGCTGAGCAGGCAGTGCTACAGGAAATAAAGTGGCGACATGCTGCACGCTCTTTAATGCCTCAGTAAATATCGACAGAGGCAGAGATAATATAAACTCAGACAATGTGGGCCGCAGAGCGATATGTTGCTCACTGCCATAGTGTGCACTCAAATGGAGGCAAGAAATTGCTGCAGGTCAATCATAATATCTACGTGGTGATGGCAGACACTAGTGTCAGCATGGCCTGGTGACAGTAGATCACTAAAGACAAGTAATATGGTGGGCTATCTATGCTTATCTGATGAGCCAACAGTTTTGGGGGTTCCCAATCACAAATCCAATTAAGATTAAACTAAGAGACTTATTTACTATAAATAAAAGTAATGATGTTCTTTATTTTAAGACACGCAATAAATAGAAATAACTATCACTCCGCAGGTCCCTGGAATTATATGATCAATCAATAGTGAATGGGACTTTATTTGTATCCTGTCTCACAAAAAGGCACGGACACACCAAGCGCAAGAGCAAAAAAAAAAAAAGTATTATAAGAAAAAAAAACAAAAAAACACCACAAGCGCCTCAGACAGCCATCTATCAAAACTATTACCAACACCACTGAAATCGCACATCACACTCATGACTGAAGCCATGAAGCAACCAAGGTCACTCCAAGAAAGAAACTCAGTTGTAGAATAAAGAACTAAATGCTACAGTAGTGTCCTTGCATTGCTCAATTAAGTCACATCAATCATTGTATATAGCCATGGGAGCTCCTCCATCTTAAAGCTTGCGCGTGGCGGGGGGAAGGGAAAGGGAAAGGAGTAGTGGTGGTGGTGATGGAGGCTTGGATAAAAGGAGAATGTCACAGGATACAACCTAGCGACTCATCAGAGGGCCAGTGTCCGGAGAGGCGCTGGTGCGTTGAAACTGAAGCCTTCGCCGGAATACAATAGTTGGCGTGGCCCGCAGGAGGTAGACGTCTCTTCCCAGGCAGGATATTGGCCTTTGTGAACATGGTCACAGTATCTGGGTCAATTAACGTGTCCCTGCTTCAAATATCTCTTTTGTTGTCAGAGGAATAATAGTGTGCCAATTCATGTAGCCTCTTGAACACAGCATGAGGTTTAAAAATGTGAACTATGTGTGTCACTTGCATACAGAAAAAAGGCTAAACACAAGGCCGGTCCTGTTTCTATTTTCTACATTTACTCAAACTATCTCATTAATATATTCATTTGAGTATTAGCTTCCCTGTTTGACCCTGCCCACAAAGACGCTGTGTCTGCCTGTTGTTTGTCATTCAGTGCTGTTGAATCTACTGTACATCTGGGCAGCTACTGAATGCACTCTTGTCTAAAAGCAACAAAGCTGAGACTAAATGAAGCTTAATATATTGCCTCACGAACGAAAGATTTTACGAGAGAGAGAAAGTAGTCGGGACTGGGAGTGGCCTCCCTTCGAAAACGTGAAGCGGAGGCTCTCTATACTCTCATCTAACTTAACTTAATGAGAAAAACAAGCACAGCGCAGAGAAAAACTGTGGGCAAAATCGAACGGGGGTATTGCACAATAAACAGCTGGGGCAACACTGCAAACAGTGCTTTCTTTGTAGAGACAGGACCTGTGAAAGAGATATGGAGTTGTTTGCTCTACCAGCCAAAAAAGGCTGTCCCACAGAAGAAAAATGGCACTGAAATCCACAAATCAGTCCCTAGAAAAGTAAACAATCCACTCCATAGGGCTGATGAATTGTCTTCTTGGTGCAAGCTGGCATTTTCTTTTCCACACTGGTTCTAGCATTTCACTTGTGAAAAATAACACTAGCCTAGTTATAAGAAGGCATATATGCAGAAAAAGCCAGGTCAATACAGCTATTTATACACGGCCTCATTACATAGCAGGGTCATTTTATGCACTTCATGGGTGTTCTTCACATTAAATAAAACACATCCGAATCAACGTGCCAGCCAAGCCACACCACAGTCCCGAAGAATGACTCCAGCTCCCTCTCATGTTATGACCAACCGCAAACAGGAAAGGATTATTTTAGAAGAATAAATAAATCTTTCCTCTTTTGACAGTCTCTTAGAGGGAAGCACACACATCAATTTTAAAACCTTAGTAATACGGCATCACGGATGGAGGGACCCAGGTGTGGTCTAGAACCAAATAACCTATAAAACCCCTCTAACCTTCACACGACTGTGTGAAGGAGCAATACAGTGAAAGGTCTGCTTTTCAGACCTGTATCCAGACCCAATACATCATTATAGACAATGAATTTTGATTAAGCAAATCTAGTTACACGCAACCTTGTGAAAAACAAATGACAATCTACATTTAACCATTTAATAATACAGCATGGTCTGACTGCTGATTTTCAGTCAAATCTGTGTTGATAGAGGCATTCTAGGTCAATTAGTCTCAACCAACAGATAGTTACAGAAGTCTGTTACCAGGAGCCGCCCATACACTTCTAAGAGCCGTCTGGGTTGAACAAGCTAATTATATGCCAAGGACAAACCCCCCGCGCACACACAGACGCATGAGAGAGGGACACGTTAACTACTGGCCAATGTCAGAGCCACAGACTGTTAGGTGGCAATAGCACAGGGCAGGGCCTGTAGCTGATAAGAACGATATGAACAGAGGTGATGAGAAGCCATCAGGATAATGTCAGTCCTCTACAAAAATACTTTATCTACATTTAGGCATTGTTCGAGTACCTGTGTGCCTCCAAATACGTAGGGATTATTTTCAGACTCCTTGGTTTGATGAAGACCTTTGAGCCTAAAAAGGTCAGACATAAATAAAATATGTCCTATCGTCGCATGCCACCCAGCAGGCTCAGCAAGCACACCCACAAATGAGACACAGATGGGTGCACTTGCTTTAATACGCCAACATTATTATTTCACTTTTATGTTATAGCCTTAGGACTGCAACGGAGCTGTGATCTTCTGACAAATGGCTTTGGTGGTCCTACCACGAACACTCAACCAACTCTGCTTCCTTGTTATACTGTAGGCAAACTGCATCAAAGGCCGCTTCCCGTAAAACCATATACTGCCAAGATTCAATCTGCCGTCACAATATGTGGTGGTTATCTAGGCCATGGCGCTCCCGGGAAAAAAAATTCACTGTGACAAGAAGATGAAAATAAATGTATGCAGGCTGATAACAATAAAGAATAAAACAAATTCAACCCCAACCTGCCAGTGATGTTTTAGCTGGGAATTGGAGTGCAGCCTTCATTACAACATATTGATCACTGCAAACAAAGACCCTGGATTCATTGATCCACTTCCAGAAGGAAAAAAAGAAGGGGGATGGGGGCAATGAACTGCTCCTGCAAACAAACTTACAGTGAAACCGCTGCCTTAGCTCATAAAAATTAAGGAGTGCTGGAGTTTGAAACCCCACCAAAACGAGAAAGACGGTCATGGGGTTACTCTTGATGTCCCACAATGACAAAGAGAATATGTGAAACATGGAGCAGCAGCTATACAACTGAAGGGAAAGAACTTCAGAGTCTCATGTTTCTCTTCATTTTTCTCATCTGTTGCATGACGGTTCCTCTGTGCTTATGGATCCCATCTTGAATGGGAATTTGAATATTAAGAAAGTCATGTTTGGCTGTTGAATTATTCAGCATTGGCATAGACATCAATGCAGACCTCATACACCTCAAACATAAAGATCTGAATGGCAGACAATCTTTTTCTAACACTATGGGCTTCAGCACATATTCTATCCCAGGCTATTCCTCGAAGTTATCAACAGATACTGAATATTTCAATAAACAACACAGCTGCATAAAATTGAAATTCTGCTATGTTCCAGAGACAGTGCCTTACAGTCCTTCCCCTGTACCACAAGGGCCGTAATTGTTATTTACTGTCCATCATACTGACAAACTTACTACGCAGACTGCCTGAAAACCTGGGGTTTTGCCTTTTGTCTGTTTCTTGAGGTGATGAATGATCGACTTTGTAGGTCACAACAACTTGAGGTAGGGGTGCCGTGCATTTGTGGCCTCCCTGTTGACAGGTCAGGACCTCTTTGGCTGGTTTTTCATTCATCTGTACCTCACCAGGAAACCCCCACCAGCCTCATCCCAAATCCGTGGGCAGGGAAAAAAAGAGTATGTTGCTGAGCACTTGGCCCAGTTTACAGGAGAGGGTCGACCAGGGTCACGTCTCACCAAACACTGGGGCCCCTTAAACACATCTGAGTGGCCCCAGCTGCACCCAGGGCCATCTGAATCTTAACAGAGCGCAGAGAACCAGAACAACATAAAAATGGGTTCAGTCAGTGCAAAATGCAGGATTCTGTGAATACCATGTTTTTCTTGTCAAAAGGGTGAAATTTAGTTTGTTTAAAAGGTCTGCCTTAGACAAACATAGCAAAGAGAGGTAATTATACTTAATGATAGATTTACTGAAAATACTGAGACATATATAGCCCAGGAGAGCTTTCCAGTTCATGTACTCATTGCTGACGTTGACATTAATTATTTCAATCACATTATTAAACTGGTCAACTGTAAATCCCTCCCCCCAACTCATCTCTGGAGTCAGCTCACTGGACCCTCTTGACACGCTCGCATTTAAAGTACTTGAACCAAGGCTAAAGCAGACTATAGACATACTTCTCTTTCATCACCAGAGCTCACATAATTGTAAAGAAGGAGAAGTAAAACACGGAGCTGCGGGGTGGGGGAATGAAAAATGAAAGCAGAATAGATGGTTGGGGGTGGGGATGGCAGAACAGCAGCATAAGAGAGTGTATTAAGCTCAATTAGGCTTTTGGGCTTTTCATTAACCCAGTTTTTAGGGAGGGAAACCTCTGCTGAATAATGCTGCGACTGACTCACTTTGCAACCCTGCTTTAAAGGCCTCATCTGGAAAAAAAAAACTGCACAATGTGTGTCAGCTCTCCAAAGCCACCAGAATTCCATTAGACACCCAGGGGCAAACCACCCGCAGCCACAGCCTACCTGAAATTAAATGCAATTTAGTAAAACAAGTCACTTTATCCAGCAACTAAACAAGATAAGAGGAAGCACTACACACATGTTTAAATACTTAAGCTGCTTTCATCCTGTATGAGGGTCTAATAATAAATGACAATGTTTGGTCGTTTCTCTCCACTCAGTATCAGGCCAGAGCAAATATTCAAATATATTAAAAACAAGGTCATATAGGCCCCAGAGGGTAGACAGAGGGTAACCTCTTAAGCCTGATGCGATTTTGCATCTGCAAACAATAAACGTAACCTCCCTTTAATGGATCATTGGAGAAGAGTTCTCATACAGGAACAATTGTCCTTCCTGGCTTTTCTCTGTGCTTCTCTGCCAAGCAACTTTTAAGTGATGCATTTTATCAAATCTATCAAGAATCAATGGGCCATCAGTTGGCCAGCTAACAGTTGAAGTCTAGTTTACACCCCCTGGAATGTCAGTAAATCTTACAATCAAAAAGCTATGCTAACTGGCTGGCCACGATTGCATCATCAAATCTGCAGGATGTCTTTGGTTTAGCATATACAATGTCAGCTGTTTACATGTGAACTGACACCATTTCCAGGATTTACAGACCCCAGGATGTGTATTAGATTAATCAATAACAAAGAAGAGACTGCAATTAGATGGGACAAAGTTATCTTAACAGCTCACCCCTGCCACATCTCTTGCATATTCTGGGGTCAAAAGCAATACAATATGAGCAAATGACTCATATTACTGACACCTTACAAAATGAACGGATAGTATTACACTGACATTCAAGCAGATCCTATTTAAAACAAGCTAACTACCAACCAATAACTTAAGGAGGAGTTTATGCATACTAGAATTAACTGACTGGGTTATTCATAATATCACAATGGCTAAGGCTATGTGCTATGTTGTAACATGTTCATGCTTCCAGGTACAGTTAATAACAATGACTCGAACAAGATTAATTCAGTGTCTCTCTATTCATTATCGAAGGCTTTTCAGGGCACAATTGACAAAGTTAATGAAATGCAAGGAAACTTAAAGTATTAGCCCGCTACATGTGGCTATAGAAACATCAATTTGAAAAAAAAAAAAAAAAAAAATCAGCTCGTGGTCAAAAACAATATCCCCAAACAGCATGGTGAAAGCAAAGTTGAAAAACTCCAGGCGTACTCTCCACACTGTGGGGGCTTTGTCTTTCAAAACATGCCACAGGAGCTTTTCATTAGAGAATGCAGTTTCATTAACATCATCCCACGCTGCTGAGCCCTGCTGCATTACAATGACACAGGAGTGCCCCTCTCTGTCAAGGAAATCTCCACAGAGCAACAACTCGCTGGGGGAGGGGAAGGAAGAGAAAAGAGGAGAGGGGAAGCGCAGGGGGGGCAAACAAAAGGGAACCTGATTACCCCCGGTCACGGCTCATCCACAAGCCAACAGAGGGAAATCTATCACCTGCAGGATCAAACGGAAACTTGTGCACAAGGTAAAGCCCAGTGAAAGCTGTACCCACCCATCTAAGCACTCCCATCCCTCTCTCCTTTCTTCTCTCGTCACTGCTCCCCCTCCCTCCACCTCTCTGACTCACACCAACGGCAACGTGCAAGTTTTAGGCACACACTGTGAAATCCAACACAAATGAGAATGTTTTCTCGTCCAAATGACCTCAAGGCTCTAACCTATCTAATAGCACACTGGTGATATATTCCAGTTTTTATTACCGTCTGTAGGCCCGCGTACCGTTTCACAGTAGCTGCATCCTCATTTTGCCAATATTAAACTCCAAAGAGGCAGTATTGGTCATGCCTGCTGCAACGTAATGGACTACTGCAAAAAAATCATTATTTTTCACTTTCTTGTTTGCACCAGGTTATGGGTTATAAAAAATATAAACCTACTACAGCCAGGTCTCCCACAGAAGGACAATTGCTGTAACAAAGATATTTAAAATGCTTTTATTACTGCCATTGGATGGGTTTAGCAGTGTAACATTACAATTGAACACATTACCATATGACTTTTGCAGGAACCTTTAGGCATAACAGACAGAAATCTTTTTCTACATATCGCATAAATCTGTACTGAAGTGATATTAAATGAGGACAAGACAAATGCAAAATAATGACATATGATAGTGGAACTAATTCCATGCAGCACAAGGCATTGAATGTTTAATAGCTAGGTTATTTGCTTGATTAAAGTTGCATAAGTATTCAAATCTGTGTGTAATTGATTTTTATTCATTGCAACAAGAAGGGCCCCCAGTGCAATCAACAAAGTTTCCCTACTTTTAATGACAAAGCCAGCCAGTTAATATTCGTCTCAACAAAATGCAAATTACAAACACACTAAGTGTTTAGCCACAATGTACGAACTAGCATTTAAGCAACAGTCTGCTTATGTTTGTGAGAAAAAAAGACAGCACGTAGGCAAAATGGACAGGAGCTATATAAAGTTGAACCACATTTGAGCTGGTTTACAAGGCAAACTACACGACTTGCAATACCACACAGCTATACTGTAGCTAATTGTTTAAATATGTCAGGCTTGGTCTGATCCTCCCTGAAATGTAACACATGGAGGCAAGCACGCACTGCTGATACACATGCCGACACACACACACACACACTCACAGACATAACAAGCATCGAGCACAGAACAGAACTAGAAAAATTTCACCACTTACCGTTAAAAAGGGGCTGTCCTTTCTCTGTGATATCTGGCACCACAACCTTGTATACATCTTCAGAGAAGCCTGGCCTGCATGGTGGGGTGCCCCTGCCCTCTGCTGCAATCTGTGATGGTGGGGGGGAGGGCAACAATGAGTCATAAATCAACCTTCAAAAATGCACTCTGTTGCCTCCAAAAAACCTCTTGGTCACGTTCTGAAGTCCCCACCGTTGTACAAAAGCATCTGTTGTTTTTATAGCGAGGACCGCAATTAGGATAATGAGGCCAAAAGGGTTAAGCATTAGCCAAAAAGCATGGCTAGGCAAGAACAAGCTCCATTTGTCCCCCTAGAGGGGCCCAGGCACAGGGAAAGGGTTATGACCAACTCTCTTGGACGGCCCCTCTGATCAACACACTACTCTGGACAAACACTCCACTTTGATGTACAGGAACAAGGAAATAAAAAGTAAATGCTAACGATCTACTGTTGTGGGAATAAACATTTATGAGTACATGTCTGGGGGGGAGAGAAACTAGAAATAACAACTGCTGATGTCTAAAGAAACTGCAAGGCTGATCAATAGAGTGCTTTTTTTTTTTGGCTTGGTTTTGAAAAGGAAAACTATGGCTTAGTGTGTCAACACAAAAGATTTAGAGAATAATGGGGCATGTTGCAAAGAAAAAAACATCTGCGAATCGCTAGTGTTTCCGACAAAAAGCATGGGTTTTGACCAAGAAAGAAAGAAATCACTAACAGCGAGAAATCACAAACAGAGCATAACTGAAGAAAAACGCTCTTGGTGTCCGGGCATGTCCAGATATATATACTCCATCACACAACCTCAGCATTGATTCAGCTGTTCGGAACAAGAGGCCTGGCCCTGTTTCTTTGCATGCACTCTCTCTCTAAAAAGAATGTAAAACGAGAGGAGTCCTTCTGAAAAAGAGCATTGTGGGTATCCGTGCCACTTGCCATTCTTAATCAGAGGAATTTAAATGGAAAATGCTTGCAGACTGGAGGGGGGAGGAGCAGAGCAAGAATTCTAGCACATTACAGCAACAGCACCAGGATGTACATTTTTAGACTTAAGTGTTAAGACAGACGCCAGTTCTTTACAACAATTTTATCAGCTGCTAAAACTGCAAGTGTGTGTGTGTGTGGCTGCTGTTCTGTGGTTGACACAGTTCTCATAAAGTAGCCACACATTCAAGGAAATCATTTTGATAAAAAAAAAACACATATAGTTTCTATCCCCTGTGGTTGGTCAGCAATCATTACTCCATCACTGTTAGATGTAGTTAGGTCATACATATGGGCAGACTGTATTAAAGCACGGTACTTTTCATTGTTGCTCATAGCGGTTTTTTAACAGAGAGGCAATTAAGTCGCCGGGGGGGGGGGAGACACGCTGCAGCAATCTACATAAATATTAAACATAAAAAAAACTAAATATAACCAAGTGAGAACTGCGTTAATGTGGGCCTGTATCGACCAACTTCCAGACAATAAAAGACTCAGCGAAACACACGAACTCTTAAATTAGGCCACGCCATTGCACATTTGAATTAATTTAAACGTGCGTATCGGTTTTTTTAAATATTTTTAATAACGCAGCTATCACGTCGTGGGCTTACAATGAAAAGAACCGATAGCTAGTAGTAGTTAACCGGTAGAATTACAGTCCGTGCTGGACCCCTAGTTCATCGTTCATTTTTAGGTACATTTCCCAAAGTGCTCGCCGTGTAAAGTGCCTGTCGGACGGCTAGCAGCTCGACCGGGCTCGTAACTCAACAAACAGCGTCGCCACAGAGCCAACTAGCATCTAAACTGTCCGGTGTTAACTCCTCTCGAAACCGCTCTCTGAACATTACATTACCTGCAGTCCTGCCAAGACCGCCAGCAGGAACAGACCGCTGCCCTCGTGTAGTGAGTACATTGGTACGCCCGAGTACTGCTTAATTTTCCCCACTTCGGAATCCGTGTAAATGGGGAAAAAAAAAAAAACAAGGAATGAGGAAAAATTAAAAAAAAAAAATACAAAAAAGGGAATATCCTTCTGGCTCAAGTGTGGCCGCGGTGGAGAAAAAAAAGGGGTCCCTCTACGACAAAGGCAGGAGCAGCAGGAGGAGCGGCGGCGGCGGCAGCATGTAGCAGCAGCCTCCTGTTTTATCTATCCACAGTCAGTACTGAGCGAGAGCGGTGCCTGGTACTGAGGCTGCTGCTGCTCCCTCCCATCCAGTCCAACACAAAAACAAAAAAGAGCCCCGGCAGCCACTAGTCTATAAAACCGCCCATCTCACTGTCTCTCCCTACTGGTCACACAGCCAATTTCACTGCAGGGACGGGAGCGGGGTCCCCTATGTTAACCATCATCCCAAATGACAGAGAATTATAATATTCACACATAACAGTTGGGTTCATTCACAGTGTGTGGTAGTCAGTGGATTATGGTAGTCTTATTTTACATCATGCCCCCCCCCACCCCCTTATAGCCTATTATCTTGTATCTTTATTTCAAATGTGGCTGTTATATTATAGGACACTAAAAAACATTATTATGTCTGTCAGCCTTTAACATGTAGTAGCTTAAACTGCTGATCAGGCTTTTTTAACCTGATCTAAACTTTATAATATCAACGATCGCAGTAACCACTAAGCTGTCCTTCCAGTCCAAATTAAATTAACTCCTGAAACACAATGTCTCGCAGTTTTAGATTACAATACCCTCCAGTAGTTTTCAACATTTTAAGGTCAGTTTGAGGTCACCGTTTATTTGCTTATTGTCTGGTTTCACTGACTCATGCGCATTGTATTGAAATGAGACTCCCACCTGATACATTATCAAAACAGATATTGCTGTATGTGGACTACTACTGGGGATTGCCAGTGTTTTAGTGTAACATTTTGAAATTTGATGTTGTTCTTTCTGATCACAATACACTGCATTATCTATATTGCTTTTTATTCGGTCTCTATGGTTATTAGCACCAGACTCCTCTGAGAAAAACACAGTTTTTGAATGGCAGTAACTCAGGATTCAATCAGTTGTCTCTCAGCCTGCACGGAGAGTAGCCCGGACTATATTGATTATTAGGTGGGAGATTTTGATCATGCTACCCTCAGATAATGGCTAATAATGGTGCTAATTCTGTGTGTGTGTTTCCCTTCCTCTCTCTTTCACTCGAGTAGCCTACATGCATGTCGTCTCCCTCGTTGCTGCAGAATAAGCTCACTGTTTTGCAAATGACAGTATCACCGTGGAATTTGGGATTTTGCATTCTATCCATTCATCTTCACTTAAGTCTAGAGTCTGTAAGTAAAGCTTTTTTCATGTTCCACTAAAATATGCAATGAATAATTCCCTTGCATTATCTTCTCATGTGATACAGCCTGATGAAGGTTAAATTACCTCAGTAGTACTACTGACACCTAATTAACTATCAAGAAATGGTTGTGTGGAATAGATTGCATCTGTGACACTGAGATATTTCAGCTTGGTAGACAAGACAAATACTTATTCCATCTCCAAATTATAAACAAGTGCTGACTTTTGGTTCACCTCCTCTTGGGCAATCTGTTGTTTTCCAAGTTATTGGCGTTTTGAGGTGCATGTGAGTATGTGATGGGAGCGGTGCTGTTTCCCTTCCTCCTACAAATCAAACCGTCCACTCCTGAGAGCGTGTTGTAATCCTAAACAAACAGTAAGCATTATCACATCCTACTTACAGTAAGCACACACACACACACACACACACACACACACACACACACACACACACACACACACACACACACACACATACCCACACAAACAAAGGATGAGAATGGATCGTTTTTGAAAGTGCTTGCTTCCTATAATAAGTGACTCGTGTCACTTCACACTCTCGTCATTGATTAGCACGCCTGACCGTCCATGTTTTTAAATAATTACTTTCTCTTTGGTGGAAATGAATGCCATCAGAAGAAGAGAGAAACTGCAACAAAATTAAGATAACGTACTTAGCGCATTAAAGGAAGAATGTTGCGTTCATGGTTTTCAGTTGCCAGTTTTCCTGTTAACAAACCTGAAAAAAAATCATGTTTTTATTTTTTACCAAAGGCAGTCACATTCAATGTGAACTTCTTTTGTACGATGTGGCAGAGTTGGGCACGAGATCAAACTGAATGACCTGTTGATAATTGATATTGCATTTTGTACAAATTGTTAAATTTATGTAATCTAATCTAATTGAGACTGGGATCAAAATGCCCCATCTCTTTGATTAATGCAGAGGCGGTTATCTTTCATCAGTACTTGTCTAGGCAGGGAGGGGAGGAGGCGTTAGTGGGAATCCAATTTGGACTTGGTGCATTCAATCAAACAATATCATGTTGCATGATTCATAAGACCAATCTGAGACCCCCCGAGAACTTTGTGTGCAGCATATACCTGAATTTAGCACGGTCTAAAATGTGCAATCAAAGGAGAATTTTATACCATCAAGGTCACTGTGTGGTCCGTGGTTAATATATTCTCTGGCCTGTGCTGTCTGTGTATAGACAGATAACATTGTTTTGCAGGAATGTGTGAGGCAGCTGTATGATGCATGTTTTGGTCGCGGTGCTGACACTGCGGTTGACTCTCATAAGTGCAGGTGTCCAAGGGGCTGGTGGCCTGCAGTGGCCCTTGATTCCACACCTTTTACTCGGCACAATTGGATGCAGCATGGAGCACTGCAGCACGGTGGCCTTGACGGCGCTGGAAGAAAAATGGACGAGGTCAGCAGCACTTTCACATCTGCGGCACTTCTTCATGCTGACTTTGTGTTGATACAGGAATATCCCATAGGCCACCTCCCGTTTCATACTCTAACTCAGAGCGCAGTCATTTCTACAGAGAGCCAAATATAGATGACAATATTCAGTGACACACATACATGCAGCCTCTTGCTTTTGAATTTATTTCCTGCTTATGTAAATTGACAGAGACACAGATGCAGTATTTTGAAATGACACTGAACCTCAGTTTTCAATCAGTATGGGAGAGTGTATTTTCCTTTGGTATAAACACACATATTTTGACCCTTCTCAACTGTTGGCTTATTACCTTGTCATTGGCAATCCCATGCATGTCAAAGGTTGCTTTGGAACAAATTAGTGAATGGAAAGGAGCAACCTAGTCCTCAAAAGCCATTATCAATTCCAATCAAGCTTCATTGTTATGCATTCAATAAAGGATCTCTAAGGACCACAGTAATGCTCTGATTATTCTCCTCTTGTGCCAAATCGGCTCATTGAATCTTTTATGCCATTTGAACAATGAAGCCAAATAGAGTTGTGCATGTATTAGGGTGCGCATACACACATACATATGTTTATATTTATGGTTTGTTTCTGTGCTATGCATGTGTATTGTGTCTGGTTACTTGTTGTTTCTCTCTTTGACACATATTTTCGCAAGGTAACAGAATGTGATTCTCCACAAATACAGCGCATGACAGGTGTTTTAGACAAAAATATTACTTTACTGAAAATTTGTAACCTTACAAAGGATCTGATTATATTGTATTGTATGCAAAGTGACAAATGGTGACAGAGACATGCAAGAACATTTCCGCTGAGCGTTTTCTCTGTAATTTCTTGCGAAAAGACATGTCAGTACAGCAGCTTGGTGCCACCCCCTTGTCGACAAATAAAGGGAAAATGCTGCTCTGCGATCTCTGGCAGCAGCTCTGGCAACGTCTACTGAGTCACAAGGCTCATACAAGTGTGTGTCTGCCCCAATTTAGGGATTGCAGTTTTTGCTGGGGGCCACATCTGCCTGCTGTGTGCTGGCGTGGCACACAGATCTAATAGTGATTGATTGCCTTATTAAGGCAAATTGTGTTGAACTCCAGAGCAACCCAAGGAGAGAAGAAAGCATCTTTAGTTAGTGATGCAGTAAAAGTGTAGCTATTGATTTGTAATGGCACATGTGTGCTAAAAGGCACTTGTCTCAATTATTTATTGTGCACTTGTTATCCTGTCTGTTCTTTCTTTGTCCAAAAGGTTCTTTTTAGTTTCTTGTTCATTTTGATTTAAATAAGTAAGTAGGAATAAGTATTCAAAAATAACTGAGCTAGAAGAAGATGAAGATTTACTTTATTAGTTCAAAATAGGGAAATACATTTTTTTACTCGATTCTTTTCATACATTGGCTGGAAATACAATCACACACACAGGGCTTATAGACATGCAAATGTGGAGAGATGGTGGAGTGATGGGCTGCCACGTAATGGCACCACAAGAGCAGTAAAGGATTCAGTGCCTTGCTCAAGGGCACCCCAGCAGTGCCAAAGAGGCTAACTAGCACCTCTCCAACTACAAGTCCTAACTACTTACTTTGGTACATGCTGGACTTAAGTACAGCAATTATATGACAGTCTGCACTAGAGGAAATGACAGTCTGTCATCTACAGTAATGCTAGCAGTTCTGTGAGGCTGTACTGAGGAAAGGGGGTGCTTTGAGCTTAATGCTTATATTGAAACATGCTCCCTTAGTTTAGCGTGTTAGCATGCTAACATTTGCTAATTAGAATTAAGTTGGCTGATCAAATGTCATTCGCTTTGCAGGTGTTTGTTCATAAACAAAAGATGTTGACAAATTAAAAATTTGACCTTAAGCTGGCACTACATGAAAAGTCCGGGGATCAGCAAAGTGATTCAAATTTGATGGATGTCTTGTAGGCTACCAAAGTTTATGGCAATCCATCTGATGGTTGTCTAGACATTTGATTTCAAACCACAAATGTCAACCTAGCACTAAACTTTAGATGCATCATCTGGACACTATGAATGCCTCTGTGGTTCACTGCTTGCAACCTAAGCAGTGAACCAACAGACAGACCAATATTGTCATCCATAAAACGAAGCCAGTATCTTAAAATATTAACACACGGCAAAACAAAAGCAACTAAACAAATTTATATTCCTCTCGTCAGCACCGAATAAGGAAATAATGGCTGTGGTGTTGTTATGTGAGTTTTCAGTGAGAAGCAGGAAAGTTTTGCTTTAATAAATCACTTTATCTTGACAGGTCAGTTGGTTAAGTGCTTACACATCACACACACACACACACACACACACACACACACACACACACACACACACACAATCACTTGCACTTACATCTGAACCTATCAGTAAACAATTTAGAGTTATTTAGAATTACTTTTCATCATTAGTCACGTTTTCAAGTACAGCAAAATCGTAATGTACATAATAAGACAATATCACACCAATGACAAGCAAGAAAATTGTTGCATTTTCAAAGAGGCCCACATTTTTCTCCCCTTGCTGTTTTCCACATTAGCAAGGTCAACCAAATCATCATCACAGCTTCTAGTGTGCAATATTCATATCATATATATTCATAACATTCAACAATGCAGTATACATGCCCATGGAGCTCCTGGCAACCTCTTTGGTGTCTTCTGTATTTGCAGTTCAAAATGTATTTCCCCTTATCACTATTGATCTGCAAGAAGACAAGGTCTCTGGCAGTGACAGCCTGGCCTGTCTGATTTAGGAGTGGACCAACAGCCTGCCTGAGCACAGGGACCTGGATGGATTTATATGAGGGCTGTTGCTGCTTCTGATCCACCGGTGTGCCCTCCTCTGTCTCACACTGGGCTTTCTTATCAGGAGCTTAATTTTGGAGGCAGCCAGGGAACGAGACACAGTTTTTTTTGTAATCACAGAGGTAATGAGATTAGAGGTTACTTCAATAAATGCTTGATTTTTTGGTTATCGTAATGTGTTCAGCAGGGAGAGTTTAGTTTTCGCATTTATTAGATTGCTTTCATGCAAATGGCGGCGAACCCTGATTACAAAAATGTGTTAATAATTACTGTGGGCTTAAGAAGGTGGCAAAGGGTTGGCTTGCTCTCCGAGTTTGTCAGATTGCATGAAGAGGTAGAGTGTGTTCATTAAAAGAATTAAAATCACGATAAAAAGCATGATAAAAGGCAGGGTAGTTAATATGCCACTATAATAAACGAAACATGGAATATTAAGATGCATTATTATATCCTTTATTGTGGTGACATATGGCAGTTTATCTAAAACATATGTAATTGAAGATGGAAAACCTTCTAAGAGACAGCAACTAAATTAAGAACATTATGTATTTGTACAGTACTGTTGATTTGACAATATACTGTGCTTTAATGAGATTAAAATATGATCCTAATTCATGGTAATTGCCATAGTACCTATTCCAACACATTGGCCTCTGGGTATTAGTATCTATTTTTCCCCCTGTCAGTGTGAACAGGATTATTATCTTGTGCATAATGCTATCTCCACAGCTCATTAGCAGTCAGCAGGTTATCAAATGCTTAAGATGCTGTTTTTCTTTCATTAAATCAGAAAATAATGCTGCATTTTTCATCTGAATCAGATAATCGTGTTGGTGGGGGGGTGGGGGGGAATAATAAAACACCCGCATAACAACAATATGGAAAATTTAAAATGCATTGTTGCTACTTGTAGTGATTCTGTGTGCATGACACCTAGTGATGGACTTTCCACTGTTGACTTGCCCTCACTTCCTGTAAAGCAAGGTTCTGCCGGCTATAATATTAATCATTTAAATGAGGAAAATATAGATTTTTTGAGAGTGCATTTAATTTGAGGTTTTCATCCTTGTAGCATAGAAAATTGTCCATACCAATATGCAGACAGGATTCATACAACTTACAAGGGCATTTGCAGCCAAAGTAGCAGATGTTAGTGGCAGGTTGCTCAGAGCGAAGGGTGCCTCATTTGGCTTGCTCGGGAGGTGATCATGAGACATATTGCCTCTACTCTTGCCCTCCACACAGACACATGACTGCTCCCTTCACCCGCTGGGGAATTCAGCAAGACCAACATCAAAGGGTCAGTGGGATGCAGCAAAACGTCTGAAGTGAACTGTTTTTCGTTGAAATACTTCAGGTGTCCCCCAATGTTTCTTCATGAAAACCGTTACATCAAAAGCTCTTCTTAGTCACGGCAGAGCTTTATTTTGTTAAAGTGAAGCAGAATGAGGCATTAGTGTGACTCACAGAAACCACACTTAGGCACACAAAGCATGTCCCACACAATACTTTTGAAACACTCTCAGGTATTTTCACAAAAAGTCTTGAGGATCACTTTTTGTCTCAGTGCTTTTTTAGTCGCTCAATTCCTCTCTCACCTTTCGTGGTGTCTAATTGGGTTTCATTGATTTACTCCACCATGATGCTGGCTTGGCCAAGTCTCTGCTGACCCTACAGAAAAATATCAGCCAGTCTGTCTAACAGGCGCTGTTCCGGCTACACACACACACACACACACACACACACACACCCACCCAGCACTCCCAATATAAGCAGTGAATGATTGTGTCAGTGAGCTGGAAGTGAGTCAACCTGCCGCTCCTGTGGCCCTCACAGCAGAACCATAGATTAGCGTCGCACTGAAACAACAAAAGGCTCTAGGGGGGGTGTTTGCACCCGCTGCTCATGGACTCTAGTGCAGTTGTAGAGGGGAAAAAGTGATGGGGGGGCCAACTGGCGGTCGTCAAGAGGCCCGAGGACACAGCCACTCATCTGTGCCTGAGCAACCATGTGTCACCTTGAGCTCTCTGGAGGAGGTGTCCGGACACGAACCTGCTGGGCCAGACGGGGTGTGAAGAAGGAGGCAGGATGAAGGCAGAGAGGAAGTAGAGCTGGCTATCCAGCTATCCATATGTGACAACTGTGACTCAGTGGATGAGAGAAAGCTAAGCAATAACTTGAAGGAAATTCGAGCAGAGTGAAAATTAAAAAAAAAAAAGAGAACACCCTCACCCTTTCAATTCTGCAAAAAGCAATAGAGAGGATAAGAAGAAAAGGATATAATACAGACAGAGCTTTGATACCAACTGTGTCCTCGTTTCCTCCTCTCGACTCCCGTCCCCCTTCTGCCATGCATTATAAACGGCTGATTATGACAGTGACAGCTCCTCAGGTGTGCAGTATGCTAGATTTGTTATTCAGCTCACAGGCATTGCTGTCCCTCCCTCTTACCACCTGCACAGGCACACAGACACACACACAGCGACACACACCAACAGAAGTGCACACACATACACACACACCCACGCGCATACGTATTGCTCACAGCTGCTGTGTCAGCGGGACTCTGGAGCCAGAGAGAAGGGGGGATATTACATGAATCAGCCTCACACAACTGTTGTATTCACAGTGCTATGATCCAAATTCACAATTTAAATTGAGCTTTTACTGTTTGATTTAGGTTTTTATGGGCCATTGGTGTTTTCATGAACTTGAATTTGTTTAATTTGCGAGATATTCTTACATTTTAGTGGTCAAAATGGGCAGATTTGCATTCCTAGAGCACACTGCAAAAGACAACCTAAAACCAGGCCTTACAGCAATATGCCTACACTTTCTATCCACAGGGCACTCAAGTATGAATTTCATAAAATGATTGAATGTGGGCTCTACTAAAGTATATGGTAAAGAAATTTGATCACATCACATGCTAGACATATTTCTATGTCTGAAGCTGTACTAATATTTTTTCTTATATTAACAATTGATGATATGACTCTGTGTAATGTGTAACGGGTCACGGTATAGTGACAAACCCCCAGACAATTATCGCCCGACTCAACAGTTCTCTCAGCTGTAAGAGTTTAAGCGTCTTTCAGCTCATTGTTTTGGTTTTACTGCCCCCACCTTTACAGTTTTAGTTAAGTCTCACCGCTCTCGTCAACCTAATTTCCAGTCCTAGCAGGCAGTTGTTTTCAGCAAAAAGAAAAGTCTGATTAGCCCACTGCACCACCTGCCCAGCACCAGCAAAAGGCTGAGAGAAAAAGTTTGCAACTAACTGGTGAGCATAATGGAACATTTAGCAACTAAAGAGCCAGGTATTTCCCTCAGGAGTTGGTGAAGACCAAAACTGAGCTAAATGGAGAGTAGTATTGGAATTACATTCATCAGGTGGCCAGAAACACGACACCACATGAATGCTAATGTTGCTCCTTCTCTGCTCGATGTGTAAATAAGCAACCGTCTGCTAACACCATAAGGTAAATATACATACATAACCATAAGGTAAATACAGTCAATGTGGTGTTTACAGCTTGTTTTGCTGTCCCCAAGTGACTAAAATCAATTAGTACTGCTTTAAGTATGTTGCTTAGTGATGTATTTATGTCATTGTGAAAAAACTGCTCAGTTATAAACTATGTGAAGTGAGGTGAGGTCACCTTGAGATTTTTCCAGAGTTGCCCCATTTTAATAGTGG
This sequence comes from Dicentrarchus labrax, assembly GCF_905237075.1. Lineage (NCBI taxonomy): Eukaryota > Metazoa > Chordata > Actinopteri > Moronidae > Dicentrarchus > Dicentrarchus labrax. The sequence continues at coordinate 15,105,083 of NW_026136701.1, forward strand.
GTATGCATCATAGCGGAAATGCTTCATAAAAAACATCAGTCAAGTCAGAAAGGATGTTTTCATACTGGCTAGGCTGCCGTGCTAAACCTTTATTTACAGTACTTCTAAATTACAAAGCATAGAACAATTCCTTAACATCTCAATTGGATATCCAAAAGTATCCAACTGGGGGATTTTCCCTTGAAGATTTAGTTGACAATACTTACCATCTGCTGCTGTATACAGTTCTTATCACCCTCTTGTCTTCTCATGTAACAGTATTAGGATAGAAAATGGCTTATGTATGAAAAAATCAAAGGGCAACGGTGCTGTGTGACACAAACATGGTGAGTAGTAATAATTTCAGGGCATGTTGAGAAAAAAAGAATTACATTCTCGAGGTGTTGATTTTGAGAAGTCTTCACACATGGCATTTCTTGAAGTGCCTGTTATTTCAGCAGAGCCCATGGCTTAGCTCTCTAATTTGCTCGAGCTTTGGCTTCACTCTACCATGTAAATGCAATCAAGTTGCTGACAAAGTATTTCTGTTGGCAGAGCTGCCGTCTGCCTTCTACATTAACAAAATCAAGAAATAAGTACACAGGAAACTGATCTAAAAATAGAAATATTAATCACTTTGCCATGCCTCGCTGTGGGAAGCAGTAACTTATGACTTCACCTTTTAAAGTCACATCGATTTCATTGAAGAGTTGCTCTGATTTGTGTTTCTGTATTTGCCACAAGTATTTTCAGCCTAATCTAACTTGACAGGGTTAATTTGGTGAGGTCCAGTTTACAGTACGACAGATTGCTGACCTTCTGACATACAGATTCACAGTCAACTTTTAATTAGGTTCCATGTTCACTTCATTACTTTGCTTTTCTAATGTGGGCAGATTGCAAACGGTAGATATATTAGATGAGATGTAACCTGAGTAGGTTAACCGAGCATTGCACCCCCTACATTAAGATGGATTGTCCAACCTTACACATGAAAAGGTTACATCAACCTTCAATTAAAACCTTTCTTCCCATTTCTCACACTGTACAGAGAGTGGTTATGTAAATGTTAGTATAACGGTGGCTAGGTCAAGAGCTGAAACATTAATGACCTAGTACCTAATTTACTTTGTTTCCTTGAGGGTCAGAAATTACTTCTCATAAACGCATCATTACACCTGTATTTCAGTTCTGCCTTTAGGGCCAAATTAGACAGAAGTTTCCTTGATTGGACATTGCTTTTTCACTTTCAGCTTTATAGGTCAGTTATACATAAAGAGGGAATCAATATACAAGTATAATTGCATGTGTTTACGTATGTGAATTATTCTAATCCCATAAGCACCACACTGTGTAAAAGAAACAGACGGTTTTTTATTCTGTTTGTTTGCTTCAAAATGACTCTTGTAATCAGGGACAAACCTAAACATGAAAATGCAGACATTATGCTATGGATATGACCAGCTGTTAGTCAGGGCCGCCGGCACTCTTGGCTTACTCAATGGCAATGAACCTTGGGGACACTGTTTAAGCATCTGTTGGTGAGAATGCCAGGTCTCAGGCCCCTTAAAATAAGACTGAAATTGATACTGACAGAGAGGCTCTTATGAATGTCATGGGCTTCTGAATGCGATGACAAATTGCATTGTGGGTAGAGTGTAGGATTCTGGTGACAAAGTGTCATCTTGCATTAGCTTGCTGGAGATTGGCGGATCAGGCTAAACAAGGTGGCAGTGAGGTGGAGAGAGGCAGTCAGCTCATGAGACTGTTCACTCCTGACAAGCTTACTGTACGCTGTTCAAGCGCTGAAAAGAAAGAGCTGGTGTAGCCAAGCGGTTTTTAAGTTTCAAGTGCTCACTCTAAACCACACCATTTCCCATTTCCCCAGGGCCATTTTTTAGTTCCTAGTTGTATTTTTTAGATCTTTGCGCCATATGCTTCTGAAATCTAGAAAACATATTTTTAAAACAACTCAGAGCACCTTAATGTCACACAGAAACACATCAGATAAAAGCTAAAAGCTAAAAGCTCCTGTGCTTATCAAACCTCCCCACCCACGGTATAAACTTGGAACAAGTCTAACATTCAGTCTCCCTACGGCATCATGTTGGAATCACAAAATATGGTGGTGGAATAGAGGAGGAACCCAGTTGAGATTTACCACTTCCTATTACCTGCATTTTATTTTTAGCTGTTTTTTGAGCAATTCTTGATTTAGGAAAGCAACTAAAGGTGACTGTGCTTTACCCCCCACCCCATATGGAACCTATAGTCTACTCCATTTAACCACGTTTTCAGGAACTCAGAAAGCGTCCATGTACCGTTTTTACTTTTTGTTGAATCTCTCGTAGTCTCTCATTCTGTGTTTTTTGTCTCGCTCTTGTTGTCCTTTATTAATGGTTTATTAATCACCATGCAAATTAATTTACAGTTAATTAAATTTATTTTTCGCTCATTTTGGAATATTCAATTGTATTTTATTGAAGTGGTGTTCTTCATATGCCACGAACAACTTGTTGCAACCTGTATTAATACTTAAAGGATTAAAATGATGAATTTCAAAGGCAGGTTATTTCTGATGATTAATCCCCTTACAATATTTGAAGGATGCTTTTTTAAATGATTTTCTGTTGAAAAACTGATGAGGTGATGCCTCTTAGTCACACATGCAGGCAGAAAAGCAACTTTGTGGCTTCTTGTCATCATCATCTGGCTCCTGCCAAAGCTATGAGCTGAAAAGCTGGACATCTTTGTTGTCCTTTCTCAACCTTCACTGGGAAAAAATCAGGCCAAAAATTTGGCAGAAGACTTGCAAAGTCTGTAGCGAAAAACCCACTTTATTCGATGTCATACATTACTGTGTCTTGTCTACTTCTCAAACACATCAGACAACTCAGATGTGTGTTCAAAAATAACAGATGCTATGAATAGGATGCTGGAAATTGTCCTTGCAATATTATGATGTTAATTTAATTTGTATTCCCACTTTACAGTTTGAAAGGACGAAGTGACATTTCCCTGCATGCAAAGTAGGGGAAAACGTGTTATCTTATAATAGCTAATTAGATTTCTTATGTGAATACTGACATGTTAAACAGGCTTCTCCTACCAGTGTCCTTCATGGACCACACTCATGTTTATGATTACCATTAATCCTGCCAACAGTGTGGAAACAACTTGCTGTCTGTGTATTGGCAGAGAGCTGCTCAATTATATCAAAAATAATTTGTGTTGATCTATTGATGTTGAGCATTTGGCCTTAAGGTATCTCCCAGTGAGGAACGATTTCCTCTTTCCAGGAGCAAACAAAGCTGTTTGTTAAACTAGTCGGGCTAAACAAATGTACTAATGAATATCAAGTGTTACTAATATCTGCAAAGGCTTTTTCCTGCCTCCCTTCCTTTCTTCTGGTACTATCTTTTTTAATTTATAAAATCTATATTCAACTTCATGTATTTTTCCTGCTTCTAATCTCCATTAAGCAGCATTTCATCCAAAAAAATAAATCTTCCATTGCGACTACAGCCACACACCTGAGCACAGGGTGACAGGACATATGAGGCAAATTGAAAAATTAGCTGTCAGCAGTATTGATTCACCAATATCTCTGGAACCATCGACCTGTGCATGCCCAAGTCCATGCACTTCCTCTTAACTTAACTTAAATTAATGCTTTTCGGGGTATCAGGTTACAGCAAGAATAATACGTTTTCCACATTTTTGTAAACAAATTATGCATGTTAGCGGGAACGTGGCTGAGATGCTATCAACATCATGCTGATCTGTTGATGACTGTCCAGTCGGAGCATGCAGCGGTCTGTGGTTGTGTTTTGTTTTGCTCCTCCCTACCACTCTGTTAAATGGGATATCTCTAATGCTGGCACAATAACAAATTACCTGATGCATTTGCATACTGTTGTCGCAGCTAACATCATTGCTTCCAGTAACCACCCCTGATTTGCTGAGGGACATCTATTATAGCATCTCTCCATATTTTTGCAATTATATGTGGTCATCGGATGGAGACATTATAAAAGCATAATTGAAAAGCACACAAGCGATTTGCTTGATCTGCTATTCATTGGATGAAAATGTGCCTGGCACGTTCATGTAGCCTCCAATATAGCTTCATGGCTTTATAACTAAGTGAAAAATAATACAAATGTTTGTTCTTGAATGAGAGAGCTTGACCTCTACTCAGTGAAACTCACATTCTTTCTGCAAGCTCTCTTGGTAAAACATGCCACAAATAGAGAAATTAGGTGCCCCCCTCTTTTAGCCTATTGAACTGCACTAAGATGGAAGACTGCATTTAACTGCACCAGCAAACTTTCAGGTGATTATTTCCCAGTTGGGGAATAATAACAGTTGGACTCAGACTTCACAGGCTTATTGGAAATCAAACAATTCAACACAAAAGCAACATTTTCCATTCACCTTTGTTTAGATGGAAAGTTGAAATTACCACTTGCACTGCAGTAGAGTGGAAGTTGGATAGAAAGCATAAATATAGAAATATCCATGGGATGGCAAGACACTGGCATAGAGACTTTAAGAGGTGGCAGTAATACATGCTGATTTAATTGCAAACAATCACATACTGTATATCAAATGAAGACATTTTAATTAAAAAACATTACATTACTGTGGCACATTAATAAAGCATTGAAAATAAACATCTAAAGGTTGCAATAGAAATCATCAACAGTTCAGACATTTTCCCAAATACATCTTTTTTTCATTGATAGTAAGCCATCACTCTTGTGCCATTAACAGATTTTTAACACATTTGTTTTTTATTAATCTCAATCAATGTGTTAAATTTGACAGCATTTGACACCAAACGGGGGCGGACAGGCATTTTCTCCTCCACTGATTCTCAGCAAATTCGTTTGCAGCTTGTATGTACTATTCTGTATTTCTTATACTCACAAGCTCCAGATGTCAATAGTTGATTGATATCTCACATCACAGTTTCCTTCCTTGAAATGGTTGAGCTTTTGGGAATATGTAATAAAACAAAAAGGTCTGAGGTAATCTTAGTCAGATAGGCTGAATAAACACTCACATAGTGTAACACATTCAACCCCTCAGCGGCTTGACTTTGAGTTTTCACTCAAGTTTCGCCTGGAACTACTCCAGTGATTGTGAGATTTCACTGTGGTGCTGGCAGTACTTCAGTTTCACCCAGAGATATCTCTAAAGGCCTTGGCCTGAGTGCCTTTACTGAAAATGCTTTGGACCGGCAGTGACACATTCTCCCTGCCCTGGCACCAGCCCTGCTAACAGCCACATGTGTTTTAGCTCAGTGTGATGACAGCATGGGAGTGTAAACAAGATCAACAAGCAGTCAAAGTACAGTAATACAACCCAGAATACATTCTTCACAACCAAAGGGAGTCTTCTTTATCTTTAAATGTCAGATTAATAAAGTGTTTTTCTTTTGAAAAATACACAAAAAGTGACAATGTATTTGGATAGCTCTTACACAAACGTGGTAACGGATGTTTAACAAGGTGGACACCCTTACCAAATGAAAGTTTGGGGAAAAATCGAAATTACCTCTGCAAACAACACTACACAATTATGAAGTTATTAATAATTAATATTAATTCATTTTGGAGGGTTGAAATCACAGAGCACAATTTTTTTTTGTCCACTGGGGTCATAAATAATGTAACAACACTTTACACTCACAGCTGGGTAACATTTAAACCAGACGTTTGAAGACGGTTTTCTCCAGACCAAATGCACCAAGTAACCAGGTACTGCAGCAGCTGAGGAATCATTTGTGGCCGAAGGAAGTGCAACAAGTGAGGAAATTCAGCCACATTCAACTGTGCCTTAATGCTTGTTAAAGCCAGCATCGTTGCTGTTAATGGTATTGGATTACCGAAGTAACATGACAGAGGTGTGTCGGTTAGGCTTTTGTTTCCTGTCAAGTGTTGGAGCTTGATTTTGTTGTTTAGACAGTAATAGTTTGGTCTCAGTGGCCACAAAAACACAAAATATCTATTGACATATCTCACATAACCATGAGAGCGTTTTTAGTGACACATTATATTGTCATTTGACTGGTAATACAGCCTCAATGATAGACTATTCAAATAAATTGGAAACCAACATGACCCCTCAGAGGAATAAAACAGTAATAGATGAAAAACATGCAAACGTATTTGGCTGTTGGGATCTCGCTAATATCATGGCACCAATGATGAACAGAAAATATTTATAATATAATATTTTATAATAATATATATAACACATTTCTAATCAAGGCAGATGATAAAGACAGAACAGCAGTGGTATTTTGAAGCATTTCTTCCTTTAAGGATTATATGAAAATGCCTTACTTGTGTTCTCACACTGAACATTATCCTCATTATACTCAAAAGACAACAGAACAGCAAGAAGAAGCTAATTAACAAATCAGTAGATTTTGGGATTTGATCCCTGGTTTTTAACTTTTATGCTGCACTGTGGATTATGACCTCTCATTTCTCTGAGCAAAGATAATGTTTTAAAATGCAGTTTTCACAAAGAGTTGGCTAGGGTTAATAAAATGTCACAGTGGATTAGACTTAAAATGAATGGACTTGCCATCCTTGGATACAAGAGATATACTGTACTGTCACCTCTACTGCTTTGTGCAGTTAATGGGTATTGCAGCTTATTCAAAGGAGCAGCAGAGCATTTTGATGCCTAAATTTAGAGCATGATTATCATCAAAGCCATTCTGATACGGGAAACAAAAACAAGAGGCTGATTGTAGAAAAGGAGTTTTTTGATAAGAAAAACAAGGCATCTTTTGGTGTCAAACTGTCACTGAATAGCACTGATTAAGGTGTTACAAAAAAACTATGTCCTCAGACTGAAATGTGGGTACCGCCGCTGTTGTCACATGCAATGACAGTTGGGATCTAGAGGGAGCTATCATGAAAGGGATACTGTTGTTCACCTGACATGGGAAATCTACTCATAGATGTTATGATGTTATTTCCTAAAAGAGGACACATTCAATCAAGACTTGAGTTTTTAGAAAATATAGTTTCCCAAAAACAGTAAAACAGTTTTCTGTCTTATCAAAAAGGTGGAGCAGCATTCTGCAGGCATTTCATATTTAGTAGACGTGGGATAAAGGGGGATTACTCTGGACTCCTTTTTATTTTGTGCAGAAATTGTGATAACACTAAAAGGATGGCAGGCATATCCCTTTTTTAACCCACTGAAAGAATGGGAATCAGGAGCGGTAATTGTGCCTTGGATGCTATTGTTTTTGTGCTGATTGATTTAGATGAATTTACCCTGAAATATAACATAATTAGCTCACAAGGGTTTTTGCAAATTCATTGCCATAGTCAGGGCATTCCTCTCTGTGGGGAGACTAACTCTGCATCATTTACCACTTATTGTACCTGCATTTTAAAAACCACTGAAATCAGATATTATAATACAGGAGGCCAAGGAGGTTTTTCAGACTGCTGCTGCAGAATTAAAGTGGTAATTACAAAGACAAATCACTTGAGCTTATCCCAACTGTGGGAAAGAAGTAAACCAATTTCTTAACACATTAAAGGAGTTTTCAGTACACATGTTGCATGTAGATATCTCAGCCAGATATAATTCTGCTGGAGGAAATACTATGGTATTATAGGACATTGAAGACATTTAATAATAAAATATCTCTGGTAGTTTTATGTCTCACACTAATGGTACAATTATTACTGTAATTGTGCCACTTTTGTATATTTAGAGATCAGTAATTTTATTTTTAATTTAGCACAGTTCAACTCAATTAATGTCCCTCCGTTAGATCATAATCAGCTCTGACATTTTTCTCATGTTCAAATTCAAAGTGCAGCTGTGAGCATCACCTTGCTTGTCAACAGAGACCAAGACTTCAGAGACTGAAAAGGAGCATCACATCATTCGTGTTGGTAAGCCAAAACACAGCAAGCTATAGGTTATGAACACTATATTTTAGAATGTTTGGTTAAATCTAAAGCAATTTCATGGTAGATTTGCTGTAGAAATACTAAAATCGAGGACAGCAGGTTTGTGTAAACCACAGTACACAAAGATATATGCATATGTGCAGGATTCCCCCTTGAAATAGCATTAGCCTTAATTATACTCCTCAATCACTACTTATGCCCCCCTGGCATTCGGTGTCAGTATGTGAATCTGCAGAAACTCTGAATGCTGGCAATATCTTTTCTTATTATTTCCCACACCAAGGATGGAATGTTTTCAGCCCCATTCCTTTGTCTGTATGTATGCTAGTGAGCAGGATATGACAGAAATGTCTTAACAAAGACATTTTGGGAATTTTCTACAATTAGAATTGTTCAGAATTGTGTAGCCTGTAAAATGTATGCAGTCTTTGAGTGTAGTTTGGTTATTTTTGCTATTATATCTGAATTTCCAGGACATTTCATTTTTCAGTCAGTAGGCGTGTGAGTCTGCAAAACTTCTTACCAATCCCACTGCTTGTGAATAGACAATTCTTTGAAATAGATTCTATGTTTTATTGTAAGCTTTCACCTCAACAAATCAATGCTTGCTGGGAGCCTCTTTTAGTCAAAGTTAACAATATGAGACAAGCTAAATAATTGGTTGGTATAATAATTCATGAAAAAGATTTATGTAAACCTACAGTCTTTGGTTTGTCCTTCTTTTTTCCCTTATAGACAGTGACTCATCCTTTTCATGCAGCTCAACTGAAGAAAAATAACAGAATTGTACACTGAAGACATAATATACAGAAAAAGCAGCAAAAGCAGACCTCCAGTATGTGAAACCAGCTACAGGACAATTTCACCAATTTAGCCAAAAATATATGATTTATTTATTATTATATTTTCATGAAACTAAAGCACAAATGCAGGCAGAAAACATGTTTGACTAGGTTCAGAAAAATTTTGCAGTTTTTGCTAGAACAGGTGCAATCCTGACACAACATGGCACAATCTTAAAAGGGCTTGACCAGGATGGTGCATATTAGACAGAATACATCATAGATAAGTGGAGCTTGAGTGTGCTTTAGTAATGGTTGCTGAAACAAAGCCAGGCTTTCAGTTCTTGTCCGGGAGATGCAGCCTCCTACAGCACAAATTTACACCGAAAATGACTCTGTAGCATCTAAAATGTGTTACCCTAGTGCTGGGTGGTATGAACAAACATTTACATATCTGTCCAATGGCGTGTATGGTTAGAACGTAAAGAGAGGCACACCAGATATTCCAAATAATAAGAATAGGCATTTCCAGGGACCTTATTCCATTTTATTTCAAAATTTCCAGTTTGTGCATCTTTGGGCTTAATTGTCTATGAAACGACCTTTACAACAGACAGTAGTCATGTAAAGACACAAAATTGTGACATGAGTATAAAACATCTGTTACCATCATTAAAAACAACCACGGCGCCCGGTTAGCTCAGTCGGCAGAGCTGGCGACCCACATACGGAGTTGCTGCAGCGACCCGGGTTTGAATCTGACCTGTGGCCCTTTGCTGCGTGTCATCCCCTCTCTCTCTCTCTCTCTACCCACCTTCCCTGTCTATCTTCAGCTGTACTATCTAATAAAGGCATGGAAAAAAAAAGAAAACCACAAGTAGTGGAGTTCATCACTTAAACAGGCTTGTGCTTGTTGCATACAGAGCACGCAAAATCCAAACTTTAACAAGAAATGATTTCAGACAAACATTTTCTTTATTTGTCCATAATGGTAAATTGCAGGGACATAAATAGTAATTCAGAACATTTTTATATTTTTATATATTTATTTATATTTTATATATATTGTTTCTAGAGCAGCAACAGGGTACATTGAATATATACTCTGAATAATATCTCACTAGAAACAAATCTGCCGGCAACAAAAGTGCCAGTGAAATAATAATAGTCCTGACATCAAAATACTGATTGAAGTTTAGAAAAAATGAACACAGACACCAGACAGTATCAGTCATTCCTCCTGTCCTCCTCCTTCTGCTGCTGGTGTGATTCACTGTCTGCAGGTAGTCTGCTGCTGGTAGGGAGTTTATTGCAGGCTGGGTTGGAGGGGGATGGCTCAGCCATTAAGTTACAAGAATTTGTCAAATTAAGATTTGTGACACATACAGACTGCTTTTGTTATAGTTTGTTCCGAAACAATTCGCTATTAGCTTAACATTTAAGGGTGATGGTGTAAAACAAAAACGACAGCTAACAAAGCAGGTGGAAATATTGCTTTTCTACTTTTCTTACATTTGTGAAGGAGCTGAGCCCCGCCATCAGCCAAACATGTGAGAATAGAAAAAGCTAGCACGAGCATAAATGACAGCAAAACGTGGTAGAGAATTAATTTTTCTTTTCATTGAGGCGCTGCATATAAGTTATATAAGGGAAAACCTTGGTGATGTGCCCATTAGTTCAGCTCGCACAAACAAGCGCTGTCACTTGCATACACATCTTAAAGCTGTATTGAATGGGTGCGACTGTGGTCATTTCATTAATCGCACAGATGTTTTCATAGCACGTGCAAGATATACGTCACACTGTACAGCTTTGCAAATACAAGGAAGAGATGTCCTGAAATTTGTCAATAGAAATCAGCTCTCTCATAATGTTGACTGAAAGAACAGCATTACAATTCACAAAATTAAACTTATGCTTAATTGACAGTCAATCTGATTGCAAAAGGGACTGTTACTCCCTGGTAAACTAGATGAAACAGAAGCATCTCATATTATAAAACATAATCTGGTTGCTGGTAGTTTTTTGATATTTGTAATCTTTCTCATTTGTAGTACTGCAGATCTTGGCTCTGCACTGAACACCCATGGTCAAAGTTGGTGATAAAAGTTTTATATGGCACGGAGAGCTCTGCCAGTATGTCCTTGCTCTTCAAGAACCTCCGTGTGTCGTTTGAAGTGTGGCACACCATCAGCAAATACCTCACTGAAATTCAAATGCGGTGAAATGCAGTTATCTTTTATGGGGATTTAGATGGAGCTGTTTGGAGTTGGGGCTTCCTATTCATTTATTCTGTCACCATCGAGCCGCTCAGCTGTATTACTGAACTGATGCACTGTGACAGTCTTAAGCTATTTTTATCTCCCTTCTCCATCGTATTGAGAAATTACAGCTGATATACTGTAGAAAAGTCATGGATTTCCAACCGACACCACCTGAACTTGATATAGCTCATAACACCATCTAAGCCTGCGTATTGAGTTTTGTTCCTCTGTGACCTGTAGATCAAAGTAATGGACTATTGGAAGCTGTGCACACAAAACTAAAGAGGCTTGAGCTACTGAGCAGTTTAATGGTTTTGGGCAGGTTCTTAATTATAGGACAGTTTCCCCTGAGTGATTCCTCTCTTATGAAAGAGCAAGGCAATTGTACAATTTCACCTGATCAATACTATGAGGATGTTCAATAAAAGGTACAGGAACAGGCTTCATCAAATCAATTAAGACACAATTATTCGACTGGCAGAAATGGAATACATTAGCCCAATATGGCAGAACAAAAGTTCTGATAACATTAGGGATGTTCCTGGCAACTAATTTTGCCATCGATTTAATGTATTTATTTTTAGACTAGTCTAAAAGTAAGAAAACATTCAAAAAACAGTCAAAATTAAGCACAATTTACTGTAATTACACAAACCGCACACACAGCCAGCTGTTATTTACCTCAGTATATCCTGTTAAACACATTTGATTATGGGGCAGTTTACCAAATTATTGGCATTTACATGTTAGTAAATGCGGTCTATTCCTGAAATTGGCAACATATGGACAATAACCTCCACCTTTAACCACCTTTTAACTGTATTCCTTGTAATCAAACTATTCTAAATAAACCCCTTAATTCACCACACTAAAATGTAAAAATACATTGGGTCTGCGCCGCTGAATGTCTGTCACTGAGCGGCTCTTGTTCTTTGGAGACAGACCGTTAAATTAGCACAAAAAAGACAGAAATCACCCAAAAAAGCAATCGCCAATAGCCGATATATTTGTTAAATCCCCCAACCCTAGACTGGATTAACTTTGTGAAGGACAAAACGTAGATGACAAGGATTATGTTACTGCTTTCAGGGAACAGATTAGTTGTGTGAGGTTAGATGGTAGAAAGTGAAAACAACTGCTAGAATTTCAAAGCAGACCGCAGTAACCAGTAACAGTAACATTCACTGTTATGGACTATAACTTCTCAAGTGAGCAATAACCAGTGTTGTACATGACTAAATGATGACTAATAAATTAATTTAGTGAATAATATTTTTTGTGTCGACTAATGAGATAAGCGACGTTTAACCGACTAGTCGCTTAATCACGCTCATCCCTAAAAAACATAGTCATGTATAAAACTATTCTCTCCAGAGTTCTCTGACATGAAAGTTGTTGTTGTATTGTGCAATTGCCTCCTAATTCAATATGTATTATCCTGTAAGCACATTACAATATATTAGATAGATAACATGGAGCATTTCTTTACTATGGAGTGTATTCAGTGTCTCCTCAAAAAGCTGCTCTTCAACGTCTGTCCTTGTTCTCTGTGCCATTGTGGGCTGCATCTTGCACAAATGCTCTGTTAATGGTCTGATGACTTTTTGTTCCAACAAGTTCAGCGGGTCAGACGTGTCATCCATTTTACTTTGGTCAGAGCCGGTATTGATCTGTTCTAAGTGTAGCTTCTTTTTCTCTCTTAGCAGGGATTTCTGTAGCAGTGAGAGAGAAATACTCCCATCCCGTCTTATCTGGGCCACACTCGCCACACTTCTTACATCCAGGCAAGCTGTAAACATTGATATGGTACAGCATAGGCTGTTGGGGTGAAGGAATTTCCCTTGCGGCGATTTATGATGGCCATGGTATGCGGTATTATTGCAATTTTTGTTGGGTCTGTGGCTCTCTTAAGTGGCGCCTTCCAGCCAAAAATAGTCACCGGATAGTTAAATATTTGTCTGAAAGTCACTATTTAATCACTGTACAAGCACTATTAGAAGTGAGTGTTGTGACATTTCCAAAGCCTTGTTGCTTTTTCACTTTATAGATTTCCTTAAAAGGTTGTAGGTTTAAAAGTACATGCTTAACTCATCAGATGAAATCAGTTGCAATTTGATATGCTGAGGTCAAATGATGAATATAGAGTTCAAACAAATTCATTACATGCTAATAAATAAAAACTTGTATATAACTTGTACACTCGTATATAGGGATGTTCTCGCATTTTGATCATTTTGACCTGCCTTTGATTGTTTTAATTGGTTCAAGACATTAAAACAACCCACGATTTTTTATACAGCTATCTGGTACAATGCATGCTGGCCTGTGAGGGGTGAGCAAGTTCTTATTCCTTTAACCATTCTTTAATTGTTATGTACACCATGTTTTGTGGCCTCTTATGAATGCCCACTTCTTTTTCACACTTAAGCTGCACATTTCTCGAAAACAGACTGAATAATTTAGTTTTTAAGTGGGATTGCCCTAAAATCAAAGCGAAGAGTGCTGAAGTGCCGTCTGTATGACCATGTTAGAACAGCTTTCCGGCAACTCTGTGTAGTGTGCTTGAAAATCATTTTGCAAGCGTTTCATCAGTCATGTATAATTTTTCTTTGATGCACATGGCCGATGACGGTGAGGAATGTTAGCCTGATTTTAATGTGAGATCACTGAGTGAGTGACAAGGTTTTTCTTTGCCTGCAGATAGTTCAGGTAGATCGCCTTCTAACATTTAAATTTCTGTACTTTTTTTTGTACCATGTCCTACAATTTGTCTTTGACTGTTAAATGAAAAGAGACATGAATAGATACATATATAACATCAAATATATATCCTTACATGTAAATGTCACATTCCTTAGATCCATTTTTGCATCCTGAATGTGTTTGATATGTAAAATTCAAGCACGTCATCATGTTAAGCAAGAATTTCAAGCAATTAAAGTAACAGTGTTTTGCGGTTACCATGCTCAGAGGTGAGCTAGTTGGGACAGTCGGCTCACTCTATGACTTTGAGAAGTTCTACAAGACCTCATCCAGTCACGCTCTGTACTAAGCTGGATGTGAACGATTTGAGGCAGACAGAGATATCATCCATCAGCCACTTCACCTGGGCCTAATGGCTTGCCGCAGACAGGCATGTTTGACTGTGTGTTTGATGTGTGCATACCACATACCCACCTACTCTTTTTATGTCAGAATATCAGCAGGCAGCACAGTGTCAAGGCTCACAAATGGATTTTCTAATCCACTTGTTTGCTGGAAGTTCTTTCAACCCCCGGTTTTGAAGCCCAAGCCAAAAATGTACTTAAACACAAGCATTCCCTTAGACTCCTGTCTGTCTCAGCCCCCAGCTGTCATTGTGTGTTTTGACTGGCTAAAACATTTCCGTGGCAGAGAGAAAGAGATGCAGGCAGGAAAGGGGAAGGACATCAGGAAAGCTCAAATAATGAGATGTCAAGCAGGGCAGACCATAATTGTTAATTACATTTATTCCAGTGCTTTTGGAATGCAGCCATGATGCTTTCAGGAATATAAAGTGGTGTCCTCAACATGTTCCAGGTTCAGCCTTTTAAATGGGTCTGAGCGATCAGTCCTGAAATTCAATAAGTAGTGCCCTCTTCCAATATACAGACAGCCCACACATGGCCATATAAGGAGCAAAGACAGATGTTTAAGAGCAAGATAGATAAAGTCTCAACAGCATTAAACTAAATGAAATACCGGCTTCGTACAAATGGCTGCCGACCTGCTAATGTGCTGTTAGTCTACTGTGACATATACAAATATGTTTCTCCATTAGAGATTCAGCTGCATAGGTCACCGGGACAGCGCTTAAAAGTTTGACATAGTGTACATCAAACTGTTTTATGTCAGCTGGAAATCACTCCCATGGTGTTTGCTTTGACTAGGCCATGTTTGCTTGTTCTGCTTTCTAATTGACAGAGTTAGTGACCTTTCCTCAACTTTTTACCTCCACTTGAACCTGTGCTGCCAGGTCCCGCAGGCAGCGATAGGCACTTTTCACAGCATCTGAAGGCAATTAAAAATGTGCCAGAGAAGACCAGTTACTAAGGGGGCTCCCATCGGGGTTTTTTCAGGCTGATCACCGATCGCTGGAAGCCATCTATTTGCCATCTGTTGAAGCCATGTATGTTCTGTTTTTTTGCCTTTAATCGATAGGACAGCTCATTATACTCAGAGAGAGGATGAGAGTGTGGAGAGAGAGGTGATGTCAGGCAGCAATGGGCCACAGATGGGACTCGAACCCATGGCCTCTGCAGCAAAGACTTCATGCATGGGCTGCAAGCTCTACGAGGGTGCCCGGTCAGCAGTATTATTTATAATGTCACCCAAAAAACACAACTCACGTTTTGGACTTTTCACTAGTGATTCCGTTTTCACAACAGCAAGTGAGCCGCGTGTGGTGGAGGTTTGTTAATGACGTTGACTATTGAAAACGAAACTGTCGCTTTACCTGCTTGTAAAATATCCACCGTGTCAACCAGATAATGTCTCTCTCTCTGTTTCTCTGCCAAATGCTTAAATTGTTAATATACCTGGACAGTCCGCTCAAGGAAATCTATGCGTGGGAAAGACAGACTATAACCTGATCAGCTCTTCTGATTGACGTTTATAGAGACTGCAGATGAAACTATTTAGAGCGAAGATCGTCCGATAACATCCATCCTGTAGGCAATTCTTTAATCCTGCAATGTTTTCTCTCCTATTGAAATAATAGAATAGTGTTTTCTTCTGAGAGCTGGCTGAGCATCCTGCCAGACCGTTTCCTTAATTGAATTCTAAAGAGAAACTGTCCATCATTCTACTTTGTGACTCCAAATGCATTGTTGTTGCTATAAAGACATAGACGCAGAAGAACTACAAATAAGGCTCCGTTTAGAGACAACAACTCTTCTTTTTACTCGCACATCCTCTGATGTACATATACCTTCCCAGTTTTACTTGCCACCCCCAAACCATCTGCTGTCAGACACTGGTAATTAGTTTTATGGTGTTCTTGGCAGCCAGAGTATGGCTTCACGATAATTACCCTTTTATTGTTTTGTATTCTATTGTTAATGTTGTTGTTGTTTCGTGGCTTGTCCTAATTAAAAGTTTGGAGCTTTGCGGAATTAACACAGGCTGCCCTTTTTGTCCTTCTAAATTGCTTATCCTGCAAAGCTAACATTAAAGGATATGATGGATGGAGCGAGGGACACAAGCAGATATGGTGTTGGACGGCAGAGTTTGTCAGTAATGAAACAGACTAAATCCTCTGGACTACAATGTACAAGAGTCTCTGTTACCACAAACTGTAATGACTATAAGGTTACCAAGTTTCTGGCAGGTTTCCCTCAAGGGAGAAACGACTCTATCATTACTATTTTTCTCCACAAGTCTAGTCTTACAACACACCAAAGTATTTCAGGTAGTGGAAACAACCTGTGTCTCCCCTCTTCAGATTTATTTGACATTCCTCTATTTCCGTCTGCTCTGCCATCCCCTGGGTAAAGTACAAGTCAATATTCTCCCTGCATCTCACCGTGCTGTTTGTTTTAATGGCTTTTAAGTTGACAGGCGGTCGGAGCTGGCTTTCACTGACCTCAAATGTGTTGTCTGAGAGGTCTCTGGTGCTGAGCTTTGGTCATCGTCGCAGCCAAATCCACTTACACACAACCCAATAAGCTCTCACATTCTACAGCACACATTAGCCTGAAGTAAAAGCTCTCTAGATTAAATGGAAGACTTGACGAGAAAGAGAGAAGAGAACTGACTCAATCTGGTATCGACACAAACCAGGTTTGATCCTTTGGAAATACGATTCTTTACTGATCATACAATCAAATACGTGTGTGTGTGTGTGTGTGTGTGTGTGTGTGTGTGTGTGTGTATATATATATATATATATTTATTTTTTCATATTGCTTATGAGTAATGTTAGAGACTGTCAGTGTCTAGGTTTCCAAGGCAAATCTTGCTGGAATTTCAGTTTACCACTGGTTTAACTTAAACAAATTCATAAATCAATAATACTTCCAACGTATAGTGACAACCTTTTCTTTATCCGCAGTAGTGTGTTTTATCCTTAAGTAAGATTTTGCATCGTACAACACAGTATGTCACTGAGAAGAATTTGTCAATTCTGTATTTTTACTTGATTATTAAATCATAGACTCCAGAGAAATGGTATTTCCATTTTGCTTTCAGCCTGTCTTTTTGCACAATTGCTTGCCATCGGCAGTATGCTGGGAAGCAGTACGGGGTATGTGTGATACAGCCTGAATGACTGATTACTAGATCTTTAAATCCCAGTTTAACTAGAACTTTGGGAAAGTAATCAAAACATTTTTTTTTTTTATCTGGCTCAGTCCCCCGCTGTCTGCCTCTCTCGGTTCTATAAATTTTAAAAGCAGCGCACTATGTGTGTAAGAAAACACACAATTTTCTGTGACGTAGAAACAGACAGAATTACTTATGTCCATGCGGTGCACAGGAACTATTAAAGCTATATTTCCACCTCTGCCCACAACATGGAAAGTCATTAGTACAGTTTTCTTTTTAACTATGAGGTGATGACCGAGGTGGTCAGCTGTCACTTACTGTTAAGACAACCTTTGTGAGCCTGTAGTCAGTGAAATATTTATCTTCTTAAAAAAGTCTCCTCACCACTTTAATCACTAAAAAATTTAAATGAGCAGAAAGTAGTAGTAGAAGTGTCTATACCAGTGCATGATTAGCAACCACATACAAACCTCTTTTCTCCTAATGAATGGCCACCAATTATCATAATTAGGTCGTTGTAAAGTATGTGACAAATTATGAAAAACATACAGTAAATATTAATAAATGATTACTGGACCGTAAATGGAGAAATTAAATACTTACTCTAAATCCTATTTGACCTTCTGTGAATTTGATTATACATCCGAGATCATTAACATAAATTTATTAGAAAGGCGATTATTGCTTAAGGTTAGTATTAAATTAGTTTGGTTCTTATCTCTCTGTTGAACAGGAAAACATTCATTTATATTGCAATTTTTATTTAATTTTCCCACATTTCTCTTCTTCTTAATTACCTAAGTTTGTTTTTACATTACGCGAAATCCCTTAGCCTAAATGTCACAGCATTACATATTTACACTGGCTAATGACCTGTGCTGACAAGAGAGACAGGGCACAGCTATCTCTTTATTTAACACACGGCGAGTAATGATTTGCACTCAGAGGGGGCTCTGGTGAGGCTGGACATCTCAGTCTGTGTCCTTTAATAGGGCCTGTCTCCAGTGATTAGGGATTGTTGACAGGGGAAGTTGTAGTGCCTTGCACCAGACGGAGTGCTCAGTTTATTTTTCCCATTTATTACCACCTTCCCAATCTATGCTTACTTGTGCATATGCATGCACAAATTAACCCACACGCATACTTCTTCTCATTATGTCAAATATCAGATGGTAAAATAAACATTGTCAAGTCATGAGGGAGAGCTTGGCTGCCTTCCCTCCCACGCCTTCCGAAACTTCTGGGTCTCAGGGCCACACACTCCTGCTCTCTCATCATTACATCCTGGTTCACAGCACAGCATCAGTACTTTCTATCCTGAACCAGGCTGGAACCAAACTAATTAGCCTGTCATTTCAATTCTCTTGTCTTTGAGGCTGCAGGATTTTCTGTGATTAGTTTCTTCCATGTCATTTCTAAAATGGTTCATAGGCCGCAAACTCTTTTCTGTCTAAATTAATCAACAGTGTCCTTTCTTCTTCTGGTAAAAAAAGGCTAGACCTTGAGCTAATTGTAAAAAGATGGCTCTGTCTCAAAGTCTTTTCCATCCAATAGACAAAGAAGCTTAATTCTCTTTTTCAGCTCACAGCCTTGACTGTGACAGTCAGCTCCCCCTGTTCCCATCTTCTCCATGCCTCTGGAGATCAAACCCAGGTTCACCCAGGGCTTATAACACTTGGACACTGTAGGTTATAATTGACCTACACTTTTGACCTGGGCTTGTACACAAACTGTACAACCATAGTGTAGCAGGCAATGCATACTGAATAGCTATGGCTTTCTCTGGGTGCTGAAGGCTAAATTAATTTGTATGAAAGTCAAGGATAACTAATGGGCAACCTGGACAAATAATACAATAAGAGCCCTCTTATTCCACAGTAATTCAAACACACAAGGCATATTTGATTTCATATTCCTGCCAACTGCATACTCATCCCCATATGCAAAGGCAGACCTAATGGCATACTAATGCACAGTGTTAGCCATTATGCATGAACCGTTTCAGCCTAAGCTAGCATGAAAGCCAATCAAACCCTAGCCCTCCAAATTCCACAGTGTGCCATATTTTTCAGAACAGTTTATTCCCCTAAAATCAGCAATTAATTGCGTAGAGTTAATTGCAGACTGAACTGCAGATGACCTCTATTGCTCTGTTGCTGCAGTATACCCTGAGAGAAGAGTGTAATAGATGTACCAGGGAGGAAGATGCGCTCCGAGGATTAGCCGAGGCTCTCTTGTGGCAACTAAAGCTGGCATGTGATTTTTAAAGATAACACCTGACCACGATAAAGAAAAGCTACCAAAAAATATATGTTAAGGGTTAAGTTAAGGGCACAAAGTCTCACTCTTCAAAGGAATTCTAAGCTCTGGCAATTTGACCCCAGCTTTGTCACTATCCATCATACATCGCCATTAAGCCGTGACACGTGGCAACCAACTACCAATCATCTCTTGTCATAAATCACTTTGTCCCATGAAACAATACCAATTCCACACCGTACAATGCAATCCCACTCGTGAGCGAAGAAAATCAAACCAGGCAGTTACATTGCCCCATGAAAGTAGCCACAGAGCTGCTGTTCGTCACATGGGATGATGGTTGAATAGCACCAGTGCAAGAGCCCATGTTGGTTGATAGGGGCTGGCCCTTGTGCATGCTAGCTCTTGCCTAAATAGGCTATGATTATAACTAATGGCTATAATGATGTACATTTTCTCCCCAGCAGGACAGTGCAATTAGGATCAAGCGAATTTCGTTGCTCCTCAGGCAGTCCCCAAACCCTCTTTCACTGGCAGTCTTTTAGCCAAGCCAGTGCAAGCGTGTGCATGTACTGTATGTTAATGTCAGTGTGTGTGAGAGAGAGTCTGTATTGCCGTGTCTGTAACATAATATATTTGACTAAAATAAAGTGTGTTGAACTTTTACGACAGAAAGACCCTTTTAATGTCTGATCATTTTTTGATATTTAACTCATTTAAAAACACATTTGCAGCTTTTCAACCAATCCTTCATTTTGTGAAACTCAACATAATCAGTGTTTGTGTGTTTGTTCTCTATTTTAATTTTTGAGACAGAATGCTATTACCGTGTTGTACTGGATTGATATGCTTCTAGTATTTTGTTACCTGTTTGTAAAAATGTTGATGGACAACATTTTACACACACTAAAGGGAGCTAGCCCTGTATATCATCAGCAGCCGTGAGAAACATGTGCTGTAAGGATTTTTTTGCACTTTGTGTTGATCATAGATGACTGCATTATTCATCAAACAAGACTTGCCTCTGGTAAAACTCTCCTCCCCGCAGCTTTTCAAGTTGTTTTTTTGTTTGTATCTAAAACCTCTATCACTTAAAATCACATCTGGCTTTGCAGACACTGTATATTGCCATGAGCCAGTTACACCGTGTGGCTGATTTATATTGTGTTTACTTTCAATCAATTAATGTATTCGGTAAATAGTTGAACAAACCGCTAAACCGCTTCTCCTCTCTCTTAGAGTTGACATGTTTTACCATTAAAAGCACATGGATTTGTTCTTTATGTGCTTCTGGTTGTCATGGTTACTGGGATCCTAAAAGTGTTGTTGTATAGAGGATGTGCATTTTGCACTAAAAAAAGGTTTTTGGATATACTTTCAACTGTATCTCTTTCTTGCTTTGGACTTTGGGTAAATTGAAGAGCACACACACACAAACATATTCTCAAATACACACATTGTGCTTTTCAAATCAAGCCACGTCTCCATGGAAACTAGAGTCGAATAAAGAGATTGCCTTAATCACTTGATAAGTAGTACAAACTCTGTTCTCGTCTGGCCAAAGACATTCACTTTCCAATATGATTTCAAATTCAGTATGTGAAATATGTGAACCCATTTCATTCTATTACCCAGAGTTATACATGGTGACATCTGGGACAGCTCTCCAATATGTTGTACTTGGGGTTAATTAAAAATGTAATGGTCAAGTCTGTATTTGTAATAGAGCTGACAGAAGCTCATAATTCATTCAGATTGATTAGATATTAAACCACTGGTCTGCAGACATGACTATATGGAACAATTATCCCTGAATCAGTGCTCATAATGTCCGTTGCTCTGATTGGGACGTGGAAGGAAATCTAAGGAAGCAACAAGAGCTTTTTGAAACTCTTATTCCCTACTAATCCTTGAGAACAGTGACACAGATTTTTCTTTTTGATCAGTGCAATGGATGACTCATTACTTGAAAAACTTGATAAAAAAATTATAACATGATGCTCTTGCATTGATGCCATGATAAGATTTTAAAATAAAATGTTAATTTATTCAGTTGTTTTAAAAATAAAACACTGCACGAAGTTCTTAACAGAATCTGTAGTTTACTGTGTCAGACTTGCAGTGTGTGTGCAGCACAAAGGAATTAAAGCTTTATTTTAAAATGAATGCTGTTACCTTGAAGTACACTTCTATGTAATAGTCTTTATAGATATCTATCTTTTGCGCCAGAATGTCTAGATGTTTTATTTAAGAGAATCAATAACCTGCTTATGAAGTATTACAGGTAACAATTAGGACTGAACCATTTGAGGAACATACAATATGTAATTGGTGTTTTCTGACTAACATTGTGATTGCGATTATTTTCTTTTAGGGCCTGTATTTGTTAACCTGACTACAAGAGAAGGTTTGTTACACAAAACCAGATGGGAAGTAGTCATCGGAAACTTTTTGGAAAAAGCACTTTCAAAATAATACTCAGCAGGTGATTGGATGAACCATCTATCACCGTCTATCACAACAAGCTCTCTGAATGTAACTGACAAATATTACATTTCTCAATACATACTATGAGAAACCACCATTTAGACGCTTGTGATCTTTTTCCATGTATTGTTAGTATACGCGCGTGAAGTCTGTCTCTCATGAGAAGGTAACAAATGTGATTTACAGCTTTATATTGGTGCACAAAAAACAAGCCATGATTGATGTGCCAGTTTCAGGTTCTCTCTACCCGTCACTAAAAGAACTACACAGGCTCTGTCTGTTTCCCATCCTGATCCCCTGAGGCAGTGCTCTGATGTGGATGAAGTGAAGAATTATCACTGTGGGAAAAGATGGGCACCTGCCTACCTGGATTTCATTGCATGTTTTTTTTTTTTTAATTCTAGGCTAAGTTGTCTGCATTAAAAGAGGGGAAAGGAGAGAAAAAAAATGTTCAGAGCCTTTTCTGAATTTGACAGTGTATTTTATGTGAAGCTAGTGCCAGATGAAAGTAAGCTCACACAAAGGCTAAGGTGATTCTGCTTATGTTTTTTACACTTTTTAAAAAAAAATTATTACCTTGAAACTTGAATAGAAATATGTTGCTTACAGCAGAATGCATCCATTTTACTTTTATTTTGTTTGTAAATTATAATGCATTCTGTAACTAACAACCCTTACATTTTAACTGACTGAAAACGGCCTTATTATAGATTTTAACTTTAGAGACTAATATTAATTCTCCAGCAAATGCAATGCAATCTTTTCCTGAAGGCAAATGAGAAAAGATCATTTGTTTCATGTAAACACTGCTGAACAAATTTTCCTCCGTCACAGAGATTTAGTCATGGAGGCTGAAACCCCTGAGCAAAGTGATTTCTACTGGTACTGAGTCATGACAAGCACATCTCCAGTCAAATCTTATTTTTGTAAAAACTATCATTTCCTCTATCCAACGCCTGGAATCAAAGAGAGAAAATATCAGAGGAAAAACATCTGAGCTTCCATGGCTGAGCCTCATGAACTCTGCATTGTTATTATGCAGAAGTGACAGAACTGCATCACCATGGTCATTGAACTGTAAGCTGGGAAGCATCTGAAAACAGGCATTTTGCATGACTTTTCTATCAGTAAAAATACTGGTAGGAGTGGACAAATGTGGCGCCAGATCTGTCAGTTTCAGAGAAATTAAAATAAAAACTGCTATTCAGTCGAGAAGTGAAACACATCTGCAGCACTTGAGCTATAAGTGCTGATATCTGAAGAGCACAGAGAAGGAAACACTCCTGGCAATTTGCTGTATCCTATGAATAACAAATTAATATAGGAAATAAATTATGCAAATAAATGAATCTGTCTGTCTTCATTTTGAGTGAGATGAGAGAATCAGAAAAAAAAGATCAGATTTTCTGCTGAAAAGCTGCAGAAGTGATACTTTTGGCTTATGGAAAGGCTTGATGTATGAATTAATGAGCAAGGATTATATGCTCTGTATTTTTCAACAATCTGCTCAGTGATGTATTTTATGCTAGTATAAACAACATTTTGCCTGTTTATATTTCAGTGTTCTTTTAGTTTTTTTGCATTGCAGTAATTTACTTGCTGCATCCAGTGTTGTTAACAGAACATAAGACACCCATTTGAATGCAATTTCATGATGGATGACTTTTATAGTAAACAAATTGTGAGTTTAACTTCTCAACTCAAAAAGAACAGGTTTATACATGATGATAAAGGAAGGTGAATTGAAAAATTCTCCTAACCATCTTGGACTAAATTACACTAAACTTTAACATTGCCTGCAGGGAAATTTGGAATATGTTGCATAATGTTGCCTAAATACATACATTTGTCAGGTGCATAATAGGGTTTTTGTTTTTTAACACACACACAATTACTTTTTTATTGAGATAGAGAGGAAATTAAGTTTTTTAAGAGAAAATGGAAACAGCAAACAGCCACACTCAGGTTGTAAAGTCAGAAATAGCACTCTTGACATTCATTTCTGACCCAGATCTTGATTTTGAAGTGTGAAAGAATGGATTATTTTACTTAGTTTAGACTTAATTATTTTTTGATCTGATGGAAACCATTTTATCATCACGCCATCATAACATTATTTATAAAGGATAATACTGAAATGTCAAGATAACAAGATACTGTTAAGCAGTTCTTTTCACTTAAACCTACTGTTATTTTCCCTTGAAGGGAAACTTATCTTACAGCAGGCAGCAACAAAACATCAATAACAGAAAAAAACACAGCAGTAAAACACATGAACAGATGCTGAAAAACCTGCTGCCGGTCACTACAAGAGCGGTGCCCTCAGCATTAAGATGTAAGCCCAAGATAACCACATGAAAAATATATGAGCCAACCGCTGCTGCTCTTGGTATCTTTGAGATAATTTACCTTTGGTTACTTCTCAGAAAGGAAGAAAACATATCTCATATTACTAAAAATATAATCCACTCCCAGGGGCTTTTCAAGGTCTCAAAGGCATTCTGAAGATTTTAGGAATGTTTTTTCGCTATTTTCGTCCGTCTAAAGATACAGACAATTGCGGTCAACTGACTTGTGTTTTTCTCTACAATTGTAGCAAAACAACTTGTTACGTGTAGGTCAGCAAGCACAAGCTTTTCAGAGCACATAGAACAGTGATATACACTAGGTTAATCAACAAAGTTTCTAAAATTTCTATAATGGTGTTCCTCTGTAAAAGCTAAAGTATCAAAACATAGTATTTGGTGAATGCTTTATTCCAGATCACACAGTTCTGGCTACCAGCGTTATAGTAGCAAAAGGGCACATACTACATATGGCAGTAGGTTGTATTATGTGTCCGTGTGGTCATGCTATACATTTATCAAATATTTCAAGAATGTATGTTATAGGAAATACATTACAGTATACCGTCTTTTTCACTTGCCAGCATGTGGTTGGAAGAATAACGAAACACCATTAACACAATATTTCAGAAGAGATGGAAATTATGCAAGCCTGAAGGCACACATGAGGGCTTTAATACCTCCCTTGTTCCTCTTGTTTTACCCATATTTTTTCAAACCCACCATGTCAAGATAATTACAATAAGTACATGAAAAATTAAAACAGTACACTGTTATTTGTGCAGTATGCACTGTATGATAATGATCAACATCCCTGTAATGAAGACTATAACATATCCTGCATTAGTATATGTAGGCCTGCATATTCTTCAGAAGCTCTTAAATGTGCTGTTAAAAGAAAAAATCTTTATATGTTGCCTAGTTACTGTATGTTCTGAGGCCTTCTGGTTACTTGAATCTCTCTGCAATTTTAAAATGCAATTGTCTTGAGGTCTTTTGGCCCCAAATGGTCTCTGAATCGCCTCAAGCAGAGATGGATTTGACATTTCTTTTAGCAAGTAATAAAATAATATAATCTATATTTCTTTTGGCTTGTATTTCAGTGCGTTGCAGGACTCTCAATACACAGCCCTGCATCAACATGTGCAGAATGTATGTAGTTCATCAACAAAAGACAGGCTACCAATGTGGATGGAAAAATATTTTATTAACCTCCTTGACAAATGTAATGATATAAACCTACCGACTACTACTAACCTGCACTCTCTGGCAGCAGTGTCTGAATAGCTATTTATTGTGAAAATTCTGTCAAATCCAGTTTCCTTAGTAGGCCATGATACCGCCTAGAGAATGAAGTTATCCGTCAACCCGACAATTGGTTGTTTTCATTGGTATTAGTCCAACAGAGCTGCCAGACTCAGAGATATAAAAGAGAATCAGAAATCATAATCCCACTTTTACAAGATTTTAAGTTGTTGAAAGTCCTGGTGATTCTCTAAACTTCTCTCACATGCAGACACCTCAGTGGATGTGGACTATGCTGGGCCTTTGGAGCGCTCACCATGGGGCTTTAACAGCCCGCGCTTTGATGTGTGGTTAGATAGACAGACGTAGAGAGAAGCAGAGAAACAGAGAGAAAAAGAGCAAGCAAGTATTAAAGTTCAAGGCCAAGTTAGTTTGAATTCATACTCTCAAGCTTGAGAACGGCCTTTCAAAGTTGAGAACAGCATTGCAAAAATGTCACTGAGAAAGTCTAATCATGCCAGAGGTCGTTTTCATAAACCTTTAATTATTGATTGTGGTGAACCCTTACAGGAGTGTCAATCTCAATTGCACTATAAGGGCCACGTGGTTTATGGACTTTCTTTTATTTAATAACAGATAAAATATATTTGATTATATTGTTGCATGTCCCATATAGCCTTGTCACATATAATTTGCTCCACATAAAACATTTAAAAATTATTCTTTCCAACACTATCAGTTGTCAGCTCCAAAAGTTTATTTCATAATAACCCCTTTTCACTTTGTGCTTCCTGTAATAGTGGACTAAACTGTTAGTTACTGAGAAGAGTCTTAGTCACCCCCACCCCCCCTTTGGGGGCTGCACCTCGTCATTGTGACTAAGCTATCAGGAGTTTGTCGCATCACAGACCTTTGTTCTTTTTCATGTGCTATCTGTACGAGCTGCCATTAGCTATTTAGCGGTTGGATAACAAAAATAACATTTTTGTCATTTTTAAAAAATGTAAACATTTAACAGTAGCTCATTAGTTTCATTTAATTCTTAGAGTAACAGCCAATGCACTCAAATACTGGCACATTGTTAGTGGGAAAAAATGAATAACAAATAAATGTTCTTCTCCTCTCCACTCTCCATTATGAGAGTCTGACCTGTTGATAATTCCTGAACAACTCCAGTATGCGGTCGTCTACGTGTGGCAGGTACAACGAACTGATTAAAATCCATATGTGAAGACACATTGTAGCGAGGCTCAAGTACCTTAAGCTTAAATCCTGTACATTCTACGATCGAATGTGGTTGCATATCGGCAGTGATAAACACTCTGTAGCATTAGTTATCACTTTGGCACATCTGCAGTGAGAGGCAGCCTGTCTCGTCACATTCGGCTGACATTAATGTAAATGGCAACTTTTTCGGAAGACATACCAAACTTCAGTTGAACAATGTTGGCATACAGTTCGACACTAATTGCAGCCCACTGAGCTTGACTAACCTGGCTAAGCCGACTAACATGCTACAGATGATAGACAACAACTGGTGCACTGCTGAAACATGTGTTACCAGTGATACTAATTAAGGTTCCATTCAGGTCAAACAGAGTCAGGGTGCTGCTATTGTTCATGTTGGCTCAC
Source organism: Dicentrarchus labrax (assembly GCF_905237075.1). NCBI lineage: Eukaryota > Metazoa > Chordata > Actinopteri > Moronidae > Dicentrarchus > Dicentrarchus labrax. The sequence continues at coordinate 15,132,313 of NW_026136701.1, forward strand.
TGGAAAGGCTCTGCTACACTAAAAGGAATGCAACCTTAATTAGTGTCATTCGTGGCACCCGTGTTTACCCTGCTAATTCATATCAAAATGGCAGATGTGAAAAACGTGTATTGTAAAAACTGTGAAGCACACAGATGCATCAAATCTAAACCAAAGTTATCTATGTTTTGTTCAGTTTAGACCAAGATTCGAAGTCTCATGTTGCAGAAAACCTGAGTTGTTTTTTCTTGTGAACTGTTTCTTTCCAAAAGAAATCCATGAGCAAGACTAAATCAATGTCTCTTATATTTTCATAAAAACTCATAAATGGTAATTATAAATGAGCAATAAGATGAAGAAGGAAGATATGGTTAGATACAAAATAAACTGTATTACTTTAAGCATATAAAGCATAATATACATCAATCATAGGAACATTAAGAGATAATGTATGTGCAACTTAGACAATGGGCAATGCCTTACCTACTTTGTAAAAAGTGAGACATATGTTCCACTCACTCACATTTGTAGCAATATGTCACTGCTAGCAGTAGGACAGGCCTTGCCAAACTGCCCAGATTGGAAATACGAGGAGGGTGATTTTATTTAACAGCTCATTTAGCATTCATGTATAGTACCTTTAGCCCAGGTTCCTAATGGCCTGAATCCCCCAGGATTTGTCAGAAGATGTATGAAAATGCAAATATATCAGCAGGAAGTGCACCCTGCTCTCTCGGCACAACGTCAGATTTGATAGAATTGCAGTAAAGATTCTGGCTCAGGTGGGAGCCCTTAGCTGGTTTTTAGCACGGCACTGTTGGGTACCACTTGATTTGCAGGGGCGTGCATAAGGCTGCCATAACCCTGTCATAACTTTCATACACTGACAAGAAGATAAATATAGCGTTAATACAGTGCAATCACAATGTCATGACAATGCAATAACATGGTCAAATTTTGTATAATGATTGAATTAGGTTGTAATGTAATCCAGACATGAAATTAAAACATCAAAAATCTAGACCCCATTCGCTCTTAGAATTTTTACTGAGCTTCAAATGTAATTGAATACACTTTGATTTACACATTACCCCATGCATCTCCATATGACAGAGCACAAATCTGATTTGTTAGTGGTTACCAGTCCAGAGGGTGGTGGTGATGTAACCTGTAACTGCCAAAGACACCAGAAGAATAACTTGTGCACTTTGTGTAGTCACAACACTAAGAGTTTAGTGACTGGGGATCAACAAATACAACAACAAAAACATATCTTTATTATGACAGTATGTGTTGAAATATGACTGCACAATTAATCACACTGTTATTGAAATGCAATGTGGTGCAACTTGCGGCCAAATGCAATATCCAAATAGCAAAAGCTGTAGTTTTTTGATAAAGGTAAAATGTGTGACAAACAGCATTATAATTAAGTACTATAGTGCTGCAGAGATACCCTGGCCTACAAATCTTGTTCTCTAGATTCAAGAAAACATGTTTGTGTGGTACAGACCCCCAAAAATTTCACATCATCATGATTTCATTCATTAATGTGTTGCAAAAATTGGGAAAATAATCCTTCCCACATTAACAATGAATCATAATGCAATCGCAATAGCTGTCAAAATAATTGCAATTTGATGTTTTTAATCATTTTGTGCAACCCTATGTTGACATCGCTCGAGCTGCGTTCTTCCTGTAGCTTTACATGTGACAGGAAAATGAATCATGTCTTACTTCAGTGTAATTTCAGTGTCACTTGACAGTATTACATGGGACAGACCTGCGTCACTACTTCCTCCGACTGTTTACCGACCTACTGTAGATACACTTGGAACTACTACATACGGGTCTTGAAAAGACATCTTTAAAACATATTTATAGAATGTGTCTCAGACCACATCCTGAGGTGGATTTCATCCATATCTCACATTTTTACTTGGATTTACACTTGGCTTTTTAATATCATAACAATTCTTGTAAATGGGGTATGAACCTAACACACACTGACTATGCAGTAAATGCATTTCGGTTGGCTTTGTCAAACTTGGCTGTGTTTCAATTGGCTCTATGTCCACTAAGGTGTAAGGCTATTTCCTTACTGCAATCTCAAATTGCTGGCAATGCGCAACTAATGAATTGAGAGTTTTTGCCTAATTTTCTTAGGATTAAAGTGTTGTTTATATTTTCATGCAAAGGCACAAAGTCACTTTTCAGAGAACTTTAAATCACAGATTATGTTGGATACCATTCTGGATGGTATTAGCCTTTCAGGGGCAACAAATCCACCCACACACATAAGACACAAACCTACATCCCATTTAGAAACAGTCAATGAATCAACAAACCTGAATATACTTTGCTCCTCCACTTTTTTCATAGCAGTCCATTTAATTACATATCTTTCTCACTAATCTCCCTTTCTGTCAACTGGCTGTGTATTTGAAGTAGTAAAAGTCCAAGGCTTTGCTTGTGTAGTGTTGGCTGCACACACATGGGGGTTAAGAAATCTCAGCCAATCCCATTAGGACTGAACTCCTCCAGGGCATTGGCCCCCTATCAGACAATCAGTTACCAATGGCTCCTAATGGGTTTACCACAATGTATTACCTGGCACAACCTCACCCACCCCGCTCTCACCAGAAATAATACAAATACACAGTGTTTTCCTTTGGACAGCAAAAACTAAGGGGGGAAAAAAAAACTCCTGTGCGTTTATCAGGTGCCATCAGTAAGTGTTGGTGTGTATGTGTGGAAGTCCACTGTCATCTCCAATCTCTCTGTCAGCAAATGTCAGCTGGAGCAGACCTCCAGCAAGCGTTTTTCCATTCCATTAAAGCTTCATTGTGAAGAGCTGGAATGGTGTCGGTGTGCTCTTAGTTTTATATTGTCTCCACTTATGACTATCCTACTGATGTTATAACCTTCATTTCAGGTCACCACATTATGGTATTAATTACAGTTTCCATTGCCTTCCAGTAGTCAGGTGAAATCATTTATTCTAGTAACTTAACTGAAATGAAGCTGCAAGAATGGCAGTGCAATCACACTGAGAATTACAAATTGACACAGCCAAAAAGCTTGTATATTTAATGTCTTCTTGAGAGTTGACTTAAGGTAAATTAACACAGTAAGAGTGAAAATACAGTAGGAGCCGAGTACTTGACCGAATTGCAGAGGTTCCCACGGTTCTCACTTGCTGTCTGATAAATGAGAGCACACTGTGGGAGGTATATTAATCACTAAAGCTCAATGTTGCTGTAGCAACACCGGGACACAAAATCCTCCTTTGCTTTTATACTGAGCCCACCTGGCTAGGTTTTATAGGACTAAGGGTCAGGCTTTAGTAACACAAGGCAGAGTGTTTTTTATTGGTACAGTGCTCAAAGGATGATCGTAGTTCTGTGTGTGTGTGTGTGTGTATGTGTGTGTGTGTGTGTGTGTGTGTGTGTGTGTGTGTGTGTGTGTGTGTGTGTGTGTGTGTGTGTCTGTGTGTGTCTGTGTGTGTGCAAAGTTCAGGCTGTGCCTCAGGTTTTGTGAGTTTAAACCTTTTTTCTTCTTGCGCACATACTGGCAAAATCCCTCGAAAGATAAACACCTTCTTTCCTGACAGATACCACACATTTTGTATCGCACCTTCAGTTTGTAAAGCGAGAGCTACAAAGGAGAGATGAGCAGTGCGATAACAGTTAACAGCTCATTTAGCATTCACGTAAAGGACAGTTTACATGGAAGTTTGGCTGCTCCAGAGACAGAACAAAACCACCCACCCATGGCCAATACTCATGAACAAAACACTGCTGGAAGTACAGTGATGTTTCCAAGGAAATCTAACTTCTCCCCACAGAAACTAATCTATGCCCTGATCATCTTTCATGATTCCTTATATGGTTATGAGTGCTGATATGTTGCTTCCACTTTATTCGAAACTGACAACCTTTTGATGAGGTATAAAATATTCACAGCTGTAAAAGCTGGTCTAAAAATAGACCATCTGTTTGTTTTTTTTCCTTCTGAACTTGTTTTGTCAAGTGGGAGGACTTTTACTTTTCTTTCGCAATGCCTGAGCATGGCCTCTGAGTTGGGCGCTTGCTCAACTTGATCCGCTTTTTTCATTCCCACTGCTTGCCAATTTTCCTGACAACTGAAGCAGAATACAGACGGAGAGAGAGAAAGGGGGGTTTGAGGCTGACGCAAAAGCATGACAGCCCGTCTCTGCCCTTTTGTAATGGCTGTGCTCACCCTTTAAGCATCCCCCCTAGACCCCCCTCCTCTAGTCCTCCCTCCAGCCTTACCAGAACAGGGTTTATCATCTGTGATAAAGTACCCATGGTCTGGGAGGAATCAGCCCTGGATGTTTATTACATTAGGTCACAGCGTACTAATGGAGAAACTCCTACAGACCATGTCATCGCCATAGGGCAACAGGGTAGCGGATACAAAACAGTATTACTTCTTCTTCCACTCTCTCCTTCTGCTCCTCTTTTCTTTTTCACACGAACAGAAACACACACCCACACAGGAAAGGGTCATACTCAATTAGAAAGCTTATTACAGTCCTTAGCATATGCAATTTGTTTGACTCTGTAATTTTGAAAATAAATAAGCAATTATATATTTTGTCTCCTGCTCACGTGCGCTGCTCTGTCGGCTTCCATTTATTTGGCAGCAGCAGAAATGGGTTGAAATAGTGGTCAGTGTATGATGTGTGTTTGTGTGCTTGTGTGTGACATGCTTTTGCTGTACCAGATGTGCACACAGATTGAGGACACATTTTACTCTTTCTGTCTCGCTTCTTATTTTAATATTATTGCAATATTATTTCAAAGTTGAAAATAACACTAATCTGATGAGAGGTGAAATAGAAGATAGACTCAACATGAGATAAAATGATATGTCAGAATTAATATTTTTGCAGTTGGGTGCTACAACGACAGGTGTAACCATGGTTACACACTGAGAAGATGTACAGAAACAAAGATAGTGTCTGACACATTCATGCCTTGAGATCATATATTCACATAAGTCAAAATCTTCCATTTTGCTGTTGAATGATACACGTTTGCATCTAAAGCTAGTTGAAATGAGTTCTACTCCAGTACTCTGATGATGACTTTACTCCGACTTGCGTTGTTCAGGTGTCTGAGAAAGCATCAGCTGCCAACTCACCTGAGGCCTACAATTAGCGTAGAGCAGCTGCTAAGATTTCTGTGCCATAACAATTCACACTCTGTGGACACAGACTGTCAGCCTTGCAAGATCAGCCACACAAAGCAATGAGGCTGTCTCCTTTCCTTCCCACTCACATCATCAGAATCCTGAATCACACTTTGTCCTGGATTTGTGAATGCATGCAAAAAGGCAAAACACCTTCTACTTTTATGCTGTATGCTAAGTGCCACCCTTCCTTCCTTCCTGGAGCAAGCCAGATATTAAAGTGTCCCTCATTCATTTTCATCAGCGTGCCATTGGATGGAAACAGTACTTCATTTTCAACTGCTTGTTGACCCCCTGCAGTAAGCAGGCAGGCAGTGCCCGACAGGAAACCCAGGCCAGTGCAACATCAATGACCGTGGTGGCACCATTAATGAGAGACGCTAGCTGTGTGTGATATGAATCATAGAGAGTTCTGTAACATTCCCATGCTGTGCGAGGCACACTATGTTTTAATGATTATTAGGAAAGTCAGAGGAGGCCTGGACAGATGGTTTCTCTTGAGGCATTCCCTGTTATAAGAAACTGTCAGTGAAGTGAAGTGAAGTGAAACCAGTTACCTTAAATTAAATATTCTACTCTATATGTCCCCAAAACCTTTATCATCATAAAAACGCACTGGATAGCAGGGAAGTTAGATAAATGTTCCTCTTGCTTAGTCTTCATAATATCTGACATTCTTCTGAGACGTGTTCTGTCCTTATTCCCAGCCAATTATGTACCACCTATCTGTAATATTATTTTTCGTGAAAAAGCATGTGAACAAAACAACAATACAGAACAGTATTGGGTTTGAGAAATTTTCTTACTCTGCAATTGAGAAATGTTAATCGGCTTGTTCTGTTTCATCCGTCCTGGTTGACAGTGCCAATAAAGTCTGTTCAGAACAGCCTGTACACTGAAAGTGACACCTTTCAAACCACATTTGTATCCTCCCGCATCAAAATAAGCCACATGAACATAGTAATATCATGCTTTGCTAGCTTGTGCGTCTTTTATTTTTATTTTTCGCAATGGCAGATTTCCCCGTAACCATCCACAGTGAGTGAAGCTGAGCAATTCAAACATTATTTTAATTACCTATTGCCACATGAGAAGTTGACAAGCATTACACTACAGATTCAAGCTTCAACTGAGCATCTTGCTTTATTCAGAGTGTGCAAAGATTAAAATACTATATGCGCAACGATAATGCGCAATGTGAATATGAATGAACAACAGGGGAAACCAGCTCTTATCCATCGTACACTGCTTGTATAACGTATTCAGTCACAACTTGTATGCATGTGTGAATACCCCTGACACACATACACTGACTCATAACAGCATAAGGACTTCCAGTATCGTGGTCTTACCTGAGATCTTTGAGCAGGATGTGTTGCTACGGTAGCATTTTGTGCTTGTGCTGTATAATCATACAGCAGGTGTTACTGTAAGAATCAATGTTCACATAAATAAAGGTGTGGAAGCGCCTTCAAAGCAGAGCAGATAAAGGAACACCAAATGTGTTATGTACTGTCTGCCAGTGAAAAATCCTTCCTGGAAGCAGGCGCAGGTACCTGCCTCAGTGCCTCTCTTCTTCCCCCCTCTGTGAAAATGTTGTTTTTCTTTCGAGGGAGTGAAGGCGCATATCTACTCAGAAAGAGAAACATGTTTGCTACTGTACCAAAACAAACAGGATAAATCTCACCAGCAGAGGCAGTGGTGCAGAGACGAGCCTGACAACAGCCGCAGGGCCCAGCGACTACTGCACTCTGCCTAATCAGGCAGCCTTTTGAAAACGTTGTCACTTTTATTCCTGGCAAGAAGAGGAGGGTGAGAATAAGGTTTCAGGTGCCATCCGAAACAACAGAAAGACAAAAGGAGAGAATTTCTTCTTTCTTTTTTTTTTTGAGTAGCCTTCTTGTGTTATGCAAAAGGATGTGGTAGCAGAACCAAATACAGCAGAGCGGAGTGCGTAGGAAGCAGGGGTACAGGCTGTCTTGCAGAATAATGGACTTGATTCATTGCTGTGAGCATCTAAGCAACCACTAAATGATCCCAGGTGAACATTGGCTGTTTTCATTTTGTTGGAGCCTTTATTTAGATTTTTTTTTTCAGAAATGTTTTCTCCTGAATATGGTCATATGGGCACTGAATAGCAGACAATTAACAGTGTCTCTGTCTGACCTTGGCAAGGAAAAAAAACACTTCTCTGAGCAGCTCAGTTGTGATGGACTTTCCACCCCTCAACCCACTGTATTAAATCTGAGTGGTGAGAAATCAGCATCAAACACTGTGTGAAAATTCAAAGCAAACCTGGGTGGCCAAATGTCATCTAAAGTCTAATTCGTTTTTGTCTTTTTTTGGTTCACCGAACAATAGCTTATAATTATTATAGTTTAGATCAAAGCAGAACTATTTATGATCACAGTCAGACATTCCTTTCTTTGAAGTGTCCTCTCTGTAAACACGAGAAAATGATGAACCTCTCAGCGAGAAATAGTCCTCTCCATCTGAAGAAAAATATTTCACCATTACCATCTTTCTTCAACATCCCAAACTGTTTAGATGTCCTGCTTACATTATTAATAGTGGCTGATTACCCATTTGATAACACATTTGCACACATGAGCTAATTTTCATAACTTGAAGAGAATCCATAATCCTTACTTTAAAAGAAACCTCTGTTTAAACTATATGTCCTATGCATTTTCAGCCAAATATCAATCATATGGTTTTTCATTAGATCCACTTTCCAGGCAGTTGCACCTTTAACTCATGCCATTATTGTGCAAACTTAAAAAGATGAGCACATTCCTGTTTTGTAAGACATAGAGTGTAAAATATACACTGATTATATTGTCAACTATTTAAACTAATCAAGTCCTTCTGTTGGACCTTCATTCATACAAAGCTTTTATTCTGTCAGTGTTATTTTGAGGAGGCGATGGTAGTGAGGCAGCGAGAGTGAATGACCTTCTACTCTTATTCTTTTTTTCCCCTCTATTCAGTTAAGGGGTTCGTAATTACTGGTCTTAACTGCCACTGCATTTCAATGACTCTTTCAAATCAAAATAGCTTGAGGTTCAAGGTTAAGAATTTATTATAAATAATTACATTAAAACCATTCCCATGTAAAGTGTTCCTCTTGATTGCATTAAAAAGGAGGAAATTTGCTGAAAGTATTTAAACCACCCTTTAAGTGTAGGAATTCTGGCAGGACGTTTAGTGTCAAACTGTGCCTTCAACTGAATTTGAGAAATCCATGTTTTACAGTGTATCTGTTTCGTGTTACGACTGAGCGCGTATTTGTCTGGGGGTATTTTCCTATTTGTCCTAGTTTTTTGTCAAACTTATAAAATAACAGCCTAACAAACAACCTTGGTCTTTTCCTACTGAATTGTGCCAGTGTTTCTGTCTAACAATATGGAAAATATTGAGGGCACCGTACCTCAAACCACATGTTCCTTCATTTCAAAAGCAATCGTTTAAGATTTTGATGTAATTCCCCTCTGTATAACATTAGTAACCCAAGTCTTGCATCATAACATAAATCATCATCTCTATGAAATAAAAAGAGAGTTGCACGACATCTTTTAGAGGAGAACCATTTCTGACACAAAATACAAGGCTAATCTACTCCACACTGTGCTTATATATTACATATTTGCTGACCAAGCACTACTTATAATGCTATTTCATAAGATATTCTCTATTACTGTTTTCTCTGAAACAAATTGCGATTTTTATGCAGAACACACCCCCAGGTTGAGTCAAGTGATCAATGTGTCATTGATACTGTATATTTCCATTCATTTTCCACTTCCTTTTTGCAATGTGTCCTTGTGCTAAATGAAAAGAAAATTACTTTAAATAGCTATTAGCAGTCATCAGCAATCAGTAAGTAATCCAGAGGAAACACTTCTGTTAGAATAACAGGGACTTTGAGAGAAAGTCTGACATGTGTAGATGAGTTCGCCCCAAAGCTGAGGACTTAATAGAGGCCATGTTTATAGGTCTCAGCCTCTAGTCCCTGCGGTATCAACGTCTTCATCAGTACAGGCAGGCTGAAGAAGAGACCAGTGAACCTTGTCTGCCTCTCCACCCAAATCCTTCAATCTCAGGGAGCTTTTCCAAGGCAAATGAAACAATGTTCAAATTTAGCCTCTCCTCCCTCCAGCAGACGAAAGTTGACTTTTCTTCTTTCTCATCAGTGCAAAATGTAGAGCAACAAACTTGCTGTAAAAATAAAAATAAGGTTCGTGTGAGGAGATGAAAGAAAAACTTTGGAACATCTGGCAAGCAGACGCTGGCAGGTTAAGGTAAACAGAGTGTCCTTTTATGGTAGTACTCCTACCCTCCACAGAATCAGAGGTATGATGTGGAACACCTTCAAAGGAGCTAGGGGCCAGCACATCTTGTTTCAATTTATCCTCTCACTGGCAGACATGCTCTCTGGCCATAATATACTCCCACAAAGAGGATACTAGGCATATGTTTGTACAATCACGCATTAATAGTGAGCCGTGCTTGGAAATGGGCGCATTCTCAGACACAAAAGCTTTTGTTAAAGTATGCATTTCATACCATGCAGACTCATACACACACATACTCAGACATTCAAATATTCACAAACTCACATATTTTTAGTGTGACCTTCTGTGAAACCAGGGCGGGAGTAGATTAATTAGTTCACGGCCAGCCCTGAAAGCTAGCCTCATGCCAGACCTGCATGTCAGCCTGTACAACATCTGGCAGCGGGCATCTGGTGCCATACATCAAACTAGCTCCTCCACGTTCCACGCCCCACACACTGAATGTTGGCCTGATCAAACTAACTTCTAAAACTAACATTTGCTTTACAGGGAGGAAAAGGGGGACTGCGAAGTCCTAGAGGCAGAACAAGTTCTTGTACCTGTTTTTCAAAGGTCACTGTCAGTCCAAGATATGCAACTGTACTTATTTTTCATTTTATGTGAAATATATAAAGAGATGAAAAAGAGCATGTAGGAATGCTTGTTCATCCGCTTTTGTGTGTATGTAACCAGTCCCACCTTAGGCTCTCAGCCTCCGTACCCCCAGCTGCTCTACGCATCCCCCCTTTGCCAAAGTCTTTGATGTGACGAGCTGAAATGTCAAAAACCTACAAGCGCTCCAACCGCTTAGAAAGCTCTAATGAACAGGATAAAAACACAACCCCTAAATCAATGAGCAGGCAGCAGCAACCCTGTAGCTGTCACACTGATATCAGAACAGGTCTGCCCTCCATGCTGAAGCTGCAGGAGAAAAACAGGCTTCCCCTGTGATAATAGGTAGCAGGCTTTAGGCTGTTAAACTGGGTCACTTAGTGGTGCATGTATCTGTGGAGCTCTCTAAATTTTTCCTCCTCTCCTTTCCTCTTACATGCTTTGTCTATTTTTTCTCTCTTTTTTTCTCACTCCCCTACCCTTAAGACCTTTTTTTAAATGCTTACCCTCCAACAGAGCACCGATGCCCTGAGTACTCCTCTCTAGCCCTGCCACCCGCTATCCCCCACCCCTGATAACAGTAACTACATTCCACTCCAGTGATACCACCAACTATTACTGCTGCTGGTTATATAGCACATCGTCAGACTGGCATGTTTTCATGGTCATAAAGCAGCAAGGCAGGCCTCTTTTGAACAGAGCAGCCTATCTGCCTGCTCGTGTGAGGTATTTCATTATCATGTTTCATTGAGTTCCGGCTCTCACGTTCTGTAATGAGAGAAAAAAGATTGTTACCTTTACAGCCTCTCCCTCTGTGTATGGTACCATACTCAGTGCTAGAGTATAATTGAATGATTTTGTGAGGGATCAATGAGATTAGGGATTGTGTTTATTCCTCTGTCGCTCTGGATTAGTGGTCCTTTTATATTTGCCTCGAGGAATAGCGCATACAGTACACACTCTTAACACAAACACGCACACACCATAGCGGATACAGATAAACATGCTGACAGGATCGTGAGATGGTAAGAATATATCAGCTAGGTGTTGAAGCTGTAAATGTGCTTAATGAACAGTGAGGCGTTTCTGAATTACTGTAAATTATGATTCATCTTTGTGTTACTAAAGAAACTAAGGAAAAAAACGGTATGTGTAACTAATAATCCTTGTGTGCATCTTTGTACAGGTGTGTTCGCTTAAGTAGCGATTTTGCTGGGGGGATTTTTCTCATGGACTCTATTCCAAAAGTGGAGGTAGGCTCAACTGTTTGTAAAGCAGGGAAAGCCTGCAGGCCTGCCTATCTGCTGTTACATGGGTAAAAGGAGAGTTTGCTATTATTAACCTTGCTACGAATCCTGTCTTTCTACCAATCCACCACTAATCCTAATAATCCAAGCTTGTGCTCCCATCCCTCTATAATAAGTGCCAGATGCTGATAGTACAGATAAACAGCAAACCTGTGTTTTTATCCAAGAAAAATAAAGCAGAGAGGCCCACTGGAATCCACATGCTGTGATGAAAGAATGTGAAAACAGTGGTACACATAAGCAGAGAAAATCTCTCATCAGCGAGAGAGCCTCATGCCAAACCACTCATCCAAACATGTTCGTGTTTAAGTGGACGTAAAAGTGATTAAAGAGAATCTGTGGCATTCACCAAGAATTTTCTCTTTATGTATGCCGGTTGCTTTCCAGGGACAGTGTTACATCACCTGCTACATTGGCTAATATTTTCTCATCTAGTATCTGTACAACTTTCACGTCACCCTGACTGTCAGCAATGTAGGTTTTGCCTTATTAAGACGCTTTTTAGCATCTAAAATTATGTCAAATTACTCTACCTTTCTGTCACAAAGGGCGCTGGCCTGGTGACCAGTCAATAGCGGTTATACTATTAGTGCGGAAAATGTCATCATGGTAAAAATAGTCACGTTAACGTATATTTATAGTTATAGTATATTTAGGTATAGGAAAAGTTTTTGGAGCAATGGGCCTTTGTTTTCGGGATGACAGGTCCAATGGACTATTGGGGTTTCAGGTATGGCACCATATGACCTTGGATATGTGTCCAGTGTGTAGGATTTAGTGTAGTTGCAGATTGCAACTACCTCACTTCACCCTGCCCTCTCAAAGGGTGAAGGAGAAACTATGGTGGCAGTGAAACGCCCCTATCTGGAGCCAGAGTTTTGTTTGTCCCTTCTACTGTAGAAATGTAGTGGTTTAACATAGTGGACTCCATGGAATGGAGACCTGCAGTGTCTGTAGATATAAAAGGCCCAGTCTAAGGTAACAAAAACATAACAGTTCCAATATTCAGGTGTTTGTACACTAATGAAAACATAGATGCATATTATATTCCATTTCTGCCAAAAGAGCCTCCTAAATGTAACACACTGGACCTGAATGCATATCTTCATTTTACTCTTGTGTAACATTTTTGTGAATAAAACCTAACCACAAAGGCAGAGAAGAAACACAAACTAATTATTATAGAACATCTGAGGTTGCAGTGGAGTTGTGGAGTTTCCAACCGACACAGTCAACATTGTTTTTGCAAAGCATGACTATAATGATTCCATAACTTTAACTACATGTTTATAATTGTAATAATTAAGTACTCTTTTTAACCAGAACCCCTTTCCCCCAACCTTAACAAAGTATTTATTTTAACCTAAATCTAACCAAGTTGTTTTTCATCCCTCAACCTAACCAAACCTTAATCATTGCACATCACAAAAACTGATTTATAGAAGTGCATCAGACGAGAGAACATGTTTGTGCCATTGTAGAAGGCATGGATAGAGAACATATTTTGTTTACTTTGTCGAGGTTAACCTTGTGCAGTTAACTTTGGGTTTTGTGTCGGATTTGTATAAGCAAACATCTTAGAAGAAGGTAAGAGAGGTTTAGCAGAATATAAAAATGAAATTTTTCATTTTTAGAGCACACACAAAGGCAGCACAGAGGCAAAAATAGACAGGCACAGAGAGATGTACAGTAGATTTCTGAGGAATTGCTTGTGGGCTACTGTATAAAATTAAGTATTATACAGCCACACCCAAAGCTCTAGTGGGTCTCATAGAGCTTTAGGTGTAAGAAGCAGTGGAGCATTGTTCAAACTGATCTACTCTGGTCTTTTCGGGCTGCACAGATTGCTTCCTCCATTCCTCGGAGGCAGGACAGTGGGGCTGGATGTCCAGGGGAGGAAAGATCATGAGGAGAGGGTTACAACGAAAAATAAGGGATTTATCTGTTCATGTAACCCACAGAGAGGCTGGGAATCATCATGCCAAGCACTGTTTGATGCGCAACTCCCAAAAGATGATGAAGTAGTGGTTACATACTAAGGCCAAGTCATTCTCTCTCTTTTAATTGAGGCAACAATGGAAAATAGCAGGAGGAAAAAAAAGAGAAAAATGTGAAGGTTGGTACTTTTATAAGGGACCAGCTGACACTATACAAGTCACCAGGCTAGTTAAAAAGAATTCTGTCAACTGTCACTTATAGAGTGTGTCTTAATAGATGTTTCTATTTTATTTCTTTTGTCACCTCTGACGGTGATTCACTTTCATTGGTGGGGTGAGTCTGCCTGACCCAGTTGTAGGAATGCTTTGTTTCCCTTTTCCTTTCAGCCGAAGAAATATGCTGGCCTTGACTAATGCTCACACACAATACCATGCCTTTTTACATGGTCCTTGCTCGGGCACTATTCAATTCTGTATTCTTATCTGCAAGACATACTGACACTTAGCAGCAGTTTTTAACCTTTTACAAATTCAAGGTTCAACTGTGCTTAAGTAGAAATGTGAATGTTTTAAGCTATAGAAAATACAGCACAATATGGAGGGATTAGCATACAAAATGTATTTCACTTGAGATATTTGAAAATGAGCTGACTTTGATGGTAATGATGAAGTGGGTAATAATAATAGTCATGACACTGAGTCACTGATGTCGATGATTATTAAATGGAGACACCATAATTGTCCCTTTGCTGTCCTGATAGCAGACATATGTTTTACACAACAAATTGCTTATCAGTGGTCCTCAGCTGACAATGTGCATCTTTGTTTGCCACCTCCCAGGCTATCAGCACCCTTCCTTCAGAGACAGGGAAATTATAGAACCAATACTGAGAAGGAATCGAACATAGTAATGGTTTTCCCCTGTGGAGAGTGAAGCCAGGGCAGTTGACATATCCACCCCTCTTCATACAAAGCACAGCACAGCACAGCGCTCCATCACCTCTGTCAGCCTGAACCGCAGACTCTTCATTCTATCCAATCTAACAGCCCTGTACCTTATCTCTCCAACCAATCGGTTTGCTTCTGATCCTGTCCCCTCAACCAATTTAAATTCTGGAGCCTCACTTTAACCAGTCAGAGTCCCCTGCCCTTTTTTATCATCCCAGTCGGCCAAATTAATAGCCACTACTACTAGATGTAACATCTAAGGGATCAGCAAAGCAAGAGGGACAAAGACATGCTTCCTACCATTTTGCTTTGATATCCTTATGCAAACTAGTGTCAGCGACAGTAGCAGTCCCAAAAATCTGAAGATTTTTATTTTCTTTTTCCTTGGTTGACCTAAGCTCCACATTATATTCATTAAAACTTAAATATCAAATAGCAGTGGCCGATTTTTTTTCCCATTGGCCCACGTTTTGATCTTGAGTCTTGAATCAGAAGTGTTTTCTTTTCCCATGACTGAAAGTAAGAAGGTGTTGCTCAGAGTTTCTGATAAAATTGTGACTGACCTTTACCAAACATAGTCTTTGTTGAGAGGATGATGGTGAGGATGATGCATTAACATGGTAGCCCAAAAGCCAACACTGTTCCTTATGTCTCACCCTTCTTTTCATGTCAAATAATGGTGGCCCCCATTAGGCGGAGATGTGTAATTGTATGAGTCAGGCGCACTAAACAGACTCTTTTTGTCTCTATTCGACAGTCTGCACGTCACACTGCTGAATACTGGACAGGGCAGTCTGCCAGCTCAAACTCCAAAGTCCTGATTTTCTTTACTCTGTGTGTGTGTGTGTGTGTGTGTGTGTGCGTGTGTGCGTGTGTGCGTGTGTGTGTGTGTGTGTGCGTGCGTGCGTGTTTGTGTCTGTAATTATGTGTGTATGTGCTCATTTCATGCCCATTTCTTATTTATTGATTTCTTTCTCATTATTTGTCTATTTGTCTTCAGTCCATTACACCATTACTGCCACAATTGCCCTTTGGAATAAATCATGCAGAAGACTCTTCAGCTGTCAACCCACATACTGTACAATGAGTAATATCCCTGATAAATATTGACTAAATTGTAATGGTTTATTAACACAATAAAGATAATTGTTATCGGTAATTGACCAAACGGATACAACTAAATAGGTTCAAATAGCACTGCAAAGGCTAGAGGCATGCTAAAATTATTTCTGTAAGCAGCAGTTTGCATGACTTTCGAATGGGAAAACAAATGAGCTCATTTGTACTTGAAAGCCTCTTTCCAATATTACAAATTACTGGAGTAAAAATAGCACTTATTCATGCGTTTATCCCTCACAGAGACGTGTTATACTTTTACAAACCTTTCCCAAACAGCATGGTCTTCCAGTTTAAATGATTTTGCATCTAATTTTAATAAAATGTAATTAGACAACATATAGTGGAAACAATTTGCATGAATGTCACTTGCATATAGTCTAATATTACATTTTGCATTGTAAATCATACTATGCACCTTTATGTACAGATGTTTGCCGTTTGCTGAACATCATTACTACATATTTATCACTTTGTTTTGTCTACCATTATTAGTCACAAGTGAAATAAGTAAGTATTCTGCACACCAGCCTGGGGGCTCCATATTTTCTTACATATCATGTTACGTTATTGTCTCTATTGCCAAAAGGTTATAAAATGGGTCATGTTTTAGGAACCTTGACACTTATTGCGAGACTGTGGTAAAATCTTCAGTCAAAGGTGGGCTAAGCAAATTTAGGTAATGCAATTCTAATCCAATAAACTTTTCTTTCAAAATCAGCGAGAATCTCCAACTCGGTCTGCTAGCTGTCCGCTCTGTGTGTGTGCTAAAAAAATCTGGTGGTTGTGCATAAATGGTTAACAAACAAAGTGGATCAGACTGAGCCACATCATATGTTATTTCATGTTATTCCAGCCATTCCCGCTAAGATTTGTGTGTCAGCTAATGTTGAATTACTTGCCCATGGACTTTCAGCTTCCGTTCTAGTTTGCCATGATATGCTGTTGTTGTGGTGTTCGCTATAGTAGCAGGAGAGTTGTGAGTATGGCTGCCTGAAGCTGATGTGCTGGCTCTGGGAAACCATCTTCATCCTCTCTGCATGTCAGCAGCAAATTTAGCAACAGCTAGCAGACCCACAACATAGCTAACCTTGGTTACATTACTCGCTGTGTCGTTGGTACTGTATCATGGTATTTGTCATGGTATTGGATTTCTCCAGAATTGCTTACCCCACCAACCTGCCTAAAAAGAGATGGCCATGTGCAGCCATTACCTCCTAACACACAAAATCACTTTCTCCTGTGATGTTCTGCACTCACCCACCTCTCCCCCTGACTAATATGCTGCATGCCACCATCACACCATAGCCCTTAACCAGTCACTCCTCACAGCAAGGACAGGTCTGACAGAAGTCCCATGCAGTTGGGAAATGACAGTCCCTCAGCTGAAATAAAAAACATTGCTTTGTTGTTGCTTGTAAATTATTAATGTGACAGCATTTCTCACTTTTTTTTTTCTTGTTTCTCTCCTTTTTGGGGCATAATTAAAATCTCAGGAGCCCTCTGACTGTGCGGGGGATTAATCTCCCATGGCATATCTCCATCTGCAGCCTGGATCATCAGCCATCCCTCCCTGCATTAGCCCCCAGCTGTGCAACTGTCTGCCCAATCCAGGCCGAGCACGCTGTATAGGGGCACACTTGGGAAAGGAGTGGGAGAAGAGAGAGGGAGTAACGAGAAAAACGGGGGGGTAGGTTGGAGGGTGGAGTGTTGAAGAGCAGCGATAAATCTTAATATTTCACATCAATTTTATTTTGCAGAGCTGATTTGAGCCTCATTTTCTCTCAAATGGCCTTCTCCACTGAGATCTGATTGATACTAATAGCTTCTACAGCAGTTACATTTAGGGAGGGTGGGAGTCTTTTTTTATTGGTGCAGACAGTTGTTAGTGCAGCACCAAAGTAAGATTGTAAATTTGGCTCTCTTTCATGTAATGTGACTCTTGAGGGTGGTTAGGCTGAGAGCTTTTGATACACCACTGCCGTCCATCTACACTTGCCCTGTGGATGTCCAACTCTAATGAGATGAGTCAATTCTTAAATCTCATAAACAGGCAAACATTTGGATAGTTTTGCTGGTATGGCAAGCTTTATTTGTGGAGCTGTTTATTTGAAAGACAGGACTTATGTGTGTTAAAATATAGTAATTTTGATAGTTTTTCTGAAGTTTTTTGAAAACAGCAAGTTTGATGACAGGTTTGGTATACGTGTGTAGGTATATCTGAGTGTGATGCAAAAAACAGCATACTTAAATTGAGCAACTGTGACAGCAGTCATTCACAGGGACCCATATGAGTTTATAATTCTCCCAGGCTTTGGATTGGAAACTGTCCCGCCAACTAAATAGCCAAGTATTTGGCCACCTCATATTCCAGGCGATTTAACGGGGCCCTGGGCTCCAGCATGCAAGATATGGTTGATCCAATTTAGGCCATGCTCAATCAACCTAATTCTACAGGGGACACGGAGGCTGGGTACTGCAGTGTGTGCAAGAAAGGACTGCTCAACAAAGCAGCTTTTAAAGGTCATGTTTTTACTGCCTCCATGCCTACAAGATCCTTATAGAGGGCACCGTTTGCAAACAGTGTATGTAAATTCATCACAAACCTCCAACTCAACTGTGATTTATGCTGTGAACCTGAGGGGCCTCAGTTTTGACTCAAACTGCGAGTGTAAAATGCAGCGTTGCATCTCTAAGGTCCTGTTTGTAAAATGCGCACTCAGAGAAGTTGAGAGGTTTCTTAAAATTACACTGACATTACAAGTATCTGAAATGTTTTGGAGAAAATGAGTACATCCTGCAAACTATTGTTTCACTGTTCACCCTTACTTCCTTTGTGTTGTAGAGACACAGTAATTACTTGCTAACGCTGTAACTTGTCACAAATGTATGCACGTGTGCACGTCAACAAGATTTTTCCAATTTTCTCAGCTTTCTCATGGGGAGCACAGTGTCATGGTTTTGCCTCTGCCATACAAGGAGACAATTATATTATCAGCATGGGATCTCCGCTTGACATCGCATGTCCTGATGATATAATGAAATAAAATAGGGTTCGCACACATGCTCCCACTGTGTCCTTGACGTGTAGAAATGTCTACTTTGCAATTTCTGTAATTTGGGTGAGAGGTATATTTTCAAAGATACCATGGTGTTGAACGTTCTCTGCAGGGGATAGGCAACCCCATCTTCCATTTCAACGAGTGACTCTGTGAGGAGGAGAGAATATTCCAGTGGGGTATTAGACATAGTGAAACTTGCATTTGGTTTTTCCTGAATACCAGTTACCATTAGGACACTTTTTTTTCCATTACAGCAGAATTGCTATAATTTAAGAGGAATACTAGTGATCCCACTGGCAATTAAAGGATCATTACAGTTTGTTCTTCAAAATTCTGGTCATCCTTCCTATTGGTAGTAATAACAATGTAGTCACCTTGTCAGTTGCTGAGATCTGGAAATGTGGCAACATCATTAAAAAATAAAGTGCGTCTGGTCAAGAATGCAGACGAAGACAGAGTGCAGAAGTTTTAAATGAACCCCATAAGCTAACCAAATGTATTTGGAAGGTACAAGTAAAACAGCGGCATGATGGGTTAGTGGTTACCACTGTTGCCTCCCAGCAAGAAGGTAGGCAGGGCATTTCTGTGTGGAGTTTACATGCTCTAGATGTTCTGTGTTTGCGTGGGTTTTCTCCAGGCCTCCACCATTAAAACACCAATGTTAGGTCAATTTGAGTTTGAGTTGGTCCCCCGGGCGCTGCACGGCCACACTGCTCCTAGTAGTTAGGATGGGTCAAATGCAGAGTACAAATTTCCCTACGGGGGATCAATAATGGATAACTTAAGTTAACTTAATTAACAATAAAGGCGGACATTATTACAAAAAAAGTTTGAGGCATGTTTATAATCTATCTGTTTGTTCTAACTTTTGCCCCCTCTGTCTTAGCAATAGTGATGTCTCTGTGTTACCACATTGCAGCAATTACTTTGGTGAGTACAGTAATATTCTAAATGATTGAAATGATGACCAAGGCCCAAATTTTATAAAGCGGAGCTGAAGAAAGAGATTTAAGAACAAGTAGCAGTTTCTCACGTACCAGAGCAGATTGCATAGTTGCACAACTAGCTTAATTTGATATGGAGTTTAATGGAAATTAGTTTGTTTTTTTTAGAGCTGAAATGATAGGTTAGGGACAACAGAAAATTTATTTGCAGCAATTTTGATAATTGATTCATACTTTAAGTAATTTATTAACCAAAACTATCTGCAATTCCAGTTTGTCCATTGTGAGGATTTGCTGTTTGTCTCTGTTATCACTGTAAACTGAATATCTTGGATAAAATAAGTAATTTGAAAATATTATCTTGGCAAGCAAGATTTGATGTTTTGTAAACTAAACAAAAAACTAAAATTGTTAATAAAAACAAATTCAGTTGCTGCTCTAGTTTATTTACTGACACTGTTGGATTTCAGGCTCATATCATTTACAAAATTATTCTGTTTTATAAATTGAAATACAGGGTTTAAAGAAAAGAATCCTTACTTATTTGAGATTGATACAACATGGAGAAAAGGTCGACATGGAAACTGTCGACTGTAATCGGCAGCGATGAGGAGAATTTTACTGACTGTTGTAAGTCATCAAGTCTAACATGCAAACTTTTACAGCAGTCAGGAAGGTTTGTTGTAAATGCTCAACACACTGCAATAAAATGTGCCAAGCAGGGCTTGATGCTTGGGTTTAAAACAGGCTTGTTATAATGAGATCTCCCACCAACAAACAGATGTGGTGAACCAGCATTCTGTGAAGTTAACATCTGTGGATAATTGGATGGTGTAGCTATTGTGGAAAACACGTTGTGGGCCCCTGTTTCTCAGTGAGAAGTCATTATCAATGTTTATGTTAATAGCTTTGCCATACCAAGGATGCATGTGTTCTTGGACTGAAGGGGTTTTTTGGCTGACTGCTTGTGCTTTCCACTACTTGGTCACGGGTACATTGCTACTCAGATTTTCAGAAGTCTTAAATATCTGACGGTTAAATTCACATTAATTTTGCTGGGTGCTTGCTTCTAGGTTCAATTTTAAAGAGACTCATTTTAAAATTGTATAAACCACTGCCAACAATGTGATATTGGAAAAAAAACACCTCAATGCAGATGTTTTTGCCCAACTCGTGAGAATTTCTTGAAGCATTTTGTGGGGGGGTTTTCTGTTTGATGAAACATGGATGATTTGGTGGGATATGGTGTTCCTTTTATGTTGGAAAGCCACAGATGCCATGCTCTTATTTAGTATTCTTTGAAACCTACTTTGAATGAAGATGGTCTCTCTGTGTCTGTGTGTGTCCCTGGCAAGGGTTGTACTTGATTGCAATTTGACCACATTTGATATTCACATTTAGTCTGAAGGCAAATTCAATACATCATACATTTCAGAAAATAAGAATATCCAAGGACAAGACATGGGACGGTAAATGCATCATGATGGGCAATTTTAAATGTTTGTGTTTACTGGGCTTTGAATGGAGGTAATTTAACGCCTCAGGCAATGAAAATGACTTGAAGTGATGAAGGTTGCAATAGGCTGCCATTTGTTTTCAGTGTCCTTCTCAACACAAACAGCCCACTCCTCCAGTTAGTCAGCTACTTATAAATATATTACAAGTATAAAGCATGCAGAAAGGTTTGACTGGTTAATTTATTACACGGTTAATCTCTATATACAGATATCTGCATATGAATACAGATTATGTAGGTGAGAGACAAGATTTTCGATATCGGAAGCATTCTGGTTTCCATTTGTAGTTTGTTTGTAATCTGAGTATTATTGACCTATGGCATTTGAGCAGGCTTTGGCTGGTAAATAGTCTGTGCACTGGCCGAACTGCAGTCTTGGAAACTATCAGCTATTGTTTGATGACGATTTAGCTCTTTGTACCTTTTATGCAGATACCTGTTTATAATAATATAATGTATTCTTTTTCTCACGTCGTAAGTTGCTAATTGAGAAGTAAACAATGACTGGAGCATGGAAGAGAGGTCTCGGCCTGGATATCCATTACCTGTTATCTGATAGCTACTGGCTACACAAGGAAGCCAGCCTGAAACACTGGCCATTGGCACAAGAGGCTAAATTGTTACAAAGTCAAGATGTGATACTGTAAAGGACTCAAATGAACTCTCAGAAATCCTGTGACCACAAGCACTTCTGCTTTGTAATAGAAATCCGAGGAGAGTGGCAAGAACTAAATGCGGGCTGCGAAGAAGTAGCAGACAAAAACTTAATACAACTGTAGATTGTACACCTAGAATGACCAAAATGTTATCTTGCTACATACTCACTACAGTAGAAATTGTAGCCTCTTTCTCTCCTTTATCCCACCACCAAAGCTCTGATTGGTTGTTCAACTGACTGAAACAGCTGTCAATGGGCTTAACACCATACCTGTTGGAATCACTTACCAAATCAGAGGCGTAGGCGTTGATTCAAAGATTTGACCGAGTGGATCTTTCCATGGATAATGTGCTCAGCCATGAAAATGGCATTATTTAAACATAGGTCCAGAACCATGATAGTGACTTTTCTTTACTCCAATGGTTTGCATCTCAACCGAACAGAAAAACCGTGGGATGCAGCACCTTGTAAAATCAATGTCCAGAAGAAATCAGGCTGTTTGGTAGAAAAAGGCGGATCCTAACCAGCGCTAGATAAGGAATCTCTTACTGATAGAAATATTTTAATTTATGCTACCCATCAAAGCTACTGGCCAGTTAAATTGAAATGGGAAAAGGAGATCTCGACTTTCAAAAAAGGAGCTTCATCACAGCCAGTGTAGATGAGTATGTCTAATACTCTAGGCTACATCATATTAAATGTTTGATTTAATATGATGTAGTGTTAAAAGCCTTAAGACTCGTGCCTTTAACCACATCCAGCAGTGCACCATATATAAGTACATTGGGGAAATGTATACATATATGAAAACATAATAAAATATCATACCAAAAAAACACCAAAACACTCTAATCTTCATCTCCAACACCTAGTATTTTTAGAAAAGAAATTACTAGAAAGTAAGTAAATATATATATATGATACTCACAAGTGACAAAACATGAAAGATCTATCAAAGATGTAGCGTTTGCATCACTATTCATTAGTGTGCTGAACTTCCATTGACAGGTTCAAGTGATAAGAATTTAAAGTGTTTTTGACCAGGCTTCAAGTAAAACCTTTTACTGCAGTGACATCCTTTTTATTATTTTTTCAGTAAAGGTGATATTGAGTTGGCTTGGCAGGTTCAGACACACTGCAAGATAACAAATTGATCATGAATTAATAAGGTCACTACTAATCAAAAAGTCTTATGCTTATGTCTGTATTAGCGGGATCAGACAACATGTGGTCAGAATCAGAAGAGTTAGTGAACGCTTCTGAGGCAGAGGAAAGAAAACCAGGGAGACAGCAGGTCAGAAGGTCAAAGGTTAAGTAGGAGGAAGACCAGATATGTTACAATTGCCTAAATTCTTTAATTATTCTTTACTCAAATAATCATTCTTTGGGGTTTTTGAAGCACACTTTTTCATCTATTTACATAGATATTCCCAGAGTCTTAATTGTAGATATTCAGTATAACATACTGTAATAGAAGTCTTTCTGGGTGCCTCAAAAACCCCTACTGATGAGTTTGAAATGGATATTAAGACATACCACTGCGTTTTCATTAGCAATTTGAAATGAATTAAGTTTGCACCTGCCATGACACCCATGAAGCTCTTCCTATTTTCTAAACAGGCAAATTGTTTATCCATCTCAACATAACTGATATTGATTGAAGTAGCTGAAGAAGTGTTTTGTACAGGCGATGAAGTTCTATGGCATGTAATTATCTCCTACTGTCTTATGCTGATAAGGAAAAAAAAATTGCCGTGTCTAAAAAATGTTAATCCGGGTATTAGACAAGAGGGAAGATGCATGTCTCAGTGCAGACTGGGAATTAGTTTTCAAACGCTTTCATTAGAGCCCTGTGATTGAAATAACTTCTTTGGCTGAAAAAGTTTTCGCAATGCTTTCTCTTTGCTTTAATAACAATGACTGGGCAGTGTTTGTACTGTAACTGCATAGTGGCTGAAAATTGTTCAGACTGCAAATGGAAAGTGCAGCTTTTTTTTTATATAAACGGCCCCGGGGCCTGGTAATTGCTAACATTGGAATATCTGAGAAAATGTGCTGTTATCTGTGAAAGCTTTTAAACTATTGTCTAAAGGCAGAATTTAATGGTCAAATGGAACTGGAAGCACTAATCCACAGATTTAAATTTTTCAAAATAAAGCCATTACATCGCTTTTGTGCTGTATTATCGCTGTTTATCACTGTTCATCATTTTACAGTGATTTCAAGAATTTGAATGAGGCAACTCAAAGTGCTTCTCCTAACAAAGAAATAAAACACTGACTAACCTAAAGTCAGCACTTGCAGGAACTTAATTCTGTTCCACTCAAAACTGTTTCATTCCCTCTCTACACAGTTTTTTAAAATCATATCAAATAGACTTTTTGTGTAAACAAATGAAAATATCAATGTGCGTGCGTGTGTGATCATTCACTAAATTCATTCATCATTTTTAAGAGATTGGCTGTACACATAAAGCTGTGGGATGAAGAAAAGACATTCTGACATATCACAGTGAGAAAGCATAGGTATAAATAATAGAATGGGATGAGTACTGAACTTCATTTAGCTGCTACCAGGGTCCTGGTAATGTGCATGGTGGTTCACTGTCACACTGTCAGGACTTCCTGGGACACTTAATTCAGAGCCATGGTTAATGTTATTTGTAACACCTGTGTCATTTCCTACAATGACAAGACAAAATGTCTGCTATGAAAGGGGCCTATTTTTGGTAATTTTTATTGTTTTATTGGTTTAGCTTGTATTGGTTGACAAAAGTTCAACAAACATTTTTGGCACAGGGTTAAGGGTTAGGGTTGGGGTTGGTGATGTGGGGACTACTCACAGGACTATATGGCAAACTGCTGTACCTGGCAAACTAACTGCTAACACACTAACCAGTAGGGTGTGCTTGTAAAAACAGCTCTTTAAGCTTAAGTTTTGTCTGTGCTGGTCCAACTGGATCTTTGCTCTCATTTTGTACATCATTCAATTATATAGTTTGAATAGTTTAGCTCTTTGAGTTAGTTAGGAAGCTCTTTAGGTCACTAATAGGACTATAAATTCATACAATTTATTCAACATATTAGACATATTTGTACTATGAGCTCCTCTCTATAGCCTGCAAACCATTCCTCTTTTGTGGAGGAGTTTTTTCTTCGACAGAGGATGGTTAAACATAAATGCATGGTGCTGCATAGCTTGCCTTACAACATCTTTACACGTCCATAATTTAATCCCATTAATTGGTCTGATGTGGCTATGTCACATAATCATTTGCCACACTAACTCATCACTGCAGCTAAAACAACACATTACTTTCACACAGTGCTTTGTGCATGACATCAGATTGGCCGGTGCACAAGCAAATACCAGTTAACGTGGTCAGGAGTTGACCTACTAACCCAGCCGTGAAGCTTTGATCTTTGACTCCCTCTCTGGCCAGCACCTCTTGAACTTGTTAACAGCCTTCTCATGTCTCTGGGCTGGGCAGCAGTGATTTATTCTCTGTGCCCTCACTACAAGAAGCACCACAGGGCTGAAAGATGATTGTCCTGCTGAACAGGGGAATAAACCGCGGTATGATGGTGTCAAGAACCCCAGCTGGAGCCGGGAGCAAACGCTCACACAGACACAAAGAAGTGTTGACCTTTAATTGAAGGAAAGATATACATATTGCCGCTATCATATAAAACCCCCCCAATTTAGGTGTTACATTTAATTTAATCCTAACATTATGAATGGTAAACAATAGTTCATAACATATGTACCTCTACAAAAATATCTCATAGTAATTATATTTACTGGCAAGGCTAGGCGACTTTATTTATATAGCACCTTTCAGACACAAGGGTAACTTAAAGTGTTTTACTATGCACATACATGATTGAGGAAAATTAAATAAATAATTAAAAAAAACACAGCAAAAGGAATAAAAGTCATGTTTCAGTGTACATGGAACTCACCACAATATATAAATAAATCAAATAATTATAACTGTAGCTAAATCTAGTGACCCCTGGAGGTTGCAGTGTTCATTACACCTCACAATTGAAAATCAATTGTATTGCTGTCTCCCACAGAGATGAGTGACTCCCAGCCAGGGGTACCCCAGGGGGTCCTTCTGCTATTGCCAGGGGGTACATTGAGAGACTAGCTCAACTAACTTATTGTAATTAATAGCGTATGAAAACTTTAGAAAGCAAACAGAGGAGATGGAATGGTTAGCTAAAGGAAATGGATGAATAATTGAAATAATTAGTTAAAAGTAATGGATAAACTGTTGAAATAGATCACTAAAGGTCATGGGTAAATGAGCTTTTTCCAATCCATCTGGTTGTAGTATGAATGCAAAATGAAACCTAACCGAACTGAAATGAATAAATGAACGGTGATGCTGATGACAGGGTACTTGAGTTTATCAGAATGGGCTGTTGGGGTACGTCTTATTTAGGGCATTATCAAGAATGTTTTGTTGTTTTTCTTGTTTTTTCTGCAACCATAAAATCCCCTTGACAAGAAGAGATTTACAAAGTAAAAGAAGAACAATGGTGCAATTAAAAAACCCTTGCATGTAGATTCCAGAGTAGAGGAACCCATGAAGAGCTGCAAGGTAAATAGCAGTATACCAAAAGCAAGAATAGAGACTAGTTGAGGATGAAGAGCTATAATCTTACACTGACTTTAACTAGACGTAGACAATTTTGTACCACCGGCAGTGTCATCATGTCTCACTGCGGTAAGCTTCGGTCTCTACTAAATCATGTCCACCCACACACACTACATCAACTCACCCACGCCCACCACCCACTGGCGAATCTGTCACGGCCGCTATCAGTGGCGGTCTCTTCGCTCTGGTGAAGGTGCAGTAGTATGTGAGAGATCAAGTGTGTGTGTGTGTGTGTGTGTGTGTGTGTGTGTGTGTCTGTGTGTGTGTGTATGTGTGAATGTGTGAATGTGTGTGAAAGAGAGAGAGGTAATGAGCATGTGTTTGTATTTATCTATGTGTCTTGGTGTGTGTGTGTGTGTGTGTGTGTGTGTGTGTGTGTGTGTGTGTGTGTGTGTGTGTGTGTGTGTGTGTGTGTGTGTGTGTGTGTGTGCATAAGAGAGACAGAAAGAGCAATAAATCTGTGTTAGCATGACACGATGAATCATCTTTGCTATTTTGATTGCTTGAATTTAATCTAATTTTCCAAATACAGGTCGTTTGATCAAATTAAAAGAGTAGGGAGTAACATAAAGAAGCATGTGTTGCAATTAAAAACTATCATACTTCAGTGTGCAGTCATTTTTTTTTCGTTGTCTTCTTTTGAAGAATCTGAAGAGCCCGTGAGGGTACCAGAATCCGCTGTACGCTTAGTGAAGATGAAGGAGGATGAAGTCATTATCTATTGATGTCTCTTTTAAATGCTTCTGTCCTACTGATGTGTACTCAACCCACACTATCTCCACTCACCCAACCCTCCACTTCTCTCTTTCTTTTCCTTATTTGAGTTAATGCTGATAAATTAGCCCATTTTTACCCATAGCATTTCTCATTCCGAGTGGCCCGCCTGGATTTACTGGGTCTTACTTCATGGTATCTGTCTCCTTCCTTCATTGTGGAATTGGTCACAAGGACCAAAAGGTTCAGATAGTGCAGTTGTTGTGAAGATCATTCGCCGTTGAATGAACTTGACAGGAATATCTCAGAAAGAGGTGGTCATTTAAGTTCAAAGGTGCTACTTTCAATTTCTCACACCCCAAAGTGTGTGTTTCATATTCTATTTTTATTTCATGCAAACTGTGTGCTGTCTGCAGAAAATGTTCTAAAATGTTAAAAGCAAAAACACTGGAGCTGTTTATTGCATTTATACAGGAACACTAGAGCCGCTAATTTTTACCTAGGAGACTTAAACTCTTTAAAGCATTGCCATTGATGTAAATGAACACTATTATTCTCCCAATGGTTTTCCAGAACATTACTATAATTACCATAATTATATACTGTAAAAAACAAATTTGCTGAGCAATTGGAGCAATATCTCCACTGCCTCACTGTTTAGTGTACGCTTGCACATT
Organism: Dicentrarchus labrax; assembly: GCF_905237075.1. NCBI lineage: Eukaryota > Metazoa > Chordata > Actinopteri > Moronidae > Dicentrarchus > Dicentrarchus labrax. The sequence continues at coordinate 15,160,000 of NW_026136701.1, forward strand.
TTTCTTCCGACGCACTAACTCTTTTAGCAAACTTCTCATTCTTATCCCCCAGGGAGCTTTTTGTGTACTCTACATTTTTTTAAAAGAGGTAAAAAAGGAGGGAAGGGGGGTGTTGGGAAGGAGAAACAGGAAAAGAAAGAACTGTGTGCAAGCGTGAGAGAGATGTCAAGCTTTGCTGATATTGCCAGCTGCTGTGTGCGACGCTGAGATGCCATATCTGGGTCAGGCCTCCCAGCCTGGTTCAGGCATCATGTGAGATTCTACAGGGAGTACTCTTTAACATCAACATGGGTGAGAGAGAGATGGATTTTGAGAATATCTGGTTCCGCAGGTGTGGTGTGGTAGATAAAACACTTCCTAGTATCACAGCTGAGCATGAGATTCATCAGCAGCACAGTGGGTCTAAAACATTCACAGACCAGCTGGTACACTCTCACAGCTCTGACGCCACAGAATTACACTTGAGATCTTACCACTTGTGCCTGCCTGTGTCTGTTTTTTTCCTGACACAAACCTGCAGTGAAAAGTAATGGTGAAAGGCAGTAGTGAACACCCTTTACCCACTCCATGGAGTCATGCCCTTCTGTTACCCAGGGCCTCTGGGGTGCAGGCCTGTTGATGTACATAGTTTAATCAAACTGGCAGGACAGACTGCGCTGACAGGGTGTGTTATTTGAGCATATTGCTCTCTGTGGCCGGCCCACTCCCTCCTTTCCTTAACATGGTCCTCAGTGATTAGTGCTATAGAGAGTGACCATGCCTCTTGTTTTCTGGTGCAGCAATCCTAGCTCTCACACTACTCCTGCTCCTAGCACAATCCAGGAAGACAAGAAGTATTTTTATTGTGCCTTGCATAAGCAAGCACAATACTACTCTTCCCCGTGCTTATTATTCTTCCGTACGCTTTTTCGGCGCGCTTCTTCTCCCGCAGCTCCCGCCAAACGGTTTGCCGGTAAATCGCCAAAAACCGGTCCAAAAAATGAATGGGTGTGTATTGCGAGAACCTCCAACTGAAAAAAACTGCCAGAGTGCGTGACATCATCGCTAGAGTGTGGGGAGAGAGAAAAAATTGTGGAAAAATAAATTTGTAAACTGCTGTCATGGCCACAAATTTCACTCTACAGAAATAATTTATAGATAGAAACGTAGGTAAATTCGTTGGGGTCGCAGTGATACCACTGCTGAAGCTGTCAGACTAATAGTTTTGGCGGGAGACGCACTGATGCGCCAGCAACGCCCTCTCACGGCCCCATCTACTCCCATGTTAAAATGGAGAGGAGGAATCTTGAAAGGAGCTCGTTGAACCTCTTCTCTCTCAATCTCCCCAGGTCACATTTTTTAACTTTAGCCACTGAAACTCGGCAGTGCTATAGTCAACAAGATGACGACGCTCACGGTGTTTTCGGTTTTCATTTCGGTCGTTCCTGGCCATGGGTTCGAGGGGATTCATTTTAAATGTTTCTGTCTCTCTGAGGAGTTAGAGACAGAGAGAGAGCACGCGCAGCTGCTGTGGGCTCCCCTGATTGCCATGACAACCAAAGCCTGCCACACACACACACACACAGCTAGCTACAGAGAATGACAAGGCATTAATAAGCTAGCGCTAGCTGGCTAGCTAAAGATAATTAGCAGGCGGCTAACAAACAAACAATTTAAAGCTGAATGATTTTAATATTAACACAAAATAAGTTCAATACACCTTAAATATTTTACCCTACTATGAGCTGTTCCTTAATTTACATTAGCACTCCTTCAGGAGCATAACACAATTAAACACATTAACCAAAGCTAGCACTTAGCTAGCGATTAGCGGTTAGCTAGCGATTAGCGCACAGCTAGTGATTAGCGCTTAGCTAGCGATTAGCACGTAGCTAAGCGCTAGCTTTGGTTAATGTGTTTATGTGTGCTAGCTCTAGCTAGCTACCTAAAGACAATTAGAGGGTATTAAAATGCTAGCTGAAGAGAATTAGAAGGTAGAAGAAGGTATTATAAGGCTAGCTAATTAATTAAAATGCTTTGCTTGCTAGAGAGGATAAGCTACTAATGTTCTAGCGCCAGATAGCTAGACAGAACAAGGAATGAATGTGCTAGCACTCGCTAGCTAGAGAGGACAAAGGATTACTGTGCTAATTAAACGTCACAAAAGACACTGAAATTCTTAATTAGCCATCTATTTCAACTTGTTACACATGACACAAGTTATACAGATTTAGTAATAAAACATCAAGTTAGATTTATTTTGTGAGGAAGAACTCAGACTGTTGTAACTGCCTATGACTGCACAGTAAGAATAGTTTTCTTTCTTAATTATGTATTATTTATTAATATAAATATTGTTATTCATATTATTGAAAGCATTACTTATTATTGTTGTTATTATTATTACTATTATTATCATTATTATTATAACTACATACTTATTATTCCCACCATTGTGGTTATTACTTATTTAGTTACTTTAGCAATTTTAATTAAACCATGACGCTTCCTGCATAATCCCAGGACAATATTATGCCAAACTCCATTTAAGAAATACCATATATTAACAATTATTTGCGCTTACATAAAAGCACATAACTGTAGAAACACAAGAAAAAACTCATCATATCTCAACAGTCTTCTTGTTAATTCGGCATCAATATAATACATAAATACCAACTTTTTGGCCGACTTTGTCGCATCAACTCGTTACCAGCCTCACTATTTCAGTGGGAGAAGACCGTGGCAATAGATGGAAAAAACAAGATTTGTCATTAAAATACGTGGTTGTTAGTGGATCACGCGGACGCCGAATTAAACACGGGTGTCTCCCCTCATTGTACTGTAAACTACTCGGCAATGTCAGTAATGTATGGGCCAGTGTCACGGGCCAGAGCAAGGCACAATCAAAATTGCTTTAGGAATTTTCTAGTTTGTGATTATAGTTGCCAATATTATTTTGTCTTGCATCACTGAGTGGGATTATTTGAATTAAAATTACATTATTCCTGCTGGCGGCACCTCCGGCCTCCTGTGTGTTCCAACATAAACATTTGATGGTGTTTGCAGGTGGGCGTTCTTGTTGCTCCACTTGGTCCGGGTGCCTGCACAGTGGGGAGTGGAACCGTGTAACGCCCTCCTGGTGAAGCTCATCGCCGGCAGGTGAAAGGAGGCGGCTGGCAACAACACGTGTCACGGAGGTGGCACATGTCGGCCTGTAGCTCTTCCCTTACTAGAGTGCATAGGGGACATGCCAACATGGGAGAAAACTAGGATTAACAAAAAAGAAAGAATTTTGAGGCAATTATATTCTTCACCTACAGTTTCAGTTAATGCTGTAGTCTTTCATGCTTTGTTCGATTATTGCAGAACTCTGTTTGATCTTGCTGAACAAGAAAAAATACTTTCAAGAGAAAAACATCTGTGAACGTGAAAGAACACTTTTGTTTGCGTTTTGAGGAATGTGTGTGGGAATCATTTTCTTTTAAACTGTGTGGCCTCCATACTTATCAGAACATTTGAAACTTCTGTCTATTGTATGAATTTAGCAAAATGCTCTTAGTCGAAAGTTATTCTGTAAACCGGCCTGTAAAAGTGTGGATGGAACAAAGCTCAGGGTCATCATGCTGGTTTGTTTGTGGATGTAGGTGTGCAGATAGTTTGTCTGTGTGTCCTTTTAAGTATATCAAGGGAAGCTGCAGTCCCTCACAGCTAATAATACATTTATGCTTTGAATGTTGTGCTGCTTCCAGATCTACTATAACAAAAAAATGAACAAATTTATATTGATAGAGAAAATTGTTTCTGCTCTCAGTGCCAGGTCAGAGAAGTTTGTGTTGGTATGATGCAAAAACTTTTAGTATTAGTATGATATGATAAGCTTTCACAGACTATACCTCAGTGCCACAAGGAAAAAATAAAAAACATAACTTGAACATTATTATCGACATACATTTTCATCTCTTCTTGGAAAAAACTATCTTATTGATTTTTCTGTATGAGCATGCGAAGCAGCCACATTGTGGATTTTTTTGTGTGGCTACCCATTTTGAATGCTCCATGGTAGTGCCCTCATTTTTGGGATCACACTGGCGGCAATTCAAGAGCTCTGTTTTCTATTTTAAGCAGTTCGGTGGTCTCTGATCAACAGGTTTATTTGGTCAGACTATTAGTTCTGCCATGAGCTTTAAGTTAGTTTTTAACTTGTTTTTCTTTTTTCCTGTTTATATCATGAGTCACAAAGGTTGATCAGTGAAACCCCACACAGAGTAGAGCGCAGTCATTCCAATCAGAGTCATGGCTTGTGGGTTGAGTACAAAGAAGAAACTCAGCTCACCACCACCCACCATGGTCACCCTGCCTAGATAGCCTCTGGATACTGGGAAATAGGCATGAACGTGGTCATCCACATGGTGAGTCAGTCTAATAAGCTTTGTAAGTGAGTAGGCAGCAGTCAGGTCAACTCAGCAGGATCTCACTTCTTTGACTCTACAGTCCAGTACATTTTATTTATGTGTGTCTATCGAGACACTGACATTACAGCGTTGTATGAAGGTTTTGTTTGTGTCAACTGTGAGAGATTTTAAATGGCAAACAATAAAGGCAGGTGAGAGTGCAGAGCCACATGTGTTGACCTGAAAAAAAGAGGAAAACATATATTGGTTTTTGCATTGTTCTGTTCAGCTGGTCAGCTAAATAAAATTCTTCAAATAGAAAAGGTTGAATCAGTCATCATCAAGGGATTTTGTCCGGTATTTTGAAAGATGATGACACTGGAATTAATACTTCAAAACTAAATTAGTGCCTCTTTATCGCAATTTCCCCTGCTCCTTTTCCTCTCCTTATTTTCCCCCATTTGCCTACATGTACAAAAATGCACACATGTATGCATGCTTGATCATCCCTGTTCTCCAGGACTAATTACTTTAAATGAAAAAAGCTCTCCCTTGGGGCCCAAATCTCACCCAGTGTCTGATGAGCAGAAATTACATGTCTAATGGAATGGAATAGTTGTGCAAATTGAAGAAATGAAACACATTTTTTTTTTATCTTGATGCAACCTTAAATTAGATTTTAATTTGGACCACACTCACACATAATGGAGTGCAGTAAGCCTTCTTTGGCACCTCTCCTAATTGCCTGTGGCTTTCTTATTCTGCAGGTCGTCGGCTGCATCCATTATCAACTCCACTGACCACCATTTTAAGCAAGATTCCTTGTGAGGCAGGAATATGATTTCAAGAGACCTACAGTAAGACTTTTTGTGTCCAAACCTTTTTAGAAATGGAACTTCACCTGGTTTTCATGCCCAGTTGCTCCGCCTCTGGAAGAAGGACCTGCTGACCAAGCAGAGTTGCCTTGCATGGCAGAAATATTCCCTGCATCTGGGAAAAAAACTACTTGCCAACCAGGCACAATGCCCCAGCATGGCGGGGATATCTGCATCTGGTTGACGAACCCGTCTACCAGGTAGAATCGCCCTGCACGCCAAAAGTATGGCTTTGCCTCTTTACAAAATGACCTGCCAACCTGAGCCATATTGCCCTTCCTCTGATTAAACCACCATCTAGCCGATCCCCGGTCTCTTTCCTCCCTAGTGAGTCAGCAGACTGATTTTCCACAGGCAGAGCGAGTTTTCCGCCATGCAGAGTGATTCTGCCTGTTCAACTAATCACTTTGACAAAGATGGTGCGATATTTCTACCTCATTGGCAGGTTGTTTTGCCAGAGGCAGGAGTTTTGGCCTGGTCAGCAGGGTGGATTTTCTGGCATGAGGGACAATTTTGCTCATTCATTTTGTCTCAGGCAATTTACTGCCTTATGTTAATATTACAACCTGATAACAACGCTATAGACACATTGCAACATGCAGCAGCACCTCCCTTGCTAAACATATGAGTTATGGAGCCACAATGAGGTGAAACCTATTAATTCTTTCAATAACTTTTAAGCTCATTTGTGACAGAAAGAATGAACTTTATTTATAAAACCTATTTTACATCTCCACTCTGTATACTGTCGGGATATATATAAGTTATATTGTTTCATATATTATTTGCTGTAAAGGATACCTTTTATGTATGTTAATCTTCCCTTGTGCTTAATTCAAACTATGACTCCACCCCATGCATGCTAGGTTAACTACAGTCCACAGGAGGCACATGTTGGTCACCTTAAGTGACTCATGAGTCACTAGTTAAGCAGAAAATAGTGCCCCTACTGTGTAAAAATAATTGGTAGTCAAGATCTAATGCTTTCATTGTGAATAACTTCCTGCACCGCCCCACCACCAGTTCGACACACACAAACACAAGGCTACTTGCTCTTTTTGGGGAGGAGTGTATTAAGCTGAGGAATGTTATCTTTGCCTCCTTCACTTGAGCCAAGTATGTCTGAGTTTCAACCAAGAGTGAAAGAAAAGACAAGATACAGCTGCTGGAGTTCAAAAATAAACAGAAACTGCACTTACGGGAAGAGAGTTGGTGAGAGCTGTAGAGGCAGACCTAATGGCCCAGAGGTCACAGTGCTTTCTGTGTGTGTGTGTGTGTGTGTGTGTGTGTGTGTGTGTGTGTGAGAGAGAGAGAGAGAGAGAGAGAGAGAGAGAGAGAGAGAGAGAGAGTCCTAAACAAACTTTTCCATCACAAAATTCTACTGAAGCTAAAAGACAATAAAATAGAAGATAACAAATTAAAATTTGGTTTTGTTAAAAAAAAACACATATACACCATTATACATATTACATTAATCCAATTTACATTTAATTGTATGTGTTTCTGAAAAATGATGAAAGCAGAAAAAGAAAAAAAAGAAAGTGTGTTGAGCAAAAAAACCAGCATTCATTCATTCATTCATTTTATCAGCTTATCACTATTCAAGATTATGACCGACCTGTCCCAGCATACTAACTAAGATTCAATGATAAATGAAGAATGTCTTTATCTTGTCTTATTAGGATTCTGCAGCAGTACACTACGTGCTGATGTAAAACTGAAAAAAAAAAAAAAAAAAGTCATATCACACATGAGAGTATTCTGGCAGCTGTCAAGATACTCCTCTGATAATGTAAGTCAGAGACAAGGCAGATGTGTTGAAAGAATTGCAGTAAGAATATAACTTTTCACCAGCCAAGGCTTTCACAGCAGCTGAGTCACTGTCTTCATCCCTGTGCTCTCTACTTCACCTCTTCCAGCTTAAGAAACCTGAATTTATCCAGTATGTGTGTGTGTGTGTGTGTGTGTGTGTGTGTGTGTGTGTGTGTGTGTGTGTGTGTGTGTACAGTATCTCATGAATAACTTACAGACAGCTATGTGTTTTTTGTGCTCTACTCTAGTATGTTGGATTTCAAATGAAACTATACCTGTGAGGTTAAAGTGTTGCCTTCAAGCAGCTTTAAGGGTCTTTGGAGGTGTTCACAGTGCTGACCATGTGTGGAATCCTTTTTAATTTAAGGGGTATGTGTAAAAAGGGTGATAAAATGTCTTGGTCTTCGTATTTACTTGGATGTGGATGTAAATGTTAAGTGACTAGAAGGAAGGAGAAACTGTTACAAAGGGCCTGTTCTTTGTAGGTATAAATGGTAACTTTACCACTGAAAAGATATAAAGGATTGGTGTTAAGTAAGGATGTAACGATACACTCAACTCACGATTCGGTACGGTTCCCGATTTTTTGTTCACAATACGATTTTCTCACGATTTTTTTTTTTTAATCAAAATGAGCTACAGACAAATTATATCTTTTATTCGCAGGAAAAAAATCTTAGAGGTGCTTTCTTTACAGAAACTCTGTAAAACAGTTTGTGTCCTCTTATAAAAAGTGCAACTTACATGGTCATCTTAAACAACAAAATACATGAAAAATATCTCCTTTCTTTAGAAACAATCTCACAAGTAAACTGGTGTAATTCAATAGCTTAAATAACAAAAGAATATAAAATCTTGACCAAAAAAAGAGGTCCTTTCTTAACAGAAACACAGTTTTTGTGTCTTATAAAAAAGAAAAAAAAAAGTGCAACTGAAGTAGTTATTCACTTAAATAATAAAGAATAACTGGATGTTTTTTTAGGAGATGCAAAGCCTCTCTTCAGGGTGGTTTGCCCCCTCTGCAATTTTCGCTCAGGAGGTGGCGTAACGTTACTTTGCTTCTCACTGTGGTGGCGGCTAATATGCTGCTGCATGTTGCCGGTATATGTTAGCAGTCTCTTGCAAGATAACGTAACCTATTTCTAAAAAAAATTAAAAAAAAAGAACGTATCCTACTTCTCTCGCATCCGCGATTCATTTTTTCTGTCAACCGGTGCGAATCGTCACGCATTTGTACCGTTTTTTAATCGTGTAACGATGCATCGTTACATCCCTAGTGTTAAGCCAATGAGTGGCAGCTAAAAGGTAGAGCAGAGGTTAATGTTTTGTATTATGGACTATTCACCTCTATTCGTTATTCATATTTCACAGTAAATTACATAACTGTTTGCATCCAATACGACAACAACAAATGACTTTGTGTGAGATAATATTCAAAGCTTAACCCTCAAAATAATTCGCCATCACAGACGGATTTCTCCTGTAATAAGGGATTATACCACAGCTTCCTCCACAGGATTTTTAAAGCCATAAGCTGAATGGCACAAAGTTCTTCTGGAAAGAAGAATTAGTATAGTGTAATATAAGTTGATAGATAGATATATATTTTACTAGGCCATTAGCAGCAACCATGTCACTGTGATCATGGCTTAGACAGGCAAAGAGAGGCATTTAAATATTACTTTGTTTCAGTTTTATATAAGCACTCCCAACAGAGTTTTGAGAGTAAAATTTAGTTTTTTCGTCAGCTGAAGATTATTTCTATGCAGGCTTCAACGTGAGAGTTTTATTTCTCGATTTACCAACATTGCCTGTTAGGCCAATTAACCCGCGTCCCCTCGGCCTGCCTGCACAATTTCCCCAGCACATTGAGAAACCGCTGGCTTTTTCAGACAAAGTTTGCAGAATGAATGCCGATGCTACTCTAAACTATGTGGTCAAGGGACAAAAGAAGAAATGCATTACATTTACCGATATAGCGCCGAGTGTGTTGCATGGAGAATTACCTGCAATAAATGAAAGAGCAGGCAGGAGAGGGGGAGATAAAGTGAGCGGGTAAAAATAGAGGAATGTGCCCACCGTTTGCAGATTTGTTGTGTGAAATAGCTGGCCATTATCTGGACAGCCAGGAAGGTTTAGCACAGTGTGAGGAATGCTAAGGTGTGTGTCCTGGTGTGTAATTAACAGATAAAACAGTTGGTTCATTAAATGCATATGCAGTGTCATGCATTCACTATGCTAGTATTGATCGTGCAGACATCTCCACGCACCTCCCTGCTCACCGGACTTCTGACACACTACATCCATCACGCTACCTACCTCCACCATATTTATAGAATTTTAATTAGCTCTGAGCTCAAGCCAACATCATTAGCTTTTCTCTCTCTTTTTTTAGCAAACAGCCATGCATGGTAATAATGGTGTTCTCAGACAGAAGCAGTGGGTACTTATATCAAGGACACAGCAAGAGAGAGAGAGAGAGAGAGAGTGCAGGACAAAAGGTTGACAGTTTAAAATGACAATGAAAAATGGAAGCAGTGTAAGAAAAAACAGCATAACATGTGGAATGCAGGCAGTAATGTCACCTTGGAATAATTTCAGTATGATTAAATGAGTTGCTCCAGCCATTCCTCTGTGATGACAGTATCTGAAAAGAGTCAATACAACTGAATCCCAAGTAGTTGGGTGTGAAGTTTTAGTCTTTCCAACATGCAAGACAAGACTATAAAGTTGAGACTTCAGACATGACCAGACTTGTGTAAAAACATATTGTTGGAAACAATAGGTAGCTTTTATAGAATAAATTTTATAAATATAAATGACGCTATACCTGCAATACTAATGCGTGTGCAGTACATAAAAGATGTTTTTTGTGTTCGTGAAAAAACGTATGCTGGTTATAGAAACCTGGATAAGCACTTGCAATAACGAGTGAGCTTTTATCCAGGTGTCTGATCTGTTATAGTCTGTTATCTGACTGTTACTCAACTGGAGTGACAAAGTCAGAAAAAAAACAAACAATATGACAATAAGCTCTAAACTTTTATTACTAGCGATAAGATGAAAAAGTCAAATCCACAATGCCGCATTACAATGCAGGAGTGTCTTGGCAGTTATAAGCTAGAGTGGCTTTGTGCTCTGTTGTTGAGATAATGTAATCAGTAGGCCTATAAAAATGACAGAGACTGACTGCGATGTTGAGGAGCCAAAGACAGCAGTGATCAAAAACGCGGATACTCAAGTATACGGCCATATTAATAACCTCTTTGTTCTGTGTTCCACTGGATTTTAATCATAACACAGGAGTGTGCATGAAAACACCCTCATTGCATAAGTATGTTTTACCAATTTTGCTCTCAGCTGGGTAGAGAGGCACTTTTCAGCAGCCTCCTGTATATTCATTCTGATCTTGTGACTCATGTACGTGAACCTCTGGTCTGTTGCAGATAGCATTCACACACACATTCACTCATGGACAAACACACAGGCACACTATCACACTATACTAACTTAAGGGTGACCTAATTAAGCCTGGGGGTAGGTGTAATTACATGCAACCTTCATCTGCCCTATTCTCTATTGTTATGGCTACTTACTGCCTATGGACTGAGTGTGTGCCTATGCTGCTGTCACCCAGGGACTTTTCAATGCATTAGCTGCATGATTCCACCGAGACACAAATATCATTTCTAAAGCTCTAAAGAGATACATTTAGGCTTTCATGCTGACTTAATATTCCATTTATTATTTCATGGAATATATAAGATCACATTAGAACCTCTTCACTTGGTTTGATAATGGCAAGTTATAAAATAATTATTCAGATGAATAATTAAGGTTGTCTTGTGTTTTTTAGATGAGCAACATTTTCAAGTATGACTATCTGGAGAACAAGATGATGCATTATGTGCTCTAGTAATTAAATATTGTGGAATATTGTATTGTATCTTGGAGTATGAATTTGACAGGAGGCCAATTCTTATATATAGCACCTTTAAACAACTACTATTATTTGCCTAGACTTCATCATACTTTAAGGTGTCACATTAGTAAAACCCTCAAAAAATATTTTTAAAAATTTTAAATTTATCCGTTAAAAAATAATGGTTTGCATTCCTCTTGTCGATTCAATCATTAAGCAACAATGGCTCCATTAATACCTTGCAGGTCTAAATCAGGCCTGTGTGATCTATGTGAGTTATGGAGGGGTGATGAAGGTCACTGATAAGAAATGTTATCACACAAGCTGTCATCTGTGGCAGCAATTTGCTATAGGCCCTGTTAGTAATTAATCACAGATGCCTGGTTATATACATTTATTTGATCTTCGAGGGATTCACCATGCTGGACAGTGACCCTCCAAAGGTCAAATTCCCCAGGTGTTGGTTATTCTTTGAGACCTGCAGGGGCCTCCTCCAGTCAATACTGGGCGGTTAATCACTATGCACATATTAAATGAGTCAGAGCTAAGATTTAATTTAAATGTGTTTAAGCGTACATCAAGCAACGTACAGAAATAATTTTGCCAAGGCAATTTATTGTGTGACAGGAAATACATAGCAATTAATAAGATAAGAATGTTACATATTTAGTTAGATATTTCAATGGCATTACAGTAGTCAGTCGCAAAAAGAATGTCAGTATGGACAACTGGAAATGCTGACAGAGCTCTTCAAAAAGAAAACTCTGGTTTTCCAATTCTGTACAAGAAAAAGGCCACATTCAGAGGTCCTGTATACATTTAAGTGGAATAAAAAAAAAACATGCAACAATTCATTCCACATCATTGGAATCGCTGATGATGGGGACTTTGATTTGACCTCTGGTGGAGAGGATGAAAGGTTAGAGAAAAGGAATGACTGCCAAATGTACTTGTATCGATTTATCCTCCTCCGTCATTCTTTTACCTGCCACTCACAAGAGATGGAGTGATTCCTGGGATGTTGGGGTGGCAATCGATGAGCGAAGAAGAAGAAGAGGTGGTTTTGGTGGGTAGAAGAACAGGGGAATCTTACCCTTATTTAAAGGGCAAGGCATAGAGTGAAGAGTATTGCATACAGCGAGCAGGGGAACAGCAGTGGAACAGGTGATCCTGCATGTAAAGCAAATAGGTCAAGGTTGCCTGTTTGCTGGATGAGGTGTGCATTGTGAGCAGGTGTTAAAAATGAAACATTATAATAACATTGTGACAGTACATAAGTACTAAGACCTAGTTCTGACTGTTAACAGTACTGCGACAAACTCACAGCCATCTTTATCTGTACAGTGAAAACCAATGATAAAGAGGACTTAAGTATAAAAAAATGTGGGCCTGTCAACATTTTGTGACCTGCATTGTCCAGTCAAATAAGTAGAAGAGCATTTGTCTGAGAGATTACTTTGTGACATGAACACTGTTTACCCCACATTGAGACGGGGGATGAAATGACCAACCTGGTTATATTTTATCTTGTAACTTGTGGCTTACCCATAAATACACACCTTCAACAATGCATGTAAATTCTGGCCTGTTTTAAAGGGGTTCATCATTCAGTTAGATGAAAAAATAAATACCACCTCATATCTGTCAATTAAATACAAGATTACAGCCAGCAGCCGGTAAACAGGAGGAAACAGGTAGTTCATGCTCTGTCCAACAGTTAGAAAATATGCCTACAAGTCCTTCACTAATAGGCACATTATATCTTTTTTTTTTTATCTGTACAAAACTGAAGTGTAAAAATGACTATTTGCGGTTTTACAGGGGGTAATGTCGCAGACCCTTTCTTGGCTCTAAGCAGGCATCCCGTGGAGACTCCCAAGACGTTAATCCTCCCAGCCAAAAAATAGTCCAGCTCATAACCCCATGCAAAATGCCGAGTTGTCATGTGTACACTTCTATTTTAGTATGGATTAAACAAACTAGATATGATGTGTTAAATATTGAGCTTGGGCGATGCTAGTTGATGGATATTACCTTTGGATAGCGCTAGGCTAGCTGTGTACCTATATTTCCACATTTGTTTTTGTGCTAAACTAACAAGCTGCTGGCTGTGGCCTCATATTTTACAGACAGGTATGAGAGAGGTATCAATCTTTTCATCTAACTCTCCATCAGAAAATGAAAAAGTGTATTTCCCAAAATGTGTTCTGGTATCTTTGACTCTTAAAATTACTATTACAGAACTCACCTATCAGGGTAAATCTGGATTAAGATTGAGTTTATAGAACATGCTCTGTGGGCACCATGTTGGAGACCCCTGCTGTACCACAACGCTAAATTTGGTATAAATGGCTATAAAATAGCGAAATCTTCATATTTTTCTCTCCATCAATAAGATGTAAGATTTCCACATGTAAAAACAGAACTTTCCAAAACAATTTCCGGCAAAAACACTGAACGGAAGATGCAGAGATTTAAATGTTTTCCTGCTGTTTTGGCATTTCAGTGTGAGAGAGATCTTCTCAAAAACAGCCTGAAACCAGCAGTGTGGAGGCACTTTTCTTTCACATTTTAACAGTGGTTTCAGACATAGTTAACATAGTCTAAAGCCTTCCTTGGGAGTTAGGATTGATCTTTATTTTAAGATTGTATAAAATGTTTAGTAAGTGCCAACCAAATTACTTTTCGTGGCAGATGCTACACTTTTCAATATGGAACTCAAGATAGATCTATAATAGTACAGCTTGCCGCTGTGATTCATTTTTTGTATTGATTATCTGATTTCCAAACTCAGTTAACTCAGGTCTACACTGATTATCTATCACTCGGCTGCCAATTGTCTGAGAATGAAAGCCAAGTAAACTCAACGGAACACACCATATTTGTGTGATCCTCCTTCTTTTGAGCAAGCTGCATGAGATATGGGGTCAACCTCTGTGTTTTCCACAGTACACATCATCATTTTCTGGTCTATTTGTGCTCTGCTCACCGTCCACTGCCTGTGTTATTATGTACCGAGCCTCCTGATAGGACCATGTTGATCCAAGCCTGACAGCAAATCAATAAAATGTATTCCCTCAGCATCAGTGTTGGTGGATATAAAAAATGTCTTTTGAGCTCAGTCTTAGAACATGAAAGGGATCGACATGTAAGGGGTGTCGGTGTGGTTTAACTTCTCCAGACTTTGGTATAAATAAACAACAAAGTGGTCACAGGGCTTAGTAAGAGATTTGCTGCTGTGCAGTATTGGATTTTTGGCTACCACGATGGATATATTTATTCAAAGATAATGAAGTTGCACACTTATGTGCCCTTTTATACATTCAGCATGTGCAATTTTTACATATTTTGTTGCACTTGTGATCCTCAGTGACTGATATACAGCTCTGCTTCGTCATGTCATTTGCAGAATATATGGAATAAGCACATATTTGCCAAAAAATACAGCAGAAAAAAGTGTTTCTCTAAAAATGGCGGTGTTTACATTTAGTCCAATAATCCTCATTTTTTATTCTGAATTGGAACGTTTACTCATGGCTTAAAAACTTTCCAAGTATCCTCATCAGTATGCACATTTTTTGTTATGGCCATTGACCATAGAGGACTGAGGGGGCCGAGAGTTTGGTTGCACGCTTTGTATCTACAGCTTCAACCTTTAGCTCATCTTGTTTTGACACCTACAGTGTCAAAACATTCCCTGAAGTCAAATGTGCAGTGGGCCAATTAAATTCCTCACTAAGACTGTGTGGTTATCAGGGCATAACCCCTGTGTGAGACTGTGTTTTGTAGTCTGCTGAAGTCTTCTCTCTGCACCCGGCCTAGAGACCGGCAGTTAGGCAAAAGCAGCAGTTCACACAGAAGGTGGTCTGATCAGCCTTATAGATCTTCACAACAGGGGTTTCACACTGACAGCCAGAGTGAGCCTCCGCCTTTGTGCCGATTTAATGCCCAACATCAGTCCCCAAAATCAACTCACAAACACCCACATACAAAAATTGTCTCAGCTCTTTGTGTGTGTGTATGTCAGACATTCTGCCTCTCTTCTTTACGCTCTTAATCTACGTGTTTATACCTCCCCCTCCCCAGCCTGTCTAACCCCGTCTATCTCTTTCTTTCTACTCAGGCAACTCGCACTCTGCTGATCCTTACGTGTTCAGCTGTTAAATCCTAGCAGTTCGGCTGTTAAATTCTAGCAGTTGGTGAAAGATGACAGTAAGATTTTGCAGAAGGCTCACTTTGATTATGATAACTACAGAGCAAAACACTTTTGTCAGGTCCTCTTTTGTCTGTTTCCATCAGATAAATGTAACGGGGTCACTGTGCTAATATGTGGCACTTCTGACGAGCAGCAACGTCACACTGAGGCTCTCAGTCAGACAGAGACTCCTAACAAACATTCTTTATTCTTAAAGGCTTTCAAGCAACAACGTCGTTTTGAGATTGCAGCTATTCTCTGTAATCTTTTAGTTTGCGTCTGTTTTTTGTTTCATACTGTATAAGTATATTATGCAGTGCTATACAGTAGTTGCAGAAGTGATTTCAACCTCACTCCAGCAAAACAGGCTGTGAATTTCTTTCAGAACATTGTTCAAAGCCTAACCACCTAACCCAGAGTGTGAGCCTCAGCTGGATGAACGCTAATGAACGGGAGGCATACTTTATGATTTCTGCGTGTGCTATGTGTACTGCTGCACCCTGACCTCCTGTTTATTGCACTTCAATACCCTTCTGTTCAATAGAGACAACGCAAGCAGATATCTCGACCACACATCTAAACAGTCTTTGATGCGGTTCAGAGGTGCGACTGTGGAGTTGAATGGCCTAAGCAGTGGTCAACCTCAGCCATTCATATATCAGTAATGAGGCATTTATTTTCCACTGGCTTCGGTGGACACTTGACGGTGAGGCACAAGTACGATGACTGTAGAAGCTTGGTCGTACGATGTTCTCATTAGGAGAAATAAGATGAAAGTCAAGCTTTCATCTTGCTATGTTTGTTACTTTCCTTTATGTTTTTTTCCATTAACTGTTTGGAGGGAAAAGAGGTCAACACAACAATAATAATAATAATAATAATAATAGTAATTTCAAAACAATTTAACAGGAAGTTTATCTTCTCATTTCCCCTTCTATGCTTTTAACATTTACATCACTCATGTCCTTGTGTCCACTGACTGATAAAAATATATATATATCATATCCACATGAATTTGTCATTTAAATCTAGGGGGAATAATGACTTATTTATTCAATGTTTACAAGGGTCACTGTACTCATTAGCCTTTCGGAGATACAATGATATCTGATCTATGAGATAATCATTGGACGTCTGTGTGGAAAAACCTCAAAATCATCACACCACAGAATCATGATTTTAGAGAGCAGTTAATTGAGTTAATAAATAAAAAAAAATGCATCAAACAAATATCAGGGATATAAGAAATAACAAATGAATATAAAGACTTGATCTGGGGTGATTTTACAGAGTGATAATTATGGATTTAATTGAATGGGTTAATTTGGAATTTATACACATTTTCTTTAGACTGTTTATCACTTGAATCCTTTTGACTAATTAAGACCCAGATGTCTCACTAAGACTTTCTGCTGCTAAACAGATTTATCTAATTAATATGTAAGCTGCACATTTCAATTGAGTGTGAAAGATGTGGACGGCAACTCCAGGAAGGAGCTCAATACCTCAAACAAACAATGTGACAATTCATTTAAGCTCTTGCATAGTTAATGTACAAAAAGTCTGCAGGTATAGTACATTCTGCCATATGGTACTTTAAGAGTGGGTGGTACGATGGCAGTACAACCGCCCACACATATATGAATTGCTAAAATCTGTCACCTTTTTTCTCCTAATTACATTCTATCTTAAGTAATAGTTGATGTGGTAACCAGAAATAGCACATAATGTTAATAGAAAATTGCCTCTAAAATTAACTTAAATTAACTCTTTGTTACCTTGTGTGTGGTTACACCCCCATTTAAATACAAAAGAACACATAATCTTTTTTTAAACTGGGATTTAATTGTATTAAAATAGTGTGAAATATAATAATCCTTCAGAGATGGTTAAATATTTGAATGATTCAAAATTGAGTTTAAAATGTACCACCATTACACTCTTGGTTTCACACACTGCATTAGAACACCATGCTAAAAAAAAGGTGGTGGTCAGCTCCTATCTCACTTTAGATATAATGAGCACAGAGGTGCAATGGGAAGCCTGATCTTGACGAATAAGTGACACCAAATATCAGTGAAGGTTACTTAGGAGCATGTGATAACTGTACAGTAGGGCCATATGCCACATCAAAGCATGACGAGGCTCCTGCCACAAATTGTCCCATCACTTCACTTTAACTGGGCTGTCGTGACTTCACAGCTTAATTGAAGTGATTTCAGGTGTTTGATTACACATGTGACAGACAGGGAAAGTGTCTTGACTGAAATCAGCCGCCTTCTATTAAAATACCCCTTCAGCGGCCTCCACTGCCTTATGTTTCACTCAAATAAAGAGCTAAGTGTGACACCTAGTGGCACTGGCAGTAATGACGTCTTGTATTTGACATGAATCGTATATGATTAGTGACACAAGAATCATTTTAAACAATGCATGATTGCTGTTGCTTTCATGAATGCATTGCAGTAATTTGAATGAGGCCTGTTGCACGCAGAGACACACACATTCTTTAATTATTCACAAACCAACCTCAATTCCATATATACATGACCTGGTTTGTGCTTTCCCAAGACACGCCATGAAGAAATTACTTTGTCATTTGCATTGATAGCAACTAAAATATCTCGCATGTGTCATTAAAAACTATAAATCCCGAGGCCAAAGTCAACAGGGGGTTAAGAGGTTTCTGTGCTCCACGTTCTTGGCAGCTGTAGACGGCACTCCATATTGAACTCAGATTGAGCCAAGTGTCCTCAGACTCTCTGGTGGAGGGTGAAAACACCCCTATCTGGAGAGATTGTTTTCACAGTATGCCGAAAACTAATTACAAGCAATAAATTAATTTCACGCTACTGCTTTAGAATTAATTGCATCTTAACAGAAGTGACTGGAAGTGATGGCTCAAGCAGCTCAGATAAGGGTGGACACACAAAGTGGTCTATTGAATTATGTGGCTTATCAGTGCCATTGCTTTACATAAGGATGCACTTGATAATCCTTAAAGAAATTACCTAAAACTCTTGTTTGTTGCTGCTGCTAACCATACCTGTTAAGACAGCTGAGTTTTGGGTTTTCGCCATTTACAGAAATGTTCCGCCAACTTTTTGAATGAAAATATGTAGAAAATGTAAGTGTGGAGGACAGTGACAGAGTGAGGACAGATCTGCTACTGTCAAACTCTTTCCCTCCCTGGTTCTCACTTTGGACTCCCATGATACATTTCACACCTGTTGAATTGTAAGTGTCTATAAATAAACTGTGTGTCAAGCGATTGTTGCTGCTCAAGTAACTTTCACTCCTAGGTCTTAATGCTGTGTCATCACTGAGACCCGTTTGTTAGTCAGCATTCCTGGCAGCACAGCAGAGAGTGTGAACTTCTCATATCTACAACAGGCTGGGGCATGAAATTCTTCAGAAAAATCCAGTTTTTCCAATACCTAGAAATTTGACTCATTGCAGCTTTCCACTGCAGACATCTGGAATACCAGGCATAGACAAAAGTGTTTATTTCTGCAGAGAACAGTAATTAAAAAGAAAAAAAAGTGTGTTTATTGGTAAAATAGGGGTAATAGAGCTGGTGTCTGTGCTTCCTTCTTTAGATATTTGGGTTAACTGCTTATTTTCATTATTTTGAGTTAAGCGACTTTTCAAGATTCTCCTAATTAGCCCCAGTGGGATTTTGAGCAAAAGCCTTTGATGTTCACATCTCTTTCACATCCTCCCATAATTGTGACAGTATTATTGTAATCTGTGCAGATAATATTGTTGTATTTTTAACAAGATTCCAGTGTTTGATCGTAGCGAGACCGATTTCATTCCAAGATTTAATTTCCCCCCTTTTTTCTGCTCTCTGCTGTCATCTTTGATACTCATCACCACAATCACATGACAGATGGTCGTTTCTAGATCCCATAATTATATTTCCAGCTTAAGATTTGTAATTCATCACAGCAATGCATGATCTGCATGTCATTTAACAAAAGTTTGTGAATCGTTTACGGGCACCAGTGCTTTTTTTATATTTGACTGAACCTAATGAGATCTCAGATTCATTTCAGTTTGCGTTTCAATGCATTTGTTACACTGGTTTATTTATTTATAGATATGCATAATGTAGCTAAGCTTGTTATGCACAGAATCTCTCCATTTAAAATATGCTATCAGTAATTAATACAAAGTGATGTTAATTCGGCCCAATTATGTTACTAAGCTTTGGGGCAACAGGTAGATCACTACTGGAGTAGAGAAATTATGATAATTGCGAGAAAGGCACACTGGTGTTGTGTGTTAAAGTTCACCAACTTGATCTGCAGAAGACTGGAGGTAAATAATAGACAAGAGCCAGTAGGTGTAGCACTGTGCCCTTCATAATGTGCAACCTCAAAGTGCCACACCCAGTAAATCATTCACCACAGTACACACAGAGACCGAGTACAATGAGCAACTGTTCTGCTCTAATAATCTGTTTTACCATTCAGCCAAAGTACAAAGTCAAAACAGTACGAGTAAGCTTTTTTATATTTTACAATTTAATGTTTGTAAAACGCATACTCTAGCATGATAACTCACCAGTAAGCAAAGCCTTCTATGCGCAGTGAAGTTAGTTAACTTACAAGTGCTTATAGTCTGCTCAATAACAAATGATTTTATAAATTAAACTGAGACTACTAAACTACATCTGTTACAGCAGCACGGGTTCATGAGAAACATTCTTTAATGGCCATGCACAATTACAACTCCAACAAACTTAACATACACACATACGAACACATACTAATGTCAGATTCCCTTTTATTAACAGACTCAAGGGCGTTTTTATATGCTTAGATTTTCTTATATCTAGTTATTCTTGCATTCAGGCAGTTGCGGGCAGTGTGAGTAAAACCTCGCTGCTCCCATTCACGCCCTTGTGCACACTTTCACAGGATTACTGTCAGAATGCTGCGACCACGCCCGTACGACGGTCAAGATCCGCCTTGGAATGTGTTTGCACAGATAATTACTGTGTGATTTGGAAAACCAGTGGAAGACAGTCGACACTATTGTTTAAAACTGCTACATGATTAAAGCATGTATTCTGAAAGGAAGTATTTCCATGTGAAATATTTGAAAAGGCAGTTTTATTATTGTCTTATTTCATTTGTTTTATTTTTTTTTTAAAAATATATCAAAACTCTAAAAAAAAATTAGCAAACACTTTAAACTCAAGCCACACAAATGCACAAACGGACATTATCAGAAATAACCAAAATACCCGAAGTTCTTACTAATTGATAGAAAACCCAACGGCCCTTTGATGCATGTATTAATATACCATATTGAACCTGCAAAACCACCGCCACCCTCTAAAAGGATAAGCGGGCATAGCTAATAGATGGATTGACAAACCAAGACTCTAAAGGCAAACAACACACAACACAAAGTATGTACAACTGAATGCATCTCCATAGTTTTCAGTGCAAAAGACTTTTACCAAAAAGCAGCAAAAAAAATGGAAAAAAAAGAAAAATAACAATAAAAAGCAATAGCAGAGCAGCACGCGCACACACTGACGCCACCTGCTTGTTCTTTGTCTCATTCATGTTCAGGGGCATATCCAGCATTCAGATCACAGGCCTCACAACATCCTGTACAGTGAAAGGTAAACACCATTATTTTTGAGCTTCATTGTTTATGTGCTTTTGCAGACATCTGCCAGGGTGTTGAACTTTGGTCCGAGTGTGTTTAGGAAGTCAAGGTTATCGTTGTCGTCGTATTCGCTGCAGCATCCGACAGAGCCAGCCACGGAGCCTACCCCCTCAAACCCGTAGGCGTGGATGATGTCGTCCGCATACCGTCCGTCCCCCTCTGATGCAAGGAAGGGCAGCTTCTGTAAGACCGAGTGGAAGGGACAGGAAGCGTGTTATTACTCGGAGCAGTAGGAGGGGAGATACCACGCCAAGGCTGCTCAGGATATGACGAGCAGTTCGATATTACACAGCGAACAAACAACTCACCAACAAGTTAGAGAAATAATATTTCTCACCAAGAAGCTGAGAAATATTAAAGTTTACAGAGGATACTATCACGGCTTAGAGAACAAGATTATATTACACATGAGAGTTTCCTAAGCTCCTACAGATAACAATAAGTTATTAAACCTCAGAGAATGTGAGGTGTACACATTTGGACAGATTAAATTCAGCCACATTCTCCTACTCTTCCACTCTCAGACATTAAACTTTATGTTGTTCTATATACATTAAAAATATTTACATGCTTTTAACTATAAAACATTACCTGCTCCAGATAGCGGCCATTTGTTTGCCAGTTGTGAAGGAAAGCTGAGTCCTGCATGTGTTGCCGATGGTCGAAGTCCATACCGCTACCAAGAAGGCCTCCATTAAACTGTTGAGCACCATACTGGCTATCATACTGGCTGGAATAGTACTGGTGCATATCGCCTGTGACAACACCGGACTTATAAATCCCATTATCTAGTGTGCTATGGGCTCCGATTGTGCTGGAGCTCTTGTTCCCCATCCATCCTGCATTCAGCACAGAACCCTTAACTGAGCCCTTCACTGCTTGGTCAACCATAGTAGTGGGAACAGTGATGAGACTTGAATCCTGCAGAGCAAGACAACAAAACAACAACAAAATCAAGCAAATATTTAATGAATTAAGCAAATGAGAGCGAAAAAAGATACAAAAGTGCTTCCTTTACGAGGTTAGAAGCACAGGCAATGCTTTCATTATTATGTCCTTACCACTTCTTCCCCTGGGGCCTCAGTGTTTGATTTGAGCAGGATTCCGCCACTGTCTCCTGCATCATCAATTTCAAGCTTGTCTCCTTTTGTTGCACAGAAAAAGGCAAGCAGTATGCCTGCAATAAAAAAATCAGGTAGGTTAGAAATGAGTGCACTAGGAGAGCATTTTATAAATAGTGCTCTAAGTGTGGTAGGCATCACAAGAGTGAGCAAAATGACATTATACACTTAATAATACTATCACAAATCATTGCTCAGTACCAGATACACAATGCATAATTCAGTGACACAACTTCTAACTTTCTATCAACCTTCTTGTGCTTTCACACATGCATGAGCACAAAATTCCTGTTTCATTATCTACACAGTGTAGCCTACACAATTCTGCTGGCAAGAGTGTAGCAGTGGGGGACTTACAGAGCAGTAGGAGGAGGGCCAGCGGCAACAGCATTGCCAGTAGAGCCAGTCCCCCTAACGACACATTCCTGTCCATGCTCATGCAGGCGCCATTTTTGCACTGGCAAATCCTTATGTTCGTCTTCTGTATGCCACCATTGCCCTGCAGATCTTTAACATCGATGGAAACTTCGTGTACCCCCGTAGGAAGCTCTTTGATCTGCTGCAACGTAGCTGCTGTGCCTAAGGAGGAAACATGTTTAAAAAGTATGAGGGGACGAACGTTTCACCAAGAAACAGCAACGCAAAATAAAGGTGCCCAGGTGGACATAATGTTATGACTGATCGGCGTATATATCATATCTGCGCATATGTCGCCTAAAAAGGGTACAGTACAAAAGATATGTTTGCAGTACTTTAGAAACAGTGTCAGCATTGCATTGTTTGTCCACCAGGGAGCACCTTAAGCACACCTTAAAAAAATATTTTCTTTTTATGTTAAAAAAATAACTGGCTAATATACTTCAGATTTTTAAAATTCCTTTTATCTTTTTATATATTTCCAGTGCTGGAATGAAACAAGCTACATTTTCATCAATAAAACAACATTTTGAGGTACTTGTACGTGAGTAGTTACATTTTCTGCAATTTTATACTTTTACTTAATTATATTTCTGAGGAAGATTTACTTTACTTAAATTTGACAACTCTAGTTACAAAACATAAAGCATAATAAACTGATAAATTGTTCTAAAGTAAACTACCAGGGTCATTCTGCGGCAGCACACCTATGTCTGTACTTTTACTTAAAGCAACAACAAGGAACTGTCGTTTCTTGGTGATTCTGGCAGCCCCTGTTCTAAATTCTTCTTTCACCACAGAAAAAAAAAAATCTTTCACAGTCAAACTCTAAGCCCCCGTCTCTGGCTCCTTCACTGGCCTGAAATGTTTTTATTTTGATAGCTTTCACTAAAAAACAAAAAAAAAGAAATGAATAACTGAGACCTGGATCATGTTGTGTGAGTCGTTGGAACATTTCTTACAGATCTTTATATTATATATTGTTTTGCTGTTGTACATTTTGTATTCTGTTGAAAAGACTTTTCTCCTTAGTTACTCCTTAAGTGGATAAAATGGATAAAAATTCAACCACCTACCATTTAAGGGTTTCACAGACCATTTGCCATCATTATCAGGTGGCAAACTAAAGCTGAAGGGGGAAGAAAATGGAGACTGGTCGTTGTCTTCAGCCCCAACCAGCACGGAACCAAGCTCTCCTTCCTTCTCACACAACACAATCTCGCTAGGGAGTGTTGGCTTGTTGTCGTTTTCATCCTCCACCACAATGATGACTGTTCCTGTGCCTGTCTTGGAGCCTGAAATACATTATTACTTGGTTATTACTTTTGTTGAGAACATGAATGAGGACATGTCAGTACTGAGGACAAACAAGTTAGACCTATGACAGTTGGTAGAATGCCAATCACTTGGGCATCAGTCAACAAGAAATATCAAATTCTGACAAGCATTAAGGACAAGAGCCCAATTTTTGCTGTCACACCAGCAAACTGTGAATCACTGCAAATTACTAGTCGCATTACTTTCGATCAACAGGTGTTCTCATGTGAGACAAAGCCAGGAACTAACTCGCAGTTTTGTTCAGGCAGATACTGGTGAGGGTGGAGCTGGTGTTCTAAGGCGTGAGGACGAAACACTTGACAACTTGTTTGGCAAACCCAACAGAGAGAGTGAGTGAATGAATAATTAAAGCAACAGCACAGTATCGAAGCCTGGGATTTCTTTACCGGTGAAGTAGTTATAAGGTTCAGCAGAATTGTGGAGGCACAAGAGATATTGTTGACCGTATGTTTTTATCCGAGCAATATAACTGCATGGCAAGTCAAGGAAAAGGAAATATACAGAATTTCCGAGCAACTTACTTGCATCAACAGCTTTCATGGTTATGTTGTAGATTCCATTCTGGACAAAATCTGACTCTCTGTCAATTGTGTTTGCAACCTTCAGCTCTCCGGTATTTCTGTCGACATTGATCCAGGAGGCTGGGTCTGTGTCCTTGTAATACCTGGGAGACAGTGGGAAAAAGTACTTGTGTATTTAGTAGCACATTTCTTCCATTCAGCAGTGAAAGTCTGCCCTCCAGTGTTTAAGAGACGTAACAAAAACTTGAGTTGGATTTCCTGCTCTTATAAGGTGTACTATAAGATAATTAGAATTAAGAGAATTATAAAGGATAGCTTACTTGATGCCCTCGCTGCTCTTGGTCTCGGGATCTACAGCCGTGTAAGTTCCTATCAACGTGCCGCTTGGTACGTTCTCTTTGACAGTGAATCGGACGGTAGGAGCTGTGAATTGTGGACCCTCATCAACATTGGTGACAGCGACATCCACAGGGATGGACAGCCACTTGGCATTGGTGTTACTCAGCTCAGCTTCATTACGTGCCTCAATCTGAAGATTTATTTTTTGGTTCTGCTCATAATCCAAGGCCTGGAAAAACAGACAGGGATTGTTTTGTAAATGCGTATCTGATGTCAGCACTGTGTTATAGGCCTAGTTGTATTTCTTAATAAAACATGAACTCTTACTCACCTTCGAGACATACAGAAGCCCCTCGTTTGTTTTGGGGTCAGTAGCCATTCTGAAATTCCCATTTTCATTTCCTTTAGTGATGACGAATTTAGAAATCCAGTTTGGTGTGTTGATTAAATCTTTATCTTCAACGGGAATTCGAAGGATAAGTTTTTCATTTTCATTTTCACTGACACTGACTTCATACTGAAGAAAACAAAAAGTGTGTTACTTAACATAGACAACCAGTCTTTTAGTGAAAAGTTTACACACTTGTTTGACCCCATGTACAGTAATAACAAAGACTTTATATAAAATTGTCATATTTTATTGTCACAAAACGTTATTTCAAGGTGTCTAACTGCTAATCACTTACAGTCGGTTTTGTGAAAGTCGGTGGGTTGTCATTGATGTCAGCCAGAGTAATGGTTGCTGTTCCTGTGTTGGACAGACCAGTGTTTGCACCGTCCATATCCTTGATTTGGACTGTCACCATGTGCTTGTCTTTTACCTAAAGAAAAGCATGGGACAAAATGATATGAAAAAAGATAAATAACATTCTAAGGTGAGGCAAGAGACCAAGATAAGTTATCTGTATCATCTTATTTATGATTCATATTTCAGAGTAAAAACAATGGCGCCTGTGCTCACCTCTCTGTCCAGGGTGTTAGTTACTGTGGTGATGACGCCTGTCTCTGGGTGGATGGAAAACAGGTCTAATTTGTCCAGCAGACTGTATCTGATCTTGACGTGGAGGCTTCCTTTTTTGTCTTTGTCTGTAGCATTCACCATCCCCACAATGGTACCTGTGGTGTAAAACATGATCAAGGAGTAAATCATCACACACAGTTTAAAGTACTAGCACATGACAATTAGTCAATTAGTCGATTGTTTGTCAACTATTAAATTAATTGCCAACTATTTTGATAATTAATTAATCGTTTTGAGATAAAATCATTTCCAAATTTTCTCATTTCAGCTTCTCAAACGTGAACATTTTCCAGTTTCCTTAGTCCTCTATGACAGTAAACTGAATATCTTTGGATTGCGGACAAAACAAGACATTTAAGGATGTCACCTTGACAAACAGCAGTCAACATTTGTCAACATTTTCTGACATGATATGGACCAAACAAAACAAACTAACTGATTAATCGAGAATGTGATCAATAGTTGCAGCCCCACGCTAAAGGTAAAATACCGCAGGATTTCTTGTGTGTATTTCATGTTCCTCACCTGCTTTGCTTTGTTCGAGCACAGTGAACTGCCGCTGGTCTGTAAATGTCGGAGCGTTATCATTCACATCGTCAACGATTATGTTGATGTCCAGAGGTAAGTCTGTCGGCTCATTTGTGGTTTGGTCGTAGACATTAGTGGTTAGCTGTGAAGGAAAAAGTCAATTTGCACATGTGTAAAGGTTAATACAACACAGAATCTATTTTAAATGCCAGATTAGTCATGTAAAGTCCTTTTAAACAGATGTACATTAATGTCAAATATTAATTATTCTACTTAAGGTTCAGACAAAAGACCAAGACCAAACAAGTAGTCAATTTCTTTTGTCAAAATGAATTGATAAGAAAAGGTAATCAAGTCTTGGTTGCAGCCTTGTTTCACACTCACTGTAAATGACGGGAACTCCTCGCGATCGACTGGCTTGTGCACGATTAACATCCCAGTATACCGGTCTAGACTGAACACTCCCTCTGGATACTTATCAAAACCAGGTCCAGAGAAGGTGTAGTACACCTTACGTGTGGATGCTGAATCTGATACAATCTAAACAGAAACCAAATAATTCTACTGAAACATAGACACATGTAAACTGCTCACACAATTCATCAATCAATCAAATCTAAAAGCCATCTATCAAAAGTTAGACAGTTTTACAAAGTCTTGTAAAGCAAGCATAAACACACCACAAGAATTAATTATGACATAAAGTCAGCCGAGAGACATGTCATTCATTAATAGGTGTGCGAATTACATATTCTGGAGAAGATTAAGAAAAAGAAAAATTAAGAGAATTTGTATGATGAGTGCTGCAATAAAGACCTTAAATAGACGATAAATATATATGCTGAAGTAGCCTATATTCTCAGGGCTAAGATTACCTCTTCAATGTTTTTTGGAAAGGGCCCCTTATCATTCTCCAGTATGTTGAAGGGTGGAGGACTCCAACGTCTCTTGGAGCGCTTCAGGAAGCCTTGGCCTGTCTGCTGAGACATGCAAAACAGGTCAAGACATTTTCAAGACAGGTGCACTGACTTTACAAGGGGACACAATCACGCACAATACAATCTTACCTTTCTTTCCTGCACTGTGCTGCGGACAAGGTGAACTTCCATCTCACTTCCCAATCCACTGTTGTCCTGAGCCCACACAGAAAATGTCCGCCCCGTAGTGGCCACTGACACAGCAGTCAAAGCTACTATTTCTCCATTAGGTTCTACTGTGAAACTCGGGTCCTTCGATGTTAGGTGCACTGAATTGCTGTCACAGTCGGTGACTTGACGTGAAAGGGGAGAAAGGGAAAGATAAGGGGGGGGGGGGATAGTTATTAACAAAAGCCAAAGAATTCAAGCTGTAATAGGAGGAAACTGTAAACGATAAAGTTTAAAGAGTTACATAATCAGTTTAAGTACCTCTTGTGATTTGGTATCCAGCCTGAATTGTTTGTGGCACTTGTACATGTATAGACTTCGGGATAAAACAGGACTCCACACTCGGCAGGATCTGAAGCAGTAAGTGAGTTTCAGTTCAAAAAAATGCGTAACGAATAAAAGACAGCGTAAAAGACCATTAATAACGAGTTCGCGCGCATTTAACAGCAAATTATTACATTATAACAAACATTCTTCTTCAATATCGACAAAAAAAACAGATGGTAAAAGCATAAACACGATGGCCTCACGTTACATTTGTAACGATAAGGACTTTTATTTCACCACAGAGGATATACAATACAAAAAAAAAGGGGGGGAAGCACTCACCAGCACCAGGAAAATGTTGAAAATTAAAACATTCGCCATTTTTACGAAAACTGCTCGATAAACTTCCCCCTGGTCCGTAAGGAGGAAGCTGGAAGGTCACCGACAGGAGAGTGACAGATGATGTATT
Organism: Dicentrarchus labrax; assembly: GCF_905237075.1. Classification (NCBI taxonomy): domain Eukaryota; kingdom Metazoa; phylum Chordata; class Actinopteri; family Moronidae; genus Dicentrarchus; species Dicentrarchus labrax. The sequence continues at coordinate 15,188,031 of NW_026136701.1, forward strand.
AACGTCTCAGTTAAAAGCTCAAAAGAAGAAGAAGAACTTCGCTCGGATGTCTGTCGCTGCCGACAGTGACTCAACACACGGACACACCTTGACAGACGGACACACCCAGACTGCGAGCCTCCCTGCAAGGATCAGCAGGCGAGGCACCTTCAGGCAGCAAGGGCTCAATATTCCGCTGAACTCCTACAAGTCAACTCCCCGAAAGTTTGCTAATCAAATGTTGGTTTCTGCCAGCAGGGGGAAACATTGCTTAAAGATTCGTTCAGTTCAAGTCCTTCTGTAATTTTGAGAATGTTGCAAGACATGAAAACAAAGACAAACTTAAGTTGCCAACGGAACAGTTCTTGTTGTACCCTACCATATGATATACAAATGCCTTTTAAAAAGCACTGTAATGACGTAGAACTATTAAGTTAAGTTTGTATTCATGCTGAGCAGGTGTGTAAGCACAAAGTGTCCATGTTATAAAAATCTGTTGTTTTCGCCTTTTCCTTTCAATTATCTATCTATCTATCTCTCTATCTATCTTTTTTTAAAGACTATCTGGTCAGTCTCCCAGGTCTCTAGGAGACTGACCCCTGCATGGCCCTATTGTCTCCCCTTACAGCTCCCCTGAAGCATTGTGGTAGGAGGAACAGAACTGGGCTCTTCACTTAACACCGCAGGAATGTGTGCTGAATGGAGCCTGGTGTGGGGGAGGCTCCATTCCCACAGCGAAGCGCTCACTATCTCTATAAACCCCTGATAAAAAGTGAGAGTGGGCAGAGCCAGCAACACTGGGCCCGTGTCCTTTAAAACATGCCCGACTTGGACCTACTGTAATGGGGGTTGGACCTCGTTTTAAAAGTGCACTGGGAAGTGAGGCGATGTGGGGCTGCGACAGGAAAGGCGAGAAAAATGTCAGGAAGACTGAGCCGCTGTGAGTCGTGGGCGTGGACGTAATGAAAGGGCTTCGGGCTGGGAGTCCTTAACACAAAATGTGAAACAGACTCAGCAAAATACCCTCCTGTCACTCCCAAGCTAAACTGAAAGTGAATTATTGTTGCGCTCAGATTGTTTACAGAGTGCACAGCATACGAATGAACAGATACGCTTATGTTTCTACTTATTCTCTCTATCTTCCACACTGTCCAAAATATTAGGTCCTGTCTTTAACAAAGAGTTACCTAATAACGTTTCTGCTGAGTAGTACAGTGTGAAGAAAGCTATTCATTTCTCTTCATTTCTCAAGACCTTTGAGTCATAACTTTGAAAGGAGTATACGCACAATGTGTCTTCATGTCATACATGTCAGTATTGTTATGCTTCTTCCCAGGTACTACAGTGGCTCAATAAGATGTTGATCCAGTTTGGAGCACACTGTTGCATGATGACAAATATCTGCCGACAGTACATTTCAGATTGTAAATTTCAAAGGTGTAACAGTTCCTGGTAAGTATGACAGCGACGCAAACAACTCCACCCTTCTCTGCACTCCCGTTTGAGTGAGAGCCAGCGGGAGGCAGGGTGGGGCGTGCACGTCATATGTGATGGTTCATATTTAGTTGAGAAACATTGCTCAGGGCTTTTTTCTTTTTAGACAATGACGTTCCTAATGTGTGATTAATGTGTGATGCAATAATGGGACCTGTAATACTGGCCACATTGAAATATATACATCAAACATCAAAGGTGTTTTAGAGAGGTGTTGACTGGAGCTTTGAGATTGAATTGTAATCACACATACTGATCAGGGTCAGGCAGTGGCGGCTCCAGAGGTTTTCTGTTGCAGGTGCTATCTATTGGGATGCTCAACACTTAAGAGAAGGTGCTCGCTCGCATTAACTATACTCGTTCCGCGACTATATATATGTAAAAGTGTTCAACACAAGGGCTATAGATACAACATACATAAGCCTCCCAATGTAAACCTCTGAAAATAATATTTCACACAATTCTGTCACAGTCGAGCCCTGAATACAACGGAGCAGCAAACAGCAGCAACACAAGGCAACAGACACTGTGCACGTTTCGGCCTAAAATGCTCAGATCACGAAATCACACAGCCAGTTACCAACACTTGTCTAATGATGAATCAGCAGTGTTCCTATTGTTGGAGCATCATAGATGTAACTATGAAGAGCCAAGATTGGTGCTTCAACCACCAAATTAATTAAATTTGTAATAGCCAACAGAGGGGAAAATCATGCACTTACCGTAGAACTTCACAGTCTCGTTTCCCTTCAGGTTGTCACTCAGAACGTGGACGTTTAGGGAGCCAAAAACGATCCATTTTGGTGTATTTTACTCAGCTAAATTTCCAAATTGGCCAAAGAAGATCACATGTTTGCCCCTCATGTTTTTTTAGACTTATATATATATTTTTAATTATTATTTTAATTCACATTTTTAAACAACATGAAAAAGTTGAAAGATGAAAAGTTTTAAGGAGGTACATTTATTAAACTTGCGAGTGTTAACTAAGCTATATAGAAATACTAACAAATGCAGGATTTATTACTTATCTGGACATTCTACATTAGCTTTTAATTCTGCTGTCTAATCTACTTAAATTTGTTGTACAACACTGTTTTAATGTGGACTAGTACATCGCATGATTGCAACTAATACAATGCACCTATATCCCAAACATATCATGTTTATTGGTCTGTAAAAATAGCCATTATACACACACATACAATAAGGTGCATTTTGGAGCAATTGAAATGTTGCTTCCTCCAAAAGTGCTTTGGTCAGACATTATGTCATATAGGAGACACTCAGTTCATGCAACATTTTATGTAAGATACTCACTCTGCTGCATTTTCAGAACGTGCTAAACACAAATTAAAGTGATTATTCTAAATATTTGTTGGGTCATTTGCATTTGGAACATTGCAATTTCTGCCAAATCAGTGCTGAATTAATAACTTTGACCTTCCGTCTCACACAACAGCGGTGACTCATTTATGCAACCATTGAAACCACCCAGTCACCCTTGGGCTCATATTGCTGTTAGACACAGATGAAAAAAAAAAAATAAATAATTAAAAACATTGTAGGCTTCCAGTTAAAGAAACAAATGGTTTGATGAGGAAAGATTAAGTGATACTTAATTTCCTCTCCCACACACATTTGGACACGGGAGTGAAAGTTTGGCAACACAAACTCTCACTGTGCCAATAGTTACCTTTATCTTTTTTTTCTCTGTAAATGCCGACATGCACAGACACAGAGAGAAAGAGAGCCCAGTGTGCAGCTGAATGTTTAGGAGTGTTGAACCCAGAAACACAAGTGAACCTCTTGGGAATTTCACATGCACAGGTGAAGTTTTACAGATGAGTGCGAAAGTTGGACTAAAAGACCTCCAATAAATGTTTTTATTTTTTATTTTTTTTATTCTGAGTATCACCACTATAAATACTTAATCCTATAGTACAAAAAGTCCAAATGAATTGTTAAGCTTAGTTTTTATCCCCCAAAAACATGAGCACTTTGCACTTCAGATTCACAATAAAGGCATGTCTATTGGTTTCGACAGACTTTGGAAACAATTGTGGAGCTATTTCCTTTCAAACTTGCTTTTGCCTCAGCAAAAGACAATACAGACATTAAAGCTATGCAGACAGTGGACACACCACCTACTTTCTCCTTATCAGTGATGCAGTGAAACGGAGAGAGGAACCGCCTATTGCTGTAAAGTCCCTGCCCCTCTATAAGGTCAAAGTCTGCACGAAACCAGCGACAGACTGGAGATATAGTCGAGTTGACGCGATTTCACTTCAACGGGAGCGTTTTTAACATTTAAGTTAATATTTTTGTTTCAGGGCCGATGGCGTCACCATTGAAATGCGGCTTTTTTATTCTACTGGCGTCCTTCCTAACGGTTTGTACAACAAATTTCCGTGTGCGCTCTTTATTGTTAGATTATCGGGTGTAGAGTAGCCGATCTTAAACAGGTGTGGCTCTTCTCTGGTGGGCTGTTAAGCTCATGTATTTGTCTGTTTATTCAAAGTTAAACCATCGGGGTAGGCGGTTAAAGATTATAAGTAAAAGTTATAAAAAAAAGTTATTGCGCAGTCACGGAACAGCTCTTTCTTTAGTTCCTTTCCAGCAGAGCAGCTTTTCCACATTGATCTCCTCTTAAGTGCTAGATGTGGGGAAAAAAGAACACTTTAGAGGAAGTCCTGAAGAGTCAGACTATAGCGGAGGTTTAAAGTTTTGTGGTGATATTAAAAAAATAGTTCCATCGTTCCATTCTAGAGATGTCCCCCTTTAAATGTAAAGTAAATGAGAGCATGACAAACTGTAGGCCTACATTAAATTATTAATTTATTGATGGGGCGTATTTTTTTTTATTGTCAACAATAAAACAATCAATTTGCTGTGAGGCTAACTTAAAAAAAAAAAAAAGTAAAACCCTGGGATGTAAAAGAAATAATATGTGAACTAATGCCATGTGTGTGAGTCATCAGTAACAGTATGTCATATGAGTTTACAGTTGCACGTTATTAATTAATTTTTCCTCCCTCTTTGTTTACCTGCAGCTTGTTCCTGTGAGGGCAGAAGGAAAAGAGTTACACAGACAGAAGAGAGAATGGATCGTAGCTCCCAGGCAACTCCATGAGAACAACGATTACACCGGCTTGGAGTTTATTGCTAGAGTGTGTACTTATTTGTTCTATTTCGGTCCAAACTATGCTACTAAAACTTAATATTATGTAAGAAATATTTAACGTAGGTACAGCGATGTTCATCAAAGTATTTACATTGTTGTCCACTACATTTTTTATTTGTTCTCCCTCTGTTTTGTATCCTCAGACCACCTCTGTTCTTTCAAAGTGTGGTTAGTATGTGTGAGATCAGCTCCCCATACACTAGCAAACTTCCATTTTAATGTTATCAAAGAATCAGTTAAGACATACTTGACAACAAATCTTGTTTTTAAAACTGGAACACACACACACCTGTGTTTGATGTTTGACTACGTGGTTTCATATCTCAGATCATTTAATACGTTTTAGGATCTGAGCCATATTGTAATTGTATCATCCTAGGTTGCCAACAAACAGTAATCAGTGAGTGGTTGTTCTCGTCAGAGCCACACACCTTTTTATACATGCCTGCTCGCATTCACATGATCTGAATGACATTCAATGATGTATGTTATTTTATGATAAAAACTTACAGTAAATAAATTGTACTAATTGGAATGTTATATTATATATGTATATCTCAATCAGGTATATTCACTTTGTGCGTGTGTGTTTGTTTTTCAGATTCGCTCTGATAAGGAGAACTTCACAAAGATATATTACCATCTAACGGGGGCTGGTGTTGACCAACCACCGATAGGCGTATTTCGTGTGGACCGTGACACTGGTTATGTGAAAATCTACTCCATTCTGGACCGAGAGAAAATCGCTTTCTATCATGTAAGATCTGTATCTTGTATACATCCTGTTTTTAAAATCTGAAGCATTTAAAGCCATGTCTGTTGTACAGTGAGGAAACGATACATTAGTTGTGATGTCTGTTTTTGTAGTTAAAAGGTATGGCAAAATACGCCGATGGGACAGAAGCTGAAAAGGATTTGGACCTTAAAATTACTGTTTTAGATGAGAATGACTGCCCACCGGTCATTAAAGCACAGCAAGTTGGATTTGTCAATGAATCAAGTGCAGCAGGTATTTTAAGATATCTACAGTATATTTCTAATATGACAAAGTATTTTTTATGTGTATTCAATGAACTGGTGTATTATTTCATTCATGATTTCTAGGTACTGTTGTCATGAAAGTGATAGCTACTGATGCTGATGCAGAGAACTCGATCAACTCCCAGATCTCTTACAGCATTGTGGAGCAGAGCAACTCAGCCGGGATGTTCTTCATCAACTCTCACACTGGAGAGGTCATGGTTAGACGGAACACTCTAGACAGAGAGGTGAGTCACTTGACGGACCAAAAATTAGTAGTAAGCAGTAAATTAGAAAGACACAGTTTGTACATTTTTAGGCAGAATCATGCTCATATTAGTCAACAACTTTGACTCGAAACAAAAAAAACTAAAATGTATTAATCACTGCATTGTGTCTTCGATCTACTTTTTTTTTAGAGACAAGATACATATAAGTTGATTATAAAAGGCGTAGACTTGAATGGAGACGTGAGAGGAAACACAGGAACCGGAGAAATTGTAATTAAAATTCTGGACATAAATGACAATATTCCAACCCTGGAAAAAGAGTCGGTAGGTGTGACACAATTACCAGGACCAACACTTCTGTTCTTCATTAACTGGCTTCTGTGATCATGTTTGAAAGTTGTTCTAAAGCAACTGTTGGTTTGTGTTTTATTTGCAGTATGAAGGGAGTGTGGAGGAAAACACCATCAATGTGGAAGTGCTGAGGATCAAAGCCATTGACATGGACCTGATTAACACTGAAAACTGGCTGGCTGTCTTTGAAATCATTTCAGGGAATGAGGCAGGCTATTTCACTGTCACTACTGATTCTAAGACCAATGAGGGAATTATCATGATTCAGAAGGTAAAAGATTCTTATTATGATGGACATTTAAAACAGTTAAATGAATGAGTGTGATTCAGTGAACACAAAGGCTAATGCGAATGCTATATCCTTGCATCTGCAGGCCTTGGACTATGAAGAATTAAAGGTACTCAACTTAGAAGTGGTTGTTCGCAACAAAGCACAGTACAATTTTGGCAGTGGGTCCATGACAGGGGACATAATCACCAAAACCTACCCCGTTAAAATTAATGTGGTCAATCAGAAGGAAGGCCCCCGTTTCCAACCAAGCGTTAAAGTGGTGTCTATCTCTGAGGACCACACTTCCATCTCTATCAACAAAATCATCACCACTTACGCTGCTATTGACAGTGACACGCTACAGACAGCCACCAACGTAAGGTACAGCCACATGGTGAAAATGTTGCTTAAAGGCACATGTATAGATACCTCTCTTTGTGTCTCTGAATGGATATATGTACATTAATAGCTTATTTTGTCCTGTGGATTTTCATATTCATAGGTATGCCAAGATCTACGATGTTGACAACTGGTTGATTGTTGATGCAAAGACAGCAGATATCAGGCTGAATAAAATACCTGACAGAGAGTCCAAGTTCTTGGTCAATGGAACATATTATGCCAAAATCATATGCATCACCAGTGGTGAGTTCTGTATGACAGTTATTATTCTCCAGTGGACTTATATGGTGCACAACAGCTTAATAATAACCTCTCATTTGATTGATTTTCAGACATTCCCTCAAAAACTGCCACAGGGACCATAGCCATTCAGGTCAAGGATCATAATGATCACTGTCCTACTCTGACTACTACAACTCAGACCAAGTGCATTGAGGATAATGTCATCTACGTCACAGCCAAAGACGAAGATGAGTTCCCCAATTCAAACCCATTTGAGTTCACTGTGATTCCAGGGAGCAGCCAGGGGAAATGGACAGTGGAGCCACTTAATGGTAAGATTACAATAGACATACAACAACTTGACACCTTTACTGCAAACCATCATAAAATTAAATTTGTGTCAAATACCCATGTTTAGACAAATTCTGTATTTAGCTCTAGTTTTAAATTCCAAAACATTAGATTTCCAAAGACTCCCAAACAGATGTTGATTACTTTAATGCTTTTTGTTGTTCATTTCATTGGCTTCAGATGGTAAATTTGTATGAATAGCACAAACATGTTCAAACTGGCAAGTTTGCATCAAATGCACTGTATTCTAAGCTCCAAAAACACTGGTACAAAAAAATGTAAAGCACATCAGTGTTCATGTTTTTTTTTTCTCTTGAAAATACACTTAGATAAAGCTAGTGTGTTTAATCACTAGTATGGATCACTGAATCAACCCCAGCCTCACCTGTGCTTTTCCTGCCTTGACAAGTAAATATCTGTCATGAAAAAGGTTCATCTGTGTCTATCACTTCTGTAAAAAGAAAGGGTGTATTACTATTTATTACAAGGCACAAACAGACTAACATAACTCGTGTAGCACGCTTTAGAATGTGGTCTCATCTTTCTTCAGGAACCACAACCATTCTACGGGACAACGACAACTTGTGGCCGGGCATTTACAAAGTGACAATGGAAGTCAAAGACCAGCAGGGACATGCATGTGCTGATTTTCAGACGATGCAAGTAATTGTGTGTACTTGCCATAAAGACACCAAAACCTGTGTGTCGCGCAGTAAAAAGACTTCTGGTTTTGGAACTTCAGGTATCCTGCTTCTGCTCCTGGGACTGCTGCTTCTTCTGTGTGAGTAGAGTATTACTGGCTTTTCTTTTTCTGTTTATTTTGACTAGAATGATTATTTTTCCCCTACAGAGTTGCCTAATCAGACATACTGTAGCATATTTTCTTATCTCTAGCATTCATTACATTCATTCATATTTTTTTTTTTTATCGCTTTGATAAATAAAAGTAATTTATTGACTGATGACTCAACTTAATGTGTCCTGACAACTATATTTTTATTACAATTTCTGCTGACATAGTGTCAAATATGTGTTTCAGTGGTGCCCCTTTTGCTGCTGTTCTGCCTGTGCGGAGGTGCAGCAGCTATTGGAGATTTCAAGCACATTCCAAACGATACGAAACAACAGCTGATCTCATATCACACTGAGGGACAGGGAGAAGATAAGGTACTTTGATTAGTGTATTCTTGATATGAATGGACTTTATACAATATTTATATATTTTTAGTTTTAAAAATATGTCAAATACATGTGTCTAAAATGCTGCATCTTTTAATGGGATCTAATATTTTTCTCACAGGAAGTTCCTCTTCTGCATGTCCCAGTGGAAGTTGATGGTGGCACAATTAATGCCAAGAATGTCACCACCTTTGGGGGAAAGGGGTATCTCGGAGGACTGGCTTATGTGGGAGGAGCAGCAGGTGGCGGAGCAGCAGGTGGCGGAGCAGCCTTAGTAGGTGCCATGAACACTTCAACCTTGACAGCTGAGAAAATGCACCTATACAACCAGTATAACGAAGTGGAGATGGACTACGCCGGTGCTGGGATGATGACAGGACAAGAAAATGTTTTCTCCCAATACATGGCTGGGGCCTTTGATGGGATGGCTCTTTCGGACCAGTACCTAGGGCACTATTATTCAAGTGTGAGTACATAAAATGTTATTAGAAATCTGATCCAAGTATTAACAAAAACCTTTAGGAATTTTTAGTTTGTTTTTATAATGTCTTAGTGATGAGTCAGTAATTAACTATTAGCATTAGCTTACATTGCTGGATTGATAACCAGGCTTAAAACAGATTGGCCCCAGAATATATCTTATAGAATGTAACTATCTTATAGAACATAGCTATTTTTTTATTATACAATATGTTAGGACACGTAAAAGCTTTCTCATACTGTCCCAATTAAGTATTTAATGGATTTAATATATTCTGTTTGTTTGCAGAAATCCAACCATGCTGCACAGCAATCCCAGCAGAAGGATGCTTTGCTGGTCTATGACTATGAGGGTCAGGAGTCCCTGGCAGGTTCTGTTGGTTGCTGCAGCCTTCTTGAGAATGATGATGACCTTGCATTTCTCAATGACCTTGGGCCTAAATTCAAAACCCTGGCTGAGATTTGTCATGGGTCGACTTTGGTGACCGAGTCTGTTGATGCAGGGGTTTCTGTCTGTGCACCCAGACCAGTGTCACCTTTCAGGCCCTCCACCTCCACCCACACACACATCCATACTAACAGAGAAACAATCAGGGATAGAGACCACATCGACATCAACACCCTCAACACTTCCAATGTAGCATCTGGATCTTCCACCTTTATCCAGGAGGAGCGCATTACTGAGAGAGCTCACGATTCAGCCACTGTTTCCAAGGCACACGTCCAGGACAAGATAGTGATTCCCAGCCAGACACTGCTCATACAGCAGCCCACTATGTATTATGCTACCACGCCCATGTATGTAGTAGATCCCAAGCCACAAGTTGTGTTTGTGGCAGGGGGCGCCCAGCAGGCAGTGGGTCAAGTAGGCCAAGTTGGGCTCAGTCAGGGGCTGGTGCAGGTTGGTGGCCTCCAAGGTTCGCAGGGTTTGGTCGTTGTAGATAGGCAAGTAGGAATGGGTGGGGTGACAGGACAGGTAGCACAAGGCCTTTCACAAGGAACCATCTCCAGGTCCAGACAGGTGTTGTTGGTAGAAAATGGGTCTTCGGGGGGAGAGCAAGGTGCACACATAGCACAAGGCTTTGTTCAGACTGGACACGGGTCAACAGAGCAGGGTTTGGAGGTCAGAGGCCAAGGTACTCAGGTGACAACTCAGAGTTTTTCACTGGGTCCGCGCAGTTCTCTAGGGTCAAATGAGGCCCTAACAGCCACACCCAAGTTGCAAGGAAGCCAGAGAGTGGTTATGCAACATAAGAAGGTCTCAGTGACTGAGAGGAATACTGAGTCTACTACAAGAGCGTAAAGTAAGCATTTTGTTTTGCATATACACTATTGTCACACTTGTTAAGATATATACCGAAATATATTTCAGTATACTAAAATATACTGCAATAAAAAAAACAAAAAACTACTGGTAAAACTGGTAAAAGGATAGTTTAGCCTGCTTGATCAAAAGTGCAATATTGCACTGTAGTGATAACATTACTGCTTATAGTAGTTAAAACACGGTATTGACCACATAAACATCAAGCCAGAAAAAGCATTGGATTCCCATACGGACACTGTTTTGGAAAATAGGCTAAGCTACCTGCTAAAATGAGGCTCTGTCAACATTAGTTGAAAGCGTATAGCTCACAGTATTAGTGTAAAGCAAACTTATTCTTAAAAATGTTGGCAAGGAAATGTACAAATAGCTTCCATTGCTCCAAAACATTTAAATACATTGCTGATTTGCTTTTATTAATTTAAAAAAGTATATTGAGACTATGTTTTTCTATTGAAAGGATTCATTTAACATGAATGTTCGTCAAGAATGGAGTTGCCCTTCTGACAATTTTCTCCCTTTAGGAACCCCCCCTTTAAAAAAGGTTAGAGACCCCTGGGTTACGCTGTGTCATAATACGTGGGCTGAGGGAAAGCCTTGGCAAAAAAAATTAAGTGTGATAAGAATGCCCAGTTAGGCACCAACTGACAGCCCTAAAAGCACTGTATTTATTTCAAGCACACAAGTAGGCTTGGGTTCAGGGCGGGAGCAGCCAAAGTAAACATTACAGAACTAAACCAGTCAGACCTTCAGTGTGTACGTACCTATCAAGCTAAAATTACAAACTTCTGACCTTATCTCCAGAAACTGTAAAAAGCAGAGGTTACCCGCCCTATAGGTACCAGTTAGCCTCAAGTCAGTGCCTGCTAGAGTATTTGCAATATGATGAAGAAGGTCTATATCAGATCAGCGAGTTCTCTTTCTATTCCAGTTCCCAGCCTACCAGGCTAGAGAAGGAAGGGAACCCCACAACTGTTTTCAGCTCGGCTTACGTTAGTGGAGGGTGCAACTGGGAACCAATCCCAAGCATGGACTCGCCTACACAATCAAATCTTTCCATCCTACTGCAGCTCAGATAAATCCAGACCCAAATAAGAACAGGAGGAGAGAGAAACACAGAACATGTAATTCACCAGTGCAAGGCGAAAAAAAAGATTATAGGTTGTAACACAGCAACACTTAGTGGGACATTTAGCCAAATGGAAAAAGTCTCACACGGTTATCACACTGGATATAAAAAATGGAAAATTAATTTTAAAAACCAAATATGTCAGCATTTAGCAAATAGTTATTTCATGGGTACGGCTCAATACTCTTATTAAACTCCTACAGTTATGATCAATGTGGGCTTAAAATCTGACTTGCTTTTCTACATTTGAACAACACAAAGCAGTTAAATGTAATGTTATGTTTATAGAATTTCCAAATCTTCTATCACTTGCAAATAATCCTGTAAAATGACTCTAAACCATTAGTTTTAAGAAGCACAAAACTATTCAGAGTGACAGAATGTTTCTATAGCTACTATAATGTTGCATTTATCCATACAGACTTTGAACTCTACATTCAGTGCTCTGAGTACTGTATTTTTAGTATGGTGTTTCTTTAGATGCTTTGGTTGCATTTAGTTTAGCCTTGCCATGAGCTGTTTTGTTGACCTTTAGATTTCTTTACTTAGTTGTACTGTGACTAATCGGGGATTGTTATATGGGCGGCCACTGCTTCTTTGGAAACTGCGTGGGACATTGATAAGTAAATGCTGTTTGTACTGTAAAAACAAGGAAAGCACCCTCTGCAGAACAACCAAAGCCAAAGGGTTTGAATGATTTAGTCTGCCAAGAAAGAATTACTTTTTATCAGTAGACCACATAGTCATTACATACCATAAACCGAAGAAGAGAATACAAGACAAATTCTTTACTTTATTGTTGCACTCTTTTTTTATTATTTCTACAGAATATAAAGTGTTAACTCAGAGAGATCTAAGTGCCAAAGCTGTAAAAATTGTGTGCAATAGCATGATGGCCTATTTTCACAAATTTATATTGTGTAAAAATTACCAGATAGACTTTTAATATGCTTCTGTGTGTTTGTGTGTGGGTGTAGAGATAACATAATTTGGGTATGTGGACTGGCAAAGTAATTAAGGATTAGCTTGCCAAGCACTGAAAACATTTGATAAAATGAAACTGTTTGATACTGCTGTTCTTGCTATTGATATATATATATATTTTTTTTTTCATGTCTAGTTTCTAATATGTCGTACTGCTTGTTGCTGTATGCTATGCTGTATAAACAGTACAATACTAAAGTAGCAGTAGTGAACATAGTAATGAGGAAAGGAACATTTTTCATTTAATAATTTTTTTTCAGTTTTTCACCTTCTGTCATAATAAAATCAATAAGAAAAAAGCTGTTGTATTCACCCTTTTTCTGTTTTCACACTACTGTGATATTTAAGAGATTATATGGGAACAGGCTAATTTACTACATTACAGTAGAGATAGTGTAAGTATTTCACATCAGAAATCAGACACTTGAGCTCAGACGGTCATTTCACTATACTTTAATACGATACACAACGCTGCAGACTTAAGTTGACCCATTTGACTGTCCAGAATGTTAAAATAGACCACCTACGTGTGCATGGGAAGTGTTTGGATGACATTCCGCGTAGTGTCTTAATTAAAATTGCCAGCCTCATGATGGACTGCTTATAAAAAAGGATCAGAATCAATGTAGCAGAACCAGATGTACTGTATTTTTTTATTCCACATATTCTTTTTCCTTGTCAAAACACCATCAACAGACCGGTCAGAGAATTAGGTATGTTGTGCTAGCAGCGGCTAATGTAGAAAGTTGAAATGAGGCGTGGCCTACAGATGTCTGATAAACTCACCTGCTTTTAACTGCACACTTCACAGATTTTCATTTTCAAACTTGTAGCCCCAGTTGACGATGACATCATGCTAACTGTTAAATGCACATACGGAAACCATTCAGATACAGAATGTGGAGTTTTGCCAGGTTCAAAACATAAAATCAATTTCTGGCCTATAACTCTGCATATTTCTTTGTCAGTTAAAACATGCTTCATTCAGTGAGGTTAAACTGAGGAGTTTGCTACCTTTTCCTGGTAGATAGCAGCCTGCCTATGTAGAACAGATACAATGGGTGTCTTTGTTGCTGACTAAAAGATAAAAGATTCTGTCATGCTTTACGTAGACAAAGGAGAGAAAGTGGGTAATCAGGTTTCTGTGACTGATTAGTATACAAGTAATTTACTAAGCAGATAAAGTCTGAAAAAAGAGTGGTTATAATTGAGATTTGGCTGGGCAAAAGCCTAAGACTTAGCTATTTGCCTTTTTAAAATGTTTGCATTAAAAGATAAAATCCATAACCACAGGCTCAGAAGTGTAGGAATGTAAGATGCACAAAAGTCAAAGAACATGTTCTACCACTATCTCGTGTCAGACAACCCGTTATGTAATCAACAGAGTTAATGTGTGCTATATGTAAAAAGCGTCAGAATGCAGTTTAAGTATATTTTAGTATTCTAATGCATCTTCTTTATAATTTCCCTTGTAAGAAAAATGCCATCGTTCAAATAAAAATATGAGTACTGCAGAGTGAATCTGTGTCATAGAGGCTGCTCAGTAATCAGAGCAGGTAAAGAAGGGCCTTATTATCCCACTGTCACTAAGGTATGTACCCTCCACCGGGCGTGGAGGTCACGTACTTATGAGCAAATAACGAATACAGAGTCTAGGTTAAACTAAGAATGAGTTTCCTGTTTTGTTGGGGAAAATAAATAATGAATATGTATGTACAGAGCATGAACTGGTTCTCAGGACATATATAAAAGAATAAAAGAAAATATAAAAGCTTTTGTTTCCCCAAACAGAAATAACTCCTTGTCATATCTTCTTACACTTCTTATAAGACCTTATTCTGCTGTTCTTGTCTTTCTTCTTTGATACGTTTTTTTAAATTAATATTTGCTTTTGCTCTTAATTTCTCCAAAACAAGAGGAGAAGATTTACATCACGATTTACATCAAATTTAAGACTGAAAAGTCGGCTGTGTATGAAAATTTTTTCCTGTTTCTCCAATACAATCTCATTTTGTCTAAGATTTATTCTTTTGGCCATCAGTCATGTCAAAGCACGTTTTTTTCCATCATCTGTCAAACAGAAATGCCTTGCTTTCACAGCCATGACTGGGGTGTGGCTAGAAGTATAACATATGTCAACACTTGAATAGTTTAACAGCCACTTTCTGTGTGCTCAAATGTCTTGAGCATCATATCAGCTTCATGGTGTGGATTACTACGGAGCCCCCGAGGTGACATGAGAAAAAAAAAAAAGTGACGAGAAAAAAAAAAAATTCAAATAAAAAAAAAATAAAGAATTAAAAATTAAAAAAAAAAAAAAGCATTGCGAGACCTTGGCTTTGTAAGTCGAGATCTCGAGTTCAAACTTTCATTGCGCCCCGGGGTTTTGCTTCACCCTCTGACTCCCGCGTGCGTTATGTGGCAAGTAGACTCCTTGGTCCGTGTTTCAGGACGGGTCGGGTGGGTTGCCGACCTCGCCGCAGACCCCTGACGCCTTTTACGCAGCGAGCACTTAGTCCACGGCCCCGGGGTCCGGACGGGGGGCGCTGTATATATGTAGTTGAGATCTCGAGTTACAAAGTCGAGATCTCGAGTTTCAAAGCCAAGATCTCGCAATGCTTTTTTTTTTTTTTTTTTTTTTTTTTTTTTTTTTTTTTTTTTTTTTATTTCAATTTTTTTTTTTTTCTTCTCTCGTCACTTTTTTTTTTTTTCTCATGTCACCTCGGGGGCTCCGTACTCCGTAGATTACATAGCTGAAATTGTGATAAATGTGTGTTTTGAAATTCTTTCTCCGCTTTTTCTGTACAGACTTATTTATTTAACTGTCACTGGGCTCCTCCCTGTTTATTTGTGTCAGTCTGACACATATTGGTAGAATGACACGAAGGATCAAGACTTCCTTGCCTCCCATAAAGGAAGATTCTTTTAAGAGTTGCTAAATTTCATAAATTGCTAAATGTATCTGATAGAGGTTGCTGTTTGTCTCTGTACATGTTTTTTTTTAACAAACTGTCAACAAATTCCATAAAAATACAAAAAACTACAAGGCGGTTGTCTCTGTGACACTCACCCAAGTCTATTATTTCCTATGGTCTTAATTAAAATTATAAGTAATTTCCTAAACAGCTTGACACTTAGTTTTAGCAAAAGCTATACTCAAAAAGGAATAAACATTGCATTTGCTGGGGACTATTTTTCAGCTGTGGATTTGGTACGCTAGCACCTGTATATATTGCACTGTGTATATGGAACTGACTCAAAATACACTACAATGCCCATGTTCATTGTAATGAAGGAACATGTCAGCTGGGCGGTTCATTGATAGCTTTTAAATTATTTACGATGGATGGTACAAAGCTATCAGGTTTTTGATACACATACAATACCTGATAGTATAGATAGCTTCAGTGTGTTGTGTTGTTTTGTTTTGTGTTTGGGGTTTTTATGGGATTTGTTGACAATTATAAAAATATAAATATCACTAGATCTCTCCCGTAACAAAGGATGTCTCAAGCAGTTGTCTCTAAACATAATCCTGGAAGGTACTACATTGTCAATACAATGTAATTATTATTAAGAATTTGGTTATATACAAATGTAATTTCTAGAAGACAGGGTTGTATACAGAGGATCTATATGTAATATTGCATAGAACAACTAAAACAAGCAATTATATTGTGATAAATGAAGATCAATTTCACCTTTACTTACATTTATACCTGTATATCTATCAAATAAAAACATGACATGACAGTATTATTGACAGGACTGGAGTTTTTATTTGAGACTTGAGACAGTGAATGCATGTTGAAGTAAATGTTACAAAACTGTATTTAGGACAAGACTGCACTTGTTTTTGATAGTGGCAAAGCATGACTTGGAAAACCAATTACTATGGTACTTGCATATTTTGAGGTTCTAACACCACTCATGATCTTTGTCAGTAGAAGCCTTATCTATATGCAATGTAATTTTGGCTAAACAGACATATTTCATCATGATGTGCACACTGCAATATTTAGTTGAACATCTGCATCTCTAGCATACTTCTTATGATCTCACTGCTCTTGTCCAACAACGATTAATATTTTGAGGGACTGGGTCACTCAGAGTGTCATGTCAGTGTTTTACAATCAGTGGCGAACATCTTGGCGGACTTCTTCCTCATCCTCTATTTCATCTTCTTCATATTCACCTATCTCATCAGCAGTGGCATCCTGGTACTGCTGATACTCAGAAACCAGGTCATTCATGTTGCTCTCGGCCTCAGTGAACTCCATCTCATCCATTCCCTCTCCGGTGTACCAGTGGAGGAAGGCCTTGCGGCGGAACATGGCTGTGAACTGCTCCGAGATCCTCCTGAACAGCTCCTGGATGGCCGTGCTGTTACCAATGAAGGTGGCGGACATCTTGAGGCCACGGGGAGGGATGTCGCAAACGGCTGTCTTGACATTGTTGGGAATCCATTCAACAAAGTAGCTGCTGTTCTTGTTCTGCACACTCAACATCTGCTCATCCACTTCCTTCATTGACATACGGCCACGGAAGATGGCTGCCACAGTGAGGTAGCGTCCATGACGAGGGTCACAGGCTGCCATCATGTTCTTGGCATCGAACATTTGCTGTGTGAGCTCTGGCACAGAGAGGGCACGGTACTGCTGACTGCCCCTGCTTGTGAGGGGCGCAAAGCCTGGCATGAAGAAATGTAAGCGGGGGAAGGGCACCATGTTGACGGCCAGCTTACGGAGGTCAGCATTGAGTTGGCCAGGGAAGCGGAGACAGGTTGTTACCCCACTCATGGTGGCTGATACCAGGTGGTTGAGGTCTCCATAGGTAGGTGTTGTCAGCTTCAGGGTGCGGAAGCAAATATCGTACAGGGCCTCATTGTCAATGCTGAAGGTCTCATCTGTGTTTTCCACTAGCTGGTGGACAGAGAGAGTGGCGTTGTAGGGCTCCACCACAGTGTCAGACACCTTTGGAGAAGGCATGACGCTGAAGGTGTTCATGATACGGTCAGGGTACTCCTCACGGATCTTGCTGATGAGCAGTGTACCCATTCCTGAACCTGTGCCCCCACCCAGTGAGTGTGTGAGCTGAAAGCCCTGGAGGCAGTCGCAGTTCTCAGACTCTTTCCTCACCACGTCCAGGACAGAGTCCACCAGCTCAGCTCCCTCGGTGTAGTGACCCTTGGCCCAGTTATTTCCTGCTCCACTTTGACCTGCATGATGCATGTCATGTTTAGAAACAAATCATGTTGGACAAATAATGGTAGCATTTTCTGCTAAGGCATACTATATAATAGTATCATAATGTCTACTAATGTCTTTATTGATCGATTGCCGTAAAAGTTCAAATATTCATGGTCCCCAGAGGGTGTATTCTAATGACTTCGGTAATCCCCTAATGTTTCCTGTAGCGTCACCAGGAGGTTTACCTTTGTGGTTTTTAGTTAAATATCTCAAAAACTACTGGATGAATTGCAATTAAATAAATTGTGATAACTTTGACTTTATCTAGCGCCATCATTAGGTCAAATTTTAAATTTGCATAATACTTTGGTTTATAGTACCTGAGAAACTCATGCAACTGAACAACAAGACATTTCATGGTGAACATCATATCTGCGAAACATCAACTTGTTAACATTGTCATTGTTGGTACATACTGATATTAGCATTTAGTTCAAAATACTGCTGTTCGCAAGGACAGCCTCACAGAGCTGCTAGCATGGCTGAAGACTCTTAATGTTTACAAGCTGGCAACCCAAATGTTGTTTTTCTTAATGTCTACGATATTAGAAATACTTATCTATAAAGCTATAATATATCATGAAATAACCTTTAAGAAACCCATTTGTTACAACATATTCATTACAACCTTTATGAAGTATAGATTGTTAGAACCAAGCACCCAAATGTCTCATTATAAATGTTATAAATGAGAAAAAAGTAAAGAACTTGTGCAGCCATTAATAGATGTACATTTGTTCTTTAGCTCTTTTAAGTTATATGCATGGTAAATGATATACGTGGTGAGCTATAATTCTTTGGTTCAGAATTAGTGACATATATTATCAAAAAAGCCTAAAGACAGTAACTCTGTTTGTGTATTTTCTAATAAGGAAAAACGGAGAGTCATCCTGTGGTTGGCCCCTGTATCCTCACTTGCTGCCCAACACTGCAGCATCATCTCCTTTCTCTTTTGCTGAGTCACCTTGTGAGCTGTCACAGCTGCGCATGGACAATGCATCACACTCCTGGCACATCACTGAGAGGCTGCGGAAGCTTTGTGCTAGGAATATACAGTACTGTGCGGTGCTCTCAGGTGAAACTAAACATAGCTTTACAGGATGTGACAGCAGCTGCTGACACAGTTGGTTCAGTTGGTTCAGGATGAGTGGTGACACCATGTTTTATTGTCCACTCACCAAAGACAAAGTTGTCAGGCCTGAATAGCTGTCCAAATGGGCCGGAGCGAACTGAATCCATGGTTCCTGGCTCCAAGTCGACCAGAATAGCACGGGGGACATATTTGCTGCCTTTGGATGAAAAAGAGCAGAGGATAGAGGGATAGAGAGAGGTAAAGGATGGGAGGGTGGACTAAGATATCGACAGTCTCCCTGTGCATGATGTCAGAACATTTGCAGTGAACCATGGATAAAACGTGACTCTTTTCTCCAAATTAAGTCTACTGATTGATATTAATACAGCAGTGCTGTTTGCGAATGTAATCTTTTAGGTAAACAGCATTTTGTTTAAAGGATACTACAGTCTGTTCATCAAGCTGTATATTTAAAGACTGCATAGTGCCTTCTATTGTTTGTGTCTTTGCTCCACCCTCTCTGTCTGTAACCCTTCTTGCAAGCAAATGGCCTCATCATGCTGCACTGCTTTTTCTAGACCAGTGGGGCTTTCGAAGTGCTGAGCTCTGCAGAGTCCATTCAAACAAAGATGCAGTCTTCCCCTGCCCATACCTATTTTCTCTCATTGTCTTGTCTACATAAGTTTTAATGTTGCTAGTAAACATCTGCCAGTCTGTTAACTTATGGGATCCTCATTCAATCCACATGCAATAGTCACCCAGTAGGTGACACTGATGCCAGCATGCAACATGGAAACAAATAATCAATAATGCCTGCTGCTAGGATATAGGATATGGGTAGACACTAATAGTAGATATGTTGTTTAGGCAAGCATTTCAGTCATCCATTGCAGACGAGTGGGAAGGGTTTGATCTCAATCATGGATTGAGATTAGCACTGACTTGTCCTTCTCTGACAGCAGAGGCTGAAGCACTAGGCACAGAGCCGTATGATCATTGTTTGACCGGGCAGTGCCCAGAAGCTGTGAGGAATGACACGCGATGCATTTGGAATGACCTTCAACATGCCACGCCAAATAAAATCAGATGCTGAGGTGAGACCAATGCACAGTGAGCTCAGGGTCAACTATACAGAGACTGCAGATACCTGTACTCCCTACAGAGGGAGAGAGAGAGAGAGGGAGAGAGACAGAGAGAGAGAGAGAGAGAGAGAGAGAGAGAGAGAGAGTGAGAGAGGCAGTGAGAAAGAGGGAGAGAGAGGGAGAGAAAAAGAGAGAGAGATTTTAGCAGATTCACTGTCCTAATTTCCCCTGCACTCATGGTGGGACCTACTTTCCCATTGCAGCTAAATTAGTGACATGAGTATACTGTGGCATTCAAATGAGGTCTATAGCATAAGGTCATGCAAGGTTAATATGCAATGGAAACAAAGCTTCATTTAGTGGTACATTATTCAGATGCAAACATATGGTTTATTTACAAAAAAACTTAAACATTTCTTTTTACCTGATGCCTCATTGTAGTAGACATTTATCCTCTCAAGCTGCAGGTCACTGTCACCTTGGTAACTACCAGTGGGATCGATGCCATGCTCATCACTTATCACCTCCCAGAACTAAGAGGGGGACAGATATTAATTGTTTGGGGTCATGCATCAACAAAACGTGGCGTGAAAACGAATTAAAGCGTGTGCGTCAGGCCTTATTTTAGTAACTGCGCATCTGCTGAGAAAATGACACGCAGCAGAGGGGGGCCACATCACTGCAGCCGCTGACTGGGAGCAAAGCCCTGTCAGACTGAACCGCACCCTGCACAAAGCCTGTATAAACAACTATTACATGATCCATCTCAAACTTTATTTGAAAAAATATTTATTTCTGTCCATGAGACGCCAAACAAAACTTTTAGGCTACATGACCCGAGTCTATAGATGAATCAACAAAAAAAATCCCTGGAAAATAACACGTGGAGTTCCGCATTAAAATTACAATCACCTCGTTAATTTACCCCCCATCCTAAATGAAATGATAATATTCATACCTTCGCCCCGATCTGATTTCCACACTGTCCAGCCTGGATATGAACGATTTCCCTCATGATGCGCTGCGGATGCGGGCAGAGAGTGTCCTGTCTCGATTTCGCCGGCTTCCAGTCTTCAGTCTCTTGCCGCTGTGTTTCTCAAAATCAGCACTTGCCTCATTTCTAGGACGGGTGTTGAGCCGGCGAGATAGATAAACGTGCTGTTGGTCAGATGACGTTTCACACAGCGCAGCATCCAAGCATCCCTGTCAGCCAATAGGAGCGCCCCGGTTTGATGCAGTGGACCAGAGGATCATGCCGCATCATCTCCAACATTACCCTGTCCTACGCAGGAAAAATTTCGCCTTTTTTTCGCTGTCCTGAGGTTGTTCTATAAACCTATCAGTGCATTTATCAGTGTAATACTGAAGGCTGCAGTTCTACTTACTGCTGATTCAGTCAGAACCAAGCCATGTTTAGGAGCAACTGCTACATGTGTACAAAACAGCCTGCTGTTTCAAACTCCAGGTTGATAAAATATTATTTGATATTTTGATCATTTCAATGAGGAATTGAATAAATAAACTTGACTATAAACTCATTTTTATGATATATATGAGATTATATGAGATTTTCATGTTTTAGTTTGAATAATGCAACTGCTCCCATGAGTTGAGAAAATGCCACTCGGCTAATTCACACCCACCACCCAATACCCCACTCACAGCATCCCCATTTTGGTTGTAATAAACCGAATCAACCACAATTTTGTTAAATAATATGCACCTTGTATAATATCAACCGAAATGTTAGATTTTACCATAGAGCCCTCTGTCAGACAGGTCTTCAACATTTGGTTAAAAGCAGGAGCCATCTTGGTCAGGGCCCTTAGTTTTTAGCCATGCTAGCTTTGGTCTGTGGGTCGGTCCACCACTTTAATCCAGACTGAAGTAAATCTATAGTCATTCATGGTCCCAAGAGGATGAATCCTAATGGTGACACCCTGGAGTTTCTTTTAGTGGCACCATGAAGTTCATATTTGTGATTTGAAGTGAAATTTGGTAAAGACATTCAGTGTAAAACCAGATGAGTTAGTTCAACTCAAATTGCTTGAGGAAACCAGGGATTGCCAAAGCTTCAGGGTCGCAAGGCCTTCTTGATTTTAAGGGGTGTAAGAAAATTTCTAAAATATAAAGTCATATATCTCAACATTTGGTTCGCTTCCAGGAAGAAAACTAAATGTAAAGTAAATTGTCTAATAGAACAATGGCCAACATCAAGTACAAGAAAACACAGAATTTATATATATATTAAAAAAAGCTTAGTAGGTATGTATGATTGTTAAAAAATATTAAATAAAGTACATAATATAGTCAGAGAATTGTAGGAAAAGTTCCCTAAATAGGGAATAATCTGCTCAAAATTCATCCAAATTACTCACATCTTTCTTGAGTTCACAATTTGGGTTTATTGTACAGTTTCAAATATAATATGGAATATCCATAATATGTGTCACTTAGTCAGGGATCATCAGTTTACTAAATGATAGAAAAGGGGTCCCTTAAGGAAAAAGGTTGGGAACCACTGCCTTAAACTGTTTAAGTTTATTACCTCAAACAATTTAAGCATGAAACAATATATCATTTGAGTACAAGTAACTCAAGTATTTATTGTTAAGGTGACTTGGGTAACTTAAGTTAATTGAACCAATTTCATTCAGGTAACCCTTAGATGCGTAAGTAGGTCATTTTCTTGCAATATCTTTGTAATGAAAAGTTGTTATCGTTTCATATTCCAGCTATTCCTCAAAAAACATGTTATTGATATCATGCCATGTACATTTTTTACTTACCTTTTATACATTTTACGAAATTGTAGTTTTTGTATTACTACCCCAAGCTTCCATCAGTGGGTCAAAAATGACCCGCATTCATTTCTCATGGGATTTCATGGGAACCTTTGATTCTTATCAACTGTGACTGTATATCATAAGTGTCACCACTTAAGAAGGTTATTTTACACAGCAATATCTGATACATGTATTATCTTCAATTTTTACCTCAGAAATGTGTGTGTGTGTGTGTGTGTGTGTGTCATTCATGATAACTGTGTGACAGAGTATGTGTTTCTTATCTATCATCAAATTTGCCTATTTTATAGTTTGAGGAACTAGCTAGCTAACCAAGCTAGCTAATATTACTGTATTGCGTGTCTGTGTGTGTGTGTGTGTGTGTGTGTGTGTCTGTGTGTGTGTGTGTGTCTGTGTCTGTGTGTGTGCGTACATGCGTGTGTGCATTTATTTATATAGCTACATATTTATCAATAGGTTTGCTTGTCATTCAAAACCTTCTCTTCCTTTTATGTTTTCTCATCCAAGGTGTCATGGCTGCTAGGTGTACAGTTGAAATGGTCCTACAGATGCTAGATGAAGAGGCAGTTATGGGATTTGACTGGAATCTGAAATATCATACACACACACACACACACACACACACACACGCACACACACAAAATGACAATGACATTGTTCTATTGCTGTTGTGTAATTTTGTAATGTTGATTCTTTTCCAATTTTCAAAATGTTTTCAAATGTTTTCAAAATGTTAAAAATGTTGAAAAAGTGAAAAATAAAAAAATATTTCATACATGTAATCATTCTTGTGTGGACCAAAATATAATACAAAATATAATACAAATTATTATTCTTAACCACTTTGAAACACTTATGGAAGAGTGTAGGGTCCAGTCACTTGTGCATCTAAGGGTTCATTAAACTTAAAACTAGCAAATATATTATATTCATATGCAGTATTTCTTTTAACTTATTTAAAATGGGTTATTTATCTCAATAAAGTAAGACCAAACCATAACTGCATCTTTTGTATACAAATGTTACCACTTAAAAGAAACTTACATCCACTAAAGCAAAATTACATTACCTGTCAACACAGCTGACATATGATAAAAAACAATTTACAATTAATCACTTATAAAAATGGTAGCCAATTAATTTTGGGACTTTGGGGCGTCCAATTTTGTAATGATATAAAGAAAATGATTCAATGCAACAAACTGTAATTAAATCACCAATACTTAAAATACTGCGCAAATTTAAGTGTACACAAAACAACTGAGTTATTAGTTAAACAATACATTTTTACATTGGGTTAAATTCATGGGAATGAGTGACTGACTTTTTGGTAGGATTAAGTTAGTTTACTTCTTTTATTAAGATGTGTTGTTAGGATTTACAGTGATCATATTCCCCTTAGGATGAATTGTAATAACTTTGGTGATTCCATAAACTTTTCATCTAGAGCCATTATCAAAGCTTTATGACAAAATATCTGCAGAACTAATGATTCACCTTGTGTTTAGACGTAAGTGGCTTATGTTAACATGCTAACACTGTGGTGAACATGGATAACATTATACCATCATGAACATATTAGCATGCTGATGTTAGCATGTAGCTCAAAGCATCTCTCTGCCTAAATAGCTATCATGGCTATGGACTCTAAGCCTTCTTAATGGTACTTTAGTGATGCATTTCACCCAAAAAATTGTGATCCAGCCTTGCCTACAACCCTTGTGCCTTTAGAAACCCATTGAAACGTTATTGGATGACTATGTCATACACTCCCTGCTTTTTTTATACATTTTTTTTTCTTTCGATACAAGGCATCCAGTCTGCAGTGGAAATATTTGACTGTTTTTTGTTTTGTTTTTTATGCTGGGGACCTACTTTTAATAAAATCCATGTATTCTGTGGCCTGTCCACCAACAGGTCTCTATGCTGAAGAGGTCATATGGCTCAGGTCCCATTCAGCGACACCTTCATTGTTCATCGTCCTCCTGGATCATATTCTTCACCTACATTTTATGTAACCTCCTCTGTGGTTTCTTCCAGGGGAATTTTCCTTACCCAGATTGAGGATCTAAGGACAGAGGGTGTTGAATGGTGAACATATTGTAAAGCCCCCTGAGGCAAATTGTGATTTGTGATTTTGGGCTTATTGCTCTCAACTTGAATCCATAAAATATAAAGAAATTAAAGACTCACTGATATCCATGGTTGATCAATAAATAGTGGTTTATTTAACAACAGGTATGGCTTATATACAAGTGCATTATGTCTGTTAAAACAAAAACAAAATGAAACCAAACAATCGGAAATTATAAGTGGTACAATCCATGGTTTTTACATTCATTCATATCTCTCATTAAGAGATTCTGAGTCGCACGGTTGAGAGAAGCAAAACCTGAAATGTGTACACTGGGGACTTCATATCTCTGAGACTTTCATCTACCAAGCTCAGAACTATTCATCAATCCATTTTATGATCTATGATCCTTCATCTTATTGAGGTTGGGTGTCTCCAACACATTTACTATTTACAAAGGCATAACCCATTCTTCTTTTTTTTGCTTTTCCACCGGTCACCGTCTTCTAGTCCACGTTATCGCTGGTGCTAACATTGCTGTGGATTGCTTTTTACTAATTTTGACTTTTTATTTTTACTCCAAATAAAGTCAAACCAAATGCTTACAGGTGTAATAGCTCCAATCAGCGCTGTGAAATAGCTGCATGGGAGTTGTGAAAATGGAAGCAACAGATCTCAGAGAAGACACTGGATGTATTGTGCTGAATTACTGTCTTTACACTGGTGTTGCATTGGGTTTTGGCGATACATAGTTCAATTTCTGCAATACGCACACAGACAGAGAGACCAACACTCACAGACAACAAGGATTCAGAGTAATGTGAAGATACTGACCACTGCAGTTAACCCACTCTCTACTGCAGATGCCAAGAATTCCTTATTAAATCCAGTGGCAACACCCTGTTTCACAAAGTAGATTACATGTGGGTCTATTGCAAAAGTTATTGTGTGTTTATTATATTCAAAATCCCACTCCATTTTCCCTTTTTTCTTTACTGTCAAGACGCCAAGCTCCACCAAATTTGAAATCACATGATTGCAGGACATTGTGCTTTGAGGCTTAGCAGCATGGCATACGCATGTTGTTATGTATGTATGTTGTACATTTGTTAAATGTTCATAGGAATCTTACACTAAATGGAACTTTGTTGATTCAATGATCTACTAAAAGATCATCCTGAATCAATCAAAAATAGAGCTTTCATAGTTTGATTGAAGCTCCATTTGAGGAAAACAACCACAGGCAGGTTTGCTCAATCATTCACATACCAAACGATATGTAATGTTCGTCAGTGCACTTGGTTAAAAGCAAAAGAGAATTGTGGTGAGTAAAGTACCTCTAAGGTTCTACATAAGTACCACAAGAAGGTGTTCTGTTAAGTCTGGAGTTGTCTTTGACTCCTGAATGACACTTTAATAGATCACCAATACTCCCTCGATAAATGTAATATGATGAGTGTGAGAGAGATTTATCACATTTGAAATGACAAGACATCATTGAGTTGGCTCTTGTGTAAGTGTAATTATTATTATTACTGTTTTTTTATTATTATTTTTTATTATTATTATTATTATTATTATTATTATTATTATTATTATTATTATTATTTGTATTATTATTGTTGTAAACAGTGGTCTAGCCGTAATCATACATCTTCCTCTGACAAATATTCCAACCTCTAATGCATTAAGTATGTAACTACAACAGTTAAGTTACACACAGTATTTAGTCAAGTACAATGCTGTCCACACATGGACACAGGCTTTGGAACAGAAAGTGCCTCCATAAGCAAGAGTCTCTCAATTCAAGAACATGTGAATCGGTTAATCTACCTAGAAATAAGGATTTGACCTGTATTTTAAAATGTAAATTTGACAAATATATGAAATATTGCATTTTTTTTAAAGGTAAACTTAGTTGTGCATGTGAATGTATGAACACATTGACATGCATACACTATGTTAATGCCAGAACATGATTTGGAAAACACACTGAAGTTTAGCAATGCTGTGACAGTTGGCAATCATATTGAACATTTTCATCCATTGGTTTCACTTCAAAAATAGTTTTTGTGTCTTTTTAAGGTTTTCTAGTTTGTTTTGCTGACACGTTCACAATTATTTTCATGCTTTGTCCCAACTGCAAAAAAATAAGGTGCCACCACGTTGAGGTGCCACAAATACTGTCAGAATGAAGTATAGGTTTGTACAATAAGGTCACGCCATGGGAGATTATTCAAAATAATACTTCGAATTATAAAAAAAAAAGATTGAATCAAGCTCAACAACTAATTATGCATTTACTTACAATATCACATTTACAAATAAAAGCATTTGCATACCACAGATTTCATTGACTGAAACGATTGGAAAAATAAAACTTTCTTCAGACCGACAAAATATGGGTCATTCTTTTCTCTAATATCGCTGTTCACACAACGTGTTGATGAAAGCCGTTCGGCAGTCTCAATCTCGTCTCTCACGTGTAATTTATCAAATGATGATATAGCATTTCAGTCTTTTATCAATTTGAAAAACAATTGTATTTTTATGTTGTATTTCTGCACTTTGGAACAGGGTTCATCTGATTCACTTTAATCCACATACAGTCTATGGCAGGGGACTGCACTAAACAGTATTTCCCCAAACAGGCAAATACTGTATTAAAACTAATTTTTTGGCACTATGTCTACATTTAATTTTGGTCAGAGTAGTTTTTGGCGTTGTATTTAGAAAAATCACTCTAATTTGGATTGTTTACCTTTGTAACGGCAAAAAATACTTTGTAACATTCAGATTTTTTTGTCCATACAGGTAAGGCGATATTTTCATACAAATATGTTTGACGGGCATTTCATTAGAGCAAAAGTACCAGTAATTTGATTTTTTTTTTTTTTTTTTTTTTTTTTAGCATCATTGCATTTTTCATCAGTCCTCTCAGTGATTGTGGGTATAGTTATAAGTCTCTTTAGAAATGACAGACAGTGATTTTCCCATTCATTTACATCAAAGTAGTTTATAGGCTGGTGATTTCCGAGTGACATTCAAAAAGAGCAGAAGATACTGTCACATTGTCACAAACCAGCCTCTGGCACTCTCTCACTTGCGTGGTCTCATTTATTGGCTAAATGCAGGAAGAGGGGACATTGAGAAACGTACAGCGGCTCTGTAAGACATGTCTACTCAACTGCAGGTGGGAACAGTCTTCCATTGAGTGTAAGTCTGAGCAGCATAGTTCGCGCCCCCCTTCATAGTCAGTCATTCATGTGGCGTGGGCTGCTTCCTCGGCAAACATAAAGCTTCTTTTCCTGTCTGCAACAATGGATCAGGATGATGCCACGCCATTGACGGTGTTGTTTTCTGTGCTGGCACTGTCCCTGACGGAAACAACACCAGAGTCTATGGGGGAGGAGACGGTGCAGTCCATTAGAGAGGGGAGAGTTGCTTCTGTAGAGCCTGAATCCGTGATGGAAGTTGGTACTAAATCTATGCCAAGGGAAGCAGCTGAATCCTGCGTAGGCTGAACAATGTCTGTGGAGGTGTGCACAATGTCTGTGACCGGGAGAATGGTAGGAATCGCTGCAGTGGTATTAACAATATCTATGATAGGGGGAGTGGAAGAGTCCGCTGAGGGCATATGGCCTGAGTCAGTGGGTGGAGGAGGAGTGGGTGAAGGGGAAACGGTGACTGTTCTAGGAGGAGTAGGGGAGCGAGGAGATATATCATTAACACAGGGAGAGGTAGAGTCTAACTGTGACCGTTTGGAGTCTATGACAGGAGGTATGGGAGAGTTTCTAGTGGAAGGCGTAGATGTAGATTCGTCTACTATTTCTAACTGAGTGGGAATGTCAGAGTGTGCGCCAGTGGGGGGTGGAGGGTCAGTGGAAATGTTTGTCATGGGAACAGGAGAGGGCGTAGGGGATGGAGGGGGACTGTCATGCATAGATGGAGTAGGGGAGTCTGCTAAAGTGGCATGAGTGTCTTCTAGCAAAGGTGGGTCAAATTCTGGGGTGATACTGTCTATCTCATTCCCAAGCGGGTTGGGGGATTCTAATGTGGCGCTAGGCAGGGGTTCAATAATGGGTGTGGTGCAGATCAATAAGGAGGCAGGCACAGTTTGAGGAACAGGAGGAGTGGAGGAGTCCAGTGAAGTGGCTGACTCTTTTGTATGTGAAGGACCAATGTCATTCATTTCAGGAATGTCAGAATCCGTCAGTGGCTCAACAGAATCCACCACTATCGCTGGAGGTTCTTCGGCACCGGCTAAAAGTGGATCTGTAACACATGAGGCTTTGTGTAAAGGAGTGGAAGACAGAAGACGCTCTTTACTGGCATGTATGGCCCCGTCTTTACCCAGGGCTGTGATGGGGGTTGTGGATAAAGATGAAACGGAATGACCGTTGGGGTCTTTATGCTCAGGCTTGCCAGGGTGCACCTCCATAAACATGGGAGCGGACATATCGCCGACCGATGGGGCGGTCAAATCGACAGCCGAAGAAGCGGTGGAGTCCATGGTGGACACTACGGTGGTAGCTGCTTCGTGGAGCGGCGTGTCATGCACCCTGGTGTAGTCCCTGCTGCTCTCGGATTGGGGCAGCAAGAGGCGCTGTTCTCCAGGTTTCCTCGGGGGAAGGAGAGGTTGACGAGTGTAGCTCTCGCCGTCAGCCAGGGTCTCAGGGAGGGGCTGGTAGCGCGTCTCAGGCAGCAGGAGAATGCAGATGATGCAGATGAGAGTGCAGCAGGCAAAGATAATGTGGTGAAGGAAATAGCCCTTCTGATTGTGGAGCTCCATGATGGGAGCCGTCAGCATGCCGAAGCCGGCGCTGGCCAGGACCAGGCCCAGACCGCCACCCCTGTGGTGAGACAAAAAATTTTATCATCTGGTACGATTTAGGATTTATGATCACACATACCTAAAAAAAACCTCATAAACCTCCCAAAGGGGAAGACAGTTCACGGCTATTAAAGTAAATCATCAACTATATGCCTATAAGAACTGTCGCCTAAACCATTTTTTGGAAGGAAGGCACTTATTTTTAGCTATACTCTTATTTTTGACTTATCACTGCCATTTTATCAAAACAGCAGCAGAGAGTGCTGCAGTACCACCAAATGCCCTCTTCTACACATGCAGCTCACCACCAGAGGGCGCGCTTGGAGCACTGTCAGCAGAACAACACCCTTTACATAACCCCAGATAACAAACATCCAGTGCTGTGTCATATATTCTCAGAGGGAATGGCTAATTTGTACAAGGATTACATTAGCACATGGATTACATTTGACACTGAACTGTGAGAGGCTGTTGTTTCTAGCAGTTCAATAATTTCATACCCTTCTTTAACAGGAGGTGGAGCAGCTAATCCATCTGCAGGAGTATGTGACAGAAACCAACCACTGTAGCAACTGAATTATAAACTAAATCAGGACAATGTAACAGGTGTAAAAATAATATTTCAAATATCTGTAATGCTCGCCAACCCATTACCTTTAAATCGATGACATTCATCATTTTACATACACATACCAGAGCAAACATGATCACATGGTGGACTAATTACGTGGATTTGTAATGACAAAGCAAGAGCTATACATTAAGCACAGCCATTCCATTCCTCTCAAAACTAAAACCTCATTTTCCACAATATGTCGTCCACTTTTAAAAAGATACAGTTCCAGTGTTTTGGTGGGCTTACCTGATCACAGTGGGTGTGATCTCGGCACAGAAGAAGATGCTCAAGTTGCTGACTGCGTGGGAGGAAAACATGCCGATGATGGAGAAGGCGATGGAGAAGTGCTTATTCATCGTACCTGAGTTATCTGCAGACAAAGCAGGAGACACACAATTTGCACTCAGTACCCTGTGTAATCTGTAAAAATAGTGCTGGACATGTAAATCATTTTTATAAGCAAGTGTATACCCCATTGTGAAATAACCTAAGCCTAACCACTACCGAATACTTACATAAATTGTAATCCTGCCAAATATTACTATAATAAAATATTTTTCTTTCAAAAATGTACATAAGTATATTTTATCATTTTTATTTTTCTAGTGGTGCTGTTTTCAGAAAAACCTTGTTGTATTCACAAATCCAGAAAATTCCAGTGTTGGAGGTTTACAGTCGCTTACCTAAACTTCTTTCTTCAATCATGTGACTGACAAAATGTATCCTGATAGGACAGAAGAGGTCTGATTGATACGTTCAGACCCGGTTTATTATCCTCAGTGGCCGAGATGATTAAGTTTGAGTTTTTTTATCTTGAATTCTGGTGACCTGACTTGACTTTTTTTATTTATTTATTAACAAAACTTAAAATCAAGGCACCTTAAAGTCTTGAAAGAGAGCCATTCACAGCACATACAAGATGGATTTCAAAGTAAAAGATTTGAGTTAATTTTCAGTGGGATTCAAATTTCAACATCAAATATTCAGTAGGGGTCACATTTCAAAATGAGGTATTCAGTTGCTTATAAATTTGGCATTTATTTGCTTCCGTATACTACATACGTATCACTGCAGCAAAAAAATAAAAATAAAATATACATAATTATATATAAAATTAGTAAATGAATGTGGATTATATCTATTATTTCTCAAGCTCAAGAGTTTCTGAAACTGGAATATATGGACAAAATAATATAACATAACATAATCATATAATAATAATAATCATAACAAAAAATTTCAAACTGTGCATTTAGAAAACCTCGAGGTAAAGTGCTAATAAACATTACTTGAATAAATTTGTATGGTTTCCCAGCACTTGTGCTTATTTTGATTGTTATTGAGGAATTGTCTTGCATACAAAGGGACCATTTAGACCAAAGAGGGTTTAATAACAGTGCAGTCTATGAATAAGACATTTGAAGATGGCATGAAGAGGATGAGAAGAGACTGCTCTATAACAGAGATGCTCACCCTTTACAACACAAAGGGGATAAATAAGCGAAAAGCTAGCCATAATTACATCCAGGACTTCATTATGTGTCTCTGCAAGGCTTGTATTCGCCTAATGAAATACTGCTGGTTGTCTGCATGCTGCACATTTTCTAAAACCTCATCAAGATAGTGCAGCAATCTAGACAATTCAATTCACACGTTGAAAGAATGTGAAGTTGATAAAAAAGCGATAGTGGAAGAACATCCAAGCAAGAGTACTCAATTATTGATCAGCTTATCTATACCCAACTCAAATACAAGATTTGAAGAATGGAAATAAAGAGATTATCCTACCTATGTTCAGATGGACACTGTACTTCCCCACCACTAGAGGAGAATGAAAGAGATAAACAGATATGCATCTTTGAGAAACAACAAAGCAGTAACATCATAACATGCACTCAGACAATAAATTAAAACCAGAGGGAAAAAACAGCTTTTCCACACTCTGTTACAACATAAACAACTTCAAATGGGAACATGAAACATGAGCATAACCTTGATGTGTTGACTCAGGTTAAACATTAAGTCTTGCTCATTTGTAACTGAATAAACTGACTTGTGTACTGTTTTGATCTGGAGAACTTTTTGGTACACATTGACTAAAACAGCAGTTTGTAATCATGTTCGCCTACTCCATCAGGAACAACTAAAGGGTAACCCTTACACATTGCCCCCACAACACTGCATTTACAGCACGTTGTGTATGAGACACAGGATTTGGACTGCTAATGGTCAAGATGTCTCAAGTCAGTTTATTTTAAACATACTCTTGTAACTCTATACTAACGTTGTTCTACTGTTATATATATATATATATATATATAATCTCACATGTAAATTAAAATTGCAATAACTTATTCTATCACTTTTTAATTTGTTTGGAATCATTCATTTGGCCAGAATTTTGTAATATGTGGTCTTATCATATCATCATAAAATTATTGCACCGAAAGTCAATAAACAATACAGATATATTGCCCAGCCCTAATAGGACACTGGCCGGTCATGTCCATCACGATAGAGGTCCCTCCCTGACTACAGCTTCATTAAAACATTAAAAACAATACATTATATTACATTTTGTGTATTCATTTAATTGTTATAATACTCAGCTCAAGTGTTTTCACTACTTTCCCGGCTTCCCTCAGTCATAAGCTTTAACAAATAGGTTAAAAATATACTATTTCACTTTTTAAAAAGGCGAAACAATTCACAAAAACTTTTAGCTTTGACTTTTTAGCTAATGTTAGTTGAACAGGAGTAATAATGCATTTGTTGGGGACTATTTTCTGCCATAAATTAATACATATTTGGCAACAGGGTTTGTGTGTGGACTGGACATCAGTGCCCATGTTCATTGTAATGACGTACCATGTGACCAGCGCAACAGTGAGGCTCATTGATATGTTTTAAATAGTTTTTGGACAACAATGGAGCTGGTGGAATAAGGTATATGAGGGTTTGGATACACAGACTGTTCTTGGTAGTAGGATCAGTCAGTGTTGGTCTTTTCATGGGATTCGTCAGCAATAAGAAAAATATAGAATAGTACCAGCCTTATCATTTAATTCTTCAAATCTTCTTTAAACACTTAATGCAACCCAGAACTCTGAAAAACATCATCATTGTGGTATCATCCTTCAAGAATCCTTTGGGTACAATTTCGTGTATAACCGGTGTTGGTCATAGAGTACTCACAATTGAGCAGGCCCAGCTGCAGCAGTGATGCCAGGGCAGTGATGATCATAAACATGAGAAGGCCACCCCGTCGGCCCATCAGACCCACTGCGGGGCACAGCGCCATGCAGGACGCCACCGCAATGCCCGCCATGGTGTAATAGTCTGCATAGAAGTTATGGAACATGGTTGTCTCCTGAGCTTCGGGGTCCATCATGCTACGGGCAAAGCAGTGGTGGATCCCATAGCCTGTTAACCTGGGTAAAGAACACACAGAGCAGTGTGGTGAGGTAGGAGAGAGAACATAATGGAGAATATAGTGGATAGGTTAGGGGATAATGGCAGTCAACGAGACATTCTCTCTCATCTGAACACATCTCAAAAAAGCTGCGCACATGTTAACAACTAGCTTACTGACACACAAGCACACACCCCACAAAGCATACACAAAAACGTGAGCAACCACTCACACCCTCTCCCTTGGCTGTCTAATGTTTCATAAGGACACAGCTCATGTAAAATTTATGCTGACTTGGGGAGTCAGGGACCGTGCGCTGAAGCAGAGCTAAAGCTGGGTCTACCTAGCCAGAAACGTGGTCTCAGATGAAGAGAAGAGGAGAGATCCCACGGGGGATGAAAAGAGAGAGCAGCACAAATATGGAAGGGCAAAAGCATTGAGAGGGCTACTGATCAATGCTGTGTGGAGCCTCCAGGTTAATAGTGGCATCTTGCCTGCACAAAATGGCGTGTCTGACTGGCATTGCCTCGCCCTATACAGATGTACAAGCACACACTCGCATTTCCCTCTTTTCTATCTCAGTTTTCAGATCCACACACACACACACACACACACACACACACACACACACACACACACACACACACACACACACACACACACACACACACACACACACACACACACACACACACACACACACACACACACACACACACACACACACACACACACACACACACACACACACACACCCCAACTATAACAGCATACATTTCCAAACGGCGAAGGGGCAAAACATAAGACAAACACTTACGAGTTGACACAGAGCACAACGATATTCTTCCACAGGTTCCTTGTCCCGACCATTTTCACAATGCACGTCTTTTTAGGTTTTTTTTGAAGGGCTCTCTGCAGTTCTGGAAAACAAGAAAACACATTAATATTAGAGCTTGGACAATATCTTACTTTTTAAGAGATTTTTGCATAAAGTGCAATAGTCCACGCTAAGTTTCTGCCTCAGTTTCTCTTAGACGTTTGGTCACTGCATAAGTGCATTCTTATTGTTGGTTGGTATTTATTTTTCCGATGTTGCAGCATCCTTACATATGATATGAAAAAAATGAATAAACTACATTGGTTTATTTTTAAATAGAATATGAAAAATTCATACCTAGTTTCCCTTTTTTACACAAAACTATAATACTCAATTACAACTATCCCTCCAATTTTGTTGAAGAAGGACTAAGATATCTACTAAGGCTGGATATTTACAGTTGAACAATTAAGTTTTCTATCAAGGATGTAACAGTAAACATAAGACGAGAACAAATTATGAGCATCAACTTGACTGGAAATTCAAATAAAACACCACAAATATATTTTACACATGAAAATAAGGATCAAAATAACATAATAACAACATAAATAAATATAAAAAAATGTTTTATCTGCATATCTGCCAACATATACACTGATTCCAATATATCCGTAAGAAGGTGATTTCAGTCTGCCTTTACATCCACCAGGCTCTGATTAATACCATCATGTCAAATGGAGTTTTCAAGTCAAAGGAAAGTTTGACAGCATTCTGGGTACAAAGAGTCAAACAAGGACACCCCTGATTTATTGCAACCACAGAAAATTCCACATGTATTTTTAATGAGCACGTTTCATCCCACAAGATATGACTCCCGCTGCTTTGTGAGACAGGTATGACAATGCTCACAGGGGAACAGGAACTGTGCCTTAGAGGGCAACACCCTGGAGCCGCAAGTGATATGAGACATGGCACCTGGTGGATGTTTTTGTATAAGACTGCAGGTTGCCACAGAAACACACCTCCGCTTTGTGGCACTGTATGTTCATGTTGACTCAGGCATGTGACAGCATTCCACACCAGCGCCTCAAGGTTATCTCCGGCTGTATCACTCAGGCTTTCCAGTGATCCCTTGGCTACAGTTCCAAACCTCTGAGTAAGACTACCTTCTTCTATCTAAAGCTACTGAGATCTACTGTATACAAATCAATCCAGTCACAAAGTTGACCTAATCACTAGTTACGTATGCATCTGTCATGTCTCAGGGCTTGAAAAACTGCTCTGCTACAGCGACAGTAAGAACATTCAGTGCCCAACATTACATTTAGTGCTGAGCGGTTTAAAATAGGAAATATTACTGTAAGGGTTGGGGACAGCCAGTTACTATAAAAACAAGAGTGGATAAATTAATGTCTGTGGCAATGTACTTTTCTCAATGCT
The DNA here is from genome assembly GCF_905237075.1 of Dicentrarchus labrax. Lineage (NCBI taxonomy): Eukaryota > Metazoa > Chordata > Actinopteri > Moronidae > Dicentrarchus > Dicentrarchus labrax. Next base: position 15,224,037 of record NW_026136701.1, read on the forward strand.
GTGTCAGCACACGGTCTCCAAGTCCTAAGAAAGTGCAGTCAATTTCACACCGAGTGGTTCCTCTTTGAACCTTTTCCAAGCAGTGGCACTGTTTTTTTTAAATGTATTGATAACTAAGCAATGACAGGACAAATATGTAGAAGAGTATACCACAGTAAACAGCACTGTTAAAGCTTAACACAAATCCAATGTGCTTTGAACAACAACATGGTTCACTCTGCTCTTTGCCTCTGGCAGGCTCTGAGTGCAGACGCAGTTAACCCAGGGTCAAAGTGCCTGACCTGCGCCCATCTGCCATCTGTACACCAACATGTCATGTCCATCCACCCAGGCCATAATGAAATTAATGAATGTTCTAACGTGTCATAATGTAATGTTCAACACCCACTGCTACATCTGGAGTGGTCTGTTACTATGGTAACCAGACAGGAAACTGATGTAACCTTGTCAATCTGGCTTATTAAGGAAAGCACAGCTGGGGTATACGCAGAACAAAAAAAGAAAAAAAGATTACACTGCAGCAAAATACACGAAGACACAATGACTCTGTTTAACATAAAAAACATGTTTCAACAAATACATACATTAGTCATATTATCAAAATGTAAAAAGCAGCCTTTTAATGTGGATTACTTTGAAATTATACCTGTGAGGATATTATCAGCGTCAAGCTCCATGTTCACGTTGTTTTTCTTTGCTATGTATCCCATGATCCACTTGGAGCGGCAGTACTGTTGAGTGGCCAGCAACCAACGCAGTGACTCAGGGAAGATCCTGTCAGAAAGATGGGGGATGTCCTTGTTAATAGACATGAATAATGAGCGAGACGAAATGAATCCTCCTTTTAAAAAGCTGATTGGAATCTCTCTTAATGAGGCTTAGCAGTATTGAATCTTGGTTTTTTGTTAACCAGTGTGTCACTTCAACATATTTTGAATGAAATGCAGAAAACTTTCATGGCATAAAATTGTTTTATTAACAGGAAATCCGCCTCACTTAGACACACTCACATAAAATGTTCAGGTAGTACTCAAAGTAGCCTAACCAGATGTCTTGAAATTGGGAACAACAAACAAACACACGGACAGCAAAAACAATGCCATAATAGCGTCTGTTGGGTGAATTTCTCTGGAACAGATGCTTATGCAAGTAAAAGGGCATGATTCATGATCTTTCGCTGGTGTAGTTTTAAGCTGTTCAGCAAACTTAGATCACCTGCAGCGTTGGACTCTTCAGCCAAATCAGCTTCTATATTTACAAAGTCAGCACCTTTATCAGCGATGATGAATCCAACATATGCCCATAAGCGCTGTCTGGCTTAATCAAGAAGGTCCACATGGGTCCATAGTTTTGAAAAATTCCCAGAATCCTCTTGAGAAGGCTGACTCAAGCTTGCTGATGTATTTGTGTATCTCAGTAGTGGGTGCTGTGTGAGCTCTATTATGTGTGGAAAGATGCTAGAGTGTTGGTTAGTTTGAGTTCACTGCCCAATGTTCAGTAATATCTGTGACTTATCGCTTTCACAGCCCGCTTCATGTCCTTGAGTTCTGTAGGTTTTTTCAGCTTTTTTATTCATCATACCTTGATGTGCGCTTAAGGTTTCTGACTGTATCGTTGTCGAAATCCCCATCAACCCCCCCAACTGTTCTGCTCACTGATTGAAGAGAGTTATATCACCAGCATTTATGTTCAACCAGATTAGTGAGTACTTTTGACTGTTTCTGAGTGGAAACCCCATTTGTTCTTCAGCTGCACTATTGAAGAAAGCAAAGGCCTTTCATGCTACGTGATAAAAATCTATATTCCTGGATTTTCTTCTAGTGGTCTTGTACACACCAGCGTAGAATAAATGGTGGTGAATACACGAGTATTTATTGCCTGAGCTTTCGCAAAAGAGACTGCAGTCACAGTAGAGGTCACTTCAAATGAGTTAACGATAAGACAATTAATTCAGCTGGGAATTCACTGCTGAAAAATGTCCTTGGAGACTTTCTCCACTTCTTTGTTTGGACCAAGTCAATCTGTAAAAATGTTGTTGGGGTTTATTTAGACAATGAAAAACACTTTTGGAACTAACACATGTAGAATTTCATTCCAGTTGTCACATTTCAGCAGTGGAAGAGTTTCATGTAGAATTTAACCTGAAACCTTTTAAACTTCAACAAATAACAAAAAAAAAAAGAAAAAAAGAAAAAAAATTAAGAAAAGTTGTTGCCAAACGGTGCAGCAGATGCTCGGGTCTTTTCCTTACCAGATGTAGGACAGCATCAGCAGAAGGGGACAGATGATGAAAGCTTGGAGTACCTGCCAGTCGCGACAGAGGTATGCCACCCCAGGCATCAGCAGCTGACCACCCAACACAACAAAACTGGCCACCATGGTCATGGAAAAACGCCATCCCGGCAGACACAGCTCAATCCCTGGCAGAGAAAGAGAGAGAGAGAAGCAAACGTGTTATTAAGGTTTTCTGCAACAAACATAGTTATAATGTAACAGTTTAATGAAGAGGACAATTATGGATAACTAAATTAAAACGGATTGCACCACATAAAATAATTCTTAGGTAGAGATTTGGTATTACTAGCCAAGTATTTGCATCCAGTGACTACCAGGTGAAACTGTTGTGTAGCTAACTGAACCAATTAATCTTGCTTGGTAATCCTTTCTAACCCTTGTTGTTTGTGAGAGAGGTAGGAAGATCTTTAATGACATTTTCCAAAAAATAACAATATTATGTTTTGTTAAAAATGTCAGCTACAATTGGAGTACAATTGGATATTTCCCCACTCGTTCCAAACTGCATGACTATTACTAAATGCAAAACATACAGTATCCATTACAGTAAAGTATCATTTAGATTACATAAAGCAAAGTAATACACACTTTTACAAATCATTGGCAGTTAAGTTTAATGTATTGCTTGCCTTTTGTACTTTTTGGATGTCATGCTACAGCCTGTGATGTTACAGAGACTTTAGCAGTCTTTACCAGCTAAGGCATTTCTTAAGTTCTAACGGTGCAAGCACATTTAGTAAATCACTAGTTTCAAACTAGCTGGTTGTTAGTGAGAACTTAGGAGAGTTTACACACAAACTTGGAAATGGATTCACAGAGAGCTGGTGCAACCCAACTTAGGAGTGTTTATGTAAACAGAGCACTGGCTCCTAATTTGGTGATTTTTCATGCTGACAAAAACAGGTCAGAGCTGATGAATCAACCATCGAAACAGAACATCACCTCTGACAAGGTGAGGCAGACAGGCCAGAACATGGATCCTGACAATGATACTCATGAGGACACGTAATGGGACATAATTCCCAGGCCGTTGTACATTATGACTACTACTGTATTAATACTGTGACTTTTAATACAAAGAAACACCTCATGTTAGTTTAACTACACCAGCATTGGACCAAGTGACACCCCAGTAAAAGGGAAATGCGCGCCAATTAGTGTTGAAATATTACGTTAATTAAAAGAAATGTTGAAAAATTTGTATGTATTTTAAAACTGTTACGTGACCTAACCTGCAAGAATAGCAAACATTTGCTTTAGTTTCAGCCTCTCAAATGTGAGCATTTCCTGCTTTTCTATTTTATATAAGAATAAATTGAATCTCTTTGGGTTTTGGACTGTTGGTTGGACATAAGAAGCAATTTAAAGATGTTACTTTCGGCTCTGGGAAATTGTGACAGAAATATTTTAAATATGTATTACATTTTATAGACACTTAACTAAAAAATCATTGATATGTCAGTGTCAAAAACAAATTTGACCTACTGTACCGTGTATGTCAAATTTAGCAACATTAAATAAAGGCAATAAATCACCATGTACAGTTGTTGTTCAGAGACAGTAGACAAACCAAGACAGTAGGCTGCTGTGAGAGTGAACTAACTAGAAAGAGGTTCCTTGTACTCAATTCTCCTCTATCAGAATGGCACTGATTCATTCACCCAGCCATTAGCATGCACACCACACTGGCAGCCAGCAACCACAGACAGTCCAGCCCTTTAGTTACTGCAGTGTAGAGGATGGCTTCACATCAAACCATTGAAAGTGAACAGTACTGTAATGCTGCTTTTCTCACACTGCCCAAATCTTTTTTCCTGCTTCATTCGTCCCTTTCTGTTATACATCACTATTTTTTTTTCTAATGGGTCTTTTCTGCTGCCCAGGAATGTGAACAGTCTCCAGATGGGCTTTTCAAGGTGACAAGGCCAGCATAATACAGTGGGTGTCGGCGGCCCTGCTTCATTCCAGTGGAAAGGACCGGAATTTCAATTAGGACTTGCCCCCTTCTGAGGACATGAATAATGCTCTCTGTTCACAGACACTATCGCAGCTGGAATGACAAAGCCAATGAGCTCGGAGCAGGGCGATGGGTGCAAGACCTGCTGAGTTTGAACCAACTAACCTCGAGACCCCTTCTCTGTGTGCTGCTGGGAGAAAAGTAACGGTTCACTGGTTATGAACTGCATGGGATTTGAATTCTTCGGTTATGTATAAGGCGTCATGTGCACTGAACAGGCCACTGCATTGTGACTGAAAAAAAAACTACATCCTGTGGTGGGCTATGGAAAAGTGTTAACACACATGGACACTCAGGACAGTACAAGCTATATACTTAATATAAAAGATATTAAAACAGGTGTGAATTTATATAAAATATGGCACGTGTTATGTAGATGGAGCTGCAGAATGAGCAGCAGAGTATGAAAAAGAAATGCAAGGAGGCCTGAGCTCCTTACTGCAGCTGACCCTAATCCTCCACAACCCACTGATCAGCAATCCCACAATTCCCTGCTGCAGCCTGTGTTCTACTGACATAAATCTACCACTAACTATTCTGATGTCACATACAATAAAGATGTACCTGGGGATGTCTGAGGTGAAAAAACAAGTAAGAAATAGACACATTTAAATGCATTTGGACAGTACGCAGTGGAAGTGATGTCATCAGTGATCAAGCCAATAGCCAATTAATAATATGTTGATAATCCCCAAAGAAGCTTTGGCTGGTTTGCTGACTTTGGCAAAACAAGAATATGAATCAGACTCTGGCACACGCCACAGTTGCTAACTAGCCTTCTGTCAAGTACACAGCTCACTCAAGGAGGCCCATTGTTTTGCAAGTGAAAGAGATTGGTTGACCACTAGGCACTCAGTGCAGCCACTCCCAGTACCCACAGGCTAATGTCATGACCTTTCACTGGTCATATGAGGTCCATATGGCCCCATGCCATGTTTTAACTGCCTAATCCTGGCCACTTAATCTGCTGAGTATAACTTAATGGCAGGAAGACTGTAGCATTTCTCTGAAAGATAACAGGTTTGTTTGCTGTGCCTAATTTTTATGGCATAAAATAATATATTTATTTTTAGCAGCACCTGCAATGACTGTAGAGTCTGGAGCTACAGTCATTCTTGAAGGTGTCACAGGTGAAAAGCAAAGTGCAGCTGCATTGCAGTTGCCATCCCTCAGCTGTGTTCCCTCTTCTCCTCCCACATATTTTACATCTACTGCTGGGAATTAGCATGCCTCAGCATCAACGATATCCTGGTTCCAGACCTCTGAATCACTGCCCACATATCTGATTCGTTCAGAAATCAAAATAGGTCTGTTGTGCTTATTAATGGCGGTTTCCTTCGATTAGACATTTGTCCAATCAAAGCTTTATAGGTAGGTTTAAAAAAATAAAAAAGGAGACACACACAAATTAGTGACAGACAAATGGCCATGAAAATGGCGACAAGCATGAATAAGATCAACACAGCTGTACAGGTTGTTGAAACTCTGGAATTGGCATATTTCTTCTATCATTGTGAAAAAGTTCCTAGCTATCGCTACCATAGCTTCTGTGTCAATTGAAAATGGCATCAGTAGGATAATGTAGTCGGACTAGAAGTCACTCACTACTGATTGGCTATGGCAAAACAAATAACCTCTCGTCCCCAAACAGAAATGGGCATGAAACATGAACACAATGCCAGCCTGAATGAAGGAAGTAAAATTAAATGGCAATTCAGTCTTGATTATCAGGCTGTGTCAATGGTGCTTGCCTCATGTCACGCAAACATCCTTGTAGCACAGGGTTGGTCAGGATTGTGGAATCTGTGCCAATCCTGACAGACCATGCGCTACAAGGACGTCTGCAAGGAGTCTCTGAAGCTCTGCTGAAGGGACACATTTGTGTTTTGATGATGTGTGTGTTCCCTGGAGGTGTTCCCCAGATCTGATGTCTGGAAAGGAGTGGGGTTTCAGATGCTGTCTGACCATCCACATCACTCCAAAATCTCTCATGGGTGTTTAATTGGGTTGAGATCTGGTGACTGTAAAGGCCATAATAGCATATTATTCACATCATTTTCAGACTCATCAAACCAGAGCAGCTTTGTGCCCTTTATGGAAGCAACTGCAGTTGTTACTGTTAGTCCAGCAACATATTCAGGCTTGTAATTTGTCACCCGCTTCCTGATAGGTGCTCACAGTTGCTTCCACATAACAATGTACTTGGTTAGCTCACAGGTCTGGTTTATTTTCATCCTCGTGTGTGGTTTGCATGGGGTTCAACCAGACCTTACTGGCTACCGAGAATACATCACTCTGTTGTTGCTTCATCAATACATTGTGAAACCTCTGCACCCTCAGATGGAAATGCCTAGTGAGACCAAACTCAATTCAGGCATGTGCAAAGCCGCTGATGAGTTTTTGGAGTGTTTCCTCTGAGTGACAGAGCAGTGCATCATTGTCAGCAAACATCACTTCCCTGATAAGGAACCAGTGAACCTTGGTCTGTGCCTGGAGTTGCAATGTCAGTGGAACGTAGTGACCACATAGCAGTGTGGGGGCGAGTGTACAGCCCTGTTTAACCGTTAATTGGGAGATTGTTTGAGAATAGGACACAAGGTACCCTTCACATTTTAATAGAACATAATCAACCAAAAAGCTATGGCACAGAGCCAATGCTATGATGAAGCATGAAAAGACTTCCTCTGCTCACAAGGTCAAAGGCCTTTGTCAGGTCAATTAAAAGCCACAAGTAGATTGGTCTTCTCTGTTCCTGGCATTTGTCTGGAGTTGGTGTAGTGACAATATCCCACTGATGGTAGATCATTAAGATTCTGGGTACATATGGGGAAGAACAAACTGTAGTTAACTTAGAATTACTCTGCCAAATAACGTCCAAAAGAATGCTCCAAAGGGAGATTCCACAGTGCTTTTTCTCTTGTCTTTGTTTATATATCCGGTGATTGTGTTAGCTCACAAATATCCTGAGGTATCCTCCCTTCTTACAAGCACTGAAAAGGGGCTATTGACTAAGAATAAGGTCATACTCATTGATTAGTCCCTTATCTGGAGCTGCAAAGAATGCCAAGTAGCCTTCACTAGCCACAGGCATTTTCCTTTGATCTATGTGTGCTGAAATTCTCAGCAATCAAACATAAGTAAAATACCACTAGAAGAGTATTTTTCTTTGGTAATGATTGTGTTATGTTCTATCTACCCCATTATGCCCACCCACTTCCTCCCACACACAGAAAGATCAGCACAAATCCAAGCTATTTTGGCTCTCCGGGAGATACAAAGTGACTGATACACAGCTTACACTCTGACATAAATATAAAACTCCCGGATTGCCCCAACACAATAGATTCATCAGCCTGACGAAAGGAGAACTACAACTGCAGTCATTTCTTTATATACTCATTAAAAGAAAGTGCAAAGGTTGCCCGTGCTGATTTTACCAATCACTGGACTTCACTCAGGAATTTGTGGCGTGAGATAGCTTAAGGATAGATCATGCAATGTCTCTCACAAACAACAAGGGTTAGAATTGATTCCCACTCTGGGCCATTTAGAAAACCACCATTAGGTCATCCAGTCCGCTTTGAAACAAACAAGCTGTCTCCTAAAATACAGACATTTAAAAAAAACAGATGTCGGATATACATGCGGCCTAACCTGTTAAGTGAGGAAGTCTGCTTAGCAACCAAAACTGCAAACTCCACACAAAAGGGAACTTTAACCCTGCTTAGAGGGAAAAAAACGAGTCTGCACCTTAACCCATTTATCAGGAGACTGCTAGAGCGGATTGTGGGGAAGGATGAGGACAGGTCAACCTGTGTATCATGGAAAATACCTTTCATTGGCTAAAAAGCATTTGTTCTCTGTACACAGTCGACAATCTACGGCCCACCCCGTCTCTCTGTATACTTAATTATCCTTGTCGGACCATTCTCAACATTCAGATTGAATAAAAAGTGGCCTTAGTAAGGTTCAGTCTGATGGCAGAACAATATCTCTGCACTGGTGTGAGTGGCTGCTGTCCTCAGGGAGGCATTGCCTTATGATGGGAAATGAAAAGCTTCCAGATCTGGCAAGCACTACTCGGGTCAGGCCAGACTGAGCGATACCCATCAATGGCACAGACACAGTTTAAACACAGACAGCAAGACAGGTAAGAAGCAAGCAAACAACGCTTGCTGCCTGTCAGACTGTACCAACAAACAGGAATCTGACATTGACACAAAGGAAGCCATTTAGACAGATAAATACATAGAGCTTCAATCTTTCTGTGCTTCCCCTTGCACCTCATCTGTGAGCAGAGATTAATGCCTGTGGTTTCAAGGGAGGCACCACAAGAGAGAAAGCTCCTCATTACAGAATAACACAGGAACAGTGAAGAGGACAAGACTGGCCTGACCTGGCTAACCTGACAAAACGCAGCATAGCACTGTAGCAGGAAGGATACATCACAGATCATCCTGTCTGAATAGAGAAGCTGTCTTAATGAAGGAAAGACAAAGCTGGGGAACACACATGACTATATATTATGTAAAATCTCATGGAGGACAGATCAGAGGCTATAAAAGAGCTAACATTTGGTTTTGGTTTGTCATGCTGAATATTATTCCTATTATTAAAAAAAAAGAGGAAATGCTCTCAAATTCCCTTACTGTGCTAACTAACGTTTTCACTTACACACATACTTAAGAACAGGAACAAAAAAAAAAAGATTGCTGAGTATGAAGTTATTTTGTAGCCACACGCATTATAAACCACCATATATGACCACCACCTATCTCTACACGGTTCATACATGCATACATACTGTATGGTGCACATTCAATATTTGAACACCAGAGCCTTTAATATGTGTTCATGTTCAATAAATGTGGTGTATATCAGGCTGTGCCGGAGGGGTTGTAAGCTAAGGTACAGCGTGTATCAAGCTCGACTGGATTTGTTCTGAAGCATCACATGAGCAGAGCAAAACCGCCACCCTGAAATATTGTTGCAATGAATGGCTAAAACCTTGAGGAGTGTCCTTAGTGAACTCGTACACCAAGGGCAGTCAAACTATAACTCTGACACACTTCACAAAACCTTTAAAAGAAAAAAAACGTTATGGAAAAGTGCAGCAAAGAACTATAACGCCTTCCCTGTAATATGTAGTCTTCTGTATGCATATGTGTAAGTGATCTACTCATACTTCTCCAGTACATGTCCAAAAGGAGTGACAGCAAACACTACCCACACAATCAATACATTTTGAGTGGGCGTGTCAGCAGCAATATTACCATATTGTGGGGTCATGTAACATTCATAACTCTTAGTCTCTCGTGTCTTTTTTTGTCCATTTCTCTCTCCTTGCCTTCCATCTTCTCTCAGAGACATGACAAGTTTCGATAAGCAGAGGCTGGAATTAAAAAAAAATCTAAGCCTCTTGGCACAACAACAATAATGTATGGAGTGTGCATTTTAGCCAGGACTCAATACAAAACCACAAATCAGCCTCGGAAACAAGGTCATTTGAGGGCAGGAAGCGGTTCCATTATGGCATTTTCTGGCACATAGCAACAGGCGAAGTAACACAAATGAATTTGAATTGGCACTAATACTATATAAACCACATCAGAAATCATTAATGTATAAATATCAAGAGAAAGGGAATCAAACCTAAAAAGGAATATGCTATCCCTTCTTAAAAAGGTCCAGTGTGTAACATTTAGGAGGATCCACAAACAGAAATGGAATATACTCATAGGTATGTTTTCACTACAGTAAAATCACCTGAAAATAAGAGTACTTTTTTAGTTTTTGTTACCTTAGAATGAGCATCTATGGGGAAGCGGGAACTCCAGTTTCTCCTACACGCTTGGAAGTCTGAGCTGTATTCAAATGGTTGCAATCTGCAACTTCACCGCTAGATGACACAGAATCCTACACGCTCCTTTAAAATATAATGACAACATTTTGAGCTGGCTATTGCCCCAAACCATTAGCGTGAGTTTGTCCTAGAACATCCTCCATTAGATCACCTTCTGGATCACCACAGTGGTGCAGTCATGAGCCTGTGTGTCAGAGGTTAATGACAAAAAAGTCACAAAGCGATTCTGGATGTATGCACTCGAGACTATGACAGAATCATGTGGTCTGTCGTCTTTCTGCATGCCCCTGTTTGTTTGTCTACTGTATCTCTCTTTCTCAACAAGGCTCCTCTCACACAGACACAGACACAGACACAGACACACACACACACACACACACACACACACACACACACACACACACACACACACACACACACACACACACACACACACACACACACACACACACACACACACACACACACACACACACACACACACACACACGACATGTACAGGCTTGCCACCTCTGATTCAGACATGGAAGCCAGCAAGAATTCCACTTGAGATGAGAGAAGAGACATTTCGCTTTAAGCTCATGCATAGGTATACACACACACATGCACACACTCAGAGAGAAACCTCACTGGGACTCACAATTCTTTCAATAAGCTATACAGTATGTTTACTTCTGTCACTGTAAAAATAGTAGTAAACTGATATTTGGTGTTAGAAAACACTTCAGGGGAAGAACGTAATTTATGTCCTGGAAAAGCATCTGATTTTATTCCCAAATAGCTGATGTGGATGCATGATATAACCGGTGTAAACAAAAAGCGATCTCTGCCCCACTGCCCCAGAACACAAATCACCTCGTCTTCAAGCTGATGAAAAAATTCTCGCACAAACACTCCGGCGCAGCCAGTTAGCATGACTCAGCAAGCTGATGTGCAGTATGTTTGCATGTGACGGGGCAGTAGGTGAGGGTCGGGGGTGGGGTGTTTACTGTAAAAATGCAGTAGTGAGCAGCACAATTATGCTGAGCTATAGGCACTGTGAGGCTCGGCCTGTCCGGCCTGGTGTTGTGATGCTAAAAAGGCTAGCACACTCTGATGGAGCACGGGGGTATAAATAGCAGCACTGCATCAGATGACTTTCTATAGCTATCGGCTTTGCTTTTCTACTGTTATATTTTGGAGCCTGCGTAGATCAATTTAGTAGAAAGATATAGTAGCCTGGTTTATAGATGAAAGGGCTTAATGTTAACATACAGGAACACTTCACTATCACTTGCGGTGGTGGTGTAATTGTACCACACTGCCTCTTAAGTCTAGCACACTTCAGAATCACATGTGAAAAACCTTCCTTTCTCCATCCCCTGCAGTTTCAACATTCCTCTCAGCCTTTAAGTTCCATTTTTCTTCTACTCACACTAGTTGATAGCCCTCCATTCTCTCCCTTTGTCTGAAACTACCCTGCCACCAATTGTCTTTCCCCATTTTTTTTTTCTGTCTCTCTGTGGCGGTTAGCGTACAAGTGTCACATCACATCAGCCATGTCGGGCCCCGCAGTCGACAGGCCATTCTGGTGGAACGGATTGTAGCTGTGTGTAAATTGCTCTACACACTTAAAAGAGACTCATGCATATTGTGAATTTCCCTGATTGACGCCTTCTCCAAAATGAGGTAACACACAGGCGGTCAGGAGAGTGCTGTCTTCTTATTACTGCATTCACACAAGGATGTATGAAATTGTCAAACCAAACACAAATATTGCATTTATCATATTGCTACTGTCTAGATTAAAGTGATGGCATATAATGGCGCCCAGCCTTCAAGATCCATGAACTAAGACTTAATTGCCCATGCATGGATGGGAAAGGTGGGATTAGTGTAAAGTCTCTAGTGTAAACACAGCCGAGGCTGGGACTTGGCTCTCACTTTTCTTTGTAAGCAGAGTCAAACCAAGCAAGCCACAAAAGAGGGTCATGAGGTTCATAATGTTACATGCAGAAATGTCATATGACTGTCACAGTGTCGGGACTATAAAGAAATATCAGCTAAACTCTTAGCATGTAGCCAACTTTCACGCGAATGCAATAAATAAAACAGAATGCCTTGAAATGAAACGATTGATTCTCTCCAGTAATGTGTTATTGAACCATTGTGTTCCTACTCTTGGAGCTGCTCTCATGGAGTTTCGTCAATAGAGAGAGGCTGCGGGGCAAATAGCATGTGACAGAGGCCACACATGATCAGAAATAAGGGCGGTGGTAAAGCAAACACAAAACCTACACAAATATGCAAAGCTTAAATAAACACATGTCCAAGTTCTGCTCAAGTTGACTTTATAATATAGCGCCACAGTAAGCTACTCATAGGCAGAGCTATAATTTCCAGAGAATCATAAGGACACTAAAAACTGTAAAAATAATGGAACAGTGTATGTGGTGAAATTTGTTTGATTATCATTTTATGAATAAGTGTTCAAATGTAACGGAGATGCCTGTGACAACTGCAAGGAGGAACTATATTTGACTGATTAGATGACAACTGTTGTGGCTGACTACTCCTTTTATGCTGGTTAGGTGAGGAACTGGTAGCCAGAATGATAATTACCTGTTTCAGCCTGAAGCAAGGAAACATGAAGAACTTTGCTGTTGATGCATGGACTCCATAATCCTGCTTATGGTGTTAAATGCTGGGCATTCACATGTCAGGGTGAACAAGGTAACCACTTCTAGAGTTACTTTCCCATAAACATCATATTTTAGATATTCTTGGCAACTTCTAGCCCACTAAACCATTGTTCAAGTGCAAAGGTACTTGAGTATGATTGCAAGGTGCTGTATTAACCTTTCATAACATTACTGAAGAAAATGTTCGTCACTACTTGATTTGCGTTGCAATCACTGTATTGTAGTTTTGCAGATTGCCGACTGTATGGAAGAATGAGAAATGCAAAGAATGTAAAAATAGTAGAGAAAGGTAGAGCAGAAGATGGAGGCAGGGAAGGTAGACTTAAAAGATAGAGACTGAGAAAAGAAGCAGAATAAGAAAAAACGGTCAAAACTACACAAAGAGTAATGAGAAAGCTAGGAGAGGGACATATAAGTGGTGGGAAATAGAAATCTTTACTCTGGCTCACAATAATTGGAGGGAACGCAGCCCTGTTGCATCATTGCTGCTGCTGGTGAAACTATAAGCGATATATTCAAATATTGTTTCCTTTTGATCAGTCACAATGGTCAAATACTGCTGAGCTGCTCTGATATTCCACCAATAAAGAAGCATATGATTTATGCTTTCAAATGCCTTTTTAATTCTACCTTAACATAAGCTGCAAGCTACATTGTCCTCTATGCAGAGCAGATTTCAGATGAATCTTATCTTTCACAATGGCTAACTGGCGCATATTTGTACACATCAAGATAAAACAAGAAAGACATATAAACTACTTTTATGACTTTTAGAAGGAAGCTATACTGGTACAACTTAATAACTAACTGAATGATTTTTCTCTTAACTTATTCTTACTTTTGATTCTTACTGCCAGCCTCGGGCAAAGTTCATAGGCTGAACACTCTTCTATGTGCAAAAATTAGACAAAAATGTTATATGACCTTATATAGTGAGAGTTGTAGAGACATACAGACTCTACAAAATTACCATGCAACTCCACCAACTCCAACTATTGGGTTACAACCACCAGGTTGAGAACCACTGATTTACTGAACCATAAACTGTAGGCTAACGTGAAAACAATGGATGCAGATGTCAAGTTCATTTAAATTTGATACGACGCCGAACTGTACAGCTTGACTCCACCCTTTTGCCTCCATCTGTCCCACCCTCTTTTCCTTTGTCCCGCGTGCAGACTAAGCGGTCATTCTATTTTGGGAGTGCAGTGAAGCTTTTCAAGGTATACAGTGTGGAGTAAATTAGAATGACAAGGACACTGAGGGCTCTTTCCTTCATCATCTCGCCCTTGCTCCGTCCCTCTCATCTTCCCCTCCCTTCACTTTTGCAGACCTCCCTCTGCACTGGCCAATTACTGCGACCAAAGAGGCTTTTAGGGATCCATCGCTCAGACCAGAATATGCATCAACTGCACGGCCAATTGTTAGGATGCTATCAAAAAGTACCCTCCCTCCCATTCTTTACAAACTAAGAGAACATTCCCACATAACTAATTATTTAAACCTTTGCTGTGCAGGGAGAAGGTCACATCAACAGAGAGGATTCATAGAACAGAGAACATTACAGCCTCTACCCACCCCCCCAAACCCCCCTCTGTCGTTATCAGATTATTGATTAGCAGTAACGAGGATTAAAATCTCAGAAAAAGACACATGCTGGCAGACCTAAATGAAAATTAAAGAGTTCACTTCAAGGGTAAGGAAGGCTGGTAGTTGTTCTGTAATGAGAATTTATCCTGACAATGGCATTCAGTTTAATAAATGTTAGGAGGTCACTGCACCACAATTACTCTTCTTTTAACTGAATGCTACCCTCAGCTAGAGACAAGTATTAAAGTAGAATAGCCTTTTGATTAGGTGTGTCTGGTCGTAATGAGAACACCAACAGTGGGAGGATACTAAAGATTAAGAGTGGGCAGCATGAGCAAAATGAATATTGCAAATATACACAGCATTTTCATAATACAATGCTGTTCAAAAGCATGTGATAAAAATGCACATTTATCACTTTCTTCTCAATGGTTATTTTGTCTTAAATTACAAAAAAAAGCCTATATTTTTAAGTATTAAATTACATTTCCTTCAGGGTTTTTTTTAACAATGTTTATCATGTAATATAATCTATAATGTAATATTTACTCAGCTGGAACAAGGAAAACGTCTCCTTACAGTGCAACAAAAGCTGCTCCTTGTTTTTAGACATGTAGCCAAGTCAGTCAACCAACGAGTTTGGCCAACAAGTACATCGTCAAGTAACCATGGAATAGGTCTACACAAAGCTCAACAAGTACACTGCTGCATTACTACTGTGCCATTCCTCATCAGCACTTTTGTTCTGTCTAACAATGAAATTCAAGGATTGTCTGCAACAAACCAAAGCAACAACTTGCTCTCAAAGGCCTCAAGCTAAATGTCTCTGCGCCAAGTTTATCATTGGCCTCAAAAACAGTAATATCAGTGAAAATAAGTATTCACATGTCAACTGACTGTTTGCCAAAACCCCTCCCAGGAACAGGGATTGCTCACAACCATAACTAGACACAGCAGGTCAGTCAGGATGTGGATTATTCAGCATGCCGTGGTATGCATGGGACTCCAGTAAGAGCAATATAGTGTTTGGAGTGTCATGTTAAAAACTTGTTTGGTTTATGGCAAGATGCAAAGGTTAGCACGCCCAGCTAACTTATTACTACCTACAGTTGTAACCTGCTCTTTATTTGGGGAAGTTTACACTCCAGCAACTTCAACCTAACTTACCTGAAAAAGCTGGAAACATTAAAAAGCCAGTTGTTAATCGAAGGTCTAGAAATGCGGGTCCTGCTTTTGGTATGCTTCTTTGTGAAATCTAAGGCCCATTGTTTCTAAATGTACTGCAAATTTCGAGCGGTAAACACTGCCAACATTGTCATCGTAAACTGCATATGTGCTCTGCTACAATGGAAAGTTTGACAGGCGTAGCAACAATAACAAAGAGGCTTTTATTTGAGAGATAAAGACTTACTGAGGACGTAGAGGGAAAGGGTGATCCCTGCTAGGCAGAAGCCCTCAAAGAAGCGCAGGGTGCTGAACATGGAGGCGTTGACAGAGAAGGCCACAGTCAGACCAAACACCAGCATGAACAGCACCGATATGATTAGCACTGGGTGGCGGCCAAACCTATGGATGTAAGGTAAAAAATTATATTTAACTTTGGACACCTTCAATGTGAAAAAAATAGGTTTCAATATTATACACCTGTACATAAGACTTTATGTTGTGCAAGAACTGAATTCTTACCAGTCAGCAAGGATTCCAAACACCAGGTATCCAAAGATGGATCCCACCAACAGAGAAAACTTTGCGATGTGGACTTTCCATGCTGAGTTACACACCAGACTCCACTGTAGAGACAAATAAACCAGACATTAGTTCCCAGAAATGTATGCTGAGTAAAAAAAAAGTGGAAGTGAAAAATAAATATTTGAGAAGGACATATTTCTTACTATTGACTCTTAGTCTCCTCTAGGTCTGTCTTATTTATGGTGCATTATTACCACTCAAAACACACAACACTGAAATGTGAGAAGGGTACAGTCTGTAATAGAAGGGCTTCCTGGTATTTCATTGAATATGAACACTGACATGATATGCCACCAACAAATATCTTTCCTTTGTTAATTATTATTCCAGACATTATTTTACACAGAACATACTGTAAGCACTTTGAAAAAAGTATTTGCTTATTGTTTAACTATTAGTCTTTAGGCTCAGTGTTCCCAAAAAAAAATCTTTGAGAATTTATCTAATGGAGTAACTACTTTTTATTTGCTAATATGTTATTAGCTAATGTGGCACAAAAAATGAGTAGTCTTGAAAATAGTGATTCTGCAACCACTAAATGTACAAATTTTTTGCAAACCCATCTTAAAAACATCTTAATCAGGTATTCAGCTATCTAGACAATACTTTCCTGAGTCAGAAATCACTGGTTATACATGATGTGACATTTCTTTATTTCCTTATGCCTTCTCTGCTGTGTGCCAAAATGGTACACAGCATTTTGGTCAACTGCCCGTTTTTATTTTCATCTTTGACTGAAACTCTCCACCCCAGTAGCAGAGGGATTCCTAGATTGCAAACAATGCAGTGTGTGCCTGCTTTTGAATGAATCAAGCACACCCTGATTATTTTTTTCTTCCCACAGCAGCAACAAGTTAATGCAAATGGAGAGAGAGAGAGAGAGAGAGAGAGAGAGAGAGAGAGAGAGAGAGAGAGAGAGAGAGAGAGAGGGGCAGCAGGAAGTGTTCTTATGCATGTGAACTGCTTTTAGGAGGCACTTCACAAAAAGATATACCCAACCCTGCAACTTCGTCTACCATGGACAATATAACTTAATGCTCCTTGTAGTGTAGTTGAGGAGAAGAAGATGAATTTCGGCGAGGAGGTGGATATTAGGGGTCTATTTGGCACCATATGCCTTCCAGCTGTCTGTGCTGACACAAGCAGCAGGAAGGAGCAGACAGGGGCGTTGTAGCCATGCCAGGTGCATAGTGTTAGGGAGGCTGTTTAACACTGACTTCAATTGTCACTGACCTCATCTATAAACCAAATATCATATAGTTTAACATTAAAAATATATTTATTTCAGCTCAACCTTATCTTGAAATACAAAGTGTTGTTTGTTCTTACATTTTTCTAACCTCTCATAACCTCTGCTATGGTGACCTGTTCAGAATGGAACGCTCCAGGATTACCGAGAGCCACCCGGCCATCACATGATCCAGGCATGCCACTCATTCATGGTTTCAGTATCGATGTCAGCAGAGAAAAAGGCAGTGGGAGGCAAACAAGTTCCTGTTGCGCAATCACCGCACAACCAAGGGGGTTTAAAAAGCTGAAGTTGCCCTATCCCGAGACTGTGACAAACTGGAATATACACTGAAATGATACTCCGAGTCTGCGATTATGCAAACACTGCACGGCCGGATGACTGCTTGGTGACTGTGCAGAACATACATCTGCGGGGGGCCACAGACAGATGACCAATGTTGTAAAATGCTAACATTAGAGCATTCCCAAGTAACATGCCAGAGACAATAAGCAGCACAAGTGCTAAGTGCTGTTGAAATGCGTGGCCAAATGGGCAGGGCATGGATGATTTTGACAGCCAAAGTATCATTAATGTGTTTTATTTAAAAGCATCAATTCACATATATTATTAACCAGGTTTTCTCTCCCGGCCAACACTCTGACCAAGCTCATACGCCATCATTAATGGGCATCCACACTGCTATTAGCTCAAGTGGAAAGAGATATGGACAGATTTTCAGCTATCGCAGAGCAAAGAAATCCAAGCAAACTGCAATTCAGTCCAAGCATTAGTCAAATCCACGCCGCTTGTCTGCTGCGCGCTTATTATTACTGCCAGTTGCTCTCTTGCTATTGTCTTACTCATTTGGGAGTAATGAATAGAAGTCACTGTGTAGAGTTGGGTTTAGACATGTGTGAATCTATTAGCTGACAGAAAATGCAGAACAATGAGGGGCCAAAAGCAAATCAGTTAAAATCCTAAGGTCGTCTGCCGACCTCTCTCAAAGACTGGCCACCAATGGTCAGTGTACACCAGCGAGTCTCATTAGCTCCGATGAAGACGCTCTCTACTACAGCTGCACATTTCTGCACTCGTTGAACTACAGAGTGGTGGAGTGGGGGGGGGGGGTTCATAGGAGGGGTAGCACGCGTGGAGGGAGGGAGTTGGAGAAAAGCACAGGAGGAGGGAGGAATTACAGATTATATAACATAGAAACCGAACATTCGTAGAGATGGAGAGAAATGCAAAGAATGGAGGAAAGTATGGGAAAGGATAGAAGGCTAAAGGAGAGAGGGAGAGAGATGCTTAAAAGCAGTTGTGAGGAGAAGGCAGAAAACACATGGAGAGACTGCTGCATAGTTACTGCCTAGCAACAGACCCTCGCCGTGGTTATCAGACTCTTTCTGCTTCCAAGTGCAAGTTTTAGCATCACTGCCTCAAGAAAGGGTTGAAATCCTATAATGTGGTTAGCTAGATGAGGGTAAAAGGGAAAGAACTATCTAAAAAGGAGGTTGAGCAAAAAGATAAATCTACACTATATATACACACACACTCACTTTCTTTTGCAGCTTTGTGCTAAAAAGAAGTCAAGAGGGAAACCATACACAGATATCTGGCGTTGCAGATATAGCCTGAGGGACTTACAGCCTGAGAGCATGTTTATATTATCTAGGTGTGACCATGTTTCAACTGTCATACAACTGACAAACATCCAGACTATACTACATGTCAAATGTAAAATGCGAACATGTTTGACACATAGGTTGATGGCATTTACATTTTCAAGTAGTGACAAAGTGGTGAAATGACAAACCTTTGTCCTTCAATCTATTATTCATTGCCTCTATTGTTATCAGAACCATAACTACACATCTGTCACCAAAGAGACCTGATATATATTGACAACCGGGCAACACTCCTAATGCCTGAATTCCATCACACTATCCTAAGACAAACTTAAACCCACGGCTGAGGGTCAGAGACCTCACAATGTCCTACCCCTCCCCCTGACAAAACAGCACTTATCAGGAACAAGCCTGCAGCACACACACACATGAAGCCTCAACAGAGTTTTATCTTTCGGTCACAAGCGTCTTTCCTCACAGCTGACGCTTTGAGTGGCTGTCATTGTGTGCTGACTAGGTATCTGCAATGGGGTCATCGCCTTTCGACAGCTGAGACCGTTTCAAAGTGTCCCACACTGATCCGGGGTCTGTGGAAGGAGCCAACCAGCTGGGTAAACAGTATGAAGGGACACAGATCAGAGAGGCCTGCATGGGTGTTCAACTACAGTATCATCTTTCGGATCTATGGGTGTGCAACCTCCAGCACAGCGATACTGGGTCTGGGTGTACCCACTAATGTGCTTTTACAACATATCTTCCTTATCTCTTACGTACAATACTCTAGCCTACATTCTAAGAAACAGAACACAAAAGTGGCACTGACATACACTGACATACAGTATAACTGTATACTGAAGTAGAACGGAAGCAAGTTATTGATTAGTCTCGATTATAACAGTTAACGATTATATTCATTATCGATCGCCTGATAAGCCCATTATTCCTCTCAATTATTAAAATAATCTTTAATCTACAAAATGTAAGATAATAGTTCCCCAAAGACCAACCCAACACTTTCAGATGATATAATATAATATAAAGATATAATATAAAGATATTCTGTTTACTATCACATCTAACATATAAGAAAAGTAGCAAATTCCCACCATTTAGAACCTGCAACCACAGAATTTTTGGCATTTTTGATTAACAAATTAGCAAAATAGTTGCCTATTGTTTTTCTGTTGATCAACTAATCGACGTATCATCTCAAATAAATAAATAACCTGCAACAATTTTGATAATCGATTGCCAAATACTGACTGTTTCCAGAGTCAAGATGTGGATTTGCTGCTTTTCTCACATCAACAATATAAGTTTTTTTAAATGTATTTTTTTGGCCTTTTACTGATAGTGACAGCTGAAGATAGACAGGAAAGGGGGGTGTAGAGAGAGGGAATAACACGCAGCAAAGGGCCGCAGGTAGGATTCGAGTCGTGGGCTGCTGCAGCAACTCCGTAGATGGTCACCAGCTCTACCAGGTGAGCTAACCGGGCGCCCATACATTATCATTTTAAACGTAATATCTTTGGGTATTAGACTGTTGGCTGGACAAAACAAGTCATCTGAAGACATTAATTATACATCTGAACTATATTTATTTTGCGTTCTATATTTGTGTTCTATCCAAACACCATTCTTTGATGTTTGTAAGTTTTACAAAAGGGGATTCCTAAATTCAGTTTTAGATGTTAAAATCATCATAAGTCCGTACGCGGCAAGTGTCTCTGATTAATATGCAAGAACCAAACTTTCACAGGGGATCGGTGTAGAGGTTAATCTTTGCTTTGAAGAGGTTCTCGAGGCCTTTTTTTTCGGTCGGTGTGTGCAGCTGCTATCCTGTCTGAATGGGAGCTGAGTAGGGTAGGTTGCAGAGAGACTATCTATCTCCGAGTAATGATACATTCTCATTTCTAAGGCTCAGTCCAATTAAGACGGACCCTGAGGAGAGCTTATACTCAATTAGGATGGGTCTCCACATTAACCACTTTGGATCCTTCACCACCAGCTCAACCTCCAACCGCCTCCATGAAAAGCTTTTTTTCTGTGACACCCTGAGATAGAAAGAAATGAGCAGATAAATGTATCCCTGTGCCACTGATTCTGGAGGCATAACCATGGCGCATTTACATGTCATTTACGTGTTTACCACGTGTGATATGAAGGGTTGGCAGAGTCGTTGGGGTTTGAATGTGTTGTTGGTACATTTTGACAGAGACACTACCACATTTTCCTCAGTGTTGGCACTCTGCTCTGCCTTTTAGGGATCAAATGTCACAGATAGCTGAGTGCAGTCATGTGCAGTTATGCCTATGCAATCCAAACACAGGGAGGAATGCTAAGTCATCACTTCCTGCTGTAACATCCCATCTTAGTTATCTGTGCTGTGGCGGACAGAAGAGGCCTTGGCAGAATGAGGGACAGGTTGTCAAAAGAGACAAGCTGGACACTCAGTCCTGCTTCATTTTTTTGGCTCCATTTTGGGATTCGTCTGCATGCCGTCTGATTCAATTTCTCCTGACGGTGACCTTGTCAGAATGCAGACCGTATGGGTCAGGGAAGACGAGCACAGCCAGAGACACTTTAACCAACTGCTCGGGCCTGTCACCGATCTGACGTGGTAGTAGTGTCAACATGACATTCTCTGTATGAGTGCAAAGGCAACACAAATATTAGCATCTACAGGTTACAATGCCAGCATGACAGGAGAGCCAGCAGCGTTTCAGTCAAAGCCTTCATATTAAAAACTTATGTTTGTTTTCTACCCATGAGAGAACAGACATTTCTTGAATGTTAGTAATATGGATACACCCAATCGATTCCCCCTAGCATATGACTTCATATCCAGCTGTAGGTTTTTCAGTGCCTCCATCCATTTAGCCTGGCTTAGTTCATGCAACCCCACCCCCCCAAATTACCCTGCGGACAGTAAATTAAATCAAGAATGAAACTTTCCACCCTTGGCTCATGGCTGCATTAAAAAGCTACAACTGCATTTTATATGCTTTATTTAGATGGGGACATTGTTGGTGATAAGCAGATGGGCTGTTGGCATTACAGTGGACACAAGCTCAGGGTGCCACAACCCCGTTCTACAGCACAGAGAGGCTTCAAAGCCGGGCTCCAGATCCAACTCTTTCTGATAAGCCTTTTGATCACGGCTTGCGTGCCAAACTCTTCAGAGCTGAAGATGTTGTGGATAAAAATGCAATTTATGGGAGTTTATCGGCACATCCATCCACATTTTTGACTTTTCCTAAGCCAATAACCGCACGCTGACCATTAATGCCTATTGATCTGTTCTGTTTATAAAGTCTTAATCGTGCTCTGTGATAAGTCTTTTCTTGGAAGATAAATCTCATTACCTCATCAACGTTAATGTCAAGTGTACTCAGAGAGCCCGGTGGATCAAAGTTTCATGCTTACCCTTCCCCCCCGCAAAAATAAAACTTGATATCTTGATATAAGCATGCAGCATCCACAATGGGAGAATGATAGGCATAATGAGATATAATAACCCTTCTTCCTCCAGCTAGCAGACTGATGGCTGGCCTATACTGTCTCCTCAGCCCGAGCCTGCACAGAAAGGAATACCATAACATTATGGTGATGTAATAGGAGGTAAATCCACACTCAAACACTAAAAGTGCCCAGAATTTAAGCCATAAGAATATCTCACTGGTGTTTGTTTAGAGCAGTGATAGGGCCAGTGCTGTTTGGCAAGGGCTGGGGGTTGCACTATTCTAGAGAGGGCACTAATGACCTTTGCTCCAAATCAAAGGCTCCGTGTTTATTATGTCCATTACGACAACCGGCAAATTCCACCAGCCCTGGCAGTTTTGCCCAGTGTGCCAATGGTGGCACCCCTCTGTGACAGGTCACACTTGTGTCAGCTGTTGCGATGACTCACTGTCACCAGGATGCAGGCTCTCACCTACACAAACATACTACTTTAAAGTGAGCCAATGTGTGGCTCTCCAGAAAACAGAAGCACCTCACTCAGCCAGTGTGCAGAAACGCATGCCTTATATGCAACAATGGAGGCATAACAACAACCACTATCCAGAAGCCTTGCGCACTATTGTATATGAACACGAGTGCGCTGCAGCTTTAAAGTGATATTCTCTTAAGGATGGGTGTAGTGTTGATATGTGCCAGAATCTCTCCCTCTCACTAATCGATCCTAAGAGGATCAGAGCGGATAGAGTATCGCATATGCATGACACAATATGATGGAGAGGATGCCCATCCTTACCTTGGTAACAACATTCTGCACGAGTCCCGTGTGCAGCTCGAAGGTCCACTCATCGCAAGTACACTGCATGTTGTGCGTGTCATTGTGGGTGCCGCCGTAACTCCCATTGGCATAGATATAAGCTGGCCGGGCGCTGGTGTTTTTGGGGCTGCCCAACAACGAAGAATGACCCGTAGTCTGATTAGTCAGGTTTGCCAAAGGCTGGACACATGTGCTGTTCGGCTGGGCGAGGAGGAAATTATCAGAGTACTGGCTGAATCCAATAAATATCGCCGGGATCCATGTCAGCACGATCAGCTGTTTCTGGTACTTCCCAAATCCCCCGAGGAATGGAAGCACGGCGCCGTCGATGCGTGTCAGCAGCCCCGCCGACGTGGTTTCGGGGGACACGAAGCCGTTCTCCGGTTGATGGTCCTCCGTGTCGAGCTGCACCACGGCCATTGCGGTCTCGCCGATAGATGCCTCCGTTGTGTAGCGAAAGCCGGGGTTGCAGTGCTACCCCCTGTCGACTCCACAATGCGTCAGTGGCCCCAGCTCTGGCGGTGAAAGCCGTGCGCAGTCAATCACTGGAATGGAAATAAGACGCACCTCTTTATTATCAGGAAGCACTTCCCTCCGCCTGCCAACCCCCCACCCCCCACCACCACCACCACCCCCGTGCGTGCGGGACTGACCGCAAGCTCAAGCTCCGAAAACCCCCCAAAAAGAGGGCTGTTGAATGAAATGATGAGCAAATGGCGAGCAAAACTATTTCATGATCTTTTCCGTCGTCTTGATTCATTGGTTTTTTCTCTCTCTCTGTCGGTCAGCTGTGGCAGCCAGAGCCCTCGGGAGCGCTTCCTGAGGGAGTCACAGGTAACACACCTGCCCATAAAGGCAGTGTGCTGTTCACTCTACACCCAATATGGCCACCTGTAACCACTGGTCACCAGATTTGAAAGAAATTGCTCATTTTCGGTGCAGAAGTAGAGCAAAAAGTCCCTTATTATTAAAAAAAACAAACAAAAAACAATATTACTGTGATTTCATAATAATCAGTAAGAGGACACCAGTGGTTTCTGTTTGTTTTTCATTAATGAGCA
Organism: Dicentrarchus labrax; assembly: GCF_905237075.1. NCBI lineage: Eukaryota > Metazoa > Chordata > Actinopteri > Moronidae > Dicentrarchus > Dicentrarchus labrax. The sequence continues at coordinate 15,248,425 of NW_026136701.1, forward strand.
GGTTGTTGATTCTGTGTTACTCAGGCTCCCAAGTTGTGTGCGCATATATTAATAACAATTATATTCGAATAATAATAAAAATCAAGTCAAACCATAGCAACCGAGTTCCATAGCCTACAGAAAATAGGATTCCAAACATTTTGAAAGAAAATCACAAGAACCAGTATTTTGGACTCTGTGACAGTTTCCTAAATATTGTAGGATATATATGCTTAAATACAAAGATTTTAAACGCACAGTACTGATGTCGTGTCAACAGGGGGTAGGAAGAGGAGGAACTAGCCCTGGCCCCGCCCATTCCCGGAGAAAACAATAAAACACATACCATTTCTGCTTTAGATGCCAGCAATTATTTTTCTTCTTCTTGGTCATTTAAAGTTTCAACATTATATTGTATTTCATCCATAGTTGGAGTCTGAATGATTGAGAGCTAGAGAATGAATTTGTCTCAATATGCAATATGCACTGTTGGTAGCTATTTCTAGTGATGATTTTTATTTTATTCTTACACAATACCGGTTTATAATGCAGCAGAAAGGATTTGTAACTAAATATATAACTTGCTTTATTCAAGGATACTGAATTATTCATTAAAAGATCAATAATAAGATATTTTAAAAGGAGATTTTAAGCTGTCCAATGGTGGAAAATCAAATGAATTTCTCACTTTATAATAAGCCAACAGGTCTGCAGTTATAAATGTTAGTAGGGCATTAGTAATGAGCTCCTTATGATGATTTATCAAGCCTGGAGTTGTACATTTAATTTATTTATGTTCCGCTGATCTCCAGCTCTTTCCAGCAGGGAAGTGATTGGACTGAACATTGAGGGCTCTTGCTGATGAACTATAAAGACAAGAGCAAGTTATTCTGCTGGAGGGTAAACTGATGAAGCAACTGATTTTTTCACAACCTGGCAACCCCAAACATTTCCTTATTAATGGCCCTTTGCTAATCTAATAAAGCATTAATACATTATTTAGTACCCACTAATAAAGCTACAACATATAAACCCTTGTATGATTTGAATATGAGTATATTCTTATAGCAAAACATTACCATCACATGCTGTGTTAAACATTTGAATACACATAATTGACTCGATCAATAACAGATAAGATTATTAATTATCCTAATTTCACAATCTTTTGCCCACATTTGACTGAAATTCCACCACTCTTTAGTGAGATATATACATGATGTATTATTCTGAATATAATGACAGCATGTGTTCCCAAAACTACACTTTACACTTTCACTCAGATTTGAACACAGAGGTCTGGAATTATAACTATGATTATTTTGTGTTGTAACCCTCATTGTGAAGGATTTAAGGAAGCCTGATGGGAATTGGATGAACTCAACAATTATTTATGACAAGATAGAGTTCAATATTGGTCAGGTTTGATTTACACCCACCAGCTTGATTGCCTATATTTATCTGGTCATGTGATGGTAGACTCCTACTTCATCTACAGAACATTATGTTTAGCAATGCTTCACCCTCCTGGCCATAATGTGCAATTACATACTTTTTTTTTTAATTGACTCATGCTGTTGAATCGTGCACATTTAATTTGTATTAGCTTCTCAAATATATGTGGAAAATACATTTAATTTAGTTTTCTTTTTTTGTTTTTAACTGTTTGAGATTGTGTTTGTTTTTCTTTTTTAAGGATTTTTATGTGGGGGAAATCGCCAATAACAAAAACATTAACACATTACATTGGAGCAGGCGTTGATGTGCAGCTGATTCCAGCTCCTTATTTCATTTTCAAAAAAATGACACACATTTTAAGAATTAACATGCAACTCTGGTTTTACTGCCCGCATGGCAAGCATGACAGATCCTGGGCGGCCCCATGAATGATGACTGAGGGGCCCCTGAATGGCCCAAGGTGTTTCGTTGTGTCTTGTTACACACTGATGACCCCTGCAGGCAGACTGGAGCAACAGCACTGCTTTTGTTGTCTGCAGCATTGTTTATAATGTCATGTATTGTAAGTCTCATAATAAATGACAAGAGTATATATATAAAATGAAGCCGTCAGGTGCAAATCATTGACTTTCAGTGTGCTGTGCAACAGTTAATTCATTGATTATAAAGGTCTTTTGTAAAATAAATGGTCTCTTTTTTTCTTTTGCCTGCAGCTTTATTGTCTTAAAGATCGAAAAAACATTAATGACCGGATCTATTTTGATCTAGATCCTTTACAAACTTATCACTCAGACAATGGTTTCTTTTGTGGTGTGTGCAGAATATATGGCATTGGCTGTGTGCCAATAGAAATCAGTCGACCGTTGTACCGTCACACTATCTCACAGTGCTGTTTGTTATCATTTAAACCTGTATGTTCCACTCCCTAGCAACAATTTCAGGTGTGTCCAGGACCCACCCCTAGACATCGCTATGAGTCAGTGTGTGTGTGTGTGTGTGTGTGTGTGTGTGTGTGTGTGTGCGTGCGTGCGTGTGCGTGTGTGTGCGCGCGTTCTGTCTGTCTGTTCTAAACCAGTTGGTTACACATGAGGTGTAAAAAAGAATAAAAATCTCAGAGGTGTGCCAGAGCTTTCACTCTGCAGTGAGTAATTCGAAACTCTTCTGCTGTGAGAAGACGTAAGAGTCAGATAACAGCGTATGTATCTTTATCAGTGTTCTTATTCTCATTATTATCAATATATTCACAAATTTAGACTGTATGATAAAGTGTTAAATAAACACCACAGCGGGAAGTTTTAGTGCACTTTGGTTTCAAAGTCCAAGAGATAGACTAGTGCAGCACTGGGTGATTTATTCCCTTCGGGGGTTAATGTCAACTTAGATAGAGGGGGGAAAGCCATAAATTCATGAGCAGTGTACACACACAGTGTATGCAAGACCATACAACCCACTAATGCACAAATAAAAAGCCCTGAGTTTTCTTGCAGAGAAGCAAACATTGCAGAAGAAAAGGTGGTTGACAAAAAGCTCAAAATCACCGTGGAACACCTTCTAATTTTGTAGACGTTTTTCCCAGTCGAGAACTGAGGTCATGTCCTTTGTATTCTGGGGGATTTGAGAGGGTTAGTGACCTGAGGAGTTTACCTTCTACACTAATGCACAAATTCCTCCATATGTTAGACATTTAAAGGCTTTTCCTGGGAAAAAAACGCTCAGAAAAGATGGATTGGGGTTTTCTGGACGCAGGGTCTATTTACACTACATTGCATCCTCTTTTATTTACCAAATGTATTTTTGTTTAATGTAAAAACCTTACATGCGCTGAAGTTAATGATAGAACCACCAATGGTCTTGTAAAGCTGAAGAAACGTCTTTTTTTCAGTGTTGTTCTATGAAGCAGTGGAAAGTCTGAGGGAACTATCTGCATGTTAACAAGCTGCTGGGGAAACTCAGATCGGGACACAACATTAATAAGCAAGACAATGTTAATTGTCTCTGCAGTTCAATAAACCAGCTGTCAGGCTTTTTTTTTCACTATTTACTCAGAGAATAATGATGTCAGTGTCAGTGTCTGGAAATGATATCATATGTGCGTCTGCAAGTGGTCTCACAGTCACTGTGAATCACTAGACATTGTTCATGAGAGTTAACCTGCTGCTGTCCCTGCATTGCTTTTGATTCATCACAGTTAATTCCCATGAAGTCAGACGTCTCAGTGCATCTTTCCAGGTGTCAGTTTGGTGTGACTAACACATGCATGCATGAGTGACAAATTCCCTTTTCCAGCAAAATCTTCTGACCTCCTCACTGGATTTCAGTCCAGAAAGCAAACATTAAGTTAAATATTTACTCCCAAGCTAAAGACACAGACAGCGAAAGCTTTTTATTTTCTCGTCAAAATGCCCCATGTACAACTGGCTGGACAGCATAGGTTAAATGGAGACATAAAAGAGGATAAGCAGAAGGGTGGGTCCAGTGAATGACAGATGAGTATCACCAAATCTGCCAAAAATTAAACTCTCCCTTACCACACCCTACTGTGACCGCCCCGACGCTACCAGAAAGATCCTTATCATGAGAAATACAAATGTCAGCAGTCTGTGGAAAAAACACTTGCACAACAATCTTCATGTCAATTGTGTCTGTGGTTTTCCTATAAATAAGGCCAAACCCTCTCTGTCGGAGAGCTTATAATTAATGGCATGGTTCCAATTAATTGTCATTGTGTCATTATACAGTACAGCAAGGGTTCACTGTCCTACTGTTCATTGGTCTCTTTTGACACGAGAGCTGTTATTTTTTTTACACGTTCAGACTTGCAGTGTTTTGCTTGGAATATAAAAAAAAAAGCAAACACGTAATGCAAACCCACCCGAGCTTAGTGGGAAAGAAATGCAAGGTGTGTCTGCGAGTGGGTGTGTTTGAGGTTTTCAATAAATTCTCATAAAATAGGTGAGACTGTCATTGTACGTTTGAAAGTCAGTGTAGGTTCTCCAGAATTTTCAGCACAGACAAGTCATGTCGAGTTTACTTTCAAATACACGCGTTGAAAAAGTGAATGTGAGTAAGAAAAGGATAGTAATTATTAAAGGAAATTCTAATTAAGGGCGTTGGTTTCTTTAAAAGTCGTCAGTTCAGTTCACGGCTGCGTCTCCTCCTTGTCTCTCTCTGTCCTCACACTAATATGTGATGTAGATGTGTGTGTTCAATGGCTATAGCATAGGGTGAAAACACCAGAGGGCACAATATGTCAGCAAACTCAACTATTGTTTGTTTTCCATCAGCTGTAAAGGTAGCAGGACTTTGTTTTAGTATGAGTTACTTCATGAAGGTGGTCATTTTTGTTGCTATATCTTTTATATATATATATTTTTTTTCCCTCTTTTCTCATTTAACATATCTGCACAATCATATATTAATACATTTACACAAACTTGGGTAAACTGTTTACTCTTCAGACTTTTTTGAAACACCGCCTCACACTGACCCTTGGTATGTGTGACCCTCCCTACTCTTTCTTTTTATTGTCCTTCTAACTCCCTTTCACTTTTCAAAGTTCAGACACGCCTCCCTGTGGTGTGCAGAGGAATGGAGAGATAGTTACATAAGGACTGATTGAGAGAAAGAAAATGGAAAAATCATACTTGGTGTAACTTGTTTGTCAGCTTTAAGCAGAACTCTCAGATGGACTCTTTTTGACCTCAAGAATGTTGAACCCGGGATGAGAAATTCTTTGAGCAACCACTATACGCCACTCACTATCACACTGGGAATTAAATGTGCTGGCTGCTGTATTCTTTAATTCTTGTCAACTGGATATATGGCACTATCACTTGCCAGGCTTTAACTGAGTACACACTGATCCTGAAGCTATGACAGAAGAGGGTGGGGGGGGCAAATGAAGCACAAATGTGTTGGGGACACAAATCTAAAAAGAAATCACATAATGAATTTTTGATTATTTCTTCATGTGGCGAAGAACTGTGGTTCACTGAACCCTAAGGGTTGATAAAAACCACAGGGAGTTAATAATTATCAATGTAATGTATTCCTTTCCTTTGCCAGATGTTAAATTAGCAATTGAAATTGGAATTGGAATGCTCTTCCAAACACTGTATATATAAATGACTTTACTCACATTATATATTCACAAAATATGAGGTACACATTGCAACATAACCAGTTCAAAACATAACTTCCAGTTTCAACAGAAATGAGTCAATTTCTCTGACGTTATAAACTGTGTTTTAGCAGTCTGTCTTTTTGGCAAACTTCTTGTTATTAACCACCCTAATGGCAAAGAAACCTTATTAAAACGCTCTGTCTATAACTGAGCAATCAGAGGCTTTTGCAGAAAGAAATGACAGCCCCAGTACCGATATCACTCAGAAATGAGTGGAGTATTTCACAAACACAACAAGGTGTGGTTTCTATCCAAAAGCGACCAGCTTCCGTCTATTCACAGCAGTCCATTATCTGCGCAACAGGAGAGACGGGGGAGAAGTCTGTCCTGTATGGACAGCAGACGGACGACTAAACTTGTTTAAAACATAAAATCAACCATGAGTTTATACGGCTCTAATTCGAGACTGCCCACCATGGGCCAGAGAAGTAATTCGCGACCGGATTTGGCGAGTTTTAGACACGACGCGTTCGCCGGTGGAAACGGCTTCCAGGGGGATTACCAAACAGGGGACGGCGGAGGATACACCTACACCTCCAGCTTCTCCAGGACCTCCATGCACGGCGGGGGGCTCGGAGGACAGAAAATGCAAGTTAGCATGGGAGCGGGTGGTGGAATAAGGTAAGGACTTTGAAATCACCTGTTGCTTTTTATCGCGTTACGCACCGTTCCTGTTCGGTTTGCTTCACAGTATGGTCCGAGTGTGTTTGGGCCCGGGCCAAGAATCCCCTCACAGCAATAAGTGTTTATACCAAGAATATCAATAATATTTAAAATGTGTAAAGACCCTACCTGACATTAATAAAGGGTGATTAATACTTAATTAATGTTTCAGAGAGCATGGAGTGTATGACACAATAATATGTCCTATTTTAATTTACACATGAAAATATAACAACCATAAGGATTTAAATATATTTTATTGAAACTGAAAATGCCAACAACATTCTGTTTTTTTTTTTTTTACTTAACCATTTAGAACCTTTAAAACAATGCCCTGACTGCTGTATCAAAAAGTAATACCTAATATAATTCAACATAACATTTAACCAGCAATCAGAACATAAAATAATGCCAGCTAATCTCATCTTGAAAAACCAGATCAATGCCCACTTGTACTTGTATATCTTGCTGCTATAACCTCAGTCAATGAAATGGCCTCATGACCTCCCCAACCCATCTTTTGAACTCTGTTGGTTAGATGTCGCAGCAGTGTCAAGGCACTCTGTGAGCTCTATTTTAATGCGGGCACCATATCAGATCATGCCTATGCTGTTTTTACTCTTTTACACTTTTAAAGATTCTCTTGAGATCTTGAGATTCCCTTATGACACTTTAAAGACCAGCAGGTGTCTGTCTCAGTGGGAACCTGGGGAAATGTGGTGGGAACACAGGCAGTTCTTGTCACAGTGCCAAGATACTTCAACTCACTGCTGTCCCTCAAAAAAATACATACAAGACATGGCATGTACAGTTTCACAATTTTAAGATTCCCACCACAGTTTTTCTTGATTTGACCCACACCAAGCCCCCAGGAAGTGCGACATGCTCTTAAGCCCAACTGACATAGTGGCCAAACCGTGTTATGACAATTTCATGTAATGCACACTGGCCCAGACAACTTATATTGTGAATGAAGCAGCTTTAAAACGGCGGCAAAAATGTTTTGAGTGTCACAACCCCAACATTTGGAAAGTCTACAAGAGCTGCACAATTAAAACATTTATCCCAAATCGAGTTAGAGGACGGCTAAATCGAAAGTTAGCAGCCTGGTGTGCTTGCTCTATGGGCCAGACAATGCAGAATGGGTAATTCTATACCACAAAGTTTAACTTTTTTGCTTCATACACCACTAAACAGTGTCAGTACCCAATGCCAAACTTTTGGGAAATCTTGACCCACCCTTCTCTGGCTCTGATTGGCTAGTACTTGTTGCCTTCACTGGTTTGATTGTTTTCAGTTTAGGCATGAGGAGTGAGATTGGTTAGGGTAAGAATGCCAGGGTAAGCTATTCAGACGGAGGGTTGAATAGGGCGGGTCATGACTTTGCCATCCTGGGGAAAAAAAGGTCACATACATAGCTCATGTGCAACTCCTACCTGATTGGTACTGCGTATGTACATCTCTCTGTTAAGAAAAAAGGAAAGAATATGGCTCACCCATCTTCAGCTTTGGGAAAAAAAAGTCTGTTTAATTCAGAATGTTATTAAGACCTTTGACCCAGGACTGTGTTAGTGACTGCGCCACTTCAATAACACAGACAGGACTGTTGCAGAGGTTGTAGGCCGTCACAAGAACACATGTTTTGTCATCATTTCAAAAATTTTCCAGGTCTTGACCGCTTTGCTAAAAACATGATTGTCTAAGTCAACAAGGCATTTCCTGCAGAAATTTCAGTGTGAATGCTGCAAATGTGAAATGAATTGCCTGAAAATATCTTTAAAGCTAAAACGCATTGCACTGCACTGCTGAAAAATCATTAAAAGCCTACTGTCAACACTGGATTTTAGTTTTATTTATTAACAATAAAACAAAAATACTAACAGGAAAAGGCATAATTGTAATGTTATCTTTATAACCATTTTACTCCATTACCATAAAATAAAATAACACAGCTGAACTTTCTGTAAACCTATAGCACATGTCTTGAAGATGGCAGACATGCCCATATTTGTAACAAGAACAATGGCAAAGGATAACTAACAAGCTTTGAAAGTTCCGATCGCAACATAACTTAACCAGGGATTTTGCCCTAGCATGGTTTTTCCCACACAGGCAAGAGAGTGCAGGAACACAGCAAGGTGTGGTTTCTCTCTAAAAGCAACAGTCTCTCTTTCTCTTATAGAAATCTATTATCTGTGCAGCAGGAGACAGGAAAAGGTCCTCTGAATATCAAAGCAGACGAACCAAATACTTTTCTAAAACATAAAACAAATCCGCGAACATAAGTATGCACGGCTCCAAATCTAAACTCGCCACCATGGGCTGGAGAACTCATTAGATACAGGATGCTATGGATTTCAGTGAAGACAGCGTCTTAAAAAGCGGAGGCAGAGTGTACAGGGAGTCCTTCCAATGCAGAGTACCGAAAGTGATTAGCACGGGCGCCAAAGTAGGGGGAGGAATGAGGTAAAAACTTTGAAGTCACTTGTTGCTTTTGAATGAGCTCACAGTAGCCATTAAATGCACATGTACAAATGTGACGTACAGAGCAGGAACACGTCGATGGTAGCTGATATTCTAACCATAAACTACAAATGGATTACAATTCTTGAAGAATATGTCAGGTTTGTCCAATCAACGCCATAAGAACCAATCTGGGTGATGTTTAAGAGGATTCAGTTGTCCATACTTACACCATAAAAGAGAATGATGTCATTAAGCTGATTCTAAAAAGGCCACACTTACCATTTAATAGACAGGTAAAGTCTATGACTGTTGTAGGGCTAATTGCACCCACAACAACATAAAGTTGTTATTTCATCACTTTTCCTAAGATGTTTGTCTAAGTAATCCTAGTTGTAATACTCCTGATCTGTTGCCCAATGTAATGAATGAGAAGAGAAATATTTGCACACACCCCTAAAATGTCGTCAGACTACTATCATTCATCATGTCGTCAATGTCTAATGTTGTAACTCTGATGTCAGTGATCTGTGCCAAAACTTTGTCCTTTTTTTCAAAATTTCTATATAAATGCTTAACTTGTGGTGACCAAAGGTTAAAGTTAAAAATTTTAATGAGGATATGTGGATGGGCGAAGGGAGCGAGAAAGTGTCCTCTGTTCCACATTACCAAACTTGTAAACAATGAATGAGTGTGTGTTGGGTTAAAAATACAAGATTGTAAATTTTAAAGGATTATTCCTCATCAGAAACTACCTTTTCTTTCTTCAATGTTCACACATTATTGTTGTTATGCTGTTCATTGAGAAAGTTCATTTAGATCTGATATTTTCTGTTTTAAAATGACATCACATTTTTGCTTCTTTTTTTCTTTTTTTCTCATGTGTAGTCCGCAGGCTATTCAACAAAAAGCTATGTACCTGACAAGCCAGTGTCAAGAGTACCTGCAGAGAGTAAAGATGATTCTCCAGTCTGTAAGTGAAGCACACAGATCATACCGAACATAACTGATATCAAGTTGCTTTTATTTTCTTCATTTCTAGTGGTAAAAAAAAGCAAATATTATCAGCAAAGAAGTATAATTTTGCAGGTGGCAAGAGTTCAGTGTCTGTACTGTGTGATTTTATAGGGTGGTCCAGCTGTGGAGGCTGACAAGCTGCTGCACATGGCTACAGAAACCATGGAGCAGATGAAGCTCTGTGGCAGAGACCTGCAGCAGATGCGTATACAGACTGATATCTTCAGAAAGTAAGACAAGATGCAGTTTGTGTGTGTGTGTGTGTGTGTGTGTGTGTGTGTGTGTGTGTGTGTGTGTGTGTGTGTGTGTGTGCGCGCAAAATGCGGGCATGAACACATGTGAGTTTGTGCGCTCCTGTCTTTGCATATTTGTATTTGCATGTCTTCATTCATGAGTAATCCTTATAATAGCTTTGCATAAATATGCGTTACTGGGTAACCTTAGTTAGTTACTTAGTTAGTTAAGAGTTAAATTCTGAACATTCTTCTCATTCAATTCCATTTGCCCAGCCGAGTGTGCCCTCGGAAGATTCACAAAGTATTTTCCTTTTTTGTACAACTCCACAGTGTGGACCAGTTCCAGCACATGCATGTTGCTTTGCAACAGCAATTAGGTGCTGGTATGACCATAAGACGGAACAGAGGCAGTGTGGGCTCCCTTGACGGGGGGAGGGTCTTTAATGATGCCATAGCCTGGATTGCCCAACAAAAGGTAAGCACTTCATATTTAAGAATGTGGTATCAAACACAACAAATACACATGATATTGTTAAAGTCAGTATTAGAATATTTTTCCTTCATTGGCACATATCACCATATGGTAAATGTGTGTAGAATCACAAAACCTTTCATTTAAAGGTCACCCACAATAGATGCACATTAGACTATGGAGGATTTTGTCTTAAGAATATGTTTTTATATTGATATAGTTTATGTAGTTTGAAAGTTAAAAAAAATTCTTCATATTCAGTCATCGATCAAACTGGGATCACCATGACTAACAGTCAATAAAAACGACCAACTCTATTTCTTTCCTTGTTGTTCCAACTTTGAACCAAAAGTCCAAAAGTTAAAATATTGTCTTCCTCCCTTTGCTGGGGACCCCCTACAACCTACTCAAGGACCCCCATTGGTCTCCAGACCCCAGTTTCAGAACCAGTGACATATAAAATGATAAAGATGTATGTTTCGTTCAATAATCTGTGTTCCACTATACCGTGTACCCTTCTGGGACAGAACCGTTCACAAATTTCATGGTAAAACTCTGTGCCCATAAGTTTTTTACTTGTTTGAGCAGTGTGAATAGTTGCACCTGCATGTGTGTGCATGCCTGTACAGGGGGCACCGTTTGTTTAATGTGGAGGGAGGGAGGGAGGGAGGGAGGGAGGAGGAGCGGATGCACTTACCCTATCACTTATTCTGACCTTCTGTAACTGAAACCATCTGGACACACTGCCAAAACCTGATCCGCGAGTGAAAGAGACCAGGAGAGGTGCAGAAGGATTGAAACAAAGAAAGGAAAGAGCCCTGCCATTTGACGAAGAAGACAGAGAGAGAGAGGGGAAGGCAGAAAGAGATGCAGTGGGGGAGTGGGAGGCAGATAAAGACGCTGTTGAGGCAAAAAGAAAAGTAGAAGTAGAGTAGAGTGTGAAATCTGACACTCTCCACTGAGTCAGTGGTTATGGGACAGGGCAGTTCAGCAGATCTTTCACATGCTCATGGGAAAACGCCCTTCTACTCTCTACCTCTCCAACCCTCCCACCCAACCAAAAAACACACCCTGTCATTCTGTCACCACTTCAAGCCTCACCCTTGTATACCGTCATTCATTTCCCCCCCCCGTCATCAGATAGAGAAACACTTCTGCACATATTTTCATGTCTCAGTCATTGTACTGTAGGTATTGCCCTTTATAAAACTCCAAAACTGGGAACATATCACCTGATGACCTGCTATCTCTACTGCTTTTAAGTCTTCCTTTCAGCCATAGTACCTACAGTCCAACATTAGCTTTGCAGTGTCTTAACAGTCATGTCGTGTCTGTGTCTGTAGCTTCAGCCCAGTAATGATGAAGGAAAAGGGAGTGGTGCGAGAACAAAAGCCTTGTGAGAGAAGGGAGAGAGAAAAAAATGTTTGGGTAAAGAGCTGGGACTGGCTAAAGTCAGTTTACTGGCAGAGCTCTTATCAAAGCTGAGGGCCACGAACAAGGGGGGGAATAGTTGGGATAGTTTCCTGCTTAATGTTCTTAATGATTATATGCTGACACCTAGAGGAGAAAGAGGCGAAGGACACAGAGTTAAGGTCAGGGAATTAATAGTGAGGAGAGAATAGTGTTATCTGTTAACATGTAGAATTATGTTGCCTTAAAGAACAAGGATGTCTTACTGTATGTTTTTCTTATTGTCAAAAAAATCAAACATAAAAGACAATGAGAGTCCTAAATGTGTATTATTTTGCAGCTCAAAATAGTCCCCAACATATACACGATTTGCTCCTGTTTGTCTGTTACTCCAAGGTGTTTGAGAAAATCATTGAGCTTTTTCAAGAAATTAAACAATGTCTTTGTGACCTGGTTTTAAAGATCTACGTTAGTAGGAATTAATAGGCTTAGGCCCAAGTGCCAGTGACAGGGTAAGGTTGTTAGCCGGCCTTATTGCGTCATAAAGAGTTAAAATAAAATAAGTTATTTCCCTTCAGTTGAGGTTGATTTTGATATTGTAATTGTGTGCAGTTATTGTGTTTTAAAAGGTAATAAACTGTGATTCTAAACTGTGATCCTGCATCTTGTAGCGCATGATTGAGACAGCTCCATGGGGAGATGACTCCGCCACAATAGAAAAGCAAATCATGAGCCACAACAAAACCCACAGCTCTATCCAGAGGAGCCAGGAGGTCGACCGTGCCAGAGACGAACTGGTAAGTGACTCTGAACTGTTTAAGCCTAATGTTTATTCTTTATATATTGCATTTGCTAAGAAGGATGACCATCTATAAATTCAGTGTACAGAAGCCTAATAATTATCTTATTATTATCTGAGCAAAAAACATAATTTCTTTTTTTAGAGCTCGAAGGGCGACAAGTACAACCTCTCCATGTTGGAACAAGAATGGGACAGCCTGCAGGTAGAACCAAACTACAAACTTTACAAAAATGTTCATGAGTTTGTTAAAATCAGCAGCCTTTCGTGTCCTCACTGTGGTAACTTTGTATTAAATTCATAAATGCACCTTGTGTCTGTGTCAGAACATCTCCCACAACCGCGTGAGTCAGCTGCGTGAGCTCCAGAGCATCATCGAGGAGATCTCCCGAGCAATCATGTGGGTGAATGAGCGAGAGGAGGAGGAGCTTGTGTTTGACTGGGGAGATAAGAACATCGATCAGTATATTCCCAAGAAGCAAGAGAGCTACTCAGTAAGGCTGAACTTTTCTCCTGGTTGCATGTTTCTGTCTCAGTTTATTAATGTGATTTTATGTGTTTTTATTTATTTTATCATTAAAAATTGTACTTGCATATGTTGGCTCTCTGAGTCCATAGTGTAGCCTTTTGGGTCCCTTACTTTCTCTTGTCCTGGCAGAGGATGATGAGGGACCTGGAGGAGAAAGAGAAGGAGCTGAACAAGCTGAAGGTGAAAGCAGATGGACTCATGAACAACCACCACCCTGCCTCAGATAAGATTCAAGTAAGGTGTTCTGTTTTTTCAGAGTATTTACCGAAACAGGTTATTCTGTGGCTTTGTTCTGATGACTTTCTGTGCACCCATAGGCCTACATGGACACCTTGCAGACCCAGTGGAGCTGGCTTCTCCAGATCACCAAGTGTATCCATGTTCATTTAAAGGAGAATGCTGCCTACAGCCAAGTAAGTGCTCGGTCCTGCTCTTCCTCTTATAAAAAAAAGGGTCCTGCATGTTTTCATGTGAACACTGATCAAAACTTTTTTCTGCTATCTTCAGTTTTTCAAGGAGGCCAATGAGACCTACGCAAAGCTGCAGAAGGAGCATGAGACTATCCGAAGCAAGTTCACCTGCGACAGGAACACCCCACTGGATAACCTCACTGAACTCCTGAAAAACTTAGAGGTATGATTACACTCTGTTACGTCTAGGACACAAGTATTTTCCTGCAGGTGGGAACATAAAACACATGGCACAAAACATGCTTGGACTATTTGTTCTCTTAGTAGCATGGTTGTCTCAACAATTTGCATGACTGGTTAACTGGTTAGGCCCGTTTCAGAGAGCCTAAATGGAATGCTTGTAGTTGGTGTAGAGTTTTGAACTTCAAATAATGTAAATACTCAGTTAGAACCACTTACTTTTGCACGTTCACAGAAAGAGAAGGAGCGAATCGTGGAGAATAAGAGGCAGGTCCAAAGTCTGGTCAACAAATCTAAGACCATTGTCAGGCTGAAGCCTCGCAACCCAGATGAGAAGAGCAGTGGCCCTACCATGGTCCAGGCCTTGTGCGACTTTAAACAAGACCAGGTGGGATATTTGCTCTCTCTCTTTCTCTCTCTCTCTCTCTCACACACGCACACAGGTATAGAGTATGAAGTGAAATATTACAAGTATATTTCAGTGTATGTTCTGTTTTGTGCTACAGAAAGGAATTTTAAAAGGTAATGAGGGCATCCTGAAGGACAACTCGCAGCGCAGCAAGTGGCTGGTGACGGGACCTGGAGGTCTGGACATGTTGATTCCCTCTGTGTGTCTGCTGATCCCCCCACCAAACCCACTCAGCATTGGCCTCGCTAACAAGTAAGAAACACTGAAAAACAGCCTTCCTTTTGTCTTGGTAATTTATATTTTCATGACATAGATATGGTGCCATGATACCAATATATATGGTAAGAAATCAAAAAGAGAAGCACATAATAACCGACATTCTGTTAAAATACAAATACAAAAAACAAAAAAAATTTCATTTATAAATCTTAATCTATCTATTATCATGTAGTGTTTGCATATTACACTTATTATTATATTACTTTTAGAGTGATTAATGGCTTTTTCTGGTCCCTAGGAATGAGCAGTATTATGAAGCCATCATGAGCATCTGGAACCAGCTCTACATCAACATTAAGAGTCTCATCTCGTGGCAATATTGCGTCAAAGACATCACTCACATCAACTCCCTCACTCTCAGCATGGTAAGATGTCACGAGAATGCAATTAACTTCACAGTTTAACTGTTTTCATACCAAGCAAACATGAATTTGATTCAGTTTGACCCTTGTCTATTGTTTTACAGCTGTCTAAGATGCGTCCGGAGGAGTACCGCAGTATCATCAAACGACTGGAGACCCACTACCAAGAGTTCCTGCGTACCAGCCAAGGTTCTGAGCTTTTTGGGGACGAGGACAAGAGAACAATCCAGGGCCACTTTGATAAAGCCCAGAACCACTATGACACGCTAATTATCCAACTGCCTGCTTACAGTGAGTGTAAAATTATCTTTACCATATCCCTAAATTGTCAGCCCACTCAATTTGCAAAAATACTGCTGTTTATTTTGCACTATAAATTGATATTATCCTAACTTTCCCGCAAACAATAAAGGGGAGGAAGTGGTGAAGACTGAAGTCCCAAATCAGGAGACTCCCAAGCCTGTGACTCCCAAGGTCCCCAAGGTCCCTAAGCCCCAGCCTCCTCCAGCCAGTTCTACCCTCAGCCTCACCCTGCTCAGTAGTCTGCAAGAAATTCGCCGCAGGCTGGAGCTGGCCGAGTTTGGTCTCACCAGTCATCTCCATGTTCCCATGGGGGACGACAGTTTGCATGAGTGCTCAGTGCACATCCAGAATCTGCAGGTATGAACGTTTTAATTTATTGTTCTATCTAATTAAAAGTGAGGTTTTTCTTTGCTATAAAACCCCATTTAATAAAATGATAAATATAGGTCAAATACAGCTGGAAATATACAAAATCCATCTGTGTACAGCTTTCCACAATAGAGCATTTTGTAAAAAAAACAAACAAAGCTAAACATTTTTTTTCAAACTTTGAGATACAATTGATTATGCAAAATTTAACTTATCACATATTCATATCTAGACTAGGCATCAAGATTTGGACTCCATTTATGATGAGTACCTGCGACTAAGAGAAAAGATTATGAAGCAACTGGAAGGGAAACCTCAAGACTCCGAGCAAGCCAAGTTCCTCCGCTCTGAACTGGAAATCATCAACCAAAAGCTTGGTAGCCTGCAGGGTCTCTACTCAGCCTACCTTCAAAGGTAAATTATTTTCATTCTAATTACATCACCTTTTTCCTTATCCCACAATGATGGAGTAGATACAGCACAAAATAAAGTAAGAACTGGGACCTGAAATTGTGGCCACATAAAGCTTTACTGATTATAGAGTAAAATGGCTTTTTTCTCATTAAATGTAGTGAGTCATTTTGCAAGTGTATTTAATGTACTGTGACTGTGTGTCTTTAACAGACTTTCAGCTCTTAAAGCCTTACTCCAGAGCCTTCTCCGGGCTGAAGACATCATTAAAGTCCACGAGGCCCGGCTGACAGAGAAGGAGACCACCTCATTGGACCTTCGAGAGGTGGAAAACTATCGGAACACGCTAAAGGTTTGACACACTTCCCATGTTTCGTTTGAACTGCAGTCTCTTGCTTTTCAGTCTCAAGACTTATAAACCAGTGTAGAACAATAGAACATACTTTTCGATGAGCTTATTAAAACTGATGCACAGTTGTATGTGAAATAACCTTATTGTATCCACATTAATGCATCAGTAATAATAATAACCCAATATATAATAGCATAATTCTCACATGTGCCATTTTTCTGCATTGTGAGTACTTTTGCTTGTGATTCTTTAAGTACATTTTACCAATAATACTTACTTTACATTTTCAATGAAAGACTTTTATGTGTAATGGAGTATTTTATTATTGCATTATTACTATTTTTCCTTAAGATAAGGACCTGAATACTTCCTTTACTACAAAACCGTAGGTATTTCCATTTGCTAATGAAGACCATAAGATAGGAATTTTCATTTTTTGTACACTGATACTAAAAAATCATATATACATACTGTCATAGTGCCCACCTCTAGAATTTTTAAAGACTTAAAAAGGAAGTATAGTTACATTTAAATCTATTTTGTGATTCTCTATTAAAGCAAATGAAGAGTGACCTGGAGCAAAAAAGAGACCTGCTGACGGCTATGGAGTCTGACCTTGCTAAAGCAGTGCACTGGAATGGTCAAATCTCAGATTCCTTTCACAAGTGTGATGTGGACTTGTCCAAGTACTCAGAGCTGGTGGGTCAGATGTCTGACCGCTGGCGCCGCATCCAGACCCAGATTGATAGCAGGTAGGATAGTCTGTACATGTGCATACATTTACAGACCACCTATGAATATTTCTTCATGTTCTCCGTTCGTCATTGCTGGTAACAACACTAAAAATACATTCATCTTTTGCTCTTCCTCCCACTCTTTCCTCCCCAGAGTGTGGGACTTGGAGAAGCAGGAGAAACAGCTGAATCATTATCAGCAGAGCAGCACGTCAATGGAACAGTGGATAAACAATGCCAGGAAACGCCAGGACACTCTTCAGGCGGTTAAGCTCAGTGACATCCAGACTCTAATGGATCACCTCAACCAACAGAAGGCACGTCTTTCCTTGTTTACATCAACATATTGTAGAGTAATAAGTAATAATGATATGATATAATACTGATAGGATTTTGAATGGGAAATATCCACCCTTTACACTTAAATTGAGAAGCTGACAGCTGTGAGCATTGGTGTAGGCGTGTGGATTTTATACATTTTATAATATAATTTGTTTGTTGAGTAACTGCTGCTTAAATAATTGTAAAATAAAGTAATGGTTGTCTTAGAAGAAGCACATATTGGACAGTCTGATGTCAGATCAAATCAATGAATTTAATGCCCCCTTTTCTGACTGCACAGGCTCTTCACACTGAAATTAAAGGAAAGAAGGAGAAAGTAGAGGATGTGCAGAAAAACGCAGACACCTGTGCCACCTCCATAAAGGTAGGCAGTTAATGTGCATTGTTTCATTTTTTTCATTTTAAAATATTTCTACACATGTTTCCACATTGATGAGCACAAGCAAGTACGGTACAAAACAATGAAGTTCATGTGTGTTTGTTTGTGTGTTTTCAGGACTATGAGCTGCAGCTGGCTTCCTACAGTTCGGGCTTGGAAACTCTGCTTAATATTCCTATCAAGAGAACAATGCTTCAGTCCCCCGCTTCTGTGGTCAGACACGAGGTATGAGTAATGGCTCTCCATTAAGTCGCACTAAACCTATTTTGCAGTTAGATATTATTAATACACTCAAGTAAGAATTATATGTTTATCATCTGTTTGATTAATATCAATTAAACAGTTATTTACTTTGTATTATGAGCTTGTGTAATTCAACCAATTTAAAGGTTAATCCTTCCCTGCATGTGTCGCTTAAATTTAATTAACACCTGATCATGTGACATCAGTATTCATCCACTTATTTTAACTCCATCAGGCGGCTGACCTCCAGTCCCAATACATAGAGCTACTTACCCGCTCTAGTGATTACTACAAGTTCCTTGGGGAGCTGCTGAAGAACATGGAAGAGTTAAAGGTAGGTATTGCATTTATAAAATGCAATTTAAGACACAATTGTTCCTGTAAGTCAATATTATTGTTAGTAAAATAAATAGTATTATTAACAAAAAAGATAATTTTTTTTAGTTTGTTCAACAGTATGAAAGTAGTGTGACTGAGGCTCTTTCTGTTTTTATCATTGCTCTCTTCAGATCAGGAACACCAAGATTGAGTTGCTGGAGGAAGAACTGAGGCGTCTTAAGGATGACATTGACGATCGTAATAAGACAAATCAAACTCTGGAGGATGCTTTGGCCCGCTACAAGCTGGAGCTCACTCAAACAAAAGACCAGCTCCTTTCTATGGAGGAAGAGATGAGAACGACAGTAATGCAAGTTAATGCTACCAAGGAGAGCCTGGACAGCACACACAGCCAGCTTCAAGATCTTAATGACCAGCTGACGCGTATTAAATACCAGCTGGATGAGGAAAAGAGGAAGAGAAGGTTGGCAGAGGAGCGTTACACCAGCCAGCAAGAAGAATATGAGGCAGCTGTTCGCCGCAGACAGAAAGAACTGGAAGAACTCAACTGGACCAAAATTGACCTGGAAAAGGCTGTGAAGGACAAGGAACGTGAACTGGAGAGGATGAAAATACTACTAGAGGAGGAAGAGACACGTCGAAGAAACGCTGAATCAGATATCTCAAAGGTAAGAACACAGTGCACCCAAGAGATTAATCAACTTAAGCAGACATACGAAACAGAGATCCACGTCACCAAGACCACAATCCTGAAAGCCTCACAACAGAAAGAAGAAGACACAACAGAACTGAGATTGCAAATTGACAGACTCGCCGCTGACAAGAGAGATGTAGAGGAGGAGCTGAGGAGACTGAGGCAGTCCATTGCTCACACAGAAGAGCAGAGAAGAAGAGCAGAGCAGGAGGCCAGCCAGCAGAGGGCCTCAGTGACACAAGAGACAAGGATGCGCAGTGAGTTGGAGGTTCAGCTGAGAACGCTTGTGCAGCAGAGAGGTGAAGATGAGCTCCAACTAAAGGAGGCCACCAAAAACAGTCAGGAAAAGTCCAGGCAGATCAGCATGTTAACATTTAACCTGGAGGAAGAGGGGAAGAAGAGGAGAGCCCTGGAATTGGAAATCAGTCACCTGAAGCAGGTTGAGGCAGAGCTGAAGTCAAAGAACACCTCCTATCTGGAGGCAATTAACAAGCTTAAAGTGTCTGAGCAGGAGACCCACATAACCCGAGTAGAGCTGGAGAAGCTGACCAGTGAGAAAACCAAGGCTGAGCAGGGTTCTGCCAGGCTACATAGCCGCATCCGAGAACTTCAGTGTTCCCTGGATGGGATGGAAGCTGAGTTGGAGAAACAAAAGAAGGCAACCCAGGAGGAGTTCACACGTAGAAAGAGAATGGAGGCAGAGTTGGAGAGGATGACACATACTTGCAGAGAGCACACCACCACAATTACCACACTGAAATCTATCCAGGTAGAGGCTACGAACTCTGGAAGGAAGTATGAACAGGATCTCAGTGCCCTCCAGGAGGCCCTGGACAAGAGCCTGAGGGACCATAAGGTCACCAAGCAGGAACTGGCAGCTGTCACGGCTGAGCTGAGGGGACTTAAACAGAAGCTCCAGCAGGAACAAGCTCGAATCCACGAGCTCAACCAACGTAATGAGAGCCTGTATAAGACCATTGAGGAAAAGAGTCGCCAGCTTAACGAATACACTACAGAGATTGAAAAGCTGAAGACTCTGACGCAGAACCTGACAAAGGAAAGACTGAGGTTGGAGGAGGAGCTGAGGGCAGTTAGACAGGAGAGAGATAACCTGAAGATTAGCAAAGACACTATTGATGGAGAAAGTGCCACTCAGATCTCAGCCTTGCATGTCCAGCTTCAGAGTAGCACCAAGAGGACAGCGGAACTCCAGGCTCTCATCAATGACCTGACCAAGGAGAGAGAAAAGCTTAAACTGGAAATAGACAAATTCCAAAAGCAATCCATTGAGGTATTTTTGATTGCTCTGAAGGATCATCTGCACATAATTTAACTACCTTTTTTCAGCTTTTGCATGTATCGTTATATTGTTTTGCATGAAATTTCCATACTTACAAATGCTTATGTATTTTGACATGCATGTTATTCATGCTTTTACTCTGCACATAACATTACTGAACATAACTCAAATGACAATGACAATCCCTTAATTAATCACTGCATACTAACTATGTAATAAATATAATGTACACATATCTTTACATATGTAAATGATCTTATTATCATATTATAGTTGGTTCAATTAGTACTAACAACTGATTGATATTTCTCAATTGGCCTGTGAATATCATAGATTAAATAGATATTGATTTATATGTCGATAAGCTTTTACAACATGCCGCTAAGGAAAGCTACATGTACTCCTAAGAATGATTAATTAATTAGAGTTGTGGCTCTTTGCTCTCTGCATTTCTGTATAGATATAATTTGTTTTCTTATCTCTCCCCAGACATCCATGTTGGCGCATGAGTCCCAGAGCCAGTACAGCGAGCTGCTGCTGGAGAAGAACAGTTTGCTCTCCAAGCTTAAACTGCTGGAGCAGGACAAGACCCGTTGTCAGCGCATAGAAGAGGAGCTCACCCGCATCAAGCTCACACTAGAGACAGAGGTCCGCAACAAACAGCGGCTGCAGGATGAAAAGAACTCCATCCTCAAAGACTTCAACCAAATGAAGAGCCAGTTTGAGCTGAGAGACAGCCAGATTAGGAAGTGTGAATCAGACAGAGACAAGGCTGAACGAGAGAGGCTATCTCTGAAGAATGAGATTGAGAGGCTCATGAGGGAGCTAAAGAGTGTTGAGGAGAGGTACAAGAACCGTCTGTTGATGTCTGAAAAGGAGGCATCAGACCTGGCTCTCAAGAGAGATGCCCTTGAGAGAGAGATACAGAGGCTGCAGCAGAGACCCAGCTCTCTGAGTAGGCAGACCCAGACAGATGAGAAGGTCCCAACAATCGATCCATCCAAGCTGATATTTGATGGGGTGCGCCGCAAAGTCACAGCCCACCAGCTTTGTGACTGTGGTATAATCAGTAAAGCCACTCTAGACCAGCTCCTAAAGGGAAAAACGACAGTGGATGAGGTAGCTGTAGACATCCAACTCAGTCTAAAGGGTACCGGCATCATTGCTGGCATGATGACAGGTTCTCAAGGGAAAATGCCATTCACTGAAGCCAAAAACAAGAAGCTCCTCAGCCCAGAAAGCGCCCTCATGCTTCTGGAAGCTCAAGCAGCAACAGGCTACATAGTGGACCCCGCGTTTAATGAGAAGATGCCTGTGGACACTGCCTGTTCAAGAGGGATTGTAGACACAGAAGACAGAGACACCTTGGCGAAAGCTGAAGCCGCTAGCACAGGCTTCAAAGATCCATACACTGGCAAAGTCTTATCTGTGGGTCAGGCTTGCAAACAAGGCCGCATAGACAAAGACACAGCCATCCGCTTGCTTCAGGCTCAGGAGTCTGTTGGAGGCATATTGGACCCTGTTCTGAGTGTATTCCTTCCAAAAGATCTGGCCTTGGATCGCAATCTTATTGATGAGGACCTCTACAGGGCTTTGAACAAAAAACCCACTTGCTACCTGGATCCAGCGACAGAAGAGAAGATAAGCTATTCTGATCTCAGGAAGAAGTGTACAGTGGAACCAGTTGCTGGCTTGCTTCTGCTCCGTGGTCCAGAAAAGTCCATGACAGTGAAGGGTCTCCGTGGTGAAGTCCCTGTTACAGAGCTTATCAAGTCTGAACTGCTGGATGAAACAGATTTGCAGAAGCTCCAGCAGGGCAAGCTTACCAGCAGAGAAATTGAAGACAAGCTAAAGTCTTATCTCCATGGCACTACCTGCATTGCAGGGATCTATGATGAGGCCAATGATCGAATTATGCCTTTCTATCACGCAATGAAGGAAGGTCTGCTCATGAGAGGAACCACCCTAGAGCTTCTTGAGGCCCAAGCTGCTTCTGGTTTCATTGTTGATCCAGTCAACAATGTCTTCTTGACAGTAGAGGAGGCCGCAAAGAGAAGCTTGATAGGAAAAGAGTTTCAAAATAAGCTCTTGTCTGCAGAGAAGGCAGTAACTGGATACAAAGACCCAGCCACAGGAAATATAATCTCCCTCTTCCAGGCTATAGAGAAAGATCTTATTGAGAAAGGTCATGGAATCCGTCTTCTTGAGGCCCAAATTGCCAGCGGCGGGATTATTGACCCCAAAGAGAGCCACCGTATTGATGTCGCTGTTGCCTATAAAAGGGGATATTTTGATGAGGAGATGAATGAGATCCTAACTTATGAAGGAGATGACACAAAGGGGTTCTTTGACCCTAATACTAAGGATAACCTGACATATCTTCAGCTGAAGGAGAGGTGTATCAAAGATAGCAAAACAGGGTTACTACTCCTGCCACTCAAAGACAAGAATAAGCCCCAAAAGTCACAGGAGAGCCGTACCAATGTCCTTCGCAAGAGGAGGGTCGTGATTGTTGACCCAGACACTGGGCTTGAGATGTCAGTGAGGGAGGCCTATCACCGGGAGCTAATTGACTATGACACTTTCCTGGACTTGTCAGAGCAGGAGTGCGAGTGGGAGGAAATAACTATCAAGGGGTCTGATGGCTCTGCACGTTTGGTGATAGTAGATAGAAAAACAGGAACCCAATATGACATCAGGGACTGCCTGGAACGTGGTATTATTGACCAGAGATCTTTGGATGAGTATCGTGCTGGAAGTCTAACCTTGACCCAGTTTGCTGACCAAATTACCAACAGAACCAGCAGCACTGAGATGACCATTGCAGCCAGCAATGTTAATGACATGGTCACCTGCAGCAGTACCACCCAGGCCACACCATCTTCTCCTACTGTCCGTAAACGCTTCAACAGTATTTCTATTACTGTTTCTCCACCTGAGATGTTCGATGACCAGAGTCCTGTGGCGGCTATATTTGATACCGAGACCTTGGAGAAAATAACTATTCCTGAAGCGCTCCGAAGAGGTATAGTTGACACTCTTACAGCACAGAGGCTTCTGGAGGCCCAGGCATGCACAGGTGGTATTATCAACCCTGCCACTGGCGAGAGACTGTCGCTGCAGGATGCTGTCCATCAGAGCATCATTGATGAAAGCATGGCTGCTAAGCTAAAACCAGCCCAGAAAGCCTTTGTTGGTTTTGAGGATGTGAAGACTAAAAGAAAGATGTCTGCAGCAGAGGCAGTGAAGGAGATGTGGCTGCCTTATGAAGCTGGCCATAGATTTCTGGAGTTTCAGTACCTGACAGGAGGCCTGATAGAGCCTGGCACTGGACGTCGCATCACCATTGAAGAGGCTATCCGCAAAGGTTGGCTGGATGGTCAAGGGGCTCAGAAGCTTCAGGATACACGGAACCACCAGAAGAATCTAACCTGTCCCAAGACAAAACTGAAGATCTCCTACAAGGAAGCCATGGACAGCTGCATGGTGGAGGAAAGCAATGGTATGAAGATGATGCAGGCCTCCTCAATATCCTCGAAGGGAATCAGCAGTCCTTACAATGTCTCTAACCCAGGATCTCGCTCTGGGTCCAGGGCTGGTTCCCTTGCTGGCTCAAGGAGCGGATCTCGAAGAGGCAGTGTGGATTACTCCTCTAATTACAGCTATAGCTTTTCCTCCAGCAGTACCACCTACAGCTCCAATGCTCAGTCTTAATACACAGCATAGAACAAGAATCAAGAATGAAACTAGATTAGTTATTACCAGCAGTTCCTATGCAGTTTGAGTTTCTAAACTTTGTTTCTGCTACCTATGAGATTTTGGGAGTCTTGTTTAAATACTCAATCTGATTCTGAATTCTTATTAATAATAATAAGTATTTTGATTGTTTGCAGTCTTTGGTGATTTGGTGTTTCAATATTAAACTCAATGCAGAGTATAATTATTGCTCGTATTCTAACACATACATTTTGAATGAATATATTTGTCACAGTTCATTTTAATATAAGGCTTTTTTAGAATTTAACAATATGTTATTTTAAAATACGTTTGTTGACCAGATCTTTAGCATGCAGTCAAAATTATTTTAGCTGTTTTTTGTTCTTAGTTTTTTTGCAGTGTGACTTGTGTATGTTTTCTTTAATTTTTCTCTAGAAAAAAAAACATTTGTTGTCAAATGCAAATGCTGAGGTTTTGCTTGAAATACTGACTTTACAAAATCATAATCAACTATGAAAAGTCCTTGCCACTACAATGTTATTCTCATGTGATTAAAAAATAAAGTTTTCACAATAATTTTAGTTTTTCTCATTAATTAATTTACTAGCTATACTATCTGTATTGTGCATTAAAAGAGTTTACTTTATGAGGGGAGGCTGATGTATAGCCTTGAACCAAATGCAGCATCCACTGGATGGCGCTAATTGTCATGTTGCATGCCTGCAAGCTTGTGTGCCCCCCAACAGCAAGTTTTACTTCAACACAGATTGGAAACAAAATTGTACACTTTGGTTATAGTATAATATTAGCAGGACTGCGGTGCTGAAAATATTGATGGGCTCAAAGGGAATTTGACCACCAATACATGAGATACTATTTGTAATTTGATAACAGTGACCCATACCTACAGTATGATAACCAATATGATAGTATTAACTAATAATTACATTTAATTTCTCAAGCATCTTTATTTTGTGGCCTGAAGATAATTGTGTGTGTTCAGACACCACTGGAGATTATTGGGACATTTCAGACCTGTCAGTTTTTTAAATTACTAATAATAATAATAATAATAATAATATTTTTTAGGCCTACCCCCTTAACAGAGTAAAACAATTGTGTGTGTGTGTTATATATATATATATATATATATATATATATATATATATATATATATATATATTATATTTTGAAAATACACTTAAAGGGCATAAAGGCAAACATTTTGGGCTACATTAATAACACTGACTTGACCTGATAGGCTATAGCCTACTGTAGGTTATGTAAAAAAAAAAAAACAACAACAACAACCCATAAATCACTTAACAATTGATTATGTCTGAGTCTGCAACCTGTTTGTTCAATTTGTAGATTTATACTCTTATGATGGACCATACCCACACTAAAAAACTACTACTGCACTCCTATTTCATCCACATGTGAAGGGTTTTTGGGGGGTCCTGGTTGGAGGAAGTCTCCGTCTGCTTGTGAGGGGTGAGGGTGAGAACAAATGGAGAGAGGCAGAGGGAGGAGGCCAGATAGAGGGGAGGTAGGGGGAGGGAATAAGGGAGACAGCCCAAGCAGCGCAGTGGGAGGACTGTCCCATGCCAGGACCTGTGGCGGCTGCAGCGGCAGCCTGGACTGAGGAAGTGTGCTTTCGGGGGGGGGCTGGGCTGAGGCAGCAGGCAGCAGAAGCAGTTCAGGATCCAAGCAAAAAAGCTTCCATTTTTATCATCGACAGCCACAGCCAAAGGCCGAGGAGAGCATCGAGTCCAGCTGGGACAAAGTGAGCGGGCTGTGACCAACCTGAGAGCAGATTCCAGCAGAAGAAAATGAGCCTCTCAGCCTGCATTAAGCCTGTATGACGGGGCTGAGGGCTCTTTGATCAGGACTTTACTCCACTCTTTCTCTTTCAGCTGCTCTGACTGACAAAGGGAAACAGAATAGAAAAAAAAGAAGAATCAAAGTAGTCGCTTTCAGTTTGAAAAGGTAAGGCATGGTGTCTGAACTTTTTCCACGGTCAATCATAAACGGGGAGGGTTTTAAAGTCGGCTGGTCAGTACTTTTAAAAGCAGGATTAGACCTCCACACACTGCAGTACCTTTCAACACCCCCCCTTTTCTGTTTAGCCCTATGCTCAGTCACATTTCATTGAGTTTGCTCATTTATTCAAAGTGCAAAACAGGGCTCTGCTCTGTATTTACTTTGGCTGTGAGTCCCACTAAAACCAGGCGTGTGTGTGTGTGTGTGTGTGTGTGTATGTATGTGTGTGTGTGTCTGTGAAGACAGAGAAGGGAGTCATTCAAACTGAGCAAGCACTGATCTTGTGATTTCTATTTTTTTTTATGTGAAAAAGTATTATTTACGGCCTTTGAATTGAACTGCCTGAAGCTTGTTTGACCTCTGTGAGTCTTTTTAGCTTTTCAGAAGTATTCCTCAATGAATTGTGTTTTGCAATGGCTATAATTTGGGGTTCCTTGCTGTTGTGGGTTATGGTGTACTGGAGACCTTTTTATAATGTGAAACATATGGGGCCATTCTTGTGGGAGACTTGTACCTAGTATTCTATAGATCTCCAAAAAAACAAGCCTTTTTTTATTGTCCTTTGTTGACAGTTTGGACCCCTTGGTTGGTGGATAAATGATGGAGACGATCAGAATAGGAGAGTTTGGCTTTTTTTCTTTGAGCTACAGCTGCTGCGTGGTATTTGCGGCCTTAGGGCTATGTTTCTCAGGCAGCCATTGTTGATGACATGTACAAGCATTCTTACATCACAGCAGCTACACCCCTCTTCACCTGAATATCTGTCCCTCCCTTTCCCTGCATGGAAATCAGACACACACCTGCATTTACACCCGCCTGTACACCTTTCTACCAAACATAAACCATGCAGGTCGTTCTGAACATTTTGCAGCCTAAACTCTTTCAAGATCAGCTTTAATTACAGACCCAGTGAGACAGGAGAAACATTTTTCAGCTGGCAATTATAGCTTTTGTTGGTGGTTCTATTTTGAGGTCAGAGTCGTATAAACAATATCTGCCCCTCAAGGCGAAAAAGAAATGTACGTCAGTTACCCAAAGTGTCCGTTTTTTTTTTCCCCTCGCTGATAACAGGCCGCAGTTACAAAGGACTGGCAGAGCGACTGATGAGTGGTGATCTTGATAGTGTGGTTTGGACAGGTGGGTTGGCAGAGGGTTGGGGTTGTGTACTGTAAGCAGAACACTGTGATCTAACACTGGAGGAAACAGCATGGAACTGAGCACTGGGGGCATTTCACTGTGTCACAGCAGTGCCACGGCCACTTGGCTGACATGTGTAAGTCATTAAACGGAGAGAAGGAGACCTGGAGAAGGAATGAGAATGAAAGCAATAAAGGGGCAAAGAATGGCAAGAAAGAGGAGAAAGAAAAAGAGAGATGGAGGGAATGAGGGAGCGAGAGTGGGAACGTAATCCATTTTGGAACGCATTCCACTATGACCCTGGGATAGAGAACGGTAATTAGGGTGTTTTAGGAGCCTGAAGGGTGCACAGATTTGCTCAGAGCCAGTGCTGTCATTTTTATTCCCTTCAAAATATCTTGTGAAATTGCGGGAAAAATACATGTTAGAGTTCCAGAGTTACTAACTAAACTTGCTAAAAATACCCAGCTCCCCCCTCCTGTGGCTTTTTTTTCTTTCTATAGTTCTCATTGTTTTGTTTATTCCAGTACTTCAGCAGTGAAAGGGTGTCAAAGCCACAGCGCAAACATATAGAGCCCCTGACAGGAAAAGGCCAGAACAAACTGTGGCCTTGTCCCTCTCCAGGCCCTTCAGCCAGCCTGTTATGTCACTGTGGACATGTTATCCCGCAGTATGAGGCGTGCGCTCGTGCCAAGTATGAATACTAGGCGGTTTGGAACAGTGGAGCTGATGGTATCAAAGTTATTAGGTGGCTATTAGATGTGAATGCTAAATACCAACCAGGGGCTACAGCCAGAGGACAAGGGCAAAGGAACAAATCTGTTCTGGTTGTACAACTCTTGTCATCTGATGGCAACAGGCATGAATAGTTCTTTTCATGAGCTGGGCAAACAAAGAAATAAAGCTAAATTTAGTAAAAATGCGTTAAGAAAAAAAAATAAATAAATAAATAAAAAACAGCTTTTGAGTCCAGCAGTCCCCCCTGCAGGCAGCCAGACCCCCTGAAGCATTTATGGCACTTTAGGTGTTACACAGGTTCGCAGACAAACAGCTTAGGAGATCATTAATCTGTCCAGTGTCTCCCAAAGAGACAGTAGTGTAATGTATGTGTAGCTGCTTTTTTTTTCTTCCATAGGTGCAAAACAGAGCCAGTTCCTACATGCTGGGTTGGATGAGCTTTACTCTGAATTGGAGCTCTAATCGTAGCTGAGGCAGCACTGCAGTCTGTACCCGATAAAGTCTGTGTTGATGTGTAACAAGGAGTTGGAAAAGTGTTTTGTTTTTTTTCTTCTCCTGTTAGTGAGGAATATCAGTGAAGCCATTTTTCATTTCAGATGCACAATTTCAGTTTAATGGACCTATAATAATATTTAAGTTGTCACAAAATGGAGGCTGTTGCCACAACACGTCAATCATAAACTAGAAGCTGGAGCCAACAGAAGCAATTCAGTTAGATTTTAGAGCCGTGAATGGGGGATGGGACGCCTTGATTGCTTTCATATGTGTGCAGGCGTGATGTTTGTGTAATTTTTTTATTTTTTATAATTAAATTCACTTTCACGCTTTGCATGGTTTAGTAATCTGCAACCCTTTCATTTAAATTTGGAGCAATTAATTAGGTAGATTAAGTCTCTTATCTGGTAAAACTAGACTACAGTTTGGTGGTTGCAGCCCCTCCAATATAAGGATTTAATGCTTTTCTGCTTCTCAACATGGAATCCTTTGTGGGTATCTTTCTGGTGAAACTCTGGGCTTTGATGGTAACTTGTGATGATAATTATGTTACATTTTTGACATTTCACAGAGTAAACATTGGATCCACCAAGAATAGATGCCAAAAAATAAAAGTGGCCCAAATGGCAATTAAAGCTTAACTTGTTTCTTTCATGGTCATTGCCACTGCTTTTTTTTATGTGCTTCCTGTACCTTAAATTTGGGGTGCCCTGGTAGCTAGTAGGGATCACGCCCGTGTAACAAGGCTGAGTCCTCGTTGCAGGGGTCATGGGATCAAGTCCAACGCGTGGCCCTTTGCTGTGTCATCCCCTCAGTCTCCCTTTTTTGCCTATCTTGAGCTGTCCTATCAATTGAAGGGAAAAAAATAAAAAAACGTAAGTAGTAAGTAAATACATTTTCTCTCTTCCCACATTTGACCAAGACTCCCTATAGCTGTATTTTCCTCTTCCACTGGTTTTCACAAATATGTAAAAGCAATCTGCGTGATGATGGCCACACTGAAATCCCTAATGGAAAATACAGTCAGGGAGTCTGTAGACATGTAGCCACCAGCCTGATCACATACAAACAAACTTTCGCATAGATGGACTCTGGTTGCTGTGGCTCAACCCCAGTCTCGGGAGAGACTTATTATTTTGCGACAGACAAGCATGCACAGTTTTTGCCAACTGTTGTCACCGCAGTGGACTCAAAAATGAAAACAACCATGAGGTCACTGTTCACATGATTAGGCCACGGTTTAACCCTTAGGGTCGGGCTCACAGATGTCTGGAACTGCTCCTTTTTTTTTTGTTACAGTTTATGTCCTGTTACATGATGCAGCCTTCTTTCATCTTGTCGTTCACCTGCTCGTACAAAATGGAAGATTCCGTGCAGTGCGGACCAGGTGGAGGGTGTGGCTCCCGAAATAGAAACTGGCTTCCTCCCAGAACTTTAAGATGTCTTCCCACTTAAGTCTTTTTACTCATCAATGGAATGTTTGATTAATTTATTTTCAGCGTTGTTCTGGGTAATTGAAAGAAAGGCATTTGAAGCCGGTCCCAAGTGATGGTCATGCATGTGTGAACGTGGCTGACAGCACCCACGCAGCCTAGTCAAGCTCTTACCTGCAGGGGCTGGAGTTGGGGGAGCCAGACACACCCTAATCCCCCAACATCCTGACCTTAGTAAACCTGTTGCAGCTTGCCCACAGTGGGTCTGGCAACCTGTTTTCTCCGATCTCTCTGCCTGCCCCCTCTACCAGCCTTGCTCTCACAGTGCCATGGGTGGGCTCGGGATTGGAGTTCCTTGGCACTGCTTATTCTGCCTTTGTGAGCTAATGCTGTGCCTCAAACCAGGAACAAAAGCAGTCAGTGCAAATTAAAGACCAATTATCTTTAGTGCGTGCTGGGGCAAGTCGCTCGTGTTAACTTGAATGATGAGTGGGAGAAGTGAGAGGTCTAGTAAGAAAATGATGTTGTTTGCTGCAGCGTTACTCGTGAATAATGAATGTAAAATCAATACGCCTCAGGTTGATATTTACGAATGTTATCGTTTATTTTTTAGCTACTTTTGTGCATCTTTATGGGTTTTATTTGAATTGGTTAGAAACTTTATTTGTTTTTGTCACTTAATTTAATAGTTTGTCTTTTTGACAACGATGTCCTTTTTTGCTGAAAGTTAGACGAGAAGATTGATATCACTCTCATGGCTGTCCGTTGAAGATAAAGCTACCGCCAGCAGCTCATTAGCTTAGCTTAGCATAAAGATGCAAAATGGGGGGCAAAAGCTAGCCTGGCTGGTTTCACAGCCATATTATATATATTATTTAATGAGCTTTAGGTATCTGCTTGTGGTTATGAAGAGTGCCAGGCTAGCCGCTCCGTCGTCCATTAGCAAACTGGCTACTGGCGGTAATGTTAGCTTAATTTTTACCCCAGACATGAGAGTGACATCAATCTATCCATATAACTCTGAGCAAGAAAGTGTTTCCAAAACTGTCTACCTTTTTAAAAACTCCTTTAAAACAAAAAATCTTTATACTCATGATTGCAGCACCAAATGAATTAACTTTTTTTTCACACTCCTGGGTCACATGGAGGTTAAGTGTTGGTTAGATGGATACCCTTCCCATCTCCAGTTAGCATAGTACTTTTACACTTCCAAAACATTAGCCTTCTTCCCATGCCTCTGCCCTGGAGATACACAGAGCCTAAGTACTGGCTGAACCTCTTCATTAATTTCCCATTAGTCAACAGTTTTTCCTCAGAGTCTCGGGGGGAAATAGACTAACCCCACCATTAGTTCCAACAATCCCTGAGGACCCCCCCCCCGACTCCCACCACCTCCACCAACACACACACTCACAAAACACCCAGCCCCGTTTCCCCGAGTGATGACCTCTTCATACACATGGCCTCTTTCATTCCGCTCTGAGGGTTGGTTTAAGCTGTGGCTACACTGTCCCTAGTTTATGGCTCCCTCAGTGGCCCCCTTCAAAGTGTTGGGCTGTAGCCTGCAGTCATTGCAAACTTAATTGATGGACACATTCTTGACTATGGATCATTTTAATCACAACAAACAATTGGAGTCATTCAAGAAGGATGATGATATCTTTGGCAGCTTGAGGAATGCGTTTGTGTTTGTGGGAGTGTGTGCTTGTGTGAAATCTGAAACATTTATCAGGCTCAATAGATCAGTTTTTTCTTACAAATGCTACCCACGAGTATAGAGTTATTTTATTTATAGTCATCAACATACAACCTAATTCTGACCCCGAATAGTAGGATTTGGTTTGGTTTGATTTATTGACCACAATTTAATAAATCAGGTTTTGATATAACTAGAACTGAAACGATTAGTAGATTAATTTATTTGTTGACCGGCAGAAAATTAAATGGCAACTATTCATGAATGATTCATCGTTAAAGTAAAAAATCAGCTTCTCAAATGTAAGAATTTGTTCATTTTCTGTTGTTTATTTACATACCTTTATATACATATCCCTAGAAAGAACTTTAAAGTTATGGATTTTTCTTCACAGTCTACCAACCCATAGCATTCAATGTCTGGCATGAAGACATATTGAAAAAATAGGAACTAAAAACTAGAAGAATGAGTCACATAAACAAACAATAAAAAGAATTTTCGGGGAAGCCAGTGAAGTAAAGTCATAGCCACCCAAATCAAATCAGACAACAGTTGTATGACATAGTTCAAAATGCTAATTTAAGTAAATAAAAAAGTAAAACATGACAAGCATATTAAGATATCGACATTCTGCTAAAGTAGTATCTGAATTTAACCAAGAAAGCCTCATTAAGATTAAAAATATAAAGAGTGTCCTGGCTATGATAGCTTGCAAACACAGCATAAAAACACAAAATATAAAACACCAACCCAAACGTAATGAGACTAACACACATCATGACTCTAAAATACAAAAAAGCATTGGCAGCCAGAAGACAACGCGTCCAGTTTCTGAAGCAGTGATTTGAGTTTACAGAGAGACCAAACCTTACAATTTTAGATCTAAGAAGATTCCAGACAGATGGAGCAGCATATGTATTTTTGCTGTAGCTGTGACTTTCTTTAGTGCACCAGAGGCAACGGCTGCAACTCATCACTGTTTTTAATTCCCAATAAAAATGATATGTAGATTGTTTTTTTTGTTTTTTTAGAGTAATGTTTTTAGTCCATAGAATGTCATAAATTTGGTCAAAAACTTCAAGATGATGACTTTAAATTGTGGGTTTTGTCCGACCGACAGTCAAAAACCTGAATATGTTCATTTGAAAATCATGTAGAACAATAGAGAGAAACAGCAAATCCTTACAATTATTAAGCTGGAAACAACAAATGTTCATGGTCACTTGAAACATTGTCAGGTGACTTATTGATTAATCGACTAATGGTGTCAGCACTGGTGATAGCAGGCAACACTTAGATATTCTCTGGCTGACAAAACCGGCATAGAGCATACTGAGATGACTAGATAAGAGGGTAAGGGATGAGTCTGTGGATGTGGTGGGGTGAGACAGGCTCTCTCTAGACCACCACTGCAGGAAGTGCATGGCCATGAGGTCACAGGGACACGCCATCACTCAGGGATTTACAGCAACTGGTTTCAACCGGAGTTGTTTGAAAGTTTTTTTTGTCTTTGTCATTGTTGCTCTGACTGACTGACAGTGGATACTAGATTGCTGGTGGTCAGTCTTTCGATACCACTGCACCGTGTCTCTTTTTTGCTGCAGAGATAAGTGGCAATCATCTCTCACACGTCCTTGATATATTGTTTCGTTTCAACCGCTACAGTATTTGTGACACACACTGTTGACCGTTTCTGTGCAAACAAGACACCCTCTGTCATACAATCTGGAATTGAGGTCAGTCTCTAAAGATATCTGTGTGGAAGCGTGGACACAATGACTAGAGCTGAGGACTTTGACCATCAAATATTGACTCGAGCAAAGTCACCTGCCTAAAGCGTGAGGTAATTGAAGGGCCTGTGTCTCTGCTTCGTTATTTTTAACAGGAAGTCCCAAGATTCATGATGGAGGAGGGATACGAACTCGACCTGACGTACATCACGGAACGTATCATCGCTGTGTCCTTCCCCCGAGGGTGCTCAGAGGAGGTCTACTCTCACAACCTGAAGGATGTCACACGAATGCTCAAGTCCAAGCATGCAGATAATTACCTGGTCAGTGCTCCATCCATGCGCTGCTCACCGTCTCACCTTGAAATGAGCTGAAGTCAAGTGTCAAAGTGCAAACAGTATTGATGTCGGGGCTGATTGGATATTGACATGAGAGTATTGACCTCAGAGTAATCTAAGACGCAGTGTTAAAGCAGAATGCGGCAATCTTTGAGACAACATTTTCAAGTCATGGGCTCTGTTGTGTGTTCTCTTTAGATTATCAACCTGTCAGAGAAAAGACATGATCTCTCTAGAATGAACCCCAAGGTAGGTTTATGTGACACTGTGTCATCTACATAAAATAAGCTAATATAGTCATAGCAGGATGAGTATATAAATATAGATCAATTTGAAAAATAACAAATACAGTACATTTAAATGGCAAAATAGACCTCTGTTTATCCTCTTTGCTCAGCTCTATCTAACCAGCTAAAGTATACAGTATACTATTAATTGGTAACGCACAGGGAGTTGTATGTTTACAGTGAGTGATGTGTTTTTAGACATTGGATACAGGCTGGCCAGACATGCACGCTCCACCTCTGGATAAGATCTGCACCATCTGTAAGGCCATGGAGAGCTGGCTCAACGCTGACCCTCTTCACGTGGTGGTTATACACTGCAGGGTAAGCATCTGCAGGTTGTTTTGTAGCAGCTGTATCTCAGTGTTGTATTAATTTAATAGTAATAATTAGGCGATTGTTCTGGATTTAAATACATTGTGATTGAAATTTTGGCATCTAAAGTGTCTTAAGTATTTCTCTATGACATTAGATATTCACAAGCAGCCATATAAAGTAAAAAAAATCTGTCAAATACTGGAATCTTTAAGTATTGAGTATGTAAGTATTTAAAACAGCAAAAACTACAAGTGTTGCATGTGTAGTGAATAATCCCTGTGGCGTTTCTTGTTTCTTTAGGGCGGCAAGGGTCGAATTGGAGTCATCATTTCATCCTTTGTGCATTTCACCGACGTGTCCGCCAGGTAACCACTACTATGCGTCACATTTTTCATGTAGCTTTAAATGTTGTTTGCTCCAAAGTCAGGATTTATCATAAAATGAGTGTACCCACTCTCCATGGCAGCGAATGATATCAACAACAACCCACAACAGTTGAAGAAGACTCATTCCGTAGACCACAACGTCATTGCCTAACCACAGATGATTTCTTTACCTTTTTTCAATGTAGGGTCAAGGTGATTCAGAAAGTGAGTCAAAGAAAAGGCACCTCTTTCAAAGACAACCGCACAGTTTAAGCCATGAATCACCCCGTATTGAATTGCATGAATCAACTCGGAAACATGTTAGTTACTGTAATAGCTTCTGGCCACAGTGTCAGTTTCACAAAATCCATTCATCACGATGAAAACCGATTCTAAATTTTCTAACCATTGTCAGTTATACTAAGCCTTTAAGTAAAGAAATGCAGCAAACATTAGGAAAGGGTGACCTGGTGTTATGCCACTATGAAGATCCTTTCTGCACACAGAAGTCATTGTGGAATGAGCACACATTGGCCTTCAACTTAGCCCTTGCGTCCCACTGAGGAAGACTGGGTCGGCATGGCAGATACGAAAGACAGAGGGTAAAAAGAGGTAGAGGAAGAGATAGGGAAACAATGAGGCAGATTTACAATGGAATAGATTTGGGGATAGTGGGGGCAGAGGGAGAGGGCCGACGAGAGAGAAACAGAGCTGTGGTGAAAAGGCTCCAGCGCCTGTTGGTTTTAGGTCTGTCTGAATAGCAGAGCTGTGCACACACTCTGTCCTCCTCTCCCCCTCCGTGTTTACTTAAGGCTGGCATTCTCTTCCTCTCTGCTGGAATCCCCTGTCTCTCCGGTTACTTTCACTCTTGTCCATTATGCATGTGTTTGCGTGTGTGTGTCCTAATTTAAGTTAGGGTTAACATTATTCAATTATAGAGCAGCGAAGTGTAATCTCTCTCTGGAGTCATAATTACCTAAAGTGTTTAATGTGTCTCTCTGTCTCCCTCAAAGTGCTGATCAGGCATTGGACCGCTTTGCGATGAGGAAATACTATGATGATAAGGTCTCAACTCTGATGACACCTTCACAGAAACGGTAAGACCCAAAACTCAAGCACGCCCTTTTTTCTAGCAACATGCGTCTGTCCATGTGTTGTTTGACTGGTGCTTTGTTGACCCACATCAAAACACATTCATGTCCCAGACGCACCTGTTTCAATATAAAACTTTGCATGTCCTGGTGCTGTTTGTCCATTTTCTTCACTGAAAAGCCCACCATTGTTGATCATTGTAATGAGAATGGGACCCCATGGTGATCTGGTGTAATCCTGACCCTGTGTATTGCTGTGAATCATCATTGCCCGCACTGATGGCTCTTGTTCCAGTTTCTCCAAGCTGTCTTCTTGACCCCAAGTTTATGTGAGATAAACATTTAGCAATTACAACATAGACAGATGAGCTCATATAATTATAGTTTTTTTTATACTATTACACAGATTTGGTACCTGAATTTCAGTACCAAAACCAAGATGGGAGTTTTTCCTATGCTTTACTATGAGGAATACAACTTTTCTTACAGCAGTAGTTTGACTTTTTGGAAAATGGTAATTAATGTGCTTTCTTGCTGAGAGTTAAATGATAATGTCTGTATGTTTAATATGAAGCTACAGCCCGCAGCTACTTAGCGTAGCTTAGCATAAAGACTGTAAAAGGGGAGCTTGGTACTGTCCAAAGCCAACAAAATCCACTTACCAGCACCTCTAAAGCTCACAAATTAACACATTATATGCCGTGTCAGGGAGTCTGGAGTCTTGTCAAATGTGTGAAGTTGCCAGGCAACCAGTGGGAATTCACTACTACCAGAAAATGAGTTGTCTGGCACATAAACACCCATAAAATCACAAATTGTTGTTTTTACACTTTGATTCTTGTACAGATTAAACAAATGACATATGACATGTTATTTAGTTAGCTATAGATGTTCTCGAAGGCAGATTGTTGGTATTCTTTATTTTGACAGAGCCAGGCTATCTTTTTTCCCCTGTTTCTGGTCTTTGTGCTAAGCTAAGCTAACCCGCTGCTGCTGCTAGCTTAATATTCAATGTAATGAAGTGAGTGTGGTATTGATCTTCTCTTGTAACGCTAAAGTGAATAGGCGGATTTTTCCAAAACTTTGTACTATTGTTAAATCTGAGAAAATAACCCTGATTATGTCATCGTGATGTCACCAGGGTTATCTCAGTTTGGGTTTTGAGACTACAATTGTTTGTTTTTTTTGAAAGTTACAAACTAGTAGCTTCATAGTGAAGACGAGGACATTTTCCAAGCAGAGACAAAATGAAAAAATTTAATTAAGTTGCATTGTGGATTTTGACTCATACAAGAGATTAAAAGCCTGTATATCTCGCCCCTTGTGATACATCTTTGGAGTACCCCTTAACTTTGACTTAGTAAAATACAGTCTAAAGTGTGCAAAGTTGTAGTGATTATAATATTTATATGATTAAAAGAAAGGAAACAAAACTACTTGACAGATTTGACTGCAGACACATTTCGGTCTGTCACTAAAAAAATTATGTTTGATATCTATTAATGAGCATGTTATTGGTTGTGGGAATACTTTGCATATATATTGCATATTATTTACATCCAGCTCTGTGCTTTCATGTCAGGTATGTTTGGATCCTCAACAGTCTTCTAAGTGGATCCATGAAGATCAATGCCTCACCATTGTTCCTGCACTGCGTCATTCTTCACGGGATACCAAACTTTGACGCCACTGGAGGTTAAACTTGTTTACCACTACACACAGCTGCCTCTCCCAATGAAAATACAGTTGTTGCTACCATGACAGTATACAAGAATCCAGACACAACCACATCAGAGCTGGAGCAGTAAACAAGATGGAGACTTATCTGTACTTTATATCTTTTTCTTTTTCCAACACACATGCATGCTCAGACAGATAGAGCTACTTGCATAAACAGAACTGAAGAGGGGAACTTCTTTATGGGTTCCCAGTAAATCCATGGGAATTCACACCCATGCTTGCTTGTTAATTGCTGTTTTCTCTAATTTCACTGAAACAACAGAGGTCTTCGTCACATTGTGGAGCTGAAATGTCTTTCTCATAACAACAGCTTATCACACTTCTGAGCAAAACAATCTGAGAGGCTACCTGTGAAGATCTTACCTAGCAGGCTACTTAAGCTCACGTTATCAATGAACTTTTGACTATTATTTATTTGAGAATTAATCTCTTTTTTTCCCAGTATGTCGTCCGTACATCAAGGTTTACCAGGGAATGCAAGCGGTGTATTCATCTGGAATCTAGTAAGTAGCTTGTGGTGGAGTGATGTTAATATTGCTGACTTCACATCAAAGCAATTTTCTGTTTTACTCAGTTTAATGCTGATTTTAATTTAGAGTTACTGCTCTCTATAAATATCTGTGATTGCTTCCAAACTCACTTTCACTGACTCATCTGTTGTTTCTCTTCCAGTCACATTGGTCCAGGCCACAGAGACCGGGTATGCATCACCCTGGAGCCTGCCCAGCTCCTTAAAGGAGACATCATGGTACGAAAATCAAAAGATGCCTTTTCAGAGTTTCTGACATCAGTATTGATTATAGTAATCACAGTATTTTTGTATGTTCTTTTGTAGATTAAATGCTATCACAAGAGTGACATGACTTCAGAACGTGAAGTTGTTTTCCGGCTGCAGTTCCACACGGGAGCAGTGCAGGGCTACAACCTGATGTTTGAAAAAGAGGACATGGAGACTGCCAACAAAGGTAGACCTGAAACCCCCTGAGAACAGGTCTTGACGTGCTGCCTTTAGTTTACAGCAACTCAAGGTCCATACAGCATCTGCAGGGCATGGCCTGGACTTAATTTAGAATTGGCACTTTGAGACCAATAATCTTGTTTTCCCAAACATGTTACATGTACTGACAGAAACGGCATTCATCTTCCCATTTCTGAGTGGCCACACTAATGGCATTCCTGTGTGCTTACATTCCAGATCCCAGATTTGCAGATTATGGTAAAGTGGAGCTGGTGTTCTC
The DNA here is from genome assembly GCF_905237075.1 of Dicentrarchus labrax. Taxonomy (NCBI): domain Eukaryota; kingdom Metazoa; phylum Chordata; class Actinopteri; family Moronidae; genus Dicentrarchus; species Dicentrarchus labrax. The sequence continues at coordinate 15,287,163 of NW_026136701.1, forward strand.
CGAGGGACCAGAGAGGATCCCAGGTAGATTCCTAACACTTCAGTTTTTTTGAAAAGTTGCTACAGGGAGAGGTAGTTGGAAAAGCAGACAGTTTCTTTTTCCATTTTTCCCTTCGTGCTGTCCTGTGTTCCTCCCCCTCTGCCCCCTGGTGAGAAGGGATGTGGAATGCTGCAGAGGGGAAATGTAGTGTGAAGTGTGTGCTGACAGAGAGGTAAAGAAGCACAGCATGTGCTGCCCCAGAGCCCCACAGGAGGAAAACTATGTTGTGGGTCTGTGTGTCTTCGATAGTGATAGTAGTAGTAGTAGTAGTAGTAGTAGTAGTAGTCCCGCAGCAATATGGTGTGGATATTATTTCAATCTACATCATCAGAGGTGAAAATGAAACTTTGAATGAAGTTTGTGTGGACTTTATTTGTTATTATTATTCCATGATAAAATGAGGCTATTTTTTAAAGGAATAGTTAGGAAATGTGCTTATTCACTGTCTTGTTTGATATCACTGTCATGTCTGCACGCTAGGCTAAATATGAAAATTAAAATATTAGCTGAACTTCACATAAAGACAGGAAGGGAAAACAGCTAGCTTGGCTCAGTACAAAGGTTAAAAACAAACTACCACCGCCTCTAAAGTTCATTAATCAACACATTATGTCTGGTTCGTTAAATACTTACACAATGTAAAAACAAAAACAATCTTAGTTTTCCTTTGGACTGAGCCAGGCTAGCTGTTTTTCCTGTTTCCAGTCTTTGTGCTAAGCTAAGCTAACGTAGTATATATACAAATTTTCTCACTCTCCGCTAGAAAGGGAATAAGCATACTTTAAGGCTTTTGCACCTGGTAAATCTAGTAGAATGTTAAGGAAACACTGAAACCTTTTATTTTGTTATGTTTTGTATTGTTTATTGTTTGAGTAGTGAGATTTGCAGATAATAAATTTCTTCAGGACTGGATGATATGAAATGAGCAGGAATTATCATATCATAGTGATAAAATTCCACTGGAAGCTGATCATATCAAAGTCTTCTAATCAATATCCTTTATCTTCCCATGAGCCATTATTTAGTTTTTTACATTAACATAATGACGAATAGTATTTTGTGCTACTTCCTGTGTTAAACACCTTGATACAATATCTCAATAATGTTATTTTTCGGGTCCAGGTGCTGACAGGTGGCAAAATGGGGCGGATGTTATTGTGGACTACAACACAGCAGATCCTCTAATCCGCTGGGACTCCTACCAGAACATCTGTGATGGGGAAGGTATTGTTACTATGCTGCATTAGTCACTACATGACTCACAAGACTTTGTTATGACAGTGCCGAATCCTGCCTAATAAATCAGACTCTGAGTGAAAACATCAGTAGCTGCTTTGTGAATGGAAGAAGTATGCATAGGGTGTTATTCAGACTTTAAGTTTACCCCCCTTTCTTGCGCTATTACTTTAACATGTTCTCTCTGTTTCTCACTTCCACAAACACACACAAACTCTTTTTCTCTCAGGGAATTAACACAGCGTGACAGGTCCTGTGCTCCATGTTACTGAGGCACTGCAGTGTGATTGCATTAACATGCACGCAGTCACCACTTGGTTTATGTTTCAATCGTTGCTAACAGAAGTTATTACTCATGAGTGGGACTTAAATCCCAGGCAGGCAGGCTGGCTGGCCCTGTGGAAACACAACTTCTGTTATGGCGAGGAAAGGAAATGAAAGCTAAAACGTACCTCTAGGTTGCACTATGCTGGGCATGACAAACAGTGTTGTTTCTGTGTGGGGGGATAGGGAGGAGAGTTGTTGTATGTAGGAATGCTGAGTTCAGAGGAAGAACAGTTAGTTCTCAAGAGATTTCTATTTTGTTGTTTTATCAAATGAATAGGCATGCTTTAACCATCCCACACATGCGCGCGCACACACACACACACACACACACACACACACTGTCTATGCTCTATGCACTCACTCTAGCGCCCGCACAGACACACACAGACTCACACTCAGAGCCACCCTGTCGGGGCGTCCCGTCCTAGCTGTGGTTGTTGCTCTCCACTCAACCACAGAATTCACAACAACCTCCCAGAATAGAGCGACGTGGTGGTAGCATTAAAACACAGATCCACCCTTTCCCAGTATTCATTGAGTGTTTTTATAAGCTAAGTTCAGTTTGATGAAAATGAGCTGCTTTATTTATTTTCATTTAAAATACCCCAGCACAGCCATATAGAGTTTTACGCACACCTCTGAGAATGCAATAAAAGAGAAAAACACTCAAATTTAAGAATTCATCAAAGCAAAGCAAAGACATCAACAAAGGAGCAATTTTTTCTCATGCCTTTATTCCAAAGCATTCATGTGGGATATTTACAGCTTTGTCTTCTCATGTAAACACTACATCTGAGAGGGAAGACTGGGAGCTTTGTTGGAATTCTACATCTACTTACCACCAGTCCAGGCTCAGTTTGAGGCTGTCACTCAGAAGTTGGTCAAGAGGAGGAAGTCTAAAAAACGTTTGCCACTGTAGTGCTAAGGTTGTGAAAAGAAAACCTAATTTACTTCGATGGCTTTTCTTCAATCACCAGTGAGAGTGTGTGTTTATCCCCACGTGTGAATTCAGCACTGAATTTTAAAAGACTGTTTTTCTAGAAGGTTGTTTACTTAAAGTTTACTGTCAAAAAACCCAAATTACAAAAAAAGCGGTATATAGCCATGCAGATTTCAGTTTTGTGATGTGTCTTAGATTTCCACTGCCAGTCCAATGCAATGTAGGTGAATGGAATTTCATTCGTGTGCACTGAAAAATTACATTTAAAAAATGCTAAAACTTTTAAAACATCTCTTTCCAGAAAATGCGTTCCTAATACTCTGGATAGTTTTTATAAGGACTCGTTCAATGAAAACTGTTCATAGCAACAAACATCTAATATCTCAATTATATAACCGAATACAAAACGACAAAAATTGCAGTCCGTATCAAAAGAATGTGGAAGAGGCCTTGATTTACCTGAGGAAGACGTCCTGGTGTATTATATAAAACAACCAGACTAAAGACCACCAATTCATGGTCCTGATGAGTTCTGTTGTGTAGTTATGTTGTGTGGGTAAAACATGGCTGAAGGCTCAGGATCGTATTTCCGGGGACTGTCCTTTTTATTTATTTATTTTTCATTCAGCAAGAGGTTATTAAAGATATTTTGTCACATTATACCTTGAGCATAAGATAAACCTCTGGCTCAGGATGAATATCTCTATAAAAATACTTATGGCTGCTAGCAAGAAAGCCGTTACATTGAAATGACTAGCCTATATATATGTGGTAATAAAATGTAACCCTGTTCCTGTACAAGTATTCAGTTGCCCATGTAAAACCCCACACTTTAGCTGAAAATATCAATAAAAAAGTTGCAAAAAGAGAGAAAACTATTCACAGCACTCTATGGATTACCCAGAATAACTGAGATATTGTTTCTGGAAAGAAATGTTTTTTAAATGTAGTTTTCATTGTTTGGGGCACAGCTTAAAAAAATTTATTCACCTTCATGGCATTGAAGTGGAGGCAGAATTCTCAAAACCTGGGCAAATAAAACTGTCTGCATGGCAAGATACTACTAGGGGTATGTGTAGAAAATGTTTTACACAGTTTAACTCTTACATAATGTGAGTTTTCCCTCAATAGTTCCTCTCTACACTTTCTATAGTATGAGATACATTTCCCAGAGGGGCTGACGTCTGTACACATCGGAGGCATGTGTAGAAACTTGGGCGGAAGAAAATGAGGTTGATGATCATTATTATGCTTTCGACTCATAGATTAGGCATTCAGGAGGTGCGGTATAGTAGTAGCAGAGGGGGAATGGAAAGGTTGGGTAATTGCATAGCCAAACACAACCGGACCTCCTTCTGTGATACAACAGCAGCTTGGGGAACAGTTCTGGTTTTGCCGCTCCCTGCTCTGTAATTGGTGGATTATTCATGGACGGACCCTACCACAACAACCGACATGATGAATGCTATATATAAAAGGTTTGACTGATTTTCTTGCGCTAAGAGCCTACTCGGTTAACCGGCTTTGTTAATTTCAGTGCAATTCCAATAAGGTAAAACAGTTTTTAAAACAATTGTTGGAACCCCAGGGCTGTTTCCTTGCCGATATTGTACATGAGGACGGCAGCAGTGCAATTTCATGACACACGAGAGTGAGAGAAAAACAACTCCTGCTTTTCATGAAAATGGCCCAGAGCTCCAAGTAAAAGGCAAGGATTGCTTTAATTAAAAAGTGTCTTTTTACAGAGTGAAAAAGTCTGGAGCTGCAGGAATGTTGTTTTCATTCTCTGATCCTCTCTGGGCCGCCCCTCTTTCTTTCTTTCCCTCTTTTTTTCCCCCCTTCTCTCCCCAGTGGGGTAGTCCCCTAATGCCAGGCAAGAGGTCGGGTTACTGCTTCACTCTGGCCCGCCTCCACCTCTAAGCCCCGCCCCACTTGTTTACATTCCTCTGCCCTTATTTGGAGATCTCAAGGTCCCCCCCCCCTGTGGAGTGCAAACACTCTCACCTTCTCAGCAGAGAAAGAAAGCAGGGCCAACTTACCCGAACTCTCTTGATTTGACCCTGACCATTATCTGCTGGCTGAAAAGCCATGTCCTCTCCCGTGTGTCTGCGTTGGCCCTTCTCCTTTTCAAATGTTGTTTTACCGGACACTGGGATTGTGTTGTGAGCTTACCTGGCAATGGCCACGAAGGTAAGAGATTTTGGTTTTTTTTCCCTTGAGACAGATGTGTGGCCATGAGGGGGAGGGATAAGGAAAAGAGAGGCATGAGACGGTGACAGGGGTGACAGAGGAAGATGTCCAGTATTCAGGTAGAGGGGAAACATCTATTTAAAAAAAAACCTGCTTGCACCTTGCCAGAAGGAATGTTACGAGATGGATTTGTTTGGAAAACTCCCTGCGGAACTGACCTGCATGGAGGCCTGAGCCGGGTCTGCTCAAGGCCGGATGTCGGTTCAACTAGTGTGTTTGTGTGAGCAGGGGGGGGGGGGCAAAGCCATACATACAGGACCTTTTGGAGAGGAGGGGGAGCTTTTATCATGCGTGTCTGGTATTCAGATCCTCCAGTCATTCTTTGACTGAAAGGCAAGTATTTAAGGCATTAGACTGAGGGAGAAGTGTAGGAGTCATGTTCCAGCTCTCTTTTGTTGAATAAGAGGGAGAGTTACAGTGAAACAGCAAGTTCTACCTACTTGGCAACGCTGCTCACATGCACCTCTTCTCCAGACCTCATTTTGTGTGAGTCTAGAAAGGCTCAACTTGATTTTTTTGTTTTGTTTTCTGTTGTGATGGATTTGACTCTGCCTTGCAAAATGACTTCTGAGGATTAAGGAGGTTGTTTGGACATATGCTGGAGGTCAAGGGGCAGGCGAGAGGGAGTAGGGTGGATGAATCACAGCAGTGTGAGGAATGCAGGGGTCAGACTCTACACATCCACAGCCGTCAGACTCTCGTAGCGGCGTGCAGAAGACTTAACATCTCTTATATAACCTTTAGCATGTGGAACACCTTTTGTCTGCTGCGCACACTGCACTAGCAGTGGTTCACCTGTCGGCCTGTCGCTTGTTGGAATATCTTTACTTGGAATAAAGTCAGATTAGAATATCAAAAGGAGGGGATTTTAATATTTTTGGTGATTCTTCTAAGTATCTTCTAAAGATTTAATTCTAATTAGGTGATTTGTCTCACTTCTGTAACACAATTCACATGTTTTTCCCTGTCAATGTACCGATGTCCTAGTTCTGTACGGCCTGATGTTTGCTCTGTATTGTCTGGAGTATTGTCTTTGTCAGGTGAGATGTGATTGTAAGTGTTGAGCTTTCTCAATAAGAGATTCTGAATGATGGAGTTTGTGTGGGATGACATGACTGTGCATGTTAACAGTGTCTTGTTGTGTCTCTGGTTTTGTGTTCGTCTGCGTGAGTGCGGCCGTTTGTACGTCTCTGTTTGTGTACGTGTGCCCATACCAGCTGACTGTATGAAGCGCTGCATCTCTTCTATTTTGCAGCGCCACCCTCTCAAGGCCTAACCCAGGACAAAGCAGCTAACAAGAGGATCCCCAACGGAGGAGAGACCACACTGGGCCGAGGGACCCGCACAACCTCCGCCACATCCAGCCCTGACCACAGCGACCACGCCCTCTCTGTGAGCAGCGACTCCGGCCTGTCTAGCACTTCTCTGTGGGCAGACAGACCCACACCTGTCGTCACCACCACCACCACCACCACCACTACCACCACAGCCAACATCAAGTCTAACCAGGGTCCCAGCAAGCAGGAAAAAGTCCAGCTTAAGCGCCTTTTAAGTGGCTTTGGACTTGAGGACCCCTCAGCGGAGGAGATGGATGATCAAGGCCCTAGAGTGGGCATTCAGCAGATAGTCCCAGCACAAGTGCACATCAGTAGAGACCCCAGACCCCGAGAGAGGGAAACAGACATCCTGGATGATGAGGTCATCACAGGTCATGATCTGCACAGTGTGGACAGTTTAGGAACCTTGTCGTCCTCCTGCCACAAGAGCAGCCAGAACTCCCTGCTGTCAGATGGATGTGGGAGTCCCGGAGGGGAGGAGCAGCATAGCCAAAGCCAGCACCACCTCCATCACCCTGCACCCCTTCCCATAGAGGAGTACGAGAGAGCCTACGCTGAGGCGAGAAGGGGCTGTCTGAGCTCCAGGAGCAACTCTGTGGCCTCTTCTAATCCCAGCAGTGCTTCCATGCCCAAGCAGCATGTCTACAGACAGGGAAGCTATTCCACACAGTCCTGGGTTCGCCAGCAGCAGATGGTCGCTGCACAACAGTTTATCTACATGCCTGAGGATGGAAACGACACAGAAAGATACCCAGGGAACAAGCAAGGGAGCAGTTCCCCCAAAGCAGGCCTGCCTGCTGAACCACAGGGCCCTACCAGGGACATGGTGACAGATGCTCTGAGAAACAGAGCGCCACACAAGGAGCAGGCAATGCAGAACAATAACAACAACAACAAACGTGATGAGGAGTTCAAATCTCTAACGATGGACATCGACAACTCCATCGACCAGCTCAACCAGCTGATCATGGACCTGGATCCCACATTTGTGCCGGTGTCAAGCCACAGCAGCTCAGTCAAGAGGAACGGCGGTCTGCATGTGAACGGCTCAGTCTCCAAATGCTCTAACGGCATCAATCTCAGATTCAACGATAATAACGCAGTGACCCTGAAAAACACACAGCAGACAGGTAAGACAGTCAGACAGTCTGGGTGTGGTGATGGTGATGCGGTGTGGTCTGGAAGTGTGGTTGTGAAAAGAAATGTGTGACAGTTATTATGAAACCAGAAGAGCTGTTTTGCTAGAAATGTCTAATAAACATGTCAAAGATAGAAGTAATGAAACAACTTTAATTAATATGCTAGTATTTTATTTAAAGCGAAGTTAGTTCCTCTCAAGCTCCATCAGCTTTTCCTCTCCTCCATTACAGAGTTAACTCAAGAAAGCACACCTTCTCCCCCTCTCCCACCTGGCGTGTTTTAGTGGCAGAAATAGCAGGGTTGTTGCCAGGTTTTTCAGATGTTTTCAGTATGTTTCTGAGGAAAGGGCGCCGTCTAGACTTGTCTGTATAGCTATCTGACTAGAGGATCAGTATGGTACATGAAGAGAGGGAGAGCAGCTGTCATCGGCCTTTCTGAACATTGCTTTCAGTGTTTGATTATAGAGATTGCGCAGTGAGGAATACAGATATTTACAAAATCCCATAGACCGACTGCCTATTGTTGTGCGTAGAAGAGGGTTTAAGCATTACTGTACTTAAAAGACACACACAATTTCTTTTCTTTAATGTAAGTCATCTCTAATAGATGTTCTCCTTATTGTATTCTCATGTTCATCACACTCCCACCTGCCTGTTCAGACCTTTTTCAGTTCTTATCAATGATATGTTACAGTAATCATAAAACATCTCCTTGTGATTGCTGTTGTTAGGTTTGTTGTGCAGACAGAAGTTATGCAACATAATGACTCTTGTATCTACCCTAGATATCCACTAAAGTTATTTCCACTTTGTTCTTGTTGAAACTGATCCCAGGGCAACATTCAAGGATGCAGTCTATGATCTTCAAACACTGCACAAGAGTTCACAATGTGTTTCCATTGCTGTTGCGTGCTGTAGAATCTTTATAGAAATTGCAAGATTACAAAATTCCTCTGTCTATCTTTAAGTTTGTTTGCCCCGCAGTGATTGTTAACAGAACTGGAAGAATGTAGCAACTTCTTGTAATTGTTTTCACAAGCAAAACATTGATGACTATCTCTTTCCAATGCTACAAAGATTTTGGCTTTTTTATATCAAATTCGCCTTGCCCTTGTAGGTTATCAGCGTACTGTCGACTCAAAAATATTCATAACAGCAGCAAATCAAGGGATTTCTTTAGCTGAAAACCAGTGAGGCAGAGAAAATGCAGAAAGCTGCCTCGGTGTTAGCAGTGCGTGAATCACACTCCAGTACGTGTGGTTGCAGGGGGCACAAGATGGGGAGGCCTGAGGAATTTCCAAGGAAGGAACAAGTGAGCCCAGAGGCAATGTTTTTTCCATTTGATTCCAAAAGCATACCTGTCCGTGCATATCAACTACACAGGAGCGTCATTCCAAAAAACAAATGCTGAAGGCTATAACTTTTGCTAATTTGCAAGTAACCTGTAGGAAGTAATGGATTGTTTCTTTTTAATGTTGGCTTTTATATGTTGGCACTGGTAACAGGAGTCATAGGTCTGAGTCAGTCTGTCCAGCTGCATTATAACATGAATTTGGAGCAAAAGTTAGTTGTCACAAAGAAAGGCTGGTTAAATTCTGTTGACTTTTTATGAATAATTCAGTTTGACCATTTAAAGCAGTTCAAGCTCTTTTTGCTACCAGTATTCATCAAACTAGAACAGTCATGCTTTTCCTGCTCGTGCCCATCACATCATTACACCAAGTCTCCCATGTTGTTATTATTTTTACTAACTAACACCTAAAACAAGATTATGGCACAAGATACAAAAATACAATATGTATCTAAAATAAACCTGCAGCAGGCATTTTATGTTAGTATCAATATTCACAAGTCCTTTTAAAGCCAATACTGCCTTAAAGCAGCCCTGCTCATTGATTTGCAATGGTCTGATACAACTTGTGGTATGGTGTTGCCAAATCTCTATTTCCACACAATACTGTATTTATCCTCATCTTGCCCAACCCTACTCTTGAGGGTGTATTAGATTACAGAAGTGATGGCACTGAAAGTGAGTCATTGGAGAGAAGAGAGTTTGTCTCTGTTGCGTGATAGCAACCACATCATATAGATCCATGCTTGCTTGTCTCGTGACTGCTTCTCATACCTCATATAAACTAAAGAAAACCTATTCTCTGGATCAATAATGCACACATGCATAAAATCCTGTAGGTGGATGTATAGGATGAAAAAAGTGATGCATGCATAGAGAAACACTGTGTCATCCATAGTCGCCCCAGACAAAGTGAGTAATGATCCCTGACATTAGCACTTCTGCACCATTAGCATTCTTCAGGGTTGGGAGGTTGGAGCTCACTGGGAGGGCTCAAATTAACACCCTAGTGCTGAGTGGTAGCACTCTTCAGAGTAGTCACAACATTGAAACCCCCAACACACACAGACACACACTCTAAACCTCGTAGCCCACCAGCCAGACCCCTGGCATTCCTCAGCTGTCCTCTCAAAACATGACTGTAGGCAGCACCCTGGGGTAAGCAGTGTGGTGCTTACATTTTATGGACTGATTAAGTTAAAAAGTCATCAATCCCAAACTATTTATTTTATTTCTTATTTTTTACAGATAATAGCCATGAAAGTGACCACACCAGCTTATCTACATCGTCATGTGAATTTAAATGAGTGTGATCGTCAGAGCGCACTGTTCAATTTAGTAGAGTGCAATAAATCAGGAGTAGGATTTAATGAATTGAGCTGATTATTATGATGATATGATCTTGTCAAGTTCCCTTAAAACTTTTGATGTCCATTGCATTGCTTTGAACATTAGTTTGATGACTTTAAACGAATGTCAAATCATCATGATAGATTCATACCAATAATTGTTAATATTATTGTGATCATTTTTTCACCCATGTTGCCCAACCGTAGTCTATAATGCCTTAGTTTTAGGGTAACCAGACCTTGTCTAAAATAAGCGACTGTTAGAAAAAACATTTTGCTGAATACTGTCCTAAAAGGCCCCAAAGGTCATTTACTGTTCAGTGTTTTTTATGTACTTTACTTCCTTGAAGTCAGTGATTCTTGTAAATTAATGATCTGCTTTCAACCTGTGTGTATCCAGGTGTCCAGTCCAGCGAGGGGCGGGTCAGTGTCACACGCAGCCTGAGTCGCCAAGGAAGTGATGTCACGGATCATCCAGGCTTCTGTAACTCAGGGTGGGGCGCGACAGAGGAGTACAGGGGCCAGCGGACGTACTCCCCCTGTGTGCCACAGTCACAGGTAAATACAGCATGTGTGTATAATGCTTGTATGTGTATGGCTTTTCCCCATCTCATGTATCTACTCTGTGTGCGTGGTGACATGTATCTGTGCATTGTTTGTTACAGCATCACATGTTGTACAGGAGTGACAGTGCTGACTACAGGGCTCAGGGCCCAGACATGGACAGTGGGGTTGAGCCCGGGAGTGACATGACTCCACCCACTCCCGCCTTCCCCATTTCTCCGCCAACACCTTATGGTAAGTGCTGTATGTTTCCTGTGTCATTGTTAATAAGTTTCTTTTATCTGAGCATTTGATTTTGCATGTATTTGTGACCCGATTATTATTTTTTTTGTTTAATTAAATGTCCCTGTCCTCATTTCCTTAGTGAAAAATATGTCGGAACTGACTCACCTCAGGCAAACACCATCTCCTAGCATGCAGTCTTATAGAGGCTACAACGAGGACCATGGTAGGTTCAAATCTCTTCAGAATATCTACCTTTCTTATGGGAAGAAAATGGTCTTTCTCTGTTAACTTAACAGCAGAGTTTAATAATAGACACGGGAAATAACGGTATATATTTAAAGTGCAGAAATGTCATTCTATTGTGAACTAAAAATATGGATCATTTGACCTTTTTCTCAGCCTAGGGATTTGAGGCACGCTGTTGTACGAAGTTAAACAGCTGACCAAGTTGCTGTGAATAACAAAAAAATCCCCCCAAAACAAAGACGGTTTTGTTGTCCCCTGTTCTTCTATTAACTTGTGCTTTTTCCCCTCAACCAATTAAATAGATTGAGTGACAAAAAGACAAGTAGTGAGTGGGAGGTAATTGAAATTGAGTCTTCTTTCATGTCTTTCCCCCTTGACAGCATGTTCGCGTCCACTACCTCATTAGAACAGAGCTACGTCAGGTCCCCTTGCTTTACCTAGTAACGGTGACATTGTTGTTTGTGGGATTTTAGCGGTTTTGAGACAGGGGCCAAAAACAAAAGACGTCTCATGAATGCAAAAGCAGGGAGATTCCTAACCAGGTTTGGTTGTCAGAGAATGTGTGTGTGGTCACGGCCTGAAGAGAACACTTTTTTAGACACAACAGTGTTGTTCTTTAGATTAAACTGAGCCTCTTTTGTTTCTTTTTGTATGGATGTTTTATTTTCTGCGGTTTATCTGAGGAGGAACACACCCTGGGTACAAGATTCTCAGAGATGGAAAGAGTTGTGCATATATAGCACTTTGTGGCACCAGCATCTGTGAACTTTGATGTAAATTCCAAAAATCCTTTCATGCTTTTGGTGTTTACTTAATTTTTATCATAGAACTTGTGCGGAAAAACTATAAAATTGGTTACTATCTCTCTACCCATGTATATGTTGCACTCCATACCATTAAAATCAAAGTATTTTGCATGATTTTTGATCAGTTTTGTCAAAGAAGCACAAGATTATACATGTCAGGAACTATCAATTTCATTCTACTTTGACCTTGTATGGACTTCCATAGGAATCTACAGTATGATGAAAGGTTGTAGGGCCTGGGAGCAGATCTGTACCCCTGCTGTGCCTCTTACTACCTCAGACACCCAGGCCTGCCACATCTCCATGGTTACTGTGGGTCAGGAAGCGTTAGACAAAAAAACTTTTCTTCCCCCATGAAAGTGTGTACACAGAGGGGAAACAGGGACGAGAAGAAACCAGCAACTCTCTCAGCTTTGCACCTCTTATTCTTTTAAAAGTAACCCAGAGAAAACCTGGCTGTAAAGAGTTGGAACATGAGCTTTCAGATTCTGGCTGTCAGTGGCTATGACTGATTCAAATACAGCTTTTAGATAATTATGTCAGAGGGCTTTTAATTTGTAGCTGCAATAGAGTCTGATTTGTTGACTCTGCGGGTTGTGGCAGGGGTAATTGGTGATTGGTTTTATATAGATTGATGGCTTGGTTCAAGGCCATGTGCACAGTTTTCATTTAATTTAAACTCCAGTATTGATTGTTTGTTGCTGGAAAGAACCCAGAAGGTCCCAAGGGTTTTTTTTCTCCATACTCCCACTTGCACGCAAGTTTATTTTTGCTTATTTTAACTTTTTCAGTTTGTTTTGTCCATATTTTCTCTCAGTAATTCTTCTACGGCTATGTTTTAGATTGAATGTATTTGTATTTATTGTCATTTGATTCAACATTTACAACAAAAACAGCTGTAAATGTGATCAATAAATATGGTTGAAATATTTGTTTTCTTGCTCTCACACAGAACCCAGGGGATATTCAGAGATGATCAGTCAAATTGGAGTTGACAGTTTACCAGACTCCTCCATCAACTGCCACAGGACGCTAAGTGCCACACACTCTGCCTCTGTTGTTGGGACCCTTCAGCGGACAGACAGGTACATTTCTGTCCTATCCAACATCTTAAAGCAGCACTGACCTTTTACTAGAGGGCCGTATTTCCTAAACAGACTTCAGACTGGGGTGTTGATTTCCAGTTGGATCGAGAGTACAACCAGCATATTGATTAGTCTTTTCTTCAGTGCCAACATCAGTGATATAAACAATTATTTTAATTATGCCAACTTCTTCTGCAATGGTTTAACACGCAATCATTTCTTTTGCTAATTTGAATGGAAACTTGACTAATGTTTATGTACAGTATGTTTATCATCTTTCGTTTTTCCTCTTAACTTAAGTTCATCCATGAACCAGTCCTGGCCAGAGCATCCCGTCCTGAGCCGCCACTCCTCTCTGAGCAGCTACGCCACTGCAAGACAACCACCACAGCATTCCATGTCCCTGGACTATGGCCACCACTCTCCTCCACTGCACCACCCCCACATCCACCCTGCCCCCAACGCCCACAGCTCTCCCCGAAGCAGCCAGCGAAGCTGTTTGGCTCGCTATGCTCTCAGCCGCAGTCCCCCTCAAAGCTTTGACGAGCAGGATGATTCGGGCCTTGGCTATGGCACAGACTGTCCGAACTCCACCTCTTCTCTGCAGGGAAATGGAGGCATCGACAGGGAACATTTGACCACTGTGGATGGGCAGAATCAGTCACAGCTGTCCCAGATACAGCCCCCACTTCTGCCTCAGAAGAAGAGAGCGTCGGATGGGGAACATTCGCTGGGAACAGCGTCTCCAGCCCTCAGTGGGTTCTCGAGTCCCCACAGTGGGAGCTCCCTGAGTATTCCTTTCCCCAATGTTTTGCCTGACCTTTCAGCTCAGATGCCAGGCACAGTCTCACCTCTGCCAGGTAAGCTACAGATCCCTAGTGAAGTTAACACCCTTATTGGTGGCACATGGTTTGATGACCACACATAAATGAAAACTATACTGATTATTTAGCTAACAATTATGTGTCTTCCAGATGTACTGGTCAGCAAGCAGCTTACTGTAAAGTTTGTGCAGGACACATCAAAATTCTGGTACAAGCCGGATATCTCAAGGGATCAAGGTAGGCTTCCGGGGTTCACTTTAGTTCCAATGTGATTTGTTGCAAAGAAACTTTTTCACAGAACTATAGAGCCGTCTCACAATTATGTTTCTCTTCACTCAGCCATTTCAGTCTTAAGGGACCAGGAGCCTGGTAGCTTCATCGTACGGGACAGCCATTCCTTCAGGGGGGCATATGGACTGGCAATGAAAGTGGCTACTCCCCCACCCTCAGTTCTCCAACAGACCAAGAAAGGTATGGTCGATGTGGTCGACATTTCTTTTTTATTTAAATGGTTGATTTACACTTATTTGCTAAGATCCACTTTATTATTTATTAGTGTCAAGGAAACTGTATTGTTTACATATCTTAGAGAAAATTCTTGACTTTTTGTCTTTGTTAAAGTTTTGGGAAGTACACATATTTTCTGGCTTTCAGTGAGAGTGTATTTCCCAAATGGTTAAATTACTGTTTCATTTATCATAGTGAAGATTTCAGAGATTGGTCCAGTATTTACAAACATCCTGGGAATCATACATCACACAATGGCACACAAAGCCGTCTACAGTTACAGTCCACTGTACTCACCTTAATGCTGGAACATGAGAGTCCCTCCCTCTGTTTGTGTGTGAGAGCTACTCACTCTGTGTTTCTCTCCTGGGCATCATCATGATGAAGCCGAACAGACCCCCTTTGCCTGATACTCTTAGATGTACAGCTAATGTTTCACCCCTTAACAAAGGATGTGCTGGGTCCCTAAGCCTACTCTGATACCGGGGACTTCTCCTGGGAAGCTCTCTGCCCCACATAACTCTGTCGGATAGAGATGTAACATCCAGCGACTTGGGTCATAACAGGCTGCTTGGTTATTTACTTCTTAGCGTGTTTGTTTAGCGTATTCAGGAATTACGGGAAGGGTTTTTTTGGAAAGAAAACAGTCTCTAGAGGAATCTGGCCAAGCATTCTCTGGCCATGTTTCAATATGAAAACAAAGGCTTATTGAGTGATGACAGAGATTCACACATCAGTATTTCTTAATCAAAAAGGGCCAGAAGGACATTAAATCCCATGCAATGTGTATCAGAAACAGGCTGGATTATTTATAAGGGCTCAAAGGATGCCCTCATGCCCTTCCTGCACCAGCCCACCACAGCGCTCAACCCTTTCATTTTATCCCCCACTCACACCTGTCCTTTTGTTTTCCTTCACCCCTTCACAGTCCAACAGCACCTGTGGTGACATCATGACACGGTCCTTCTCCGCATTTTCAGCTTAGGGCATTGTGGCTCCTTATAAGTGTGAAACCCAACCCACCTTAAGGAGCGGGCCTTTCTCCAAGCTTTTGTGTCAAGACATTCCTCACATAGACTCCTCCTGCCCCCTCAGAAGCGCTTCTGTTGAATCATAATCCCATTAATCTCTGGAGAGATTGAATTTAGCGATTTAATATGTTTTATGTAACTCTTCAAGGCTGGAAAGTAAGGTGTTGCACAGAGATAAATGCTTGGGGGCTATTATTTAGGTCAGAGTAAATCCAAGGTGTCAAATGGAGGACAGTTTTGCCAAAACAGACCACAGACAATAGTGAGACATTATTCATCTCTCATATCTCTCTCTGTATCTTCTATGTTATTCTAACAGGAGGTGATCTATCCAATGAGTTAGTTCGCCACTTCCTGATTGAGTGTACCCAGAAAGGAGTGCGGTTGAAGGGTTGCCCCAATGAGCCTTATTTTGGTGAGTATCTACTCTGTTTAAACCTCTCCCCTCACAGCTGGTTGACAAGAGTGACGCTTGCTGGTTGTTTGGCTACACTGCACCAAAGTGACAGACTTCACGCACCATACTGCTCTCTATTGGTGTGTGGGACATTGTACCAATGGTTGTCTGCAGACAGATGACAGATTGATGCACCTGCTGTATCATGGGACATGTGTCATTTTTAATAGGAATGATGGTAGTTTCCTCTCCCCTGAAACAAATCTGCATTCTTTTATACTTTTAAGAGCACACTACAACAAATTCTCAGTAACTATTGATTACTATTGAAGTTGTTTTTGTCATGGCTGTATGATTACATGGGGGATAAAAACAAATTCTCATTCTACTGATCATCATTTCATTTTATTTTTGTGTTCTTTTTTGTAATATCTTTGTACAGTATATAATTATGTATGTGACAGTTGCAGAAATCTTGCCTTCTTGCAGTAAAGTTGATCTGGCAATAAAACACAACATCTCTCAGCAATATTGATCTGACGTCCACATTGTTTTACAGGAAGCTTAACTGCTCTGGTCTGCCAACATTCGATCACTCCCTTGGCCCTGCCCTGCAAACTTATCATACCTGACAGAGGTAAGCGTTCAACACACAGTCAAAGACCTAATGCTAAAGAGGAAGATTATGGCCAGAATTGAAAACAGCCATTATTTAGGTTTTGCGGCTACCCAAAGGGGCCAGTCTGTCTGACCATGTATTTGTTGATGTAACCATTGTGGGCTTTTCTTAAATAATCTCACTGACGTTTTTTGCTTTTCTTGCTCGTAGATCCTCTTGAAGATGTTGTGGAGACTACCTCACAATCTGTCACCAACTCTGCTGCTGAGCTGCTAAAACAGGGAGCAGGTAATCGGGCATCTAAGATCACTTGCCTTGAATAGATATTATGACAAAGCAGTGATGGCACTGCACATAAACACTGACAAAATCCTTGTGTGTAATTCTGTAACACTTTTGGAAATGACTGCATCCTTGTCCTGTTATTATGGACTGTAAATACATTTGCTCTGCAGTTATTTGCGCTGAGATGAGTGATCCGTGTGTAATCTGAATCTGTGTGCTCCTGCAGCCTGTAATGTGTGGTACCTATGCTCAGTGGAGATGGAGTCACTAACAGGTGTCCAGGCGGTGCAGAAAGCCACCAGTATGACTCTGATCGCCAACCCTCCTCCAACCTCCACTGTAGTCCACTTCAAGGTGTCCTCCCAGGGAATCACCCTCACTGACAACCAGAGGAAGTGAGTACCACACGGGCAAATTCACACCAGACATAGAGAGACCTTTTTATCGCTATAACCACCCCCCTTGTCTCCTTTTAGACTCTTCTTCAGGAGGCACTACAATGTCAATACGGTCATATTTTGTGCATTGGACCCTCAAGATAGAAAGTGAGTATTGCTGATTGAAACACATGCCATTTAATGGTTTCCAGACCTTTTATTATTCCAACCAGGTGTGGTAAAATCCCAACATGGGCAGGAAATGACAACAAACTTAAATAATAAAACCAACATTGTTGTCACTGCTAATTTTTTATGTGCAGATGGAAAGTACAATTTGTTATATTCAACAAGCCAGTAACACTATTATCCTCTTTTAACTGCTCACAGGTGGAAAAAAGATGGCTGCCCTTCAGCAAAGTAAGAATTTTATTATTATTATTATATTTCTGCAGCCAGAGCAGCATTAAAGCAGTTGTTTTTAAAGTGACGTTGTCAGGTTGAGAGGGATGACAAAGCTGTGATTAAGTACTTTTCTCCACCTCTGCAGGATCTTTGGCTTTGTGGCAAGGAAAACTGGCACTTCCATGGACAATGTATGTCACCTGTTTGCAGAGCATGACCCAGAGCAGCCAGCAAGTGCCATTGTCAACTTTGTTTCCAAGGTGATGATTGGCTCACAGAAGAGTAAGTAGGCCTGCCCTCTGGCTGAGCTGAGCACCTGGACAGACTTTTAACTGAGAGTGAGAAATAAAGACTGAAAGACTTAACAAAGGACAAAATGTAAGGACTGAAGATGGTGATGACCTGGACATTAACCCTGGATATTAACTGGATGTTGGATATACATTATGGATACACATAATCACCACTTACCAGCACCCACACATTAATAACATCTTTTAATATAAAAATATAAATCCCCTTCTATTCTATTGTTTTTCTATACTGTAAAATTAACTGTAAAATAGCCAAGTAAGAAAACAGCTAAATCATAAAAAAAGTTTAATCCTTTTTAACTAATTTACAACTGTAATTCCTTCATTCTCAACATATTTTAAGTACATACAACACACACAACACAAAGGCTGCTTTTCTTATTTGTGACAGTTTTATGGAGAAAACTCTACCTTGTTGCATGTGATATTTTTTTGTTATATTTAACCAAAACAAACTTAATTCAAGCTATTAACAGTCTGTAAAGTCTCTGTGCTGTGTTTGTCCAGCATGCAGTATTTGTTTGTGGAGTTAAAATTGTGTAAAAGTAGTGCAGCAAATATGTACAATTTGGATTTTGGGACGGGCTACATCGCATACAGGATTATCTTATTTTATCTATGCAATGTAAAATTTTATTTTTTTAAACCATGGCCTTCTTTACATGTGCAGCATGTATGTGGCTTATCTGAACCTGTTAAATAACTTTCTTCTCAAGATGTATGTGAATATGACCACTTTCAAAGCAGTCAGCAACACTTTAATGAAAGAGTGTGAGAGTGTGTGTGTGTGTGTTGAAATAAGAGAAACCATAGACAATATTTTAATTAATCCCTAATATATAGATTGATTTGACATGGTTAAAACACATCAAGTGGCGTACCACTCAGCTACCAAATTTTTACTTTAGTTTGCCCTCCTTTGGGAGGCTCATGGCCAGAAGCAGCACTGCAATGTTTCTTTATCAAAAATATATCAGAAGATTCAATTTGTACTTAAATAGGATTAGGATTTTAAAAAAGACATGCTGCTATGGAGAGAACAAATGGTGTGATTGCATTAGTCTTACAGTCTAAGTTCTTAGAAGAACGAAAAATGCGACATAAATTTAAGATCTGACATATTCTCCATTCATCTGTCAGTTAGCTACATCTACAATATAGATTCTGTGGAACAAAGATTACCCCCAGTTGAGTGTTTGTTGATATTGTATATGAGAGATCATAAAACTTGATTCCTTTTAACTTTTTGTGTTGGGCAGTCATTTTATCCAGAGAGGGACCTACCACCACAATACAGCTCTGTTGATGGATTACATTATGTACACATTTGTTTGACATATTATCTGTACCTCATACTTATCTCATACTGTGCCTCTGTGTATAACATGCTACATGTGAACAGTTTATGTGTATATTGACATTAAATTGTTGGATGTGTTCTGTAAATAAACAAAATGAAACACTTACTTAATCTTGGTGATCCGTCAACCGGTAAAAGTTCGTCGTAGCCAGGACCAGTTGCTAGGCAACCGGCGGAGACCCCGGGAATGGTCCTGACAAATGACAGTTATTTACACCTTTGTGATATTAGGATTAAACAAACGAGATAACGTGTTAATTAGTGAATTTAAGAGGTACTGGTAGGTGGTTTCATTTGGACAATGCCAGGCTAGCTGTTGCCCCCCTGTTTCCAGTTTTTGTGGTAATTTAGCTGGTTGCTGGCGTTAGCTTCATAATGTTAGCAAGCAAAATATTAGGTGGTATCTACCTTCATATCTAGCTAATGTTAATGCTAACGTTAAGAAGAAGCAAAAGTAGAAAACTATGTTAGAAGAAAAGTTATTTGGGGAAATGTGCTCATTTGCTTTCTATATTCTGTACATGTTTGGTTGTTTTAGGACTAATGTGTAGGATTTGGTGGCATCTACTGGTGAGGTTGCAGATTGCAACTATTGATTGCAACCGACTGAAACCGCCCACCTTAACCACGCGTGTAACAAAGTGTTCTGTAGATTATTTTCCGATAATTATACACTAATGAAAATAAACCTATTAATATTATAGGCTATTCCATTTCTGCCAGCAGATCCTCCAAAATGTTACACACTGGACCTTTAAAATCATCTTATTCTAATCTCTCTGACAGCATCACAAAGTAGTTAGCTAACGTTATAGTCTGTGTCAGTTTGTTCTAGCCCTGTATTAAAGCTCTCTAATGAGTCACATATTATATTTCATTCTCCGTAACTTACATTTCCTTAAAATTCGGGTAATAATGATGGGAATAATTTGTTAACCTTTGGGCCCCCTCTGTTATAGTTAAATATAGTTCTGTGGGTTTGGATAATGTTTGGCTGCACACCATGCATTTGTAATGACTAACTCAGGCTCCTGTTTAAGGAGTTAAGCATGCTGCTGAACCAAAGACACCATGCACAGGTCTTGTCTAGTCTCAGGTCTCAACCACAACTCGGGTATTAGTCACAGGCAGGTTTCAAGCTCCTATAGTAGCTAATCTTACCATACAAAGGAGGATTTGAAAAGTAAGAAGATCAAGACACTGCTGCCCAGGGGTCAGTAATAAGGAAACTCTGCTTTAGTGTTGTTTAAGAGAAATTAATGCTTCACTACAATCTGTAGCCAGCAGAGGACACTAGTAACACAAAACATTTGAACCTGCACATGAGTGGTTCTGTGACGTGGCTTATTTCCCCAGTAAAAAGATAACTTCACTAGTTGTAGCTTAAAGGTGAAATAGTGATGGTGACAGACCTAAGTAGACCATTAATAAGGCTGACACACACACCTACTGTGCATCTTTGCCCTTCTTTCTCAGCACTAACGCACAGATCCAACACACACATGTCCACTGTCTCATTTGTAAAGTGCAGTAAAAGAGGATTTTACCTCCACACAAGCCTGGACTGGTTGCTCTAATGGTGCTGCGAAGGAATAAAATTGCAGAGCTTAGCTAAAGAGAGAGGAAAGGTGTAATGGGGCAGATCCTCCCCCCCCCCACTACTGTCCCTCTGCAGGTGGTGAAAGTGAAGAATTCCCGGGGAGGGCAGGAAGGAAGTGAAGGCCCAGGTGTGGCGACTGCAGAGCCCACAGCCCGTCTTCCTCTGTTATTTAGTGCAGAGTGGTCTTGAAATAAAAGAAGCTGGGGAAAGTCCAGAAAACCAAGCAACATTATTAGACTACAGAGGAACCTGTCAGGAGAGACAATATTTCACACAGGTAATAACAGCATGTGTGAGCATGAGAGAGCAATGTAAGTTTAACTTGATACTGCAGTGATTCCCCAGCAAACTTGATTGATGTCTCAATATTTGTCATTACCATGCTGATTAATGATACAGCAGAATGAACTTGTCTGAAAAACAGACAAGAATTTGCCCGACAATAGAGTTAGGCTTATTTTCCAACCCCTAACCTACACATGGCGACTGCTGATGAGTAATATAATCAGCGCTATTGTGTTGACATTCCTGACCTGAGCAAGGACCCGTAACAGACACTGATTAAGCCTGTCACATACAGTATGCCAGTCTCAACCAATACCAGCTTAACAATAAGCTTCCCAGTCTCTTCTAGGAAGCTGAAGCCAATCAAGTGTCACTTTGTAGATAATGTGGAGGTGAAAGGCCTTGTTCATCAGGCTGACAGAGCTCATTCTCATTCCTCCAGCACCCTAGCTCGGCAGCATTTTTACGGCCACTTAATTAGAGGGGCAGGGCTCATCTCTTTTCCTCTGAGGCAGAATACATTTTGGGGAGCAAAAATAGAAAGTGCATTCTGGGATGGCTGCACAATTTGAGGCCCCTTGTTTGGTTTTTCAGCAGACGCCGAAACCTCAGAACGCACTGTGAGATTAATTGCGTGCTTCCATATCAGGCCGCCTCATAGTTGAGGTCAGGACAAGATGATTCCCTACACAATCAATAAATCATTAGTTGTTAATGAGTTGTGCAGTATAGACTGTTGTTTTGTTGTATCATTTCAGAATGTATGTAACAGCTGCACATATCTGTACTATACAGAGAGAAATCAGTATTGCGGCCTAAAGGATGACAACTGACAGAGTAGCAAGTCCCAGTCACTGTGGCTATGGAGGGGTCCCAATGGGTCATGGTCGTGGTCATTGAACTAAAAACAACACGCACTGAAGACAAGTGTTGCCTTTGTGATGTGAATTTTTTTTACATCATGGTTTGAGCAAAGGTGTTTTGTTTTTATAAGAGGTATCCCCTCAGCCCCATCTGATGAGCTCAACTACTCCTTAATCAATGTGACCCAACTCGCCCCAAATGTTAATTATATAAAGGTGAATATTGCTAATTTTCCCGCACTCTCAATAAGAACACATGGTTGGCACAACAACAGGTTGGTGGGAGGTGAGTCCTATGTAGTCAGCCTATAGCTGTTGGTTTATTGTTGGTTATTGCAACAATAAATATACAAAAGATCAGCCTCACACCAATTCACAATGCTTTTTGTATAACTGCATACAATAAAATAAAAAACAAAAGGAATATGGACAGGAATAATATGAAAAATGGCTTCATTAACAGAAAAAATAATAAAAGTAGTTTGACTTGCATGCTGATACTATCTAAAGTGAATTAGATTAGCCGGGTGAACCTGTCAGACAGCTACGTATACCTTTTGACTCTGATATCTGTGTTTTCTCTTCATTTCAGCATCAAACCACATGTTGCAACCACCATCACTTCTAAAATAAATGCAGCATTGTAGGAACTGCAATGGGATATTCCCTCGACCAATTCTAATTTTGTCTTAGTTTACGCTGAGTAATGGTGTGTTGGTGTCAGTGAGAAAATGATACATGACTGTGCAAGAATAAATTACATGTAGTTGTCTGTTTCATTTGTATTTAAATCATGTGATTGCGGGCTCCCAACACAAAGGAAAAAAATTATAAATGAAGCATGAATGAAAAAGTACTTTGTACTCAATTAGTAACCATTTTAAGGACATTACATGTTTAAATTAAAATCATGCTTCCCATATAATTCACTTACTCTAGTTCTCAAATAAGGTGCAATGACAGAATGAGTGAAAGAGAGTCAGAGCGTAAAAATGTCTTGCACATGTGAGGAAATGTACATACATGTACAATGTGCCTATACGAGACAGAGTAATACAGACATAGGAAGTGCTACTGTCTGGGGGGGATTCGGGGCCCAAAGTGAGCGGCGCCACTCTCAGCCCACTTCCGAACACTCTGCAATCCGTCAGGCTGAATGCTGCGAGTTCCTTTCTCTCTGTCTTCCACTTCGCTCAGGCCTAATTACAGCCTTGGACCGCCTCAGGGGCCTCCAGAAATGGGGACCATGACAGCTCTATGAACAGACCACTCCAAAAAAATAATGAACCGACCCTGGAATTAGATGAAAGCTGGCCTATGCCCTTTTGGCTCTTTATTTTGTCCACCATTCAAACCGCTTTTAATAATCGGATAATTGTCAAAGGTCTCTGTGGGTGCCAGCGCAGAACAGAATCAAAGGGATAAGATGATCATATTAATCATAATAGAGACCTTTGCGTCCAATTCATCTGTGATGAGAGACTGCTCGAAAAGCCCTCAGACAGGGGCAATTATATGAGAGACGGTCATGAGACTAAGGGGGGGAAAAAAGAATAACAGTGACCGTACCAGACTTGTCATGTGATCTGTGGCAGCCTCAATCCTACACAGTCTCAACCCTCCCATCTTACTCGAACACACCTACATACAATATGTATCCACACACTCTTTCTCTCCACACACACACACACACACACCAGACCCCCACTGTCATCCCAAATTCCAGGTAAGAATGGCGAAAGAGTTGCTTGGTGTTTGAGAGTGAGGGGTATGCACTTACGCACACACACACACACACACACACACACACATCTTTCTCTTGGGTTAACCCAGACGTGTTCTGCAGACCTCCAGCTGATTAAACTATGTGCTTTTGAGTCTGTGAGCTTTGGCCGCGCTACAGATTTTTGTGCTTTTCCCCATCACTACAGTAACACCATCTCCTCCATCTTTGCACTGAACACACACAAAGTCACTCTAACAGAGCCAGAAGTGGGGAAAGAAGCATTAGTACATGTCACATCGAAATAATAATAATAAATACAAAATAACAATTTTTAATGAATGGAATAATAATAAGGCACTCTCAGCATACATCAGTAATCAGCTGCTGTTTTACTTCTAAATACAGGGGTAGAAATACACATAATAAAAACAGCATTTTGAAAAGAACTGCTCACAACCAAGGGAGCAGCAACCTATGGCTTTCATAAAAATTAAACTGAGAATATGTGTGACATCCAGAAGCATGCATTCAGTAGCTAGTTTATATTTAGCCGAGGATTTCGGTGCAATAAGCTACAGTAAGCTACAGCACAACTGCTGGAGGCAACTCCGACCGCTTGCAGAGCTTCAAGCAAGTGTATCCGATTTGTCCAAATCATCCTAAAACAGTGGAAAATTGCTCTGGATAAGGATTTGACAAGCAGTTGTGGTTGGCCGGTGTAGCCTTTGACAGCAGGTTATGTTAAACACATGTACAGTAATATCCTGTGTGTGCAAAGGCAAATTCTTCACACTCCCTCTTTATTGAGTGGCTGCTCTGTGGGACGACATTCCTTCAGTACATTGCTCCCTGTGCCCGACGCTCTCCTCTGCTATGCTGAATATGCACAGGTGGCTGAGAGACCCCCTTCCATAGAGCTCTGAGCAGAGGAGAGGGAGGAAAATCAGCAGGCTTTTTTCAGCTTATGAAACAAATGTTTGGAATTCCACTGAGCACTGCTCTGCTGTAGACCTGTCTGTTAACAGACGGCAGTACGCCAGGGCTTGTTGGCAACTGATTTGACATTGGCTTCCAAGACATTTCAAAAGCAAAGAGGAACTGTACACCTCGCCTCTCCTGCTGTTATTCTTTTGAGGTATTTTGGACATTTTGTGCTGGTGTATCCCCTTTCTCATCTGTAACCAATTAATAGCGGAGCTAGAAACGCTACAGATGTAATTACGTAGGAATTTTCTCACTTACATGTGTGGTATGTGTACTTATTTTAAGGTCTGCTTTGTAGCACTGACAAATGGCTAGAACAGGCCCAACTGTGTCACACGTTCTACCAGCATGTTCAGAGACCACTGCTTTACTTGCTTTATGTGTGAGGAACAGGTACATGAGGTGCATTATTCACACACTGAATACCATATGGGCAGGTCACCTTGAATTATGTTCGGCTGGTGGACTGATTATGTAGACTGATAGCAACAGATCTTGTGGGTGAATTATATTTTGACTTTTGTCTGGTCTACGTGAAATCTGTTTACTATGAAGTCCCATCACTTGGATGACCTTTGTCCCATTTATAATACTCCTCCCTTGTCACAACCTGGCTCAAGGCTGAACAAAGAAGGGGAGAACACATTTGAGTTGTAACTAAAAATAAGTTTATTTTACATAACTAAAATGGAAATGAAGCTAAAGACAAACTAAATCCAACCAAACCAAACAGGATGGAAGCTGAGAGAGAGACTGGCTGATTGCCTCCAGTTTATATAGTCTTGCCACCAGACCAGGTGAACTGAATCTTGCTGATGACCCGACTCCACCCACCAGGTTCTTGAGAGAGACCTACTCAGAGGGTCGTCACATCCCTGCAGAATGGGACTTAAATAAAGAGATAAACTATATCTACATCATATAACCTACATACAAGCGATAATATGGGACAATGTAGAATGTCTCACAGTTAATAGGGTAATTAGTAAAGTGTATAGATTCATGTTTTGTACAGTGGTGGGAAAAGTCGAATGTATGGAAGTTTTAAAAGTAAATGTACTGCAGAATGCAGAATGACCCTTTCCAGTGATATATTGTTAAACATTATAATATACTGATTAATTCATTTTAATATTCTAGATCACAAGGTAAATAATTTCACATACTGCTGGGTTGTTTAATACAAATAAAAAAGGCAAAATATTTAACAAGATAACTCTTACCAATAAATGCAGTGGAGCAAAAGGTCCAATATTTGCCTCTGAAATGTAGGGGAGTAGAAGAATAAAGTGTAAAGAATAGTAGGCATACTATAATTCAATATATCATAAAATAGTACTTCAGTTCTTGTAGTTGGTTTTGTATCCATTTTTTAATAATAATTAAATAAAAATAATAAATGTCATCGGCTGTAGGGCTGCACTGTTGTAGCTAATACTGTATCAGAGCTTGAAATAATCATCTTATGCTCGGATTGGTCACAGTTTATGCGCTTACACCATATACAGGTCATGCAGGGTCATGTGCAACTGGTTCTGGGGTCTCAGATCAGTGGAACCACACACACGCACACACACACACACACACACACACACACACACACACACACACATGCAAACACATACTCATGTGAATACTACTTATACATAAACGCACAACCAATGAAACAAACACACTGCCATTACAGCCTTTCACTGCATCACTGAAAGATTAGAGCACCAAAGTTGAATTGAGTCAAACACACACACACACACACACACACACACACACACACACACATTATTGGCGCCCCCTGTGAATGGATCTGCGTATGGCAGATGCTTGGAGCTATTCCTGTGTGTGTGGGCTCTTCAAACTGAGAGTTGATACAGATTAAAAACATTAGTGTGTGTGTTCCTCTGGGGTAACATGATTATGTCCTTGAATGTATCTAAAAGCCTGACAACTGCATTATAAATTAAAATGTATTCAGAATATTAAGACCTCAACTAAATGTCTCTACCAAGGTAAAAAGTTGACAAACTTCCTTTTTTTTAAATTCCGATTCAGTCTTAAAGGGATATGCAAGCTACCATAAATGCTATTCTACTGGTCTGCAAAAAAAAAAAAAAACCCGGCATCCTGAAGCTCTGATGCTTTTAAAGGAATAACGGAGTCGAGGCAATTCATCAGTATACCACAAGCTATTCGGGGGTGTGACTACAGTCACTGGGGTCTATATATTGAGATGTTTTGGCCGGTGGCTTTTATGTGATTGAGAGTGGAGCTGCCCAGTGAAAAGTCACCACAGCAGGACAGTGCGCTTCCTCCACTTTGACACCATCTCAGACGCCACAATGGATTCCTGTTTTCGCGCACTTTGCATGACTTTTGTCCTGGCATCGTTCACCCGGAGGTCAGGTGCGGTCGGACCGGTTATCAAATGCGAGCCATGTGATGCTGGAGCGCGGCTTTTGTGCAAACCTTTACCCAAGGACTGCGCCGAGAAAGTCCGCGAACCGGGCTGCGGCTGCTGCATGACTTGCGCTCTGAGCTTCGGCCAGCCGTGCGGCGTGTACACCGGGAGATGTGGCTCCGGACTGACCTGTCAGCATCAGCCCGGTGAGACGAAACCTCTGCAGGCTCTGCTGGAGGGACGGGGGATTTGTGCAAACGTTACTAACAGACGATTTACCGCCAGACCAACACCTCCGGTCAATGAACTTCCAGGTAACGCTTGTGCGCGCAACCCTTTTCCTTGTGCGTCCTATGTTCACTTTAGATACTTAGTTGTTTAGCAGCTATAGGTGTAAATTAAGGTTTGAGAATGTCTTAAAGTCGTTGTATACGCAAATTAATGCGCAACAAGTGTACAGACTTTTATTTATTACCCTAATTGAATCTACAAGCGTCTAAACACTAAAATGAAAATGTGTTTCTTTTAAGGTTAGGGGAACAATCTTCTAACTCCTCTAGAGGAGTGGGGATGTGTTTCTGTTATGATACACAGCAGCTTAATTCCATGGCATACACTGGGAGAAATCCTGATTAAAAGCCACAATCCCTAATTGATTTCGACCAATGAATTCTCTTCATTTGGAAACAGAAGGTGAAGGATGGGACAGGTTAAAGCATAAGAAACTTTTTTGTGCCCTAGTTAAAAGTTTTGTTTAAAAGAGTTGTTGATTGGCATTTGGCCTATTTCTGTTCATTTCCCTCTATAGATGGAATATCATCTAAAGAAATGCTGAAATGTAGCACTTGTACCTTCAAAGTGACCACCAGCTTGCTGATAAAAATTGATATGTGTCAATCCGAATTGGAAATACTCCTTATTATCCTTAATTACACCTTCAATGAAATATTATGTATCCTAGAGTTTAGTTTATGTGAATAAACAACACATGTTGTTCTAAAACTTCAGCAGAAAATATTGAGACTCAGGACGAGGAGAGGAATTCCACCGGCTCAGGCCTCCAAACCTCGTACAGCACCCACAGACCCACGGGACCCCTGAGACCTCCTCTTCACCCCTTTTTCCCCTCCGCCAAGTCAGAAGTCCTCAGACGGGAGCAGCAGAAGAGAACCCAGAGCTTTAAAATGGAGGAGCTCCCGGGACCACTCATCACAGACCAACAAAACTTCTCGCTGGAGACCAAACAGGAGCCTGAGTATGTAAGTACCACAACCAATATTTTTCTGTCTTCAGAGCACACTGGAGGAATGTTTTTCTCCTCTTCCTCTGTGTTTTGGTGTTTTTCTCCCCCTGCGGGTGATGAAATGTTTTGGGTAGCGGTGCTGACGGTTGGCAGGCATCGAGAGCAGTAGAATGGCATGGCAGCGAGCGGGTACGATGGCCCTGCGGCTGACCTGGGTCAGGCGGTTGTTTGGCCACAAGGCGTCCGCGTGCCGGGTGTACTGGGAGCCAACGAATGATGGATTGGCCTATGCGAGTGCCTGTTGGGAAGCCCTGCTGCTATTTTGATCTTCTCTTTGGCCAGAGAAGTGAGCACACACTAGTAATGGGCTTTGACTGGCTGCTTTGATTAGTGACTGGAGTACTTGGACTTGAGGACAAGCCTTTTTGGCTCCTTTGAGCTCTTTGAATTCACGTTATCCCCCATCCTTTGTGTAAAGTGTAAGAGTTCTAAGCAGCTTTTGTAACTGTTAAGCCGCTACAAGTTGGTCAGATTAATTAATTTCTCATCCATCACCTCTTTCACATTGCAGCCACCATTGTTTGGGTATTATCAAAGTGTGATGCAGCGTGGGTCAGCTTAGTTAACGTCTTTATTTTATTTTTTTAAAAAGCAGAGAATTCATGTCAACATCACACTGCAGAATAAAAAAGCGTGCACATGCCAGAGATGTTTAAGCATTGGAGAATGTACACTAACTTCTTATGTGTTTCCTCATCTGCAGGGTCCCTGTCGGAGAGAGATTGAGAGCATTCTCAGCAGCCTCAAGATTACAGACATTCTCAACCCCAGAGGTTTCCGCATACCAAACTGTGACAAGAAGGGCTTCTATAAGAAAAAACAGGTAAGGAAACACATTTAAAGGACCATCGTTTGATATTGTCTGTATGCCCAAATGTGTGCATCAGTTTCATGAGAGGCTACACAATACTTAATAAAAACTTGTTTACAACTTTAAAAGACTGTAAAAAAGGAAACCAGCACTTCCTTTTTTACATGCTGCATTAACAAAGATTCAGTGCTGAAGCTTTGTGACTCAAACGCAGCCCAATTACAGATTTGTAGCTGTCCTCCTGTATTCATTGGTAGTTATTAGAGCCTCATCATTGCACCACCACACCAGTGAGGTAGACCCTAGCCACTGGCTCTGGAGACAGGAACCACAGGGGCCAAACCCCAGTGGGGTTGACGGCTGGGACGATGGCCGTTTAACGGGAACCCTCCCAGGGAGACAGACGTCAAGGTGGCCACCGGCACCCGATGCGCTCCCCCCATAATTGCTGGACTTTTGAGAAGCATGCACAGAAATAGAGCTGTAGCCATCCCCACGCTCACGTGGTTCACCCACGATCGGGTTGTGATAAATGAGTGGTTCTGACGCATTCATATGGAGGCACTTAGGGCTCCCGCGCCACTGCATCACCGAGGCAGCTTTTCTTATAACACAGCAGTCCCTCCTGCTTAATGGAAGTGTTCTCCTTGACCTGCAATCATCTCATAACCAGCCTCACAACGCCAGGCTCATTGTCTTTGTTTATGTAGAATGGACCCAGTGTACTATGCTGAGCCCTGAGGCGCTGAAGGAGTGGCAGACATTTCATTTTGGTCAGTTTAATTTGGACGTTTGCATGATTTTAAGCAAAAACATCTCTTATTACAGCTCTTAATAACAGCAAATATCTTGACAGAGAAAAAAAAATGACCCAGGATAGATTTAATGCTGAAAGCAGAAGCACTTTCTTCAGTAAACTGTGCTTAAAATTTTGATTACTGTATTAGTTTTTCCAACTTTAACATAACACGATCTACTCTACTTCCTGTGCAACGGTGGTCTGACAACAAGAGAGTCCTGCTTCAGCTCAGATCAGCGTTTCAGTCAAAATGCTGGTGACATATTGAACTAAATAAGGATGCCTCCCTTCCTGATCAGCTCTGACTCCTCTGTGGAACAGCAGCACAGTTGCTTTAGCCCTTGAAATGACTGGCTGCATGTTTTACTAGAGTGGAGGTTGACCTTTAGTAAAATTGGCAGTAAAATAACAGCCCTTGGGTAGCTCCACAGACTCTGTAAGTCATTTGTAGTACCCATAATTTGGAGCTGTGGGGTATAATCAGCAACAGATGATTCGTACTGGCCACCGGCTTCTGAAAATAGATCTTGGTTCTCAGTTGTTCACAAACGGGACTAAGCAAATATTTTACCAGGTTTCTGTTTACCTTAAAGGTCTCTATATGTGTGTGTAACAGGAGGTAGACCATAAAAGCAGCTCAAAATACCAGAGCGTGTTGGATAACCAAGGCTGCGTCGACTCAGCACAATCTGACCATTAATGCCTCTTAACTATTGCTGTTCTACTTCATTGAGTAAAGTGGCTTGTTACCCATAATGCTGGATATTCATCTGAATTTGCACATTTAGCTTCCCCCACCCCCCCCCTGCACTTCTCTTCCCTCCCTTCACCTTGTCCCTTCCTTCACTTTCAGTGCCGTCCATCCAAAGGCAGAAAGCGAGGTTTCTGTTGGTGTGTGGACAAATACGGTCAGCCCTTGCCAGGTTTTGATGGGAAGGAGCGAGGAGACGCCCAGTACTACAACTCCGAGAGCCAATAGGAGCAGAGCAGGACAGAGGGAGGGGAGGGTGGGAGTGAGCACGAGAAGAATTGTAAACAAATGGAGACACTGAGGATATTGGGAGAGAGGTCAAGAGATGGCTCAGCCGATATATGGATGTTTGCTATTTCTATCTGTTGCCTGTGGGACCTTTTCTGAGGCAGAGCGAAGGGAACAGAGGAAGAGTACCAGGAGGAGAAAAAAAAAAAGCCTCTGTGTCACAGATGCAGTCTGAACTTTTGTGCGATGGATGGATTCTTCATGAGCTATTTGTCTCTGACCCAACAAGGACAACTTCTGAGAAGAGGATACACTTAAAGAATTGATCCCAGAAGCCTTATTCTGATTATAAAACAGAGACCTTTGTACTTGCCACAAACTTTGATGAGAGTGCTCTTCATTTACGCACAACTAAGTGGCATTGCACATGTGTACATGCTTGTGATGTGTAATCGTAATTTGTATGCTTGTGATTTGTTATAAAGACATTGCGTGGGGTTATGACAACCATAAAATGTATGTATGTATGAATATGTTCTTCAGAGTAAGCGTGCAGTGCCTTACTATGAATTCCTATTCCTATGAATTCCATTTATTCCGGTTGCTTCCTGCTCCTCAGGGAGTTGGACTGCTGGACTGTGCAGCTCAAACACTACAGTGTGTATAAAGTTTTTATGCTTGATCTTGAGCCACAGAAAGAGGGATATTTCCTTTATTCTGTACTGTGGTTGTTACTGTTTTGTTGTCACTTTGCATAAGCTGAATTTTTGGGATAAAAATTATCTCTGATCTCTGCATAGCCAGTGATCATTTTCATCACTTGCCTTGGTTTAAGTAAATACGATGTTTGCATGTACAATGCAACCCTCAGAGGTCTATTTTTACTTAATAAAGGCAGTATAAAGTTATCCAGGTATTGCATTTTCTTTTTTTTCTCTTCATTTCGCCTTTTTGAGCATGTAAGAAACTTTTTTGGGCTGTTGGAAAAACACATTCAAACATGACCCCATCATGATGAAATAACATTTTAATTGGATGCACATCCACAGAATTAGAAGAATATGTACATTGTTTCAACGAAACCAATAATGGAATAGCAGCATTCCTGGCAAACAGCATTCACAAACAATTTGGCCCACTGCACATGAGCTCAACAGCAAACAACAGCATAAACACGCAAGTAAATCATAATAAATACTTGAATAGATGCTAGAATAGCTAAAAAAAAAAAAAGACAAATAAAAGCCCCTAATGTGAGAAAGGTGAAGCTGAGAAGACCCCTCAGCAATCCACTGCTAAACCTGTGGACCTGCAGAGACTAGTAGAGGTAGACAAATGCAGAACAACCCATACCAAACCTCACAGTGGCTTGGATGAGTGCTGATATGTTTGTGCTTGGCCACCGTGCACATACTTGCGGCACTTTAAGTATTTCCCCCAATACCCATTGAGGAAACGCCAATGGAGATACATTCAGACAATGTCAACATGTTGAATGAATGAGCGGCTGTGTTGTTTCGTGCCGTGCACAGCTCCAGTTTTGAATGAATAAAAAAAAGAAAAAACTGATCCTGAAGAGGGCTTGGCAGAGCTGTGGACCTGTGGTTTTGAGCAATGGAGTTATTTAGTCAGAAACAAATGTATACAGTGTTGCCCTATTTACAATCGCAAAAAATAGGCAAACATATAAAAAATCTAAAAATGACAAAATGGTTAATGCTAGTAAGAATATACAAGCACTGAATAAATAAGTCTTGATACATACATCAAGTAAATAAAATGAGAGGAAATTTCCCCATCTAAAATATAGGATGTTACATTTTGTGTGAATGAGTGTCTTTTTGTAAAAGGAAGTCACTATTTCCTGATTTTAAGTTATGATTAACATGTTTGCTTGTGTCTATATATATATATATATATGTGTGTGTGTGTGTATGTGTGTGTGTGTGTGTGAGCATGTTTATGAGTGACAGTCCATCCTTCAGTAAGTGACTTCTTGATGACACTCTGAGTCACCGAGGAGGTCACTCGATCCAGGGATCTTCTTCCCATTCCAGGAAGAGACACACCAGCAGCGGGCGGGGGGTCCAACCAGAGATGATTCACACTGAGAAAGAGAAACAGAGATGGGAAACCACACGAATAAATCACCCAGTGGCTTCGAGATGAATGAATTTGATATTTTTGAAATCCTAAAATTCTTACTTGCTTGGCCTTGTAGAAGCCGTGCTTGTCACAGTTGGGGAGGTAGAAAGTTGTGAACCTCTCTCCCAGTTTCTGCTGAGAGCTGGTTATCATGTCCAGTGCTGTATGAAGTTCAATGTGACAGGGACCCTGTGCAAAAAAGAAAAGCAAACAGTGAGAACTACACCCACATATAAATAAATACACCATAGATTGACTTCAAAACTATGTTAATCCCAATTATCTCTTAAAAATCCACAGTTCCTTAAAACATAGGGCTCCCTCTAGTGGAAGGAAGGTAAATAACTTTCAATCTTCATTTGTGAGGTTGATGTTTTTTCCTCACCTGTTGTACCAGTTTGTTGCGGATGGCATTGAGCTTGGCCTTGATACTCTCTTGGCCATCAGCAGCATCTTGGTGGTCAAAAGGAACATTGAGACCGAACAGGTACTGCATGGAGCCTTGGTCAGATACTCCATCAGCTTCCTCTGTACAGGTTTAAGAAAAAAACAACAAAAACAACTTTAATGTTAAAAAATAATACTGCTCAGAAGTAAAGCATTTAGACATTTTAACAGTAAACAGAGAAAACCATGAAACTTTGAGACTACCTTGACCCAGGTCTTCAGTGCAGACCCCCTGTCCTCTGGTCAGAGCGTGGAGCGGCCTGGCCTCCCCGGGCCTGGGAGTGCAGCGGAGACCCTCGCCACAGTGGGCTGTGTGAACCCCACAGGATGCTCCTTTCTCCAGAGCGCAGGCCATGCAGCAGCCACAGCCAGGCTCCCTCAGCACCTGCTGGCAGTCTGCCGGGATGGCAGGACAGTTGTTCAGTTTCTCTTGTGTGCAGGGGGCACAGCGGATAGGCTCCGGCCCCACCACTGGGGATGATCTCACCACGGCCAGAAATGATGCTGCCGCCACCAATATCAGCTTCTCATATAATCCAGGCATCTCCAGTTTTAAGATGAATAATTTCTTCCTTCTTTTTGGACTTTCCTTTCTAAGCTGCTCAGTATGACTGTACTTTTCCTTCTAAACTGACTTCTCTGAACTAGCAGTATTTATGTGGAAACCTGGCCTCCAGAGGCGTTAATGATTGACACACTACAGATGTAAAATATTTTTGACAAAGCTGCTGTAAACGGTGGATGACCCTGCTGGACGTGCGTAGATCCAGATTCACAAGGTCTGCTGTCAATATTGACTTTGGAACATAAAGTGATTGTGGATCAAAACAACCCTGTTTTTGGACGACCAAATTACTGATTTGTGTCTTTACATTTGAGATTATGACAACAATAACATGAAAACTGCTTTTTAAAGAAATGTACCAATAAACTAGTATTGAGTAACATCCACAATAAGGAATACAACATAATCCATGGAGTCATAGGCTATGAGATAATGACTGGTGATTAAAAAAATCTCTGACTTTTGTAATGCTGACAGATTTTGTTTCAACACTGTTTTTACACTAAAACCCTATTTTCCCCTTTAGTCTCTTTGGTGAAGGTTCCTCTTATCAGGTAGACTGATAAACAAGATCATTCCCCTTTGGCACTGCATAACCCTAACATTATGGATTGCTCTGCTAGAATCACAACATGTTTGTATGAAGAAAGCCAGTAGTAATTGGTTGTTTTTTTGGTGTAGTATTTGTCATAACTATAAGGCAATGCCAGATACCATGACTTGTGTGATATACACACCAACACTACTCTAGACCTGCTCTATATGGAAAGGTAAAGATAACTTCTGTAATGATTTGGCACTCTACAAATAAAATTAATTTGAGTGAATTGAACATGTAACACTATCCAATGACTCAAAATCATGCTGAACACTATAAGTGCACTATAATGGTTTAACTAGGAATATCAATAAAATAATCAAGATTATTTACCAAAGTATTTCTTTTTTTAAATTTTTTGTCTGTCATGGTCCTGGAATCTGCAGGTGTTGGTTGTGGGAAGGTGGTGTAAAGTGCAATGGAAAATATGAAAATGATGAGCAAATAAGTACTAGCTCACTGTGTGACACTGACCAACTAATAGATTAAAATACTACTTACTGTAAACACATCAGTAAAAATGATAATCCAGTAATGTAATATACTATACACACAGACACAGGTCATTTTTATTCCTAATACTTTTACTTCTGATTTGACTTTACTTCTTTTATTTGAATAAAGGATCTGAACACTTTTCCACCACTGGAAAAGAGACTATATGGAAGAACATAAGTACCTTTCTCATTGAATATCTGGTAGAACATACACAAAAGGAGCCACTTGATAGGCAATGCATATGGAAATGCATTTTCTTTTTTCCTTTGTTTTATAATTATTTGGAAATGATTGCATTATTTAAATAAGCCACACTCAAATGAAACTATGAACCATACAAGCTCAAAGATAACCTCTCCCCTTTTGCTCTTTTAAAAGTTAAATAAACCACTATGTGTGGGTGTGTTTGAAGAGAGAGCTTTTGGCCCCTCAAAAGGCATTTGACACAGGCAAAAGAAAATCAAAAGATCACAGACCTGAAAAAAGGTGAAAGGGTTCAGGCTAAAGCTGACATTATACAATGGGTAACAACAACAAAATATCATAAACACACATAGAACAAATGTTTTCATCATCCTTATTATTTCTTTATTCAGAAGAAAAGAAACAGTGACTTTACACATGGACTTTACTCTTAGCTAGTGCCAACTCTTAATATGGCATGTTGGCCGTGATGAGTTTGTTCTACATTCTACGTTCACCAACGAGGTCATTGGTTGACATGCCAGAATGTTTCACATTCACCTTGTGAGGCCTGTGAAGAGAGTTACTCAACCACCAGTTGGTGAGTTGTTGCCTCCTCAATGTTGACCATCAGGTCCACCAGCCACTTAGGAAACGTCTCCTCCTTCGAAACATTTTGGAAGACATCGGTGAAAGAACTACATTATAATCCATAATTTAAAAATATAAAAAATTCAAAAGAATACTCACAAGAGACGACTCCTTGTGCCTTATCCTGCTTGTCTTCTTCTGCACCTGTGGTTTAGGCGGCGTGTGTTTTTGCCATCTGATCTTGGAGATCTTAAAACAATAGAGAATCACCTCCTTCCCATTTGAACTGTGTGTTGTCAGATAATGAATTGTGCCTAAAGACTTACCTTCATTCTCAGCTCACCACTAATGGACCTCTTCACATTTCCTAACCTTGCCTGCCCAGGTGGGGTAGCTTCATCACTTAAATCCACTGCATGTGAGCTCCAATCTGACACAGAGGAATCCTCAGTTTCCTCCTGGTGATTGTTGGTAGATTGCATTTGAGGAAAACTCTCTTGGCTGAGTGAACGAGACAGTCTCCTAGGTCTCATAACCCACAGCAGAGCAGCATCATCTTCGCCTTCCTCACTCTCTTCTTCTGTCATAACCTCCTTTGTCTCCTCACCTAGTTGTATTTGAAAATCCCCCCCCTCCTCCTCCTCCTCCTCTTCCTCCTCTCCTTCTCCTGTTTTGCTTCCTTTGATTTCATCTTCCTGCTCTGACTCTTCCTGTATGGGCTCCAGATGTGGCCTCTGTTCCATCATTTACATTCATGTTCAGTCCAATTGAATAAAGATACATTTTAGGATTTTTGAGCTGTGACTTATTTCTTATATGAAAATAGCAAAAAAAGATGAAAACTTACACTTTGCTGCTGCATGTCCATTTAGCTGGTAGACCTGGTATACAGCATAAAGATCCTTCAGTTTCACATTTCCATTAGCTGATTATTCAAATCAGGTGCGGAGGCTTAACGACAGACAGATGACAGGTGGAGACTTTCTGATACATGAGGTTAAAAAACAAAGCAATGTAACATGAGCCAGTGGTTCTATAAAATCGGATTAGTGTGTTGTAATATACCTATTTGAATTTTTTTATATTTAAAACTTGTGAAGGGACAC
Source organism: Dicentrarchus labrax (assembly GCF_905237075.1). Classification (NCBI taxonomy): domain Eukaryota; kingdom Metazoa; phylum Chordata; class Actinopteri; family Moronidae; genus Dicentrarchus; species Dicentrarchus labrax. The sequence goes on from NW_026136701.1 coordinate 15,324,054, forward strand.
CACCAATTTTAGACATGAAGTTACTTGTCAGTAGTAGAAGTGCTCAGTTGTATAATGTCATCTAGAGTTTTTGGAGCTTGATTCATTCTAGAAACGTTTAGGCTACAAAGACCTCAGCTGCTTTGATTTTTTTCTCATTTAATAATAACTATGAAATCTGGTACTAATTATGGAAAAAAAAGTGACAGTGTTTTTTTGGTACACTTCCAATGCTGGTAAATTCACTTCAGTTTACTAGAGTAACCCAGGGAGTCTTTAAGAGAATCAATGCACAGCAGTTTCTCTGGCAAACAATTCAACGTGTATGAGAATTAAAGGACCAGTGTGTACAATTTAGGAGGATCTATTGGCAGGAATGAAATATAATAATAATAGGTATGTTTTCATTAGAGTATAATCACCTGAATATAGGAAGTGTTTTCATTACCTTTAGAATGAGCCGTTTTTATCTCGCCGTCCACTGATTCGACCTTGTTGAACCGCCATGTAGCCCAGCAGCGACAAACCAAACACTGGCTCTAGATAGGGCCTTTTGCATTTTTTCAGACTTTCACGGCCACCGTAGTTTCTCTTACACACTTCACAGACCATTGTCATTCCCAGGTCATCAAATTCAGTTAGTTGCAATCTACAACTTCACCACTAGATACCACTAAATCCAACACACTGGTCCTTTAAAGGTACTCTATGAAGTTTTTGACTAAGAGCAGTGCTATGGAACGATGCTTTGTGGGTCCCCAATTTGTTTGTATCTTGCTGAAACTTTCACACTATCTCATTGATTGACAGTTTGTGGCAGGCACATGCATGGAAGTGTAGGAACATGCCAATAAAAGAAGTGAAGAAGCAGACTGCAAGCTCACAAATATGGATGTATTATTAAAAGATCAAAAATGGTCTTATGAGGCTGGAAATGCATTCCATTTCCATTTGTTAGACCTTAAGGATAAACACAATGGTGAAAAACACTGAATATATAAATATCACTTTTGTTAGTTTACCTGAAAACTTTCTGCTAATAAGTGACTGATGAACGAATATTTACATGGATAAAAATTCAGCAATTCCTTCAGAGAAATTCATCTGGAGATCAACAACTGCTTAGAAACTTAACACAACTAACACTGTCCCTAAAATTAATTACAAATAACATATTTCTTTCAAGGAGTTGGAAGTAATTAAATGACAGATCCATAAAATAAATTATTATCAAAAATGTATAGTATTCTTGTTTGCCACGACCTAATTCACTCATATTGACCCTCTTTAGCCCTGATGACAGTAAGGGGAGGGTTGTTTGTGAACCATCATTTACCTTGGATTCCCTTCCTTGCTTAATGTCAACTTTAGGTTGGAGTCATGGAACTTTACCATGACAGTGATGACAACACCAGCCCCATTTTAAAAAGCTTTTTTCTGTCAAGTAAGAACTCCTTGAAGATATATCAACATTCAAATTAATCTCAAATTATTATTATTATTATTATTATTATTATTATTATTATTATTATTATTATTATTATTATTATTTGCTGTATTTTATTCCAAAGCAAAAAATAATTCCAAGGCTGAAAGTGGTGGAGCAAGCCAGGCATTTGTTGACTTAACTGTTACACTGAGTGAACCCCAGAGAAATTCTACATCAGTGCAGGGAAAACAATTTTGGCGCCCGCTCAGCATTTGGACATAGTGACATTCATCTGGCTGTGGGCTGTGGAAGGACACCGATTGGCATAATAAACCTGTCATTGTCTACCATATTTTGCTGTGTAGAGTGAAAGCTGTTATTTTAAGAGCCATAAACTAAGGTGTGAGAAATGAAATTTTATAGAGTGGAACTAACAGGGAAAACTGCCCATAAAAAGTTATATTTGTTACCCGCTGATCGTTTGCTGTGCTGCATGCTAGGCTTGAGGTTTGGGGGACAAAGTGTAAATATTGTGTTTCAGATTGAAAATCCTCATATGGCTCATACCTAAAAATCAACAAAAAGATCCTCATTTACACCCTTAACCACAATCCCAAACACCTACTTGTTTTACATCTCAGTAGCCAAACATTTTTCTGTATCTACTGACATTCATGGCCATACTCATTTAATATTTTATACACCAATATCGTCTTTATTACAAAATATTCAATAACCCAACTTTACACTGTACAAGATACAACATAGTTTACAGCTTTTGGCTATTTACAAAAAGTATGATCTGCATATCAAAGTGAATATATCTAAAAAGGCAGGTTGCAATCACTGTAAGCTTGAGTAAGGCAAAAACTTGAAACAAGATGTATTTACACTTTTGCAGATCAAGTGAACGTTCTATGATGATAAAGATATAGGCTATAAAGATATCTTAAGCGCCTCACATGTCTGAGACTGCATCTGAAAGACGTGCTAAAGCTCATACATTATGAGGACAACTCATTTTGAGGAAAAACTCATAATGTAGCTTAAATATATAGCAAAAAGAAGCTGGAGTATAGCAACGTATGCCTGATAGACGACAGTAGCCAGACACTGCACCAAAGTTTCTGTGGCCTTGAGAAAATGTGTCAATGTACATGGAGAATTTGAAAGGCTTAGGCTAAAGGTTGTCTGCTTATTGTATGTGCTTAAGTAATGTATGTGCTGTCTTCTGTGCGGAAGAATGCCTTAATGGATGCCTACATGTATGTTTGAACCATACATGTGGGTGTATTGGTTCTTCATGTGATGTTGATCGTACACATGTAAGAAGGTATTCAGGAACCCTTATTTTGTCTCTCTGGGGGTTCAAAAAGACACTTTTTAAGTCTACCGATGATGTGGCTCCCATATGCCAAGTATGTTCAACCTACTGCAACATTTTCTCTTCTCTCTTGTGTGGTGAGGCAATATAAGCAGTAAAACTAAAGATCTATGGAAAGCTCAATACTTTGGTTTTCTTTCAACAGGAGTACCGTTACTATGGCTATCAACTCTTAAAAAGTCATGCACTATCAACTGTAAATATGTCTAAAAAAAAGCCAATTTCCTCCTGTGAGCTCCGAGTATAAAAAAGTATTTTGTGCTGTTTCGTTACAATTCAGAATTAACCACACATGCATACACACACCCACAAGTACACACATGCATGCTTACATACACCGAAAAGAAACAACACCATTTTACACTGTAAATAATGCAATGTATCCTTGGCATAATCAGAAAGACAGTGCAAAAGCAATAGCATGATCAGTCTTTTTCTGGATAACAATGCACATATCCCTTGTACATGGAATATGTACTATATATAAAACAAAGATGCACATTATATCTGGATCTGAGGGAACCCAGGGACACCACAAATCTAATCATCTGGTATAGACATGTTAAAAGAGGATTTCAGATCATGGGTTTCTCTCTTCTTTATTCCACATTTGTCTTCCAGGAGTGGCAAGCAGGAAAAATCCCTAAATCGAGTGTGATTGTCCTTGTCACCATGTGTCATTTCTCTGTATGTTCGTCTCCTGATTGAGCATATTCTGGGTTGTGCCAGTAGCTCAAGATTTTATAGGAAATACCTGGACAGCCCTGTCTTCCTTAGGCCTCCAACCAGGGTTTTCTTTCCTTTTTTAATTGAAGTTGAACTTTCCAGTCTTGTCTTTCTTTCTACACCGCTGCGTCTGCAACAGCTGCCACACCCTCGATCTTAATCTCCGTCACATCTAAGTCCTCCTCGTCCTCCTCGCCCACTGCGGGCACGCAGGGAGAGGGCAGGCATGTTGCTTGGTTGTTGCTGCTGTTGGCGGTGTTCATCTGCATGTTGCTGCCCATGCTGGCAAAAGCAGTCAGGCTGGCGGCGGAGGAGACACTTCCCAGATTGGTCGGCACACTCGTCTTGCCACAGGAGTGGATCCGGCGCGCCAGGCTGGCGGAACGCATCACCGAAGAAGTGGTCACAGTGCCCACACCCTGAACTTTCCCTTCCAGGAAGTAGGTCAGCATCTCACCTTTACCCTTGACACTGACTTTGCCGCGGCACACCAGGTCATAGTTGGTATTCAGCAGGCGATACACCTCTTCGGTCACCTGTATCATAAAAACAAGGAAACATACGTGTGTTCAACATACGAGTTCAATTTATTATCAAAATAAAACAATGTGTATATTTATTTAATACAATTTACATGTCTGTAGTGAAATAGTTTTGCTGCTGTGCCTCAAACTATGTTTAATGTCAAAATATTGTTATGGAATTTAGAAATAATGACATTAATCTTTTACATATAGACATTATACTTCAGAATGAAACCATTCACATGGTTAATTGCATCAAAATACATCAAGCTTGAGGTCTTGATTTCCCCAGTTGTTCCAGCTGCCCACATCTGGTACACAGCAATAAATAGATACAGTAAATAGGAAATTCAGCTGCAGTGCCTCTATTTATGCCAATGCACTTTGGAGTTACTGGTGTGAGCAATGCTCAACTAACTGAAATAACTTCTGAGGTCCTTCCACTTCTATAGAAGTTACTTTGAGCCAATGCTTACCGGATGCCACATTATTATAAATTATGCAATATTTTATGCCTTTAATTGCATTTTTATCTTGATACTGATCCTATCTCCTGATTTTGGTGGTCATCTTTTTTTTACTAGTTTTTATGATATATGAATTTCACCTTTACAACTGTAGTTTTGATGCCTTTATTCTGTTTTCCACATAAGCATTGTCTTTCAACCAAACTCCCATTATAATAAAATTACTTTTAGATAAATACTGTCATTTAGGGTGTGTTGGATACCTGTATCTTCCCCGGTACTCCAGTGCTGTCCATCCTGCTTGCCACGTTGACTGTGTTCCCCCAGATATCATACTGAGGTCGCCGTGCCCCAATCACCCCTGCAACCACTGGACCCACATTGATACCTGCGCAAACAAAAGACAATGTTAAACAAATACAAAACAGGTTTTTCACATTGTCACATTGTGATTTACTCTGAGTTTAATACAGAGGTGGACGTACCCACTCTCAAGACAAACTCATTGTATGACTGATAGTTGATTTCATCCAAAACGTCAAACATCTCAATGGCATAGTCTGCTATTGTGCTCAGATGGTCGTAAACAGATTTTTTGGCCTAAAGAGGGGAAGTACACCAAATAGTTAGTATATATGCATGAAATGATCCTTCATATTGTCTTCATTATGATGGACTACACCCATTTATACACGTGCAAACAGAAGCACACACACACACACAGAAACACAAAATGACATGCCACCTTGGTACCAATGGTGGGGACGAGGCCCACAGCTGCCATGTATGTACTGCCAATGGTTTTGATTTTCTCTATGTCTTTGTAGCACTCCTTATCCATGAGCTGCAAAAACATACATTCGAAAAAACACATAATGCAACAGTTAAAATCTCCCAGAGGTCTATGTTCATAGTCCAGAATTAAAATCGTCGGCCCCACCTCGTCAAAGTCGGCGATGATCTCATTCAGCAGTCTCAGGCATTCCACTCCCATGTTGTTGCCATCCAGCTCGATGTAGAAATCATTGAAGTTTGGGATTGAGGCAAACAGGACACCAACTTGTGCGTAGGACTGATAGTATAGATCCTAATGGAAAAAGAAAGAACACAGTATAAAAGTATAAAACATAAACAAATCTTGTAATGTTCATCTTTCTTTTGTCTTCTTGTCTGTTGATCTACCTGTTTGTCTGTCTGTCTGTCTGCCTGTCTATTAGCGAGGCTCACCATATTCCTGGGGTTCGACATTAGGAAGTGTTGAGCCACGTGTGCAGGTAGAAGATTGAAGAGAATCCTCCTGTTGTCCAGCTTGACTTTCTCCATGCCATCCCTCTCCTCTTCCGCCTGTCAGCAAAAGTAGCACAGACAAAATATACAGATGCAGCAATGAGGACTATAGCTTGTCCCACATTTTCACCACATGGGGTCAGTAATAAACCTTAAGAGCCATAGAACATGGTCTTTATGTCTCATAGTTTTAATAGACTTGGATACATTACACGACTAATGCTGCTAGTTAAAGTATTAAATAGCTTAAAATTCTGCTTCAACACTTTAGTCCAACTATGCACAATAGTCCTTTTTTTTTTTTTTTTTTACAGTCCTAGCACCAATGGAACCAAGCCAAAACAAGCTTCTTACCCTCGTTTTGGCCAAAGAACGGACAGCTGGCAGCCTATAAATACAAATCTTCCATACATAACCCAATAGTTTACATATATCAAAGTTGAAATGGCAGCACTTCTAAAGTACACTTCTATTCAAACTTGTGTTATGATAATGAGATTTAAGCCTCTCAGCATCCAAAGCTTCTTTCACATGCACGGACTCACTGACACACACACTTACTAACCTGCACAGCCCATAGGAAGTCCAAGCGTAGTTTGAGGTCAAGTTGCCGGGAGTGGAGGGCCAGGGCACTGACAAAGAGCAACAGAGACAGGATGGGCTCATAGCCCCGGATGTGGAAGGACCCCCCACTGTGGAAGAGACCAACACACAAGTCAGCACTGGACTGGACCACACAGAAAACTACACATGAGGGTTGAATGGACCCCCCACAGTGTGGAGCGCAATCATGAATAAAGTTTTGCTAAAGAAATAATGAAAACAAGGATTTTTTTTTTAAAGAGCACATCAAAACAAAATATTAAATTAAAGAAATGTTTAAATGAAAGAACTTAATGTGCTTAAAAGTTCGGACCATACGATATTATTATTATTTACTGAAGCATGACTGTATTTAAACAAAATTAGTTTTTCAAAAGAGATCTTTATCTTAATAAGCTGGACAAATTCAACATAATCACTTTTCAGGGGCACATTTATGATCTGAGCTCCAATAAAATTGGCTGGGCCTCTTGGTACTGGGTTGAAACAGCTAACACGCTCCTATCATCCAGCCCACATTGTCCTTTCAGGCTTCTGATTTGGAACTAATGAGCACATGTGCTGCATCAAAGGGTGGTAAATGAAAGAGTTGGTGGGCTGCAGACAAGCAAAAACTCCTCCACACGCATACATCGCAGCACATGTACTGTAAATGTTCTTCTAAACTCCTGGTTATCTGTTCCTCTTTTCTTCAGAACGAACAAACACAAAACCCAATCTTTGCCCCTGATGCTCGAATGACGCACAATCGTAAGTAGATCAGGGGGCTCTCACTTTAAGCTCTGATAGGATGTGTGTGTTGTTGTCATGTAACTTCAGGAAATGACAGAAATAAAAAGTGCAAACAAGCTCAAGTGTTTTGCATGATTGTGTGCGCGCGTGTGGTGTTTGTGGTCATGTTGTGCTGTGAGCCTCACCCTGCAGTCTTGCGAAAGCCGCTGAGCTCCAACACAGTCACATACAACACCCCCAGAAGGAGCATTAGCGCCATCTTTGGCAGCCAGGAGACCCGCAGGAAAAGTGCCAGGGTGAGGGTGCCCACCACACAGGACAGAAAGGCGTAACGGGCGCCATCACAAGGCAGCTCAGCCATGGTGTGGTTGGCGCCGCTGTCCACATCAATGATGACGATGGAGCTGTTGGTGTTGGCACTACTCCACAACCAGGGCATACAGCCCACCTGACAGAGGCAAAGAGGAAGATACATGAACATGAAGTAGAAAATAGTTCAATCGTAGCCTACTGTCACAATTTGCACTTTTCCCAGTTGAACAGCATTGTATACCATAGATTGTAAGATATATTATGTCCATTACAAATACATTAGGGATGGACTATAGTGCAAACTTTCTGTGTTGTAAGAATATGAAATAGTAAATGACAAATGTTGACATTTGTAGATATCATTTTAGCTGTTTTGGTTTCCTAATTTACTGCAATTACAGCTCAAAACATTCAAAAATTATTTCTTACTGGTTGGATGGAAGGTGGGTCATTTTACTGTTGCCTTTTCCACTTACCACGCAGGCCTGGGCCACAGCGTAGATTAAGAGCACTATGAGAATACAGAGAGCAGTGCGAATCTGAATGGTCAGGCACCCTGGAAAACACTGAGGGTCAAAAACAAAGAGTCAGATTATATGATATGATAAATAATAATAAAAAACATCTTCATATTGTGCATACATAATACTATGTGTTTATACATGCCAAGATTACAGTAAAATAATGGGGGTTAGTTGCTGGAACAGTATCAGGAAAAAACACTTGAAATCAAACTGCTGTGTAGACAGAGGTTCGGATAGCATGAGGTAAGTAAGGCGAGTAAGAAGAGAAAGAGAAACAGAGGGAGAAAATTAACCTATAAAATCCACTAAGTGTAAAAAACTGATGTGGTCAGGAGCTTTGAGGACGACCATCAACCTCAAAAAAAAGCTTTAAATGCAGCATAGGGGCTTAGAAAGTAATCTTGAAGCCAATGAATACTGAACCGTTATTACAAGGCTTTATAAAATACATTTACATTTTCTCTTTAGTCAGCAAAAACCCCTGAAGAATCATAGCAGAAAAAACCTTAAAATAAAGAAAGTTAAATTTGCCGGCTCTATTAGGCTCCAGATCAGAGAGGGCTGATCTATTAGTAGCAAAAGATTGAGTAAAAAAGTGAATGAGGAAAAGAAGACTTTGACTCAGGTAGGATAAGGATACGAAAAGGCAGCCGTATTTACCTGTACTCTAGTGATATGCAGGTACATGATACAAGCTACTAGGAAACAGATGCAGAAGACGAGAAGGACTAGTACCACTGTGCCCCTGAGTGAAAAAAAGGGAGAGAGGAAGATAGTGGGGTTAGTTAAAAAGACTTGAAAAAGTCAATTAAATAGATAAGTGGAAAAAGGCTTTAGAGAGAAGAGGGGACAACAACAGAATGTGCTGTACATACTGTGGTATGATGAGAAGATAGACAAGGCCAAACAAGGCAGCTAGGATCAGAGAGAGGACCACTGCGCTGGTGAAGTACTCATCAGGAAGCTGGTGGTACTATGTAATGAGACCAGATAGGAATGAGTAACAAAACATCACAGCACTCACTCAGAGGCTTCACCTACAACATCTCACTGCACAGCTACAGTATGTGTCTGCCGTGTCTGAAGTCCCTCACCCTCTGCTCGCGCTCAGAGCACTTATACATGAGTGTGAGGAAGTTGAGGTCCGCCGTGTCTGACTCAGTCTGGCGGGCCTCGATCAGGCGACCGATGTAGCGGTTGACCCGGGTTCTGGGGCTGCTCTGGATCAGATTAGCCTGGTTTGTGTTGGAACGATTCCTCAGCTTCTGTGGAGCCGTCCGCATGGCCCTCCGCTGGTGGGATAAAAAAAGAAATCTTGACTGAAAACGTAGGACATGAAAAACAATAGTGTGATAAATTGGCTGCAATGCAGCGCCCTGTACTCTCTGCACTAGCGGAGTATTATCATATTATGAACAAGGGTGAATAAGAGTCAACAATAAAAACGGGCAGCTGATTATACTTTTAAATTAGGACATTGCCTTCACACTTAACTTCATTACTGAATGCACCCCGCTGTGTCTGAGTGTCTTCGGCAGCCAAAGTGAGCAGCTTTGCAAAACATTGGGCATTGGAGCAAAGCCAGAGAGTTAACATGGCAGAGTGGATGTTTGTGTGTGTGTATATGTGTGTGTGTGTGTGTGTGTGTGTGTGTGTGTGTGTGTGTGTGTGTGTGTGTGTGTGTGTGTAAATATAAGTGAGCATGCTGGATGAATTGTGTAGCTCGGTGGCACAGTAGGGGAGCAAAGGCTGAGCAAGAGTGTTCATGACTTCATTACACATGAATGTGTACAGCTCACTGACTTCCTTGATTTCCTCCTTTTTTCTTTCTGTTCTACATCCCTTCTTTCTCTCCATGCTTCTGTATAGTCATCCTGACTTCCGTCTTTCCTTTGCTGCTTCCATATTCTTCCTTACTTGTTTCTTCCCTTCACTGTTTCCATATATTCCCCTCTACTTCCGTCTGTCCTTCCCCACCTCTGTAATTTCTTGCCTACAGCCACTGTTCCTTTCCCACTTCCTTATATTCTCGTATATTCTTCCTTACTTCCTTCTTTTCTTTCTTGCTTGTACATATTCTTCCCTATTTCCGTCCTCCCTTCCCGCTTCCATATTATCTTCCCTACTTCAGTCTTTCCTTGCCTGCTTCCTCATATTCTTCCTTCTTTCCTATCTTGCTTCTGTATACTCTTCTTTACTTAATTCATTGTTTCCTTCTGTTCTTCCTCAGTTCCATCCTTCCCCCCCTGGTTCTCTATATTCTTCCACACTCCCTTCTTTCCTTCCCTGCTTCTGTGTATTCTACCATCCTTCCTGTTTTTGTCTATTCTTCCGTGCTTCCTTCTTTTCTCACCTGCTCCCTTCTCCCCATCCTTACTTGCTTCTTCATGTCCTGTTTCTGTTTAGTCTTCCCTCCTTCCATCTAGTCTCTCTTCTTTCACTCTCCTTCCCTTTTCTATCCCTTATTTATCTTTGCCTCCCTCACACTCTCGTTTTGTGTTATTTATGAGGCACCAACACAGTGACCTGCAGATGTTGACTTCTCCTTATGTCCCATATTGTGCTCAACGTAGCACAGGACACATCATGCAGCCACGTCTGCTGCACCAAAAATCCTATTCATTCATCCCTTTTCCCTCATATCGCTCCTCTTCGTGCCTTGAATGCATATGTCCTTTCACACAATTCAAGTGTGTATGTGGTCTGAATGTGAAATAACCATTCAGTAGTAGAAGGTGCATGTATGGCTTAACCTGTCACCACTTTTCTCTTTTCGGATGACTGTTTTATTCTAATCTGACTTCTGCCTACAATGTGAGGATGTGGTCATTACTGGTAATGTACATTTAAAAGGGGACACTATCATGTAGTGTGAGGTAGAGATCTATTGGACGCAACCACTGAGGGCAACCTAAAAGTGGGAAGATGATGATTAGTCAAACATTCATACTAAATATTTAAAAATCTTGCAAATAACATTGTTTTGACATAAATTGATTCTCTAAACACTTGCTGTACCCATAAGATTTTAAAAGTTTTTAAAAGTGCTTAACAAATAAAGTTGGATTGGATTGGATAACTGCTACATGCCTTATCAACCCATATCTTAGTCTTAACCCTAAAGTAAATCTTTAACCTTCTGGGGATGATGGTGTGATCATCCCCATTAGGTATGATAGGGATGATCACATGATGGTGTGATTAGCTTAACTTGTCCCCTTCAGAAGAAAAATACATTGCACACCCGCACACACAGACACACCTGAAAATCTGGATTAAAACAGCTGGTGCAAGAATTGTACAGCTGCCAGGCCACAGGATTTCTCTTCAGGCACACAAGGTCAAGTAAGCTCTTTGACATTTGGCCAGATTGCCACTGTCACTGACAGTATATGCGGGGGAAATGGTATGTCGGTCTCTGGCAGGAGCAACATGCTGAGGTCATTATAGCTGACAGGATCATCACTTACCATCACTCCCTATCTTCTTACAATAAAGTATACATCCTGTGAAAGCCATGTATTTATTTACTGACTAAGATGTACAGTTGCAAGGACAAGTTTGTTAAGCCTTTTAAATGACCTGGAATCCAGAATTAATTTTTAAACTGTGGATTGCTAATTTAACTAATCCATGGCACATAGATAAACAGTCTTATGTAACAAAAAAAACCCTTTAAACATTGTGTGTAAACATGGAAAAATATGTGAGCTTTAAGGATAGTGACTTTGGTGAATATTGGGTGTCATGATTTCCAGCCAGTTGGTGTGGGTGGAAATGTCCTGCTTGATAAAAAAACACCTCAATGTCAAAGAACAGAATTAATTGTCTGATAGTCTATGATTCAGAGTAGGGCTGCAACTAATGATTTTTTTCAATACTGATTAATCTGCCAATTATTTTCTTGATTAATCATTTGATCTATAAAATGTCAAAAAAAAATAGTGACCACCACAATTCCCTAATGCCCAGGGTGCGTCTGACAGTCCAACTGACAGTCCAAAGCCCAAAAATATACAAGACACACAAGACAAAAAATAGAAAATGATCGCAATTGAGAGGGTGGAACCAATGACTGTTTGGCATGTTTGCTAAAAAAAATGACAGAAATAATTAATTATTGTGAATGATTCATTTACCGTATATAGACCAATTGATTAATTGTTCCAGGTCTAATTCAGAGTCTACAACAGAGATCTGTAGAAGGTAAACATGCCTGGAAAAGTTATGACATGACTTCTTGAGTATCATCAAACAGCACTATTGGACTTTAGACTGACTGTGCTGAAAAAAAAAATCACTGCAAGAGTACAATGTACGGTGTTCAATGAGGTGACAAAGAACATTTGTGTAACAGCTACGGATACTGGAGCATCTCTTGCACAGGCCTCTGCTGTATGTCCAAGAATTCACATCAAGAAAACCACTAAGCCATGAAGGAATCCACAAACACACATTGTTGCTCCTCTAATGTTTGCCAAAGACCCCTTGGATGATCAACAATTCATGTCTCAAGCCTATACAAATTTGCATTGTGGATCAGCCAAGCCTTGACGTTAAGCACATGGAAATGCTGAGGCATGACCTGAAGGGTCTTTTTTTTACAAGACACCCAAAAATAAGTTTAAAATGCTTCTTCTTTGCTATACAGTTCTACAAAAAACATTTGTCTGAAATACATTGTTACTAAAGTAGTGTTAACTTATACTGTAATGCTTAAACAATATCATTAATAAAGACAATGAAGGTTCGGGTTGTGGTTTAAATAAAGAGATCAGACCACATTTAGGGGCATTTAGAAATCCAGGTAATTCAAACAAGCGTTAGAACATTAAATTTTTCACTATTGGAGAAAACTCTAGACATTCAGACTGTGTATCTTTTTGTCTATTTATGTAAATCACAGCACGAACAAACACAGAAACGTCAACACAGACACTGAGAGTTTATACCTTATCACCGTCCTCGCAGTTCATGACATTGGAGAACGGAATCTCAGCCTTGAACATCTTCCTGCAGTGCATAAGCTGCACTAGTAAGTAGCACACAGTTTTGAACTTCATCTTTTTGGCGGGCTTTATATCCGAAAGAATCAATCCTGGGAATATCTGTCACCAGATAAGAAACGGGAACAAGGATTTAGTTATGATACCCCAAACAGTAATATATATTATTTAAGGGTCTATAAATCATGCACAGGCAGTGGACAGTATGCACGTGCACACATGCTCATGCACACACATGCATGCAGTCATTATTATCAGGCTCAGGAATTTAACTAGAAAGAGGTTAAAATAATGTCAATCCCTTTGGTGATTTTAATAGTTTTAGGACTTTGCTGCCCTTGTGTCTCTTTCATAAAGCTATTTTAGAAAGAGTGGTAAAGATTAAGCACACATTAAAGAGTTTGAGAAGGTGTCTGAGTGTCATTTGCAGTAAGAAATATATGCTTTGTTCCATACACAAAGTTGGAAGTGTGCCCCTAAACAGCAGTAGTAAAAGGCACAATAGAAAAATGAAGAGAAGCCTATACAACACAGCTTAGTCAGGGCACATCTTTCTCTGAGCCATGTCTTTGATGAAGTCTAACCATCAGCTCTATTAAGAGGATTAGCAGAGTCTCCCGCTTATCAAAGAAAAAAACACGCAACTGGGATGTTACAGGTTCACATACGGACCAATGTAACCTATGTGCAAGCCTTATCTTGCATTATATAAAACCTGGTGCAACAAATAATGAGGAAAGGGAGAGGAAGAGGGGAGGAGAGGTAGAAGGGAGGAGAGAGGAGGCCTGATGGAGTAATACAGAGACAGGACTAAAATTCCCTCTCCAGCTGCTTGTGGCACATCTGTTGGAGGTGTGTGTTAATGTGTATGCACTGACACACACACACACACACACACACACACACACACACACACACACACACACACACACACACACACACACACACACACACGCAAACACACACACATACACACATATCTCTTTAAATTTGTCGGACTGTGCAGATTTGAGATGATAGATGCTACTGGCTGTTTTCTTGTTCTTTATAGCCCCAGTCCAATCCATTACAGGCTGGAAGTGAGATCAGCTCAACAACAAATGTGTGAGAGCTCTATCATATGATGCTGGATGCTTTAGTCAACGTTTTTGCTATTTGAAGGAAGCTTTTATTGTAGATCTTGGCATAGATGGTCAAGATAAGCCTGCTTTTTCAACCTATCCTATTCTGACGTACCACGAACAGTAGTTCAGGTTAATATGGATTAGCATATGACCTGCAGAAGCTTTGCTAATGTGTACAGTACACGGTAATGCAGGGTTCAGCTAAGGCCAACGTCTGATAGTGTAATCTGAAGATGCAACTGACGTTGTCATCTTAATCATTTTCCACTTCTAAAGGCTCATAGAAAGACAAGGTACATTGACAATACATTCCTCAGCACAGAATTACAATACGATACCTTCCGTCGGTGAGATGGCACAATAAAGAAGGTTTCAATTTCATGTTTTTGGAGGAAGGCGTTCCTTTCGTGTCCGTTTCCAGGCTCCACCTCATAATCTCCATTTAGGCACTCCAGCGTAGATCTGGTGATGTGGACTTTACTGTGGAACACAGGGACAGATCTCATAGCCACTGCAGCTGCAGTAATTAGGTGCATTTGGCACAAACAGTTCTGAGCAGGTCGTCAGCCGAAGAGTGTTACCGGAGACGGTTAAAACAAGGTCTGACGTCCTGCTCCTGTAGGCATTTTGCGAAACTGAAAAAAATGACTTACCTTAAAATGCTACAAAAAGGTCATTTTGTCTTTGCTCAAGTATTTGAATTCTATTTTATGTAAACAGGAAAAAAAAAAACTATATGGTTGAGGTTAGTTCACCTCTGCAGTTTGCCTTTTTTTCTTGACATGTCTTAAAACAATTACCAGTATTTTAAAGGCAATGACAATAAGATAAGAAATATTCACACCTCACTATAGAATAAGATTTTTTCAAGAGGCAATTCCAGATAACATTATCTGTCACAAAATGTATCCAGAGTACCACAACAGAACTGACAAAGAAAACTGGTGTCCATAGCTGTAGAGGCTGGTATTCATGTAAAATGTCCAATACTGACCCAGGTAGTCCTCCAGCCTCCATCACATTGGCTAGGGTCACATCATTGGACCACACATCATATTGCCATTTCCTGAGGCCCAGCACTCCACACAGCACCCGACCTGTATGCAAGCCTACGCGCATGTTTAGGTTGACCTCTGTGGCCTCCGCTACTGACCTGCAGGGGCAGAACACATGGATTACTGGGCACTGTACAATGATTGAGACTAATAGTCAAACAAATGAATGAAAACGTTGCCTTTCATAAAGTGACAGCCGGCGATTCAACCTCATATGTTTTGATCCATAAATAAGACCCCTGCTCTTATCATTGTATGTTTAGGCACAAATCTTAAAGAAAATCATCAGTGTTACTTTAAATATTGTTGTTGCTATAACCTAAGAACATTTACTTTTAAAAGCAATCGTTATGTATAATGACTGAGGTCAGATCCTTAATTCAGAATAATATAATATCTGTAACTACAAGCATTCGTTAAAAATGCTGCAGATATGGCAATCTGTCAGGAAGTGGACAGGGAACAAACACTGTTCAAAAATTCTCTCCCTAGCTCTAACATACCAAAATAGACTACAGAACAAAAAGACTGCAAAGTTGAGCATTTCTATCTATCAGTGTTGAGGAAAAAGTCTAATCTTAATTAACAGGCTGGTTTAATCTTCTGCTGCATCTCAATCTCTCACTTTCTTTTCCTTTTTCCCCACTCCCAAACTATGCAGGGTATGTAGGCAAAACAAGCTCCTTCAAGCTCAATAAAATAGCTAATTTTCTTTCTCCAGTAAAGCCTTTTCTCTCAGCCAACTGTGGATCTGCTCGCTCAAATGTTCAGTGTTAGAATTCACTCACAGCACACATGGCTGATCAGGCTGCAGTTTGGCTTACTTGAAGGAAATCTCTCAACGCGGACTCAGTTAATCAGTGTGTTTCGAATAAAATAAAGATGAATAGAGTAGTGTAAAAGTCGTACAGCTAAATGAAACACTCAACAAATATGAACACTCACGTTATGGTATCAATCATGTCCAGACCCATTTCTACACAGCAGTGGGCATGGTCAGTCTTGGGTTGGGTCAGTCCAGACACACAGTAGTAACAATCCCCCAGGATCTTAATCCTGCGACAGTGGTTCTCCTGCCAATCAGAAAAGAGTGAAATTGTGATTCCACGTATTTCTTCAAGAAGGATACAAGCCAATCAGCAACAAAATATTTTTTACTTCTGAGTCTCATCCAAAACAAGCAGTGCTATAGCACTATAGTCTTTCATAGGATCAAAAATTAACCTTTAATCATCATGGTCAGCTGAGTTAGTGTTAGAAAACATAATAACAGAGTACCACAAGGCATCATTCTTTCAGTTAAATCAAAGTTGCACTAGTGGTGTTTCAGTTAAAAATTCTGACATTTAATTAGAGTTTACCCATTACACTGATCCATATCCATCAGTGTGATTTGTAAGTATTGCTTCAAGCTACCCATTGCTGCAAGTTCGACTGAATTTATTTTGCAGGAGTTATGGCCTTTCAACATTAGAAGATTTTACCTGCAACATCCTCATCATAACACTGTATCATCCCTCAACATTTTAGGCAAATTACACTGGTGATGTAAGAAAAATGCTTTGTTAAAAGCTTTACAATTAATTAAAGTTCTTATAAGCCAAGTTGGATATGTATAATGATAGTTTAACTCTGGTGGCACATTCCTGGATAGTTATTTTGTACTACAATAATCAGGATAATACAGGTAACACTTTTTTTCCATCCTAGTTTTGTCAGAATTAGCCCAATGGTATTTTGAGAATGATTGAAATTAGTCAAAAAGGGTGTCAAGGTGTCATGGAGCTAAAAGCTTCATAGAAAAAAAATCAACTCAGTGCAGCAATGCCTCTGGTTTAGCTAATTGTTCCAATAAACACAACTGTCCCTCTTTATGTGTTAGGCTATGTGAAATGGGATCTGGTCCACACTGGCATTTTCACAACATTTTTCAATAGTTTGCTGTCTGCAGAGAAACACCAAAACGACAAGAACACCATTAAGGAAAGAATAGTGGGAAATACACTCATTCACCTCGCCAAGAGTTAGATCACAACACATCCTGTATCTGTTTGTTAAATATGAAGAAACAACCAGCAACCGGTTTGCTTAATCTAGCACAAAGACTGGAAATAAATCCATGTACCAGCAACCCTAAAGCTCACTAATAATTAATTAATATGTTATGTTGTTGGTTTAATCCATGAAAAAAAGTTGTGGTCTTAGGGGTGAAATGCTCTGGAGTATTTCTTGGCCATTTTCCCTGATTCCAGTCTTAATGCTAAGCTAAGCTAAACAGGGTGGGTTGTAGCTTCCTATTTAGCGAACAGACATGTGAATGGTATCGATATGTTCTCTCATAAAAGTACAAAAGCACATACAGAACAGTTGGAGAAAAGATAAACTAATGGGGTTATATTATACCTATATATCATATATATATATATATGATATATATGATGATGTCACAGGATCGCCACATAGACTGATTGCATGCTCATTATCCAATCCAAACTCTTGAGACTTTGAACTTGCACCACCATTGAAATGGTTTCCACCACAATGCAGCGCTAAGTCAACGGATCAGTCTCACTTTAGGAAATAAGGTGAGTCACTCTCTCACTCTTTAGGGACAATAAGCAGTGGCATAAAAAGGCAGCTCACAAATATAACCCATTATTAGAGAATATGAGCAACAAACATTCATTTTACCAGGGAGACCGGGTTACCGTGGACGCCTTCTCATAACCCTTTATTGTTTCCATGGAGGTAATGGGATCACTGGCCACGCACGTGAAGAGCACAAAGACTCCTAATTATGCACATTGGTGGGCACAAGACAAGACCGATGCTCTATTTTTAACATGTAAGTCATGTGAGTTTTTAGAAAAGAGAGATGGCTATGGCTTGTTAGTTTTACATGCCGTGGTCATGCTTTCTGAGTGCTCAGTGGCATGGAAGCACAGGCGCTGTTTATGTAAAATATATTATTAGACACAAATGTACAGAGGAAAAAGAACTCAGCAGCAGTACGTTGTAGACTGTTGAGCAATGCAATGTTTTGCTTCTTTTCTGATTTAATATTGTCCTGAATATTTCAATATTTAGACAACAATTATTGATTTCAAATGAGGATCAAAACTATTAGGTACTTAGACATTATGACATTATATAAAGACTATAACATATAATTATACACTATGGTTACTAATTTTATGTTAACACAATGTTTATTATGTTTATTATGCAAAATGTATTAATATTTATGGAATATAGTATATCTATATTTCATTTATATTGACGGTCACTTTGCTTTTTACAAAGACATTTACTGGTCTTGGATATTTATTGTATACTATATAGCTATATACCTTTCTAAATTTGATATATTGTTATTTGTATGCAGTGTATATTTGTGTCTTATTCTTACCCTACCTCCCTGATTTGTTTCTGTTGCTGCTGCAATTTCCTCCTTAATTTCCTTCCTTGGGGTCTTACTTTATCTTTAATACCTATGATCAGTGGACTGGGCTCAATAATCAAACACTGAAAATACAGTTTCTTTTTTTTTAAAATCTGGTATCCTGTGAAATGGATCTTAATGTATTAACTTCTAAAGCTAATTTGACAATAAAAACATTTATGTTATTATAACAAAGCCAATGAGGTCTCTTTGGGGTAACTCAGGTCAGTGGAGCAGTAGCAGATGGCACTATAGTGAGGCATGGTTGAAGCTACAGGAAGCAGGGAAAGCCCTTGTACTTACAGAGTCTCCTACTCTGTACTTTTCCTGTGCTAATCTGCACTGTGACGGCTTAGGAGCTGATTCAGTCACAAGCTGGATTACCAACGTCATGTGACTGAAGCATTGTGGGCAATCTGGGTGGTCATCAGCATAGAAGAAAGATGGGTACAGGGTATTAGGCACAGGTAGAGTTTGACACCTATTCACTATTTCCATTAGAAAGGAAGCACAAGCAATACTGTTTTTAAGATGAATGTTTTGCATATTTTATGTAATGTTTTCAGTGAGATCAGAATACAGTGAGAGCAGGTATGGTTGTATTGCCAGGCACCTTACATACAGTATACCCATATGCTTGCAGAAATGCAAATTAGCAAACATTTCAGTGCCGAAAGACAAAGAGAAGGAGACAAAAAGGAATGCAGAGACAGGGAAGGGGAACATTCAGTAAATGATTATGAAGGAAGGATGAGCCAGCTGAGAGAAGCAGCAGTTCATTTCCTAGTCCCCAAAGGAGAGAGCAGTGCACACCGTGCTTTGTCTTTCATACAAAGACAAAGATCAGTGCTGTGTACACATTATTGATGGGACCAAAGATTAGGGTTTCCACTCCTGTAGCTTTGGGGTGATGAAAGGACACAAGACAGAAGGTGTGCTTGCGGCTGTCTCAGAATGTAGATTGTAGACACACACACTTCTTAACAGTACAAGCAACCCACTGTTTTATGTTTGCATTTTATATAAAGGCATTCAATTTTTTCAGTCCTCCTTGGTTTGTTGAATAATTTCATGTCAACATTTCATCAATATAGGCAGAAAATGATTTATTGCGAGGGACCTCTATTGGGAAAAATCTTTAAGAGTGCTAGAAGAGTTCTCTCAACATTTCCCCTGCTCCACAGTCTGGATATATTCCTTTTTTGTCACTAGCTCACTTATTGATTTGAATTCATATACAATAATTTATGTGCAACAACAAATATATCAACACTGCCTCCTCCCACCACAACCTGCTGGGTTGGAGCGAGGGGGTGTTGGGGATCTGTGAAGTAAACCTATGTAGATATATTTAACAGACATGACGGATATGACAAATAACAAATGTTCAGTGCTCCGAGACTGTTTTATTTATAAAGATGGCACTGTTTTTCTGAACCTTTGACTGAAATTGGAAACAAGGAGCATTGATTTCTTGGAATGATATAAAAAAAACCATACACATAGGCTACAGTATATGTGTGAGAAATACTGCAAACACACTCACTCTGAATTCACTCTGAGGCTCTATCTTCTATCTTAATCAGGAGTGAATAATTGTAATGCAGCAGATGATGACAATCTAACATACACCATAATTACTTAAAATAATTAGTTAATAAAATAAATGGTGGAGAGAATTTACAGAATTATATAAATAATGTCTATGGGATTAAAGTGATGCTGATGGTGTGCACTGAGAAATGTATAAATAAGCAAATCATACATGCTATTACATTCCATTACTATTGAAATACTAAATATTTCTATCAGTCTATTCAGTTTGATCTGCGATTCAGGATTACAGTGAGAATAATAAACTGTGATTTTATTCTTTGACAGTTTTTTCTCTGTCACAATATTAAAAAAACACCTCAAGAACACTCACTGTGAGCATTGTAATTACAGTATGGGGACAGCCTTCTTGTGAAATCAGCATTCAGTTGAGCAATGCTTAGGAGTTGTAATGAAAATAGCAAGCTTTTCACAATTTAACGATTCAGTAACACTTTACTCTAATATGACAAATGAAAAATATGCAAATGATTTCTAAATACAAATCTAAAGGGGCACTTGACTGATTGTATGTGTAAAAAGGTTTAACAGTGGCTCTTGTGGAGGTACGTTTGTTAGGTCTGAAAAATAACTTCTAGTTATTATTAATATTATAATAATATAAATACTTTATCATGTCACAGTGATGTCTTTCGGGTTAAATGTGGACTTGGAGAATACAGTTTTGTTTTTTACAAAAAATAATGGGGCTCTGTCGTTTAAACGACACGGGCGCTTACTTGTCAGAGAGGGTCTAACAAAAAAAAAAGCTGAGATGCATTATGGGAAGTGTACGTGACTCATATTAGTGACTAAAAGTCAGAATATCTCGGCAACCTTTTTTTTTTTTTTTTCTTGAAACAGAAGCATTTTGTCTTACTCCTTCGTCAAGAACTCAAGCTGGCTTGTTTGGTTTGGGTTTTGCTTCAGTCCACAGTTTCTCACACACAGGCGTTAGAGGGAAACTGCAGGACTTGACAGTGATCCTTGCACCTGCTTATGAGAGAAGCCCAAACAGGGTTATTTGAGTTGTGTTTACACCCGGACTTTAGTTTCCGGCAGGCAGCTGTCACAGTGTGGGCAGTGAACAGTCGTGCTTAATTTAAAAATAATTCTGTTTTCTATTAGCATCCTAACCAGTTGTATTTGTTATGTTTTTCTTGGCATAAGACTTTGCATTACATAATCCTGCAGATGCACACATTATCACATCTACAGCAGTTGAAACAGTTTTTTAAAGTTAACTTTTTGCAGAATTACACTTTCCTTGGAAATATGATTGTTTGTAGTTTAACTTCTTCCACTGTTCTGGGAATCTTTACAAAAACTAGTTTCCTCACAAACAAGAGATTACAATTGAAATTGCACCGTATCACTAGATGAATCTTTAGTACTTACAGTATAATGTAAAGAATAGTGGAAAAAGTGACTCAGGGAAACAAATATGGCAATGATTTACTAAATTTAACGTAAACTTCAGCCGGTATTACGCACTGCACATGTGATGCAGGCTATTGTAAGCTTTCACAGTCATATATATATGAATGAAAAGGGAACTCTGACTTGTCGAGGAAGTAAGAGGCAGTAGATAGATACATCATTGAGCCATCCTAAAAATGGAAACATGAGAGAGGAAGAGAGTGCAGAGAACCACAGGGCATAAAAGACACAGTTGAGGGAAGTAGGCTGCTGCATGTCAATCAAGAAGCTAAGAAACAAGGAGCGGAGGAGTCTTAAAGCTGTGATGCAGGGAGGTGTTGCAAGAGGAGAGAAAAGAGAGACAAGAATGAAAAGCTTTGTGAAACTCTGCCATGGAAACAGCAGTGACACACACACGCACACACACACATGCGTACAGACACAAAAGCCCATCCGGTCCAGAGCTATTAATGTTATATAGCATCACAACAACCATAAATTAATCACAGAGTCCCTCTCACAACAGAAACTGTTGTTTCGGGTGCCGGACAGACTGTTGGTAACTCAGCCAGGGAGAGAAAGTGTTCATCGAGTGAGGGGGAGACCAGTTGGTGTGTTAATTTACATCCTTCTTATTCCTATTTGAAATAAATATCCCTCATCTATTACAGTCTACTTTCCTTAAAATATATTACTATTATTATTGTGAAAGCTATGTAAATCTTTAATGTTACCTGTATTCAATCTAGCACACAGAAATCCTACTACCTATCAAGTACGGATCATTTCTACAGTACAGCAAACTCTGTCACTTCATCCATGTATGGAATAATTTTTGTGCCTGCTTTGTGTCTCCATCTGGTGTTATATTTTTACTGTCTCAACACAGACCAAGTTTGGGAAGTGATACGGTTTCAAAGCTTTCCTGAGATGTTTGCGGCCCTTGTCTTCGGTCTCAGCGGTAGTCGGCAGATTCACAGCCTGGTGGTGAAGAGTTATAATTACTCCCAGCTTGTGTTCTTGTGGGTGGTGGGAATCAAACAGCAAATACTGATCAGTGTGAGTGGGTTCCCTGTAAACTTCAATTTTCAAGCTGCCCCTCTACTTAATATGGCACAGTAAACGAAGGGAGGACTAACGGTTTTTTTTTACGTGGCCTAATGTAAATTTGATGTTGCTGTCTATTGATCTAAATATCAACATGTGTATTTAAACCAATAGCTACACATGCAACAGTTCATTGCTCTCCTTTCTACTCTCTCCATATCGATATTTGCAACAAAGGTCGATAAGGGCACACATTTGATCAAAACTCCAGGAGCAGGGTTATTCATCCAGCCTGACCTGGGTTTTCAACCTGACTGAATCTGTTACTGGTGCAAACAAATTTAAAATCCAAACCTGACTGGAGACCCTAGGCTTTTCGCTTTATTGCATCCATTACTGACTATTAGCTTGCCATACTAATACAACACACCGTCTCTCCCTCTGTGCATTGTATATTTACTTCCAACACATAGCATGTGAGACTTCAAGTTGCACTAATCAGTAATGGGTCAAATGAAGTGAAAGCTGCCGCTCATTCTGACAAACCCACAAAAGATTATCACCCAAATCTGCAGTTCCCCTCAACTCTGTGGAGCATCTTTTAGCATTATCACCCAAATCTGCAGTTCCCCTCAACTCTGTGGAGCATCTTTTAGCATCTTTTAGCTAATTGTTTTGGTTTGACTTATTTATACGGCCTGCAACTTTCCTGTTTTGGTTTATTCTTAATGTTCTTATCAACACTAGTTCCAGCAGCAGCAGGCAGCTGTTTTAACCCTAACCCTAACCCAAAACACACCGTATGATTCCTGACCCGCACCAAACGTCGTTGGCGACTAGCTAGTAAACATAATGTAGCATTTAGCAACTAAAAGGTCACAAGTTTCCCTCTGGAGTTGGTAGAGACCAAAAACCGAGCTAAAAGCAGAGTGAATATTTAAGTGTGACTTTCAGAAACTGGTGTGAGTTTGTTATACCTGAGGTTAAAAGGAGTGGAAGCTTTCTAATAAAGCTTGCTTCATATTTGCTGCCTTATCTTCATTTATGGCTTAAGGAGAGGAGAGGAGAAGAGACTTGGTCTACTACATCGACAGCACATTAGGAGAACACTGCGTTCCTGGCCCACTTCCCATGCAGCTTGACAAGTCCAAAGAGTGGACAGGTGGTGTGGGGATGGTGCTGGAATGGTATTATGAGATGATGCCCAGTGGCCATGTGGCATCGCCCGCTCTTCGTATGGAACGAGAAGAGTCTGAGTGCCCACAGTGACCACAGCTATGAGTCACTGGCACTGCCACTTCCTGCCAAAGTGGATCAGAATGAGTGGGGCTTTGGGTCAGGGCAAGGCTAGAACATTTGATGACAAGTTTCGTGACTGGGGACAGCCTTTCAGTGTAACACGAGGCTCCCAGCTAGCAGCCAAGCGTAGATCAGACCAATCTAGTTGGTTGCAACCGAAAGAATGAGACAGCTCAAATCAAAACAGCAAGAAAATAGCTCAAGATAGCATTTCTTCTAGCAAAACTATTTGTGTAAATGTATAAATTTAAGCCAATAGCATCTTTGAAATGCAGGGGGAAAAGTTTGAATTAAAGGGCGTCTACTTGTTGACATGACTTGACTTATAAATTAGAGTGTGTGTGTGTGTGTGTGTGTGTGTGTGTGTGTGTGTGTGTGTGTGTGTGTGTGTGTGTGCACATTGTAATGCATGGGATCATTTTGTTTTGGCTATAGCATTTCAGGGAACTTTCCATAGGATAAGGACAGACTGCAGCTGACATACAAAACAGCAAGAGCCAGGTAAAGCAACTGATCCAAGATTAATTGGAAAGGCAATGACAATTATTTGACAGCAACAATTCAAATGAGAGGCCCTCTCTTTTTAGTCAGTTCTAATTTTGTGCCTGTAAACAAACAAGTTAAAAATAGAAGCTCTCAACGCGGTCAAGTAAAACCTTCTATGAAAGCAAAAAAGGGTTTGTTGTAATCCTGTGGATTAATGGATTTGACAAGGGCATGTGCCTAGTGTAAGTAATAGAGGCCAGATTACATGTAGATAAGGCTGTGGCAGGGTGATCTGCAGGGGCTCAAGGGCTCAACCTTCTCACCAAACAAAGATACTGTATGTGTCAGCCAAACTGAAAGTGTTCAAGAAAGAGCAATATCATACCTTTTTGCAAATGTGCTTTAATACCGATTAACATGACTTAAAAGCTTGTACCTATACTATTTTGATTAAAAGACATTTTCTGATAGTGTCACATTTGAAAGCAACTAGATTAACTGCAGCGGTCAAATTCACAGCAAAAGTTGAGCGGATTTTCAGCACTGAAATCACTGTGAAAGAGTGAAATATTGACAGATGGGAGAGCTGAAATCTTTTCCACATGCGAACCAAGAGAGATTTGGACAGTACAGTACAACTCAGCAGCCCCTTCATTCAGTTCATTCACACAAGCAAAGTGGAGGCAAGGTTTAGCCCCTGGTAAATCTGGCCTAGATTAAAAATGTCTGTCAACTCTTCCTCAAATGAAGCACTGGATAATCATATTAAGCATCATATGGGCTTCCAGTATTCACTGTGACATCATGCTAAGCTGGTACAATAGTGGCATGTGCCAACAGCCTGTGGCCAAAGCAGTGCACATACACAAGTCAAAGTTTGGACAAAGTGTACACACAGAGAAAATTAGCAGTTTTTTATGCCAAGAGTGACTGTAATTGAGGGACGTGTTCAAGGAAGGGAAACAGACTCACCGTGGCAAGCTCATCAAACTTTCCAAACAGCTCATTTAGCAGTTTAACCAGTTCCTGGGCTGTGCACTGGGAGGCCAGGCTGGTAAAACCGACTATATCTGCAAACAGGATGCTGCAAAAGAGAGCGAAAAAGAAGCGCTTGAGGCAATGCAAGTTATTTGTTGCATGTAATACTTTATATAAGAAACAACATTATTAGGTGCCTGATCAGATTACCTCTTAGGAATCTGTTTAAAATGACATTTAGGAAGCCTGAACTAAAATAAATATGAACATTCTCTTTGGATCATGTGTTTACAGCAAACTAATAAAACATTCAAATTAATGACTTGCAGCAGCAGAAAAAAAAAAATTAAATTAAAGAGAGAGAGAGAGAAAGCCTGCTCTGTTCTCTAACTGACTGGCAGCGCAGTCAAGCAGAGCGACTCAAAATAGAAGCAAGAGCATTCTCATGGGGATCAAGGTGGAGACATGTCCTGTTAGGAGCTGGTGAGGAGCTGTTCTAGGATATAATGCAACCATCAAGACGCTGTCACCGTCTCCAAGTGAACTTGTATTCCCTTTTGATAGTTGGTCTTAAAGTGCTTGAGGTTTAAACTGAGATTCAATTAATAAGAAATCATCATATATATCTTTGGTTTTTGGTTTGACTTGTGCACTGATCGGCGGTCAGAAATGTAATTACCAAGAAGAAGCAATCTTTGTTGCTGATGAGATATTGAAGCATGTGTTAAAATAAGTCCATAAGTAACATGTAG
Organism: Dicentrarchus labrax; assembly: GCF_905237075.1. NCBI lineage: Eukaryota > Metazoa > Chordata > Actinopteri > Moronidae > Dicentrarchus > Dicentrarchus labrax. The sequence continues at coordinate 15,350,222 of NW_026136701.1, forward strand.
TGGAAGCTAGTAGAAGCTAGTTAACCTAGCTTGCTACCTTCCACTTTCCTAATGAAATAGAAATTTAATAGCACAATAGGTTAGATGTCTTAAATCACTAACAGTACATAACCATCCCTGTGTGGCCTTGTAGAAACGGGTAAAATGTATTGTATCAGCATTTGGAGACTCCAGATCAACACTGGTCCTTAAGTGTCAGTTTAACACTGCCATGGGACATGCCTCCCCCAAGAAGGTAAGTCCCTGTTTCCACAAATACATCGTTTTTTTATGGAAAAGTTTGCACAATAGATGCAAAATCATTTTGCCCGACTTATTCAATCTGGCCCAGAAGCAACCTCCTAGTGGCCCACCATATGTAAATCTGATGTATGACAAAATAAGTAAAATACATGTATGGAAGTAGCTAGTGAGTGAGCCATCTCGCTTAATTCTTATCTCTGTGGAGAGTTGCACATACATAGTACCGATTGGGCAGGATGTAACACCAATCATATCTTCACACATCTCTCATGCAAGTTCTGACCACACTTAGTAGCTTATCAAACAAAATAGGCAAGTGTTCTGCTGAAGATATGTCTCTGTCAACCCTGAAACAGAAATTGACACTGCAAGTATTATTTTTCCGCTATCTCCAATGTGTTTAAACCAATATGCTTATTTTGCAATGTGTGCAATGTGGTAGTTAAAGAATGTAATATTCATAGGCACTACATTGAGAAACACCAAACTTTACTGACAAAAGCTTTAAAAAAAGGTTTTGAATAGGCAGCTGAAAATGCCCATCCCATCTACATTTTCTGGTTTTAAATTCTGGCCCAACTGAATTTGTAACTGAATAGCCCTGTAGGATCTACACTTTCTTCTGTGCTGTTTGCTGATGATCTTATCCGTTGTGTTTCTTTAAAAGTGGGCAACAGGCCCTGGGGGGAAAAAATGTTACTTGTGCTGAAATCTATGGTGTCTTGATATGGTCCTCTTGCCCCTGAGAGATGACTCACTATCAATCTGCATCAGAACAGACCAAGAACTTTTCCTGTGAAGGATTTGCCCTGAGTGCTGGGTGGCGATGGACGGTGTGAAGGGGATTAGTCATCAAACTGACTGTCCTGAACAACTTGCATGTCTGCGGCTCTCGTACTGACGGCAGACTGCTGCCTGCATGTGGGCTGGAGTTTTCACAATGTGACAGAGTGCTGGATCTTTAAGGGGGAGCTGCTAAATGTCATTTTGTTGTCTCACAGATGTCACCATAATGAGGGGCAATGGATTTAATTTGTGTGAATGTATTAATTGGCAACCATCTGTGGCCAACAAATATTTGTTAAGTTAAATACTGTATTACTGAACTGATGTTATGATGTATTTCATACCAGTGGACAAAACAATACACCTTGTGGATGGATGTGTCTTAGGAGGTAGAGCGGGTTGTCCACTAATAAGAAAGTTGGCGGTTCAATCCCCAGCTCCAAATTGCTCCTGATGCTGTGCCACTGGTGTGGGATTGTGAAGGAGTATTAGTTTCTGTTTCTGAAGAGGAGTTGGCACCTTGCATGCCATCAATGTGTGAATGGGTGAATGTGACATGTAGCCTAAAGCAATTTGAGTGGTCAAAAGACTAGAAAGCCACAGTCCATTTACCTAATATCGTATAATGTCTTATCTTATATCTTTAATGTATGCAGTCAATTACCCAACAACAGAGCAACGAGCTGGATGAAAAAACGAATGGAATAAGCCATCTTGAAAGATTAACTACTGAAATGAATGACAGAAATGTAAACTCAGACAAGCTGATTGTAAAATGAATCACCGTTTCACAGTCCCACCTGTAGTAATCATTCAAAAGCCAGTTGTAAATATGGATGCGGTTTAAATTGGACATTAGTATAATGATAATAGGTGTGAGGACAGCTGTCAGTGCACTGTTTAAAGATTTATATGATTTACTACTACTTTTCCTCCCCAATATCAGTCTTTAAACCAACCATCTTCTCACAAGAAAGTATCTTTACATAGACTGCTGGCTATTAAGATTAGAGGACTAAGTTTGCTTGTGACAAACGATTCAAATTATTTCTGAGCTCTGTTTTTGAAATTAGCACCGTGGCATAACAACGTCTGCCCGCAGCAGCTTATATTGCATCTAACTCTGATGTGATGCTATTAAACAGGCAAGATAGTTGCCTTCCACACATATTTCAGGATGATCCCTTAGCATTTTTGGTAAAAGACTCCTGCAAAGTGACATGTCTCAGTTCATGTTTACAACACAAACGTACAACCAGCAGACTGTGATTCTCATGATGACAGCATGCCTTAAATTCAAGTGCTCTTTTGTAAGATGGTATTGTATAAATAGTCTCTCCACATTCTGTAAGACTTTCACGCCCATACTGGACTTGAAGCTAATAAATGTTGTATGAAAGATGCACAATTGTGGCACCAACTACAAGCAAAATGTCATCGGGGGAAACAATTTTTGGGGGGATTTTTCTGAAAAGAAGCTGAAAGAAAGTACGATTGAGGCTCCTACATGTGGCTGTGCATGAAGCAGCTATGACGTGCTGCAGAGAGCACCCCACTGGTCCCAGTGCCACATGACCTCATGTGAACTTCAACACAGTCAGTTATATTTGGCCTCATTTAAACCACATGCACACCATTGTCTCCGCTTTCATGTGAGGCATGCATGGAGCACGAGGTCTGTGTTCCGTTCAAAGTTCAGGTCAGGAATCACAACATTGTACTGTTAAAGATGGAGATGAAGTGTTGCTTGAAATATGCAACAGAAGAGCTCTTTAAATCAGAGTGCTCAGCAGAAAACTTACAGAACTATTCAGTCCCTGATTTACAATGATAGAGAAATCGACTGTTACGTCAGTATGGTGGCATATTCTCTAAACTGTGTACAGCACCAGTGAAAAGGTTTGCGACCAGCATGTAATATAGGTCAGAAGATGCTGCTAAATTCAAAATAAGCCACAAATGTTTGTGTCAGTAACTGCATATTCAGCTAATAAAAACGTTTTTGATTAAGTACCTTACCAACATGAACAGCCTGTTCTGCTTAGCACATCATAAAGGTACACAAATCCAGGAATACACATTAAAACACATAAGTTTATTTGCTAATTAGAAACTGTAGCCATGTGTGCTAGGGCAGGCAGATACAATAAATCATAAAGACAAATATGAGTGTGGTGTGTGTGTGCTGAGCATGCAGCTTTTGTTTTAAGGATTTTTTGGGCTCATTTTGCCTTTATTTGATAGTGACAGCTGGAGACTGACAGGAAAGGAACTGGTTGTGTACTCAACCAGGTGAGCTACTGAGCATCCCCCGAGCATGCTTAATGCCACAAATGGATGGGGTTTATTTTGAAATACACCGCATTACTTTTAATATTATATCTGCAAAACATGATTTTTTTCAACACCCATGTGCAAAAGTGCTAAATTGTACTTCATGTAGAAGACTCACTGTAGGTTGCCAATGAAATCTGACAGAATTTGCATTTGTGTAAAGAACAGGTTTCATTGAGGAGTCTTACATCTCCAGAGCACCCGTGTTATTATGAGCTGGACCACTGAAATGCACAGGGATCGCAGACTGTGAACTTCTGTATCTGATTTTGAATGTCCTCCGGCAAAATCTTCAAAACAAACACTGCGGCACTCTAGGCAACAGCTACAAGTTACTTGAGCTGCAGCCGTTGCCTACCACCAAACTTACTGTACCATGTTCACTTCTCAAGGTCAAATCCTCATCCCCAACGCAAGAAAACTCTATCATCTAGCAGCCAAGGCACTACATTTCAAATGATTAAGCCATGTAATACAAACATGATTTTTCCCTGGGTAACTAGAACTTTACTATCTAATATTGTCTAATTCAAGCTCCCTCACACCTTCATCCATTATTTCCTCTCCAATGGCACATATTCAAGGAAAGTTATTCCCCCATTTATGCTAATCTCCCATTTCCCTCTGTGGGAGGCATTACTGTAGCTATTTTGGCTGATGTGATTTCAATTTAATCACATAGTGGAAGACGCAAGCCAACTCAAGGGTTAACTTTGGACGGGCCCCTCTGGAGCTACAGTATGTGGGCAGTGTAAGTGCTGATGTCGGGCCAATAAAGGCTACCACAGAAGAGTGTGCAAGGTGCTAACAGCACATTTGAGAAAGATGAGCTGTAACTTTCTTTGCGATAACGTGAATGAGCATCTACAAACATTATAAAATCTCCCGTCAGTGACCCAAGTAGGTAAATGTGGAAACAACATTGAAGGGAACTCATTCTTTTTCTAATAATTGGAATGAAACATTATGAATAGGCATGCTGGAAATGCTTGTGAATTAAAAAACAACAAGCTGTGAAGATACATGTTGAATTAAAGGGGGTGCTAAATTATAAAGTAATGACAAATTAGAAAGCGCTTTCATTAAAAGAGCCATGTGATATTAAACATTGCATGCTCATAATTTATCACTGTTTTCACATTATTATCATGTAAATAATAAAAATGCTATTTATTAGAGACAACTTGATGAATTAAGGAACAATTCTGAAAGAATTACTGTTGGTTAAAAATTGTCCTTTCCTTATAGCAATCATTGTTGTTTTTAATTAAAAGCATTTTTAAGGATTTATATTTTTATTAAATGTATCTTACTTAAATGTAACTGTTACTTTACAACCCCTAAAACAATCAGGGTTTATGTCAGTATCGGGCAATAATATCCCACATTTCTTGTTAAATAAACTTTTTTACTTTGGAGTCCTTTTTTTTTTTTTTTAGTGAGTGATTACTACAATATCCCCCTGGCTGGATTTTAATCAGATCAAACACTACTCACAGTCTTAGAACATAATAAAGAAAACTGAGTACATTGTGCTGCACACTGTTTACTTTCTAATTACGGTCCACCCAAATCACATAAATCATGTCTGCATCCAGTCTAGATCACTCTCAAAGGGTGGCGCTATCTGAAGGAGTTCGAGGCACAAAAGCAATCAGCAGAGCTCCACTGAGATGTGTCCATATTTAACCACCGTGCGCACATAGGCACACACACACGTACAGCGTTATGCAACAAGAATTTAGTCTCCATTGCATTTAATCCCCTGTAGCAACTTAATCCTGGGGCTAAGCAAACTCTCCTCCTCAAGCCTCCCTGCTGCTCTGAAAACACAGAGGGAAGGAGGAAGATGAGAAGATAAGAACGGGAAACAAGGAAACATTGGAGCATGATAAAGGAGATTTAATAATACAGTAAAAAGATGCAGATTAAAGTAGGTGATGAAGTAGAGAATTAAGAAAATCTGACTTTTACATTGCAGAGAATGGAGGAGTGAATGCAAACGTTTTCATACATACTGTTTACATTTTAATGCCGAGGGGTTAAACGCTCAGTCACAGCCAACTACAGATGCAGGATTGTAACTAAGTACATTAACACAAGGACTGTTCTGAAATGCAATTCAGAGGTACTTGTACTTCACCTGTGTATTTCCATTTGATGCAACCTTTTACTCCGCTACATTCATCTTTACAGGTTTATTTACTTTAGAGATTAAGATTTTACATACAAAAAATATAATCAGTTTAGAAAATCTGATTTGTTGCTTCAGGTTAATCTACCCAATAGTATATAAAGTAGTAAAAGCAGCTTTGTCTCGACCTGCTACGACATTAAAATGCCGTATATTGAGTAATTTTACTTTTGATACATATTGCTGATGATACTGTTTTTATAATATTTTAAATGCTGTAATTTCATTTGCATTGGAGTATTTTTATGTGCATTGGGATATTGCTACTTTTCTTATGTAAAGTATCTGAACACAGATTGTAAAGCAGCCCAATGAAGACAATAAGACGTTAAATGTGCTCAAACATCAAGCAAAACTGGAACATTTTTGGTTTGTTCGCTGGAAGGAGGGGGGGCGAGGTAAAAAAGTGCTGGGAGGGAGGAAAGATGATGAAAGGAGGGCATAAAGGTGGAAATTTACTGAACTGTCATGGTTTTCCAACAACTGCTTCTATAAGCCCAAATTGTGTCAGCTTTGTTTTGATTCAGTATGTTAGCTAATGTCTTCTGAAAAAGCAGTTAACTTCTCAAAGAGAGACACTGGAGGAGAGAGGAATAAATAATATCAATTAACTACCTTTTACAGCTAAAAATTCTGCTGTACCCACTGTGAGATAATTTGTATGCCATAGCCATTAACCCGTAGCAAAAAGTAATGATCGTAAGACAGAACGCATTGCTATTAAACTGTTGGGAGCTTGGCAACTGTGCAGGACATTGCATAAGTGCCAGAGGAATCTCTTCCTCACTAAGCATTGCTTAATGTGCCTTTCTATTTCCCCAGTAGGATCCCTAACTCCTAAAGCCTTGTTTCCCCTGGGGGCTATTGAGATATTATGGCCCACAATTTGGCATATGCACCACTGGCATATTAGCCTTAGCGCAGCAAAAATATTGCTGGATTTGGGTCAGTTCCTTGTTACTCATATAGCATTTCTCTATCATTGCTCCAAAATTTGTCACCCATGTTAAACAAATGAAAAGTGCAACCTAATGTCTTTGGACTTCAGTGTTTTCAGGACTGATAATAAACAAGTGAGTCACAGGCCAACCCTTGATATTCAACATGAAGAATTAAATATTTCAGTTTTTGCAGCCTGGGGCCCTGTTAATGTTTTAGGACACTGTTGGGTCAGATCACACTACATTGTGTAGCCCTCAGTGTTCTTTCCAAAGGACATGTTTGGTCAAGTTACTCAGTTCCCTTTTTAGCATGCACCGTAATGCATTGAGACAGCGTTTATGCCACTATTTCAGCAAGAAATTCTCCCATGAGGAGAAAATAGCATCTCCAAATACCACTGTTAAAAGCAGTATTAGTTTAGTTAATTTGCAGTTAACAGGGGTTTAAATATCACTGCAATTGGTCTGCAGTTGTGTTGAGTCGATTTAAGGATCCTACCTGACATTGTCATGGCGCTGGATGTAGATTTTGTGAAAGATCCTTTCAGGGGGCTTCAGGAAATCCTCTTTCATCTCCATAGCTACGTTCCTGGGCAACAGACTCATTAGCAGGCGCTCCTGTGTGGGTGTGTGTGTGTGTGTGTGTGTGTGTGTGTGTGTGTGTGTGTGTGTGTGAGTGAAAGAGAAAGAGAAAAGATAAAGTAAGTTTAAATATACATTTATACAGTCAAACACAGCAAAGTTATCATAGGACAAAGTGTTAGTAGCGATAAGAAATGTGCTAGACATAAAGGCATGAAATCTATCAGAAATGAATAATGTGTCGAAATGACTCACAGCACAAGAGAGAGAAAGAGAGAGAGAGAAAGAGAGTTGGGGGAAAAAAATAACAAAAAAACATAGACACACAATTTTACCAATAGTTTCAGATGTGTACAGGTGCCTGTACCTGTTTCTCGTTCTCATCCTCCATGCGGAGCCTCTCTTCAATGCAGTTGCGAGCCTGCAGGAAGGCCTTCCTCTGGGCTCGTTCTGTCAGGATGCGCACAAACAGCCCTGACAGGTTGACACTGGTGAACAGCACTGTGTTGGCAACCAACTGCAAACAGAAAGGGAAAAAAAACCATGAAACACACTGTTTTAATTTTTTTAGCACAGTCATTAAAGACACACACAGTGTTAGGAAATCATTAGGAGATGTCCTGACTGTTTCTGTGTTTGTGTTCATTCTTATGTATCTTCTATGTGTCACTTTATATGCACATGTGCTTAAGAATGATGAATGAAATGTTCATTTGTATTTTTATTTATGTACATAAATAATCAAATCCTAAATATGTAATTTGATTGATATTCTATGTTTATACATTTGTATTGGTGCACAGAACATTTTTAATATTTGTATGTATAGAGTAATACAGTCTATACTTATGTACATATGTGACAGTGTCTTTAAATATCTCTTTTTAGATATTTTTTAGACATGTATATTTATTCATTAATGTATATATAATAAATTCCACAAATATTTTATTTTAAACTTTTTTATTTTAAATTTAGTTTTTTGTTTAGTGATTCACTGTTTTATTGTTTTTCTTTCTTTTCCTATCTATCTCCTATCCTATTGTGTATGCGTCTGTCGATCTGAGTAGCAAGCTACAATTGCCTTTACAGGGATAAATAAAGTTGCACTGGATTGAATTAAATTGAACAAATTCACTATAAACTGCGCCATTATTAACTGTTACATTTGGAAAACATGCCCTATATGGCTACGTATAACTATTCTAATCACAGATTTTACTTTCACCACTTTGATTCCCCCATGTACTGATGGTGTAAAAATATACTAAATGAAGAGCAACAAACATCCTCCTACATGAGAGATGGGTGAGAGGGTGGTGGGGTCTAATATTTCTCTATTTTGGGGTCTGTGACATTAAAACGTTTGAGAATCTGTGCTCTGGTTCATCCATCACAGCAGATGCACAGCAGCATGACTGCTTCAACCTTGCGCAGGACACAAAGAAAAGAGCATTTTTTTCTACTTGGCTGAGGTTGGCTGGCTATGACTTTGTACACAAACCAAACAAGGTCCTGTATTCACCCATAGAGTGTATATTAGCAAACTGTCACCCCAGGCAGTAATTATATATTTCTAAGAATAAAGAGTTTCATTCTGCTCATGTCTTAGGCCATTTATCAAAGTGTTTTGTACAGCAATAAAAAATATAGTGTCATTTCAGGGCATTTATGTTTCAGTGAGCTTCAAAACTATACTGTCAAAGCTTTATACAATATACACACAACTTCTCAAATTTAACAAACTTCTTTCGCCACAGACAGGCATGTTTCCTACTCCAATGAATAATGGATTGCCTGTTGACTGTTTGGCAGCAGCAGTCTGTCTTTGTGCTTGGCAGCACTGCTGGCAAGCATTAACATGTTCAAATGATTCTCAAGTTACTTTACAGCCTTGAGTTAGTAAATGTGGACATCTGAGTTGAGTGGCGTAAAGCACTCACTCCCCTGCTTATCTGTGGTGATAACCCCAATTTCCTTTCAGATTGCAATAATTGATCTTTAAAGCATTGCACTCTTACCCATACGCGATCAGTAAGATAGAGCTCCCTGTAATTATACGCAGTGAGGAAATTACCACCTTTACATTAACTTTTATTATGTAAAATAATTATTTTAAAGGTCCAGTGGGTAACATCATCTGGCAAAAACAGAATATAATATTCATAGGTGTGTTTTCATTAGTGTAATCACCTGAGAGTAAGAATTATTGCATTTTCATTACCTTAGAATAAGACGTTTTTATCTACAGAGGGAGTGGGTCTTCTTCTACAGAGTCTGTCATGCTGAACTGCCATGTTTCTACAGTAGCCCATAATGTACAAACCAAACACTGGCTCTTAAATAGAAGCTTTTACATTTTCTGTGGGTTTTGTGGCCACTGTAGTTTCTCCTGCTTGGAAGGCTGAGCCATATTCAAATTGTTGCAATCTGCAACTTAAATCCTACTTACTGGTCCTTTAAAAGTGTACTGAGATGGTGAATGTATACCTGTAGCATTGTATTGTTCAATACCATTTAAAAATACAGGGCTTTCATTTAATATGCATGCTATTACTGTTGTTCTTAATGTTAATTTGCAGCAAAGTAAAAGGCCTGGTTACATTGTTTATAGCAGTCATTATAGTTATATAGTGCATTGGATTGGGATCTAATATAATATTCTTTCTCTGTTGGTTGTAAACTAATGCCATATAACTCTTTGACGTATCAATAAAATGTGGCACTAAAAAGGACAGTCTACAGTCTTCACAGACGACATTACAATAGGGAATTAGAAATAACCTATTTATCAAGTTATATTCTCCAACATTTGCTTCACTAATAAGATATTTCAGGTAGACCGAGCCATGAAAGCAGACAGTACTGTCGGCTGAGTGCCTGGGACCTAGGTGGGTGGTTGGTGCAAGCCTGGGCTGTGCGGGGTCATGCCACCCAGCTCATCTCTAAGCTTAATGGATTAGCTATCTCTGGTAGTCCGGCTAACACTGTCCTTCACATGGATATGCAGGTATCTCATAGCCTACATACAGGAAAACAATCTCCTCGGCAAATACGCTGTCATCATCCGAGGGCGTGTTGAACTGATCACGTCTCAATTTTGTTTCCAAGAAATGCACAATCTTCATGTCATAGGCTGCACGGAGGCAGAAATGTTCCATTACCCCTGGAGGGTTTGACTGATGTGACATATCTTCCTTCCTCACACCTGATGACAGTCAGTGTGTGCGTGTCTGTGTTTCATTGCGACAGAGAAAGGTGCAAAGATATAAATGTACAGAAAGTGGTGTACCAATTTCTATTTCAGCTCAGGAAATGGCATGCATGACTTTGCCCTCTTTTTTCATAACTGAAGCACATAGTGTGGTGAAAGTGGTGTGTGTGTGTGTGTGTGTGTGTGTGTGTGTGTGTGTGTGTGTGTGTGTGTGTGTGTGTGTGTGAGTGTTGCCCCTCTGTTTGCCCTACTTCTGGTGCTAGCAGGATGTCACTCTGGTTCTTCATTCCCAGCCAGGTCCGTTAGGACTGAATGATGTCCCCAGGGCAACAGCCACGAGCATATACAGACTGCTTTGCTCTTTCATTTCTTTTTCTCTTTTGTTTGTTTTTATTTTTAGGGGCCTGCAGGAATGCATCACCACCAGCTAAGGCCAATACAGTACAGTCCACGACAACCTAACCTCAGTAAATATTGTAGAATTACTTACAGGTGTTTAAGGAGTGTGAGAACTACATGCCACCAGAAGTTAAGGGCAAACTCCTCATCTACCATTTTTCTTTATAGTTGACATGAGCTATAGTCTTTTTGTAACCAAAACAGGCCATGACAGAATTACACTTTTGTCAGATTTGATCAAAGCCCGGGCAAATCCCATCAAGTCTAACCCCAGGGAGCTGTCCTTGGTGCTGAACTGAACTCTAAATAGTGTGCTCCATTGCATGGGCCTATATTATTTCTTAATATGCTGTATGTGTCTGTAGATGGAGCTAAAATAAAGATGATTACAGACCTTTTCATTCAAAAAACAACAACGCATCAACACACAGACCCCTAAAGGCACCACAATTAACGTGTAGATACATACGTACCGTTCTCCACAGTTTCTGCGTTTTCACTGTGACAGAAGTGGCAGTCACAATCAGATGCGAGATGGAGACCATTATTCCCAGAACAACGGCCAAGAGTGTCCGCACCGGCAGGAGCGCATAGGCGACGAAGGTGACCAGGATGAGCTGCCACATGCCTTGCTCCGGGGACGTCGGGGGCTCCATCCCCATCGCGCCCAGCGAGAAGGGACAGCACAGGAAAGAGAAAGTGAAGCCAAAGAGCAGCGTCAGGTTGACAATCTGTTGGAGCTGAGTCACTTGCAGGTACTTGACATTAGTTACGATGAACAAGGAGACGAAGATGACACAGTGGACCGGATGGGACCCCTTAGAGATGGTGAGGCTGGGGCCGGACAGCAACTCCACCACGGCCAGCGTCGAGGACATGAAGATGAGCACGGCCAGGGCTTTGAGAGTGGACGTCTGCTCCAGCTTCAGGTTGTAGTTCTGGAACAGGGACTCGAGCTCCTTGCAGTCAAACTCGTCCTCGCACGCGATGGTGGTCAGGGGGACGCCCGGTGGACAGTGACTTCTCTTCCGCCTGGTTTTGACTTTCTGAAACGGTATTTCCTCCATGTCAGTGCCATTCATAAACTGAATACCTGCTCACAGCTTAGGTCAAACGGAACACCGGATCCCACGCCGACACGGACCGGAGCCAACGGTTTAACAAATAAAGAGAGAGAGAGAGAGAGAGAGAGAGAGAGAGAGAGAGAGAGAGAGAGAGAGACAGAGACGCGCACAAGCAGGCAGAGCGTCCCAGATAGGCTAGACTGGCCGGTGGCCACAAGACGCACTCCACACTATCCACAGGTTGAATTGTGTTGGTCGGACAGATCAGCTACCACAGAAACCTTCATGCTCCGGCTGTATTCGCGCACGATCTTCAAAATATACCTCTCAGATGTTTTCGTTTGAGCACCACATGAAGAGCAGCGCGCACGACGTCTAGTTCAGACGGGAAAAGCTTCTTTTTTTTTGCGGGGCTCAGATAGGATCACGCCTGCGCATTATGAGGTGAAGATAAGACAGGTCTCAGCTACTCAACGCACAGTCAAGACGATTTGACTGGTGCGACTGCAGAGCTCCCTTCAGCAGTCTCACAGAGCAGTGCCTACATCATCCACAATGTCCTTTTCTGTTCCACCTACACATGACATGTTTCCATCATTAAAGCCTGCGCAATTTAATTTTCTGCATATATTGATTCATTTGTGCTCTGCCCCTTTTCCTGTCTCCTTCACATGCATTAAGACAGAAGAGGAGGGGAAATAAGCAGAACTAATAGATGCACTGTATGTCAATGTTTTCAGACCATGATTCATGAAATTCTCACTAGAGATTCTCCTTAGCTGGCAGCAGCACTGCATTTTGCTTGGCACAGACATGGGACATCATGCTTGCATACCATTCATCATATGATTTCTGTGTTGCCAGTGAGGCAGCCACCCTCGCCACCAGAACCCTCTTGGCATTCAAGGGGTGGTGTCTCATTCATTACCAGGGAAAGATTAGTCATCCGTCACAGGCTGCCGTTGCCATGACCCGTCAGTGCCAGTGAGGGTGTAAGAAAGTGACAGATGGATGCCAGAGTCCAGCACTCGACCATGCTACCAGGACACTAACATGCCTTCTGTTCCCCTCCCATAGCTCCGTCTCTCTCTCAGCTGTTAGTATTTCTAGCTTTCACTGATGTAACTCAGCTATTGAATGAGTGTATACAGTGTGACAGGTAAACAAAGAGAGAGAGAAATGGATGGGGTGCGGGAGTGGAAATAGAAACAGAGAAGTAAAGTATTTGGCAGCTGACCAAATTCAGAGACCAGAAAAGAAGCGGTGTTCTATAAAAGAGCAGCAAAGCATCAAACCGAGTGTTTTATGAGGAAAAATGAGACATTTGAACATGCTGTATGCCAATCTAGAACAGGTTCTCTGTGTACAAAAAGCTCAAGTGAGTTCACGCTGTATTAAAGTTGAAACGATTAGTTGATCAGTTGATTAGCGGAGTGACAGGAAGTTGATCTGCATCAATTTGACAATCAATTGATAGTTTGAAGTCAATTATCAAGCAAAGACAGCAAATATTCTCTGGTTCCATCTTCTCCAATGTGAGCATGCAGTATGACTGTAAACTATACCTTTCTTTTGGACATTTAAGATGTTAGCTTGGGCTGCAAATTGTTACGAGAATTAGACCAAACAAACAATCCAAAAACAATCTAATAATCCTTATTAACACTTAAATCTTAAACAGTCTTGCAAAATCCTTGCTGTCACACTAAATGACTTGTCAGGCTACAGCGCTATTGTTGTGTCCATAACAGTGGCCCTTTCCTTCCCCTCTTTCCTGCCTGCCAGTCTCACTCCTCTGTGTTATCTATCCCTGCTCCTCTGAGAGAAAGATGTGGGACGCAGGATGTAGGACACATTGCTTTTAGCCTGATATTCTGTCTTATCTACAAGGATTTTACTCTTGTCACTTTCCCCTGGACTTTATTAGGTGACACACAAACACTCCTGTGTTACTGCAGTTTGCCTATCAGTGACAAGGATACTGTAACAAGCCTGAGCCTGTCACAAAGCTGATATGCAAATTAAACAGAACCGTGTTGCCATTCATAGTCCGTTGACCAGAGTGTAATTATCCTGGCATTGATCTTCTGTCATCACCCTGATCAATATTTCAATATTCCTTGTGTAGTTGCTCCTAAATTAATCTCAATAGTGAGCGCTGCTGTTTTGCAATTTTGCAAGACATCGCATATTCCTTTTTATGCAAATGTCAAACTGTGCATTCGAACAAGATGAAAATCTGACATCCAAAGTGCCATTTGTGTATCTGCACATGCAGGTCTGTACTTTTGTGTGCGACGGCAGTCGACTGACAGCTTGTTTCTCTGCATCTGTGTGAAGGCGTGTAGTATTTCCAGGAGGACCTCTTGGCCTGTTTGTGGCCAGGAACATTTGGGGATGAGAGCAGACGGGCGTCGTACGGTATAAAAGTGTTATTCCCTCCGCTTCTGATGGCTTCAGGTGTAAGTGCACGGTCACACTCTGCTAGCCCTCATCTTCTGAGAACAAAGCGAGGTCTTATGGGAGTTCACACCACAAAGCTGCACTCCAAGGGCATCGGACAAGGAGACAGCAGCCTGCTCCCTGCTGCGTGCCTCTCTACAAAAAAAATCGTCTTCCACTTCCTCCTCCTATGTCTGTTTTTCTATTTCTGTCCTTTGCTCTTTCATCAAACAAAAAAGAAACCCTCTCAGACTGAGAGACATGAAACAGCTGAGCATCTGAAATGATGTAAAACAGCTGATTATGTATCTGACATATTTACATTGCTAAAATCGTTATTTGAATAACAGCTTGATGACTCAACAGCTTGAGCTCTCTGGAGCAATTAAAATCTTCTCTGCTACATGTCAGTTATGTAGCCTCTTTCCAAAAGCTGATCTATAGCACATAAAAGATCTGTCTCAAATGTGGCTTCTTTTGTCAATTGGGCAGGAAGAAATGTATCTTCACCTCTTAAAAAACTGCTTCAAAAAGATCTACACAGCCTTTAATTCTGCAACCAGCAGGATGTTTCTGTGTGTGGAAATGAATAACTCACACAACATTGGTTAGGTCCAGGGGGGGGGGAACACAATAGGATAAAAAGCAGAGCATATGAAAAAGCCTGTTCAGAGCTGCTGCCTCCATCTAAATAGCGCTTTACACTCGCTGTCATCAAGTGATCATCTGTAATGATAGCCCAGCAGCCGGCAAGTCCCACCAGTGTCCAGATGTGGTTGAAGCATTGCTGGTCTTATAATCACAGACACATTGGCTCAACACCAGCAAATGAAACAGCCAAGCCAGACCCAAGAGGGACTGGAAATGCATGTTGTGAATTAGCTAGTGTCAGCCTTAATTAAAATGTGCTAAGAAAAAAACACCTTTTCTCACAATCATCAGTCAGGTGTGCTGCTCCTGGTTTCCTAAGAGAAACGGCTATATCTGGGAAGCGTATGAAAACTACAAAAGAGTGTGAGAGTATAAGCTTTGTGTGCATGGTATTTTGTTACATTACTTTTACAACATGGTGATAAATCGGTTGCTTTTCCTCTACTTATGAAATAGAATAGAAAGTATAAATCAAATATGGCCACAAGTCAGCTATTTTTCACATAAACTTAAAAGAAATGAGCCCAAATCCAGCCTTGAGCAGGAACCTGCAGAACTCCATTTGTCAAGGCTGAAAACATAATACACACATAATTACCAAATCAAAACTGGACTCGGGGAAAAAAATCCACAAGCTTATCCTTCATTCTGCGCGGGGTATGATCTGTCCCCTCTCCAAAACATGTCTACGGGCACAACAGATAAATGTTACTCCAGATGATTCAACTATTCATCTGTTGATGCACTTGTCCGTTCAGTGACAACAAGGTCATCGAACAGGTTCTGACTGTATTATAAAAAGCTCACAGAACAAAATGCTGCTGTTTGTCATGTAAGTATCGCTAAAGACTGTTGAGAGACAGATTATCTGTCAGACATTCTCAGGTAGAAAGATGATGGCACAAAACTTTAACAGCCAGTCACTGCTGTTTTGCTTTTAGTATCCTCTTTTGAAAGAACAACTGTGTCTATAATAGCTGGAGGTGCATTATTAACAACACATTGTTTTATCTCCACCCAGTGGACTAAGGAATTATTTTGGGCATCAAAGGATAATATATGGAATGTGCAAAAAATATGGTTTAACAGATACAATTACATTATCCAGTCTTTGATCTTAGATGTCTTTTCTTCCTAATAATTTAGCATATTTTTGAATAATATATGTGAGAGGATAAACTAAAGAGGTATATGAAAAGGCAAATCATGTGTGAATTACAACTAAATATTGAAGGTAGCCTCGGTAAAAGTCAATATTTTGTAGAAAAGTTCACCATCCTGCATTTCACATCTTCAATGAGAGGCTATAGTTGGGCCATGATAAGGCGTTACTTAGGAAGGGTTGACAACCACTGATTTAGAGTAAAGTGACACTGACCAATTTTTATATATCTTGACCGAAAAATGTAAATCGAATGTGGGTTGCGAGGGAAAGGTTGTCAGAAATAACACATAAACCATTTCCATCAAATGTAATCCTGATGATCACCTTCCTTTCCTCAAACATTCTACATGATGTTATCCCGTTTTCTCGCATGACAGCTTGCTGATTGCAACCTTTTGTTTATCAACCTACACATCTCCGTCTCCTCCATTACAGACAACACCACCCTTCTAATCTTCCACTCACATCAGCATTGCTAATAAGCCCGACAGCTAGAGTATACTGTTTATGGACACATTTATTTATTTTATTTATTTCCCTTTGGGGATTAATAAAGTCTATCTATCTATCTATCTATCTATCTATCTATCTATCTATCTATCTATCTATCTATCTATCTATCTATCTATCTATCTATCTATCTATCTATTTCACTTGCTGACAACGGAAAAACTGTGTAAAGAAAGTGACATTCTCGTTCTTCATGTACGTTTTCCTCTTTAATAAGGTGTAGATTACTGTTTGGCTGCTTCCTGTGCAACAGCTCAGTCTTGTGATGCAGATAGATCGGGCTATGCTATTTTAAAAGATTGTACTGTAGACCTGAATTCAAAGGAGAAAACTGGTGCAGGGTAGAAACCCCAACAACACTTAACACTGAAAAATGAAGAAGCAAGGTCAGAAGCTTGTTTATAATGACAAGAAGTAACAACTGTGCCTGTTTCGCATTTGTGTCTGTGTGCAAGCTTATAATGGATCAATAGCCATCAGGTGCATGAGATTCAAGTGCAGCACCCTCCCATTGTGAAATCCTCTTAAAGCTTCTGATAGTTCAAGTAATCTGGGAGAGGCAATGTGTGAGTGTGTATCTGTGTGCATGTGTGAGTGTGTTTGCGTGTTTGCGTCCAGTCCATGTGCCTTGTCCCCTCCCACAAAGGCTGTCTTCCAAAGTATCACGTGCCGCGCTGAATTTGAAGTGTTCACTGTGCAGCACATGATGTAGGTGAGAGAGACAGACAGACACAGAAAGAAAGAGATAGACAGAGAGAGGTGACTAGGCACTGAAATCTGCTCTACTAGAACATTAAATCTTGCAGTGGAGGAAAGGAGAATAATAAGCACTATCAAATCAAGATTCAAACTTAAAGGAAATTATGATTTATTACAATGTGGGCCTTGTTTTTATAATTTGGGCCATCATTTCTATCTGTTCTGGTGACACTGTACTCACCAAAGTAATTGCTGAGATTTCCGGTGGAGCAAGAAACACAAGCAGTCAGACAGCCAGCACTCCAGATTATCTAAACTACTTTATTTGAAGGTAAAATCAAAAGTGAGAAAATGTTGGTAACAATCCCTCATTACACAGGAAAACTGTGTGTGTGTAGTGCACATTAAAGTAATAATAATAATAATTTTTTACAATTCACCTTTGCTTTTTCTTCCAAATAATTTTGGCTAACTTAAGTGGGATTGTTAAAGCCCCTGCCCTCTGATTGATCGTGTTTATGGATTTTTTAGCAATGTTTGCCATATTCCCAAATCTCAGCAATTTTCTTGGTGAGCTGTGATGTTATTATTACCAAAAGGAATGACGGTCAAGACTACAGAAATATGACACAGGTTGTATGAAACCAGAATTTCTCTTTAAAACTGCTCTAATCAATATTTATGGTATTAATAATGGATCAAATGTTTGTGTTTTTTTCAGTGAGAAAACTCCTATATAGCTCTGTATGCTACCTAACCAGCACCAAATGGCTGAAAATGGATTTACATTCATCAAGAGGCCAGAAACAAAACTTCAAATGAATGCTAATCTTCGCTGCATGTCTGCTGGATGTGTAAATAGATAACTGTTTGTTAACATGTTAGAATTTGGTTTGTATTATTCTCTTGCATTGTTAGACAAATTTCTACATCTGTAAATCTGCCTCCAAGTGACATTTGGAGACCACCCTGTGCTAAATGTTTGACTCTACTGGAATATCCTTTCAGTAGGACAAAGATGAAACCGTTTGTCCTTGACACTATACCATTCAATAACAATTATTTAATGTTGTAAAAATGTAAATTTAGATTACTAAAAATAAATTGGCTGTGAAGCTCTTTGAAAGAGTCCCTAATCCTCTTTGCCAGCTGGTTGCAACATGACTATAAAAACTATTGTATTGCTCTGGAAATAGTATAGCCAAGCCTATTTCAAGTTAAAGCGAAGAGAAATGAGAAAGAGAGAAAGCAAGAAAGAGACAGAGAGAGAGAGAGAGAGAGAGAGAGAGATAGTGGCAGAAGTGAGAGCCAGAAAAACCCAGACGGATGGAGATGCCCATCCCGCTGGTTAGCACACACCTATACAATGAATATTGAGCAGGTCAGATGAGGTCAGTTAGAGAGGACTGCTCTAAGAAACAGGAAAAAAAAAACAGAGCAGGCTGATTGGAGGAATAACGGATGAGACTCAACAACACTTGGAAAGGCCTGGTGTTGAATAGGGACTGGATATTGAATTTCAAAGCCACAAACAAGATTCAGCAGGCAGGGAGGGGAGAGCTTCCTCTTATGTGTGCCCTGTGCTGCTGTTCTCATAGGAGCCAAATACTTCTCTGGGCGAGGCGGGGCCGGTGATCAATAACCAGGAAAAAGTGGCCGCTGGCCTTGATACTAATTAGTGCAGGGTTAGAGCAGATTAGCTTGCACCTGAGCCCCTATCTTAGCATTTCTCCAACAACAGCTCCCTCCCAGTCAGGCTACCTAGAAGCACCAGCATCAGCATAATTCAGGGATATGTTGTGGGTGAGGGAAAGGCGCCTCAGTCAGGGTATGAAATCTTTTCCTCACATCTTGTTTATTGTTCATCTCATTGTGGGAATATCGAGATTTCATCATCCGGAAGACCAAAAATAAAGCAGCAAAAATTACATTGCAAGATGGGGACAGTTGGCTCTTCCAAGGAAGGGTGTGGGGACGGTGATTAGTGTTATTTCTACTTTTAAATTATGGTGGTTGTCATGGCAACGGAGGGATTAACTGTAAACCATTGTTATCACAGTCAAGTCTGTTGAGTTCAGAGAAAGGTTAGGAAGAGCAGACCACAAAGAGATTAGTATGGGTTCCCAGCACTATGTGTGTGTGTGTGTGTGTGTGTGTGTGCGCGTGTTTGTGTTTTGCATGCGTTTATATGCATGTGAGACAAGCCACAGTCTCCACTCCAGTGTTGTGAATTGACAGTTGCTATAAATAGAAAATACCTAGGCCTTCATAAGCCTCTGCATTCTGTTCTCCTATAAACCATGCAGCCAAATTACATATTGTTTGCATTTATTTTAACATGCAGTTTATTTTGGAAGAACATCAATCGATCGAAGCGCCCCTGACACATATTTATGGTTTGATAAACAACTTAATAAACCAACTATCAATAAAATAAATACACACTGCACACATGACTTGCTGCTATACTGAACCCTGCTAACAATGTTTAACTATTTTAATTTAAATGTCCCTACACTTAAAAAAGATTTTTTTTTGTATCAATTCTAGTCTTTATCATAGCTATACATAACATGTTCATGCAACTAACATTAACAAACTTTTTCTCTGAAACATTTCACCCACCTAAGTACTTTAGTAAGGTGTGGCCTTTCATTGTGACCCTATTGCAGATGATATTAAGAAATCTGGTTAGAGCAAATTCACTTTTTGAGGAAAAGAAACCATTTGGATCATTTGGTCTTACAAAAATGTCGTTCACTAGTCATGTACTGCATCACATGACACAATGACATTTTTTTAAGTGTGTTTTCCACATCAAAGATACATTTTGATCTTACTAACAAAGTCAAATCAGCATACAGAAAAAGCTGACAATCAACTGCAGATTTCATATCATTCATTTATGTTAGGAAGAATAACAGCCCTAGGAATGATACCTATGGAACACCACGTGGGCCATTAATTCTGTATCTTCAGACAGGCAATTAGGTTTTTCGTCTCTTGCTCATGGTGAGAATTGTTAGGTGTTATAAATAACTTCATAAGGAGTAGGACTGTTATGATTTGGCGCTATACAAACAAAATTTAATTGAATTACTTATTATGATTTAAACCAACAAACCATAAGCTATCATGCCCAACAGTCTCCAATTTATCCCATAACACTTAATGATCGACTAACGCAAATAAACAAATTTAAAATACGGGTAATATAGGGTGTAATGACAGAGCAACTATTTTTTTAAAATCTGGCTACAATGCCACTGATCCCTTTAGCTTTATATGCAAGGTGTTATCCTTTAAAATGTAGCAATTTCTTTTAGACTTGCTCAGGTCATTACTTTCACACTTTCAAATAGTTATGT
Organism: Dicentrarchus labrax; assembly: GCF_905237075.1. Classification (NCBI taxonomy): domain Eukaryota; kingdom Metazoa; phylum Chordata; class Actinopteri; family Moronidae; genus Dicentrarchus; species Dicentrarchus labrax. The sequence continues at coordinate 15,370,814 of NW_026136701.1, forward strand.
AATATCTGAACAAGACTCCTGTTTCAAAACACAGATACTGTACTCCTGAAATGGCAGAATGAGCCATGCCATGCCTAATGGACGTCGACAAGCTCTGTGTAACTGTAAAGCTACAGTATGTGTATCTGTGTAATGTTCACGGCTCCTCACCCAGCCTGACCTGGTTTGGTCTGACACTTCTGCCAGTCTGCATACAGAGAGAAAAATCACACCAGCACACACATACAGCAGGAACACACAGACGGACACATCCTTCCCCCTGGTGCAAGAACATGTATACATACACACACACTGACACATTCTTCCCCCTGGTGCTAATACATATACAAACACACACAAACACACACACACACACACACACACACACACACACACACACACACACACACACACACACACACACACACACACACACACACACACACACACATATATGAACACTCATCCAGCTGGCCATCATACGCCACTCTCAGCTTTTTCCAAACACAGAGACTCCAACAAATAAGTCACGGAGTCAATCACACACAGAGACACTTGTATTTAAACCACACACAGATGCCATCTCCCGCTAAATCTACCTCCTCATTCAAGAGACAAAAGGGATATTTGTAGAGCTGTCACCAATGATGATGAGTCTATTAACCCGAAAAAGCTTTTGGGTCAGACAATAACCTTTCCACTTCTACTATTTCATCCCTCCCTACTACATTCATGAATGAGCTGCACGACTTGGGAGCAGACTTGTCAGCTCTCTGGCAGCCTTGTTCACATCAGCTCCAGAAATGACTGTATCAGACGGCTGAGTGCCTCTCCATGTACTTTTTCTTCTGATGACAAATGGGACTTGGCCTATCCTCTCCTTGAAGGGAAGCGGTGGTAATAGAGGGGGAAATGAGAAAATCCAATCATGGCAATGATGATGATGATATACATTAACAGGTGGAGATACTTTATGGCAGACGGAATGATTTGATTTGGATGCTAATTGTTGAGCAAAGAAATCAAGTGGTGAGGCGCCACAGTGGATACAGAATAATACTTGAGAGGAAATAGTGCCAGGAATTTTCTCTTTTCAACAATGTCACAACTGTGTGTTTCTGGTGCCTAAACTACAGTGGACATAAAATGAACCAACCCTGAGTGACTCCCCTGAGATAGATGGATTACATACCTGTGTTGTGTGTGTGTGTGTGTGTGTGTGTGTGTGTGTGTGTGTGCCTGTAGTATTCTCCCTACCTCTCACACACATACACTCCCTAGCTCTCTTGAGATAATTCCTTTATGACTATCATTACATTATCATAACACTGTCTAATGAACATAGCCTTCCACAGCTAATTTGAATGACTCCTAGCCCTCTGTCTTTCTCATTTCCACTGAATGACTTAACTATGTTAGTCCAGTCAGCCAACGAAGACAAAAACTTTTAGAGCTTTTTGACTCTAGGATGCACTAGGTCAGTGTTTCCATACTTGGGGACTCGGACTCCCACGTGCAAGAAAAAATTGAGGGGGTTGAAAGATGATTAAGAGGACAGGAAAGCAGAAACATAAATATTTCTACAACATATTCTCCTGTAATCGTTGCCTTTTTCCTTGTCAGTTATTGTTTATTTTGGACTCTAAGTATTATTCTAATACAGTGTTTCTCAAACTTTTTACATCGTGTAGCACCTCCAAGTACCACCATTATTACTGACATTCAAGTACAGACCCATAGGCCGGCTCTATTCAGCTTCAGACAGTTCGCAGAGGAGACAAGTTTGTTCCTATTAAGAAATTATTTATTGTCGACTGTTGTAGAATCCTGAACAAAACTGATTGAAGAACCAGAGCTAATTTGTGGAAAAGGAGTACTCCTGGTTCACACTTCCCAATAGTTCCTGTTTGGAGCCACGACTGTAGTGTTTTTGAACCATTCATTTCACGTTCGCATACTATCTTGCCATCACACCGGCTGATACTAAAACTAAATGTTACATGAAATGCAAAACTTATTCAAAATTACATTTCCACGAATTTGTAGTATTTAGTTAATTTTATATGTTTTTAAATTAATTGATTTCATCTTTTAAAAACATATTTCAGATTTCCCCTTGTACCACTAGAAGCAGTTTGCGTACCACCAGTGGTACACGTACCATAGTTTTAGAACCGGTTTTCTAATAAAGAAAAAGTATTTTTTGATTAAACAGATCACAGCTAGTATGTAACTGGTGACCAGTGGTTTAAGCAGTGACAAGGCAAAAAGGTTAGGAAACGCTACACTAGGCCACAATCTAAAAAGAAGCACGAATAAAACCCCCTACTACAAAATATCTCCTCTGTAAGAGATCAGCTGGGACAACAGATGCCACATTGCATCATAAACTGCTCTCCACTTCAAACTGTCATTTTCAGCAGCATTATGATCGAGGCTGATACTGTTTCCTGAGCTCGGTTCACTGATGGCCCTTAGGGTACTTAAGTCTGCGTTTCCTCTCACTCATGCATACTAAGAGAAGCATCACTGTAGACACAAGGTTGTTTTCTGTACCCTTTTCAGAGAGGAGTTATATTCTACTGTATAATCTACAGCTGGGATAGAAAGCTACATGCTGGCATCTACTGTTCAGTTTGGGCAAACACAGTACAGTGCATCCTCTCATGAAAAGACTGGATGGCTTTTTCAAAGCAGACAATATCACGAAACAGCAAATGTACATTTAGTGTTTTAATGATTATGATCTGTATAATTGCATTGGCAGTTTTAATAGAATAAATCATAAGAAATTAATGTTCATGGGCAAACAAGTTGTTTAAAAAAAAAAGGATAATCATGTTTCATATATGATTGCTTTCATATTTAGACAATTTTCATCTACAGTGGTTAAATATATATATGTATGTATGTATTGAAAACAGACATTGCAATTTGTAAAAATGTATCATGAATAATCCATGACATGTAACTATACTGATGTCATAACAAACACATGAGAGTGAAATAACGCTGATTCAGGCTAGGATCGAAAAGATTTTCCCTCTCTCTACCCTCTCGGTCCTTGGTCAAAAGCAAACTCTGTACACTTTGCTAAATCTCTGTAACACTGGTTGATTTGCACTTGAGATTTAAAGCGAGCATTTGGTCAAGGTTGTGTAAACAGTTTTGAAAGGCACAAGATTATGTTATGCTCCATACATCTGTTCATCCTGTGGAAAGAGAAAAAAGGAATACTCTCCACTGGCACCAGAAGTAGTAGGTTCTGATCTACAGCATCATTTTAGAGCACAGTATATCTAAAATATGACAATCCCTCACCAGTATCTATTATGCAAGAAATACAAAGAATAAAAATACCCTCTGATATCTGAGAATATATTTTCCTATGCGAATAACTACATACATAGTGCATTTGCTTTCTCATACCAAACATAGCTCCTGCCTAACTCTAAGCAGACAATATGTAAAACATACAATATCCCATTTCCAGTTTAGTGAGCTATATATTCAAGTATTAAGAGATTTGTCTTAAAAAGCTACATTCTGTACATCTTTTCCCTCTACCAAGCTTTAACAGCTAAAGTGATTTAAAGGCAAACCTTTGGAATAAAAAAAAAAAAAAGCTAAAACTCCCCCCCGCCGAGCCTTGGATAGTCTGTAGAAGAAGCCACTGGTTGCTGTCTGTAAAGCCATTTCTGTGGCTCTTAAATAACCTCTGACTCATGTCGCGCCAAAGCTGGAGGCAGTGTAGTTCCACATGGACCCTGGAAATGGTGCCTGTGCCACATCACACACACAGAAAAACACAAGAAAGTCAGAATTTTAGGATAACAGGTGGAAGGTCATTTATTGAGTTGAAAGTGCCTTGGAGTGAGCAACTGTTTCAAGGTAACAAAAATTGGGAAAGAGGCCTGAATGTTACCTATGCAGCCAGCAGGTGGCACTAAATAGCAATATCCACGTGCATCATTACCCACTGGTTTGGTTTCACCTTTAACTCATATATTTTCAAGTTAACTTACATACATTATAGAACCAGATAGGTGGTATAGTTTCATCTTTTACAACATGCACTCGGGTTTGTTGGCTGACTTACGTGAAGTACTCCGTTTTTGGTGTTGTTTGTGTATTGAATTCCGCCACTGGAATGCCCCTGGACGCAATCTGAGGGCCAAACATGGCTGCTGGGTAAACGATTGAAGATGTGCCCACCTATAGGTTAACAACAGAGAGCAATGACACCACAATCAGCTTGAAATCTACTGTACAGCATTGTATTTCAGCTCCAGTCCTTGAGAGAGTCTGAACAAATATTTGTTTTACATAATAACATTACACAAGGGGAGAATATGACGTGAATGGATGTAAACATGAGGATAACTCACCACCAGACAGAGATCACAGATTTCCATCTCTTTTTCCACCTTGGTCAAGATGTGAGAGTCCAGAGTTTCTCCGAAAAACACCACGTTGGGCCTCAGCAGACCGCGGCAGTCGCTTTCATCACACCTTGATACAGCGGCACCAAATTAATTGTGTCATTCTGCATTCATCACAGAATAATTGGCCATAACACAAAAGCCCAAATCCACACAGACATAGTTTCACAGATTGTGTGCCCAGAGGTGCAACATGCTTGGTAGTTACGACCCGTAAAGAAAGAAGAAGCTGTAGTTTTCTGTCCTACATAATCTAATGATGGAGGGTCAGACATAATGAAACTACAGAGTCAACTTAAAGCACAGTCACTTCCCTATTGTTCTGTATGCTTCAACGGTATAACCCATGTTCTTTGTATGCTGTGTTGCTGTTCACAATGTGTGCATTTGAAGTAAAACTAAATTTGTCAGCCAACACTTCTAAGGTCTAAGAGGAAAGTCAAGATTTCCAAAGCACATTTTCAAACATATTCATATTTTCAAGCCCTGACTTCACTATAAGTAACATGGGAGTTAAGTGAGAGAGTTGAACTGCAAAGAGAAATGCACTGCTGGCACAGCGGTCTTCATTTCATTTGCTCTCACACTGATCTACAAGAGCAGCAGCTTGTAGCTACATCAGTGCAAGGTGCATTCTGTGAGTGAAAGAGTCAGTGGCTCACTGGTAGGTAGCCGGAGAGCACGAAGCTAAAAAAAAAGATGATGTAGTTATATCAGTTTAACTCAAACTAAGAAAAATAATCAATTGATGTATGTATATTATTAATGCAATGGTCATTAAGTGAACTTCTAAGGAAATAAAAAAAAAAGGAGCAACTAAATACGATGCATATACACACACACACACATATACAATATAAAAAAAAAGGCCACTGCAACAGGTGGTGAGGGTGAGTTGGGACAGAGAGCGCGCTGAGCAGGAAGTAGCAGCAGGTCCAACAGAAGTTCAAAGCTGAGCAGGTGGAGGGTGGAGACAGTGGTTAATACAACTAATGTCTCTTGAACCACGTTGAAAAAAACTGCACCTAACCCTCTTACCTAAAGAGTGCTATATACAGACATTCTACATCTCATTAACATTAAGTTCATGTTTAATGAGCACAAACCAACTCCATCAGCATTTTACTTTTGGCCTTATAAGATTCGGATATTTTGTTAGTTCATTATATCAATCTTTGTCTGCTGCTATAAAGATTTTTGTACAATGCAGTTTCATTCATGTTTTTTCTCCCACCACAAAGTTGCCTCTTAACATAATTTTTTCACATAAAACTGGCATTGGCAAAATTAAGCAAATTCCCATGGTAATCGTACACTCCTCCCTCAAATGCATATACAAGTAGAAGAGAGAAGCACATTCACTGCTGCAATGCAGAATGCATCTAAGTTGACAGAAAGACTGTATTTTCAGGCTGGTGCACCTGTTTAATAAAGGGAAACTACAGGCGCAGTATCCATCAGAAAACCACTATAAAAGGCTTAGTAAATCTAACCCTCTGTGTTATTAACATGAACCGACAGTAATCCCACCTTGGCAGTTTATCCACAGGAATCTGGGCATCAGCAACATCTGGGTCAGGGGCACTGTATAATAAGAGAACAAACACAGTAGGTTAAATAGCACATACATTAGTGGTTTAAATTGAAGAGATCGGGCTACAAGTCCTGCATGTTTATCAGTGTGTGTATACTCCAGAGGTGCTGCCTTTTACCCTTTGTCCTTTAGGGCAGCACATATGGGGCTTCTCTTGTTCACAGACACTTCTCCACAGCTCACACAGCGAGTCTCCATCAGACTGCCTGCAGTTAAACACAGAAAACACAGCTGTTTGTTATTTAGGCCCACTGGAGTCACAGAAAACATGTCCCTCTCCACAGAATTTGTTGATTGTTTTGTGCCCTGACTCATACATTAAAGCAAGGTTTCGGCAAAGAAATCAAATCAAAGGCTTTAGCGCTGTTTTTCCTCCCTGAAACTGTGCGAAAACATACAAAACAGCCTCCTTGAGATGGTAATGAGAGAATTAACACTTGAAATGATGTCATAAAAAAGAACTTGTTGTTGGTCCACTGACATTAAACTAGTGACTAACTGTGGGCTCATGGGATGTTTGTTTGAAAAAACAACTATGACTCATAAAATGTTTCCATATCCCAGTAAAACAATGGAACATACTACGCTGTCATGGTTTCCAGTCATCAATGAATATGGAACAGGATTTCAATTATAATTGACTTAATATTCAAGTCTTATTTGATTCATCCCCATAGCGAAATGAAACCTCTGCATTTATCTAGATGGCAACTTGTTCAAATTAAGAACTTCAAGAAACACATAAGCCAATCATTCCACACCTATTATCCTGTGAAATGTCACTATTTAAGTCTAATGCCTGGTAGTCTGGCCCAACTCTGCCTCTCACCATGAACCTTGAGCACATGTTTGGACCCGGCCTGTCGGTGGAGGTCATCTATGCACTGGGTGATGACAACCACGGAGCGTCCCTGCTTCCTCAGCCGGGCCTCACACTCTGCTATGGCTAGATGGGCGGCATTGGGCCTCTTGCTCAAAGCCTGCTCCCTTCTGTAATGGTAGAACTCCCAGACACGAGACGGGTTGCGAGAGAAGGCCTCCGGTGTCGCCAGGTCCTGCATTAACATAATGCTGTTTTAGGACAAAACTCAAGAGCTAAGAAGTTAGTGTGGTACTCAGAGGCAAGAATTAGACACAGATTAAGTTTAAATACTTCAATTAGGGAGGGACATTATATTTTTTGTACAAAAGACCATTTTTGATTCTTTCCTGGAGGTAAATCTTTCAGCAGCCCACGACAAGAATCAATATTACGCAACAAACATCATCTCTCTCTTTACTGGCTGTTGCTCCTGAGTTAAGGCCACTGAGCTGTGAAGATGTATTATGTAAACATAAAATACACCCACTCCACAGCAACAACTCAAAACTACAGCTGGAAACCAGACCACACACAAAACTTTGACCTAAATAAAAAGACAAAAATAAATAAATAAAACCGCCACGTGCATAGTGCGTGTGCTTCGCTTTTTAAGAACTTACCTGAGATTGCCACTTCCTCCACTTCTCATTTTCTCCCCTGAACGTTGGTACTCCGCTCTCTACACTCACACCTGCCCCTGTGATGATTGCTATGTGCTTGGCTTTAGAAAAGGCTTTACGGAATTCAGACATGTCTGGGAAAAGAAAGGGAAAAGAAAAACACATTCTATAACTTAGCAATTACTATCAAGAAAATGTCAGTTTGAGTTATCAGTGTTTTTGTTCTGAAGCTGATCATTTCCAACATTTTCGTCCTGAAATTCACTGAAATCTTTTACTACAGTCCAAACAAAATGTCAACTAATGCTATGTCTGGCTAGATCTCTGGATGCTGCAATATATGATCAATACTTCAGTAGTATTACAATATTTGAGTCATATATTATAGTGTTTTTGATGCCCCTGCTGTACAAAAGTGGAGTCAGGAACAATTGATTAGTGAAAGAGGTCAGTATGGAAAGTAGCAGATAAGTAATCATTAGACACTGGTTCATTAACATAGAATATATTATTGAATCAATAATAACATATCATTATCTACTACATGGTTCTTGATTTAGTTATCCAGAAACTACATGTTTGTTTGCCATTAACTGGCAGTTACTACTTGATTGATTTTTAACTAATTTTCTCGATGCTAGGATATGTCTGAACCTCGCTGTGAAGTGTTACTAAAAACATTTCATTTCGTTTAATCATTTTTATTATCGTGCTTGTCAGGAAGGACAAGGAGGGATCAGTACTGAGCTGACACAGCAGCAAACCAACTTTATATAAACCTAATACCTTTCATCTTACCTGAGTTTGGTCTTGCTGTGTCCATCAAAGGCCCTCTCGTCACATTAGTGGAGTACATGCGAAGACCGAGGGCAAACGCAGCTCGATTTTGGAGCAGCATTGTCACTATTGTTACACGAGGAACAAGACAGTGAACACAAAAAGAGCAGAAATTAGTCCCACTTTTAACTCTTATCTGTATTCTTCTCACCAATCAGTTGTTTTGATTTACTGTATGTGGTGCAGATTTTCTCTCTTTATACAACATGCATTATGACTTTCTGTACTTAATATGAAGATGACAAATCAACCTTTAACCTCAACTCTACTGGAGTTACTTTACTTTACAAATCTGTTCAAACCCACAGAACTTTACCTTATTTTTTTATTTATCCTTCATTTAGTCAGGAAGTCTTCCAGGGAGCACTGGTCTTAAATCCTTAACAGGAACAGTCCAAAGACACCAAATGCTACATATGGAGCATATTTACAAAATTATGCAAATTGTGCATTAGGTGCAATAGCAACCATGCTGTTTTGTTTAATGTATTTCACTGCAGTGAAATGTAGGAAAATGCAGTCTATATGTAAAGCTATTATAAAGAATGTAAAAAAAAAAAGGGTGATTTTGCATAGAAGATTAAATGAGCCTGTGTATGTGCAACTGTATAAATATGCCCCCCCTTAACATTGCTTCGAAATAAATACAAGATATGGAAAGAGGAATGCATGTAATGAGGGTTGTGCAATCACAGCAGCGGTAACTCTCGTTTTAAATGAAGCCTGCAATTGCAACAAAACTGAAGAAGCCTGGTTAGTGGCACTGGCAGGACAAGGAATGTCCAAAAAACACAATTTAAAACAAAGAGGTTGGAAGTAAAAGTAAAAATTGGCGTTTAAATGGGACTACTTAAATAAAACTATCAATAAAAAACAGGCAATTGGGTGAGCCCTGCAAGCCTGAACAAACTTAAAGCCGAACGTGTCGAAACAGGTTTTACAGGCTGCACAGCTTAATGTAGAAAAGACCGCGATTCACTACAAGTTAGAGACAAAGAGCTGTAACTAGAAAGTCTGCATATTTCCATGAGTTACAGCGAAGTTGTGCTCACTACTATGGCTGTTTGTTGTTCTTCTTGGACTTTAAACAGTATTCTTCCAAGGTAACCAACCAGACACTTGAAAATCATATACATAAATATCTTGAAAGTACAGTGCAGTGGTTGACTTTAAGTCCTTTACAGTGTCCTAAAATGGAGCACGGTAACACACCGTCGCTTGTAACGTCGTGAATTAGTTAGCTAGGGATGAAATGTTGTCGTGCTCTCTGTCACATATGCAGGAACTAACGTGCACATCCAAACACGTGTATTTACGGGTAATACCCACCCAACACAGCATTTACCTTCCCCTTAACTAACTATCTTCCCTTAGAAAACCTTGCCGTACCTACCTAACTTTGTGGTATTCCCACTTTGGGAGCAGAAAGCCTCGCCGAGTTTGCTTGTTTACCTCTATCACAGCAATTATCTTGAGAGGCCGTAAACGCACCACACTGTCGTAAATCGCGCTTTACAAAATGCCCTTAAAATGAAAAAAGTTTAGGAGAGTCATCTAGTGGTAGAGTGCTGTAAGTGTGATTCATTCAGGATGATTCATTCATTCTCCTACTCAACACTTCATGCTCCACCATTGAAGTCCTGTCGTTAAATTGTGTTTGTATTGTGTTTTTTATTGTTTACATTTTTGTAGTTCTTCCTGTGGGACAATTAAAGATCTGACTTGAACGCATCACACAGCCTATCACATGATACTGTACTGATCCCTCTAAAATCAATGTCAGTGCCATTTCATTGTGTTAGTGTGACAATGAAAGCCCTGTTTACAATTATAACAATACAAATTATAATTATAATTAGAAATTAGAAATAATCATGCTTCATTCTTATCATGAATTATTATATTGTTAAAGTTTAGGCTATAAACATTGTAGACAAACTATGTAGGCTACAACAATACTAGCAAACACTGTACTTAATTATGGTCAAGCCAAATTGGAATTTGACAGATAAAATAAACACATAGGCTAGTGTAGGTCTAAATCAGCATATACAGTATATAGCCTGAGATCATATGTTATGAATTAAAGTTCTACATTTGATTTAAATGTAAATTAGTTTTTCTTGTGTAACATTGTTTTTCCTCCATATTTTGCCATCTTTACATATATATATAAAAATATATTTTATTCACACTGAAGCCTATCCATGCCAGATTTCCACCAACGCCTCTCTCTCTCTCTCTCTCTCTCTCTCTCTCTCTCTCTCTCTCCCCCCTCCCTCCCTCTCTCGGTGTATGTGTGTGTGTGAACTCTCCCTCCTCCCCATCAATAGCTACCTCTCGGCGTGTGAGTGGCCGTGGTTCTGCGTCTGTCCCCAGTCGGCCAGCAGTCATCCCCCCCCCCCCCCCAACCCCGGACACTGGTTCAAATTGATGGCGACCACTCCAGACAGCAGCACAGACCGCAGACCGATAAGGAGACTCCGCTCCAAGAGCGACACCCCATATCTTGTTGAAGCCCGGCTCTCCTTCAACCTGCGGACAGGTAGGCGCACATCCATCCATCCAACCATCCATCCATCCATCCATCCATCCTGCTCCCCGAAATCTTTTTGTTAGATGTTGTGCCAGATGTCTTTATGTGGTGTGTGTATGTGTGTGGGGGGGGGTGTGTGTGTGTGTGTGTGTGTGTGTGTGTGTGTGGGGGGGGGGATTATAGCCTGAGAAACGCTCCTGCTTTACGCGAATGGAAAAATGACAGGTTATTCAGGCTCCGGGCTATTATCCTTGTGGGCTGGTGTTATAGTTCTTGCTGTGATAGTACACAAATATTCCTGTGTGGTGATGTGACTGAAATGTTATGCAACTTTGTGGACTAACGCTGGTGGTTACTGACGCGTCTGGCGCAAAAAAATAAAATAAAACAAATAAAATATGTGATGGAGTTCAGATATTAAACTGCACATTTTACAGCTTCAAACGCCGTTCATGCGTGAATTTCGGATTTCGTCAGCGCTCGGTAATTTCTACCGCTGTAATTCAACGCGGTTACATAACATGAAGAAGCTTCAACGTGACCTGTAGTAGCCCAAGCTTTGGCTGTGGCTGTGGTGCACGAAATCTGATGGGACATCCGGTTTCTTGTAGATTTTAATCACCGCATTTTATACAGTTGTAATAGATCCGGCGATGATGCTCGTGGTGGATAGTCTTCCTTACAAAGCGTGTTGCATCCCCTGTTACCATGGTGACTTGGCATTTTATGCTGACTGAGTCAACAGGATTCAGATCTTTTGCACGCCAGTGTAATTAAGATACACTCTGCAGCCAGCAGATGATTTACCAGAAATCTCTAGAGGATATTTGATGTTTTGTAGCAGTCACAAATGAGCTTTTCTCTTATTAGTCTCATTCACCGGGATCATTTGCCCACATGTGTAATGACTAGGACGACATCACAAGTCCTACGCCGTTCCCTTGATGCAAATGTTCTGAGATAGGGGATGAAACACATATTAGTACTAAGAGCTATTGCAACTTTATAGCGATATCCTTGCCCCAGCATCTCAGCCTGCTGGAGTCACACCCATTCATCCCCTCAGCAAAATGTGTGAGATGAGTACCACGCCTATAGTCTGCTGTGGTGTTTGGATGATGGCCAATTCAATAAGGGATTTAATAGAAGATTAATTGTATGTTTTGGGAAATGATTTGCAGATGGTCCTATTTAGCCTATAGCCTATCTTATATTGTCTTTAGATAACTGGGGTTTTTCTCTATTGAAATCACTGATGTGAAGAACGTGGTTTGAGTGTTTTTTCATTGTTCTGTTGAAAACAAGCTAATAGTGATGCACATTGCAAACATCTTCTGTGGTGCAGTGTGTATGTGTCTGTGTATAGGACTGCAATTACAGATTGTCATAGATGAATCAATCAACATTTTTTAACCATTAACCATTTAACAATTTAGTCTATAAATGTCACAAAAAAGTCCATTGCAATTCCCTAGAGACCAAAGTTACATCTTTAAGTTGCTTTTTTTTGTCCAACCAGCATTTCACCAGAGATTTGCTGACACTTGAAAAGCTGCCAGCAAATCATTTTAATCAACTACTAATCTTACCTCTAATGTGTTTTACTGTATAAGGGCACTAAGCAGAGTCTTTGTTATCTCAAGTAAGCACAGTAGCAGTCCAGACTCTAGAGGTTGGGATCACCGGGTTGTCACTTTAATCGTAAAGTCACTGCAACCTTCTCCAGGGTTGCAGCTCAGTAACCAACCACGTAGCAGCTATATTGACAGCTCCCAGGTGTGCAATGTGAACCAGGGCCCTGCTGGAAAAGAGCAAGGGTGCTCAGTTGTGTTTTCCTGGATGAGTGAATGTTAAATAAAAAAAAAACCCTCCCAGCATGTTTATCTCAGATAAGCCTCTGTATTTCTAGGCTGCTCTTGCCACTGAGTGTTTGGCCTGTGGTGACAAGCTTGTTGTCAATGGCAGGACACTGTCATTTGTCTCTGTGCTCCTTTTTTTGTTTAAATTTCCCTACTCTACGACAAGCTCATACAAAGCATGAGGATGGTACGGGGGCGATTTGTACAACAGCACTGTTGACTCACTTCCACCTGAAGAAGTGGAGCAGGATTTAGCTTGCTTGCTTATTGCCAAGGAAACCAAAAGTCTTGTGGTTGTGTGCCCAGGTGCTTAATAGTGATAAATGACCAGAGCCGCCGAGGATGTGAAACAGGGACTAAGCAATTATCTCTGTGTAGTTCTGGACAAGACAATGGCATTAGTTTCTCTTGAAATGTTTTCAGGGTGATTACAATGGTCTAAAACACAGCCTAATATTCTCCATAGATCATAAAAACAATTACATTTAGCGAACTCTTTTTTTTATCTGAGTAGACACATTTATTGTGGGGCCACTGAAAATGTTATGTGTTCACGTTTCTATCAATGAACTACTGCTTCACAGACAGCAGGAAATGCACTTCAATATCTAACACAGTCCTGTGATAATCAAGACACTGCCAGCCTGGCGTCTGCTTCAATGAGACCGAGTTGTGTAATATCTTTTGATGTGTGGTGAGTTTGAGTGTGTGATCATTTGGAGACGAGTCGAAGGTTCGAAGCCAACTCAACTGTTCAGTGTGTACACAGCTGATGCTTCGCTTTACTACCAGATGCTGAAACTGAGCTTTGTTAGCCCGTACATGGATCAGCTGAATGTGTGTACGGGGAGTCAGTCTCTGCCGCATGTTATAAACAGGGCTTGTTGCAGGCAAATGACAGATACTCTAAGGGCTTCTAATGAAATCAGAGAGCATGTATGAAACATTGTTTTATTGTGTTGACCTGTTTAGCGTCTGTGCTAATCTAATTTGCCCCACAGTTAAATGGCCCTGTACACAGTCACAAAGACGTAATGATATAACGGCATCTGTTACTGTGCAGCTACCAACGGTTGTGTCACCTGTCATAAAACATAAGAGGATGTAGGTGTAGATGGATGGTTGTCCTATTTCACAGGTTTGATTTCAATCTTTACTGCCTCTACACACACACACACACACACACACACACGCGCGCGCACCCACGTTGTCATCTGGACTAGCAGCTGAGAGATTACAGTGTTTGTGGAATTAGAAACATTATTGTTTACCTAAGGATCTTGTCTATGGATTTTTGGCCAAAAGGCAGAGACATGTTCATGTGTATTTGTGTGTACATGTCAATGTGCATGTTTTGTGAGCACCAAGCTTGTATGCATATCGGTCCCTTGTTAGTGTGATCTGCATGTGTTGCCTGCTGACACAGCATCTGTCTCACTAGAAGAGGTTGTCTGCTTGTTTTTATTTTCCCTTCATTCAGCAGCTCAACTACAGCCCCATCTGCTTTCTGTCTACACACTCATGCTACACACAAAAAAACCTCTCCCAATTACAGGAGCTAGCTCTTTTGATTTTCCACTAACAACCTTCTACCAAAGAGACCAGACATCTTTGGGGGTTCTTACGTCTTTGCTCACACACTCAACCTAACCTTTTACTCCAGTCCTTCTTTCTCTGCATTCGACTCCTTTTGGTAATACTCCTTTGTTGTTAATATAACAGACTGACTGTCTGGTCCAATTACAGTTGTGATTTACAGTACAGCTATCTTGTGAATGCTGCACATTCATGCTTTTCCGCAGGAATGTCTACATGACAGAGTTTTTCTCATTTTTGCTTTTTTAATTGTGCTAAAAAAGAGTAAATGAAGCAGTAATCTAGGTAGGTTTTGTTCACTTTTAATGAAGATGTTCTCTAAACAGAACTTGCTTGTAGCCATGCCAGAATTTGGGTACAGCTCATGAATAAGGATCATGCAGCATATTGCAATTTAGAATGCCGCTAATATGTTTTGATATTCATTACGTTGTTTTTTTTAGTGCACCCTGCAACCTCGACACACAGGTCAGCTTGTCCTTACAGGCTTAGGGTCTTCTCAGGTCTGCTCTGGCATATGGGACATTAAACACAGCACACCTACTGTACAGATGTTAATTGTGCCGAACAGCTGGATGATGTGTGCGGTGTAGAGGTGTGGGGACGCCAATGGCTAACGCTCCCACCATAATACCTGGTCGGAATGCAAATAGACAAAGCCCAAAGCCCAGACATGGCTGCATTGCAGTTGTTGGAGAATAGATACTATGGCATAGTTCCCTTGCAAATGTGTATTTGCATTCTTACACATATTCAACATACATACAACAGACTAAAATTTGAACATGTATACAAATGTAGATGTGAGTTCACATGTAAATATGCACATAGATGTAAGGTTGAACACACAGTATTTAGATATGTACAGTACATGCACTCTCTGTCTCACAATTCAGTGTTCAAATCTGGCTCTGTGTTGCAGCCACATTAAGCTAAAAAAAGCTAAACTCAACTCATTCACCACCCACCACTCCCTGCATCTCTCTCTGTCTCTCTCTCTCCCACTGCTGCTGCTCTGTGTTGCAATCCCTGTGTACAGTAAGCACCACTGTCCGAAAGAGTACAATCAATACACACTAGATGCATGGTGGGACGGGACAAATTTCTGCTGCAGAGCCCTGTGTGCCAGCAGGGTTTACCAGAGGATTTAATGTATGTAGGAGAAACGATTCATACAGGCACCGGGAGAGATTTAACTGCAGCCTCTCTAGACAGGACACGTGTGCAAATATTGTTGTATTGTGTCTCACTACTTTGTTAATTATTTATTGATTATTTGCATATACACTCTCATAGAATAAGGTCTAGTCTAGTTGTTGGAATTCAAAAGGCATGCTAAATGGGACTGCAAGGTCAAGAACAAGCAGAATTTTCAATTACCAATTCGAACTGTCAGTCCTTTTTTTCAAAGAGAAAGTGAATTTCAGATTAACTAGTTGGGCTGGCGCCAGTGCAGAGGCTGTTGAATTTGTAATGTTTTTAGCTGTTTGTAGCAACACCAGAGGCTATTAGCAAAAGTGTTTAACAAAGTGGTGATAATTAGTAGCAAGAGATTTATATACATTTTGTGTTTCTGCCTCCCAAACACAAGCACGCGGCACATGGCTGACATTTCAGACCATCATATGATAGACTAACAGCTCTGCATCTCAAAAGACAACCAAGCATCCATCTTCTCTCCTTGGTTGCACACAGGCCTTCTCGTGCTGATGCATCCCGGGTCTGAATAAAACATGAGTGGAAAAATCAGAGCAAAAATAGCAATCTAGGACCCTTACTGGATGCTCCTGCTGCATAAAAGTTCAATCAACCATCAGTGTCACCAGGCCAGAAAACCTGCCCAACCTCTGGAGCAAAATGGTTCAAAGAAAACGACAGGCAGGTGTCTTCTATGAGAGCCTGCAGGAAGCTGCATCTTCCCAGAATCTCTCTCTCTCTCTCTCTGCTTTCTTTTCATCTCTCTGTCTCTCTCTTTCTGCCACACTTACAAGTGTGGGAAAGGCTCCTGGCTGTGATGTGCTTTTCCACACGCCAGCTGAGAAATAACGCCTATTTCAAAAGCCTCCCAAGCTGAAGAAAGCTGCATGATGATGTGCTTATGGGTCATATTTATAGTAAGAGTGGCAGCACATTGGGCAGAGAGGGGTAAAAGATACCACTGCAATCTGAAAGACAGCATTGCCAAGGAACCAATTATGCTGGAGGAGAGAGCTCCGCCTGAATCACTGTTACTCTCTAATGCTGGTTTTACTGAATTTAAAGCAACATGCAATAATTTCAGTTGGGTACAAGGGTATAAAAGTAAAGAGGCAGCACTCTGTTGCCTGAAGAATGGGTGGGTGATATCCCTGATATCTACCGTGATAACAAAATGTATATTCTCCGAGAGATAACATCAAGCAGGTGGGGGGACAAACGATGGGCATCCATTAAGTGGATATGATGAATGTCTACAGAATGGCATTTGTTGCTGGCGTCACCAGTGTAGCTCCCATAGTGCACCAGCTCTTAAGGACATTTCTGCTGAGTAAGAGACTTTACAGAGTCAGAATCCGTTCTACACTGCTGCAAACCTGGGACTCAATTCAATCAAAGCTGCATTGCACCACTCAGCAGTCCTTCAAAATTGAATCCTATTTTAATGATAAAAGTCAGGATACATTTTGGCTCTTATGCTTCGAAACATGGTCAGTATTTCTATTATTTAAATGAGGTGTAAGGAACCGTTTACATTAACAGCTGATGTGTATTATTATACCATATTTGATTAGCTACACCACTCGATCTTTGTCAAACCTCAGTCCATGAGTGATTCTCAAATGTTTTGTCACAATATAAACCACAAATTAATAATATTCCAGCTTCCATTTTGGAAAAGCATTGCCATTCTGTATTTTTAGAATATAAAAATTTCAGGTTCAGCTGTCATTTATCCTTCTTTCAATTTTGCTGTTAAGCAATGTAGAGTAGATATTACTTTTTACGTTATAGTACAAACCTTATTTTGTCATGAAGCTCTTCAGAACAGAGATGTAGCCTGTGTGTATTCTCTGCACAGAACAGTATGGTAAATTATGCCTGCACTTTTCAGACAGTTATGTAAGTCTGTGCAAAAACAGACCAGTAGCCTACAGGATAAATGACTGAGATCTGAAGAGAATAATTCTGTGAAATTAACTGATTGAACCAGGGGACATTTTACTCCTATTCTTTACGGACAGATCCAATGTAGAATTGATTTTGTGATCACATTACATAGTAACAGTGTGATAAAATGTGAAGTTTGAATACTAATTATAAATAAAGTCATGTTCATGTCATAAACTTGACTAAAAATAAACAGCATTCACTCTATTACCTGTATCTATTTAAGGGTGCAATGAGTTAAATACGTATGTCTCTTTAGAAACATTTTGTCGAAAAATGTGTGTTGCTATATAATATATATTCCACACATATGTGCTTTAAAACTAAAACGAAAATCTTGAGACCAAACTTAGTTTTCATTTTTGTTTTACATGACAGTCAAAGCAGATTGAGTTTTATAATTTGTTAGTTTTTTTATGCCTTTATTAAATAATTGCAGTAGAGTTATAACAGGAAATGAGTGGACAGGAATATATGGGGACCGACAAGCGGCTAAGGTCCCTGGCTGGACGCTAACAGTGGCTGCAAAACTCGCCTTATCTAGAGCTAGTGTTTGGTCTATCCATTCTGGACTACTGTAGAAACATGGTGGTTCCACATGGTGGCACACTCCCTTTATAGATAAAAGGCTAATTTTAAGGTAATGAAAACAGCTCTTATTTTCAGGTGATTATACACTAATGAAAACATGCCAATGAATATTATATTCAATTTCTGCCAATAGGGCCTCCTAAATGTTACAAGCTGGACCTTTAACCATGCAGTTTTTATTTTCTCATAGAGGATACTTTGCCGTACCATTGCTGTATCAATAATACCAGACAACATTACAGATTTAAAATCATGGTCGATGGGGAATTATTCTGTAGTAACGCCTGCAATTATGACAGACGTCAGGGCTCATAAGTAACCAGGTAAACTCTTTGATATTACGTGTTATATAATGCTGAGCTACCTGTGCCTGAGACCAGGAGATATAAGTCTTAACTCCAGCAGGAGGCCAGAGGGGACCTAAGCTCTTTAGTTGATAGTCCACTCCATACTGTGGTGTTCATCAAGAGCGAGCAGGACAGATGGAGGTTTCAGTCAAAGAAAAATCAGAGTGTCTCTGCAGACAGCCAGAACATCCCAGAGGCATGGCACAGTCTGCCTACCAGTAAGTGTTGCAGAGCCCACTGAAGATTGCTTTCATTTTGTGGGATTTCTTTTCTTTCGAATTTTACTTGCTTGCTGTCAAGTAGCGATTTTATGAGCATATAACCAACTTTATTACATCAAAATTAGATTTTGTATAGCACATCCTGTCCACAGCCCTTTCCAGACTCTAAATAGGAAAGCATGCAGTGTTCCCTTTCCCCTTATTGCACTGTTCATTAAACAGAACTAAGAGAAATGTCCTTGCATCTCTACTGTGCGGTTATTACAGAGATGTTCATTCCCCCCCCAAAAAAAGCTGCTGTCTGTCACCCTCTATCACCTTGCCTGCAATACTGTTTCTTAATTAGCAGACAAAGTGGAAAAACAGACAAAGTGAAAAATAGAGGGTTCCTCTGTGCTCTGCAGAGACGATGCTCAGTATAGAAATTAGGTCTGATGCTTGAGACAACAGATCTAATGAAAGATTTAACATTAGTTTCATATTTATCCTCTCAAACTTGAGGATTACTATCATACATAACAATTTCTAATATCGAAATGTTCTGTAGTCCAAAAGTCATTTTCATTTTGACAGCTGGACATGCATTCATAGAAATGTGTTGCATCACGCCATTTTATGGGATGTGGTCTATGAAATTAAGAATGACTCAACTTATAGATCCTGCACATGAAACACAGTTGGACTCTGGCTGATGAAACCGGTCCCTGGAGCACCACTGCTCTCTGGTGGAGCAATGCTTTTTCTGCAGCAGTATTGCACAAGGTTATGCAAAAATTACACTTATATCGCTGTGAATGGACAACATAACACAACACAAGCAATGTCAAGACATGATCTATAGTTATGGGAAATTTTGACTGCCATTTTCACACTTTTGGGGCATTTTACAGACTAATCAGTTAAAAATGATCTAATTTTCTCCAACAGATTCTATATGTGAATTCATCAGTAATACTCTACAATATACAATATATGTAATAATAGTGCACTTGGCTGCCTTTACTTCTGCGAGAGCTTGACCACATTGTGCTCTACTTAAGTAGTGTCTGCTGTGCCGATTTAGCTTATTGCTGCACTGGGCATCAGCAGAAGTTCATAATACAGTCTGATTAAAAAATAGAAAATCATGAAACTGTTTATTTCAAAAACTTAAGTCTCTTTAATCAAATTGTTTGCAACACTTTGCAGAAAACAAGAACATACCATTTTTTTGCTGCTACTTCCATGATCAAATCTGGCAATTATTTCTCAATGAATTTAATAGTTTGGTCTATAAACATTAGAAATTAGTGAAAAATGTCTGCCACTGTTTCCCAAAGCGCAAGTGGACATCTATGGAGTGCATGTGTTGTCCAACCACCAGTCCAAACCCAAAGATATTCAGTTTATAATGATACAAAACAATGAAGATAATCCCAAATGTATGGCATTTTGCTTCTAAACTGAGTTTCCCATTCATTTTCTGTTGACAAAACGTTTCAGCTCGACTCCCATCAAAAATAAATGTCTGAACAAAGTTTTAAACAAAATTAATCAAGAAATGCACTATGCATTATGTGTCTCCTGGGTTTATTTAGACATGTCATTAAGCATAACAGATGTTACAGAACTATAGCCCTGGGAGTGTAAGTTTCACCAGTTATTCTATCTTTCTGTGCAATTTTTGTTGGATTGGATGCATACAAAATTATCCAAATTGTGAGTCTTTCTCCTACTTCTATCAGACAGCCTTTTGCTTCTTTTAAATATCAGCACATTTAAGAAAAGACTTTGATTTGACACACTGTTGTTTTTATTGTCACTGAATGAAAATCATTCACAATCAAAATCAAAACGCTGTAGTTTATTTACACGTGTAGCTTAATTATAAAAGTCATCGTACATATTGAGACATAGTTGATGACAGCTTATGGTACATGTATGTACTGTATAAAGTGGTAGAATGTAGTATTTCACATTAACATGGTAAAATACATAGGCTGTTACATGGTGCACAACCAGCATAAAGTTACAGACATGCCTTTTCTCTGTGCTCCCTAAGGCGAGACTTTCTCGTAAATGTTTTGCCACATCTTGGACACGTGAATGGCCGCTCCCCTGTGTGAACCATCATGTGTTTTTTCAGCTCATTGTTTAACCTAAAGGCTTTGCTGCATATCTCGCACACGAACGGCCGCAACCGCATATGTTTGGCTCTATGGTGAGCCATCAAATGCGATTCCCTCTTGTAACACACGCCGCAGTCTTCACACTTGAACGGCCTTTCCTCTGTATGTTGAACCATGTGAAGCTTGAGCTGAGCTGCACTCGGCCAGCCTTTCCCACATGTGTCACAAAGGTACGGCTCTTGCCCTGTGTGTTTGTACAGATGCCATTTAAGGTATGTTTTTTGAAAGAATTTCTTCCCGCACACTGGGCACGGGTAACCACCTGTGTGCCTCACCATATGCGCTCTCAGGTAGTCTTTTGTACTGAACTGTTTCCCACAGTCGGAACAAACGCTAGGCTGCCGTTCTCTGTGCTTTCTCTGGTGCAGGACCAGATGAGCAAGATATTTGAAGCTTTTCCCGCAGGTCTCACAAATGCGCGGTGTCACGCTTGCAGTGTGTACTTTTTCATGATCACTCAGTAGTCCTGGCTTTGTGTAACATTTCTTGCAGACGGCGCACTGGTACAGTTTTTTGTTTTGCTGATGTCGAACCAATTCGCACAACCTCACAAAAGTTCTCTTGCATAAAGGACAGGGGTATGAGCCTCTGACTTTATGTGACTGGGAATAATGTCTTTTCATGAGGACGATTTCTGAAAAGTTCTTCTCGCACATGGTGCACTTGATGGTGCGAGACGTAGCCTGGGAGTCGTATGCGTGGTCTGCGGAGGTTGGAGTTTTTGCTGTTTCTGAACTAGCTTCGGCATGGCTCCCATTGGTATTATCCGCTGGTCGTAAATTACATGCATTGATAACGAAAGGGTTCGTGTTGGTTCTTTTTTTCCTTCGAGGTGCTCTTTTGGAACATTTGTTCTGGTGCTTCTCAAAACTCTTGTAGTAAGTAAAACTCTGGCCACATTCCTGACACGTCAGAGGTGATCTACACAGCTGCATATCCAGCGAGTTGGCAGCTGTATCTGTGATTATCGGGACTTCACCCATACCACTTGAAACTGTATTCTCCTGATTCCTTTTATTTGCGTTACTCAGGGAATTGTCCTGTGAATGCTGGTTTGAAACTCTGCATTTACCTTCCTGGTGTGTCTCACAGTCTTCATAGTTGTCAAAGTCTTTCCCGCAGTAAGGACAAAGGTAAGGACTCTGCTCAGTGTGGGATGTCATGTGCCTCATCAAGTCAGTAGAACAGGTAAATATTTTCCCACATACGGAGCATTGTTTGACACGCCTGCTTCTTTTACGCGTTTGCTCTTGGTGTGAGTCCGGAGATACTGAAGGCCCGGTTCCCGTTTCACTGGTGAGAGACTCTTTGGCCTTGGGAACCGGGTTTAGTTTGGAGTGATGAGCTAAGCTTGTGGAACACTGTGGGTCTGTCTCTGCTTGTTGTTTACTACTGACCACACAAACCCTCTGGTGTTTGTCAAAGTTCTTTGGGTAAGTGAAAACCTTCCCACAAATATGACAAACAAGACTACAGTCATTAGACTGCTCAAAGTTTGGAAGACTGATCAAATTTGATGGGTTATGTGTTGTGACACTTTCTAAAGATGAAAGCTCAGTCTTGCTTCTACAAGCGTTATTCACAATACAAGTCTTTAGTGTAGGGTGTAAATTTATATTTTCAAAAAAACTACTTTGGCTTGCAGACTGACTCATTCTGTTTGTAAAGCAACCACTATGGGTAATCTTGTGCTTCTTTAGTTTGTTAAGGGAACTGAAATCTTGGCCACAAACAAGACACTTGAAGGTTTTGGTTGATGTCCTACTGCCAGTTTTCAAATGGTGAAACGATTTTTTGTCCGCGCCATCATCGTTCGACTCAGTTTCATCAAAAGGTTGAAGTATTACTTCAACAGAAGCTCCCTGGTCTTCAGTCAGATCATCAACATGCTGCTGTCCGTTTCTTTCTACACTGCTAAGCAATTCTGACTGTATCTCCTTTTCTTCTTTATCCTTTTTTGACTCACTGTCAAATAAGTTATCTCTCTGTCCCTCTTGTAAGACACACGTGGATCCAGATTTGACAAGTGTGTCTCCTTTGTCATCGTCCACATGACACGTTGGTAGGTGATAGGACAGGCTGGATAGGATGCAATCATCACCAGAGGAAGATAAAGCTAGACAAGAAAAGTGACAAACACAAATTATTTTCAATAACTAAAATGTAAGAAACATTAATACAAAATACAAGAATTATGTGGAAAATGTAAGTACTACCTTGTGAAGTTTTATGCCCATGATGTCTGTGATGCTGAATGAGTGTATTCAGGGGCTCAGGTTGATTCATGAAGTCTACACACTCTTTTAAGATAGGCGGGGAGAGACTGAGCCAAAGGGAAGTCTGGCAATGGAACAGAACAGTTCAAATCAACTTCTGATATTTTATATTAACTACACACTTGCATCTCAGGAGATATATTGTATAATTTATTTTTTATCATAACAGCAGTCCAGCAAATTTCCTTGTGCACATTTACATCACTTAATTATTTTCAACATTTCCCAGAATGTCTCTCAACATCTCCCAGAGAAGGGAAAAACTAGTGGAAACGGGTCATTGTAAATTCCTCTTCTAGTAACAGCAAATTTATGCATCAGTGTAGATTTGATTACTTAACAAGTTCATAAAGGCAGGAAAAGTAATATAAAACTTATTCCACACACAGTTTTACATGAAGGTTAGAAAACAAATTTTCTTAAAACCCTCCAGCACACACCTACAGTTCGGAATTTTCTACTTATGAGAAGAGCATATCAGGAGTATCAAGTTACAATCAACAGACCAAATAGGATGGAATAACAGTATAAACATTTATTTGTTTCTGTGCTTACTTACAAGCATACGGTTAACATACTGAACATAAATTGTACCCCTGAAACTGTTAAAAATGTTAATTATCCATATATTTTTTTTCTTTATTTGCCCCAGGATTATTGTTTGTCATGTACCTACTTGTTCGAGGTTTGGAACAGGCAGCAGCTTCTGCAGATTGAAGAGGAATTTTCTCATTAGAGCCTGTAAGGCTGAGTCATATTTAGGGCCGAACATTGTTGGGAAGATTTTCTGAAGAATAAAGAGGAAAATATTTTTAAGTATTACGTATTACATTTCACAAAATACTGCCCCTTAAGAAGACATTTAACCAAATAAATGCAAATAATTTTAAAATATGATATAGTACCAAACAGCTCACCTGATAAAAAATTTCCCTCTGGCACTGATCATCCACTAGAGTGAGAACAAGCTTCAGGAAGTTTGTCACTGATGCTTTAACCTCAGAACTGGATGTCTTAAAATAGCAAATAATAAAGCAAATGTAAGTAAAGGCAAATGACACAAAGAGTGATAGATATTTAACAAGAGCACCTACTTCTTCATCCTGGTTTTGAATGTAGGTGTTTATTCTGTTCAGATGAGGCTGGATGGCCTGTGGGCTGGCGAAATCATCATTGCGGCACAACTCTAGCACCAACTGTTGGCATATCAAGAGACAGAACTATTTAGTGAAGGCTGTCAACTAAAGTCACATAAGGAGGTGTGAATTTGAGTCCGTGCATGGGTAGATTGTGATTACATTCACCTGATTTAGCAGTTATCCTTAAAACAAATGATCCTTTCAGTCTGAAGTTAACATTTGCTTGTCTCAAGCACCTTGAGCAGAGCAATGGCTGTATTTACATAAAATTGGTTACTTGAGTTTCCTGCTTTTGTGTTGATGCACGTACATGTAATAACATGGTACGAAACAGTTAAGTGCAAGGTTTATCCAGAGTATGAGATACCTGGTTGAATTAGCTGGCTTATTCTAAAGTATACACTGTACATCTTCCCCCTTTCACAGCCAGCATAAACTCAAACTTGCAGTGTAATGATGTCGTTAGGGATGTCATGAGAAGCGACACTTCGGTACCAAGTCGATGCCAAAGTACTGAAAATGTGACATACTCGTTTTTCTACAGTACTGTAGGAACTGCGGATTCAATTCTTCCCCACCTGACAGGGCACTTCCTGTCAAAGTCCTGCACAAGGTTGGTTACCCGCAAATATGTTGAGTAATGAGGAAGAAATATATTTTTATGTAAATTCATGGGTTTGGGCATAAGTAAAAAATCTATTAAATTGGGTGGACAGCAGGTGAGATCAAAAATGTGTTGTTTTTTTTCTGGAGCAATCAGAAATGAAATAACTGTGCAAGCTGTTTTCAACATTTAAAACCGGTTTTAAAAAAGGGTAAAAGTAGCAATCCTACAATTGTTTTCATTATAAAAGTAGACTATAATAAGCTTAATGTAAAAAGTAAAAATGCCTCTTGTGCAGAATATTTTTATTACATATATTTAATACATTTTTTATCATTACCGATGCATAATTTTCAGCATTTCTTGCTATGCTTGGTGGAGGAGGAATTATTATTAGTATAGCATAGTTTAAGCAAGAGCATAGTTAACATTTCACCATATTTTATAAAATTAAAAATAAATGTTTTATTCAGTTATCTTTTTCTGCAGTATCTCTCTAGTGTCAAATAAAATGTGGTGGAGTAAAAAGTGCAATATTTCCCTTTAAAATGTAGTGGAGTGGAAGTATAAAGTAGCAGAAAGAAAGTACTCAAGTAAAGAACCTCAAAGTTGTAATAATACTTGAGTAAATGCACTAAATTACATTCCACCCCTGCAGCACCTCATCTCTCATATCTGTAGCATATTGAACCCTCCAGGTAGTACCAGCAGCATTACAGAATAACCAATGCATCTAGCCTCTTATTCCTACCTTTGCACGTAGACCCATAACTAGTTGGACTCTCTCTGTGTCTGTGAGCAGTTCAGGGACCGTTTCCAACACTGTGCTAACGAACTCCTCCAGCAGACCGTAATACATCACAGCTCCCTGCTTCACTATCTCCCACAGAGCTGCAGACACAAGCTGCAGAGGCGGGACGATAAGACGGAGAGAGGAAAGGGGAAGGGAACCTGAAGGAACAAATGTTAGAACTGTGAGGTAACAGCACAGGAGACGACTGTTTTGAAGGGGGGAAATAAGCGACACATTTATTGCAGCGCTACAATATTCCGCACCGTTTTCCGTTAGCATTAGCCTTTAAGTTACCGCAAAACATCACTTTCTAACACTATCTTTTTTATCTAGCGTTAGGGCAAAATGCGGACTGAATCGAGGTAAGTTTAGTTGAGTGTTAAACACTCACCATGGTCCGTTAATATCTTGCTCATTTTGGCGTTATGAACATCACATTTTACGTCTGAAGGTGGAAATTTGCTAACATTGCAGCATATGATAACGTCTGAATGTGGAACATGGAAGCCACGTCCGACGCATCCGCATCTTCTCTTTGGGAAGTTGACACACTACGTCATTACGTACAGACGTGCAAGGCAGAATCAGAATCAAGAATAATCTGTATAATATAGAATATAATATATATATATATATATATTCAGAATATATATCTTAATGCCTCTGGTGCACACATTCAAGGAATTTGACTCCGGTTTTACGTTGCTCTTAATGCACATACTCAGAAAAGGCATGAATAAACAGGTTCAACAAAATAGACATAAACTACTATGTACAGTTCTACATAGCCCATAGATATATATAAACACACAATAACGTTTGTAGACACTCCACAATGGTGCAAAGTGCAAAGGATGCTGGCTGGTGTCTTTCTGTACATGAGGTTCAGAAGTTCACTTCATAAGATTTTTTTTTTCTCATAATAATATTCCTGGCATTTAGAAAGCTCAAAGGGCATTGTGAATGACACGTATTCGTTTTTGTGATTAAAGAGACAAATAAGCAGCGGATAATTTCTAATTCACTCAATCATTGTTCATTGTTGAGTGTGCTGTGAAGTTATTAAGTAGACTACTAAATTACCCCACTAGGTGGCGGCATTGTTATACGGGATAAGTTTCTGAAGTAGAGTTGCCTCCTTCACCTGGCACTGCGACAACCCAGTATTTTGTATGCTTTTAGGCACTTGTGTAGTATCTCATAATATGAATACCGTGCAAAATGTGATAGCATCATATAATGTGATAAAGGTCTTATAATGTAAACTTTTTACACAATATCAATACATGCTGGTGATTACATTATCAGAATCAGCTTTATTGCCCAAGCATGTGTATGCCCTACACGTACAACGAATCTGACACCGGTTTTTACATTGCTCTCAATGCACTTACACATAGAATTAGAATAGAAACAGACATAGAGCTAAAAACAAAGACAAGTAGATGAGGAATAGGTATATAGGCAACAATGACCAACAACAACAATGTATATATGCAAGTCAAGTGTTACGTAGATGACATGGTTTTATTGGCTTTGGAAAACCAAATGATCACATGTACACTTTTGTCCATTTTTCTCAATTGTGTTCACATATCTTTACTTTCTTACTTTAGAAACAATAAGAGATGCTCTATATGAAAATGTTGATAGTATACTGGTTATCCATTAGAAACTGAAATTATCAAACTACACAAAAGTATTCACTTATTTTTAGGAAATCAAAATTCTTCAAGTACATATCACGCAAGTTATCAGGTACAACCTGTTAACTTGCCCTTTTGTAATTGTCAGTGTACCCAGCAGTACAGAAAACATATTGAGACAGGGCAAGACAACCAGGAGGAAAAGGGGAAAAGACAGGCAGGAGTGGATTATAACAAGATGAGAAGCGAGCAGTCATCTGTTTACAGTTTTCTGGAACTGTAGTTGCAAGCATCTTACCACAGTCCCTGACAGTCTGTGACAGTACTCTGTGAACATTTCTGTTGGCTTCAGTGGCTGAGCAGAATTATATTCACAGTGACTATTAATGTCAAGAGGGAAAGTTGTCGACACAAACAACTTTCTATAAAACCAAGTGGATACATTTCTATCTCAGTTTGACATTTGTCTGTCTCTTGCTCTGTGTTTGATTTCTTTTTCAAATGAATACATTGAATACATCTCTGTTTCCCTCCTGAAGTGTTGCAGTCTATGGACTTTACATAATCATGTCACATTACTCTGCTGCCTGTCAAGCAGAAGACTGAGCTTAAAGCTGAAGGTGGAGCCAAGAACTGCATAAAAAAAAACAAATTGTGAGGAATCATTCTCCTCACAGATTATAATTGCGTAACTGTCATTCACGTTTCCCTACAGCAAATTGAGAAAAGGCAAAGGCACTGCACTTGTATAATTAATTCCCTTTTAGATTGTGTCAAAGAAAATGTGGTACTTTGTGTCTGTGTGTAACTATGGGAGAGTAAGACAGATAATAATGCAGAGAGAGAATGACAGATGGGAAGAGACAGAGAGATACACGGAGAATAGGAACAGCAGATTTGTAGTGACAGGCTGCTCAGTCGGAAGTTGTAAGATTGTTTAGCCTAAAACCTGCACCGCATCCATGGAAACCAGCTCAAACCAGAATCCAAAATATTAAAGGAAGATCATTATTAACTCTCTTTCAAGTAAAATCTCACTATGTTACAGTTTAATTTGAATTAATTTGAGTAGAATCCATGCTTTCCCTGCTTTTCAGTGGTACATAAGAACTAACATTTACTGAGGCTTCATGGCAGCAACACTACGAGACAACATGTCCATCATGTGAGTCAGAGAGGATTGGCAAATACTTCTTAGCTGCTTTGGGTGAGCTTACTGTGTCAGTTTAAGTTTATTGTGTGTCAGGTAAGTTGTCAACCACAGGAACATTTATTTTGTTTTTGATCACAGGATTTGTGCTGAATTAGTCACACAAAAAATGCAATGACACAAACTTAAAACCAACTTTTTCTGAGGAAGAAAGAGTGTTAATAATAATGTTTAAGTTAAAGCTTGAAATTTAAATCCAAATAGATCAACAGCAACAATATCTACACAAATTTTCTAAAGTTAAAAGTGTATTAAATACATTTTACTCTTATGCATTAACCGAAGTGATGTGCCAGAGCGCTGATCAGCGCTGCCTGACACAGTTGTTACATAACCACATTGCCATGTGAGCATTCTTCCTTGCAGGTGACAAATGACCTGTCTTGTAGCTTTAATTATCAGATTTTTTGTAAAAATAATTTCATAGGAAAGTGAGGCCAAAGTGGCGTTTTAGGGCTGCCTTGGTAGCTCACCTGGTTGAACGCGCGCCTCGTGTACACAGGCTGAGTCCTTGCTGCAAAGAAAAAAAACAGACATACAGATACAGAATAAGGGTCATACTTTTCTGTGGTACCTCATGCATGGCAGACTTTTGCTCCTTTATCCATTAACCTATCCATTGGAAAATGTTTTTCATAGGTCATTCTCGCTGGTTTCCTAAACTTTGAAAGCATAATGAATGCAAGGGAGTGAGACTTTACAGCAAAAAGAGGCAACTGAGGGCAGCTGCTGCATTGCACCGTGGTGGGAGTAAATCAAGTGCCTCTGTCCCTCATTTCAGAGAAGGCTTTGATGTCACTGGAATAAGCTGCTGCTCACTGAAGAAGCATCAAAGATACTCACCCCCAACCCACGACCATTACTGTTCTGGAGGAAACGTGATTGGAAATGCCGTGGGGTCTGTTATCTTTTCCATGATTAACGCCTCATTAACTGGCCATTAATGTTATCAATTACCCCAAAATGTGCTCAGTAACTTCAGGGATCAAGCAAGTGGCTATTTGGAATTTGTGATGTAAAGAAAGAATATTTAATGCTTATTACTTTAGGCTGAACTCTCTCATTTGAAGTACTGAGCTTTCTGATCACTGATTACGGTCCCTTTGCTGTGTTTCTTTTCTTTGATTTTAATTCTCTGAGTTCTTGTCTGTTATTATCCCCGAATTAGATGGATGTCATCATTTTTGCATTCACTACAGTTGTCCCTTGCACTTAAAACTGACTTTTTAAATCTAATATAGTACTTTAGCCTTTGTAATCAGTTTTGCATCATTAAGAAGGTGGATAAACCTGGTGGACATATCCTTAATGTATCACCCATTGATGTTATTTGTGGATAATGTTGAATTCATTGATGCACATACCTGTGTGTGTATATGAGCTACCAGACGGTCATTGTTTCTTCTGTTTCATATGCTCGTATTTCACACAAAAGTGTAGCGTGGGATTTAATGTGCATTCCTGGAGATGATTAATATATAGTGTCATAGTCTACGTGTCCATTAGAAGGTGTATTATGCCATGTTACTTAAAGAGGGAACCCTAAAACTATAGGACACCCCATAGATCTCTCAGCTGTTTACTTGAAACGAAAGCAGTTTTTCAGATAAACTTACAATCAACTTATCTATATGTCTGTTCAAGGGCTTTAAATAGCACAGGGAGCATTCACTTAACAGCGGATACAAGAGGAACCTGCTCCCTTTCAGACATAGAATTCTCCACTATTGGCAGCAACTCAAAAAGGGCTCCATTTTAGGTCCACTCCCCTTCATTTTATTGGTTGCCAAGACCCAGTACTACAATGATCTGTATAAGGAAATAATTTGCATTTAACCATTTTCACTTTTTGGGGGATTTGCCAAGTTGTCTAGCTCTATTTATCTCTGTTCCATTTTTTTAACGTTCTTATATGTGCAGAGTTTGACACTAGAAGGATGTTTTAACATGAAAGTGGAGTTTCTTTGTGTTCATTGAACATCTGTTTTTTCAGGGGTGATCTTATGAGCATGATTTGTCACATCACAAATAGTTTGGAAATGAAACCTGGCCCACTATGCAACTTATATAAGTGTATTTTAGAAACCTGAAGCTGCCAGTGCACATAAAATGTGGAGACATCTTGTATCCAGCAGGAAAAAATTAGAGATGAACCCAGTTTGCATATTCATAGATTCTGGGATTGTTAATGAGGTAGAAGGAGTAGATGTCTTTTTAACGATTTTAATGAGGAAATTATACTTTTTTTTGCAGAGAAAACATATCACACACACATTATTGTTGCAAGCAGACTATTTGTGTATGTCTGAATACATGTCTGTAGGGGATGTTTTAAGATTAGATTAATTATTAAAGCTCTTCCGACTAAATAATAGCCTATGGTGATTATTATTTATTAGTGGTGGGTTTTAGTTGCTGTTGCAATGTTTTTAAATACAGAGAGGGTCTATCATATAATGCAACTTGCAAAAAAAACAAACTGTTATTGGAATCCTATTATCGGAGGAGCAACTTTTCCTCCGTCCACACTGGCCTATTAGAGGAGCGCACCGTGCAGCCAATCACAGGCCCTCACTGCTCAGCTCCACTAATCGTGGATTAGCTACAACCGACTGCAGTCTACAGCTCTGGGAGGGAGAGGTAGTCGCTGCCATTCACTACTCACCCTCTATTTTATTATTAGCTCACTTGGATCTGGCAGCGGGGACTCTTGCATTGCGCAACCGAGTAGCTGCACATATTGGGATCTCAGGTAAAGGTGCGGGGGATACAGCACAAAAAAAAAAAAAAAAAAAGAAGCGGCTGGTTTTTTGGGGGTCGATGGAAGCTGCTAACGTAGGACAGGTAGGACTCATTTGATGGGGCCTTTAATTTAAAAAAAAAAAAACCACACCGTCCTAACGCCGCGCACCAAAGCGCCGCTCTCGTTTTTCGCGTCCCCGATGTTCAAGACGGCCAATTACCCGACTGTGGATCCTGCGCCCACCATCATGCACGGCACTTGGTTTACCACGGGGTGCCGAGAAAACACGCCCGTGGCGGTGGAGAAACCCAAGAAAAAGGCGTTCAGCCTGGTCAAAATCATGTCCCTCAGCAACAAGAAAGGGCACGGCCAGCATCCGCACCACCACAACAACAACATGCCCTTTACGATCCACTGTCACATCGGGAAAGAGATCAAGCACATTTGCAGCAATTGCAGTCGCGGGAACGACACACAGGACGGTGAGTAGGCTCAGCCTCGTGTGGTTTCGCCCCATAGTAGCCCTGCGGTACCGCCATCCAGGATACTCCTCTCATTATCCGCCGATTGCCATGCCTCTGGGCTCCTTTAGTGCGCTTGACAACCAGACCCAGGCGCTCCATCATTCAATGTGCTCTGCGTCTCCTTCGTGTGTCTGTGCTTGTGCGGGGGTATTCTGTAGTCTTAATTTTTAAGTGGGTCAACGTATACCTTTTTTTTTTCTTTTAAAACACTACACGACAGTGATTCACTGTTGCTGTTGTGGAAACTGCCTCTGACTGGATCAGAACTTCCTCCTACAGGGTTGGGCTCTGACTTGGATTGCTACTTGTCGGTTTGCGTCACGAATATATATATGTGTGTATATATATATATATATGTGTGTGTGTTTATATTATATATATATATATGTATATATATATATATATATATATATATATATATATATATGAATTTGTATTATTATGTGGGAAGCTTAGCCTGAGTATTTATTTAATTGACCCATTCATCCTATAGGTGTCATTCAAATGGCATGGAAGTGTGCAGGCTGTTTGCACAAAGCCATTTCTAGTTCAGTGTCATTACATCATCACTCAGCCATCTTGGTATGCAAACAAGTGTTTTTAATTAAAAGCAGCCACATCAGTGTGGTGTGTTACAGTAGTGGAGAATGTAGGTTATATATGCAACACAGTGAAGATGGGATTTAAATGCTATTGTGCCCCAGATGTCATGTAAATGATCACCTGCCCTGAAAAGACCACATTGTAATCACTCTGTTGGGACACTTGGAAGACCCATTTCTCCTTTTTACTTTGCAGATTGAGCCCCCGTCTCTCTGCCAGGCAAGATTGTAATTAATTAATTAATTAAATCATCAAGACATTCTTGTGGGTTTCTACCTTGAAATGGACCTGTAAAAAACAGTGAATAGTATTTGAGGAATACAAACAGACACACCCACCTTTTGGGTAGAGCATAAACAGAGGGTTCATCTTCACAGGATGCACCAAAAAAAGAATGCTTTTTTTTTTTGGTCCATATAGTATATTATTTCAGGAATGTAGAATATGTGTAATATATAAAGAAGTGTTTCAGTTGTAAGCACTTATTTTATTGAACTAAAAGTGTCAATTTAATCTGTCTATCATACATGCAATAGTGCTGGGTCCTACTTGGTTGTTGGATGTTACTCTGCTTAGATTTGCTTCTTTGTCTTCCTGTCTCTATCAAGTTTTTGGACCTCCTAATGAAGTAATTTGAATCTCTACTGGATTCGATTAGCATTGACTGTAGAGCCTATTTATAGAGTGGTGTGGTGTCAGTATTGCTAAGATGGTCGGCTCTGAGGCACCAGAGCATTCAAGTGAGTGTCTGTGGCACTGATTTTTACTGCATTACTGTCACATTATTCATCCTGCTGTCCATTTGCCTTGGGGAGGTGACTGGCCTGCAAAGTAATATGTCGAGTTGGCAAAACATGAATGTGGTCTAATTATTTAAAAACAAGCAACCAGCACATTTCCTGACAGCATGTCATGAGTGATGATCTGATGCAATGTGGTGACACTGACAACTGACACGACACGCTGTGCTAGAGGTCACCTCACACATACGGACTGTAGTCGGACCAGTCATGAGAACAGGCTTTTTTTTGCTTGTCTTGTTCAATTAGTGTTGTATGTTCATACTTAAAGGGTTTTTTTTTTTTTTGTACTTTGTAGCAAAACTACTATTTAAATATGTGTCCCACCTTTAAAGGCAGTCATTGGTATCCATTCTTGTGTCTGGTTTCATTGTTGTCAAAGTTGGGTTGTCATTGATCCCAAGAAGCCAAAAAACTGTGAGTGCTGTTTATAAGTTAGGTGAGAAAATTAGTTTTAGTAAATACCTTGCTGGTCCACTGCTCCAGTCATATGTTTTCATTCAGCTGTTTGAGTCGGGGCATGTTATTTCATTTCTACGGCTTTTGAACTACTTTTAATGTCAGTTAGTTTTGCAGTAAGAACATTAAACGGCAGAGTAGAGAAACGGTTCCATGTGTAAAGGCACATCATAGTTTATTTGCTGCCAGCATTGTTCACAGTTATTAGATCTGTTCACAAGCTGCTGAGCGTGTTTTGAGCCAGAGATTTCAGTTTGAATACCTCTTCATGATCACACCCCTGGAGCTAAAACCTTAGATTTTCATCATCACATGAGCACAGCTTGTGTGTGTGCCCTGGTGTCTATTTTTTTTTTTTTTTTTTTATGTAAGTGGAGCCGGTTGTAGCCCTGAATTACAACATCTTTCAAACAAAGCATGTACTCACCTTTTCATTTAATGGTTTGTTAGAATAAAATGCTTAACATTTGCTTTTGATCTCCAATGGTACGTAAAAGTGTAAAAAGCCGGGCCTTGTGAATATTTTATGAGGAGTAGAAAGATTTCCCCTTAATGAGGTGCTTATCAGTCTCTTTAGTGTGTTTTGGCAAGCTAATGCCAACCTCTCAGTGTGATGCAGCCTCAAACTGTTTAGACTCTGAGCGTATCCTGCGTAATTCTATCTGATATGCAGGTTTGTTTATCCTCTCCCAACCTCATCCAGTTACGAGGGAATTCAGGAGGCCACTTGGCAAAGATCCCTGCTGCTTGGGTTTTTGTAAGCAAACATGTCTGCTGCATTCACAGCTAGCTCTCCCTGCATGATTACCAGAATATCACCACCTCTGCATCCTCACCTAAACTAGACCCTGTTTTTTTTTTTTATTTTATTGTAATTTTAAAATTTTTTTTGTTCCCTTACAGCTGAGGAAGTAGAGAGGCTGGCCGCCATGCGTTCTGAGTCCTTGATCTCAGGCACCCACACTCCACCCATCCGTCGTCGGAGCAAGTTTGCCACTCTGGGACGCCTCCTCAAGCCCTGGAAATGGAGGAAGAAGAAGAGTGAGAAGTTCAAGCAGACCTCTGCTGGTACATGACTCTTTATTTCCTTAATTCTACAGTATGTTAATATATGCAGAAAAAAGACATGCATTGTGTTATGAACAACCATGCTTCCCGTTATCATGTACCATGTCTGGTTGTGGAAAGAAATTCAGTGTATATCCTTTTGACCAAAAGAAAAATTATTAAGTCTCCAGGGTGATTGCAAATGCAGAAATTGATTCGCCAAAAGTGCAGCGTTGGAGTTTCATGTTTTGAGGTCTCTTTTAGAGTTTCTTTGATCTCGCAGCCCAGTGTTGTCAGGGGCGAGTGAAGGACATGCTTTCTTCAGATGTGGCTGTATTTATTTTCCTTGGCTGACACATCCGGAATTCTGCTGTCAGCCTGGTCGACAGGAGGGAGGCACATTGTCAGACTGCGTCTTGCGGGTTGGAGGCAGAATTCTTGCTTTTGTAGAATATGAGCAATTGCACAGAGACCTGTATCCGGTCTAAGCAGGACAGGATGTTCTAATTTAGTAATATTATTACATTGGTATTGGGTGTGAGTTTGATGAATGAATCAGTCTCTGTCTGATTGAATCGTGTTTTGCTCTCTTTCTGTCTCTTATGTGATGTCTTTTCATCACTTTTCATCATCAATTGGAAAAAACAAAAACAAACATACATTTGACTTTTAGGTTGAAGTAACCTGTCAGCCTTTGACAGTTGCTGTTCCCAGAGTGCTGTTTGGCTGCAGTTTGTATTTCTGCTCCAACATGGTTTTCAGCAGTCTCTCTGGACTAAGTGGTATTTTTAGTAGGTTGCAAAAGGTGCTGATGAAATCTATATTAAAGCATTAAATGCTTAATGTCTTGATGTTTTACTGTATTGTAAAAGACTGTGCATATTTGATGGAGATGTTTTTCTGTTCATTGGTACAGTCATGTACAGTATGCTCTCTGATAACAGCATCTCCCCTGTTGTGATGAAGGACAATAATGAAGAGCTGAGCAACAAAAGGTTTTTTTTTCTGTTACAATAGTGTTAATGCACAGTGGACTTGAGTGAAAAAGCTCTCTCCATCGCCTTTGTTATCCACTTGTTTTGTATCCATAATGCTGCTGTCTCCAAATAATCATTTTTGCTATTGTTCTATTCAACCCTTTTTGATAGCAACATGATGGTGGATTATGATGACCTACCAGTATATCTCACTAGAGTGGTCCCTTAATGGAATTTCTGCATTGTTTCAAGCTTTGGTGGCATACACAATCCTGCAAGGAGCTCCAGTGCACAGACAGGGTTCTTTCACCACATTGACGCCACTACAACTGCACCCACACTGTCACATCGATCAGCGAGAAGCATGAACCCTCAAGTCCCAAATAAAAGGAATGTGGCCTGTGTGCAGCAGGCAGTAACATGAGCCGGTGTGGCAAATTTAAATTTAAAATATTTTGCGTAAAAATGGCTCAAATGACTACAAAGGGGTCGCTAATAGTGATGAACAAGTAAGATTAAGTTAGCTGGTGAATGTAGTGACGTGTTTAGTGGCTAAAGAGACAGATATTTCAGATATAAGATGGTGTAGACTAAAACTGAGCTGGATGAATATTGTGAATATTGGGAGTTTTTGTCAGGTCAGAATCATGAATTCAAATGAATGCCAATAATCTGCATTTAAATAGACCTGGGAGCATTAACAGCACCTGTTGTGTTGTGTTATGTAACTCACTCTGAGTCTTAGCCACTTTGTTTTCCCATTTACCATAACCCAAAGCATCGGTATTTGACGACTATGCTTGGTGACAATTTCTAATATATCTTAGAGCAGAGCAAAAATGGGGAAACAAATCTGATAAGTGAAAATAATCACTTTGAGAAAGAAGTAATTGCTTGCTCCTTATCAGAGAACAAACGATAGCTGGGTGTAATTATTCACATTAATTTAGTCCTCTTGTAACTACAATTTTGTTGTGATGAAAGCTGAGTTTAGTGGAACAAAATTCAGCCTGTTTAATCTAGGAAAGGGCATCGACTTTGGCTGACCTGTAAGCCCCGCTATTGATTTGTGTTTTTAAAATGGAACATTGCGCATACTGTTCTGCACTTGTGCAACAATTTATTTAATTTGTCAACGATAAGACGGCAGCCTGTTTATTGCTTTCCTTACAGCCTGGAATGGGATGACCTTATTTGAGCAGATATAATAAAACTGCTGCCACACAATTACGACCCTATACTAGACTTAATATAAAATACTTGAGCTGGCAGGTTGAGCTTTTGTTTGAAATCTCCAGCAGGCACTGTTGGTCATTTATCAACCTGTTGCCTTTTTTTTTTTTTTTTTTACATTTATCATATTCGAGACAAAGTTGATGGCCAGGATTCCTTCTGCACTGCTATGATCTTGGACTTTCCTGTCCCCGCATACTGTCTTCTTTTCTCTGCAGTTGTCTCATTGTTGATTATGTTTCCTGTGTCAGCAGGGAGCAGACCAGCCACTGGGCATGCAGATGTTGTCGTAGATAATTGGACACCGAGCACAGTAGAGGATTATGAATGTGCTGTGATATTAGGCAGATGATGGCCAGCTCTGGGGGTACTGTACTCTTCACCTCAGGAAAGAAGGAGGTTGGGAGGGCCTGATGGTCGGATGTCGTATCATGCTGTCTTATCATGCTCAGTACATCCTCGCAGCGAGCTTGTATCCCAAAGAGATCTCACTCGGCAGAGGTTCATCAAAAGAACATGCATGTGGTAGTCTGATGTTATCTTCATTTTCATTTCTAATCCAATTAGTTAGCAGCTTTCCTTATGAAAAGCTGTCATCTAATTCACTATTCTTGCTGTTTCTTATTAACATAATCTTTAATGAATATCATAAGGTTCCATTGATTCTATACTGTGTGAAGAGGAAAAACAAATGTCACATTAGGAACCGTTCTGTATGTGTCAAGAGCTTGTTTAGCCAAGCTACTCGCATATAAGCCTTAAAGCTCGGGCTTCTCATTGATAAAAGACTCCATTAAAGTTTTAATACAGTTTTTGTGAGGCTCAGGCTGAGAGAATTGCCGCGGTAAAAGCCTCCACTTTGAGCTACAGAGCCTCGGGGTTGGTAGGATTTGTTCTGACTATCTGGGTCACTTCGCAGTGGAATATATTCTCTCTAAAAACTAAGTGTAGTGTTCTCAGATCAATACAGGCTATACTCGGATATGCCAGTTTCATTTAATATGCTCTCAGCTGAGTCTCCCCGATGAGCGTCTAATCTTCTCATCTTTGTGCAGACTGAGTGGCTGCAGAGTTGGACACAACTTGGGCCATGGTGGACTGTCCAAAATAGAACTTGATATTCAAGGTGATTTAGAGGACAGTTTCTGCTTTTCATACTCCGATATGAAAGATTGCATTGTGTTATCTGGTAGTGATAGGCCTATAAAAGTAGTTTTGGAAAAGTAGTTAAGTAACACACACAAGTAATATTTCAACCTGGCAACTGGTGATTTGCCCTGGTGGTTCCTGTCAATCATACTCGGGACCAAAGTTAAATATTTGGTTTGAGTGGCAGTTTTTTATCTGCATTTTTTATTTTATTTTTTTTGAGTGTAGCCCTCACAGGACCTCGATGATGAAATTAACATGAAATTCCACTTCTTGCACACTATTAATGTATTCATAAAATATTAAACAAATTGTTGTTTTTTTTTTAAAGACCAGCCAGTGTTTTAACTCCTGACTGGATGCCCGGGCTAGTGCAGCAACTGCTGCGGTTAGTTAAATTAAATTTCTTCTTCTCTTGTTTTATGGGCGCACAATATCTGTCAAATCTGAAGATATCCTCGCAAAGGCTTTTCAGTTAATGGTATTGCGTAACAGCGCACATCCCATGGCATAGCAGTTATGTCATAAAGCTTTGAGTAATTACTTTTCATTTTGGATGAAACCGCAGTATAATCCCTGAACATATTACAGCACTGGCAGACCTAGCATCAACCTTTTAGCCCGGGGTTTTCCCTGTCTGGCATAGAGTTGATGATTTTTAAAGAGATTTGTCATTCTGATGAACATTGTGTCTGTCAAGCAAAAGACTGGCAAATAAGTCTGATAAAATAAATAGATTTTATTTTCAGATAACCCACACCAGGGATGTCAAATCGAATTGAGGTTTTTGATTATTGGTGCTAAAATGAAGTGTCAATGAATAATTTGTATTTAATAAAAAGAGATGTTCTAGAGACTAAAAATATTAACCTTATTGTAACATGGCTTTGTGTTTTTATGTTGTACGTCTCCAAAGAAAAGATCAAAACACATCCTCAATTGACATTTGTAGTCAATAGCGCAGTCAGTGCTTCTCAGTTAAAAAGGGTTGTTTGGAGAGTTTTATGAAAATTGACTGCCAAGGTGAAGAAGTCCCTAGTTTTTGATGACATTTTCAGAGGACTTCAGGGTTTACTTTTGTCATTATCCAGATTCTGCTCAACTTGCAGACATTATTAATAGAAAAACCACTCCAGTTTCTGAACTGTTGTAAATTTTAATGAAGTTTGAGAATGCACAGGTACAAAGAAAGGAAACGTGTGATGTCTGACTGCCTCTTGATGCCTGCAGTGCTTTGGGGAAACCATTTTTGTGAACTGGCTGCATTCACTCTGTCAGAAAAATTCCTCTAGGTTTGTTCTGGGTCAACTCTTTTGATAAGTCTATTTACTATCCCCTTGATATACTCAACCTAATGTTAAGTTTGCTTCCTCTGTGGGGAAAAAAATCCCTTTTTTTTTTTTTTTACAATGGAGCTGTCGGATTTAGCACCCAAACCCAAGTAGCATCTACAATTGGCTACAAATTTCTTTTATTTCACATTCTTCAATTTACTG
The DNA here is from genome assembly GCF_905237075.1 of Dicentrarchus labrax. Classification (NCBI taxonomy): domain Eukaryota; kingdom Metazoa; phylum Chordata; class Actinopteri; family Moronidae; genus Dicentrarchus; species Dicentrarchus labrax. The sequence continues at coordinate 15,410,312 of NW_026136701.1, forward strand.
CTTTGAAGGGCTCCAGTGGAGATGATTCTTTGTGTCACACATTTTGGTCACGTATTTTTCCCCAAAAATGTTTAGCTGCCTAACTAATTCCTGGCTTGGAGCTGATCTTAAACAGGCTTCTTCTCAAACTTTTGAAGTATGGATTGATATTGAACATCTGGTATCCTGGAGGAGCTCATGGTGGAGCATACTGTTTGATGATAACTTGCTTTGCTGGGGTATTTTTGAACACTGAAGCACAAAATTATCCAAATTTCTGCCCTGGAGGCCTGTCCCGTCTGACATTTTGTATGACTCTTATTTGTGTTTTTTAATTTTGGACTCTCAGCAGTTGGTTTTAAATCCACTGTGTTGTGACTAAGGGCAAGGGAAAGAGAGGTCAAGCTGTCGGTATTTTCGTGAATCCACACTGAAGATGTATTTAGCATTGAACACACCACCCTCTGACAGAGGTGGGACAGGACTCCTGGGTCATATGTAAAGCACACACACGGCACAATCTGTGATCTCCCTCTTAAGCGAGGGCTACAGAGGCATGCAAGAAAAATGCTGCGCACTGGGCTCAAGTGCTGTTGCTGATCCTAATTTCACATTCTTAATTGGTTTCTATGCAGGGGTGGATTTTGAAAATGCTAACATGTTTTTTTTTTTTTTTTTTTTACTGCTTTTGTTCAGCTTACTGTTGGAAGATGTTAAGTGCCTCAACTTTTGAAGCTAAAAATAGAAGCAAGCCGTAGCTATGGGACATGCTTTCTTCTGCATAATGCATTACTATGAGAAGTGTTGTTGGTTAGTGTATCTCCTCCATCCTTTATCGCTTTTGTTAATCAAGATTTCGTTTTTTCGCTTTAGTTGTTTAGAAGAGAAGCCGCTGTTTCACAGATTATCTTTACAATAAAATCAATTTTTTTAATACTGCTATTCAGCCAACTGAAATTGCATTTTTATATCTGATAAAAGATCACATCTTTTGTCAACAACACCAGTGATATATACTGTAGATACAGTTATGTTCAGGTAAATCATTAAAAAATGTTTTTACTTACAGGATATCTTTTGGCAATTCTTATTTTCTTATTGACAAATCCCATAAAATGACAAAAAACAACAATGATTTGATCTTACTAACAAGTAGCCAAAGCCTGATACATCTTTCCATATACCTCTATTGTTGTCCAACAACTATTAAAAACACATTAATGAGCCACATTGTTGCACTGGGTGACATGTTCAGTCATCACAATTAACATTGACATTGTAATTTATTTTGTGTTCATTTCACATAATCCATCCTGCTGCCATAAATAATAAGTAGCCCACCAAACGATTAAAATTGTCTACTTACTTCTGTTTGAATAGCTTGCTAAGAACTACAGTACCCAGCTGTTTTAAACAGTTTCCAAATATATAGTTTTAATTTTTTTTCAAATGGCTCAATACCTGCTTAAAACATTCTTTACATCTTCAGTTGGAATAATAATTTATATTAATCCCTTATCTTCTAAGTTTCAGCAATCGGGTGTCATGTTTTCAACAAAAAACTCTCTAAAAGGTTGTATTAAAGCTGTCAGAACTTCTTTCTAATTCTATCTTAAAAAAGAATATGGAGATTTTTTGACAACCATGCCCTGCTATTTCTAAAGTCACACAGAGACTTCTACTTATTGTCAGTATCACTGGAGAAAATGTACTAAAAAAACACAGCTTATGATGGCAAACTATTTTGCCTGGGGTCCTCTAAGATCAGGACATATTTTTTTAAAATTTTATTTTGTGTTATTGAAAGATCTCACCAACATGAAAATGACTTTAACATTATTCTCTGTTACCCCCTCAGCTTTGGAGAGGAAGATGTCAATGCGACAGAGCAGAGATGAGCTGATCAAGAGAGGAGTGCTGAAAGAGATCTTTGAAAAAGGTGAGCTGGTTTTATGCAGCAAAGTCTGATTTAACCGTGCCGGAAACTGTATCGGTTTTAAGTAGAAAACTGCAAGGGGGTGGACTACATTAAATTAGAGGGTCTTCACTTATTCATCTCCTCATTAATCGGTAGTATCTGAAGTGCACTCTTCCAGATTTGGCATGGGGTATCTAGAGATATAATCTTTCATTATAGAAATTTTGAAGGGGTTTATGAAGTCTTTGATCTTGATTTGATGTGCCTCAGACACCCCATATCCACAGCTAGAGAATATATTTGAGTCTGACAGCAGGGTGCTCCATGCCTCAGGACATCAAAAACAAAGTTGCTGAAGCCGAAAAAGTCCATTGAGTCTTGCCAAGATGTGAACAAATGAGAAAAAATGTGGGCTTTATTCATATTTTATTTTAGAAATTGAGTCTTTTGGACAGTGTTCAAAAATGATAACTGTTTTTGCTATCAAACCTAACACAAATGTCTCACAAAAAGTCACAAATCAAGTACAAGCCACATGTGCTTGGCTTAAAGTACCATGTGCACCTTAACAAAGACGGACAGACATTGTCCAGCTCAGTAAATCCAAATAAACTGAATGGCTACCTCCACTATTTCTGCACAATAACTGTGCCACTCCTTAGAATGTATATTAATGAGGCCCGGTGTGCTCAATTCTTTCCCAGTGACAACCTAGTTTCCATAATCAGAAAAAGGCTTGTGTGCACAGCTCGATAGATCAGCAGTAGTTATTTTTACATTTACTAAATCTGTGAAAGCTGTATTATTTTTTTATCAGCACTGACATCCCTCTGATGTATAGATGTACAACAAAATGTATTCTACTCTGGTATGCTCAAAATAGAAATAATAGACCCATGGGAACAAGTAATAGAAATGTATTAAAAACAAAAGAAATCTCATATTGGCAGAAAAAAAACTGTGTGAACCTTTCATCTGATTGGCTGCTGGATTGTAATCGGCTTTAACTGGATGCCGTCTTCGACTGGCACTCTGTGTGCCTGGATTTAATGTGACACACACCAGCCAAACTCTACCACTAGTCTAGGCTAGAATTATTAAATGGTGCAGAGGCCAACTTCTCTGTGGCTGAATTTAAAGATGCAATCAGATCTTTCCTCATGGAGATGCTTCAAAATGAGGCTCTTTGAAGGTCTATCTGTATGAGAGCTGCTTATGAGAATAAAAAAAAAAATCCCCTCAAAATCCCTTGGAAGACTTTCTGAATGTTTAAAAAGTCTAGACACTAACCTTGTTTGCTAAATCATACAGGGATAAGCATTCTTGTGGTTTTCCGTTTTAAAAGACTGTTCAGTCAAGATGAAATTTGGGAACAAGGGAGAGCTCCCAATATAAATGCATTGTTTGTCGGAATACGTGAGCAGCATTGTGTATTGCGCTGTCAGCCTTAAAATGTGATCATACAAAAACCATCAAATGGCTCTGCGCTGTAAAAGCATTAAAAAGCAAAAGTTCTGTCAAACTGCGTTGCCGACACCGTTCCTTGGTCTGGTTTGTGCTGATAAAAGGCTCCAGGGTGGTTGAACAGTGCCCCCCCCCCATTGTTTCTAAACTCAACTCAGAGTTCATTTTAAACTTTGAACAGTCTTCATGAGACGTGTCTTTGTTGTGCAGCAAAACAAATTTTCGATTGCTTGTCAGGTTTTCACTTCTCTTGTCACTTTTTTGTGCTCAGCGACCGTTGAGTTCCGATCCTCGATGGACGGCGGAGTCTGTACTCAGGAGCCCTCTATCAAGTCATCTATGATCATGTCCACCAAGAAATCTGTCACCTACCCGGGTGACCTTCAGGATACCCCCGCCAAGCCGCCGATGTACCACAAACAGCCTCCTGCTCTCCCTCCAAAGCCTTTCTCTAGGATCCCAAACCATAGCACAGGTCAGTGGTCTTAGTTTATGCTTGGGCACTTGGTTTTTCCCTTCTTCTCTAAACCAACATACAGTAATAGTTGTACCCGTTACCTCAGACCGTCACATATGTGGAATTCTCTCAGTATATACCTATTGTATATTACCTATGTACTTATTTTGACAAATGAGCCATGACTGCTATTGCTTTAAACCCTACCTGCGTTGCCACACATGTGCACAGGATTATAGTAGTCTCATTAAATTCCCCTGTGGTTAGGTCAGCTGGGTTCTCTGTCATTGTCAATCTGTCAGTCAGAGGGAAGTGGCATTACCCTGGCCTAATTCCCACCACTCTGCGCTGACGTCTGAGCCATGTCTGATCGTCCATGAGCTCTGTTTATCTGTGTGCATTAGCAAAGTGTAGTGGATGCGATATAACACAAGTTAACCCAACAGACATGTTCAGTAATGCTTCTTTCTGTCCTGTTACACTTTTCTCTCTAGATTCTTGCCAGCCAATGAAGTTGCCCTGTATGCCCGGGGGAAAGCACTCTCCACCTCTGCCTCCCAAGAAAGTGATGATTTGTGTGCCTCCAGGGGGGCTGGACTCTACATCCCCTTCTCCATCCCCCAATCCCCTCAGCGCTCTCTCCCAAAAGTGTGCCCCTCTCCAGGGCATGACCCTCCATCACGGCACCCTGCTGCCCTCTCAACTTGCAGGCCTATCCAGTCTCCACCAGAGCCACGGTCACCCGCTCCAACTTCAGTATGGCAGCTTGCACACGCCCAGCCGCATCATCGAGGAGCTCAATAAAACCCTGGCACTCTCCATGCAGAGGTTTGAAAGGTTAGTAGCCATCAGTGCTCAGGTCATTAAATCTGATTGTCCTCCAGTGATGGCAGGGAGGGATTATGGATAAGCCTCTATTTTTCTTTCTGTCTGTACATTACACATAATATCTTGGTTGGATTTGGGGATTGAAATGCGTTCATGCTGGCATTTAAAACATTTCACCAATGAAAGTAATAACTTAATACTGATTGGCCCAAATAAAATTAATCTCTTGTTTATTAAAGCTGTTGCCAAAACGGCACTAATCAGAGTAATTACAGAAAAAAAAACAGCATTTAAAATTAGCTTAGAGCGCCCTGTTTATTAGGTTTTATTTTTATGGTGACTTGTTCGCTACTCTCAGATATATAAATATGTTATTGAGGTCGCCTCTTGACATGTAGCACTGGTGTACAGGTCTAAATCAGCACACTGCCTCACAGGGCAGCATGGCCTAATTTTGAAGTAAATGTGTGTATGTGTGGGCACAGGCTCATGGAGTAGGCGTCCCTCCAGCAGTTGGCCTGACATAACATGACCAGCTGCTCTTTACAAGAGCTGCGTTTCTTCGTGTTTGGAGAAAAGGGACAGGGTAGCGGATTGGACATTATGTAACCTCTTACATTAGGATCTCTCTTTTTCACCAAAGCCATTTGGGCAGGGATAAGGAAGTAATGGAACTGACATCTCTCACAATTAGTCTGAAAGCTTGAAAATGGTTACGTAACTGTGGCTCATCATAAGGAGCTCCAAGTAGACTGATTTAATCAATCTTATCCAAACATGTCAGCGGTAGGCAATTGCATGTAAATGATGTGCTCCTGAAAGGAAAGTTTATTTGTGTCACCTTGTTTTGAATTATACAAGTTGTATAATCAGTTACTCTTCTCTCTTGTGTAGTTCAGATGATTGCATGGCATTGCGTAGGACTGCACAGAATTGTGCTCAGTGTGTATTCGGGCTCTCCAGTTTCATTCAGCTGGAGTTATACATCTCCTCTATACTTGGATTAAAATCCCACTAAGCTATCATTAGACTATGTACCAGAAGCCCCTTTATTGTTTTAAATCACTTCCTTTATCTGGATTGAGATGGTTTATTGTTTCAGTAATAGTACAATGATATAGAGCTAGGCTTGAAATATGAGGTTTCCCATGCAAATTGGATTTTTGCCTTCACTGTTGTTGGGGATGGATAGGCTCATCGTCTTACCATGGCCAAATGGTGTTGGCCATAAGCATGACCCTTTACATTCATGTCCAGATTCTGTCCCTTTGACTCCACCAGCTCTGCATTGCACGGTGTTGGTCAGTGTGTTCCCCTGGACAGAAGAGAAGTGCCGTCTGTGATCATTGACTATGAGGATGACAAGGAGAACATGCCCGACGAGTCTGACTATGAAGATCTGCCCAGCATGTATAAGGACGAGGACGATGACGTGGATGACGACGAGGACGACGATGAAGATGACGACTCCATATTTACAAGTGAGTGGCAGCAGTTTTGCTGGGCTTGAAACAATATATATAAATAGTGTGCCTTGGCAGAAGAACTGTCTGTCTATTTTGTCGGTAAGGATAGCTCATGTTTACAGATATGATGACAGTACTGCTAGCTTCACCCAAAGGCTCTCAGAACTCAGATGTAGTTTGACCTTCAAAGCAGGGCCAGAATTAGGTTCACAGAAGTGGATCCAGCATCATGCTGTCATCCATGGAAACACTTTCCACTTGCGACCTCTTGGCAAAACTGCTGAACTGTGCAAAGCTGTTCGTGTCTTTGACACTGTATCCTTGTTTCCACATGGGAGCATGTTGGAGTTTTTAAAGGTTGTGATTGGCCATGTGTGATGGAATTGCTCAATATGCCACATCATGACCCTTAAGGGGCATTGAAAGTGTGAGTTATGCTTTAAACCTGCAAGAAATATGATTTAGAATCTTGTTTTTCCAAATCTATGTACAGGTAAACATTTCATGTATTGTGCAGAAAATCTGAAGTTACTCAAAAAATCCAATAACAGTAAAATCGCCATAGCTTAGATGTTAAGGTTAGAGCAGTATTCCGTATTTGGAAATTTTTCAAACATTTTGCCACTATTTAAATCATCATAACCATGAGAAATATAACATTTAAGTATAAAATGGCGAACAAAAGGCAACATTTACCACCTTTTTATTTACGAATGCAGTTTTGAGTGTCATCTTTAACTTTTATTTTTAATTTTGTAGTCCAAATCCAAGGTGTAATCTATTTGATACAGTTCACAGATACAGTAGAATGAAGAAAAAGTCAAAGATAATTTTGGTAAATGAGGCTCCACATCTATGCCTCATGCCTGCAGCTCCTCTCATGTGTGACTATGGTGTTTGGGTTTAGGTTCCCTGGCTCAGAAAGTGCTGAGGAAAGACTCTCTGGCCATCAAGCTGAGTAACCGTCCATCCAAAAGAGAACTGGAGGAGAAAAACATCCTGCCCATGCAGACAGATGAGGAGAGACTGGAGTCTAGGCAGCAGATAGGCACCAAACTCACAAGGTGAGACATGTCACGCGCATGTATTTTTAAACTCGGAATACATTTACACACATGCACAATTCATGGGCCAAATATTTTCAGCAAACCTGGTTGATGTTGCTGCAGTCGACTTAACAACAGCTGGCCAGAAAGCGGCACTGACTCCTCACAGACAAAACCGAGCATTTTGTCTTACTTTGGGCTGACGTTGGCCCAATATCCTGTCTGATAGAACTGTGACTCAGTCCAAAGCTGATGCAAATGTGAGCCTTTTTTCTACCCAAACACTTTTATATGCTTTATTTTTTTTTCCTGTCTCAACATCCGATAAAGATAAACGCTTTATCTCGTTTAAAATGAAGCTCTGAAAATGGAGCTGACCTAATTTCAGCGATGCATCTCCCCCCCCCTCTTTTTTTTCTTCTCTTGTCTTCTCTCTAACTCTATCTCACTCACTCACTCTCCCTCTCTCCTTTTTCTTCCTCCTGCCTGACTTCCTCCCTCGACTGACTGAATCACCACGGTGATGCATGTGCCAAACTATCTCCACCCGACTCCTCCACACAGCAGCACCACGCAAGCCATTTCATACCAGCAGTTTACACACACACACACACACACACACACTCTACACTGCTGCAGTGCGTACAAAACACAGGAATTTGTATACATATGTTAAGATCATAATTGTGAGTTCTTGTAATTGGACAGATCAAACAACGTTATGTTTTTTCCCCAAGGGATCACAGGCTTCATTTGATTTTACTCTTCTCTTTGAACATGACTCGCCTGTCTGAATGAAGGGGATGTAATGGCGTGTTAAAAGAGGAAAAGACCGTCGAGTGACTGGGTAAAAGCTTGGATAGTATAATAAGATACGAGACGTGGGAAATATGGTTGCAATGGAGGGATGGAGTATTATCTAGAGACATTGGCACACGAGTCATTATTCCCCACTGTGATTGGAACACAGCGCATGTTCCCAGAAGGCCTGCCTGCTTATTGGTTATGTTCCCAAAAAGCTCTGTCACAGTGTCCTTTGCACAGTGTCATCTGATGCACAATTCCTAATTTTATGCTTTTTGCCAACAGCATTGTGTCCTGTAATGTTGTCACTTGCGCCAAGCCAAACAGAATTGATTCTAGGACATTCTGACCTCAACTTACTTCTATTGACCTGATTCACTGGGAAAACCCTGGAGAGCCTTTATCTCAAGGGTAAAAACGGAACGGAAGAGTTTTAGCTTTTACCCTTGAGAAAGTTGATAAACACTGCTGTGTCTTTGGCTTACTGTTTGTGATTCTTTCATGCTTTAATATGTTTGTTTTTTTTATGTTGTATTTTATGTCTTTTAAAGGAACAGTTGGACATTTTGGGAGACTTGCTTTCTTGAGGAAAGGAATAGTTTGACATTCTGGGAGATTTGCTTTCTTGCTGAGTTAGATAAGAACACCAGATGGTTTTTTTATATATATATATATATATATATAAAGCTACAGCCAGGAGAGGGTTAGCTTAGCATAAAGGCTTGAGGAAGGGAGAGACGGCTAATAAAAAAAAATCCACCTACCAGCACCTCTAAAGCTCACAAATAAACATATCACCTTATTAAGTTGTTGTGGTAGGCCTATATTATCAAACCTATTGCCTGTTTACCCATCCAGTAGACACAGACTAAAATAAGCATTCATTTAGAGTCACAATTCTGGCCACCTTGTGGATGCAAGTCCCATATTCAGTCTCCTTTTTAAGCTTTGTTTCTGTTTCCACCAACCACTGAGAAAAAACATCTGCCTCTTTAGCTGTGAAATCTACTATGTCGCTACCTAGTAGCTAACTTTGTCTTGTCTGTTAGCTGCTTGCTGTTGGGCAGGTTTATTAGAGCTTTTTAATTGAAAACGGACTGCTTTTTGCTGCTGCTGAGAACAAGGTTGATGAGAATGACCCAAAACAGTTCAGTTGGTCAAACAATGAACTGAAAGACACTAAACTGCTCCGTAGAGCTGATGGGACCTGCAAAGTTTGGTGATAATTATTTGTGGGTTTGTCATTATGTGTGACTCCTTTCACATTACACGTTATTTGATCCATTGTTGATATAAAAATATTGATTAGTACAGCTTTACACAAATTCTTATTACACAAACGTTTATGAAATGGTTAACTCCTTATATAATTCCATTATACTCTCGTATGTCTCTCGTCTTCGCATTGCAGAGAACGGTCAGAGAGCACTTAGTTGATAATGACCTTAAATAAATAAACCGGGTTGTTATTTGGGAAGGAGCATTCATATGGGTGTTTGTTGACTAGTCTGTGCATGTTTATTTACGGTAGATGGGTTTTTGCTGACATAATGCTGATATAATGCTCTGGCCACACTGAGAGGCTGAGAGCTCTAGTCTGAGATTCAGTGTCTTGACTTTTCCCTCTAGGGGGACAAAAAATAACACGAGATGAGACAAGCTGGTCTGAGAACAGACCTAACCCTGCATACAGTAGCTCACAGGGCTGAAAAGCTCCAGATGGTTGTCATATCTAACAAGATGGAGAAAATCATTGATCCAGTGCCTACAGTTAGGTCTGCTGCCGCAGGGTCCTGACACAGTGCTATTCTAAGATTCCCCAGTTGAAAGCACTTCGAGTGACCTTTCAGAGATTGCCTTTGGGTATCTTAGTCATTTCAGTCACTTACGAATTGAGGAAATTGGAGATAATGTGTGCAAAACACATCCCTTTTGATGTTACAGAAATGGCGTGACAGTGCCTGAATGTCATGTTCCATGTGTCTTTGTGTAAACATGTCTGGTAGATTTATTTTAGCAGTCTTGAGTGTTTACCTTTTAAGCTGGCATGTGACCGTATCATTTGCCTTATTTAGCATCGGATGAGAGCTGAGTCTTCAGGAATATCTTTCTTTTACTGGCCTTCATCCCTGCATTGCACCAATGTATTATCATGCAGTCATTCAATTAGAAGAGAGGGATTGGTGATCATGGCTATCTGATTTTTTGGGAAGTGAATATGTCAAGCTGTCATGATGCAAAAGCTTAATTAAGATGCCAATCTTTAAACTATGCAACAAAAAAAATAAATAAATAAAATAACCTTGTTGCTTATAAATAAGTGGTACTCAAAGTGAGGAAGCATTGAGTTCATGTATATTTAATTCAGGTTGGGTCTAACACATTGCATGTTACTCTAAAACCCAGATTTGTGAGTTGTAAAAGTACTCATGCTGTGAGTGAAAATGTCAATAAGATAACCTTGCTAGGAGTTCCTGTGAAAGCAGTGAAGTGAATACTGAGCATCATTTAGAGAAGAAAAGGCTACAAAGCTATTGAGCAGCTTTTCTGAACTATGTGTCGTTATGAAAAACCTGTGAAATGTCTGTCCAGTTTTTCTTTTTAACAATGACAGCAATTGGATGATTACGTGTAAAGTAGGTGGATATGCATGAGGAACTTAAGCTTCCCCCCCCATACTGATTCAGTATTTCCTTGCTGACCCTGGTGCCTGTGATTTTGTGCTGACCATGGATCCATGTTTCTCAACAGGCGCTTGAGTCAGAGACCCACAGCAGAGGAACTGGAACAGAGGAACATCCTCAAACGTGAGTGTCTTTAACATTGTCTCAAAGCTGCTATAGTCAATTTACAAGTCGGAACAGTTTGACAAAACTGCCAAAATGCCTCGTCTAACCGTAAATTAAAGCATGACTCCATATTTGCAGCAACCTTTTGTGCATGCAGGCTTCATATAGTGCAGCCTAGTGATTTGAGAGACCTAGTTATGTGAAAGCTAGTGGCATACATCTCTCCCTTTTATTCCTCTTCGGTCTGCCTTTTCATCCGAGGCAGGCAGGCACCAGGGCTCCCCGAGGAGTCATGTCCAAGGAGACTGGTTTCTTAGCTCAAACACATGCAGTATCAGAGTAAAGCAGTTCTGTTGCCTGGGACTCTGTGGCTCTCACATCAAAGACTGATTTACCAGCAGTTCCCGCTCTTCTGGAGTCTCCTGCATGATTGGCAGAGTGCAGGAGGAGAATACAAAGTTGAAGAATTCATGAGTGACAAGTCATGTCCTCCCCATTGTTCGCACACGTACAGTAGCAAGGTTAAACAAACAGGGCTTTATGTTCAGGAGAGATTCCAAAACTGTGAGTAGTATTATAGATGCAGTATGTGTTCAGCACAAGCACAAATGCAGTTTGACTGCAGAAGCCTTTGCAAACAGGAGCAGTATCCCAGTGTGCTTCTTGTTTACTCTTGTCTTTCCTTTTAACTTGCTCCTGTGAGCCTTTTTGTCTCTGTAATTGACTTTGAATATATATTAGAACACATGGGGGAATTTAGGGGAGATGTAAGAACATCATGTGCATTTTTACTTGTGAAATTCTTAAATAGGTCAATCACTTGATCATAAACATGGACATAACAAAAAAAAGCCCTGGGACAACTTGAAGGGAACAAAGCAATCATTCTCCCCTGATACCCATTCCTAATGGTATTAAACAGCCAATGATGGAAACTATTTTAAACTTTAAGAAACGTATCCAGTTTAGTTTGAATGTAATGAGCCATATTATGCAAATGGTGTTTGTTCCCTTTTCAGTAATTTCTAAACGTTTCATATGTTTGCATGTGCCTGTACTCACAGTATAACACTCTCATTCTCTGCAGCTCGCAATGAGCAAGAGGAAATGGAGGAGAAGAGGGAGATAAAACGAAGGCTAACACGAAAGGTGAGTCCGAAAATAGCGCCAAAGGTGCAAACCCACACTTGTTCTCTAAGCATTCGGAGGGGGTAAATTGTTTGCCAGGATAAACAAACACTGTGACAGTGACTCATCTGTAGTGAGAAGTAAGAGTCTTGTCGGGCCTGTTATTGTAGTTCTCAGATCTCCCCTAGGAGACACCGATCTCCTCTTTGCCCTTGGCCCTTTAGCATGTTGGCTGCCAAATCCTTCGACGCCATAGGGAGGTGTTGAGCATGTTCCCATCACTTTCAATTAGATTATAGCACTTTCTGTGCACCTGCAGACATGCTGCTCAAAACAAAAACCTTGCAGCTGTTTAGGAGGAATTTACTGTATGCATCATACCTTACTGTTTGTTTGGTAATTTCACAACCAAAAGGCTTATCTGTGTAACACACCAACTATGCATTTATAGATATTTATGTAATGTTTTTTTATACAGATTCTCTTAGGATATATTTATAAGCCCATTTTAAGATTGTTGTTATAATGAGCGAAGGTTGTTTCTTAATTAGTTCATGGGTTTTTATCATGTCATTTGTTTTCATGCAGATCATGAGAGGTATCTGAGAATGTGGCACAATAAAATTGAGCTGTGCAAATGAGGTGCAAAGCTGAAGGTGCTTAAAGTGATAAACTAGTCTTTTCCTTGTAATTTTAGTAAAGAACTCTTATTCTAAAGAAGGTCTGCAGGAACTGAAATATGAATGTGATGCACTGGTTCAATAAATGTCCTAAATGCCTGAGCAGTGTGACTCCTTTCTGAAGCACCTGAATAAGAAATACCGGATGTGCAGGTCTTTTTTTTTTTTTTGTCTAATCTTTCTATATACACTTGGAATATATGCAAATCTCTCTATTTTTCTTTTGTTGTTCCAGCTGAGCCAGAGGCCCACTGTAGAGGAGCTGAGACAGGCCAAAATTCTCATCCGATTCAGTGACTACGTGGAGGTGTCAGATGCCCAGGACTATGACAGGCGGGCAGATAAACCCTGGACCCGGCTCACAGCAGCTGATAAGGCCAGTATCACTCATCTTATAGTTAAATTGAGATAATCATTTAAAAATCGTAAGATCCCTGCTTTTAAATTTCTTCAAATACCATCATGCTCCCCTCAACCTCCCTGTGTGCGTCATATGATGCAACCTATACGCAGAAGTAATGGTATGACAACGTGTGCCTTCCCTCTTGTTATGGCAAGTTCCACCTCAGCTGCTTGGTTCCCTTTTCAGGAGTAAACATCCTGGAGCAGTCCTGCTGCTCAATGCCCAGCAGTCCATGTTTCTGACTTTTAATGAGTACTTGATTTTTCATGGAGCAGTGATGCAGCCTTCTTTGCTTTGATGATGCACAACTCTGAGCACGCCAGGTCACACCTGAGGACCACTCATGCGAAAATCACGGGGATTCAGAGTTTTGATTATGCAACATCTCCCCTTACGTAAGAGAATAATCGGACAAGCAGTGCCTCTGGACCCCTCAGCCGCAGCACTGCTCTGCTGACATTTTTTTTTTTTCCTGCTTCTACCATCTAGCACAAATTTGAATATTGTTTGCTCTCCTGTCGCAGAAGCATCCTCCCCAAGGCAGAAGACATCCCATTGAGTCATGCTGACTAGCAAAAGCAATGACTTCACCTGGCTGGGTTGCTGTCACACATAACATTTTAGAGGGGATGTATGGTTATTAAAAAAGTCACAGAATGCCATTTTATTTCCTGGAACTTTGACTCATCCTTAGATTTAAAATCTCTGAGAAATCATTCTGCCTTTCGGGGGAGACGCTCAGTCCTCCACTGCTCCAGTGGTGTAATTTAAGAAGCCATGATTTGCTGGGCATTTTCCCAAATGTGAATGTGTAGAACTACATGAATGTGAAACAGCTTTAGTTTGTGCTCCAAAACCCTCCTGGAAAAAAATATGTTTTTATAACCTCATGATGGCACTGTGGTTTCACTGTTGCCATGAATAAAAACAGGCACTGATGAGAATGTTTGTTTACATTAGCTTACTGTGACAGTGACATGATGACGCAGCGCTTCGCTGTCGGGGTTTAGTGCAGAGCAGCATTTACCTTGGATATTGGAAGGTTTTGATGACAGCAGCTCTGGAATCAAAGACACTGATGATGACGACATGAGCCCTAAATGGGACAGGAGTCAAGAGAAGTAGGACTGATGAGGAAACCATCATACCTCGACTGCCTCAACCTGGACACTTTTCCTGGCCAAATTTCCAACTGGGGATGCCAGAAGGTCTCCCAAGAAACATACTTTCCTGGAAAACCGTGGCTGCTGTGGCCATGACTAGAGGAAAGGAAAGAGGTGCCACAACTTCCAAAAGCTGATGGATGCTTTTATAGAGTTTTTTTTTTTTCCAGAAACAGAACCTCTAGTTGAGGAGATTCCACATCTGTTGATCCATCCAACTGAAAAACAGCGGGGCAGTGATTAGTGATTACTGTGCTGACTAATCTGGGCTTGGTTGGTGTCAGTCAGTCAGTAGATAGTACAGTTAAACATGAAATACAAGTGGTTGTGCTGAAATATATTATTTAAATATTAATATTAACATATTAATTATATGGCTAATCTGCGTTATGTAAATGCTAGGTTGCTAAAGACCCGAGGTATGAAGGAATGTTTGAAAAAACACCCATGCATTTAAGGGTTAAAGAAGAAAATTACACCACAGTGTCCCCTATTGAAACATCCAGAGCACTGCTTGCTTTATTTCCAGTATTTTCTTTGATTTGTAGTCCTTTTTCACATTGAACATGTGTATATTATCTTGAGCTTTTGCTCCCAAGGACTGACAGCGTGCATCACCTTACATATACTGTGCAGCTTTGATGCCCCTAAAAATAAAGCTGTATTGGTTGAAACTGAACATGTTATATCTATGTGTTTTCTGTGTGTTTTAATCAATGTAAATCTGCGGCATCACCACTTCATTATCGTTAAAAACACAAGCTGACTACCCAAATAGACCAGCAACAGATTGCATATGATTGTTCATGCTCTTGGATGTCTCCATTGGAGAAAATTGAGATGTGAGAAGAGACTTCAGCAGAATCATTCATGGCCTCAAGATAAGCCTAAATGATGCATGAAGCATGCTAAAAGGAGGAAGAGTCAGGGCTTAACGGCTGCAGTTTGTGTACTAAGCCTCTGCAGCTTTTCTCAAATTTCCATCTTGTTTGTCCTCTGCAGGCAGCTATACGGAAGGAACTCAACGATTTCAAGAGCAATGAGATGGAAGTGCACGAGTCAAGTCGCCATTTAACCAGGTAATGTACAGAACCAATGCATTTGCATGTGACTATGCAGGCGTTTAGTATCAGCTCATGTACAGCTGGAGCTGTTCGTGCTGGAGGATTTTGGCTGTACAGTGCAGAGCAGTTCCAGCTGAGGTGATGAAATGTGATGAAATGTTTGAAACAATCCTTTTTTATGTTCATCTTCTTAGGTTTCACAGACCATAGTAGACCACCACTCACTGTCTCGAGCAGTGCCGAACCGGCGCTCTCCTCCACTGAGAACCTTAAGTGCTGGACAGTAAAATGGTGCCCGTTTCTACAATAAGGCCATGTCTTCTGAAATGCCTTTTCAAGACCCACACAACTGAGTCGGTACTACGCTCCAAGATGCAGGCACACCACTACTCCATCCACTGTAGTAGCACATAATGACTCCAGTTGATTCACATCGCCCCTCTATGGAATTTGCTCGACTGTCTCTTCAACCTCTCTGCTGAGCTCTCAGGCAGGCGCTCAGTTCTGCGGTGATTGGACAGCGGGAGAGTTTTTTTGTTTGCAATTGGTTGACACTTTCAACATCTAACTGAGGGCAACTGTACCTTGGATCATCAAAAACACCCAGTGGACTTGTCTCAGTGGACATGTTTCCATCCCTCTTCTTTATTATGCTGTCACTCCGAACTCCTCTAGCCCTTACGGACGCTGGGTTGACTGTTCTGAGCTCACTGTATCAGCAGGATATCCATCTTAACGCCGCCTGCCAGGACTTTGGAAAATGGCTTAGAAAGACACACAGGAGAGGAGGGAGGGGATCCAACATTAGAATCATGTGCAATATTTTTTTTTCTTCTGCTTTTCCTAGGCTATAGCACCCCCTAGAGTCCCCTTTGTGTCATTACTATGTAGTCTTGACTTTTTTCTTCTTCCCTCATACGTGCAATTCACACTGTACCGACAATGTTGACATCTAATTGCTAACTGTGAATTTGAGAGTTTGGGCAAATGCCTGCACTCTCTCCAAATGTAAATTTTGTTTATACTGAAGGAAAGTTACATTTAAAGAAGAATCATGCTTGACCACGTTTCATTCTTGTCACAATCTTAGAAATTTAATGTAAAAACAGCAGCTGGCAGATATACTCTGGTTCCAGTGCGTTGCAACAGTTATCTGTTTTATATATATTTTTTGTTTTTGATAGAGGCACTTGGATCATAAATTATTTTACGTGTTTTTACATGTCCCAGCTCAAGAGCTGACTCACCAGGTTGTTATCTCTTGACATTTTTATTTTATTTTGCAGCACTGTGTTTACTGCTCTTTGCTTATAATGTGCATTGTATTATACACTTTACTTTTATACTCATAAGCTTTTGACCAAGCAATATCTGTTGTTTGTTGAAAAAAAGGTTAAACTACAGGTGTACTCCACACCATTTCTTTTTTTTTTTACAGCGCTTATACACTACATCTCACTTCAGGGTTTGAATTTTTCTTTTATATTTTACTTGTGAAAGGCTTTATTCAGGAGGACCTTTTCTGCATTTTTCTCTGCTGAGCCACCAAAAACATCTCTAACAGCTTACTAATGCATTCGGACAAGATTTGATTTGAGTCTCAAGGCTAATAATTGAACACGATGATGCATTCTCAGTTTTGAAACATGAGACTAGTGAATTCACTGAATCAGGATTTTTACATTTTTATTGCTAAAATTCTTTGCACTGTTAAGAGTTTGGTCACTGTTTTAAGGTCAGGGCCCAAGTGTGTAAAAATATTGTTGGATTTCTGATCTGTGACCATTTTGTTTCTTCACTTTAACGGTCTTGTTACCTTATCACAGATCCTACACCAGTATTCCAATGCTCACAAGCTTTATGTACACAGAATATTTTTATTATTTTTTACTGTATTACTTTTAAAGTTGCAATATGAAATTCTTGTTGGTCAGATGAAGAAAAGTAGTAGAGGTGAAAGGCTGTTGGCCGCCTACTATAATGCATCTGTCTGCAAAGGAAAATGTGTTCTCCCTTATTTTCAAGGTCTCGATCAGTGATGGATAGATGACCCAATAAAACCTGGGAACTGAGGACACAGAAAATTGTTTTGCACTTTATGGTTTTTATGTGAAATAATAGGGGTTTTATTAGAGTTTGGAGCAGTTTTTCCTCGGAATCAATACACAGGTCATGTCACATTGCTCCTTTTTTAAAAATCTAAATTTAATTGGGTCATCTAATCTCAGAGATTTTGAAATATGAGGGGTTTTTTTGTCTTAGAACCAGCTTCTGTATGATTCCAGCATCATGCCATTATTTGAAATTTCCCATCCATAGGTTCAGTACAATAGAGCATAATAGGAATGAATTTATACAAATAAGCTCCAGTTCTCATTTCAGCTCTAAGAAACAAACCTGAGCCACTGGGCTGAGCATGAGGTTTTTCCATTTTGCTGGAATCAAGGAACATGAATTCAGCAATAATCTGTTTCCTTTTACATGTTGGCGGAGCAACTGAACGAATTTGAAAGTGTTCCTTTTTTCCATTTTTGAAATACAGAATACCATGTAAAGGATACACCATGCCAATTAAATTCCATTTCTGAATGCATTTGCATTGTTTGAATTATCATTTTTGAGGTCATCGCTGTTCATGTCATGCAATTCTGAGAGATACATTTACTGATACAGACACATTTATTTATTTAGACTATTGTGATATTTATGACTATAGCTTCTTTTGTCAGTGCTAAGTTAAGCTTTTACGTTTTGTCAGGTATTTGCAATCAGGCTTGCTTTACATTTTTTTGCCTTGTACATTCAGTACTTTATTCCCCATTTTACTTATATTATCCTGCCAGGCCTGTATATTACTCTTGTATTATACTGGTCTTTATAGCAAATTTGTGTTACATATTTTAAAGTAGTGGAAACGCATTCAGGCTCAGAGCGTGAGTGAGAGAAGTCCTTATGAATGCAATGATATTGTGGTACACACACTGTAAAACACAGCTGTCCCATTTTCAACTGAGGGACGTCTGACGCTGACTGCAAATAAGTAACACATTAAAAATCTGCTTAGCCATTTAGATGTCAAAAACACATGGTTAAAGGTAACCAGATGAGCAGAATGTTGTTTAATGTAACATGAGGACATCTTCCCATCTTAAAGAATCAATCAATAGTCAGGTGTATTTTTTGCTCACTTCCACTGGAAGTACCTTAGGAAGACATCTTTAAATCCTTTTAACTATGGTAGATTTTCATCAGCTTTGTTAAGAATCCCCATGAATCACTCTCAAAAGACCACTTTCCACAATGTGAGGTGTAAAGACTGGAATGGTTCTAGATATTTTCTGCAGACCTTCCACTAATTCAAACATCACCTTGGCATCATGATGAATGTATGCTGCATTCACATACAAATACTAAGGCTGATCTGGGTTTGACATTGGAACATAAGACTTGCATGAAACAGTTCATATGCTTTAAACGGGTGGACAAAAGCCTATAAGTACCTCGAATTACAGTTCTTAAGTGAATGAGTGAGTGCATTCCACCACTGGCAGTCACACAAGTCAATGTGCAAATGCTCTGCACTTAATTTAAATGATTATAAGAAACTCCACATGCAGTTTGATAATAAAACTGGATTTGCATGCAGCTTTTGGCTCAAAGAAAAAGGGTTGACCTGAGAAAAAACCACCGGGCTTGTTCTTCCTCGGGGTCGCTGCGTCCTCAACAGGATAAAAAAAAAAAAAAAGTTTAGGTCAAGCCTTGTATTATGGTTTTGCTCCACTAGATGGCGAGAACTACAACAGAATAAAGAGCCCGTAGACCGAGCCGGGCTGTATAGCCTTATGAAATGGCGTCCTGATGAGATGGTGCTGAAGTTATTTGCCTAGTCACCTCTAGTCTAACAATAAATAGACTTCACGACGAGGCGTCATTTTGGTAACTTTATTAAAGAGAAACAACTCCACTGTGGGGAGCCATAATAAATGACTCGTGTTTTCAACGACACTCAACAGTTGCCGGGTTTTTTAAGTTGTGGCTCTGCGCGCGCGCGCGTGTGTGTGTGTGTGTGTGTGTGCAGTAACTTCACTACACTGAGTGACACGGTGGTTTCCTTCGCTGTGCGCGCACACGTCGCCTGAAGAAGATAACAGCGCGGCAGATACACGACGTACTCCCGAGGTTGAACACCAAACATTTTATACGAGCTATGTTTACGCCTCTCATCTGTTCACCGCCTCACTCGACTGAAACCGAAGAACTGATACCTGGGAAATGTATTCACGACACAAATCCTCCCCCTTACGCCGGCGGCCGCGTGACGCTCGCCGGCGCAATACACTTCCCACAATCCACCGCGTTGTTGTTAGCGACCCCATCTTGTGTCCTCATGAATATATAGCAGTCGGTATTTGCGTAGGAGGTCGGCCGACGTTCATTTCATATTCCAGCGCTGTATTTCGGTCTAAATGGGACGCACAGTCACGTCTCCACCCGATCTGTCCCCGCGCGCCCAGCCTCCCCTTTTCCAGCGAATTGAATCGGTAAAATGTTTTTTTTGAGCAGCGGAGGAGACTCCGACAGGGAAAGAAAGGCAAGAAGTGGATGACTACCAGTGGAATAAGTCAGCAACACCGCCCAGTCGGCGGACATTTACCACGGCGGGCACGCGTTTGAAGGCTTTTAAATGTAGAGGCTGTAGGTGTAACGAAGTGCGCACCGTTATTTATTTAGAGTGGGGGGCTTTTCAGTGGCACAGATGGAAAGTGTGCATGCCGTCGCTGAGGATGGCGCGTCGGATGGAGGCGCGACCAAGTTAATGAAGAAGCCCAGCGGACTGTCCGTCGCCCGGGGAACTCCGGCGGATGATGGCGGTGGACATTTGGCACCCTCCCGCGTAGAGGCAAAGAACGGGAATAGCCTCTCTCATTCCGCCTCTACCGTGGGATCTAGTGCGTCAAACCGAACTGTGGCGTCTAATGGCCGGGCTTCATCCAGCAACTCCAGCTCCCTCCTGTTGAGACGGAGGCGCTTGAAGAGGAACCTCTCCGCCGCAGCTGCAGCCAGCGCCACCGCCACCTCAGCTGTCACCGCCGCCTGCGGCGCCAAGATGAACTCGGCCCTGTCCTCTGCGTCGTTACACACCCGGAGTCTGGATAGGAAGACTCTGCTGAAACACCGACAGAACATGCAGCTGCAGCCCGCGGATCGCGAGTGGGTTAGAGCAGATCTCCACCGGGGCTCCATACATGTCCACGACAGACTGACGCCCTCATATCCCAGACCGGTTCTTTGCACTATGGACACCACGGCCGGCGAGGTGGCGCTCCGTCTGAGTAAACTCTGCAGTAAGTCGAGCTCCGTGATGCGCATTTTTTGTAAAGATAACCCCAAGACTGACCAAAACGGCAACTGCAATGTGAAGTATGAATATAATGATAACCCGTGCAAGGTGAATGAAGACGCGGGGATGAAATGTAACCATCTGACTCCCCTGGAATCCACGGAATTGAGGGGCCATCCGAGTGACAGGTTGAGACTGCTGCTCATGGAGGATGCAGATGAGAGGCAAAAGCAACAGGACGTTGATGGAAAACTTTTCACCCCAGAATCAGAGTCACAAGACAACATAGCCTGCTCGCTGTCAGATTTAAATTCCAACTCTAACATGGATACCCCCAACGACGACGACTCGGAGCACAGGAATGGCGTGGACAGCTATGGATTAAATTCTGGCTCAGACGTGGAGAGCAGTGCTTTTGATGACCTGAGCTCCGGGGCCCGGCTCAGTGAGCACAGGGACTCCCTCAGCGACGACATGGTCCTGGGCACAGAGGCGTCCATCCTCAGCCCCTCGTTCGATAGCGCCACAGAGGGCCATGACATGTATGGCAGCTCCTCGGACGAGCTGGAGCTGGACTGCCCTGCGTCTAACGCCAGCATGGACCCCATCTCCCAACACCACACCAATGGGATGAGTGCTGTAACTGCCAGCTACAAGCAGTGCAACATAGAACATTTAAACAACATGACAAACAATATGGGGCCAGAGAGCAGACTCAACCCACACAGTCTGGGCAGCTTGCCACCTAGCAGTAGTGCCGGCTCATTGTCGAGAGCCTGTTCTACAGGTAATACACCTGACATCCAAGATCCGGACTGTGGCCAGAGTGCTGTGAAATCAGGGCTGACAGCAGATCACAATGGAGATCCCTGTGATTCCAGCCCCATGCTGTATGTTCAGCTGCATGGTGAGGCTGTCAGGAGACTTAGCCCAGATGAGAGGCCTCTGCAGATCCAGAATGACTTTCTCTTCAAGCTTGGATTTAAGGACCCATGGAGAGTTCAAGAGGAAGGGCTTAACACTGAAATTGGCTCCTTGTTACGTTTCTATGCAGGTAAGTTATATGATGCATTCAGATATGACCATGTTTCCCTCATGATCAGGTTTCTGCTTGTTCTGGGACTTGTCGGGGCCTTCTTTTTTGACACACTTCATAGTTTGGACTGCAGATACTTACTGTTGCGGTGTTTGTAACAGGTTGTGAACCTGTGTCACTAAATGAGGCAGGTGCATTCATGCAGGTGTACATGGTGACATTGTTCTAATAGAACAAAGCAGCAATTTAGTTCCTTTTTTGCTGAGGCAGGAGAATGGTGGATATTTCCTCATTTGAACACGGACCAAGGTCTGGGTGTACACAGTTAGTATCATGAGCTCAGAGTTTAATGTTTTGAATTCTTGCAGGGCCGATAGGAACAGGCCCCACGTGTTGCTGATTTTATTGTCACGCTCTGTTAACGCTGTCAGGCAAGGTGAGAGCCGCACAAGACCTTTGCTGATAACTGCGGCAGGAATTTGAAGGGTTATTATTAAAAGTCCAGCCCAAGCGTGCGTCCAAGTGATGGTTTACCATGTTCAGGTTTCAGCTGTGCGGCGGCATGAATGGGTCACAGTGAGGTCACGGTCCAAAGGCTGCTGATTTGCCAGCTCTACCTTGTCATAGACACTTGCTTTTCAAATTTTCATTTTTATTTTGTGTTTTGTTTGTTTCTTCCGTCCTGGACTGTTTTTGTTGGACTGTAGCAGCACACTGTGCTCCCATGGACACGCATGACATTGCCACAAAGCCATCACCACAACTTATGGTGCTCAGACATGGGGCCCTTTCCGGCTTTTGCCCCATTATCATCCTAATGAAAAGGCTGAATGCCTTTGTGGTTGGATGGAGAGTAGGGGTGGGAGCGGTATGGCTGGGAGGACCATAAACCCTCTCTGTGGACCCAGTGAATTCTAGTCATTGAGATGCTGCACAGTGCCTGTCCTATTGGCATCCAGTGCGGCTACTGTCACACTAACTAACTGCCTGCCAAGCTGAGTTAACATGCTCTTCCAAAGCTCAGTAAGCCCTTTTCTTCACCACACCACTGCCTCCACTGCTGCTGTTGCTGTTGCCGGCAAGGAAAGTTGAAAGGGGGTGGGGGTGTCTGTTGAGGACCGTTGAGGATAAATTGTTTGTTGGGTCTGAAGTATGGACAAGAGAGGCACTAACACTGTAGCTTCCTGTCCGGAGAGGCTGCTGAACTAGAGGTCACTCAATTCAATAACAAAGCTGAAAATGGCCACATGTGCTCCCGTTCATGTTCACAGACACATGTGACCTCTTATGCTCTTGAATCCGGGCTTGTTGGAGGTAGAATGATTTCATTTAGATAGCATCATATGGCAGGCTGCATGAGCATGCACGCTGGGGCTCATGTGGATGGATGTGCATTTAGGGGAAAAAACAAACAAATCCTGCACGAGCCTGTGCAGTCAGCTGAGCTCAACCAGCCGCCGCAAAAAGGCGTGCAAAAGTAGCTCTGATGCCTCTCTGAGGGTGACGCCTCCACATCCCATGTGAGACAGCTTAACTGTGGTCACCTGAGCTCTCTTTCCAGCCCCCCCCCAACTTACAGCCAATAACACCACTCAACACCCAGGCTGCAGTCTGCACAAAAGGCCTAATTGTCATTCAGCCACATAGAGAAGGACACTGAAGAGCACTTCCTTTCACGCACACAGATGCATTCACTGTAAAGATAAAGCAGCGCTGATGCTCTGGTGACATGTCTGGCTTGGCCTTCTGCCGCTTTCCTTACGCGATGGAGGCATGTGAGGAATGTACTCTGGCTCTTCTAGAATGTCAGGCACGTCTGCTGAGGAGGAAGTGGAGTGAGGGGGTTGGGAGGGGGGTACGAGGGAATGCCGCGCTGACACATGTTGAGCTGACTTTGAATGGTTGTCCTGCCCAGATAGTGGAGATCGGGCCAGTCTCAGCTGACTTGCTGGCTGACTCTCAGGCGCAGCTGCCACAACTGTAGAGTCAGTCACACTAAGGGCCTTTTTGTCTGCATGCCTGTGCATGCAGGGCGGCCTTTGATACAGGAAGTCCAGTATCTAAACTCTCTTTTTTTATTCAGTTGCTAAGAGCGCTGTGCAGTTTTAATGCTTAATAGATATTAAGTATATTAGCAGCCAGTAAACTGTAATCAGAGCGACAGATGAGGTGCTCAGCACTCATTGATTAGGGAAGCAGGAGAATGATGGGAAGGAGGCAGTTAAGTCGAGGAGTTGCCGTGGTCCATCTTGCCAGATCATTTTGGACAATGCAGAGGCCAGTTTGACTTTGAAGGGGTTCAGGTCATGCTTTGAGTGCACAGATTCGGCAGTGTCCAGATGAGAGGACTCACTTTGCTCTGCTAGACACACAAACACACACATACACATGTACAGAAGGGCGCCTAGATCAAAGGGCCGCTGTCCTCTTTGGCAGGCTGACGAGTGATCCTTTCAGAGCTACCCACACAGGAGCCTCTTGTAATGCCGAGCCAGCTTTATTAGAGTTTGAGTACAAGGGAAAAGAGGGGAAAAAAACAACATACACAGACTCATATAATCAATATATGCACATTTAGTTGCTGAGATGCCCGAAAATGGCATAGCTCTAAATAAAAGTACACTTCCTCAAGAGAGTCGGGTTTAACAGATTTTTCTAACTGCGCACTTGATCCATGATTTAATTGCCCATTCAGGTAAAAGTATTGGGTTCAGGTCAGTGTCGCTCAGTAACAAGGCTTCTGCTCTGAGGACAGGAGATCCTCTGCCCAGCAAGTAATGAAGCTGCCCCCTGCTTGGATGGCTCTGGTCCCTTATCCAGAAGTAGTAGTGTGAGTGTGTGTGTGTCTGTGTCTGTGTCGTGTGTGTGTGTGTGTGTGTGTGTGTGTGTGTGTGTGTGTGTAGACTTGCAAGAAAAGGAAATGGCATACTGAACCCTAACACACACTGGCACAGGGTTTCCCTAGAGGCAGAGGCCCAGAGTTCTTAACCAAACCAAAGTAGCACACTAAATTATTTAGAATCATTAGGCTGCTCCGCTTTGCAAACACCCATGCACTTCGGCATACCCACTGTGTTTTAGGGAGCTTTCTACTTTCCCTATTAAAGTTGAGATGTTTGCTTTTTAAAAGCAGTCTCTTGTAAATCTAAAGTGGTGTTAAGATTTGGCCTGCTTTATGAGCGGAATTAATGACCACTGGCATATACTGGCCTAGAAACTATCAAGGTATTAATTCCGCCAGGTTTATGGCTCAGGCTCCTGTGGAACAAAGTCAGGGTCGATAACAGTTTCAACATGCTGCACCCAATTTTCAGGTAATATCCCCATGTTGTTTTCAGTATCTGCCAGCAAGTTGAACTTGGCAGGAAGAATTGTTCATGCAGAACTAATAAAAGCGGAGATATCTAATTGAATGTTGCACATAATGGCTCTGCTTTTACACAACAAAAGTGTCAAATGTACCTGCTTAAAGGTTTTTATAGCTTTACACAGTTATGCAAAAAAAAAAGAAGTTATAATTTCACAAATGTTGTGATCACGATTAGTAATGGAATTATTTCTCAAAATAACACTATAGTGCACCCTTTTTATTGCATGTTTTTAATATAAAGTTTTTTTCTGAAATAATTCTCAAAACAAATGATCTCATGCTCATTGCCTTGCTGATATTGAGGTGCCTATTTACAAAATTTATATAATAACATATTATTTTATTGCTTGGGGGCTTAGATACAGCTCTAAGGCAAAATCTTGTGCAGATACTGCATTTTTGTCATCACCCGGTAAACTCTACAGCATCTTTAAATGACAGATTATCATCTTTTTAAGAAATTGGTGTGTCGATATGTGATTTGGAAGTAACCAAATGTGTATTATTCTTACTTTTTCACTTCTTTTTTTTGTGTGTTTTTCTTTACATTGTCTCTTGTTTGCTCACAAGAGCTACCTGCTTCTCTGACTTAATTTTTGGTCCCATTTAGCTGACCTGCTTAATAGACTAACCCGAGATATCAGTGGAACACAATATCAGTATTGTCAAACGACATCATAGAAATATAAAATCACAATATACATATGTCTTTGATAAACTGGTACTTACTCAAATAAAAGTTTGAATCAACGTAAATCAATAAATAAAAGCACTTAAAACATCTCAATAGACGCACCAGTAATGGAAGCAGTTCGACTCCTGCTGGTATGATGTCTATATTCCATTGTAGGCACAAGATGTTAACATTTTACGAAGATAGTGAATGTTCAATTACTCTCAAAGCTTAGAGGAATCTCGGTTCAGGACAGTGCCTTTCCGTTCTAACCTCGGGCCTTCTCTGAGGAGGGAGCGGCTGGTGACGTGATGACTTAAAGGACTCTGCAGGGTTTAAAGGCTTAATGAAGCTCCCAGCTTTCTCCAGCAGGCAGTGGCAGCTATTAAGCAGAGAACCACTCACTCCGTCTTGTCTGTGCCACGTCGCTCTCTTCGTACAGTCAAGCACGCCAGATTGCTCCCACACTCACACTTGCATCTCTACGAAAACATTTTCAAAGGCAGAAGGAGAACAGTCTGCGCAGATTTTGTCATCGTTATTTTTATTTTAGTTTTTATGATTGGCCTCCGGTTATCTTGAGAACAATATCAGAATCCCTCTCAGTGGTTTTAGTTTGAATGGATTTTGCTATTCAAATGATGCTTTACCAGACACCGGGGATTTATGAATCACACTACTACTGACTAAGTGTCAGGTTCACTTAAATGTATAAAACGTGGCTTTGATTACCAAAGCTCTAGCATCTCCATGTATGCAAACACTCCTGGGAGGACTTTGCAGAAGTAAGGCACTAGGCTGCCTCATCCTTTCTCACATCCATGTCCTGGCCTGACAGCTAATGGTCTTCTAAATGGCCTATTGCTGAGTCATTATGTAATTGTGTAATCAGATTTCACACGTTCCAGAGCTCAAATCCAATACGCATGTGTTGGTGTGCGCTGAGGTTTTTGCGTTCACTGGTGTATTCGTGCGCCCAGGATTATATATAAAAAAAAAAGGCGAGCAATCAAAGAATAGCTTTATGTATTTCATGTCTCTTCACGTGCGAGCCACACGTGTAGCAGTGATCTTAAATGAAATGTGTCCATACAGCCTCGGCGGAGAGCTGAGTGTGCGTATCTCCGAGGATTCACACTTGTGTGTCTACTGAGACAGACACGGAGAGGATGGTGGTGTCAGCTTGTAGCAGTTAAAACCAGGGGAACTGTTTTCTGTCTAATATAGATTGCCTTCTAGGCTGACATCCTCCCACCCTCCTCTCCTCTCGCGCTGAATCTCCCTCCCTCACTCAATTTCTCTCATGATCGATCCCCCTCCCTCTCCTCTCGCTATCGTTCCTCACATCTCCTCCTCCCTCACGCCATCTGACAGTTTCCATTTATCTTCCCATATCTCTTTATCTCTCCCCATCTTATTGCTTTTCACTCCGAGAATTACTGGTCACCCTCATAATTGTCTTTAAGAAATATTAATAAAAGGCTCAGGTAAGTATTTTTTATAGGTCTAGCGTGCTTAAAACCCACTCTTTCTCTCTGTCTTCTCTGTGTGTGCTTTGGTGTACAGTTGTGTTTAGTCCGTGCCCCCTGTGGAAATAAGTAAAAAAGAAACAGAGGAGTACGTTATTGAAATTCTCATTGCTCTGTGGTAAGCAGCTAAATCTAGGCTGAACAATGTCACGCTGATATGTCAGTCCTGTCTGCCTGCTGGCACATTCTGAGATAGGGAATTGGGGAAGGGGGCAGGGAAGGGCAGCAGCTTTTCCTGCCTTATGGGAGCAGCCAGACCCCTCGGCTGTCTTTCAAACCGTCCTTGCCGAATGCTCCCTAGAAACCTCGGAGGGTTGTGGAGTTAGGTGGTGTTCGCGAGCAAAGGCAGGGAAAAGGTTCCCCCACTTCAGTGGGGTCATGGAGTAAGGCTGACTGTCCCCGAGCGGAGCACCAGCCCCTGCCCTGACCGCATGCATGAGGGGGGGATTAGAGTTGGGCCAGCAGGGGCTCACAGTCTGCAGCTTTGATCAGCAGCAGCACAGCCTAATACCAGGCAACATCTGCAACTCTCAGCATTAAAGAGGCCCAAAAATTCCGATTAGGGAACACAAGGCCTGCTTGCCTGCTAGTGTACAGGACAGAACTGTGTCAATTCCTGGATGGGAGGTTTTTAAATACCACCGCTCCAGTGGTGCTCACACTGATTTGTTTTACAAAGCCTGAGTCTCTAGAGAGCTTATTTTGCATTGTGTTTAAAATACCAATTTCTTAGCATTTCATTTTCTTTACCGTGCATTTAGTAATTACAAAAGGTTATAATCAGTTTTTGCATTAATTGGATATTTTGTTTTTACAGAGGCACCTTCCTGCACTGCAGAAACAGGCTGTGTTGACGGGGTGTCCGGCCAATAGTATTGCATGAATGGAATTCAGAGCAATACCAATCTGTCCCTGAATCTTTGTTTGTGTCATCTGGACACAGCTAGATAAGTTGTGTTTGGGTGGAGCTGAGCTTGTTTCTATGGATTCTCGATATGAAGTGACCTAGTTTAAAGTTCATCTCTCTCAAAAAAAAAATGCTGAAGCACAACAATGATACTTCCTCATTGGCAAGTGTGTCTTTTTTTAAAGGAGAGGCTTTGATAGCAAACGGAGGGACACAAGTGACACAATCAATGTACATGAGATACTTTGTACAGTCATATACAGCCTAACACTGTCGTTAATGCAGGAGTACCACACTTTGATCGGGGAGGTGTATCCACAGCACATCATTCTTGATGCTCTAATTCCACAGTTTTTACTACCTTTTCAGCATTATTGAGTCTCCGGTTTAATGGGTACACCTGTGCAGTCTGATGCAGTACGGCAGACCGGAAATAAATCTTTGTGTAACTTTGTGTAACTTTGTGTAACAAACGTTTGAGTGGTGGTGCTGTATTGGCAACTTCGGAAGAAGTATTCAGATCATGTACTTATTGAAGGTAGAAAAGCAGTGTTTTACTATACTGTCTTGATTCACTCTCACTATACTATACTCCAATAATGTGGTTTTTGGGCCACAGCAGGAATTCTGCAAATAAGCTCTAATAACCCTGTGTATGCTACCTGCCCAGCACCAAACAGCAGACAGACAACATAAGCAACTAGCTGGTGAACTTTGTGGAGCATTTAGCAGCTAAAGAGCCAGATATTTCCCTCTAGGAGTTGTAGGAAAGCGAAACAGCGGGAGAAGGAGAGCGAATATTGGACTTGCATTCATCAGGTGTCCAGAAACATGACTCCAAACAAATGCTAAGGTTTCTCCATATCTCTGTATCTGGAGATGTAAATAGAATAACTGTTTGCTAACAAGTCAGCCATGTCAACCCTAAAGGTTAATATGTCAGTGTTGTGCAGCGTGCTTTCATTGAGTCACAAATAATCAGTGACTGAAGGATTAAACTAAGTATCAAACATAAAAATACAGAAGAACATGTGTTAATATTTAAGCAGCTTCTATTGTTGCTGCTCAAATTGCAGCTAATTTTAACTGCACTGTTGTTGGTTTGCTTGGAAAATTCTAATCTTTACTAGTAAGTAATAGGTGTCAGATAAATATAGTGAAGCTAAAAGTACAATATTTCTCTATAATATGTCATGGAAAAATGAAAATACTACATACTGTCCATAAGTGCAGTATTTAAGTAAATGTACATTCCAGCACTGTGTATGGGAATGTATTATACAGAGAGGCCTATTCCCCAAAACTGAACATGTTATATACAGTTTAAGCTTCGTCAACATCTGACTTATTATAGGGTTATTATCTTGGATCGTGTTACATTACACAGGTGTACCTAATAAATTGTTACGTCAGCAAGACGGAGGCCCGAGGAGAGATATCACTGCATGTCCATGTGCCATTCTCAATCATTAACACGGCAATTTGCTTGTCTCTCGCTGTGCAGTTTGATAATCACCCAGGCCCTGGGGGAAAAAAACTGTGGAGCTGTCACCTGCTGCACCAGGAAGTTACCTCTCACTTTCTCTCCCCGTGTCCTTCACCTTTGCATTTTATTCTGTTTTCTCTTTGCACGTGCTTATCCTCTGCTGACCGGTCTTAACCTTTCTGTAGTTCCTGTTTCATTTATGGCGTCTTTCTTCTAAATACAGTTTATTCCGGCTACCACCCAGTTCTTTTCTATCTCTCAGTGCTTCCCAGTCCCTCTGGTCAAAGACTTCCCCTCTTTAGTTCTTTTTCTCTCTCTCTCTCTCTCTCTCTCTCTCTCTCTCTCTCTCTCTCTCTCTCTCTCTCTCTCACTGCCCTCCACACACCCCCTCAGCACCACCCCCCAGCCTCTCTCGCTCGCTCGCTCTCAGTGCCACTGTGTTCACATGGCCCCTGCATGTGACATGAAGCTGAGCCAAAACACCCCGGATGCCCGCTTCAGCCCTCCACTGTTCCAGACCTTGTTAAATTTTAAACAAAACAAAAGAAAAGGAAAGGAGGGAGGGAGGGGGAGAAGAAGGAGAAGAAAGAGAAAAGTGAGCACGTGGGGCCGGGGGAATGTGCAACAACATCACAATCTCATTCATTCACTTGTCCTGTCCCTGTGCATCATCAGGAGAGCAGCCCTTTAATTCTTGCACTCTCTCTGCCTTCACTCTTCTTGTGTAAAAAAAAGCCTTCCTCTCTCTCTGCTCCTGAACTGGACTGATTGTAGCTTTAACCACAGATCTGGGGTCTGATTACTTTGTGGCCTGTCCTTCTGTCGGTTTAAAGAACGACTGACTCTGTAGCTGCTGTCTTCCTGGACAACTTCCTTCTCAATTACCCCAAGGCAAATGCTACCCATCAGATGCATTTTTAATACATACAATACATCATCTGTCACTGGAATAGGAGAATAGCTGAACTAGAAAGAATAACAGTCACTGTTGACCTTTTTATTATTGCTTTTGGTCTTCCCCTTGTATGAATGTCCTTATTACTCTCCTTCTTTTCCACTATCAAAGGAATGCCACAACATCACATCAGCTTTTAATATAAAGTATCCCAGAACAACTCGGATGCCTGCAACATCCCAGTGGCTCACTGCCAGCTTTAGCTAAGCTAAGAGAGTCCTTCATAGCTTCTGATAATGAATGGCATTAGAGGTTAAGTACAAACAATAACAACAATGTGCTTATCTGCTTGTCAGCGGTCTATCCTCGGGGAAAAACTTGGAAAATGAAAGTGGTCTGACTGCCTTTTATTGGTGGATTAGCGGCTAATAACTCCAATCAGCGATACAAATTGTGTCATTGTCACCATTCACTGCTCACATAAAGACAGTTTCCTGGCATCATGCATAATGCATTATGATGGATGAGACGCTGAAATCAGCTGGGCCAAATTTGTTGGCGAACTGCAACCAACAGCAAGACAGAGTTGTTTTGTGTTGTTTACACCGATTAAGCCACTTTCAATTGAGCTGATTCAACTCATTGCATATTTCTCTCGCAGTTAATTGTTAAAAAAAAGTGTGTCAGCTTTGCCGAATTTGTGGTATCAAATGGTGTAAATTCTCTACTTTCAGATCCTTGTTTATGAGCAAAACAAGTTCAGACAGGAGCCTCAAGCAGCCTGCAGTTTTTCAGTCGGCACAGCAAAATATTCATCCCCACCAATCTCACACACACACACACACACACACACACACACACACACACACACACACACTCATCATGATATTATAGTACAGTACACTGCTCTGGTATTCACCCTGTCTCTTGCTCACTCCACTGCTATTCTAGTACTGCGTCTATGAAAATGTTGCTGCCGCCTACTTAAATCTGCTTTTCTCCGCTCAGGAATCTGTCTACTCGTTGATTGGTAGCACATGCTCAGTGCACACACAGTACATAAAATCACATCTGTTCACCGGGAAGAACAAACGTTGCCATGCCATCATCAGACTGTTTTTTCGTTTATAACACATGAATATATACATGCATGGTAGGCTATGTGTTACTGTGCCAATAATGCCGGGGATGTACGTTGTTGGGAATTAATGTGTAATAAAAGCAGATGAGCAGTTTTGTTCCATACACACACGCACGGATAATGTGTGTAACTTTGTCAGAGGCACGTAACATCACATTCATCACAGCCTTCATTGTAACATGAAGAATGAGGAGACAGGGTTTTAATGGTTTCTAATGCGCCTGTAATTGTAACTTTTACTCATCATCTCGACAATTTTAGCTTTTCTGACACAATATGAATACCTTCAGAACTGATGCATGAATTCTCTCTGGGTTTTCAGTGTCAGTGGTGGTCTTTAGAGCTGTATAATACACACTTAACACACTTCATAAATGTGGAAGTGGGTTATTTTTACTATGCTAAATGTCGGCAAATGTCATAGTATCACATCTCAAACAGTGCTCCCGACACAAGCCATCCACCTGATTATTTTTGGCAGTTTTGCTGTTTTGTGACCTTTTTAAATTTTCTTCCTCTAATGGACATCCATGCTGGCCTTCACGCTGTGGGATGGTGGAGTTGTTCCGAAGTCTCAAAGTGTCAAAAATAAGATTAAACTCTTTAATTAGCAGTGACAGAGACCAACTGAAATTAAACATTAGTATTATTGGAGAGCCTTGCTGAAATACAGTAACACAGATTGTACTTCAGTGAATAATCTTTACTTTACAGTCGGATAAACATCATGGTTGATTTTGGTGACATTATTAAGGTTTTGGGACTCTCTCCACTGTGCTCATGACCCATTTTGCTTCAGTGGTCTGTCAGATGTCCTAATAATATTTATGATGCTGGTATTGAGAAGGAGACACTCCGGGAACCACTTATGTTTATGGGCAATATTGACCACGACTATGGTCTTGTTAAAAAGGTCCATGACAATGACGCGGAAAGAAAACCGTGAGGGATTGAGAGTGGTGAGTTCTGAATGTAAAATATCCCCGCTTCTTTTCTGTCAGCGACAGGCATTATTAATGCAGTGGTACAAATGAACAGGGAAACCCAGGGCGACAAACAGGCGGGAGTCCCTGGAAGCTAATTAATCACTGACATACATATAAACACAGTCACACGGTCACACACACACACACACACACACACACATATAAACTCACGTACGTGCATGCCTATGCATGCATACTCCACCACATTCAGCTCTAACCTTTTTGCGTGACATCAAACCTTCACTGACTTACCAATTAGTGTTCTCATCTCGCCTCTTTAGCCTCGGTATCAGAGGGAGGTGTTGTCAGCCCTCTCCTTTATCGCTACTCTCCCTTCATCCCCGGCTCTCACATTTCACCCTCCCCTGATGCACTTCCCAGGGGGGTTGAATGCTAGGTGGGTAAGCCTAAACCTCTATGTCTAGGAGGGGGTTATTGTACTGGTGCTTAAGACGACAATACCCCACTCCCATCTCTTTCTCGCTTTCTTTAAGCCCCCCATACAGTGTAAGGCGCTGCACTTTTATCAAGGCTGTATAGAGTGGTGCAGAGACAGGCTGCTGCTGTATACAGGCCATTAGCAACTGCTGAGTGACAGAATGCGGAGGCTGAAGTGACACAGTGATGCTGCTGATGAGCAACCGGTGTCCTGAATTATGAGCTAACATGTGTGTTTGAGAAACTTTTCACACGATTTGTGTAAATCTTGAAGAATATGTGCAGCGTTATAATCATCCTTTTCCAATCTCGCCAGTCGGATGGCTTTATCAGTATCATCTTGAGTCTGTAATCGGCTAATTTGGTCTATAACATGACATAAAATGGTGAAAAACGCCAATCGCTGTGTCCCAGATCCTAGGTGACATCTCATATTTGCAGTACATATTACAGAATTCAATTTACAATGATATAAAAAAAAGGGGAGCGGAACCGGCAAAAGGTTGCTATTTCTCCACCAATTTTACAAACCAAGGTTAGCTTACTTGTCACAAGAAGTAGTAGTGCTTGTGAAAGCGGTTGTAGAGGGTCTTCTGTGGTTCTCGAGAGAGGTTGATAAAATATCCCTTGTGATGTCATCGGGTTTATGTTGGCTTTGGCTTTGAGGTTACAATTTAATAAAATAAACCCTGCATTATAGCACACAGCCTGAAGGGTATACCACCCTGCATTTCACTGCACACGTGACAGATAAAACCTTTGAATCTTCACAGACTGGGACCATGGAGTTAGATATAGGAATTTACCAGGCAGGGGAAGTCTAATGCTATCAAGTTGCATTATGGATAGTGTAGGATACAGCAAATTCATCCATGGGAGGAAATAAAAGTGAGACTATGTCAGCCTATCCTTTTCTTGCAAGTGCCCTAACTGTATGGGAGTACAATACAAATATACTGGAGTAAGCCTTAAACAAATACCTTAAACACTGAGTGACATTGTTCAATCCGTACTCCATACAGTGGAGCTCGTAGTGGGGATGTATGTCTCAGTTCATGCCTGGTTTAAAAGCTCCGCCAGCCAGAAAATCATCCACAATGTTGTCATACACTGTTTGTTGGCTTCTGGGATTTGCTTTAATTGCATCTTCACTACACGCTGTGGCTTGCCTTTGTGTCATTGTGCATGCATTGCCCGTGATGAAGCCTGATTATGTGTCCTCATGTGTTAGTGAGAGAGCTGTAGGACTGACGGCGAGTGCTGCATCATTCATGAGTGTGTGCCACCCTGTGCCTGGACTGCAGTGACCCGTAGCTGTCAACAGCGTATCCTTGAGCGCGATGGCACAGGCTGTGCTTAGGACACACTGCAGGGACCGCTGGCATGTGGAGGGCTGTGGGTGGGGCCAGAGGATGGGGTGTGCCAGTCTGGGGGCTGGAGAGGAAGCTGTGAACGCAGAGGAGAATAGGACTGTAATGTTAACGTACTACATTATCTGTCTCTTTTTGGAAGTTCTCTTTTCGCTTCTCTTCCTCTTTGGGGAGAGCAGAGGGAATTATCAACTACGGAGCAGTAACCCTGAGCCGCTGTGTGCTACCTAAGCACACTTGAGCAGGATGGACCCAGTACTGACATATTTCAAAAGAAGGCTGGGGCTCTGTAAGGGTGTGAAGAAAGAGAGGTCAGGTCACGAGTAAGCTGGGCTAGAAATGGTGATTCCCTGCCAGGACGGACACATAAAGCCACTCAGACTTTAAATCTGAATGGAAGAAAGTAGGGAGAAAAGAGTTAGAAAGTGTGGATGGCAGCTGAAGATACTGAAGCCTGACATTATATACGTTAGGGAATGAGACGATAAGTTGGAAAAATGAGAAATTTCAGTTAAGCTCAGACCTTCCTTGCCCTCTGAAACATTAAAATATGCACACACACAGTTAAAACCTTTCCGGTCATAACCTGTGTGTGTGTGTGTGTGTGTGTGTGTGTGTGTGTGTGTGTGTGTGTGTGTGTGTGTGTGTGTGTGTGTGTGTGTGTGTGTGTGTGTGTGTGTGTGTGTGTGTGTGTGTGTGTGTGTGTGTGTGTGTGAGAGCAAGCAAGCAAGCAAGCAAGACAGAGACATTACATAACCACATAACCCTGGCTCTCCTGCCAGTTTACTATCACACAACAGTAACTCAGTTCACACGTGTGCGGGCTTGCTTTATTTTGTGTGTGAAAGTGCATTTGTTTCTCACGCATTCACGACCTGCTGGTAATTCATTATTTCCCAACATGGAGTAGTCATCCTCTTCCACACTGATGGGCGCGTTTTCTCATGCAGTTTAACTCAATCTACATGAAACAGAATTACGTAAACACTTGGGAGGGTTTGACGGAGAATAGATCTGACCTTTTGCTGGCAAGATATTACGCTCTCGCTGGAAGTGAGGGAGACATGAAAGTCTTTTCTGAGTTGCAAACCCTTAAAAAGGAGAAAAAAAAGATAAGCGTTATCGCCGTTTCTAAATTAACCTGGCACTGTGATGGAAGGTATATTGTCAGGAAGCTTACTTGTTTCCTCATCCTCAGTAAATAGACCTGGCAGCTTATTTTGTAACATCTCTGCTGATGAAGAAATGCTTTTGCGTTTCTGCAACTATAGGACTTTTTGTCTGGCTTTGCTCTTTAAAGTATAATTTCCATCATTTTTATCAGTTATGACATTATAATCACACTTAAGTTCTTTTCTGAGATTTGGCAATGAGGAGACATCACTCGAGAGAAGAGACACAGTCAGTCTGATAAGCATCCAAGTCGTAATCCTTTCAGTTCAGTTCTGGTTGACTGTGGTTACTGGTGGTAATACTAAAAAATTTAAAAAATGCAAGGCCTCCTCTTCTCTTCTGAAGTTTGTCGGGTATGTGCATGAGTTGTTTCATGTGAATCATGCCATCTGAATCCAGAGCTGGAATGGCAGACTCAGGTTTACTTGGTGTTCATTTTACTTAATTATCTATTGTAATCATTCATTATAATCCACAGAATGCATTCTTGATTGACTTTTGACCTGCTGTACTTGCTGTAGTTGTGAACTCGCAGATTACATACATTATCATAACTGATAAAAATGATGGGACAGGACCAAGACCAAGGTTGTAATAAACTGTAATTATCCTTTGTTTCATTAGTATTATCCTAGTATTTTTTCATTCATAATTGTATACAAATTGTGTTTGTCAGCAACAGACGATAGTTTCTCTGTGACTGTATTTTGTGAGCTTAATACTGCAATTCACAGCTGACTGAGATTAGCCCCCTTTGCCTTTCAGCACTTTCCTCTTGTGAGTCTTCGCCTGAGGTGACAGGATATGCGAGTAGCCAATTGCTTTTCTGTCTGTTTATCTATCTATCCAGTATTCTTTTACTTTCTCCATCTTTTCCATCTCTGCTTGGCCTCGTCTTGTTTTCTTTTTCCTTTCCATCCAATGCGCCTGTCTTTATGTCCATCCCCCTCTCTCTTGCCATTCTACACCAGCATAGCTGCCAGTATCCATGCTTGTACCGCAACACACGTCTACAGACCCTCGTTATTTTTTTTCCTGTACTTTTATTTATGTACTATATACTATATACACGCTCCCCCACAAACATACTAAATAATTCATTTGGGAGCTCTGCGCACTTTCACAGCCTCACAATCGTACTCATATTTAAACCCATGTATTTAATTAATTTGTATGCACCCACGAACACACACACACACACAGACACTTTTGTCCACTACGGTGACTACATTTGCATTTGCTCACACACAAACAAAGGGCGTGAAAACAATCCTCATGGCCCTTGTGTGTGTGTGTGTGTGTGTGTGTGTGTGTGTGCTCTGAGCTAGCTGATCACTGGGCTCGTGTTTTCCAATGTAAGGTTTCATAACACACACTCATTACATAACAGCAGCAGGAGTGGAGCTGGGAAGAGGGGGAGAGAGGAGAGGGAGCACACATCTATGTACGTCAGCATCCAACCCTTCCACTGACAGAGGGAATCACTGGGGAAAATCGTTCTTTTTTCACGCATTGATGCCACACCTGCGATTCCAAGCATCCACAATGCAATTCTCCTCTCTGTCCGCTGCATCTGGGTCTATTTTTAGTGGATATTGATTGAATTACATGATGAAGTATGTCCACAGTGCAGCGGGTGGTGTGAAGGACGGTGCAGCTGATGAAAAATGCTGTTATTTCTTTCACTTAGGGGCACATAAGTAATTTGTTTAAAAATTCATAGCTGCACAACGTGATTTATTAACCTCTTATGGGGCCTCTCTCATTGTAGTTCCTCATTCCAGCTGTCAGCCGCATTGACTTATGATCGCATATTTACACATCGTTTGCATCTGTTTCTGCTTCTGCCTATAAACACAGATTTGCATCGAGCTTACGTGACCTGATCTGTGAAGATATGAAGTGCAGTGGGTGTCTTCTAGTGTGCATGAAGATAATGTTAGAAATTAAAAATGTAGAAGAGCAACTGAGTGTGCAAGTGGGTCAAGGAAAAAAAAAAAAAAGATAATTCAGCATTACAGAGCACTCTACAAATCCTCCCTCAGGTCACCCTCCTGCCGTAATGAAACGCCATACTGCCCCTACAGGTGGTGGATGGTAATGCACTGACCTGATAACTGGAGTTGTACAATGCCTTTAATAGCAGAAGGCTGTTTAGCTCCCTTCTCCCCAGGGGCAAAGGGTAATAATGGTTTGATGGGGAAGATATTGCAGGCTGTGACCTCATTTGGATTCAGGATGTGTTTCACCGGACTGAGAGAGGAGGTTTTGTACGTGAGCGTGTGTGTTTCTATCTGATCGTGTCCTTCCTGGTGACATGCGTAAGAGACATGGGCTATCAGAATTTGAGGCCATCCATCAAACTATTAATTATCCACTTCACTCTCTCTCCAGGGATGGAGGGGTGTCTCATGGTCATCTGGGACACATATTTGCCCTGAGCCCCATGTCTCACTGGCCCTGCTCCCTAATGCTACATCACCAGCTGAGAGCAGTTCTCACTAGGGTGGGAGAAATGTCACTTCGACTGAGCTGTTTAAGCTGAAGGATGTTCAGTGAACAGTAGACAGGAGCACAAAGCAGTGTCACTCAGGTTTTCCTAAAGGGACTGGAAGCACTTTCCATTCCCTTGAGAACAAAAAAATAAATTGCACACACACAGCCAGCCGGTCACCACATCCTGAATTATTGGTTGATATTGTTTTAGTATGTGCCAGATAATTAATATTCTGTACTGTAACCCTTTTTAATTACCACACGTTCAGTTTGGCTTAAAGGTCAAGTGTGTAACATTTAGGAGAATCTATTGGCAGAAATGGAATATAATATGCATAGGTATGCTTTCATTGGTGTAAAATCGTCTGAAAATAAGAATCGTTGCGTGTTTGTTAGCTTAGAATGAGCCGTTTTTATCTACAGAGGGAGTGGGTACCCTTCCATAGTGTCCGCCATGTTGAACCACCACGTTTCTACTGTAGCCCAGAATGGACAAACCAAACACTGACTCCAGATATGGCCTTTCATTTTTGGAGTTTTGCTGCCTCAGTAGGTCCCTTAAAATTTAAATTTTGAGGCGATGATGCTGCTGGAGTAAAAGTGAGGGAATCACTAAAGTTATTATAAATCATCCTGAGGGGCACATGAATGTCTGCACCAACAGATGTTCATTTTACTCTAAACCACAAATGGTAATCTCATTGTGGCGCTACAGGGAAAGTCAGTAAGATTCATCCTTTGGGGATCATAAATGTACAAGATCTCATGGCACTCCATGCAATAGCTGTTGAGTTATTCAGTGTGGACCAAAGTGGTGAACCAAATGACCTGAAACAAAATAAAGCTGTCCAAGTACTCTCTGGCCTGTTCTTGTGTGAAGTTTTGACTTCTGAACATTTTGTTTGACTCTATGCCTTCCTGACAGTCAAAATATTTAAAGCACTCAATAAAATACTGCACCTTTGCTTTTTAAAAAGTGAAGACAACATGGCAAACCTTGCATATTTATGCTGAACATGCTTCAATGTAAGAACACACAGACATATGTAGGCATGTGCAAATGCTGCGTCACACAGCGATAATGCATGAACGTCTCACTTATTTCCCATGCAAATGCATACCTCATCTTATCACTTTTACACAAAGGACAGCTTGACACATTTCACACATCAACACCTCCTCAGTCCCAGCGGGGGGAGGCAGGCTATTCTATGTCTATGGACCCCTTTG
This sequence comes from Dicentrarchus labrax, assembly GCF_905237075.1. Classification (NCBI taxonomy): domain Eukaryota; kingdom Metazoa; phylum Chordata; class Actinopteri; family Moronidae; genus Dicentrarchus; species Dicentrarchus labrax. Next base: position 15,449,572 of record NW_026136701.1, read on the forward strand.
TGTGAGAAAATCTGGGAACTTTTAAAGAGGATGTTTGTAGGATTAAGAAGCTGCTAATGAAGGATCCCTCATGTCAGACAACTGTGACACTGGTTCGAACAGCCTTCCATGAAAATCTCCTGCACATTCACCACCCAACATGTACATAGTTGTGAAAGATGCGGAGCACTTAGGCGAGCACATCAAGCAGCCTATCACCCGCAATGGCCTTTGCCACCTTCCAGCGAGGTTGGTCGACTGCTGCCTGAGCAGACAGTTGGCTTAACACGGCCTGTCGCTTTGGATCTGAGTAATCACCTCAAGTCGTTCGCAGAGAATGAGAGGGAAAGACGGAAGAGAGATGGAGAAAGAGAAATAAAGAGGGTGGAGCCATTTGAGAAAATATGGAAAGCACATCCTTCGCTTCCCTTGCATGCAAACACACACATTCAAGTAGATGCATTTTGATATTGTGTATGCATGTGTGTGTGTTTTGTAACAGAAGGACAGTGCAGCTATTTGTGTCGCAGAGGAACAGCTGGCACTGTTCCGTCTTACATCTATTTCTATATTCCGTCTCCACCAAATTTCCCTCAACTCTGGTTTGCTCTTATAAGTTAAGTTAATATCTCTATCTGTCTTCTATCAAATTTTTATAGATGCTTCCTTAGAGTTGGATCTTAAATGAGATGCTTCAGTTGAGATAAAAAAAATTTAAAAAGCAGAAAAAAGATGCCAGAGATACAGGAGCCCAGTGTAGGCTTAGAAGCATTTATATTATAAGTCCTAGAGTCTTGCCATCCGGTACATTACATCTGTCACTGCCTATAGAATATGCAAGTGTGTCTACGCATGCTTGTGCTTCACTGTGACTCATGTGGGTCATCGATGCCCTTCGGTACGGCATGCCCAGTCCTGTAGTGGAGGTGTGCTGATGTCGGGTTGCATTTAGCACGGCAAAATGATTAACCAGGGATGTGTCCTTGTTATTACTGAGAAGAGCCAGAAGAAAGAAGTGTTGATCTGTTAAATGGGAGATGGATGGAGAGTGGTCAGCCTTGGGTACTGATAACTAACAATGATGGATAACAGGGGCAGCACACTGCACTCTGTTTGTAGCAGCTGTTACACATCCGCATGCACATCCACATTTTGGTTCTGGTGTGTTTTGCTGGCTTCAAGTCCTTAATTGAACTTATAATTATTAAAGTATTTCTGATAATACGCAGTTCCAGTTCCCCATTACTACGGGGATGTGCAACCATTTCATAAATATTGTCAAAGCAGTACCCAAAAATAGTTTCTAAGATAGATCACTTTGAAAGTTTTCTTCTCAATGCAAATGATCACAGTTTATCAGTAAGAAGCAAGGCTCATGGTTGCTTGCAACGCTTGCTCTGAGGTTATTAGGTAGTATTTTAAATACACACAAGCATACCACACAAGGTCATAAAAGGCTTCTGAGAGGTGGAATCCACATCTAGTGGATTTTCCTGCAGTCGGACATGCTACGCTCAAGAGCATCTTATTAGTACCACTATCTGGAACAAACTAGTCTTTCAAATATTAACTGAAATTGGGACACTTGTTCTAACTCAGATTTAGTTGTTGGTTTTATCTCGCTTCTTCTGCTTCTTTTTCTTACATTTGATTCACTAATTGTGCCTTTAAGTTTTTACAGGAATAGTTTTCACCTTTGAAAGTCAGATTAGTAATGTGAGGCACTGTACCAGCGTGTGTGTGTGTGTGTGTGTGTGTGTGTGTGTGTGTGTGTGTGTGTGTGTGTGTGTGTGTGTGTGTGTGTGTTTGGACAGTAGGGGTGCGTGGGTTTTGGAGGGGAAACACTCTTTTCCTGAGCTTGGGGAAAAGGAAGGAAGCCATCTCCAGTAACAAACACACACATACACACACTGTAGTACTCCTGCTCCCACATACAGTAGGTCTAGGAATAGACTATGGCTTCTGCAGATGAACACACCCACCTTGCAGGGTCTGTCTGTTATTTTTAAATTCTTAGATTATGGGATGACCACCATGACTAACATCATCGCTGCTCAAAATATTTCTAGTGTAGGTGGCCTGTGGTTCATACGTTTGGAATATAGCAACTGTCTATAATTTCCTTCCCCTCCTGGAGGGGTTACTAAGAGACCATGCTTTTCTCTGGTCCACCCCTGTAAACAGGATGCTCACGTGGGAGTCCCACCCGTCTCCCTGCTTCCTCCACGGTGCCTTCCCATGGCCAGACTGAAACGCTCGCCTCCATCCGAGTCGTCCCACGTCCATGTGAGATGGCTGTAAACGTCACACAGGGGAAGGCTTTCAAACATCTCTTATGACAAAAGCATCCTACTTAAGCTGTCTGTATTGTTATCCCTCTGCAAAGTCTCTGTTTTTGGTCCATCAACATTTGGTGGGGGTGAGGGGTACAATTAGATGGATGCACATATGGAGATGGTTAATCATTGTCACTGTGTCACTCTGTGTTTGTGTGTGTGTGTGTGTGTGTGTGTGTGTGTGTGTGTGTGTGTGTGTGTGTGTGTGTGGATGTGTGTGTGTGTGGATGTCAGCGAGGGGAAGAGCAGGAGGAGGAGTAGGGTGCGTGTGTTTGTGCATATGCTTGTGTGGGAGAGAGCACATTCCAACAAAAGGCCTAAAAATAGTAGGAATATGCCCATGTGACATATTGAGGCTAAAAGCTTGTGAATAATTTGTCTAATGCAACACATACCCCCCTTCTAAGCTCAGTCATTAAAATATGCGCCTGCTGGTTACCTCTGCCAGCCGGCGAAGTTGGAAGGGGGTATCACTTGGATTTGGATGAAATTTGGTGGACAGTAGCTCTTTGCCTAAATAATACTCGATTTTGGTGGGAATCTGGATGTTAAGATTCAGGTGTACCTGTTATGCTGCGTTCATTTTAAAGTTTAGATCACATACAATAATACAGTTTATATATCAAGAAAACACGTATAGGCTTTCTCTTTCAAAGGAAACTTAAATAGCAACATGAGCAGTATAATACTATTACGTTTATTTGTTAAGTTTTTTTTAGCTACATGCTGATAAATATTTCCCTTTAAAAATCATATCTTCAGTTGGCTTCCTTATCTCATCTTCCTTATCTTTCCTTCCCCATGTTTCCTCTTTAAGGAAACTTCAGTCCCCAGTTTAACTCACTTATCTGAACCACTTATTTGGAAGTGAAAATGAAAGTGGACAGCTGTTATGTTTGCCCATTGCTTTGTAAAACTAATTGTGTGTACAACAACGTGTACTGTTTCAAATTTATACCACAAATTGCCCCAGCAAAATATAATGGGCAGTTCACCGTCCAAATAAGTGAATGAGATTATACGATTTAGATTTGGTTAAACTGTATAAAATGTGTCTAATCTAATCTTAGTTTTAAAGCCTTGTCTTGCCAAGTTAGCTATAACATCAGTCATGTTGGTTCATGAAATGTTACAGTTCTCAATAGGAAACTATGAAGACCCAGGACAGGTTGTTAAAAAACAAACTTTTCTTTAAGCCTCCACTCTACTATAATTATAATATTATAATATTATAAAAGATTATGGCCAAGTGTTTAAAAAAGACATAAAGGAAAACGTACCTTTTTACTCTCCTCTCCAAAACTTAGCCAACTTTCTTCTTCGTCTTCTTCATGTCTTTCGGGTCTGGTCCCACAGGGCTGGTCCATCCCTCAGGTCGGGTCCCCCTAGTGGCCTGGCGCATTTTGGTTTTGTGGAGCGAATTTTTTCTTTGCCATTTGTTTTGTGGGTTTGTAAGTTTTTGCTCCTGCTTCATTTCTGTGATTGCAGCATTTTTCTGTTGCATTTGTTTTTATGTGTTTGTGTGTTTTTGGTTTTACATCATTCCCGTGTTTGCAACGTTTTGCCATTTGCGGCACTTTTGCCTGTTTGTGGCGCGTTTGCCCTTGTCGGGCCACCGTAGTTTGATGAGTGGATCAGAACAAATAAAGACAGTTTGGAGGTTTTGGGTGCAGTGAAAGTAAGACAAAAGAAAACATCCAGTGATTTTTACTTACTTAAAAAAAACTTTAAAAAGTGTGATTTTTACAGAGATTATGTTTTGTATCATTTTAACATCTCAAACAAAACCTACATACCACTTCAAAAAGCACTGAACAACATGTTTATGGCTCTTTAAATGTTACTGTCCGTTTTGTTATTTTCTCCTTGAAGTTGTAATTTGGAGATGCTATAATCTTTATTTCATGTCTTTCTTTGGGGATTTGGTACAAATGAAAACGTAAAGTGTGTCAACTGAACTGTTTTTGTGAAGCACAAAGATATTTCTGTCCCAGTTTAGAGAAGGATAGGGACAGTAAGAATTTGTACTTCATGTAATCACAATAGCTAAGGATGTCTGTGAGGCATTATGAATAAAAAGTGCAAATCTAACTATTATTTTATTCAGATATTTGAGAACATTTTCTAATTATGTAATGCCAAATGAAACTACTGTATATCCTCTAAGCAGAGCATAAGAACAAATAATTCATAATATTACAGATGTCTTTCATATCCTGATAGCTCATTAAAACACACGTATTCATATTTATCTGTAACGTTGATTGCAGCAAGGCAGACTGCCAGAGCACAGAGAAAAATGATGAAAAAGAAGTGTGCTTTTATGCTATTTAAATTGCCATATACAGTATATTATAGATAGCTTCACAGTTTTATGCACAGTGTGAACTGCAATTGCTATTGTGGGGCCGTATTTAAGTTGGCATTGCCTTGAGGCAGGTTTATAAATAGTCCTTCACTTAAAGGAGTAAGACGCATATCTATTCCCCCAGAACCACCTACTTGTGTTAACGCGGTTTTAACACAAATGGATGCTACTTCTCATTGTTCATTTGCAAAATTTTGAGTGTAATTTCTGGGGTTTTCCATTCCATATGGAATAGTATTATTTTATGCATGCTGTTGGGAAGCTCTGACGTGTGTCTAATGTGTTACTTTATAATCCACTGCTTTGCTTTCTCACTTTTTCTCAGAAAATTAAATTAGTAAGACGGCTACATACTTGCACAACGTACAGTTGATCACACACTCATGCTCTTCTGCATGCCCTCTAGTTATGGATGCTGTTTAAGCATACCAAGAGAGCTCTCCCTGGTATTCAAACATGACTCATGATCAACATTTAACAATAGTGTTGTTATGCTAGACACTCAGCATTTAGTCAAGGCAAATACCCCTTTTGCAAACGAGGCTATTGATTCTGCTGTGAACACAAGATTAGCTTGTAGCACAGAGGAAAGGTCAGAGCTCAGCGGCTGTGCTGGTTTAAAAAAAAAATATATGATTGCCAGTTTGTATAAAACTTTGACAAGGTGAATTGTTGAATGTGTTCGTGACAATCATTAGAATAAAAAATGTATGCACGGTCATGACCTCAGGTTTAGCCACATCAGCTCAAATAAGCCAACCTCTGGTCAGAGCGTTATTAAACTCTGCTGAGTGTGTTGGATGAGAGCAGTACTGTACTGCGTTAGCCTGACAGTCGGCATGTGAAAGGTCTGAATTATTGAAAGCCATGAGAGCGTGTGCAAGTTCACACTTGCTTACCCTACTGACTCTTTCTTCCTCTCTTCAACTCACCTCCACCCCTTCCTCTGCTTTCAGCCTGTGTGTTTGGAGTGAAGTGAAATATGTGTGAAAGAGACAGTTCAAGATGGATGCGGCTAGTTTACAGTAGACCACAGGATGTGAGACATTTTCTAAGGCCATCTGTCGCTCGGAAAGAAAAACTTCCATGAATCTCGTGGCCGAATGGGAAAACAGTGAGGTTAAACATGCTGCGAGCAAAAAAACACGAAACCATAGATGGAATGGAGAAACCGAAAGCCAGGCAGCCGGACAGATAGAAGAGAAACGACAGGGAGGGAGGACAGAGCATGTCAGCCCGGGGAGGGTTTTTTGCGGAGGTGGAGGTAGACAGAAAGCAGGTGGATGTTTAGACAGAACGATAAGACAGCCTGGCTGACAGAACGCCTGATAAGAAGCCTGACTGTCAGGTTTGGCAGGCTGGCTGTGAAGCGAGGGAACAGGGCATTGAGTAGAGGTAGACAGATGGGTAAAACTGAATAAAGGCAGCTCAGAAATTGTAAGAGCATAATTTAGAAAAGGTGCACCTGGTACTGAATTTGAGACTCTATTAATGTAGCGCTGCACTGAATGTAAATTTTGAATGTAGATCTTATGCTGACCCAGCATTGTGGGTCTCCTGCTAACCACTGTGGGGATATTTCTCATTTGTCTTATTACAATGATAAACAATATATCTGGTAAACATTAGCATTGTTAGAATGCCGACCACTGTGCCGAATTACTGTCATGGCTGTAGACTCTTACTCTTATTTGGTTTTGACTTTAAATATTTTTAAGTGACGTTGTGTACCTGTCTGGAACATAAGTACTATAAATAAAAATATTGAATTTTATTCATCGATGGTATACTTTTCCTCTTTCTTTGTTCCAGGGAAGCCCCAAAGCATTGAGAGCTCAGAGCGGGTCCAGCTGTCAGGGACATACAACGTTCGGAAAGGGAAGCTCCAGCTACCGGTCAACCGCTGGACCAGACGGCAGGTCATCCTGTGCGGCACCTGCCTCATCGTCTCTTCTATCAAGGAGAGTCAGACGGGGAAGATGCACATCCTGCCGCTCATTGGAGGAAAAGTACGTCTAAATCACACCAGAACAGGGTGTGACTGGCATAACAAATCTCTCACTTTTTTTCTCTCATCCTGGGCTTTTATGGTAATGTTATGTAATTTATTCTTTGGATCATAAACTCATAATGTCATATGACCAGAGAGTGGCCTGATACAGCTCACTCTTATTACCCTCTGCAAATGTCTCCCTGCGGAATGAAGTTTGTTCTTGATGACATTTCACCCTCAACAACAGTTTGTCCTTTAGTGTGACATCTAGTAATGCTTCGTGCGTTGTTCATTCCAGCTCAAGGTCAAACAGAAATGTTGCAAGCCAGGTTTTTAATAGTCCGAAGGTTTCAGTGTTCTCTAGGGATGTTTTTGTCCAGTTCTAATCTGGAGTCACATCATGCTATAACGCTTAGTGTAATGGAACACTATGGCATTCAAGTATCATTATTTCTGTGTGTACTTTTGAGAGCGCCTGCTTAAAAATGACCTTTATCCGTTTATTGCTTTATGGATCTGTGTATCGGCAAGGCCACTAAGTAAGCTCTAAGCGCTCTCCTGAAAAGCCCTTTATGCCTGTCTGCCTGACACAAAAGGATCTCCATACCCAGCCACGCCTAGTTTATCAACATTTCACACACAGCACATGACCCCTAGTCAACCATTCAGCCATACACTGCCTCTGCATGTGCGTATATGTGTGTATGCCTGCCATTCATTCACAGAGACCGTGTGCTTGAGTGTGTGTGACTCTGCGTGTCTAAAAAAGCAATTTCACATACACATACCCATGCTCATGTCACGCACATGTGTTCATTATGTGATCATGTGAGCCTTACATATTTTCATGAGTGTGCTTCTGGTTGACTGAATATGTATACCCTGCAGCATCTTATTTACTTCAGGGAAGTAGTTTCAGATAAGAACTGATCTATTGAGACGTCCATGTGTCAGCTGTTTCTCATTTTATGACTCTAACTCTACAGACATGGGGTTATCATTTATATTCAGAGGGGACAGTCAGATGTCAATGTTTCAGACTGTAATGTCACTCCTGCGTGTGTTGTGTTGCAGGTGGAGGAGGTGAAGAAGCACAGTCACTGCTTGGCCTTCAGCTCAGCGGGACCTCAGAGTCAAACCTACTACGTCAGCTTTGACAGCTTCACGGAGCACCTGCGCTGGCACAGACACGCTGCCAAGGTACTGTGTGTGCTTGTGCATCAGAGTTAGAGAAAGAAAACGGAGCACACAAGCATATGCTCCCGGGCGCTACTTACGGGTCAGCAGCATTGTATGTCAGAACATGCGTGACTGCAAGTAGAAGTATGAAAATACGGCAGTGCACACACTGCGATCCCACTGCCTGTGTGAGCTGAGTGGATTGGATATTGCACATATTTCACTGCTGTCAATTCTGTAGTGTGTAACATAAGTGTCTCTGGGTGCACTCAGACACATAAACACCACTCATGGCCTTTCTCTCCTTTCTCTCATTTGAACTCAAGTAGGCCATAGCCAGAAAACCTCTTTTTCTAAATATTAACAGGGACATGCATGTCACCAGCACCCAGAGGGCCACTCAGAATAGAAGCCTGGATAGAAGCAGCACGTGCCCCAGTGACGACCACTGAGCCTCTAGCTAACTCCGCTCTGAAAAGCTCGAGCTCACAGACTGTAGAGTTTCTCCTTATAAGATGGGCCGGATATTTATGCTGCCATGCAGCTTGTATGTTTGTGTAAATACTAACAAATATCACATGTTAACTGTTCTATGCATTACACAATGATGTAATGTGTGCTGTTAGGTTGCTAACCTGTTAGACTTTCCCTCGACTTCTCTTGACTCTCTAATCCTAAGAAGATTGGCCATTGCTTGACATTCGACCCCTTAGCAGCAGGCTACACACACACACACACACACACACACACACACACACGCACAGTAAACCAGTAAAGTCTTGTGTGGTAAGATAATCCTGTTTAACTCCATGTTTATCTTTCTCGATGTTACCTCTGCTCTTGTCTCACTTTCCTCCCCCCACACCTCCCCACCTCCATCTAGATGGTGTCCCAGAGAATCAACTCGGTAGATCTGTCCTGCTGCAGCCTGGAGCAACTTCCTCCTAACCTCTTCTACAGCCAGGACCTCACCCACCTCAACCTCAAACACAACTTCCTGCCCGCGGACCAGAGGCTGCAGCAGCTGCAGAGGTACAATGCCATAGTAAATCTACAGTAAACACACCTGAGGCATAACTATTAACTATAAGACAGGATGGAGTGAAAGATAAGAAGGGAGTGGACGGAGTTGAGGAGGCGTTACAGGTCGGGGAGATGTTTCAGGGTGGATTGGATGGGCTGGCTTGGGCAAGATGAGACTTGAGGTTTAACAAAGCTCAGCATTATATGGGCACAACAGGATCTGGGCTAGGCTTTATTGTACAAGGTGGGGAGAGACGAGACACCTAGACACTTACACAGTGAGGCTTCACTGGACACAGCAGGTCATGGCTGGCTGGTTCAGGCAGCTTTAGCTTTTGCCTGCAATTTGCAAGCCATGAACCTGAGCAGTCTAGGACTGGGGCCATTGACATGCAGGGACCAAAGAGGCTAGCCAGGGCTATGCTGCACCAGGCTTGGCCAAACGAGCCCAGAGCCCAGAAGGGTAGATGCGTCTGCAGGGAAGCTTTTAATGTGCCTGGACTCCCTCACGTTCTCTCTCTGTGGGCACCATCTGCTGCATGCTTATCATGGTCCCAGATTAAAGCCCACAGCCAAGACGTGTGTGTGTGTGTGTGTGTGTGTGTGTGTGTGTGTGTGTGTGTGTGTGTGTGTGTGTGTGTGTGTGTGTGTGTGTGTGTGTGTGTGCGTGTGTGCGTGTGTGTGTGTGTGTACGCGTGTATTTGCATTCATATACACAGTGGTGCATGTGCACGCCTGTCACAGCCTTTCTGTCAGAAGATTATTGCCATTTAACTGAGTAAATAGTGTGAATCTGAATATGAATTAGCAATGTTTGAAGAATAGAGTGTCTGTATATGTGAGGAGAGAGAGAGAGAAAGACAAACAACAGAAAAAAGTGGCTGCAGGCTACAGATTTTGGGTCAGTGTATAAAAAGTTTTGATACAGTATGGCATCTATTTAGATTTTTTCAAGATAACTGCACTGACACAAAAGTGTATTTGTGCTGTGTTTGTGTGTGCATGTGCATGTATAATCTTACATGCTTGTGTGTTTTCCTGAGAGAAAATTATGAATGAGTAGGAGGTCAGGATTTAATGTTGCTCTTCATTTTCTAAATCATCTTTTTACTTTTTTTCTTTTTTAATCCTCACAATAATGACTGGCATTAAATAAAAAGACCACGGTGCAAGGGAAATAACTAGTTTTTAAAGAGTGAGTGATGTGCAGCTCCCCTGCTGGTCAAGCGGGATAACATCCGTGTGGCTTTGCCAAACCAAAGTAGGCTCATCCGCATTTGACCCAGCATGACAGAAAAAGAGGTCAGTAATGAGAAAGAGATGAATAGTTAGCTGAAAATAGCGGCGTTTTGACAGAAACATGTAGTGGAGTTACCAGAGTACTCTGTTTGCCCCTGAGAGACTGAAGTCAAAAGAGCTGGAGTCAAGAACAATAATACTCTGTGTGCAGTGTCCATGAATGTGGGTGTATGTGTTTTGGTGTGGACAGTTGTGTGAGAGTCTGTTTTTGTTTCAGCATAAACACTGGCTTTCTCTGACATCTAGCGTGGGGTCATAGTGCTTTGTATTTTTCCAAGAGGAATGGAATGTGTGAACCTGCCACATGCCTCTCCCCTTCTCTCTCTTTTCTCTCTCGCCAAATACTAACTGGTGGGTGATTTGCCAATCAGATATGCATAATCAGTTGTCTGGGATACTAGCTCTTTTCCTATGGGTATGGGACTTTTATCCCAGCATGCATCTCACTGCGAGACATAGGTCACCGCTCTCTATGGGGACTGTCTGACGTTCCATGCATATGATTGAACCTTTGGCCTATTTATTTACATATGTATGATAGTTTATCAAGTTATGAAGGACATAAAAGGTAAATGAAGGTGGAAGGAAAGGGAGGGGAGAATAGATGGACAGAATAGTTGCAGAAAGACATGCAACAAAAAATGTAAGATGAATAAGGTATTTTAGGCCATGTGAAAGGATGTGTAAAGCTGCATTAATTGAGTTATTTTTTGCCAACTGGGGGGCATTAGAAGAAGCTAAAAACACAATATTGATATATTATCACCCGATAAAGTTGATGTGGTGAAAGCGTTTCGAAGCATTTGCTTAATTAAGTCCAATATTCACTCTCTCTTCAACTTTGGTTTGCTCTTCCTCAACGTCTTTTCAGCTTACTTAATGCTCCAATACATTCACCAACTGGTTGCTAACTTTGTCTGTCTGCTGTTTGGTACTGGGCACGTAGCGCACGGTGGGTTGTTGAGCTGAACAATAACAGCTTGTTACAACAGCTAGAAATAAGGTTGAGAAAAGGAATTATGGGCCAGAACACCAACAAAATAAGCTAATAGGCTAAAAGGCTCCGTAGAGCTGATTTTTTTAAATGATTTAATTGAAAATGTTGATTAACTTATTAAACAGGTGGACAGATACAAGACTGCAAACTTCATAAGGTGATAATATTTTACGGTTGTGTTTAAGTTACAACTGTTGCACTGCCAATGTGAGTTTAAAGCTGCTAAAGTCCAGTCTTCACATTTTTGCCTTTGTTTTGGTCCTTTTGAAAAATGTCTTTATCTTGCTAGAAGCTCCATTATGTTTACCAGCTTTACCAGCATACCAACTATGTCTTATGTGTACTTTTCTGAAAGAAACCAGCAGCCAATGATGTTGATGAGAGTGGACTTGTGAGTTGGAAAATCAAAACAATGAGCTAAAAGGGGCCAAAGGGCTCTGTAGATCTGTGGGGAACTACATATTTGCATTATAATTGTCTGTGGGCTTGTCGGTTTAGGCGTCACCTTGACATTTAATCCACTATTAATAAAAATTATTAGTACAGCTTTAAATACACAAGGACTGTAGTAAAAATAAAATAAGAGAATGGCATGATGGGACAGAATGAAACAGACAAGGAGAGACTCTGAGAAGGGGGGGCGTGAGCATTACTCAGCAGATTGCAGAGGTTGATTTAATGTTGGAATGACATTTTCCCACACACCCCCCACCCACCGCCTGCAGGAGTCAGCTGGAATTACTTGGCCACCCTAATCAATAGCCCCGGCGTCTCGGTTGCCTTTTTCTCCATCACCGTGATATACTGTGTGCATGTGTGTGTAACCCATGTGTGTGTACATAGGGAGGGAAAATCGAGCAGTGCCAGTTTAAGCAGCTGCTTCAGCCTGCGGTGCTAATATGGCGCACTGCCCGTCTGCGGCTTGCCATAGCTGCTCTCTCCATGCACTTGAGAGGTGATAGCAGGTTGCATGCGTGCATCTGTATGTGTGTAGATGGATAAATAAAGACAGTCCAGAGTCCGACTCCCTTCCAACCCCCCTGAAGGGCTAACCCCTCTGAAGGTCACCGCTCTGCCATAGGACACCGTGGCAAATGCCACCGGTCACTGGTGTTTGAATGAACAACACCGACGTCAATGCTGCACTTGTTTGCTCAACAATAAAACGTGGAGGTTTAGCCCTACTACTAAGGAAGGCTATGTTTATGGGTGTGTTGAATCTAACTGTGTGTTTTTCTCTCACACAAATTCTGTGTGATCTACACTTTGCTGCATTGCCCATTCATTCATATATTTATGAATATCCTCTACTTTCCTGCTGTATTCATGTTGACAAGATGCAACTACATCTCCAATCACTTGCTAATCCTCTTCCATCCATTTTCTATTTTGTCATTAATACTTTTATCCTCTATTTTCCAGATTTTCTCGTCTGCGGAGCCTCAACCTGTCCAACAACCACCTTGGTCAGTTTCCCCTGGCCATCTGTGACATCCCCACACTGACGGAGGTCAACCTCAGCTGTAACTACCTGGCCTCTGTCCCCAGCTCTGTGGGAGCCATGAGCAAGTAAGCAAGGATACTGTGATGAGAATCTTATTTATGTTGCTAAATCTTTAAAAATCTCAGAGGCTAACTATACCTGAATCTAAAGTTCCGGCATATTTGTAGTCCTGTTCTAAATACATGTTAGTTGTTCTTGCTTTGTTTGTTATTCTAGTATTGATTCTGATTTCAGTGTTAACTTTACATCTCCCTACTATTGGCTTGTGATGTTGGTAATCATCCAACTCTATCACTTATTTCACAAGGTTTTTACTGATGAGCCGGAGCTGACGCTTGTTTGCACACATCTCAGGGCTGGGAAACCAGTGAACCTTTTCACAAACCAACCACATTTTTGTCAGTTTGTGTGTCAGAAGTTTACATAGCCAAATGTGGGAGTTACCTAGCAACAAGCACGTGGCATAACAAACACCAAGGTGTACATTGCTATGTTCAGTAACATGTGAGCAAACAACACAACTTGCACAGATCATCTGTGGTGCTTGTCTCAGTCGTGGCCTGTTCCTCGTCTGTTTCATTGATGGTCTGTGCAAGTAAATTGGCAAGCTTGACAGTTTGAATCTCGCATTTGTCTTGAGGACTCTATTGGCAATTAGACATTGACCTCTCTTTGATGAACCACTGAATTCCATTTTTTAAATGAATTACTTGGTGACATTGTTAATACCCAAATACCCCAAGATCACAGATTGTTTTATTTCTAGGCCAACATTTTCAAGAGGATGGAACAATCTGATTTGATTTTGCTGGCTGAAAAGCAGTATTTTTATATTATGTTCCAGTGTGGACACATGGATGTGCTTTAAACAACTCAATGCTCATTCGAAACTTAACATACAGGTATGTGGGTTGGATGAGAAGTTAATCTGCAGGAATGATCTGGTATGCCTATAAATTCCTGAAGTGGTCAGTAGAGCATTCATGCTGCTACTGCCATCTGCTGGACATATTTATGCTGAGATAGTTAAACAAGTCCTGGCTGGCACAATATAATTGATCCTGAGCTCCACTATCTGTGCAAATAAAGACAATTATTTGTTCAAATGCCATCCTGCCAATCACTGTTTTCATGAATGGGGTCAATCCTCCTATCCCGTGTTCTCCTCTCTCTCTCTCTCTCTCTCTCTCTCTCTCTCTCTCTCTCTCTCTCTCAGTTTGCAGACATTCTTGTTGGACGGCAACAGTCTCGATGAGCTGCCCAATGAGCTGGGTTCCCTCCAGAGGCTAAGTTACGTGGGCCTTTCCTTCAACCAGTTCAACCACGTGCCCCAGGTGCTGGAGCAGATGGCCTCCATGGAGAAGCTGTGCATGGCTGGAAACAACCTAGAAACGCTCACCCTGCAGAATTTCCGACTGCTCCGTGTCAAACACATCGATCTAAGGTACGGCAGTGTAGGTAGATTATTGTAACTATTTAAAAAAAAAAACATGATTATGATTCTATGATACAGGGATTTAGTGATTGAAATTCGACAACTCTGTCAAGAACAAGCATCACGTTAAGTCCTCCTTCAGTCATGCTTGTCGACAGCGATGTACTCCATGACACATGTTATCCCACCAATGATAGAAACAAAAACACTAAGCGGAAGCCAAAACACTAGCAGCCAGCCAGACAGCACGCAATCAGGAAATCATTGGCCTGTAGTGGCTCTATCAGGTGTCTTCCCATTGTTTGCTAAAGCACAGAGCTGGAGTGACTTGCAGTATTTTCCCCAGTTAATGCTTCACTAATTGTGACTTTTCTTAGGCAAGGTCAGTACATTTTCCAGCATTCTCATCCATTTGGACAAAGATTACTTGGTATCGCTGAGGATGTGTTCTCAGTCTTTTGTCAAGCTGTTTGCTTCTGTTGACTTATTTCCACTTGATTTCCACTCCAGCTGTGTGCTGAAACAATTAGTCAATGAATCGATGAGTTTAGGCCTGCAGCTAATTTCATTATCAATTAATGAGATTCACTGATTAATCCTATAGTATATAAAATGCTAGATCCAATGGGCAAAGATGACTTCTTTAAAATACTTGTTTTGTGCAAACACCAATTCTAAACCCACAGTTAGTAGTTGCCTATCATAACCAGCAAGTACTGAGAGTTTTTCTTTGAAAAATGATTTAAACTGATTAATTTATTTGCAAAAGTGTTGTCGAATGACTAATGGAGTAATCAACTAATTCAACTCTAGATGAGTTGATCGACAGCAATTGTAAAATAAAAAGTAAATCTCAGCTCAGTGTTATGAAATGTTATTTCAGAGTTTATGGCACAACAGTTTAATTTCATCCCAGTAGTTTGTATTTCAAAATGTCTTTTTTATTTCACAACAGCATTTCTTTATTACAGTGTCACTTCCAAATTTTCTTCTTTTCGTCACAAAGTCTACGCCTGTCAATCAAGACAAACAATTGTGTGATTTATCTTGAATAAAGTAAACCAAATTATGGTATTTGTTCATGGAACAGAATGATATAGTTTATTACTGTATTTTATGTCAAGTAGGTGACACACTTTAAGTGTAACAAACATTATTATCTGTAAATCAAAAAACACTTTTGTCAATGTTGTGCAAATAACAACTGAGTACTATACAGAACTGGAGAAGCCACACAATATTTCAGCCATCACCTGAGGCATGTTCCCTGCCTTGCAAAGAAAGGCCACAGCCTGTGCAGTTCAACCTGATCCAATTGGAGCTGAACCTTTGCCTCCTCCCTGCTCCCTCTGTCAGGTTGAATAAGATCTCCAGCATGGTGCCAGATGAACCTGACCTGCTGAGGCACGTGACCCAGCTGGATGTGAGGGATAACAGGCTGACGGACCTGGACGCCTCAGTCTTCCCCAGACTTGAGGTGCTTCACTGTGAGAGAAACGGCATCGTCAGCCTCAAAGCCAAGGGTTGCTTCCTTAAAGGCATCTACGCCTCCAACAACGGTGGGTTCTGCCACGCAGGAATTCATGTTCTCTGCGAGGGCAATCATGTTTGGTTAAAAAAGACATATATCCCTTCCTTCTCACATCACCACCACCTCACTGGTTTCTAAACTATAATCCCTCATATGAATCTGTTTCTCTTAACACATTTTACCTCAATCCTTTCTTTTATCCATATAACTTCATTTCCTCACATGCCCCTCTCTCTACATGCATTAGTTTTTCTCATCAGCGCTGGAGTCTCATTGTCCCTCTCCATCATCCCTGTCTAACTTGTCATCGCCACCACCCACCCCTCCCTCCCAAATGCTCCATTTCCCATCTACCTGCTTTTGTAATAGACCGTGTCTGTCCTTGCTGTAGGTTAATGTGTTTGAATCTCTCCCTACAGAGCTACGACAACTGGATGTCAGTCCTGTACCCTCCAATCTTAGTTACATGGACATCTCGAGGTGAGAAAAATCCCACATAGTACACACACACACGCACACACACACACACGCACACACACAAAAAAAAGAATGTAGCTATTGATGGAAAAAGCATTTTGAAAATGTAGCTCATTTACAGTACATCCTCTCTGTCTTGGAAAGAGGAAAATTAGCTTTAAAGATCTTGCATAGCCCAAAAAACCTTTGTAAAGGGATCTTTGAAAGTGTGTTGACATGTCAGAGTTGATGTTAGAGGGCTGTCATTCTTTAACTGTGTCAGCCCTGACCTTTCACCTTTGACTGTCAAGTCAAATATAGGCTACTGTACTAGCCTGTGCTTCTCTGTGGACAATAAAAAGGCACTACTTTGATTTTAAGTGCTGAATCTGTTTGAAAATGTTTTTATTTTTGAGTCTTATTTCCACTTTTAGGCTTGAGAGAGTGCCAAGCTCGAGATAATCTCTTTAGAGTTGCAATTATCATTCGCTTTTTTTCTCTGAGACTTCAGTTACTTGAAAGTGTATCTGATAATCTGATATATTACAAAATATGGAGGGAAAACAAAACCAATTTCAACCAGAAGTTGCTGCCATATCTTTTGTAGAGCAAAACTGTTGGGAATTCAAATACATGCAATATCCTGGTACATTAGATTCCATATTGGGTATCCCGCTTTACAAACTGAACATAATTTATCATCATCATCACCCCATCTCCTCCTGTAGGAACCATATGGAGTCCTTGCCAGACTGGCTGTGTGAAGCTAAGAAACTGGAAGTTCTGGACGTAAGCCACAACCTCATCACTGAGCTCCCAGCGCGGTGAGTCTCTCTCCCTCAGCAAATGTGTCTGTAAGCCTGTAAATGGAGTACAGTGCTGCATTATTCTCTCTGCTCCTTTTGCCGGCCAGTCATCTATCCCCCATAGAGCCTCATAAATCACACAGATAGCCTGTAACCTCCACAGCCTTCGTCCATTCTCCTCCTCTTTATATAGCCTTTTAGAAGGTCAGTTCAGATGCTGCTCACTTCCTCCTCTTCTCTCTGTCTCCGTTCTGTCAACCTGACTCCCTCTGCTTCTCTCTTTTCATTTCTCTCTCTCTCTTTCTCTTTCTCTCTCTCGTTTCCCTCATTGTCTGTAGATTTATTTTTTACCCAATAAGTGTCAGAATGATGAATTCCAGCTGCAGGCTCCACTAGAGGCACTGCTATTTTCTGTTTTCACATGCTCATCCTCGCCCCCATCCTCAGGAAAGGATGGGGTGCACTATCCTCATTTCCATGACTGTTTCAGCCTACAGAACTTTAATTACAGTCCACTTGTCTACAAGCCAGTTGTGTGGAAGAATCATGTGTCAGCCACATGACTATCTGCTCATCTACCTATCTATCTATCTATCTATCTATCTATCTATCTATCTATCTATCTATCTATCTATCTATCTGTACATCTGTAGATGTACACATCACTGTCAGTTCCATAAGTCTATATGTTTATCTTTAATGTTCTAGTACTGACCCAATCATCTGTTTATTCTTTGTGCCGCAGGTTGTTATGCAGCAACGGTCTGAGGAAGCTGAGTGCAGGACATAACCAGTTGCAGAAGCTGCCTGAAAGGGTGGAGCGCCCTCTGCTGGAGGTTTTAGACGTACAGCACAATCAACTGGTGGAGCTGCCCTGCAACCTGTTCCTCAAATCTGACAGGTAGCATTAATCATCAGCTGGAAGTGATTTGTTTTTTATCAGATAATGCACCAGACACGTGACAAGAAGATTAAGCGTAAGGGAAGATGCAGGTGTACGAAGACGAAGGACAGAAATTATGAATAGGATTTTAATCAAGGACAAGACATCCAAGGGCAAGGATGACAGTGTAATAAAAAACAACCAGGAGAGGTTTTTTTAATGGGGGTCATAGAAGTAGAAAGTCATGTAGAAGTTTGTAATTAAAGTGACTCATTGCTATTTTTCAAATTCCAGTCTGAAGGAGCACAAATATGAGTCTGTACTTTAATTTGTATTTTCAGCCTAAGGTGCGTAAATGCATCAGCCAATAAGCTGGAGCACCTGCCGCCATCCAGCCTATCAGAGGAGAGCCACAGCATCTTGCAGGAACTCTACCTGACCAATAACCGGCTGACAGATAAATGTGTACCCATGCTAACGGGGCACACACACCTTCGTGTTCTGCACATGGCCTACAATCATCTCCAGACCTTCCCGGCTAGGTAAAGAACTTTCTTAGGTCTTCTCTCTACTCACTCACCTGCTATTTTACATTAAGGCTGTAACTAACTGTTCTTTATCAATTAAAAGAAATGAAGGGATCAGTGTTTCAGGAGTGTGATTAAGATCCGTACTGAGCGGGATATTTTGCATTTGAAATATAATATCTTATAATACCTCAAACAAACTGTATCTGTGGAATGTCTGTGCTTATTAACCAACATATACACAGGTACGAAACAGTATATCAGCTATATTCAGCTACGAAAATTGAAAACATTAAAATAGACACCAAATCTGCACATTTGGGATGCTGGAACCATAGAATATTTTCCTTAAAAAATAATAGAATTGTTGATTAATCTTCTGTCGTTCAACAAATCAGTAAACTATCATTTACGTGCTCAACTCACCCAGTGCTTTCCTCTCGTTCTTCAGTAAAATGGCCAAGTTGGAGGAGCTGGAGGAGGTGGACCTGAGTGGAAACATGCTGAAGACTGTGCCCACCACCATCATGAATTGCCGGCGAATGCACACACTCATCGCCCACTCCAACTCTATCGAGGTCTTCCCTGAGGTCATGCAGCTGATGGAGATGAAAGTAAGACAGTAGTAACAGCACATCTCCGTGCGTCTTTATCTACAGTATATGTGTGAAAAGCTCACACTGTATGTGCATGTTTGTGATTATACACATTTTTTTCCTCCATTGTCAGTGTGTGGATCTGAGCTGCAATGAGCTAAGTGAGATCACTCTACCAGAGAATCTGCCCCCCAAGCTTCAGGAGCTCGACCTAACTGGAAACCCCCGTCTCAACCTGGACCACAAGACCCTCGAGCAGCTTAAGTATGTCATTATTTCCCTCTAGGTCTTTTTGCTTTAGTTACAGTGCAGTTCTGCATGTAGATCTGACTATGACCATAACCTACATTTTGCACAGGAAGTTTATTCTTTATTCATGCTTAATATTTCTTCTGCCAGTGTTTTTAAATTTAATTATCATTTATATACTGTTTTTCTTGTCGGAATAGCTCTTTTATCTAAAGTTATCTAAACTTCTATTATAGAAACCACCTTTTAGTAAATACCCTTAATATAATACTGTCAGTATCTCATGTATCTTTCCCTACATTTTGCAGTGATTTTCATCTTTTTCATGTTTTGTTGTTTTTCAGTAATATTCGCTGCTTCCGTATTGATCCGCCTCCAACCTTTTCGGCGAATGAGACATCTGGTGGGCCTGCTGTGTGGAGTCATGGTTACACAGAGGCCTCGGGCGTCAAGAACAAGTGAGTTCAATTCAGTCAATGATGAAATAACAACCACCAACATAGTTGTCCAGTGAAGCATCGCTAATCCAAACCTCATGAGAATGGGCATTGTTAAAGCCAGATGACTCAAATGAAGGAAATATTGAAACGGTGCTTATTGAAAACATGAATCATGTATACTCTCATGCCAAAACATCTCTGTATTGGCTAAAGTGCCAATTCAACACTTTAACTTGTGTGCTAAAGAAGAGATTCTAGCAATCACTCATATTATGTCCACATTTCCATATACTGTACGTAAGGGATGTTGAATAGGCATGACTGCTTTGATGAGGGAGGTTCTGCTTTAAAGTTCAGCAAATCGAAAACAAAGGCATTATCTCTGTGGTTATTAGTGTGTGGAGTAGTTTGATCAATATGTGAAAAGGGGAGTTATTATGTCTTTGAAGCCCTCATTGTTTCCTCAATGACTACATTCCTCAATAATGTTATGGCTTTCTTTTGTCTTCTTTTCAGACTGTGTGTCGCGGCTCTTTCGGTAAACCGTTTCTGCGGGAGTCGGGAGGCTCTGTACGGTGTGTTTGACGGGGACAGGAATGTCGAAGTGCCCTACCTTTTGCAATGCACAATGAATGACGTGTTAGCTGAAGAACTACACAAGACCAAGAGTGAAGAGGACTACATGACCAACACCTTCCTCGTCATGCAAAGGTACACGACATTTCTAACAACCGTCCGCTTTTGTTGCAAATCATCCGTAATATGTTGCACATTTTCACTCTCTAGCACAAATCTGCACGATTAATTGGTGACTACAATTTGGAAATCACCCTGGGCCTTCTTCTTTTTCCACCACAGAAAACTTGGAACTGCAGGGCAGAAACTGGGTGGCTCAGCAGCACTGTGTCACATTCGCCATGACCCCACCGACCCCAGTGGCTGCTTCACCCTCACCGCTGCTAACGTGGGAAAGTGCCAGGCTATCCTGTGCCGCGATGGAAAGCCGTTGTCGCTGTCACTGCTTCACAATGTGGGGCTTGAGGAGGAATACCGCAGGATCAGGCAGCACAGGGCAATCATCACTGAGGTAGAGATCCTTCAAAGCATCCCATGTACATTAATGTAAAGTTTTAAATGTGCACTGCATGAGCACTCTATTGATGTTTATGCTTTTTTCCACAGGACAACAAGGTGAATGGCGTGACAGATTCTACACGAATCATGGGCTACTCCTTCCTTTACCCATCCGTCATCCCTTGTCCCTATGTGCAGACAGTCACTCTCACCCCCCAGGATGAATTCTTCATTCTGGGTAGCCGGGGCTTGTGGGATGCTGTGTCTCCCACAGAGGCTGTGGAGGCTGTTCGAAATGTCCCAGATGGCCTAGCTGCTGCTAAGAAGCTGTGCACACTGGCGCAGGGCTACGGCTGCACGGACAGCCTCAGCGCCGTTGTGGTCCAGCTCAGTGTGAGTGAAGATTGCTGCTCCTGCTGCTGTTCTGAGCCTCCGCAGCCGCCGCCTAGCCCCGGCTTGGGCCCCTATCCCCCTTCGTCCTCTGCCATCAAGGAGCGACCCTCGGATGGCTCCCTCCCTGTGCCACCTTCCTCCTGCAGTGAAATTAGCAGCGAGATCAGTACCAGCGAGATGAGCAGCGAGGTGGGCTCCACAGCCTCGTCTGATGAGCCGCCGCAGAGCTCCTTGGTGCTGCTGCACGAGCAGCCCCACCATCCTCACCTCCACTTGCACCATCAGGCCCACCCGCTGTCCCTGCAGCACCAGCAGGCCCACACAGCCATCCAGCCCTGCCAGTACCTATTCCCAGGTTCAGAGCTGCCCTCTGCCCGTAGCTGCTGTGCCCTCCATCCTGCCTGCTTATCAGGCTCCTTCCAGAGACAACTCTCTAGTGCCACCTTCTCCAGTGCCCTGTCTGACAATGGGCTAGACAGCGAAGATGAAGAGCCCATCGCTGGTGTTTTTTCTAATGGGAGCCGTGTAGAAGTAGAGGCGGACGTCCACTGCCTCAAGCCAGAGTCCTCCTCTTCCTCCTCCTCCTCCTCCTCGCCCCAGACATTATTACCCACATCCGCCAACCAGGAGCGGGCCCTGCTGACTCTTCCCCCACCTCCTCCACCACCATGCACCCCAGAGCCCCTGGAGGAAGGCGTCGACATGAGCCTCGGTGAGGCTGAGAACGGGCTGGAGAGAGACGAGTCGTGGCAGGGAGTCGGAGCAGGAGGCGGGGATGGAGGAAAGTTGGCAGGCAAGAGGAGGGTTAATGGGTCAGTTGCACGCCAGGAAAAGAGTCACAACCTCATTGAGGTGGCTGCTGACGCTCCCTCTAAGAAGTCCGGGGGTTACTTCACAGCTCCAGCCCAGCCTGACCCAGACGACCAGTTCATCATCCCGCCTGAGCTGGAGGAGGAGGTGAAAGAAATTATGAAGCAGCATCAGCAGAAACAGCAGAAGCCGCCTGGGACTGATCAGCCCACGGACTACTACGACACCCCTCTCTGAACAGCAGCAGCACCAACTACAGCCTCATCTCCCGCCGAGCTGCAGCATGCACAGAAGCCTACCATTGATCTTTTTCTCATTATGGACACAAACAAATGAGTTTCCTCAAGAGGCTGTGAAATGCACATGAAAAAGTTTGATCATACTTTTTCTAAACAGCCTTCTTCACTCTACACAGCCTCATCATTGAAGAACCATGCACTGTAACCTGCTCCACACATTTTTACCCAAGCAACTCATAGAATGAAACAAGCAAATGAGCCCTTTAATGATATTCAACCCTCTTGAATAGCCTGTGGACACAGCTCTTGGTGTCCATGGTTGTGCCCTTCTCACAGACTGTGGAGCGTCGTTTTTACATTAGACAACCAGCTGAGTATGTAATCAACACTAGTCTCTTTGCAATAGCATTAGCTCACCACAACACTTGTTAATATGGATAACAATTCCATGGTTTGTTTGTTTGTTTTGTAAGAACTTACCATATCTTTTAATGTGAAAGCAGTGAAGTTGCTGGAAGAACTTTTTAAAAACAGAGACACATAATCTTTTTATTATCAGTGAACTATGTCAAATGGTACACCAGTAATACCACACTTAACTGTTGTAGATAGGGCACTTAAAATACTGTATTTCTTCAGTAAATCATGGCTCTTGGCCTGTAAAATGGCATAGAACTTTTTTGTAGAAATTTTAAATACTAACTCCTAGGAGTTGCATACTCTTTATGGTGACTCAGTCACTTTTACTAATCTTCTCTGAGAGAAATGGTGATTTTTTTTCCAATGATTGTAAATAAGAGAAATGTTGTATACTGATGCTTTTTAAAGGAACTGCGTACCTGTGTGTCGGTGAAGGATTTAGTTGTGTGGAGGATGTTAGGTTCACCAAGAGTTTGCTGTTATGGAGGTGTCACCCCCGCCCCCCTTTATCTTACAATGTAGGCCTACAAATACGACACAAGCACACACACACACACACACACACACACACACACACACACACAAATACAAAACTATATGTGCAATTGCTGGTCAGAATCTCCAACATTCCATGCAATATAACTACACAGAGTTGCTATGGTTTGCTCCACTTTGTTTGATTGTGATGTCCTGTAGTCATCACTGTATCTAATGAACACTAATAGACAGATCTTTGCATGCACACTTGCATGCACGCACATACACACACACACACACACACACACACACACACACACACACACACACACACACATACATACATGCACACATATACACATGCACACTCACACTTAATATTAGTCCCACCTCCCTCTTACAGTAACTGTTATCACCGGCATGACTGTGTCAAGTTCAGTAATACAAACAAATATATCCACATGGAAAAGAGACAACACAGATGTTCCTGTCTTTGGTATAATAAATTTTAAATTTGTGAATATAAGTCATGCTGTCTGGGATTTGTTTTTTAATAATGAATGCAATAATGTAATAATGATTCAAATGTTCTCATGAGATTTCAGAATTGAAAAACAATTTATTCCCAATATTCTATTTCCTCTACTGTTTTTACATTGAATGACCAGAAGGGGGCAATCTCATATAGTGTTATGATCTACAGTTTACCTTTGAGCACTATAGTTGAAAGCCATAAATCTATAAAATCCTGACTACAAGACATTTGGTATAAACATTCAACTGGCATTCATGTTTGCCATGACGACGCTGTTGTCGTTTCCTCGCTTCTTATACTTCTTCTTCACGCAGACGATGCTGACTGCTGTTATCACCAGCATTACTCCCAGCACAGACAGAGAAGAGGCGAGTGCAAGGGTAGTTTTATCATTGGTGGAGCCCTTGTACTGACAGCTGTTCCCATAGTACCACCAGTCATCGCCCACCACACACCTGGAGAGCAAAGAAAATGGATGAGAATGAGAGAGAATAATCAGACAAGAAGGTATTACCATACAGAATGTATAGAGAGGTAAACATGAGAAGAACTCAGCCTAAGATGTGATGGTAAATGATTTGCTACTGAACTGATACAGTAGCTTTTATGAGGCTTCCACCATTGGATTAATTCATTAATCATGAGGCTACCACCAGCAGGCCATCATCTTTTAGCATAAAAAAACATTTCACTTAAACCCCACCATTTGTCATTTATGAACAGTGGATAAACATAATAAATTCTTCATAACACTTAATGTAGTTATTGGCAGAATTAAGTATATTGGTAAGTATTTATTAATGTATGGTATTTAACAATTATAACTTATCCTATGAAGACATACTTTATAGAATTACAACTGTTTAATTGTCCTTACATCTGCTTACAACTTTGTTGTAGTGTGTTATAAATCATTTATCAAATGTGTATATACTGGTTATACAAGTGTTTCCTGCAACTCTAAACAAACTGGCTGCCAGCAGTAGCTTCGTATTTTACATACAAACATGACAGTGGTTTCAATCTAAATCTAAATCTTGGTCAGAAGGCGAATAAGCGTATTTCCCAAACCCTTAAAGGCTTAGTGATTGTTACATGTACAGTTTAGTGAGTGCAGTCAAAAAGCACACACCTGCAAGCAGCTCTCCCTTCATCCAACACGCAGACTCCATCATTCTGACACTGGACGTTGAGACAGACATCAGAGGGTGCAGTGGTGCCAGTCTGTGGGGGGCTTGATGGGGTTGGGGAAGGTAGAGGCTGGGTCACTGTCAGATGAGATACATCTAAAGAGGAACAACAAATGAGAAAGCAGTTAAGTTGATCCAAGTGGAGGATCATGGAAGAACATGTAGTGAACAGGGAATAATTGGATCTGGAGTGTTTTTCTGAGTGGGTAAATTAATCATGGACGTAATCATGCATCACTGGTATACATGAGCCCACAAATATTCTATTTGTACGGGTTTCAGAGATGAGTATAGAGCATACTAACTCAAAAGTAATCGATATATTATTATATATATAGCTTTTAGGGCAGTACATTTCTTCCTTTATATCTGTGTTATCTTTAGACACACATAATGATTTTATGTTTAAATGTGTTGAGTTTATACTGTAATCTGGTGCTTTTACCCTCCATGGTGAGAAGAAAGATGGCGTCTCCTCCCTTTATAAAGTCCCTGCTCTTGGCTCTGAGGTGCGTGAGATACACGGCAGTGCCGGCGCCTGGCCCTCGGAAATACTTGGACCCATCTGTGTGTGTGACCTCAACGCCTACCTTGCGAGGGTCGTCCCAGAAAAACTGGTCAGAGCCTGTTTTAAAGGATTTTGAAAGGGTGTATAAATATAGTATTACAGCAAAGACAGTATTTTCATTATTTGTTTTTACGAACAATTCATTTTAACCTGTTGATGCCTTCATGTTGGGGTCAGTGGTGACACTGCGCTGGTTAGACATACGCTTTTGGATGTGTGGATGCTGGTCCATCAGCATCATGGTTATCTGTTTCCAGGGGCATGGCCATTTCTGTCCAGTGTCCCCTTCACGAGCCACCAGATGTGCATAGGCTGACAGCTCACCTGGGTAGCCCGCCTTACCACTGGGATACAGCTCCATTTGGAAGGTATAACCCTCCTTAGAGGTGAATGGGGGACTGAAGATAGATGTGTTCATTGGGGTGTTGTCCATAACATGACTGAAGTTTTTCACACGCCATATAAACTCTGGGCAGGTTGTCTCAGAAAGGTTGATGTCATCAAGAGACAGTCCCCCTGTTGAGGGCCCAGAACCTTCTTTGGTCCCTTGAAAGACGACGCGGAACTTTGTTTTGACGTCTAGACTCACATGGTGCAGTTGCCACAGCTCCTGAGGGGGCCCTGTTACAGCACATGAGGCAAAAACATGAAATCAATTGAACAGCAAGTTCACAATGACCAGATTTCACAAACAAAATTGTTATAGGTTTTGAGTTTTAGTAGAATTTAGTAATATTCACCATCTATGGTCTTTATAAAGCGCAGTTTTCCATTAGGGTTAGCTTTGTCATACTCCCGGACATAGATCTTCAGTGTGTCGCTGGGGCCGGCACTGTTGTAGTAGAAGAACTGCAGACACTGGTATCCTCTTTTGGGGTAAAGGAGCCTGCTTTCCAGCAGAGCCATATCCCCAGTGTTGGCTGTGCCAGTGCCGAAGTGCATGAAATACCCTGAGCCTGAAGATCAGAACTTCACTTGATTACTAATCTCAATACCTAGGCATTATTTCAATGCACTGTGCACAGTAAATGATTAGAGGGAAGGTTATATGGGTCAATCTGTTGTCACTGTAAATGTTAATCCTGTCCTTACGGGCTGTGAAGAGATCCTTGTTTTGAAATGCAATCAGTAGTAAAGTTCAGTGAGGCCTTATCGTTCTAAGTTTAACAATCAAGTGGGTATTTTCCAAAATTAGGGTATTTTAGTTTGAAATTCCCTCTCTGTGTTTGCTGGACGTTTTTTTTTTTTCTTGCTAAGTTTTAGGGAAGAGATGGTGTGGAAATGTCATACTATAAATCCTGTAACTATAGAAGATATCTACTTGATTTGTCTAACACTCTACATTCTGGAATACATTCTACACAGGACAAGGACTGAAATTTGTCCATCTACATCAGAATTGCATTTGTTGTTTTTTTCACAGACAGTATGGAGAGGAGGGACAACTGCAGTGACTGAAAAACTTTGTGTTGTTTTAGACAAACAAAAAGAAGTGAACTAATCCTTTAATGCAGACACATCTGTACCACGTGTCATGTATATTCCTGCAAGATCAATCTCACCTGTGCATTTGCCCATGTTGGAGTAGTCAGTGTCGGGCCGTCCTGCAGCTTTAGAGACCCTAAGCCAGTCTGCCCTATCCCCTTGTCCCTGGATCATACCACAGATGTTCTCACGTTCAAAGTCACACGAGTCCAGGAACGTAGCGCCCTGGGCTAGAAGACATTTCGTAAACACACAGGTACACAGGTGAAGGACTTTGATCTGCTATAAACTGATTAGTTGCGTAGTAAGAAGACTGTTTTGCTTATCCACATGTTTCCATGTGGCAACAATTCAGGTGATAAACCCTCTATTGGACAGCTGATATCAACTTTATTAACCCTTAGACGCATAAGTGGGTCTAAAATGACCCGGTGAGGTCTTTTTCTTGCAATATCTTTGTAATGAAAAGTTATCGTTTCATATTCCAGGTATTCCTCAAAAAACATGTTATTGATATAATGCCGTTTCAATTTTTAATTTACCTTTTATAAATTTTTCGAAATTGTAGTTTTTGTATTACTACCCCAAGCTTCCATAAGTGGGTCAAAAATGACCCGCATTCATTTCTTATGGGATTTCATGGGAATCTTTGATTCTTATCAACTGTGACTGTCAGGAATATGTATTTTGTGGACCACACAGACTATATCATAAGTGTCACCCCTTAAGAAGATTATTTTACACAGCAAGATCTGATACATGTAAGTATTGTCTTCTTTTTTACCTCAGAAATGTGTGTGCGTGTCATTCATGACTCCTGTGTCAACAAGTTAGCCTACTTTAAAGTTAGCTCACACTAGCTAACTAACTAAGCTAGCTAACATTACTGTATGCACTGTGTGTGTCAATCATGTCTACTGTGTGAAAGAGTGTGTGTTTCTTGTCATCTATCATCAGATTTGTCTATTTTATTGTTTGCGAAACTAGCTAGCTAACCAAGCTAACTAACATTACTGTATGTTACGTGTCTGTGTGTGTGCATTTATTTATATAGCTAATTATTGATCAATAGGTTTGCTTGTCATTCAAAACCTTCTCTTTCTTTTTATGTTTTCTCATCCAAGGTGTCATGGCTGCTAGGTATACAGTTGAAATGGTCCTACAGATGCTGGATGAAGAGGCAGTTATGGGATTTGACTAGAACCTGAAATACACACACAGACACACACACACACACACACACACACACACACACACACACACACCACACAGGCATGTACACACACACACACACAAAATGGATATTGACATTGTTCTTATTGCTGTTGTGTAATTTTGTGATGTTGACAGTTTTCAAAATCTTTTCAAAATTTTTGTTAATGTTAAAAGTGTTAAAAAAGTGAAAAATAAAAATATTTCATACGTGTAATCATTCTTGTGTGGACCAAAATATAATACAAAGTATAATACAAATGATTATTCTTAACTAAAATGACAAAAATGGCATTAAAACCCATTGATTCTAATACGGGTCATTTTTGACCCACTTATGGAAGAGTGTAGGGTCCAGTCACTCATGCATCTAACGGTTAATAAGAATTAGGCGTAGTAATACTGTTATTGAAGGCTGCTTCTTGCACAGATAATAAAACAGATTGCAATATGTGTTGGTTGTTGACTCTTACTGCAGTTATACAGGCGGTGCAGCTTGAGCAGGTCACTGTCACTGAACTCCATACGCTGGCCAATGACGTCACTGAAAGCTGGGATCTTGGTGACGATGGTGGGCTCAGTGCCGTTGCGGAAGGCATTTTTACTGTAGTGCATCATGGAACCGTAGTCGTACGGTACTCCCAAAGAGCTGGAGGTGGTGTCATCATAGGTGTTAAAGTTGTGCTCTTTACCTGTAGACCAGGCATTCAAAAAGATGTATATCAGAGATCACTCATAAAGGTTTCTTATCAGCAGCTGATAGATGTTTTAAGACCTGACAAAAGATTGCTGACACATCAGTGACTTTAAAAATGGATTTGATTTATTAATTTGAACAGAGCTTAGGTCAATGCAGCTAAGATACAAAGTCTGATGTTCCCTGATGTGCTGATAATGTATTTTGCTTATCTGTCTTTTGCCTATCTATTATGTGGACACCTCTATCACACAAGCAAAAAGCTGCTGCATGAAGTGCTCCCCTTCAACTCCTACATAACAAACCTCTTGAACTACATGAACTGAAGCGATTTTTCTGATCATTAGAATGTACATTTATGTACATTTTACACTCCTTCTCAAGATCATAAAATTTGAATCATATGCATGCAAAATAGGAGTAATAAAGTAAGCATGTCATATAGGGATAAATGATATGACATGCTTACTTTGCATGAATATGCAGTGTTAGGGTTAATTCATTATAATTTAGTTGGTGGAGTAGTAGGTTCAGTACCCTCTGAGATGCGGTCCCACATGATTCTGACATAATCATCACGGTCTGCCCTGGACTGCTCATGCCAGAAACCCAGAGCATGAAGAAACTCATGTTCGATGGTGGCAATGCGGTCACAGTTGCTCCCTATTGATAATCTCTGCTTCCCAACTCGTCGGTTTCCCACAGAGGAGAAACAGCTTTTAGGGGAAAAAAACACTATTACTTTGATATAGAACAAAACAAAGATATAAACAAATAATATATAAGGCATCCATAATTGAGAAAGTGCAGGATATCTTGCTAAACAGATCATTAAAATGTTTGCCCTACCCGCCCCCTTTAAAGATGGAAATGTAGTTTGCTTCTCCAGTCCAAGGCTTGAAGTCGATGCAGGTCTTGAGCCGGTACTGCTCAAAGGCCTTCAGAATCACACCTTTTGCATTGATCTCTGCAAAGAAGATGGTAAATCAAAGGTGAAAAAATGTGTCTCCCAGCCTACCTTTTACAGGAACAATTGCAGTCTATCTTATAATTGAGCATTTTTTCATACTGTACCACACTATAGAAATACTACTCAATTACAAGTAAAAGTCCTGCATGTGCAAAAGTATTAGCAACAAAATTAACTTAAATTATGAAAAGTAAAAGTTTGTATTATGTGGATCCCTGTGACCCCTTTATTATTATATAATTTAATCATTATTATTGATGCATTAACATGTAAGCAGTATTTTATGGTTGGTCAAGTTGGAGCTAATATAACTGCTAACTATATAGTGTTGGGTAGTTTAATCTATAAAAATTATGAAGATGAATATATAAAATATCTTATATGTAAAACTTAATCTGAAAAACAAATATAAAATGAAAATACTCAACGCAAGTAGAAGTACCTCAAAAATTTACTTAAGTATCGCACTTCTAGTTGGGTACTTCCCACCATTGCTTACCACAAGACTAATATAGTTGAATATGTTGTAATAAATCCATCGATTTGTCTCAAAAAAACACAGCATTAACATGTAGGAACATTTTCAAAGTGAACTGAATTGCTTCTGGGAGCTTACACAGACTTTTTCTAACAGGTTCAAACAGGCACTCTTACCTAAGTCATCTTCCATGTAGTAAGGAATAGTCTTTGGCCACCTGTACTCATCCCCTATAATGGAATTTCTAGTTTGTCTCTGTGGCCGTCAATCAAAGCAATCACAAAGATAAGAACAACAAATTAGTTTAGTTGAGGTTAAGCTTTATTATACAAAATTCATTTGTGCCAGTGAATATTAAAAGCAGTTAAATTAACATACCTCATCAAGCACAATGTCTCCCTCTACAAGATTCAACCCTGCTTCTGTGGAGACCAAGCACAAAGAAAATTGGTTTACAATGGTTACTTGAATAACAATCTGGAAACACGAGGACAAAGAGTGTCTTCTTTCCTTCTTTCTGCCTACCTTCGTTGATGTCAATAATGTCAAGGTCTCGTCCACCGTCCACATCATAGTCTATTTAGGTGGATATGAACATACAAATGTAAAGAAACAGACAGAAAAGTGACAATAATCAGTGAAGTCTGTGTCTTGCTTTAAAAAAAAAAAAATCACTTACCTAATATTTTTGTTGTGGGCTAAACAAAAGAGAATAACAATGTAAATGTTATTGATTAGCAGGTGTATTAAAACTAAGTTTTATGTTATCATACAGCAGTATCTTAACATAATGAACCAATTTCTCACCCAGGAAAGGCTAGAACCACACAAGAGGCAAACAATGTGAAGAGCAAGTACACCTGTAGGTTTTCTTTCTGCCATATCCTAAAGTGCCCCTCTACATGGGGCAGTGCGGGTGACAGGTACTGAACTCCTACTGACACTGAATTAGAGAGGTGCATGCAAAATAAAATAAAAAAACACGTGATCACAAGCTGATAATTGACAGAGCTGTGAATGGTCTGAGTTATAGAACAACTTCAATCTCCTCTGCTATCTGCTCACAAATCTTTACACATTTGCAGCTGCAGTGAAACACTAAGCTTGGGGAAAGCATGTCTACAATCATAGAACCTACTTACCTGCCAGAGCAAGGCACACCTTTGAATGTAGTAATGCACTGCATCAACCAGGTCGATTTCCAACAAAATCCATATAGAAAACTTGTTTATCTACTTATTCAGTGTTAAATTGTAGCTGTTAATGAAATACAGTTCCCATCTTTCCAATACACCAGAAAGCAACAGAAATGTATTGTACCAAACCTTATATAGATCCAGAATAAATCAATAAGTTTTCTTTAAGCTGTTTTTTCACTGTAATTATACACTGACAGGAAAATGTAGCCTCTGATGTTCTTGGACAGTATTCTCTGGGCTCTTACAAGCAGTTCAAAGCTCATTACAAGCCAGTGTTTATTTTTTCCTTGTCATACATAACCATTACCTTGGACTTCATAGTAATGCTTCACTGGAATTTAGGAAATGGCAGTTGTGAAATGTATATGTCCATTTAAAAAAATAAATAAAATAAAATGAAACAAAGCAAAACAAAAAATTGATTTGTAACAATTGTAAAAAGATTGTTACATTAGTTTTTAAATATTCTTTGTGCTACATCAATTTGTAAATGGCAAGGCAGAATGGGATGTGGTTTTCCTGAGAAACACAAACGAATTACATCAAAACAGTCCCTATCACTGACAAAGAATCCAGCTATCTTAGCCTTAAAAAACTGTTGTTGGTATTGTATACATGTAGACCATAAGATACTAAGGAAACCAACAGAGACATCAGGACCACTGCAACTCAGTGACAAACCTCTTTAACATTCAGCAGGCTGCAAATTCTCCACAATCACCAGTTTCTGCAGACAATATGCAATAATATAGGAAAGGAAAGTGATAACCACAAATTTACATGTCAGTGGCACCACCTACAGACAAAGAATATATATATATATATATATATATATATATATAGATATATGTGTGTGCACACCATTAAATCACATACCAAATAATGTTGATGATCCATTAAATTAATCACGTAATTGTTGTCTGTCTCTCACTGTAAAGCTATTGTAAAGCTGAAATTCGTTGAGCCCTTGTTTATAGTGGAACTAGGACAAAACAGGAGGAAACAATCAAACACAGCTGTCACATTCATGCAAACTTTGGGTGGTTTGGTGGTGTCATATTTTAGGCTTTGGTGATTACTTATTGATATTTCCTGGACTCTGCTTCATATTACTTATAAGATGGATTCATGGAATAGATGAAACTAATGGAGCTGAACTAATGCAGTTCAGGCTCTGGTCATATTCTTCCTCTGACTGACCATAAGATGATTTGATACAAGTGGAACACCAGCAATATTTAGCAAGAATAAGAAGAAAAACTTGATCCACAGAGATGGAATGCACATTGAACTCAATGCAATACTACATTTGACATTTGTTACATTAAGCTGATGAGTGACAAGACTCCTGTGTGTGGGTGGTGCCTGAGCTGCACTGAAAGGACAGTTTCCTGTCTGATTTGCCTTTTTGTGGTGAACTCTCATCTCACCCTGAGCACATTTTCTTGTGATTTATCAAGTTCATGCCTCTGCAAGTTCTGTAAGGTATTACAGTTTATCCCTGTATTTGCTCAAGGTGTAGCTCAGGTTCAGTTAAGCCATTTCACATTGACTTGTTGCCCGATCTCCTTTTGCTTCCACTGGAAAACCCCAACCCATTTGTAGATGAGGTGAGTCATGATATATAGAATAGTTATTATTATTATTATTTGATAGTCATTGGATGTCGCAGGTGCCTCCCAGCTGGATCACATAGATTTGACACCGCAATGATTGCAGACATGTAAGTATTTTGTACTGTAATTGCTTAAGCTACATTACTGCTACAACCAAGGTTTTAAAATGTGATGCACAGAATTTGCTCACTTATTGCAAATGACAGCAAAAGAAACTGGTATAAATGAAATGGGCAGATCAAATCCCAGGACACTGATATGATGCTGATACCGTCAAGTCCAGGCAGCCTGTGTACACCTGAAATAGTTTGCACGTGAGTGTGTATGCATGTGTTATTTGTGTAGTTCTCATTTCTGAAGTGGTGTGGAAATCAATAAATATTTTCTGTGTAACTCTGTAAGAGTTAATTAAGCTTACAAATGAGCCCACAAGGCAAAGAAAAACAGTGAACAATGAATTCCACAATGCACCTTTCTATACTGATGATACGCATGTCTGAAACCGCAGCTGATACATGAATTCAACAACATAAGAGGTAGGCAAAGCTATCACTTTCACTGTTGAGTAAAATGTTATTTAACAGCTCAATTTTACATGCTGCTCCACCCAATTAAAACTTCCTCACATTTGGAAAGTGTGTTATAGAATTAGAAATGTTGGCCATATATGCAATGCCCCAGTATTTGAAGACAGTGAATTCACGTATGTTAATACCAGTTGTTCTCTGGCAGATCAGTCCCGCTGTGGGAGGTTTTTCAGCACAGCAAGGCTTCAACCCTTCCACCACCACATTATTAACAGGCTCACTCTTTTCATTGATCTCATGATCAGAGGATGCGTGTAGATCTGTACACATGTATATTTTCCAGTTTACATATACATTTAAACTTTTAAGTAAAAACAGCATTTCATTATATCATCACATCTTCCTAATCACTACTGGCATTAAGGCAATGTGAAAGGTCCAGGAGGATCTCTAGCAGTTTGTTAAGGCCCCCCTATGAGAGAGTGGATCTATGTGGTGGGGCCACCACCAAACTTCATTATGCTGCCTCCATGATTGTTTGGTAAATGCATGATTTTTGACAATTCCTTTTAGTCATCATCATGGGATTTCAGTCCAAGTATTATTCAGTACAGCCTATGAATCAGAATCAGAATTAGGTTTATGGCCAAGTGGGTTTTCACATACAAAGAATTTGCCTTGGTATATTGATGCATAGCAAAAATAAATTT
Source organism: Dicentrarchus labrax (assembly GCF_905237075.1). Taxonomy (NCBI): domain Eukaryota; kingdom Metazoa; phylum Chordata; class Actinopteri; family Moronidae; genus Dicentrarchus; species Dicentrarchus labrax. The sequence continues at coordinate 15,483,773 of NW_026136701.1, forward strand.
CTTATGGTAGGGGGAATGTTTCAAAAGGTTTGTGACTAGGGTGGGAGGGGTCAGCCACACTATCACCTGCTCGCCTCAGGGCCCTGGAGGAGTACGTCCTAGAGGGATGACAGTCTGCCCTAGTCCTTGGCAGTGGCAGCCGCATACCAGATGGTGATGGAGGAGGAAAGGATGGACACAATGCTGGTGGTGGAGAACACCATCATTGTTTTTGGCAGGCTTAACAGTTGCCACAGGAAGTGCATCCTCTGAGCTGATGTTCAGCTCCCATTTGAAGTCCTGAGTGATGATGGTGCCCAGGAAGCAGAAGGACTCCACAGTGCCAACTAGTAAGTCACATAGAGCGACGGGGGCAGGTGGGGCTGGGTTCTTTCTGTACTCAACCATATCCAGAGCACTGATCGAGCTCCAAGTTGTTCTGACTGCACCAGGTCAACAGATGGAATCAGGATGTTGCTGTTGTTCTTGAGTTGAATTATTTATTTCTCCTTTTACTGCCACTTCCACAAAAATCTCCCTTTCCATTGTCCAGTTTCTTGTGGGCAGGATTATGAGGAGGAGACTGAATATTCCCATAATCCTTTGCAACTACAGTAATATACTGTGGCTTGCATGTTTCATGGTACCTTATTGTATATTTTACAGTAAAATAGTCTTAAAATTAAAAAAGAATAGTGACAGTTGTATTTTCAGGTTTTTGTGAAAGTAGGCTTTTGCTTGCATTAAGTTCCATAAAGCTGAAGTCTCACCTCGTGGGACTGAGTGTGACTGAAAATCAATGGGGCAAGGAAGACAAGTCCAAGGAGCATTAAACTTATTGATTTTTTTGTACTTACTTTTAAGCAACTGAATTTAGGTCTCAAAACCCAATTTCCAATGTCCTTAAGCCATACTGTCACATACACTGTCAAAACAATATATAATTACAATGCGAAAAAAATAAATAACAAATAACCATGAAAAATCACAGCATGACTGTGAGGGTGGAAAGTAATAAGCCATAAAAATGTATTTGCAATGGCTTTGAGCAGGTGCCAATTAGATAATTTCTTAGTCATAATCTGAGCTGGAGATCTGAAGATGTTGTGGTGTAAAGATGCAATCTTCCATACATTAGACTTTTATGGAACAAGTCACAGAATGATGCATGAAAAAAATAAGAAGCAAGAAATCAATGCAACACATGGTAAATCAAAGACAGGCCATTCTCTTTTAAAGATTTTAATAAATTCTCTTTAAAGTGTCATAATCAACTACTGCTGCTTCAAAGCAGGGAACTAATTGTCAGTGAGATTCTTGTGACTACAGTGAGTTTAAAGATAAACAGGTAGGCTACTGAACATTTTTAAGCAGAAAAAGAAAAGTATAATGATAGGCCTACATATAAAAAGAAACATGGAAAGGATTTGGCCTAAAGAATAGCTCTTTAGAGGCTATTTACAACTAAAAAACAATGTTGTTGTAATCTTCTTGGGATAGAAAAGTTGGGTTGGTCGGTCCAACACTGGTCCAGATTAAAATATTTCAGAAACTACTGGATCTGGTTGCCATGAAAAATAGGTACAGACGTTCATGGTCCCCAGAGGATGAATCATACTGACAATGATGAACACCTGGCTTTGCCACTAGCAGCAAGGTTGACATCTATTGTTTGAATAACATATCCCGACAGATTTAGCTTTTCAAAAAATTATTTGATTCCCCTCAAGATGAATTGTAACTTTGTTTCTCCCCTGATTTTTCAACCGTCATCAGATCAAAGTTTTAGTTTGTCCAATACTTTGGTTTGGATGCTAAAGTGGTTAGATTCCGCTACCGTCAGTTACATCAGACCTCGAAAATATTTTTTTTATTAAAAAAGAGCAAAGATGTTTTTGCTCTTGTCCCGACTGGCGGTAAGAGTTTTTTCAAAGTGCCTCCTCTTTTCTAAACAGTTCCCAACAATGACCTCCCAGGTGGTTCTATGTAACAAACCATGGGGTGAGTTGCTTTTCATTCCTAATAAAAATGTTCTATTCAACTGCAATGTTTCAGAAATAAAACCTTACAATGAGCCACTATATGTGCATAAACACTGTTAGCAATAAAAGGTGCCATGTTTTAGAAAAAGCATGATTAATATTCTGCCCAAGTCCCGGTAGTCATGTCTATCTACAGGCAGAGTTTGTGTGAAATGCTTATTCTGTATTCCCATCACACCACTTTGATGTGCATGCTGTGTTTTATCTTATCATGGACATTCATTTCTTTCTGCCCTCTGTGGCCTTCACAATTAATTCTTTGACAACACCATTACACCTCAAATACAGCTTTCATCTCAAGCTTTAGCTCAATCTGTTCCGGTCGCAATATGTGTGTTGGTTTGTGTGTGTGTGTGTGTGTGTGTGTGTGTGTGTGAAGTCACACATGTAAGAAAGAAGGAGAGCAAGTGGTATGCAAGGCAATATTTCCACTATGTGTAATTCTTTTGAAGATAATTCATCCGTGCTTTCAAGGTGTGACAAACTGGATTGTTTCCTTTTTTTCATTTCCTGAGACAAACTCAAAATTAATTTTCAAGTGCCACCATATGTGCCTTTGACTCACTGTGATTAATTTATGGTTGTGTGCAGGATATGCAATATTGAATTGTAATGAAAAGCAGCATGCCATTGCTGACAACAATGGGTAACTTATACTATAAACCGGGATGTTTACAAGGTTGAAATTGACACTCATCCCATAAAGCACCACACTGCTGAAACAATGAAGATTCACAACATTTCACACCCTGGGACACTATGGCAAGTCAACGTGTGTATAGGATTGCTCAAACTCAAAGAATTTCTATTTGAATTCCAGTAAAGATTACAAGGTCTCCAAAGATGAAACATTACAGTGTTCCATGCTACAGAAAAATGTGCAGAAAATGGATCTTGGATGTGAATCATGTTCACATCCAAGATCCATTTTGTGTTCCAGGACATTGCGTTCAAAAGGAAACAATGAAGGTTAAGGTGCTGACTTTCAGCTTCAATTTAAGAGAGTTTACTGTGTATCGGGTGAACAGAAGCCCTTTCATTTTAAAATATGAGGACTATGCATAAAAAGGGTTATGAATGCAACACTCAATGTGAACAATATGGATGCGACGGATCTAATGTACCAAAGCAATGTACAAAACAATATCTGTCACTGTCCCCTGTAGTGTAATAAAGGACACTCTTAAATGAACAGATACAGTACAAGATACATAATGCTGTAAATCAGAGTGAACACATATTTCATCTACTTTTAAAGCTATAAGGGAAATATAAGGAATGTTTGTTCAAAACACTGAGATGTGAATTTATTGAATTCCCAAACTTATTACAGTCATAGTGGAAACTAAAAGAGTACACCAGGGATTTCTTTCAAAATGTGCCTCACTTTTTCCACTTAATTTCTGTTTTTCTTTATTTCTAACACCACCCGAGGCTTTGATTCCCTGGTTTTAATTGGTGCTGGTAAATTGTTAACCATGGTCCATAATGCTGGATCTGACTAATTGATCCAGAATTGTGAACTGTTAGGTATTTGATAATTAAGTTTTCAAAAATGATTGAATTTTTAAAAATATTTTAGAAATACTTAGACATACTCTCTTGGCCCATTATGCTTTAGCCAGAGTTATAAAAAAGGCACAGCAGTTCCAAGTGTATAATTCAAATAAAATTGTAAAAGTCATTACTATATTGCGTCAGTTGTGAATGGCACATCAAAGCATCTGGAAGATTTATGAATGGGCGTTATGGAGTGTGCGTTTATGAATTCAGGTGTAGACGTCATTAATTGCTTGCAGCTTGGGGGATCTGGCGCTCCAGCTCATTATAGTGAAGCATCCTGCTCCTCCGTCCTCACAGACTGATCCGCTCTCTGGTGCTTTGTAGTCGCTTCTCCTCTGACTGCTGCTGAGAGGAGTGAACATTTTCATTCGGCGCAAGGAACAGCCAATGAGGTGGGGGTTAAAAAAGTAATTCTGGAAACTTACTGGGACCTTAATTGGACCAAGCATAGCATTAGAGGGCGTGGATTTAGGTCATCCAGCGCTGAGGTAAGAAACATTTATTTGTCATCAGTTAAAATCAGTTATAAGTTCTAAGCAATTTAAGTCTAAATTGTGTCATTGTGTGAAATATGAGAAGAAATAGAGCCTACAGTAGAGGCTACTATTTGTCATGTAAAATACCGAATGCAGTTGTAAATATGTTGTTTACCCAACTAATTTGCGCAAATACACAGAACTTGATGAACTTGGGTGATTTATTTTAACACTGACTATTTGTGACTATTTGCCGTCCGTTTGCACGTAATGTCACCACTGCAACATCAGTCCAGTCTGAATAGTAATTCAATTGTATGAAAATGTGTAACACAGAGCACATTATTAGAAACCTGCTCGATTAGGTTTCTAATTCTGTGCTCTGATTAACACAGGACCTAAATTATCAACATCTTCTGATCCTGAACGTTGGACCACTTTAAAATAACTTTTTATCAATTACTTAACAATCTGTGTGACTCTGGTTACAAGGCGGTCTGACCAGCTGTATCTGTCTAGTATCTTATCCTATCACCAGCATTGTTTCTCACAAAACTGAGCTGGACGATAGAGAGCAGACAGAAATATAATGTAAACTGTGTTTTAAACACATACATCAGTTAGTTGTGTTACAGCCATTTAATTAAATTACTCAACCATCCAATTCGGTGTAGCACATGTTATAACTTCCTTGGGGCCAATAAACAGTCAGTGTGGATGAGTTTTGCGCCTTTACGCACGGAGAGCGTTTGCAATATGTGACTAGACTATGATTTATCCTTTGTTCTTGTGGTGAGATAGTAGTCATTTTCATTACTCATTGGGTTATCATGTTTAAATTTAGCTACGGATAAAGGTGTTTGGATATAACGTTTATCATTAGAAGAGCGATGAACTCCTGTCTAGGATGATGATGATGAGGAGGTCTTGGAGCCCCACAGACAATATACCCACCTCAGATTTTTGTTGATTTACCCCTTTATTATTGGCAGAAATCTTATTATGCTGTTCAACCCATGTCCTTTAGATATGTTTATACATTATTATTTTATAGTATCAGTACAGCTGTCTTAGGCTTTATGTTACGGTTTGGCTGTAAAAGTCTGCTGCTGGAAGTCAGGTTACTGCAAATTGAGAACTGTGACTGACCACAGGAACAGCACATTAGGATGTGTTTGAGGTGCATTGTCCTGTTATTAAACCACTTGTTTATTGACCCTCATGTCAGCCATTGATCTATGTCTGTCAGTCACAATCTGCCTTCAGCTGCTGAAGCAGAATGAAAACATGGAAATGGAGAGTGTTGATGATCTGATCACATTGGTAGTTTAAAGGCATGTTAAAGCATTAGTCCTTGCCTTTGAATTAGAGATGCACACAAATCACAAACAGTGCTGCAGAAGGTCAACACTATCAGAGATTTGCATGAATACAGTTCAGTCTCATTTGCAAGTGGTCATTTTTGTGAAAATCGTCTACATTTACAAGGTCTTTGGCTTCAAGGTAAAACGATAAGGGTTGCAGTTTGTTCTTTGGTAGCCAGTTAATTCACCATTGGGACTAATGTGAAATGTTCACATCCTGCTCCTAACAACTTTAAATACACAAATTAAAAGCTATAATATTAGTTAGACCAACCCCTAGCATTACTTTTGAAAATCTCTGTCTCTCTCAATCAGTTTTCAGATGGCACCATTAGATGAAGACATTGCATTCCACTCCAACATACCTGTACCACTGGATATAATGGTGGCTGTGGTCTACTCTATTTTTGGTGAGTAAAGTCTACCTAAATTTAAACTCACGATAAAGAATTAATAACACTAATAATGCTGTCAATGAATTTTCTACTCATTCAGCTCGGGCTTAAATGAGTAACAGCATGAATCAAGACAGCCAACTGTGAAGCCTAGGAAGCACGTTTGCCTTTTTCATTTTAAACTGTGTTACTATGTGATATTAATTCCACTTCTGCCCATATGTAATATCTACTGTGAATATTTATCCTTTTCATCTATATTTACAGTATTTATGTGTAAATTCTATACCTGCATACGTCTATCCTTCCTCAGGCATGCATACATCAATGTACAGACCAACTGTACAGAAGGCCAATGTTGCAGCTGTTCATCTATTATCCGTATATGGCTGGGCCATGTACTGAAAAACAAAATGCCTAGGGTATTTTTAATCTCAGTTGTGATCAGTAAAGAAATGTTAACTTGTGAAGCTATAGGCATAACAAGCATAACAGCTTTACCTGCCACCTGAATTTAAGGGCCTGGAACTTCGTTAACACTAAGCATTGCTCAGTATTTATATATATGGCTGTTTATTACCAAACACTTGTGGGATAGTAATACTACTTTGAATTCTACAACATGAAAAGTTACATAATCATGAACATCTGATAGATGTCCCAATAGATATTTTCAGTCGTTGCGGTAATTTGTGTGCATTGAATCAGTTTCTGTTTACCCTTGTTTCCAGTCTTTATGCTAAGCTAAGCTAACTGGCTGATGGCTGTAGCCTTATAATTAACCTACAGATAGTAGAGGTGTCCTCTCATCTAATTCTCTGCAAGAAAGCAAATAAGTGAATTTCCCAAAATGCTGAACTATTGCTTTAGATATACAGTATAATTCTGACAACTTCTTTAGACCATTGCTCAAAAGCCAAAACCTTTTTGACATTAGCACCTTAGCCTTGTGACACACAATCAGCACTCCATCGCATTCAGGTGTTTTTGTCTGTTTTTCCTGCAGGAGTATGTTCACTGTTTGGCAACATCACACTGCTTTATGTCTCCTATAAAAAAAAGCACCTCCTGAAACCTGCCGAGTACTTCATCATCAACCTAGCTGTTAGTGACTTGGGCCTGACTCTCTCACTCTACCCCATGGCGATAAGTTCAAGCTTCTACCACAGGTACCACGCCTGGTCCTTACCGTGAGAATTAATAGGTATCAAAGCAAAGAAACAGATACAAAGTGGTTATTCTCACCACCAGAGAATGAGATACTTTCATGTGAAACGTGCTATAGGAAAGATTGTAGGTATTGCTTTTAAATCAGAATCCTTTTTCGTATTTCATGGTTTATTTAACAATATGGTTAGGACTATGATTGCATGTGATTTTACACATATGGAGTGTCATGCTATTCTCCTCTTTCCTTTCTTCCTCATTGATCTTTCTTCTTTGTCTTTGCTTTGCACTGTCCTCTTTCTCTTTCTCACACCCCCCTTGCCCTCCTACGCAGGTGGCTGTATGGGAAAACAGTGTGCTCCATATACGCTTTTTGCGGCATGTTGTTTGGCATCTGCAGTCTGACCACTCTAACCCTGCTAAGCATGGTGTGCTTTGTGAAAGTATGTTATCCGCTCTATGGTAAGTCTTCAAAGAAGCTATTTTTTCCCAATGAAATGACACAGGATTAACCATCACATCCATAAGTGGCTGATTGTTGATTTATCTGTGGACGGAAACGAAATGATAATCCCTCCATGAAGCGCTGCACATTAGCCTTCCTTTCATGACGTCCAAGTTCTGCACTCAATAAGAATTACCTGTGATGCTGGTTAATGCAGTGCAATGGACCCTTCTATTTGACCTCAAGAAATTGTGTTTTCCAAGGCAGTGTCACAAAAGGGGTCATGATGTCTACGTATATATTTTGAGCAGACACATTACTTGTCATTCAATCACCTTATCTTTATTCAGAGGCCTTATCTTTAAGCTGTTGTCAGGTTGCAGTCACCTAGTTGCTTATCCTCTACCTGAGCTAGCTTCAGCCAAATAGATTCCAAAAGAGATTCTGGCACTAGTCTGCACACCTCCAGTAACAAAAGTCCAACTTCTTTGCAAAAAATACTGCGGGTCTGCTCTCCTTGCCTATGGCTTGAACATGCCAAGGCCACAGTAAAAAAAACCCTGGTAAGCACTGTACCCAGTTTACTGCAAATAGGCTCCTTTGTTGGCTAATGGGTCAAGCTGCAATCTTAGTGAATGACACCATTCTCATCAACTTCACTACTGAGGAAACACAACTCAGTGTGGTTGAGGAGAATAACCTTAAAGATGCCCATTCAAAGTACATCTTACCTGGAGTTTCAAGCCATTCATGGCAACCCCCCTCCCTCCACAATTGTGAGATGTGTTATTTAGACCACACACTCCTATCTGAAGCCGATCAATACAAGTCGGATGAAGAGGCTCATAAAGCGGCAGCCCTGGTAGTGAGAGTTCTTAAGATTTGTATGTTCAAGGACAGAACACTGAATGGGGTCTCAAACACACCAATGCTAAAACACATTTATTCATTTCTTGAGTGACATAGGGGCCTATATGAAGTCAAGGAAGGCTGTGTTCCATCAGTTACACAAGCTGGCACAAAAACTAATAATGTGGCGATGCACATCTTCTTTGTGACTGCACCATATACTCCTGGATTTGTTATCCAATGGCAATCCCCTTTAGGGATTTCATCCAGCTTTAGTGAATCAGATGATTTTTTCATACCACAGAAGAACACACAGGGTCCAGTCATTTTTGCCTCACACAATCAGGATGCACCCAGACCGGATGCACTTCTGCACCAGAAGCCTTGCATTGACTCTTCCATCTCCGGTCAGAGTGAAGGAGAACTATCTGACCCTTACATATGCCTCATGTATGCAGTTGGCAGAAAGTTTGAGAAATAATGAACAATGACAGTCAGCCACTCAGAGCTGATGTAAAGGCATCAACCTGTGAGCATGCCAACTTCACACTGTGAAACCCACTGTGTCAAAGTATGCAGGGTCTGAACGATTAGCTTTGGTTGTTACCACATTGAAAAGCTATAAGCACTTTTGCTTTCAGATGAAGTCAGTCGACAAGAAGTATGAACTGGTTTATTTCAAGCAGACCCTGTGCTTAAAGGTCCAGTGTGTAAACTGTAAGTGTATAGGAGACCCTATTTGCAGAATATGGCAGAAATGGAATATAATATTCCATAAATCCAGAAATGGAATATAATATATCTACAGAGAGTGCAGGTCATCTTCCATGGAGCCTGTCTTGTTTCTACAGTAGCCCAAAATGGACAAACCAAACAGAACCTTTTGCGTTTTTTGTCCCCATGGTTTTTACACTTGGAAGGACGAGTTGTAGTCACTTGGTTGCAAACTGCAATTTCCTCACTACATGCCACTAAATCCTATATACTGGTCCTTCAAATGGAATAAGTGCTTCTGAGAACATGCAGGGGATGGCACTCACATGGTCACTCATGCTGCTTGAGAGAACCTGGGTTATCAAACTTCCTAAATATTTCCATCAGTCAATTTATTGTAACATATGTTTGGTGCAAATTCTGCCAGAATCTCTTAACAACATGAATAATAAAACATAAACTTAATCTGTCTTCACAGGGAACAGGTTTAACTCTGTTCATGGCCGTCTGCTCATTGCCTGTGCTTGGGTCTATGCCCTGTTGTTTGCCTGCTCTCCACTGGCCCACTGGGGGAACTATGGGCCAGAGCCTTATGGCACCGCCTGTTGCATTGACTGGCGCCTGTCCAATCAGCATACCACAGCACGCTCCTTCACTGTAGCACTGTTCATCTTCTGCTACATCCTTCCGTGCTGTGTTATTGTGGCATCCTACATAGGCATTCTGGTCACAGTGCATGTATCCCGCAAGAATATGGAGCAGCATGCATCGAGGCAGAAGAACATGAGCAGCATCCAGATGATTATTGTTAAGGTAAGAGGAGAGTCTGATAAATAACAATTATTACTTCCACCATCCCAGAGATACCATTTGGCTCATATAATATAAAGTGCTTTTATCCTTTCCGCTAGAGTCTCAATTTTAGGCACTGCTTTAGAAATAACATATTCTAAGAAAGTAAAGCACCATTGGAAGTGACTATTATGAAAGAAGTCTGTGAGCTTTGCTTTACTGATTCTGCAGTCTCTTTCTCTGTTTGAATCTCTTTTCACCTTGACATGCTTGCCCTCATCATTACTGTGTCTCCGTATAATCACATCCCAGAGGAGTATTATTAAACCCTTTGCACTCTTTCAACTACACACAGGATAAACACACCCACAGACAAAAATAAGCTAAGCCTGAAACTTAGCTCTGAGCTGAGTCATTTGGTCATACCTGTAATTACTGGTACAAATCTTGTCAGTTTCACCCATCCAATATGTAGTGAAACTTTAAAGTGCCTATCGGATAAAACTGACACCACATGGTAACAGCAATGTGGTGATGGTTCAGGGGTATAATATCAAAGTGCCCCCTTAGAGACAAGAGTCGTCTGGAGAGTTCTTCGCTCCTCCAAGAAATTTTCAGTGACCTCAATAGATCCTCCAGTGATGCAGCTTCTCATTAGCAAGAATTGGCTCTGGCTGTACTGTGATGGATGAGAAGCTACTGCTGCCTTTGCTGATAAACGGTCATCATAATATACCCTTCTCCAAGGATAACTCTGATTCATCCAAAAAAGGCTCACAAAAATGCCTTTCTGCTCATGTAGCATCTGACTGATACTGGCCAAGGTAAATGCTCAAACTCAGTCAGCCATACCAAGGCGAGGCAAATGTATTTATATAACACATTTTCCAGCTAGACATTGTTTAGATTATATCTTCTGCTTTTAAAGGGTAAGTCTGGTGATATTCTATATATTTCTTATTTTAACACCATGAAAAGACCAAAACCAACAATAAATTGATCTAACTAATAAGTCACTTATGTAGCCAAAGCCTGATAGATTATACCTCCGTGATTTAGACCTTCATTGTACAAAAACTATTAAAATTACATAAATGGGTCACAATGTTGCACTAGACATGAATTGACAGACATAGTAACATGTTGATGGTTTTGGTGTTTTCGTGGGATTTGTTGACACTGAGAAAATATATAAAACACTAGACTTACACTCGAAATACATGGTGATGTAAAAAGCACCAAAAACTGTTTTTAAAAGTATGCATTTTCTAAATTATATCAATTACACTTTTCTACTGTGTGCTTTTCTTCTCAAAGCTAAGTGTTGCTGTTTGCATCGGTTTCTTTGCCGCATGGAGTCCATACGCTGTGGTGTCCATGTGGGCTGCATTTGGACACATTGAGAACATCCCTCCTATGGCTTTTGCCATGCCAGCGATGTTTGCCAAGTCCTCCACCATTTACAACCCAATCATCTACCTAATGCTGAGGCCCAACTTCCGCAAGGTGATGCGCAGGGACATGGGTACTCTGTGCCACGCCTGTCTGAAGGGCTGCCTCTGCTCTGCAGGGCAAGCCAAGTGCTGCTCCAAGCCAGAGATCAGGGTCCGACTTCGCACAATCCACAGACAGACCAACAAATTCCCTTCATCCAACTGCTCTGCTCAACCTCCTATACCATTAAAGGACCACAGCTGTGAGAAGTGTACGGATGCTTTCGAATGCTTCGGACATTACCCCAAAATGTGCAGTGTCATTAACCCTGTGGCCAATGGAGACTCGTCTAAGCATCAAGACACTCCAGTTCCCAAAACACATAAGCAGAAGACTCAAAACGTGTGCCACAAGAAGTCTCTGCTGGCTACCATGTGTGCAAAAAGGACATCAGAAATAGACAACTTCCATATTAATTTAGAGATGGTTCCAGGGCATGCGAAAGTGGCATGGCCATGATATTTCTCTCAATTTATAATGTTTACACAATATCTCTGGATGTATTCTTTCAGGTTATGTTCTTTCAGATGTGAAATTACTAATCTATATTTTCAGGAAATCTTGTTCAGGAATGTACCATATAAGTGTTTGAGCAGCAGCCATGCAACCTATTTATTTTGTGTTGCCTGCTGTGTTTCATGTTGTACACCCATAAACAATCTAATGAGTGTCACTTTAATGCCCCTGAAAACTTGATTCAAAAGTATTTCTCTATCTTATTAAGTATTCATGATCTTTAGTTATTATTTAAGAGTTTAAAATCTCAGGACTGTGTGGATGAGGTTTGATTAGATTTGGTTGACAATGACGAAACAATCCACCAACTGTCTGATTCAAATGTTGATTCAAATCCTTATTGGTGCAAGTATAGAACTTTTTGCTCCTTTTTCCAAATTAGCCCTGACCCCTTGAAAATCAGTGAAAGGAGCACAAAGAAAAACAGAAATGCAGAAATCTTTTTCATCAATAAATGTTTTAGTTCTGGGTTTCAAGCATTGAGAAAGTATTGCCCTATGGCTCAAGTTAAAGCTGACATTCTGAACTTTCAAAATTTTATTTTGTAAAAGTGCTGTGGAAATACTTTATATTATACTTGATATTATTTCCCTACTAGTCATTGACTTATTTGCACCTGAGTTCACCCTCAGGGAATCTTAACACTCCGTTTACTATGACAGTCCAAGTATTGTTTACACTTGACAACTGCAGGTATATAGTTTTTGGTGCTTGATCACATATCTGTGTACACACTGTGTAGAACATTATTGTCTACCAGTATTATGAGAACTTCAAGTCATTCTTTATTACATGTACAATCAAAACGGAATATGTCTTTACGTGACTACCTAACAATGTTGTTTATTTCACTACATTGGTGGGAAAGGGAAAAACAAACCTGTACAACCCAAATAATGCAGCTGTAAATTCATTCATTAGTGCAGAAAGAATATTAAATTTATGTTGTCTGTAATTGTTGTTGCTGTGTGTAAATCCACGATGTAAAGTAAACATGACGTGATTGGGATTTGGGCAATCACTCAGGCCCAAGCCTGTCATTGACAACTCAATCGTTTCAGTTTCTCAGTCACTCACAGAAGTGTTTCTCTCATATTAGCATACCCCTCAGGCCTACTGCCGTTTCAACTAATCTAATTAAAAGGTAGTTGTTTACCATTTGTTTAATTACTTGTCATGTTGTAGGTCTTATGTTGCCAGGCGTACTGTTTTTTTTAACTTAAGTGGTTAATTAGATTTTATCTATGGATCGACAGGGTGCTGTTTAACGACATCCATAAATCTGATAGAAAATGGATGTAATTACTGTTAAGAAACAGGGAAGCCTGTCCACATTTTTATCCCTTATCTTTAATCGTTCATGGCATGGAGGGATTCATTTTCTTGAAGATAGTGAAGAGATTATTAAACTCACCGGGTAAAAAAATAACAGCAGTGGCTCTTTGATTTGCAAAAGTATACTATCATCACATCTGTATTCCATTAAAATATGATTTCAAACAGTCTTTTCAATGAGAACAGTCCAAGGAAAAATGTGTCTTTGGAGAAGTTAAATCAACACAATTTTTTTAACTCTTGCACTCAGGAAAAATTCTCCAAATTCTCCAAAACATCACATAAAGATATACGCAAACATTATATTTGGCCCTATTGCAGTTGTTTTAAGTCTAAAGTCACACTTACTGGGCCGTGATTGGTGTATACTGACTTGTTGCTGACCCAGTAAAACCTTTTTTAACTGAGGTATCGTTCCATTTAGTGTAGCCAACGTGCACAAACACCCTGACTGTTTAACCTGAATAGAACCTTAATCAGTATAATTGGTTACACCTGTGTTTACCCTACTGTTTCATGTCAAAATGGCTGCTATGAAAAAAAGTCTTATCCATAACTTGTTCAAGTCACTTTTAAGTACCTCAAGACATACATTTAATTTCAAGTTTTTTTTTTTTTTTTTTTTTTTTATTTCTGGGGTGTTCACAAAGCAGTTTTACCTCCATGCAATTTGCTTTAATTTTCACCAGCTGTGAGCACCTTTCAATTTCCTTTGTCCATGGCATTGTAGGAGAATAGTGCCCCTCAACAGCAATGTCAAAAGTCAAATGCTTTTTAATATGCATTCTAACTTATACTTAGTATTCTATATTTTGTCACTTTTCCACCACATTCTCACACAGCCTAGATTTAGCATGTAGTGTGGAATTGGGATACTAGCTACAGTCTGTCATGTTTTCAGTATAGTTATATCAATGAGCTAGTTGCAGGGGATAACTAATAAGATCTTAAGGAAATACTAAACTTGAAACAATAGCAGCTGAAGTTGTGTAATGCAATTAAGTACACATTTATGCTCAAATCTTATGAACATATGTACTCACAGTTTATTCTGTTTATCAAATGGCTTTCAATTAATTACAATTAATTTTTGTAATGATAATGTAATGACATGAAGACATCACAGAGACACAACAACCTTTGGATGGTGAGAACAGTATTTTGTAATCATGTAAAAATACTTGACACAATACAGCGCAGCAGCTAAAGATATTCAGATGTCATTACAGTAACTCCACACACTGAAAACTCCCAACAAGTAGCTAATTAGTCATTCGTACACTGTTACAGTAATTTGGGAAAAGGGAGGGGTACATAATCTACAGCTGGTCTCAGATCAAAAGAGACAGTTTGATGCTCTCACAAACATTTTATCTGCTGACCACTACTGGACACACAGATGACAAAAAGAATACACATGCATTAGTAGAATACTGTTCTAAAGTTCCTGTCCTGTACAATTTTAACCCCCCCACCCAGTTGAAACAACTTTTCTGCTTTTTACAGACTCATTTGTGCTTTGAGTCATTACATTTGTGTTGGGCTGGAATAAATGTTTACCACACACCATTTCATTGTCCCTGAATATGAATTTATAATTCTGTTAAAGCTCCAGTAACCAGTCTTTTCCAACACTTGACAGTGTTTGTATAAAAAGATATTACCATTGTAATAATTCTTGCTTTGACTTGTTTACACATGAAAGCAACTCATTATCTTATTACAATGAATTACAAATTGAACAATGATTTTTAAATTGAATCATTAGAAGACCCTGAACCCTGACCACATTCCTCTCTACTGTTCATTAAGATAAGCTTGGTAATTTTAACTTTCGCAAGTCAAAGTAATCATGTTATCATATCACACGACTACAAGTGTTCGTTGAGCTACCAAAGACAATTTCCCGATGAAAACAGTTGACAGTGAGCTCTGTGGTTAACATGAGTAACCAACATATTCTTCCTATATGCCATTTTCCGTGCTTTGACAACATATTACTATATTCAGCATGACAGAGATAATATATAAAACCCATGGCACATGAAACCCAAATGTTTTCTTGGTTTTAGTTTGAAGAAAGCCTTTAAATATTAGGCCCACAAACATTTCAGAAAACATGGACATCATAAGGCAGAAAGTCAGTTAGAGGGAATAAGGCAAATCTGCTGAAGTTTATCAGATCAAGGAGGAAGAGCTGCAAGTGTCCAATATTTTCTGAATGACATCGACCTTTATGTTGCCTTCCAGAGCTCGACAAAGCTTCCCGATTGTGCAGCCAATGCTTCCCTCCTTCATTTTCCAACGATCCAGCATCTGGTGCACCATCTCTGGCAGGCCATCACGGTAACAGTCATGCTCAATGGTCTCTATTTCCACACTGGTCAGACCCAGTTTCCGCGCACAGCGCTTCCATTTGTTCCCGATGTTTTCCCTCAGCAGATCCAGGTGCTCTTCAGTCACAGCATGATGCTCTAAATTACACAAAAGATAAATCTATTAGGGCAATTATTCGTTCAATTCTAATTAGAAACTGTTGTCCTGGACTATTTAAAAACTCTTATGTCTGCAGATCAGATGAGCATTATTTAATGCTCTTTTTAATTAAAATTAAAAAAAGATTAGTGGGTTAACTAGTTAGTTGACAGAAAATAACCAGCAACTATTAAGCAACTATCTAATATGTAATTTTTCAACTTCTCAAAAGAGAGAATTTGACACTTGTCTTTGCCCTATATCATGAACATTTACATTTTATGGAAAAACTATGAATCAATAAAATAATTAGCAGATAAATCAATAAGGGAAAATAAATCATTAATTGCAGCCCTAATACAAACATATGCAAACTGAGGGACAACAAAAGTGTACAGACATAGTACATCACATCTGTAACGTGAAGGAAACGTTGTTGGTTTACCGTATTTCATGCCTTCCTTGTAAGCTGAGCCATTAGAAGGTTGAGACAATAAACTACTGGAGGACTCGCAACTCCTGATACTCATCATGTTGTTGTTCCCAATCTGGATCCCGCTGGCATTCTGAATGAAAAGAGATCCTGGAACACGCACAAAGAACACACACATAAACACAGTCTCTCTAATGTCAGTCAAAGGCTGTGAACACTTCAGGCATCTAGATCTAGAATTTACTGAAAAAATGCTTCATCAAACAGACATGTTTGTGTCTACCTGGATCTTGTAGCGAGCTGCCCTTGGAAGGGGCCAGGAGACGCCCCGGGCTGATGTCAGGAGCAGATGTATCAGACACTGGGTAAGTTGGCCAGGACTGCTGGCGGTCAAAGTGGGAATGTGGATGTTGCTGGTTAAACTGTGGTAGAGAAGAGGTGCTGGCAGACATTGGCAAGTGGGATGGAGTTGGTGTGGTAGAGTTCATGGAATCATAGAGACCAGCAGTAGGGCGATGCCAAACCTCTTCCTGGCTGGTGGGCTGCACTGGCTCAGCTTTTGTCCAGGAATGGACAGAGGAGGATTTGTCTTGTTCAGGTTGCCTTATCGCATGATCTGAAGTGTTGAAGTGGTTTGGCAGGAAAGGATTTGAGGTGTTGTGATGGTAGCAGTTGGCAGCATCAGGCTGGTTGTCACAGTTGTAGCTACCGTGTTTGTGGTACTGAAACTCCCGATCCAGTTTCTCCTCCAGAACTGAAGGGTTGCTAATTGCCTTTGCATCTGCCTCAATACGCTCATTTTGGATGTCATGCATGTCCTCAATACTGGCTTCAACCGGCACGGATACAATTCTGTCTGAACTCACCAAAGAAGCTGGGAAATCTTCAAGGTAGGGAGAGAAGTTAAAGCAATAAATCTACTCAGTCCTTTTCAGAATCAGCTTTGTGGCCAAGTACGAGTACACATAGAAAGGAATTTATAGGAATAGACATAACAGCTACAAACAAAGACAACAAAGCTGAACAAATAAAAGTTAAAGTACAGACAGGACTATTATGTACATAAGTATTTAACAAATATTATATACACATATTTTATACACATATATACCCCTATTTATATACATATAGAAAAAACTATTTGAATTTCAACAATTTCTCTAACTTTCTAAACATTTAGAACGTTCAATGTAATACAACCCGCTGGACAACAGAGTGTATATTAAGGCTATCTAGATCACGAACAGTGCTCACCTGCCGAAAAACAATCAGGGGTCACCGATAAAGATTTCATCTTCTCAACAAGGTCCTCTGGGCCTTCATAAGATTTCTGCATAAAATCAGACGGAGAATCATGATGCAAAGAATTTGTAATTATCTGGGTGTATCTTTACCGGATTATGAGATCAAATCCTAAAGAGAATATAATTACCATCAGAACAAAAAGATCTTCCTCTACATGTGGTTCAAGCTTTTCTGTGTAGAAAGGATGGAAGAAGTTGTAGCTCTCTGCAGGAAAAGGAAAAAGGAGGGACAGGATGAGAGGCTTATTCACCTAATAAACTGAAGGGGTCAAACATAGAAAAAGGTTATAAGTATTAAAGTAAAGACATATTAGTCTGGATGCAGCATCAGCTTCAAATTAAAGCAAGAAAGTTTACATACTGTATGCTTGTGACAAAACTCAACAACAGCTGAGAGCAAAATCAAAACCCTCCTGTCTGGTAAAAATTCTGTAACGCTTTTTTCGGGAATTCAGGAATTTGGGAAATAATTTGTCAATTCATTCAGGAAATGTTAGGAATTTCCTGTATATATTTATATATTTGTGAAAATACTATAATCTATAAGAAACAAAAAAACAACGATGAAGTACTTGAATGTTATTCTCTTTGTGTGATTCCATTAGACTGTCATATTACATGTATATGCATTAAACCCTATCCTTTAATCTTTATAGTATACACACCCACACGCACACGCACACGCACACACACACACACACACACACACAAAGCACACCTTTAAATGTTGGTCGTTGCTGTGGATCGTGATCCCAACACCTCTTCATCATCTGAACTATCTCTGCAGGAATGTCGTCTGGGATAAGGTCCTCTGCCGGCCGGTCACCGTTTCGGACACACTGGCTCATTTGGTCTTCACTCCTGGCATCTGAAAATTAAAAAAAAGTTACTTACTTTGGTTGTCTTCACGCAGATAGTCATTTTAAAACAGTAATGTTTAATTATTCATATATTAAATGGGTCTTGCTGACATCCCAACTCACTTGCATATGGCTCTTCACCAGTGAGGATGACCCAAACCACAATTGCGAAGCTGTAGACATCGGACTTCTCAGTGGAGGCTGTATGTACACTCTCCAGGTGCTCAGGGGCCATGTAGCTCAGTGTGCCAGCGGCTCTCGCCCCAGCTGATCGCCCCATTCGACTCTTCCTGCGAGACTCCTCCTTTGTGAGTTTGCTCCATGTCTGGCAGGTGGCCAGGCCAAGGTCTGCAATCTAGAAAACACAGAGGAAAAAATACCTAAATGACCAAGATTATCCATGCATGCTTTCAAAATCATAAATGTGCCAGGGGCCATCGTGTGTAATATACCTTGATGTGAAAATCCTTGTCCACTAAAATGTTTTCTGGCTTGATGTCCTTGTGTATAACGTGTTTCTCGGTGAGGTACACCATCGCTTCCAAAATCTCTAAAATGATTCTGCCTTTGATGGATATTGGCACAGAGACCTAGCAACAGGCAGGAAAAAAATAACATAATACGAGTTATTTAAGGCTGCAAACTACTGATAACAATTAGTGGAACTACTGAAGTTATAGACATTAATTCTGAAACTTTTTAACGTGACCACAGACATTAAATCTGCTGACCGTCTCGAGCATGACCAACAAGTTGCCTCTGGGGATGAGTTCCATGACCAGCGAGCAATCTCTGTCCTCCATGATCACGCCCAGCAACTTGACCACCCGTTCATGGTTCAGGCTTGCCATGATGTTCCCTTCCTCCAGCAGTGACCTTTTACTCTCCCTGGAAAGTGCAGTAAAAACAGTGAGAGCCAGATATACATACAAGTGGCATAACTTGCATCTTGTCTAGTCTCATAGTGGCACAGGATGTACAGAGGCACTGATACGATATGCTAGTACATAAAAATTATTCAAATTAGTTCCACACAGTGAAGTGCAGATTTTCACTGCATGCATCGATATACTAAAGATATCCTGAAGTATCAGTACCGGGAGAGGAAAAACTTGAATATGTGCATCTCTTGCATGACATATACGAAATCTCATGTTGAGGCTGCAAAAAAAAATTCGAGGAGAGTGACTGTAAATGTTTCACCATCAGAAAAGTTGTTGTTGTATCTGGTTTGAAAAACGGATGTTTGACCTACATCCGCATTTAAGATAAACTCGTGGCTTTTTCTAGTCTTTGCTATAAGGAAGTACTTCATCAATCAGTGCAAGTCTTTTCAAAGCACAGCCTGAGGATGGACACAATCTCTATATTGCCAAACTAACTCGGTTTTCACACTGGCAACATTCGTCCACCAATTTCCTATCATTTTACATAGTAAATGAACTTTCTATGTCCCGTCAGAAAGGGTAAATAAGATGAGTCTCACTGTTTGGAGAGTCTGTCTTTAGTGTACTGTCGAGCACATGACTCAAGTTACCATGTAAGAGACGACGGGGAATACCCTGCATGCTCCATACAGATACACCACTGATACACACAACTTACTCGTTACGAAGAGGGCCTGTATACATAGTCTTCAACACCACCTGGCCGAGGGTTACATGGTAACACAGGTACACCTCTCCAAATCCTCCGTAGTCCAGGGGCTCTTTCTTGATGAGATCAGTCGATCTCATATGGAGAGAAGGCTGTGGCGCGGTGGCCATAACGTTACCTGTTCATAAAAACACCATAAAAACACAAGAAGACAACAAACACAACATATCAGCGGGTGGGGGGGCGGAAAATGATAAAAGTGACTAAACACACGGATTATGTCAAACACAGCATATGTAAATAAGCTTGGGAGACAAACTGAATGACTGAAGCGGCGAGTCGACCATCTGTAACTTTCAAAACACTGAGGATGTTAAGCTAGCTTAACGCCTGACGTTTCCGAAAGTTTTCGGCAACAACACAAACTCAAGCCCTCATAACGTTTACCAAACACTTTACCCGAAAAAGCAGGGCAATACACACAATGTCGACAAATGCTGGATTAAAACGGTTACCAAAACGATGCTGTACAATCCAAGTAGGACACTTTTATTTGTAACGTAGTTCCGGGGTTTCCTCGACGTCCTCCGTTCAAAAGCGAAACCCAGCAGGCGGCGTAAAAAACTACAAACAGCCTCACAAGTCGATAACAGAGCAGGACGGCTGGGGACTTCAGGTGTTTGTGGCTGAAAGTGCCTAAAACATGTCCCATAACAAAACATGAACTCAGGATGTGATATTAAGTTGTTTCATTTCTAACTTTGTTCACACTTTGTTCAGACAAAGAATTCCTCTGACATAGGACCGCTGTAAATCTTGTCGTGTGGCATTGCCGCCACCTACTGGTGAAACTAATTATCGCAGACTGTGGACTGAACCTTGCTTTGCCCAGTAGTAGGACTGTATCTTTGCCCATTTGAGATTTTTAAATGGTGAAACTGAAATACTGTTCTAAGTGTCTGTTTACCTCTACACAGTTTTCAGCTGCTCCAATCACCATCTGCCATCTGAGAGACCAAATATTACAGTATTTACAGAATAAAGAAGCAAACTGTATTGACCTTAATAGGCCTATTTTGGAAGTACAACAAACCAGCCCAAAAGATGCCATAGCCTAATTTAAATAAACCAGAAAACAAGCAAAAAAACAAGTCCATTGATAAAACAAGCGTTTATGTGAAACTAGAGCGGGAAACCACCTGAATTGTAGCCTCTGACAGCGTGGGCGATGTATGACATGGAGGCCTACATTTTGGGCAGCCTATCTGTGAACACCCACACTATAAATTCCTCCTTTTGCACACTAAAGCCACAACAAAGCAGTATCATATTTACCTGTCTTGTATTGTCATGGTTTCCTGGTTTAAATTTTTTTCTGTTTCTCTATTATTCACGTTTGTTGCTGGTAATCTTCAGGTTATTTGGGAAACTTTCCAGATGTGGCAGTTTACAGTTTATTGAGCACTGTGACAGAATATTAAACAAACATATCAGTGAATAATATTTCCTCATTTCCACCCACAGTTGAAATTGTTTGATGAATAATCTGTGACCTAGATCAATTGGTCAGACTCATTTTAATATCAGTCAGCTTTGACAAGTTGCAGATACTTTGGCAAATTCAGTCCAACCAATTTTATTATTAACAGCACAAGTTATTTCAGGTATTCAACTATTATATGAGGCTATGGCTGGTTTAGACTAATGGAGGCAAGAATAAGATGAGCACTCTCACGGAGGAACAGTGCGGCGCAGACCTCCCATTCAAGCTGCAGTCTGGTGGTCACTGCCCCACATAGAACAACAACAGATCATCAGGAAGTTGAACCAACTGGCGCCTGCGGTGTAAACGTGCTGTCAATGTGGGGCAGTGGGTAGCAGTACTTCCTGTTGATGTTGTTAACATGATTATTATCAATACAGAACTGCCAGGTGGTGTCCTCTGCCTGTAACAGCACAGCTTCCCATGCTGTTAATTGCCTGCCCCAGTCATCTTACTGGTTTTCTGTTCAGCTGCCTGGCTCTTGGCTAGCAGGGATGTTTGGGACAGAGGTGGATAAATTGTAGCCCCCTCAGAGTTGATGGTGTCCTGCAATAGGCTGGTTTCAGTGTCCTTCTTGGTGGTAAAGTAGAAGCTCCCAGGGGACAGTCGCATCCAGGTGGTCATTTTCTTTGGTGGCACCATTGTCTGTTTCTTTCCCTGAGGTTTGACAGGCTTCTCAGTGGGGGTTGTCCTGAAGTCCCTTTCTGGTGTAGCCATGCTGACAACTGGCTCTTCCTCTGGTGTTTGGAATGTCCCTTAGGCATGGACGGCGTCTGGGCTACCCTTTCCGATGGTGTCATGTCACATATGATGCTCTGATGGTGGAGAGGGCGACCATCCAGGGTGCAGGGAAGGTAGAGGCCCTGTGTGTGGCTGATGTGACCTATCCTCCCCATCTCCTCACTGCCACTGGATTTCTCTGCTTCTGAGAACATCATGGTGTTGAAGGGGCGGTCCTTCCTTCCCTCATTCTGGCGTATGCATTGGCACAGGAAATTGGGACAAAGAGGCAACGTTGCTCTCAAAGATGGTTGGAAGCTTAAGTAAAATCACTCAAATGAGTTTGACTCTTCTTCTGGTGTGAAATTGGAGGTTAGTGTTCTGAGCCAGGAGGCAAAAGCCCATAATCTCTTCCTCTGGTGATGACTGGAAAACATGAATTCACCAACTTTATGTAGTGCCCATCTCTGAAAACCATCCTGCTTCTTGGTTTACAAACATGAAGTCCAAGGCAGTGGTGTCCAGGATGTAAAAATATGAATTGGTATATTTATGGAAACATTTTGAAAGTGAAAACTTCTACCCCTCATTTCTTTCACAATTATATCCCATCTCACTTCATGGTGGCCCATTGTATTCCTTTAATATTTCCACAGGGGCCTGGCTAATTTTGCTCTGGTATGTGTGGACGGTATGTTGTATTTTTAAAGTTTATTTTAGGGTTAAGTATTTGCTGTCATCGCGCTCGACGGGCAGGCTATTAATATTCTCATTTCTATCTATAAGGGGAAAAAAGGAAGAAAAAAATCAGGCTTGGGTTAAGAACCACACTTGTGTCCATACAAAACTTTCTCCATAAAAAAAATAAAAAATAAATAAATCCGCGCTTCTTCTTTTCAGCAAACTTCAATTCCCAGCATTCAACACGGGGAGCTTGGGCAGCAGCGCTCGGCTCGCTTGGACGCGGAGCTGCGGCATTTGCGCCCCTACCGCGGGTTTGGGAAGGCGTCAAGCCGCTGGATAAGCATTTTTAAACAACGAGGGAACACAGCGTGGCGTTTCTTTTCACCGCTATCTTTCAAACGGGGTCTTTCAGCATGGGTAATGGCATCAACAAGGTATGAGCCTCATCTGTGTGGAGACCAGTGTTGAGTTCAAACACGAGTGGTCCCCTGTGTTTTGAGTGGAATTAAGGAGATGATGATATAGTGATCGTCATCTTAGACAGTGGAGTATTTGAACAAAAGTTGTGTCTGCTTATTAGTTTAACAATGGTTCAGTATATATAGACAGGACAACTTTAGTGGTCTAACTATGAATATTTAACCTACTTTGACTTTTGGTCACTATGAATCATGGGTTGTAATTTGTAATTATCACATCATATTTTCAGGGTGTCATTTGAGTCAGCTGTTTCAAGTTCTCTCAGCTGCTATAACCCCTCAGTGTATCAATGATGATTTGACCATGCCTGCTTCAAACTTTTACATCTCTATCTCTTCCCTCATAGGTCCTGCCTGACCTGTACTTGGGAAATTTCAAAGGTGTGTCTAAGTGTAATTTTTTCTGTACTCATTTTGATTTGCTTCTTGTATATGACTTTCTGTGTGGTGTTATTTGTCTATGTCAGATGCCAGAGACCGGGAACAGTTAGCCAGAAACAACATCACACACATCCTGTCCATTCATGACAGCGCGGCTCCCATCCTCCAGGTGAGACGCTCTCCATCTTTTTATACATAACACCTTTGCCCTTAGTATGCATCTTGAATTTCTCATTAATCTTTAAGCAGAGTGAAGAAGCAAACAAGGATGAACAGATCTGATTGGCTGACGCTCCTCTTATTGGTGCACATGACTTTAGCTCTGACCCGGTCCGTGAACCAGTCTGTCCGGTTGTTCAGGAAGAAGTGCTGCTTTCTTGAGCAAATATCTATCTGTCCCAGGGTGAATAAACAATAAGCAGGGGGAGTTACTTACTCATGTGATTGTTGGAGTATCGTGAAAACAATGCCAGTCAACAACAGTTGGTTAGGTCAGTGTGCTGAGTTGTGTGCTTGTGTGGGTTTGAGAGTGGGCGGTTGTTCTTGCTTCAGCCAGTGTGGACTCTGCAGTCTTGCTTCATTATTATTTTTTCTAGGTTAGTGATGTTGGATGTAAAGTTTCTCTAGTAGCTGCAAGTGCAAAAGCAGCTTATGTTCTCAGTCATTTAAAAGAAAAGAAGGAGATTGCCTTTATTCCTCCACAAACTGTAGCACAGGCTTTTTTTCCTTTGCCATCACAACCTGAAAAGCCCCGATGTGCAGTGGTATTTATCACCTGCTGTTTATTGATTTGTGTTAAATGCATTAGAGCAAGTGACTGCTGACAGCTAACTAGTACACTTTGTCCCTCAGGAGATGACCTATCTCTGTATATCAGCAGCTGACCTTCCCACACAAAACCTGTAAGTACCAAAATGTGCAGCACAGAACAATGAACGGCTGAGGCAGAAAGAGAGAGTACCACATCCATTTGAGGCTGCGCTGTGTGGGCGTCTGAGGTTCATTTTCTTTCTTTTATAACGTGTAAATGATATGCTTTCACAAGCTCAACATTTAAATGTGAACTTATTTTCTGATTATATTTACAGTAGCACGGCTGGATTCAGCTCTTGGTGCACTGTTGTCCTCTTTCACATGACATGCACAAACATATGCAGGTGTTTTTAATGTAACATGAGACACTGGGGAAGAAAAAAGAAAAAATCAAAGGCATGTATCGCCAAGGGATACCCTGGTTTACACACACACACACACACACACACACACACAAATCTTCTATGGCCAAATTCACATTTCAGGCAGCCTTATAGCAGGAAGGAAGTCTCACAGCTCTGTTCTGCAGCTTTAGCACGATGGTTGGTGCTGTGCCTCTATTTATACGTACCCCCACTAACACCCCTCCACACACTTGCAAATGAATATGTACACACACACACACACAGACACACACAGACATATACACACTAATACCCCTGTCACTCTTACTGCCTGGATGCCTCATACCTCTTCGGTTCAGAGTGTGAGGTGTTTGAAACCTGTTTTGTGAAACATGACACCAACTCTCTCAAACCTGAGATAGACACACCCTCATCCTGATCTGTCCAGGATAAGAAATAAAAGGGGTTGACAAGTCAGGTGCAGAAACATACACGGCATGTACGAAAAAACCTAACATGAACACAGCCACTGGGCCTTTAGATGCATGCAGGAGCTGTAAGTGTCGGTGACAACAAAATAACAGCACGTAGTCGCAGTTCTTACAGCAGTTCTTGCTGTGTTTAATGTGGTCATGGCCTGTTGCAACAAACCATTTTTATGCTCCACAGGACTCAGCACTTTAAACAAAGCATAATGTTCATGCACGAGTCCCGCCTGAAAGGAGAAGGCTGCCTCGTTCACTGGTAAGAGCAAGACTGCTTGTTGTATCTTTACCTTAAAGCTAGAATCAAGTTGGCTAGTTAAGCAAAACAATCATAGACATGTTGAATATAAATGCGCAGTTCGTGAAGAACTGAAAGAAAAAAAAGAGAAACCAAAGATCAACCAAGTACACAAGTCAACCCATGTGTAACTGCTGCAGAGTGGAGATTAAATGATAAGCAAAAGCCTATTCTTGAACTTCCCAAAACCGAGTACAGTAACACAATACAGTCACATTGTGTGATTGCAGTGGGGTGGCTGACCATATGTTCACAGGGGAAAGTTATATTTAGTTAGATAGAGGGTCTTCTCAGAAATACAGGGGAACAGAAGGCTATTTATAATTTCTGCATTGCCACAGGTTTTTCTACTTTACTTACTGACTGAAGAAAGTAGATTTTATACGAATATGTAACATGTAAAGTGTGTATTTTATCAGTTTCTACACCTCAGTCACTCAGTCAAACCCATCTATTTTACCACATCATTCTTGTATTTTATTCTCTGTCCTCTTGTCACTTTCTGCAGATATTAAATCTGACATATACTACTGAGAATCTTTGAGCTACTTTACATGATCTTCAGTTTAATTAGTGTTTTCAACCTCTAGTTCTCATATAATATGTTTACATGCACATTAGTACCCTGGTTTTCCGTTCGGTTTATCACATATTCGAGTGTGGCATTTTCATAGAATATAGATAACCTTTTGTTTATATCCCTGTTTACATGGTTCAAATATTTTCCAGTATGTTGTATTTAGCTTCTTCATCTAGTTTTCTATAGTGGAAGACAGGAGCAACAATAAAATATATTCTCTTTATTACCACTGAAGACTTGTACTTTTATTTCAGGCAGAGAATAATCAGAAAGCTGGATATGATGTTTACATGTTGCAGGATCCTAGTTTCTGACATAAATTATGTAGACCAGAATAAGGGCTTATCTGTATTTCTGAAACCAGGATGTAATAGTTACATGTGCAAAACATAATCAGAATACACAAAACAATCCTGATCATTACTGGGATGCTCATTTGCACATTGACAATTTCACTTCTTACAGTTTGGCAGGTGTCTCTCGTAGTGTCACACTGGTGGTAGCTTACATCATGACGGTGACAGGGCTGGGCTGGCAGGAGGCGCTGGCTGCAGTGAAGGTGGTCCGACCCAGTGCTGGCCCAAACTTGGGCTTCCAGCGCCAGCTCCAGGAGTTTGAGGCTACTCAAGCTGATCAGGTGAGTCCCTAGGAACTGAACGAGGATAAAATACAGTACAAGAGAGTGTGGAATATATCACTGCCGTACTGAATAGACATGATTACTGATTTTTATTATTATTTAGTCTTTATTAAATAAGGACCATGCACACAAACATTAGATTTAGCTATTAGCTCATTTCCATCTGCAATCCCTGGGCAGGTACAAACAGAAAAATCACCAGACACTAAAAAAAAAACATTCATGTACTTGCAACACCATTACATAATTATACAGACAAAATACAGGCACACATCAACATATAAATACCAGCATGTTCACCTAGTACTATAAAATTACAATTCATTGCAATTAAAATTCTTTCAAGACTTTCAAATGAATGTTGAATACTGTAATAATATATACACTATCAGTATTTTGGATTTAGTAAAAAACTGTTTTCTTTTCCTGCAGTTCAGAGAATGGCTACAGATGGAATATAAGGACAACCCCTTCAATGACGAGGCTGATATACGTGACTTGCTTGTTAGGGCGTCTAAAGTCAGTGGAGAGGAGGTGAAAAAAGAGGCATCAACCCCACCTGGAGGCATCTGAACACATCTTTTGATGAGATATTTTGCAGCTCAGTCTGGATCATCACACCACCATGTGATGCTACAGTATTCTGGACCTATCTGGAGGTCTAATGTGCTTTGGAGTGGACTAAAGTCAGGATGGCAGCTGGAATGATCCTCTAAATATCATACACATGAACACTGGAGGAGACACTAATATATGCATTACATATTAAGATTTTTGCATTGATGGATGCTTCTGGTGCTGTTTTTTTTTTTTTTAATTTATGAATGTTGTGAACTTTTTTGTATTGTGTCATGATGATTTCAAATAGTGAAATAAAAGCAGTAAAGTCAAGTGTTTTTGTGAAGTTGTCAGTCGGTGGGCTGCCATATTGAAGGTGATAAGTCACATTCTGTACTGTGTTTACGTCTCTGTTTCCTGGTTGTCTTCCTGTTTGTCTAATGTGCAAGGGAGATCATGCATGGTGAAATCAAAAACACCAAGATCACGTTCTTTTATCGCTCTGTCTTCTCAACTGTCTTTAGAGGCTAAAGCATTTAAAAATACATTAATTTTATGGTGAGATATTACATAAAGCAGTCTTCTAAATACTGTAGATATCTGCACATGTGCGCGAATAGCCACTGGAGGGCAGTAACACTAAGAAAGTAACCTATATTACATAGTAGTTTGAATTGAACCGTGGTGCCTCATGCTTCATCAGGACATAACAAATAACAGAAATAACAGACATTTCTAGTCAGCAGGTGTCATGTCACTGGAAATGAGTTTACACTTACAGGCTTTTTAGAACAAAAACAGAATATGTGGGGGTAATGTGCACAGGTAATTGTTCCATTTCGTCCCGGTGTCTGCTCAGGGTGTCACTAGAGGGATTCCCCACCGCAGTGCTGTGTGGGCGCCGAGTTTCACAGAAATGAGCGCTTGACTGCTGCGCATCTCCTCTTGAACTTCTCAGAGCCCGAGACTGAGAGGCTCCTCCCCTGCCACACCAATCAAGATAACGTTTAAGAAAAGGACACCGAGAGGCTTGAAAACAGATTTAAACGGAGGAGCTCACATGATCAAAGGTAAGCGGCAGGAGCTTCTTATTTTAAATGAATGACGGCATTTTTCAACATCATACTTAGACTGCTTCTAATGTTTACTTAAAGCGCAGCACTTTCAGTCACTCCACTCCGTGACAGTGTAGAATCTCAAGATAACATTAACAACATTATTTTAGTGTAAATTGAGAAGTCTGTCATTCATCTTAGACTGTCTAGTAATTATATAACTTCTAAGAGTTTAAAATCTTTTAAATTCATATTTCAAACTAATAAAGTTTAACAAACATGTGATCAGGTGTCTTTTTGCATAGTATGTATTGTAGTTGTGTTAATGCTCTTTTATAGATACATACCTGGCGCTTTTTTTTGTCATGCATAAATCTCAAATGGGTCACGTTTCTTTGCTCTGACAGAAATGAAAACCCACTTCTTACCCCCATGCACTCTCGTTGCAAATGAGTATGGCCTAGAGTCTAGGTAAAAAAGTGATTACTGCAGATGTAGGGCTGCAGAGGAGAAGCTGTGCAGGGCACTTACTAACATTTTCTTTACTAAAAGAAATGTAATTTGAAAGTTACTGTTTTAAACTGAACTTTATTAGCTTAATAAACTAATACATTTGATCTTGTCAAACCCAATTTTTCTCATTTTCAGTTAAACGAGTCAATCTTAGTAGAAAGAGTCACATTAAACTACAACTGCATCACCTTTGTTAATGTGTTTCATTTTATTTTTATTTGCAGACATGAACCTGGATGAGGACAGTGGCCTGTCAGTCAGCTGCGGCAACGGCAAACTGAGACAGTGGCTAATCGATCAGATTGATAGCAGGAGATATCCCGGCTTGATTTGGGAAAATGATCAAAAGTCCATCTTTAGGATTCCGTGGAAGCACGCAGGAAAACAAGACTATAACAGAGAGGAGGATGCTGCACTCTTTAAGGTCAGGCCCATCCCACCTGTCTCCTCACACTACACCTGAATTCTATGACAATTGCATTTTTAAACACACTCTTGCATATGTAAAAATGTAGTAATGCGGTTACTCCAAAAAGCAGATTTTGATTCCATTCTTCAGAGCTCTAACTTTTTACAATTATTGGTACACATGCACAACTAAAGAGGAAGTGTAAATTAATCTATTCAATGATTGTTTCAGGCATGGGCATTGTTTAAGGGAAAATATAAGGAAGGAGTTGACAAGCCAGATCCCCCCACATGGAAGACCAGACTACGCTGCGCTCTTAATAAAAGCAATGACTTCGATGAGTTAGTGGACAGAAGCCAACTGGACATCTCAGAGCCCTATAAAGTCTACAGAATCATTCCTGAGGAAGCCAAAAAAGGTAAGTATGTGTACATATCATCAGAATTCTGTGTAGTTTGTGAGGATTCCATTCAGCTGAGTTGGTGTCATTTTGTATGCTGTGGCAGATGTAACAAAGTGAGGAGTAAACTAGTATCTTAGTTGAAATTTGATAACAAATTGTAAAGCCGTGCCACAGAAATGGTTAATTTGCATGTACACTGCTGCATTTCAAAAACCATCTCTTGTTTATAGACTATTGGCATTTTTTTTACATGCATATGCACCACTGCAGTTGATTCTGATGAGGCAGGAAGCACAAAGGAAGCCAAAGCATGTACCAAAAAGGCCGTAGTGCTTTTTTTAGAGGGCTTCGGTTACTAAGTGCAGTGTGCACATAACAACCAGGCGACCTCCAGCCTTGCATAACTAAGTCTCATACAATCATACAATGTTTTTGTCCCT
Organism: Dicentrarchus labrax; assembly: GCF_905237075.1. NCBI lineage: Eukaryota > Metazoa > Chordata > Actinopteri > Moronidae > Dicentrarchus > Dicentrarchus labrax. Next base: position 15,513,917 of record NW_026136701.1, read on the forward strand.
CCAAAGCAGTTCATGCTATCTGTGCTGACGCTTAATTCTTGAAATGAGCTAGAGTTAGGTTGGCACTTGCCTCAGTAGTCTGTTACACTCACTTTGCAAAACACCCTGTCACTCAGATGAAAATAGCAGGATCTCACAAGTGCACAGAAAGTATTCATGGTTTTAACATGCCAAAATAAATTATGTTGGTTAGGTTCACATATTCTCAGTTTATTGTTAATCTGCTCAATACAAATGTGTTTTGATCCTGGATTGTTGTCAAAGACGTTTCTTTGGTGGATGGGAGCTATTATAAGCAATGTCATTGTCAAAAGCATGGCAATTACTGTGGACCAGTTAATGTATTCCTTGTTTTGTGCATTTACAGGAATGAAGATGAGCAGTGTGGAGGAGACAACATCACATGGAAATGCCCATGGCTATGTTCCTTCATATACGTCCCTGCACAATCAGGTCAGCAGATTTTGTGGCTTCTACATGCTATAGAGTGGCCCCAGCCTGTAAATGAATCTGCAAGGATTTCAAATGTCTTAGTTTAATGGCCACCCCTACGGTCCTTTCTCAGGTACCTGGCTATATGGTTTCTCAGGAGAGAAGGGACTGGAGAGATTACTCACCACCAGAACAACAACCACTTCCTCCTCCACATCACCATGGGCCACATGCAGAGATGCAGTATGGTCAGTGCCACTACCCATCACCGTTCAGCCGGGCTTGGCCTGGTTCACATGCAGAAAATGGTAAGACATGGCCATACACACATACATTTAGAGATGGTCAAGATTGTGAAACTGCAGATGTAATCACTGACTGTGTATGAAGGTGTGACTGTAATGCTCAGCAGATATACAGTATGATACAATGTATTATCTGATGTATTACATACATCTTTCAGCTGCTTTAATGAGCATGAAAATATGCCCTTTCTCAAATAATATCCAAATAATAGCACCGATTTCCAACCACAGACATCTGAGACATCCTGTCTGTCCTTTTATTAATAAGAAGTAAGGCCATCATTAAAGTTGTTACTTTAATGATGTTAAAATGTTAAGAGCACTTGCAATCACACTGATTTCTTTCATCATGTAATGCTCGGATCCATTAGGCTTTAACAGGTCAACATGTCAGTGATCTTTGACTTGCAGGTCGTTTAAAATGTTACAGTTATCAGTAAACCGTTATCACAATCCTTCACATATAGTTGACAGTCAAATTCAAGTTTGATCTTTAAGGTGGAAACCCCCCCTAACAAATACAAGTTCAAAGACTGTTTTGCCGCTAACTTTTTTAAGGTGCGAACAAGAACAAGGCTGAAGTTTTGGTGATTAATAAACCCATACAAAAGCCTGTGTTAATGAGAACAGCAATATTAAGGAGAAATTGCGTGAGAAGTATGAATTATAAGTTAGTTAAGCTCTGAACTTGAATACAAATTTACTGGCCCTTATTTCAAAACAATACCAAGCAGCAGTTGTACATTATTCCTTCCTTGTAGATTAAGATATTAATTTGATCTTCTCAGGTGCAGAACTTAAATAGTCATTATGCTTAGTACCAAACGTATAGTTGGACAACTGATGATTAATTAAACAGGATAACACAGTATACTGTACTTGTACACTTGTACAAGATTATATATATACTTTTTGTTGCGTTGCTTGTGATGCTGAAGAACTCTAACGCAAAGTCTGTTCTAGAAAACAATTAAGTTCAAAATTTTAATCAAATTAAAAGGACAAATATAATGCCCGTGAATTTAGCTGGTTGATTCAGCAGCCATGCAGTGCTGATCAGTGGTCCGTGCAGAAAAAGAGACAAATTTGTTTATGTGGATGGCCTGGTTGTTTTTGCATATGCCTGGACGATGTGTGAACATGTGAGTTCTGTGCCTGTGGTGTAATATCTTTTCACATTCAATACATTAATTATGCCCAGTATTTATTAAAAACAATTTCTGTGCAGGTTTTCAGCTCTCCTTCCACACCTACTTTTCAGAGTCCCAACCGCCCGTCTACACAGTTGACCACAACAATGCCATAACAGGTAAAGAATTATCTTGGCTTCATTGAAAGACAGATAAACAGACGTTCACTTACATGCTTGTTTATTTTAATAAACCATATTTGCATATACAGATAAGAAACTACAAACACCTACTTACTTCCCTATTCTGAACTCAGAGCAGCAGGCCATGTGCCATAGTGAGCAGTGAGGTTTTTTTATTTATCACATGATGATAGATTAAAAAGAAAGAAGGTTAAAGAGATGCCAGGAATGATACGAGAGAAGTGTGCAATACGTTGCACACCAGTATTACTGAGAATAAAGTTTTGACATTTTAGAGACTACATCTGACAAGGCTGTGAGGCTCCGACTGTGATACTGACAAAGTTTCCTACAAGGATCGATCCGCTAAATGCTCATATCTCTTTTCCAGATTTCAGCTTGCATGTGTCCCTATACTACAGAGAGTCTCTGGTAAAGGAGATTACCACCACCAGCCCAGAAGGTTGTCGGATCACCTCTTCTCCCTCCTCCTCTCCATCCTCTTCCTCTTCTTCTTCCCCATGCCCAGAGGACAAGTTTCACAGCGGGGCAGAAGTCATCCTTTTTCCATTCCCGTACCCTGAGTCTCACAGGCAGGGTGCTGAGATGCTTCCTAATGTACTGGAGAGGGGGGTGCTCCTGTGGATGATGTCTGATGGCTTATACGCTAAGCGCCTCTGCCAGGGACGAGTGTACTGGGAGGGACCTCTGGCTCCGTATACGGATAAGCCAAACAAGCTGGAGAAGGAGCAGCCATGCAAACTGTTTGACACCCAGCAATTCCTTATTGGTAAGCACTAATATGTTTCTGTAGCATTGTGTAGGTTTGGACACACTAACAGAAATGCCTGTGCAATATGATGCGGTTCAATACAATATTCCTGCACAAACATTAATGTGAACTTTATAATGTTAACCTTTTGTTCAGAGAGTGAAGGAAGACTATATATATTAGATATAAGATATTAAGCTCCTTTACTTCAGTCAAGTCCTTTTTTATTTACATATCCCAAAACCACAAATTCTCCTCGAAGGGCCTTATAATCCATAGAACATATATACACCCTCTATCCTTAGAGACATAAAAACAAGTAAAAGTCCTGTGTTTAAAATGTTACCTAACATGTTTATTAATCTACAGTGTGACCACAACTATTTGTGTATCCCACAGGAGGAGCTGAAAAATACATTAATGATCATTCATATCTGCGTACAACTACATTATACGGTGATATAAAACATTTGCTAAATAGGGGATTAAAGTAAAGTGTTACCATGTAAGCAGCTGATTGGGTAGAGCTAATTTGAACTACTTTAGTCAGTTTGGTAGTTTGATCTATAGTGATGCATCATATTTTATTAGATGATCATGTTTTGTATGTAAAATTTAGGTAACTAGCTTACTGTCTGATAAATCCAGTAGAGTAAAAAGCGCAATATTTCTTCCTAAAATGTAGCAAAGTATATTGAAAAAGGTATAGCATAATATGGACTCCATCAACAAACGTTTTTTATCCCATGGTGTATACTCCAAATACGGATTTAGCTTTCATTGCTCATTGAATTCTTTAAGCAATGATAATTCTTTAAGCAGTGCCCCATTAACCACCAGCTATTTACAGTAAGACGATGGTTGTCATCATGTTGATAATGGCTGTGATGATGTTGATTATAATAATGAAGGAGAGGCTGCAGGTGCTTTAGCTGGGTAAGTCCCTCTCAGTGTTGAGGTAGCACTAAAGCTAGTCACATTTTCAACAGGGGGCCAAAGTGTGTGGAGTCCCCACCCACCTCCTGTGGTCCACCACACAGAATGACAAGATGTGTTTTCTGTGCCATTTCACACTGAATTTCCATCATCCTCATCAGTGGTTTCCAGAATAGTCGTCACGATTAGGGAAAATGCTCTGTGAGCTATTTGGGGTTTTTTAATGTGTCTTTATCGTATAATTTAAAGCTTGGGTGTATGATAAGTAGCACAGTTAGTTTGTTGTGGGTGATGCACATTATTCTATTCTCCTTTCTTCTCTCAGAGCTTCAAGATTTTGCCCATACTGGCCGTCATTTACCGAGACACCAGGTGGTGCTATGTTTTGGAGATGAGTACCCTGACCCACAACGGCAGAGGAAAATGATCACAGCACAGGTACCAATACAATGCAAAGATTTACCTGGTAATTGAATGTCATAATTCCTCTAACAGCCATATATCAATATTGGCTAATTCATATATGGTTGTTAGGAATAGCCTAATTTTTTGAAATTATGGACCTCAATACTATCTTACTAATGCAAAATGCAGTAACTAGCAAACTTCTTAGACCTGAATCTGACTTTATTTTTGCAAACATATTATACAAAACTAATATGCAATTTCTGTGAAAAAACTGGGCATACTGTAAAACGGGGCTGAAATAAAGCCAAACAGCAGTAACCATATAAAGCCAGAGCACCAACTCACGCTTGCTGGTGAGATAGCTACAGCTAGCTTTAGCCAAATTTACTCATTTTATCTGTAATTAAAAAAGCCAATTTTAGAGAAGACTTAAGTTTTCATAACTGAATGAGGCAGTAATTAAATAAAATCAATAATGAGGAGAGAAAACACAGCTTAGTGACTCAGTGACTAGTTGAATTCATGCATACAGAGTGGTTAAGCTGAATTTTAATGTATTAACATGTGAATTAACCTATTATATTGAATTCAGTGAAAATATTATAATAGTAGTTGAGTCCAACAAACAGACACAAAATCTATTTAAAGAAACTGGTTAAAATTGTCAAGAAAGCTAGAAGAAAAGCAGTATATGCATTAGGTACTGATCTCTTCCTTTGTAGGTCGCAATAGCGTAACACGATTCAGCAGTCACCCACATATTTCATACAGAGACCTAATTTCATTTTAGGTGGAGCCAGTGTTTGCCAGAAAACTGGTGTACTATTACCAGCACAACAATGGCCACTACCTGCGGGCTTATGATCACATCCAGGAACAGAACACATCTCCATCAATCGACTACCCTTCCCAGAGACCTCTACAGCATATTCAAGAGTGACAAGCATGCACACACACACACACACACACACACACACACACACACACACACACACACACACACACGCACACACGTACATTGTACAGGAGGGCATGAATGTAAATGTGAATGTAAAGCACTGCCCATTTATCACGTCTTGTGACTGCAGTGCTGTGTACTGTAAATGGTAGGAGATGTCATGGTACTGAGGGGTAGATTTGGGGAAGACCCTGTTGTTTTCACTTGCACACCTTTGCATCGTAGTCTTTGTGTGACTGTGGAGTAATGTTTTTTTTTTCTCTACAAGTATTATTGTGACAGTGTGAAGGATGCGGTTTGAGGGTGGGGGTATGAGGGGAGCGGAGGGCGACTGAGACAGGAAGTACTAGCACAGGTGCACAGGAAGAATGGCCCCTAAGACAAACACTGCTATGTCAAAGGGACAAAACAGTATGAATGAATACTTCTTGTATTATTATTTATTGTATTGTATATAAGCCTTAACATTTGCTTAGATGAGCAAGTGAACAGTCAAGTATCATTGCTTTGTCCATTGCAGACCTCAACTCTGGGTTTCATTGCAAAAAAAAAAAAAAGAACTGATGTTATCACTGGTCTGGTGGTGTAGTAGAGGAAGCTGTTATCACAAATTGTTTACCTCTGGGCTGCTACATGTATTGCACTTCCAAAAATCTCTTTCTACTGAATCTGGTCAGCTTTTTAAAAAAACATCTGATTCCTTTTAATTATGTCAAACTGATCAAACAAAAATCACAAAGCCGTTTTTTGAGATGGTAATCAAGATTCAACTACTTTCCCTGCAGTAGATGGAGACCAAAGCCCGTACGTCCACCTTATATACATGCCAGTAATATCAAGCCATTCAGTGTTTGTTTACATATATATCTAATGTTGGTTAGCATTAGATTGTTACAAGTGCAGAAGCTTTTCAAACATTTATTAGTTTGAAACAAAAGAAAAAGGCAAAGCAGAGAACTGCCTCATGCTGAATTGAAAGGTGCTGGTTAAATAAAGCTGGTTCCCAACCTGATGCTCGGGACCCCCACAAGGGTTCATAAGGTAGTCTAAGAATTCACCAGATAATTACAGAGACAGCTAATTATTATTATTTTATTTTATGTATAAAATCATAATTGAGTGCTTTTCAGCTTTTTGTCTTTGTCTAGTATATGTATAGTTTTCTTCTTGAGGTCTCTAAAAATTATTCAAATGAAATAATCTGATTTGAAAACCCATTTTCGGTTGAACTGCTCACAAGGTCCACTGGCCTACAACACATGATCAGAGAGCAGCTCACTAGAAAAGAGTGGGCTTGGTGGGCGGTCTTAACCTCACTGGACTGAAGGAAGTTAACTGGAAAAATCACACTCATCCCGTAACTTGCAAGGAAACCATACCTGTTCCTCTTGACCTGAAACTAGCGGCCTCACAAATGAGAAGAAAAACTACCTTTTGTGGTCTGAATGTACGTTGAGCCAGGGAGGAGCTCTCTGGTTCCCATGCCTGAGATTCTGTAGAGGTAGGGATGTAACATCCACACAAAAGCTATCTAAAGATTCTAACAACCTACTTAGGAATGTGTATACATCATAAGAATCCAGCAGTGACAATAATTTAATTCCTCATGTTATTGGGGTCCTGATGCTGCAGTTGAATGGATAAAAGTTTTGTTATGTTTTTCTTCTGTGGTCCAGAGTTTCGATCTCTGCGTTTACTTCCTTCACACTTAAACCACATCACTTTCACAATGGCTTCAAATGTCTGACCAAAATCACAGGCAGGAATGTTTTTCTTTTTTTAGTGTGTGTGTGTGTGTGTGTGTGTGTGTGTGTGTAAACCATAAATCCTTTTTCCCCTCAAAGTCAGTCAGTTCCCCTGATTCTGTGCTGGGTTCACATAATGATTCACATTACTTCACAGTCAGACACTTGACTCATTCAAAGTAATATTCTATAGTGAAAATGTTACCAACTCCATGTACAGTTCACTGTTGTGGTAAATTTTGTGTGCGTGTGTGTGTGTAGTAAAGGGCCACATGTGTGCGTGTGTGGGTGAGTACATGAGTGTCACACAGTTGCACTATTACTGTTATCAGGAATTGACATTTATGGACTCAGGATAAAACATGTGACTCCCCCACCTACAACATCAGTGACTCAAACATAGACACACACCCTATTCACATCACACTTTACAGTTACAGTAAAACATGCAGAACAAACTACAGAGGAAATCAGAGTGTGCATATTTAAAAAAAACTGTCCTAACATTTTGTACAATATATTTTTGGAGAATGACAAAGACTTGGAGTAATAAGGAGATTGATTAATATAAACTGTAAAACTGCCATATTGATAAATGATGTATTGTGAAATAAAGTCATCAATCTTCTACTATTCATGTCTGCTGTGCTGTTTCATCTTTGAGCTCTTTTTGATTTACAAACAAAGAAACGGAGGATGAGAGAGTCATATTTGGTTTGAAAAAGAACCCCCCCCCCCAAAAAAAAAGAAAGGAAAAAGAAAAGCACATTAACACTTGCCATGGTGTTTCCCCCTCTGCAGGAAGCCACATCATTTGTAGTCAGGCTTCAGTTTTTCCGCCTGTATGAGCCGTTACTCCAAGTGACTGCGCCTTAGCCCTTCAGTCGAAGCTCTGGAACAGACAGTTTAGTCAGGTACTGCACCAAATATCACCAATAACGCTTTTTTTTTGCAGAGAAAGGAAACTAACACCAGCATATCAAATCCACACTATCCCGTCTATGATTAATCTGACTGGGCAAATGGTGATTCATTATCCAGTGTGTCAGTCTTTATGCTTAATCTTTCCACTTGAAAAGGAGCAACAAATTGTGTCACAAAAAATGGTTTAGCATTGTTATCTCTATCTGATCCTGTTGTTGCTACTTTCACACGTGGATCTTTTTTGGGGGTTTCACTGCAATTACATTGGCATTAACACTGATCACACTGTCAAAATTTTAATTTAAGACTTCAGCATATATATATATATGTACTTTTGTGCTGAGATTCTGTGACTCTTGTTTTATAATGATTTGGTCAATTAGATTTTGAGATTTCCAAATACAGTATGTATTGAAAGCAATGTTCATTTGTTCATCTATTTATATATACTATACATGTATACTATCAACACTCTGAAGAAGGAACCAAATGAGGGTGTTTCACAACAAAACCCAATTTAATGTTTTGCTGACATCTGCTGGTTAGTGTATAGCTGCAGCTAAACAAAAAGCTCTGAATAAATCTGAGAGGTAGCAAGTTGATCTACCAGTTAGGAAAGAAGACTAAATTGAGCAGATTTATGCTGCAGAAAATGTTTATACACATTTATCTGTGCTTTCTTCTGGTAAAATATGGAGAAAGTAAAAATCCCTCTTTGCTTGAAGCGCTTCAGAATTCAAAGAATATGTAACCTTTGATGAGTAGTTGTGATTTGACTCTGTATTGTTATAAATGATCCCAAAACAAAAATCTAACCACTGGCATAGAGTGCAGAGGGCAGTACCCACCCCACAGTTATGGTTGTCAGGCTTAATGTGAAAGTCTACTCTAAATCCAAGCTCCAGGTAATGAAATACTGCTGAATGTTGTGATACATCATTCTAGGTGTTGTCATGAAGGTTTTATTATTCAGAAAAATCCAAAGTATCAAGAATAATCTTTATCCACAACTCACCGTGCAAATTCTGAATCCACATACCTGTGGTAATTTGACACTAGACTCAGAGTCTGTGACCCCTCTATGTTTGAGGTCAGGCTCCTGCCCATGATTTGATGACAGTCCTGTTTAACCCTAGCTGATTTTAGCTAATCCTGCTTGTTGACCCTGTGGTAAGCAAGGTGTTGAACTCATTCTCCTGTTTTACAAATTTTGACCCCCAAGATGTCTCTGCAAATCCACCAATCATCACTCATACGGCCCACTGCTGATGCTGTGTTCTTATTGGGAGCAAACACGGAGATAAATGGTTGACAGATTCATCAGATCATTTCAAGACTTTTGTAATAAAAACGTATGTAGGTGTGTTAACTCTATATCATCCTCTCATAATTATAATATAACTCGTCATCATATTATTATCATTATAATAACCTACTATTATTCATTCTCTGGACATGACCTACACAAGGCATGAGAATTCCTTTCCATCACCAGTAAATAAAATCTTTATCGGCACAATTAATCAGCTTGAATTGTTTTCAGATGTCTGTGTTTATCTGAGACCCTTCAGATAACAATGTACTTGACCCAATACATTATGATGGCAGGAAAGCAATAACAGTTGTCGGATAAGGAGCAGCAAAGTAATTGAAAACAATCAGATGACCTGGGACACGAGTGTAAACAGATAAGGGTTGATAAGCAGAACAATATGGTGGTCTACCTGGCACTGATGCAAGGGGGTGGGCTGCCTGTTTAGTTTGGCTGGCAACTTGCAGACGCTTTGGAGATGAAGGATGTTATAAAACATCATTAGACAAAGTAGGAAATGATGCATTTTCGCCATAATCTAGATTTCCTTCAGACACACAACAAACAGACGATTTTCAAGCTACAAAGTAAATAGTTACCAACCAACACAGAAAAATCGAGTATGGACATATGTGTAATAAAATAAATGACCAGCAGGGAGTGATGTAACATTGGTTGGTTGCTGTGCTTGAAGAGATGCAGAAAGAGGAAATATGAATTCCCATCATGTTCACACATCTGTAGTAATCAGCGCGTTCACAAACGCTTTGATCACTCCTAATGGCCCAGAGACGTTACTCCCTGTAACACCCCTGCCTTAACATACACATCCACATCCACATCCACACGCACGCACACACACACACACACACACACACACACACACACACACACACACACACACACACACACACACACACACACACACACACAATTTTGCCATGTATTTCTTCAATTAATTTGGTTTCATTAACATTACTAATGTGTGCTCTCTGGAATTTCATGAAATTTCCCATCAAAGGAAAAAGTTTGGGATTCCACTTCTTCTTACCTTTTCTGTCTTTCTTAACACTGATACTTTGTTTTGTGCGTCAAGTGACATGCAGAACCAGTGCTGACAGAGAGACGGAGGTGGTCAGAGTGACAGCTCGTGGGCTGTGTTGCGTGAGAGTGTCTCGGGCTGTTCTCAGACTCTGTGTGGTCTGGGTGTGTGGTCTCCAGCTGACGGGCAGGGAGGGGGACGGGAGAGCCCTGTGTGTGTGTGTGTATATATGTGCATGCGTACATTTGTGTGTGCACTCATGTGTTTACTTTATCCAGAGTGAGGTCCAGGCTCTCTGTAGCCATGGCCTGACTAGAAAGCTCTGCCTTCCGCCACTCAACAGCCCCGGTCTGAAAGGTAAACACACACTGCCACCACTCTGACATGGCTCATCTAAGGATGATTTTTATCCATGTGTACTTACGGGACCTGAGAGACCTTTAAGTTAAAAGGTCTTAGGGTTAGAATTTCTGAAACTATAGCCTTGTATAGAATAATTTTCCTCACAGTATTGGATTACACAATTCCTTAATCTTACCTACAGAGTGTATTCATGGACGTTTTACACTGAACGCAGTTTCATAGTTTGGTTTGCATCTGTGTATTTTACTTTTTTATATTCATTATTTGTCACCTTGAATTTATCCTTTATATTTCTAATCCTTAATCTTTTAGCACAGCTGTAAGAGCATGCCACATTGCATTTCATTATACATATTACTTGCATATGTGACATATAAACCTTTGAATTTTTAAGTCCTAGTTTATGACCATATTATTTCTTTTCATCTCTTCCTTTACAAGTAAGACATGCATACATGTTGGTTCACTGACTCAACACTATGAAGAGTGTAATTAATTATGTATAATTCTTATGGGATTTCTGATGTAGCGAAAGGTGACGGCTCAGTTTGACATTGAGTTTATTATTTTTATTGCATCTGAAATATTTGTCCCACGTTAGAGGAATCTGGCTTTTATGTTTTGGTTGTTTATCCTTTCCTTTTTTCTTGTTTGTGTATTATGTGTTTGTGGTTTATGACAATCAAATCAAATTAAATAAAATTTGCCATTCTTGTTTTATTTTATTACAGGTATCTGTATTGTCTTATTCCTTTTGCTTTAGATCATTTAGAGATAATTTACCTTAAGATCATTAAATGTACATACACATGGAAGGAAATTAGACCTCATACAACCTCCATCTCTCTTCCCTCTTACACACACACACACACACACACACACACACACGTTCAACCATTGGGCTGCAATACACTGCTCTCCCTCTCCCACAGCGATCTCAGGGGAAGGCTATGTAATGCAGCACTGCTGAGAACGCGCCATGAAAATATAAATACAACCTCGCCGCATTTCAACCATGTAAATAAACAGGGCCACCCAAATTTCCAATTAGAGCTGGTGTGGAAGGCAGGAAATGGAGTAGACAAGAAGAGACCACACCCCCTTCTCTACTGCTCCACTCCTGCAAAGAGTCCAGGTCCAGGTCCAGGTCATGGACATGCAGTGGCATTGGAGAGGGTAATACAGCATTTAGCAACCCACTTAAGGCTTCTTGCATGTCTCCATCCAGCTCCTCCTCTCATTACCTACCTAGCTTCCACAAAATTCACATATGGCCATGGAACGAATGCTTGGGATTTGATACTTATACCTACGAAATCACTATAATCTTGGTAATACATACGATTTTTTCAGTTCACATGCCTCCACCTTGCAAACATTTCATTTACTTCCATTTGAGAAACCCAGCCTTATACCAGCTTGCCTTATCAGTCCCATTGAGGTTATCAGGCAGTTCCTATCTGGCTGAAATGAAGCATTCTCACTGTATTCTGCGTCTTCTTGGAACAGCTAGGCACCGTTATTTTGCAGCTAAGCCCAGAGACCACCCAAGAGCTGGGGTCCAGTTGTGCGAAGCAGAGGCAGGATCCTTGTTGTGATAAGAAAGACAAGCCTTCTCTAAAGAGAGATGGTGCTTTGATAGTGTAGCAAGATTTTCCTGATAGCTGCCGGATCAAAGTCTGATAGACTTGCCTGGCACTCACTGGGTCGAGCTCATGTGCCTGTTGGTCAATCACTGCTTCAGCTGTGGTCAGTCGGCAAACATCATGGGGCCTATTAGTTAACATAAACATACAAATGAGTGTAATTGCCCCAGAGAGTCAAAGAGCTGTGTCATGAAAGTCACTTTCACTCCAGATAGGGCTATGAAGGATATTACCGCATTTCCTAATGACTATAATTCACCCAGAAAAAGGCAGAGCTCATTTAGATAAAGTCTGATGGATGAATCTGAGGTAGTGATTTTCCACACTTTGACAACTCTGACGTTGTGCCCTGTTGAGTTGTTCTTGGATGGCACCAACACAGGTACCCCGAAACTGTGTCTTTGGAGCAAGTCCTCATCAGTCCATCATCCATTGTTCAGTGTTTATATTTAATTGGTCTCTGACTGCAGTGTCTCGTCCCTCACAGGCTCCCAAACAGCCATACAGGAAACAGACAGTATAAACACAGGGATCAGGAGATCCTCTCTTGCCTTGACTCTGCTGCAGAACCTCAATGTAAACACACAGACACACTGGCTTCTCATTTTGAGAAAGTTTGTAAAACTATGAGCCGTCAGTCAAGTAGAATTTCAACCAGCTTCTCGTGGGAGTAACGGATTCAGGAATATTTTATGTCCTCTTTTACCGCATACTCAAATGAGATAATTTCATTGACAGATTATGCCATGCCTCTCATATTATTTGAGAACAAGACTAAGAGTTTCCAGTCACACTAGAGGCTCTGTGAGGTCAGCATGCTAACATGCTCCCAGTGACAATGCAAGCAGATGTTTAGATGTTTAGCAGGTGTCTGTCATACTATTATAAACACTGACAATGTTGACCATTTTAGTTTAATGTGTTAGCATGCTAAGTCTAATGAGGGCTAGAAACAAAGTATAACTGAGGCTGTCATTAGTTTTGCAGGTACATAGGCCAAATTATAAGATACATTTAAATTTCTATCCGATTATGGTGCTAAACTAAGAGTTATGGGATCACAAAGAGAACATGAATATTAATACCAAACTTCCTGACAATTCATCCAGTACATGGTGAGATATTTCACTCAAAACCACAAAACTTAATGGTGGCCCTACTGATACAGGGTATCATCATAATCCTTTGGGAACCAGAAATGTCTACACAAAATGCTAATCCATCTCTTAGATGGTAAAATAATTTACTGGATTATTGAAAATATTGACCTTCTGGTGGTGCTAGAGTGAAATTCAGGCGATCACATAAAGTTGTTCAGATTCAAAAGCTCAAATTGAAGATGATGTTCACATTAGAAGTTAGCCATGGTAATGATTAAGATTCAGAAAACTGTGTATCATCTCTGAATACACAAAGTAAACCACAAGTCAGAGCTTTATGAGTCATGGAACAGTCAATGCCCAGAGTTATACAGTCCACCAGGCCTCTCACTTATTACGTTATGCTCCACAGTTCAGGATTCAGACTGCCAGACGGGATTCAGAATATGAGAAAACACAATAAGGCAGCATTAATTCTTAAGTGCACCACTGCAATTACATTCTTCGAGGTGTAAAAATGAAAAGGACTCACTGCGAACTTTGCACTAATATTGACCTTCCATTAAATGAGACTTAAAGCTTTCTGTCCTGCTTAAATGTTAAGACCTCTGCAAGCCCTCTGGGGAATGTATTTTTAACAGCAGTATGGTGGTTTTAACAACCTCGGTTAGAACAACACGCTACAGACTGGTACAGCAAGGAAACACCCCGGTGCTGGATTAAATGGCCTGCTGAACATCAGTGGGAACAACATCACAGTGTATTTGCCTAGAGAATATTCATTTGCTGTGTGATAATAAAGATTAGCGACAAGCTGGTCTGTCAATAGAATATGAATGGAGCTCTTGTGTGCTAGGCTACGGTTTTAATGTTGTTTGAGTCAATCCAGTCTAAGTTGTGACTTTGTCTCATATGAGGGTGCTTTGCTACTACAACTAAGTTGTCTGGAAAACGGTTGTCAAAGCAGAATCTTTGGGATTTTGAAAATATGAGGTCTACTTGTGTTATGACCATAGAAGGCAATAATTTAGTGTCATATAATACAACCAAGATTTTTGTATAAATATGTAAAACTAAATGTTATGCACATTTTGCCTCAGCAAATAATAAAATCTATATGGTTTTAAAATAGAAAAGAATCAAAATGTAAGCCTGTAGCTGGCCATGTTACTGAAAATGCTGCTTTAATTATTTTTTTCTTCAGGTCTAATCACAAAGAGTATGTAAACAGTCGAATCTTTGTTATGTTATTTTGGGAGATGGATTGTAAATTTCCCCCATTCATCTAAAAAAATTACAGAAGAGCTATTTCAAAGAAATTAAAACAGTTTATTACTATTTACTAAAACTAATTATTTAAACACTTTTGATGTGTTATTGTTTTTTTTTATTTTTTTTTTATAATACAATACATGTTTTGTCTTATTTTTACTGACAAAAAAGTGCTTTCCCATGGGCCAAAATGCAAGTTGAATTTTAAAAGGTAGAACATTTATTAAATTTGAAATGCCAGCTTCTGCATACATTACCATTAACTATTCTCATCTCCAAATACTTTCCGAATATATTTATCTGCGTGACAGAATCTATTAAAGATTATGCTGCCTTTTTTTTTTTTTTTTACCTCTGATTAAATTACGTGACTTTGATCACTGCTGCTTGAAAAATAAATTTGATTCGTACACTATATTTTGTAATACACTGTATGTAAACCTTTATTTACATTACATTCAATTTCTAATGTTTGCTTATTGTACATCTTCTAGAGTTGAATACAGCCACTGAATACAATTTATATATCAAACCTTTTATTTCAGAACTTCTCACCAATACATGAGCTGTACGTTAGTAGACAAAAATACTGTTTTGTTTTTTAAAGAAAAGTCATTTTCACTAGATTCTGTACTTTGTTTATTACTAGAGAAACACTGAACTAATCCACAAAGAAGAAATATTTGTGTAAACCTCCTTATCCACTCTTTGTTATCCAGCTGTCATTTACACAATATTAAACCATGGCATACTATTATAAACATAAACAATGAATGCGTTTTTTTTCTTCATTTTAAGGTCACTTTACATAAATTCAGCAAGTCACCGGCTTTGTCCAACTCAGAAACACGGAACCATCCCATCTCCTCTGCCCAGCAGGGGGCATGGTTGAACACACCTCATTTTGAAATGACATTTGGCTTACTGTACACTTATATCAATAGTTCACTGAAGGGGTGCAGGACTTTACTATTACTGGAATACAGGGAAGGAGGTTTCCTGTTTTATTGCTAAGTAGAGTGGATTTCAGAATAGCAAAACATTGTTCATAAAAACTTGTTCTGTAATGGATCTAAAAGAACACATTAAAGTCATTCACTGATTTGAATGTGCTGCCCTCTGTACACTTTACATGTTCACCACTGTGTGTGTGTGTGTGTGCGTGTGTGTGTGTACTATGGCTTTCAGTTTGGACAGGACCAGAGCTTTGATCCTCCCACTGTGTATCTGCCTTGTTCTGGCACAAACAAAGCTTATCTTCTCATTACGACAGTGCCACATATCCATTCCTTCCTCAGGCATTCACAGCTCATTTGCATAGACTGTACACTCAGACATGACCTTGCGACCTCATTTGCAATGTTTTTCTATTTTACAAGTGTGTTCTCCAACACTAAGTCATTATTCAAATCCTTTACACAGGATACATTTCAGGAGCAATAAAACATTTGTCAAGGCTTTGTTTGAGCCACCACCGCTCATTAAGTAAAAAATAAGAAAAAGTACGCAGAGACATTACCAAAATTTGAAGATACTACACACTTCTTTGATTTTATTTATTAGTAGCTGCCCCAACGCAGCATGAACTATGTATTAGTCAGAGCAACGCGTCCGAAGTATTTTTTGGGAAAAATATGCTGCTGTTGAATGTATAAATATTTTCAATATTGTGAGCTGTACAATATTTCATTTACCTCCATGAGACAGAAATCTCAGAGACTTATTTGAAAACCTGGTCAAATAAAGTCATAACTATGTGTTTGGTTTTTTATGACCCCTCAGGCAGACTCTGCTCACAATTAATTACACAAACTTGAGTTTAGAAAGATAAATACCTTGAAATATGGCCAAATTATACAGTTCAAGAGTAATTTCAACTTACTGTAAACACTGTGTCATGAGGAAGTATATCTTTAAACGTATTGAGCTATTCCTGTAAGTGACTCACTGACCATAACAAAACGATTGCAGTGCAAACATAACTAGACCTACGTAGAGACATATTCTAATATTATGAATTGCTACTGTTTTTAATGTTTTTTTTTTTTTGTGAGTCTTCCAAACTGAGGGTCTAAGAACAGATGGTGTTGTATGCTATACAGATTGTAAAGCCCCTTGAGGCAGATTTGTGATATTTGGCTACATAAATAAAATAGATTTAACTTGACTGCTGTATGTTTTCACCTAATGTTACATCATTATGTAACATTATGTTCCTGAATAATTAATACTGCATTTAACTAAAAATAAAAGCTTTATAATGCATGTGAAAGCTGCACCCTTGTAAGTAAATACACCACCAATTGCTCATTAATTGTTCATTTGTCAACTAAGAGAATATTACATTACATGCTGTAAATGTGTAAATAACCCACAACCTCATCCTAACTAACAGTAATGACATTTAATTTCAGTCCAACACAAATACAACAGTTGTTCAGTGTTAAGAGTAGTTGGATCCTGTAACATCCCTTCCTCCCCTTCTTCTTCATCTGTTGAATTCAATATGTCAGGTTAAATTATGTGATTGTTCACCCAATCTACTGTTCAACAGCTGACTGAGTCTTTAGGTTCATGGGTTTCTGATGATTATTACAGGCATTTCTCCACATCGATAGTTAGTTAGTTAGTTGTGATAGCAGAACTCACAGAGGCTGTGTAGCCAAATGTCTTTGGGGGAGTTCTTATCTTTTTGAAACAAAACAATATTAAGAAGTTATATGAGGTTCACTCATTCTTTCTTCCAGTCCAAATATTTCTCTCTTAAAGGGTACATATGATATTTTTTTAGATTGTGAGTGGTGTTGTGCTGTGAGCCAAGATGGCAATCAGGTTAATAAGGATAGTAATTTGTTTTTTTATATAAGTTAATATGATTTACTTTTTTATAAGCAGATTTGCAGTCTTCATGCAAAATTCAGTCTTTTCACTCTCTCTTTCTCCATGCTGTCTCTGACTGCTCTCTCTAAGTTGGTTGAATAAACAACAGCTCGCTCAAAATAATGGTTAATCGCTGACTGTTAGTAAAGCAGCCTTGGGTTAAACCAGGAAGTGTAGTTTGTATAAGTTACATTATCAAATGCATTGTGTAGAAAGTAGGAACGTCACTTTTGCACTGAATGCCTTAATATCGTTATAATGTCAACAATTTAGAGTGCTGCCCATTAAGATGCCATCCTAATGTGGAGATCATTAATTAATGTTTGCTTGTGATCACAATATTAGTTTAGTTTAGTTTATTAACATGCCCCTAAATAATTTTACTTTCATATCTGTGAGAATTTTCAGGTGGTGAATTTGTCGTTTAAGAGTAAGCAACTATGTGTTTCTCCAACTGTAGAGGGCCCTGTAGTCAGAGGTGGAGACCACTGCTGGGCCTCTGTAGCGTGACTGAGCAGAACACAGCTGTCAAGAGGTGTGGAAAGGCCTCTCTGCTGCTCTCAGCTGTGAAAACAGTTAACAAGAAGCCCCTCACCCAAAAGTTCTTTGGAATTGTAAAACAGAAATTACAGCAGATAAAAGTACAATTTGAATTAGTCTGTGGTGCATCCGGAGCAGATTATATTTTTATCAGTTGGCCACAATACAGCACTAAAACAAGTCTTCCTAGTGTTGTAAAAATGTCAACAATACTACGGTAGCTAATCTAATACAGAATAAAGATGTTGGAAATGGGCATTAGCCACAGTACACAGCCACAGAGTTAGTGAGGTATTGACACTGATAAGCTGTAGCTTATTGCATTTGCTGATAAATAAGGTCAAGAATCACATGTATAGCATGATACATGGATTCACAGGTAACCTACATAAAACGGGTAGCAGTAGCTTACTGCAGCTGAACTTTGAATATAGTATCTTTGGATATGATAGACATACAGAAGGACATTTACAGCCACAACTCGATAAACAAAGCAAGGCGTTCCTCAAATACATGTTTTATGTGCTGTCTAATCTTGAAGTACACATTCTCTTTGCTGATACGGGGTCATCTCCGGTCTTTAAGGGAATAGGTAACATTTACATGATGACAAAAGTCTAACCAGGACATTCCGTCATATGGGCTATAAAGGAGATACTGTTTCACCATTTATTGTTCCAGGGAGTAAAATGACTCCCTGATTACTTGATAGTATCAAATAAATATGCTTAAAGTTTAACTAAGGCACGGCCCATATATCAAGTCATTTGAAAAGATTACAAAGGCAGCCTGACATTATCATAAAGAGAGAGGGAAAGGAAGAAGGAGAGGAAAAAACAAACATAGTCTATATCATACATCATAAACTTGTCATCTTATCTATTGTGTTCTGAGAAAGCACTCATATGAGTGTGATCCACTGATAGACGGCCTATTGTCTTGAGATGTTCATCCGGTGTCTTGACCCTCTTGATGCACAATAGAAAATATATCCTCCTGTAGTGCAAGGATTTGATTTTAAATAAATTTAATTTACATAATTGTATCAGTATTCAGTATTAATGTTGGATGCTGGTAAGAAGATGGTTTAGGTTCATGGGGATAGTAAGGAGTTAGAGGAGAGAACTCGCTGACGATGAGAGATCCCAGAATCTGGAGCCCAGATAAAATTAAAATTTCTCTGCCTTGCCTTGTCGTGTATATCTAATCTTTTCAAGATGCAAGCAGCTCATTAAATCTCTCATCCAGTGTATATAAGAACTGGTTGAGTAGACTTCTGGCGTATGAGGATCAACTGTTTGGTGATTAGAGTGGAGAAGACCAGAGCATCTGTCTGGGAGTTAGAAAGAGGAATATTTACACAGTGACAGATGCAGGTTGGTCTCAGGTTTGACTTTGGGCAGCCAGACCTTTTTCCTGTATATTTGATGAATAAATCCCGAATCTGAATCTGAAAAGGTGAGTTTTTGTCTTTTGTCACATCCCAAAGGTATTGCCATCCAGAGACTGATGGAAAACTGGGTTATTACAAGGAAAGAGTAATGGAATTGACTGAAATGTCTGTAATGAAGTTTAAACTGTTTCCACATTCACAGTGTTAGACCGACTATTGGACTATGGTTTAGATTAGGAGACACAGATAGTGGGGCACAGACCAGGGCCGTAAGGAACATTGGTCGGCTCAAAGCCTCCTCGATCTGCTACCAGGTAGGGACCCAATCCCTAAGACCATAATGACAATGGGGCCAGTGAGGGATGCTGTGTATGTTTGCTGCCCAATAATATACTTGCAAATGTGGAAGGGTGAGCCATCCTGATGCTTTTAGCATCTGTAAGAGTATCTTTCATATTTATATTTGGGCTGTCTAACAGGACAGGGTCATTGTGGTCTGAGATGGATCACACATTGAACCAGTCTATATCTGGACCTGGTGGGACATGCCTGCATCAGAAAAGCTAAGCATGTGAGCCTTGGGCGAAGCCAGACACAGGTTTGTTTATGTCCTTGAGCCCACATCGCGTGCCAGACAGGAGTCACCCATGTCAACACCGATCCCGAAGTGCAGAATTCCCTTCCATAGAGACATTAGTCATTACTGTTTACTATAGGCACTGGCATTACTTTGTGTCTTACTCATCAGTTAGCTTATTAAGTAAGCTTTAAAATCCCCTAAAGAATAACACTGAGGAATTTCAGTGCTGTGTGTAGATTTGTGCCTCACTGCTTCTCCTTAGATTGTTTAGATATGAGCCTCACCCCAACTGACAGCTTTCATTCAACTAATGCTGCTTTTACAGTAGAACTATTTCACTGTCATCACTGAACGCATCTGTCAGCCATCTGTGTTCAGATGCCAGACAAGTTTAATTTTCTTAACTGTCATGCAAACTTCATGTGAGACATTTAAAGAATTATTTTCCACTTTTGTAACATAAAGATAAAATTAGTAACAATGACACACCAAATATAGCTTTGCATGCTGCAAGGGTGCGTTTAAAAGTGTCAACCTTTGCCAAAATCATAATGAGAAGGTGTTCGTAGCTACAGTTAACTTAATGTCTTTTCAGTTCAACTAAGAGCGGTTGCTTAGCAGCATGTGTTTAACTGTGTATGTATTCAACCTTTCTCAAAAACAGTAATAAAACATCCTTCAGTGCTCATGCACAGCAATGATTAAAGTTCCCAAAGAGCGGTTATTACATAGACAGCAATGCTGTACAATTACAAGCATCATATTTATGTGAAGAAAACAATCCTGCCTGCTTCTGCGTACTATTCAAAGTATAGCATCACCTTGTGCAAATTTTTACTTTAGCACTGAACCACAACGTTTCTGTGGTTCAGGACAATCCCGGTTTATAACAACTTCTGTCTAATTTTCATAGTTTTGGCCATCATTTCTATCAGTTACACTGTACACATTAAAGTATTTGCTGAGATCTGGAAGCTTGATGCCATTACTACAATTACTGCTGTTTGCCTTAATTTCTTTTATTTTCTTCTGGCTAACTTGGAGGTTTGTTTAAAAACTGTCTCATCCTCTGACTGCTTGTCTTTCTCTCTCTGTTGGACTTTTTTTTAGTGATGGTGACACATTCCCAGATTTCAATGGACACACAATCAGACTGCAAAGAGTAGTCTTGCCTCATGCAGCTATACTGTAAGTTAGCAAGCTACCAACCGTGTGGTGAGGAGTTTGAATCAGTTTGCCTTTGTGTGTTTGTGTCCCCATTAACCACCTCTAACTTGTGTACTTTCCATTACTTGAAAAGTAATAAGTAAGCATGAACCTTAAGTGTCTGTATGAGATGTACTGGGGTTTAATATAATGTAACCCATCAGCATCAGGTGATGTAGTGTAAAGAGCAACAAGGCCTGTGTGAGGTTGAGGTGGATGGGAACACAGGACTGTGGTATATGTACTGTGTGAATCGCAGTAATGGCAACGTGACTTGCAGATCACATGACTTCCATCATGTAATGTACTTATTCCAACCCAAATCATGATCTTTTCCTAAACCTAACCAACCTGCAACCATTTCACAATGTTAACCACGTTTAAAAAGGCATCTCGTACAGACACTAAAGGGTAACTTGTGCTTATATGACACTGAGCAGCGTTGGTATTTGTCTGGAATTAGAAAGTGTTGAGCTGACAAATGGCCTAAACACCTTTTAAAATACCTTTCTTAAAAAAGAAGTAAGAACTGTATCTCCTCTGTTGGGGATGAAAATTGCCATTACCATTTGAACATTAATACTGTTTTGGCTTTCTGTAATTTCTGTTCATACTGGATATCAACCTAACATGCTCCCTGTGAAAGTGATGGGTGGACTTTAACTAAAGTGTTTATTTTAAGGCAACTATTGTATCATATGAAGATGGCACCTCCCTAGTGTGTGGTGTTGTGTACAAAAAGGTAATCTGTCAAGACATTTGATGCTTATGTTTCTAGAGATATATCTGGCACTGTGTTGTATTGCGTGAGGATACAGATAGTGATGATTAAGGTGCCACAACAGAAGTAACAATATGCTGGCTGTTGTTATGTGATAGCATGCTAAAAATACCTTCTATTCAACACAGTGCATGTTCTGTTCTTCTCTTCTAGCAAAACAACACCCTTCCCCATTACATTATATCTGAATGGCTTGCTTACTAAGGGAAGCCACTGAGGATTTACGAAAATGTTTTTCTAAAGTCGACCTTATGTGTCACTATGAGTCATACTCTGTTTATGGCGTACTGAATGGACATCACAACCTCCTACACTCAATGAGCGCTTTCTGTTTTTTCCCATTGTAATCATTCATCGGGAGAAAATCTCATCTCCTTTACTCATTACATTTGCCATGTGTACACTGACTATAAATCAACAAACATACCTGATATAATACTACTTACATTAACTTTTAGATTTTTTTGCACAATGCTGTAAAGGCAGAATCCCTTTAGAGCCTGAGGGTTTTCACTCAATGTAACTTTAGTTATTTGCACCTGTGCTGTGAGGAATTTCAGCAATTCCAACAGTCTTACTTTCTAGCTCTCTTGAAACTTGATAGACTGTGTTAATTGTTGGCTCTCTTAAGTGTCTGAGAGATCAACATGTTTGTGCTGTTGAAGATATTTGATCCCTTTATTGCTATTTCTTCTCAAAAACAAAAGCCTTCCTGCATTATCATTACTTGCCGTGTTAGTTTTGTGTTGACCTATTTACAAACTTTATCTTTAAGTATGAATTAATTAAAAATATAGGAAGGTGTGTCCAACTTAGAGAGCGGACAAAATGCCAGTCTCCCATGCCTCTTTCTGCACTTACAATGGCATTGTTGTGGCCCTTTCCCCGACTATTTTTGTGCCCTTTTACCTCATCGTTTGTTGTTTTGTTAGTAGTGGTTGTTTGATGCTGAATGAGGATCAGATTACAAAGGCTTTGTTTTGATCTTGCTCCCTAACACGGCAGGCTTGGAATGACAAGAGGTCAATGGACGGGAAATGCTTTCATCGTGCCTGACTCTTTGACTCTGGCCCTCCATTGTGTTTATGGTTAAGTTCACGCTTCTTGATGGAGATCCCAGATCATCATTAGGTACCAAAGCACTGTATCATTTCGAGGAACAGCTTTACTTAGTTGTTCATTGAAGTAAGTCAAAGGTGTACTGACAAATGTGTTTGTCAGTGCTAAGGACAGGTAGTAACAAAAAGGACCATTTATAGAATTGTAATTTTACTCATTTATACAAATATTTACAAAATCTGGATCAAGATTTAAAAATATTACAATTAAATAACACAGTCACAAAAGTGGAATTTTCATCTCTTCTCCCACTGGCCTGTTTGGATGATCTTCTTCTTTCGAGTCACAGTCTGGGTCAAAGGTAAGAGGCAGACCTCAGACCCCCAAAGGATGGATGTCCCTGTCCTTCAAAGAGACTTAAATAGTTACAAGTTCTCCTTCGACCTCATCTTAACCCACCTTCCCTCCTCAGACCTGACAAACACTGGGTGTAGTAAAGAAAACATCCTTTCACAATTTGTCCCACTGCCAGTTTCCTGACAAAGGTATACCCAGTCTCTTGCAGAGTGTCTTGAACTTGAACTTCCCTGTTTAGCAGCAACGGTGGGTGACTCATCGCAGTAGGCTGTGAGATTCTCACTGAAGACTACACACTAAAAATAAGTTTGGTCTATAAAATACAGTTTACCAAACAACAGTGTTTCTCTGCTTCTGCTGGTTGTGTCTATAAAACAGATTTACTTGCCCTAGACTATATTCCTAGACTTTATCATTACAGAGAAGAAGAGTTTAGTCTGCCATGTCATTGTGTATGTTTGAGAATGTTTTTTTAGTTCAGCCAGCATACTATATATATATGCACTTTCAAGGCAACCCAGGTGTTAGAATCTTGGGTGATAACTCATAGCGCTAGTCAGTCACAATAGGTTTCCAAGCTAGCCAGCTTACAAACTGTTAATAGTTATTTGTACCTGCATCATAATTGTCTGTCAACCACTCCTCTTTGGTGGAGCACTGCCCATTGTTCTGATGGTCCAGGACTCTTTGGCTCTCATTTCCCACACAGTTCAGCACACCATTAGCAAATATGATGCTAAATGTGGATGTCAAAGTTCACCAAAGTTAAAATTGACAGAAAAGATTTCTTTCACTCCACAAGTGAATCCACTGATTGTGGCGATTCCATTGGAATTAACTTGCTTCCTTTTTGCCTTTAAAGGGGCTTTGACAAGTGTTTCACTGCAGCTAACAATAAATCCTCTCTAAGGGGTGAGTGAATGCCACATTATAACTTTTCAGAACCTTATGCTAATTAAACACTCTTAATATGGGACCAGTGCAGGCCTTGTGTAACCTTAATTCTCCATTTGCACTGCAGTACCAAGGAGATCTGACAAGGTCACAAGAGACTTGACATTTGTATTTACACTGTTTGGTTAGCTGCTCACCAGATTCTGGGTGCAATTCTGTCATCTGGTCTGAGCCTTACCCACATGAATTATGCATAGGCTTGGCTCATTCTCAGTCACTCATGTTCACCAGTCATAATCAGGAATGTTTATATAGACAACCGATTTGTTTCTTTATCTGATGTTACTGATCGGATAGATGAGGTATGATTCATGAAATGGGGTGGAGCAGCGTCTCTCACGCACCTTTCCTGGCATAAGGGCTGATTGGATGGTTGTGTAAGTTTGTCCTTGAAACATTTTCTTGACAGTCATGCTGACCAGACGGCCCAATTAACAGCTTGACCTTATGCAACCACTAGTCAACCCCCCCTCGCCAAAAAATGAGCCGTCGCCATGGCCTCAGGTATAACTCATATAAAAATGAGGAGATTTTTAATTAGCAATCACTGCTGCTTTTAATCACTGCTGATAACTCCAAACATGGTGAATTCAGCTTTAATCTCTCTCTAAACCTGGGAATATTACAAGAGAGGAGATCACATTTCAAGCACAGTTTACATTCTCCACATTACATACCACACACCGAAACACATACTTGCACTGCTGAAGAGGGAAAATGTTCACAAATTCCTTGGTAAGCAGAGACGTGTTTTTTAAACGTGAATTGTGTCCTGCCCTAAAAAAGTAGGTTGTTCCTCAGTTCTTTAGACTTGTTATTGTGATTCAGATTTACCTTTTACGTGCCACATTTGTTTTTTAGAATGAACAACTACCAACTTTGTTAGGTAAATTATGAAATACATTGCTTAATATGTGACTTCTTTCTGTCTGTCAGATCCTATTATACACATTCATGCTGAAAATAGGTGAGACATGTGGACTAGTGACATTCTTTTAAATGACATCTACAATGACATCTTCCGCCCTGACAGCCAAACATGAATGAAGGTGTGGAAGGTTCTTTCCCTGACAAACCACTGACAGTTGTTTTTAAAAGCTTGTAAATAATATAATAAATCTTTGAGGCTAAACAATGTTAAAAAGTTTGCTTTGGTGTCACATAAGGGAAAAAAGCAGCATGATCACTTCCCTCCTTTCCCCAAGTACTATTTGTGAATGGTAACTCTCTTTTAAGTAAATATACCTCATATTGATTCTTTAGTAAACTTCACGCAAACAATTAAGAGGTGCTTTTACAGGGAGAGCTGCCATGCTTCATCAGAACTGTTTGTCAAAGGGTAAATAGCTTCAGAAGCCCCATTTCCTGGCAGTTTTCTACATCGGATTAGAGGGATCTGTGTCCAACAATTTCTATAATTTTTGAAACAAACAGTCCAACAATCACACCCACTTAATGTGGCCAGGTGTTCAGAGGTGAGAGGAGAGCCAGGGTTTGTCTCTCTAGCAATTTTATTTCTGTCACTTTTCATTTGTACACAGTTCCACACTACCAAAGCTTTCCAGGAGATACTGTCTGAAAATGTCCCTATATTCAAAGATGATCACATCGACCAACTCTCTATGATGTCTTATATTGCACTCTGCCTTTGAGAGTGGCCATTCGGAACAACTTAACACTATTGATTTCCAACGTGGTCAGACAACGTCTCTGACAAACTTGTACTTGCATTTCTTAAAATGAAATTTTTTTTCCTAAACACTTAAACATCCCAAGACTGCATGACTACTGAGACAATAAGGCTGCTATCAAGCATTGTCTACGTCCATTGGGGATACAGCTATACCTTATTCCAGTTTTGTGCAGTAAAACAATCTTCCATGTGCCATACAAAATCATTGAAAATGTCTGAAAGTAACATGGTGACAGTTTGGGGTGTTAAAATATAAACCACATTGCATCACATGTTTCCGACATGACCACTTGTAGATTTCACAAACTATTAAGGTTATAACCACTGCTAGAAACCACAGCCCTTCTGAAAATAAAACTCAACCTTGGGAAACCCTAAAATGTCCTTTAATATCAACATAATATTGCTTAAAACACCTACACACCCATATTTTTATTGTTTTATATGCAATGACATAAACTATGATAGCTTTTGTTCCACTGATAGTAAACTCAGTGTGTATATTTAAGCTTTGTGCTTACAAATCAAGGTCATAAAATGGTGTAAGACCATGAGGTGTTGTACACAATGTGCCAGTTTACAGCGACAGATGTAGGTCATCTTTGGAAAGTCCACCAGCGATACTTAACACAATTCAAATCTCAACAGAAATGCATGTTAACCCTTAAAATAGTTCAAATTTTTTTTTCCCACAGTGAAAATTCTATTGTTATAACACAGGGAATTGTTTTAATGATTACATTACTGTATCCCTGAGGTTATTACTAAACAACTGGGTCACTTTCAATTGGCTCATATAAAAATAAAAACCAATAAAGGGTTTATGTGTGGTAAATTCCACTGACAATCACTTTTCCAGGAGGATGATTTTCCGATTTGGAATTTCAAGAAATATTACCTCGATAGAAAAACCTAAAATAAGTTGCTCATTTTGAAACAAAGCAGCTATGTAAGCCTCTACTTAGACACAGGTGTTTGTAGCTAAATGCTAATATTAATATGCTAACAATGACAATGCTAATATGCTGATGTTTAACAGGTATAATGATTGCTATGTTCACCCCGTTAGTTTAGCATGTTAGCATACTAAGATTTACAAAATTGTTATGTTTTCCCAACAATTATTTAGATATCTTAATCTGAACCAAAGTGGTGCCCCATCTGACGGACAGAGGCATCCCTAGAGCCACGCCTCTAGCAAGGAAATGGTGGGTGGTGTCGCGGCTTCAGTCTGTGAGACTGGGACGGGGCTTGAGTTGACCTGATGCAGTTCGGTTGGGCTGAAGGAACAGAAATGTATGGACTGCAGCTGAGATTGTTAAACTTCTTGGAATAGCAGGTAGCCAGGCTAATTAACCTTCAGAAGAGTTTGTGTGTATCCAAACTGTCTTAAAAATGAATTACTGCTGTCAACATGTGTGCAATCACAGAGACAGTACGAGGAGTCGGAACAAATACCGATGGCAATGCCAGCCACACGCTACTTCATACACACTCATCAAACATGCTCTAAACATTCCCATTCACAGACATTATGAGTAAACTCTCACCAGGCTTGAGGCATTGTGTTGAGCTGAGGTCCAGCAGGGAGAACAGATCCAGAACAGGTCTGAAAGTGTGTGGCTTGGAAATAAATATCATCAAACTCAGCTGTCAAATTGCATTTGGCTCTGCTGAGCGTGCCGCCATCTATAAGAGCTTGGCTGTCCTCCACGCGAGAGCTGGCGTTCTCTCTTCCTTCCCTCTTATACACACACACATGCACATGCTAAAACCACTACTTGCTAAGAAACAGACACACACACACACACACACACACACACTTAGACCACCTGGGAGATCTGTTTATGGAATCTAACAGAGACCACACGAGAAACAGACGTTGCTTTTATTTCGCTTTAAGCACAAAATATCTAAATAGTCTCATTCATTTGCATCCAAAATGTAGTTTTGTCATTGGTGAACAAGGATTACATAGTCATGCTGTGATTACAGACAAAGACCTGCTATTGTAAACAATCACAAACACATAATGGAGTGGGGTTACTGGTCTGTAGCTTAATGCATGATAGTAAATGTTTTTAAGGTTTATAGAAATGGGGCAATTCAATTAAGAAAGACAACCCTGGTAACTAAAGCAACAAATACATAGTACAGCAACCAAACACTAAAAATAAATGAGATGATAAAGATTATGATTACCCTAAATACACATTACATTAAATCTTTTTGACAAGATGGCATTTGCCCTTGGACTGACTCCTATCTGTGTAGGTGTAAATAAGGTGTGTGCTGGTAAACCTGCATTGGTTTCGTGCAAAGCCAACGTTTTACAAGCACTCCTCCCATTTGCACGCAGGGCCCTTTGTTGTCTATGCTGTGAGTCTTTTTTTCCCCTGTCTTCTTTTCTCTCATTTGAAAATAACCCAAACAGGTCCTGTAGACGTAGTAACGGAGATATTATCTAAGCATACTTCACCTGAAGGGGATCCCATCACACAGATTTCTTTCCCCTGCATGCACGAATGAGGCCTGAAGGCCTGAAGGCAGGCAAAACAAGTTGACAGTTGGAGCAGGCTAAGCCCTGCTACAGCTTTTTCTTTTAACAGGTTGCTGTAAATAGTCATTTTTTCTGGTTATTACACGCAAAGTCTTAGGAACTTTTAGTTCGTACACATTAGATGACACAATTATTTGCAGGGTATGTAAGAATTCAGATTTATGGAACATAACAAATGTCAAAATCAAAGGTTTTCCTTTCTATAAGCTGGAGCTGATGTTGTTGATGATGAGACTAAAGTATGTAGGAGTGTAAAACCTGAAAAACAGAAACTTCAAATACAGTATGATTAAAATGTTGATAGTAGCAGAAGTCTCATCAAGATCCCACATGTTGATGTACGAAAGCAGCCTTAAATGTTTAGGCACAGGGCAGTGGAGCATGGCCTCACGCAACGGTTGTCCTTGCCGATAAAAGCTGTAGATTTCTGGCCAGAAAACTACTAGCATCCAGACTTTGTTTGTAACAAGGAGAAAAATTCATGCTTACTCAGCGTTAAAGCTACTGGGATACGTACAGTTCACTTTTAAAACCTGAAATTCTATCATCCTGTGATAATGGAGAAAAATAAATGTAATAAGGAGCCAAAGTTTAATGGGTAAAAATTATTATGGTATAAGCTGCTTTTATGAGTGTATTTAATTTACAGGATTTTCAATATATAAAATTATAGAATCTTTTTCTCTAAGTTCTTTGTGTTGCAGTTTACCAGATGACCACGTGGAACTACTCTAGAAAGCATGTTTTGGTTTTATGAAACAAATGTATTAATATTTGTGATCCTGGATCCGTGATCAGAGAGGGAAATAAGGGTGACTTGTTGAGCTGTTTCAGAGGTGTAACAATGGTGCAACTGCTAGTTCTCAGTAACTGCTGACATGGCAGCATGTGTGTCTGACCAGTAACATGCAAACAAGGGAGATTGTTGGAGTCTTCAATAACAGGGTGTGGAGCAAACTAATGACAAAGAAGTGCAGTTTAATTTGGATAAACATATTCATAAATGTATAATAATCTCTTTCAGTTTACACAAGGCGCTGAGTGTAAAGATCCAACCCCAGTTACCTCGATATTTTAATTTCAAACTTAAGCTTGTCTTGCAGCTGTGCTTTGATCACTGCGGTTGCATATGGCTTTAGCCTCCTTTTTGAACCTTTGTACTTCATGTGATTAAATTTGACAGAATGTACCCGTTGCTACGGCAACATAGGTTATGCACACAGGAAGAAAAGAGAAAACATGCCTTTGTTTGTTTACAGCTTTGAATTGTCTCTTTTTTAGTTAAGCTAAAAGCTTTGGGTACGAAAAGAGATGACTAAAAAAAAAAAGAGGGACAAAAACCACCAAGACTTTTGGTCACACTAAAGACATATACTGAGGTTATCTGCAGGTGATGATGAACCTGATGTCTCCCCTAGTAAACAGAATAATATATGCCAGAAGACCTTTAAAATGAAACATAATGGCTAATCATTGACTTAATTATTAAATGATTGTACACTCGTTTTTGTAGACTATATATACGTTAATGGCCGCAATACAGTGAATAATACAGTAAGTTTGCAATGCGAATACATTTGATCTGGTGATATTTGATAATCTTGCAGTTGTTAAGAGGGGTTCAAATACGTAGGCTATGTATTACATTTCAATTTGATCAACGGTATGATGCAATATTGTTTTATTTTCTAATATAAACTTGGTTGATCTTCCTTCTGTTCATTTACAGAAGCCCTGTTTCCTGGTAGTTAAATCAAATGTCATTCAATCATTACATTCCATGACTAATAATCTCCTCTAATTGCTTAAAAGCACAGATATGTAAACTTGTTTAAAACAACACACTGTCAGTACAAAGACAGCACGTAACATAAATTATGGAGCTGAATGATTAAACCTGTGCTGCAATCAAAACATCATCATTATCATCATCACAGATTTGTTACTATGTTTCTCTAAACTGTGAGATCGGGAGAGATGATAAATGTTAAACAGCAGTTCTAACAAGGTTAAATGTTAGCGTTAGAGTTGTAGAACTCACACTGCAATATGATTTGTTGTAAAATATAAGTTTGGTGCATAGGGTAAAGGTGTATTTTTTAAACTAAAATGACTTAAAAAATAGGGAACCACTTCTATCAAAATGATGAGTCATAGCAGTTTTGATCCCAAAGAACTAAAATGTTGCGCCAACTACTAAGTTAATTTAAATCCTGCCATACATACTCAGATTGAGATATTTATATGGTCTTTCTCTCTTCCATAGAGTGTTGATGCTTTGTAGCCCTGCTGCTTGTCAGTAACAGCTTATGAGACTCTGTCCACTTACACGCTTGGCCTCAACACAGATCTCAGTACCCAGAATCCCGGGGAGAATAAATAAAGAAAGGGTCGACCCCTTTTCTTAATGCTTTCACTGTCATCACTCACACTGTGATGACGTCAAAACCCCCATTCGATGTGGAAATGTGTTTCCCTATTTGCAAGTTAAGCTACATCCCTATCTCAACCCCACCCTCTGTGTTGTTTTATTTAAACATGAGAGAGCAGTTAAGTGCTGTACTCACACAGATGGCTTGCAGGAAGTACGCATCTCTATACACACTAAACCAGTCTCCAACCTATAACAGCTACCTGCCAATAAAACCTATAAGATTGTGTGTAACAGTATTAACTCGAATAGCCTTTAATGCAAATATGAAAAGAAAATAGGAACTACATCAGTCAGTTTTCAGACTTATTTATCTTCTTTTAGTCTCCCCTACTCATCTTTTTTTTCCTAGTATACCTGCCTGTTTGCATTTGACTGTTGCGATCACCATCCGTTTGTCCCCGCTTATTTCACTAAAAATATAGCTGATAAAAATGATGCTATACAGAAAAAAACTGAGAGGGATGGGTTAACATAACTGAATGTAATACCAGACCATATGTAAAAATAGGCAGGATATCCAAAAAACCATAGCTGACTGACTAACACAAGGTGAAAAGTATAGAAACATGGAGCAGGAAAATAAATGTGACATGAAACTAAATTAAATAATATATTTAAATGTAAAAAAAAAAATGTACATTACGAGTTTAAGTTTTAAATCATTTGATAAATGAGAAATTATAATCTGACTATGTTGTACCAGAGACTTTTCTTTTCTTATTTTATTTTATTATGGTTTCCGAAGTCGTGCCCACGTACTAAGGACATAACTGCTGTAGGAAAAAGAGATTACATTTGTCCTTCTCCACCTTTTGATAACTGCTCTTGCTTTAATTTTTTATTTTCTTCAATACATTTTTTTTTCTTTCCCTTTTGTTTGGCAGCTCAACCACTTCACCTCTTAAGTGACCAAAATAGAAACTTTCCAGAGCAGCGACAGGCAGGGGCCTGCTTTCATTCCTTCTCCTATCAGGAGACATAAGAGAAATTGAACTTTGTTTTATGTTTCATGCATCTCATACATTAGGTAGTTACAGGTGAAAAGACAGATGTGTGCATTCAGAGGGTGGGACCAGATATACATGAAGAAACATGTGGAGCCAAACATACATGAAGAAACTGATGATGACTAAGAACACGCTCATGTTTGTCCAAAACCATAATGTCCCAGTCAAATAATGAGACACTGGTAACATGTTTCAAAACAGAGATGTCAAAATACTATAATTAGTGGCTGCAGAAATATTTTGAGGTGAAACAACAATAAACACGTCTGTCATAATTAACATGAAGTAATGCCTGGAATCAACCTGAAATTTGGTTTCTATTTTGTCCCTTTTGAACACATCCCAACCTCAGAGGCCACTTAGGGATCTTTCCGCTTACAGCAACATAATCTTCTGCAAAACATCTGTACATTTCAAATTATTTGCTGCCTCGCACGCAAAAGCTTTTTGTTTGCATAGAGCGAGAGAGAGAGAGACAAGCCTTGAGCGGGAGTTATGCAAACTAAATCCTCGTCAGGTTGACATCTTCACAGGGTTATTTTTAGACATCTTGTGGAATTCACTGCAACAGTTTACATTACCGAAATGCTAAGCAGGGTTTGAATACTTTTTTCAGATTTTTTTTTAAAGTGTGTCATAACCTGTCCTGCTATGCAAAACTATAATGAACTAAATATTAGGCTACCTAAAAAAAAAGATTATATTAACTGAAATGTAGATGTACACTAGATTTTTCTGAGGCTTGAGACACTGTTTGCTTAATGTAAAGAAAATTGAAAAGAACCACTGGGACCAGGGGTGTATCTCTATCTATAACACTCCGGACACATAGTTCAACTCAACATGAATCCACATCACACAACATTTGGTGCTTCCTGTGCTGCATTTAGACAGTTTTTTTCTTTACACCTGCAGTCAACTAAGAATATTTATTCTCCTTCCTTGTGCCTTCCAACAAATGACTGGAAAACTATTTTCCTTCACAAACAACTACAGACAGAGGGAACATATTAGAAGTCATGGGCTTGTGACTGTGTCTCTTTCATGAGTTACCGCTGGGCCAAGTCACCTCCCAGTATACTGTTATCTGATTGTCAGAAACTACAGGGCTCCAATGTTACATTACACCAAGTTCTTAGGAAACCACTGTATGTGTGTAGACAGGCATGACTGTAGTACACTGTATTTATAAATCTGCGCATGCAATTTGTTATGTTGGCATCAGTTTGTGATTCTTGAACTGAACACTGAGCCAACAAATCACTGAACTGCTTTAGAAACAATAAGGGTGATTAGTCACTGAAGTCTCCCTACATGCCTCACAGTGTTCCTCATTCCAACATATCAACAAGTGATACCACAAAGCCAAAGTCAGAGTTACAAAGACAGTATACTGCACCTAATACACATTTGCATCTGAAATGTCTGTGACAGGAAATATGGAGCTGGACAGAGTGTACATGCTGCTCAAAGATTGATGCCCTTATTTGACTGCTCATACTACAACATTCCTCATGCTGTACTTTCCTTCCCTCATGGCTTACAGGTGTGTGTTTTAAAAACTGAGCTAATGAAAACTGAAAGCTTTTATCTCTAGTCTAGATCTAGTGTCTGCAGAAAGGCACCTCACTTTAATCTAATGTGCTCATAAATCTCACAACACTGATCTTGACACAACAATACAGACACAAGTTCATATGTCTGCCAAGAATCTGAGCTTTCACAGATACTTGTATATGTGTGGCCTATAGTTTTATACTGTATCTATTGTGGTTAGTAAAACAAGCTAATTCCCTGGTGTTTGGTGTAGATACACATGACAAAAAAGGTTCTATCCTTTATATTTGGTAATAATGCCAATGTAAAACATTGGTTATCCATAAATACATTTTCTAAGTCAGCAGATATACATGTTAATAAAAAGATTTTTTTTCCACATTGTTGGTATTAATCAAGCCAATAGTTATTTATAGTCCTTTTGTAAAAGGTGTCTTATTAAAAAGTGGTAACTTTTTTCATCATACACCTATACATATTCATTCCTTGTTCCACCTCTAAAGCCATAACAGATAGGGTTTATTGAGTAGATCCTGATGTGCACAAGAACACACACAGACACACGATGGCCTCACAAGCTACTACATGCAGTGACCAGAATGAAGGCATGGTATTTGAGCTCTTGCCATTGTGTAGTTAGCTTACAAGGATCCAAGCTTTCAAAATAGTGACATCACCCTGGATTGTGTGTCACACACAACACAAACAGATTATAACCTGAGAATGAAAACATTCACACCAGTGCAAACATGTGTAACCTACATGCAAAAACAAAACAAAAAAACAGCTTGAAAAGTACAGTTTGCATAAACAAAAGTTGAACCACTACACAATAACAACACATCAGTGGCTGGTGTAATGTCAACATTGGTTTCCAGGTGGTGCATGAGGATATTATTTTCCCATTTGTCGATTTGGTGACACTGTTGCAACCAATGAAACAACTGATTTGGTTTAATAATTTGCAGGAAATAAGATAATAACCACCAATTATACAAATATGGGTTGTTGAGTTCAACATGACTGCCAGATGAACCTGCAGGGAATGAGTGGGTGGAGAACATATCCGGGCTCTAAATGAGAAAGAAACAGTGACATTAAAGGCATATTATAGAGTTCAGAAGTGTGTTCACCTGTTGGCCTTGTTGTCATAATCCCACTATTTCCTTGAAATCACATCACAAGCGGCACCTCCTGTTCCAAAGTCATCCAGGACCTCAAGGCATTTCGTTCTGAAAGAGGATAAATCACAAAAAGTAGATCTGTTAGGTCAATCCACTATCTTGGCACTGAGCAACAGGAAGGTACTATTTGTTTAAAGAGAGAGAAACACATTAACAATGGTTTCTATGTGGGCTGTTAAACTGGCATGAACATCTGAAGTTCACGCCAAAGCAGAGTGCCTTGATGTGAGAGATCTTGAGAGCGCGTGAGGGAGCATCCTATACCACAGAGTATAGAAAATATTACAGTGTAACTTGGGGGAAAAAATTGTGCAGAAAATTGTTTTCAGTGTAATTAGGATGAAAATATTTTCAGTCCCTGTATGAGAGGATAGGTCTGGCTGACTAGTGCTACTGAACTTCCTGCAGGCACCACACCTTTAAATACAAAGGGAACCTACGCCACCTGGTTGTCTCAGGTGAAATAGTCCTAAGGTGTATCCCATTTCACAGGTGAGACAGTAATAAAGCTGCACTTAATGCTGTTTTCACTGTAAAATCATCTGTTGCTATATCATTGGGAAGTGATTAACCTTTTATTATGATCACAGTTTTATTATAGACTATCATGCACGCAATGTGAACATTTTGTGATGCTCCAAATCTTTTGAAATCATTTGACTCCGCCCTCTTGGGTTGGTCCTCCTGAGGTGAGCCGGCTATAAACTCCGGCTCACACACATCTGTAGGTGAGTGTGGCTTCAGTACTCCGGCAGGTATGGTAGCTCAAAGGGACTTCATTGGATTCAAGTCGTCCTGACGCACACAAGGTCCGGGCTTTACGCGGAGAGCTTTATTGGTCTTACACAGCACTGTAAACGAGGAGAATTCATCAAAAAACAACAACAACAACAACAACAATGAAGCTGGAGGTATTGTGTGGGAGCCACTATGACATGAGACACTTTGAGATGTCCTGTGATGCAGAGGCGAGTGTGCGCTCTCCTCTTTCTGCTGAGGAGGAGCTGGGGTCGGATGGGGACTGCGTGGCGCACAGCCCTCCACCTGTTGCTCCATGCGCCGGCACCAAATCCAAGCCGTACACGCGGAGACCCAAACCTCCGTTCTCGTACATCGCCCTCATCGCCATGGCCATCCGGGACTCTCCCTCTGGGCGCCTGACTCTGGCGGAAATAAACGACTATCTGATGAAGAAGTTTCCGTTCTTCAGAGGAAGCTACACCGGCTGGAGGAACTCGGTTCGACACAACTTGTCTCTGAACGACTGCTTTCTCAAAGTGCTCCGGGACCCATCCCGACCTTGGGGGAAGGACAATTATTGGATGCTCAACCCTAACAGCGAATACACCTTTGCTGATGGGGTGTTCCGGCGCAGAAGAAAGCGCATTGATAAGAAGTTCAGCAGGAAGCCAGAGGTGTCCGAGCTCGCGGAGGAGCCGCAGAGCGTTCAGCAGTCTGCATCCGCCACCAAGACTGATTCATGTGTCAAGTTTACCAGTTCATTCGCCATAGACAGCATCCTTAGCAAGCCGTTCAAGAGGGACTCACACAAAGAACATTTACCAGTCCGCCCTGCCTTCACCTGGCCCTGCTACACTGAACTACTGATGCCCCATTCAAATACACCTGCCTCGTTTTCATATGTCAAGACAATCTGGCACAGGGACTGTTCTGCGCATGTGTCAAACGCCTTTGACGGTGGGCTGGTCTCACACTTGAGATATCAGCAGTAAATTCGGACTCTTCTTTTTAATTTGATGATTAAAAATCATCACTGTGCACTGATGATGGACTGTGGCGGCGAGGTGTTACACTTTATTACTTTTATACCTCTGGTCATTTCCCCCTTGAAGCATCATCAGATTTGATATTTTATACACAGTTCTTTGTTGTAAATGTTACTGAACTGACCATTAACGTTGTTGTTTGTTTAAGAAACGTGTTGAAAATATGCACTGTTGACTGTTTTGTGTCTCTTTCTTTAAAAAAAAAAGCTCTTTACAACAAAATAAAAAAACTAAGAAGAGATGGTCTTCGTTTTCTATTGTTGTTATTATTATTATTGCTGTTGTTGTTATAGTTATTATTGTATAATAATAATAATTATTATTGTTGTATAATAATAATAATTATTATTTATTAAATTACAAAGCAGTTAATGGTTCTGGTGGAGCCAAATGAACTGACACTTGACTTGTGCCAATGCAGTAATGTTTAACGGGGCGTGTGTTCCTGTGACTCCACCTTGCAAAATTCTTAGAGAGCTCTGCGAGGGATTGGTTGCTAGTGTACCAAAGAGCCTGCTGTATACACCAGCCTCTTCCTATATGTAAACCCCTCATGCCTTTGCAGCCTGTCATGGCGTCCATATTTTGTAGAGATTTATCCTCAGTTGATGAGGAAGAAGAGCCTCTGCTCCAATAGAAAAATCCAATACCAACAACATCATCAACAATAAAATAAAATTGCCAAAAATTTGAATTAAACAATAATACGAATGCAGCCAAAATCCCCTTATAAGTAGGTCTATTTACTTTTCAGTGTTCATGAAGTTCGTTGCTGCCGGATAGGGGCATCCAATATTTATGTTTTCTGTCTGGCGCTGCAAATAGCTGTCGCCTCAGTCACCACACATGCGCAGGAAGGGGTTTATACAAATGGTGCATCCTGAGCAAAGTCAACTAGAATCCACAATAGGAAGAAATGTCTTCCAAGCAGGCCCATTCTTCTGAGGTTAGAAAGTAAATTTCCTTTAAACCAGCTGTGCATCCTGGTCGCAGCGGGGTTACAGGTTTGATGTTGTTGGTATTCTGGGTAGATTGTGTTGTAAAACTGGACACGCGCAGCCATGCGTAATACTCCACTAAGGCACAAACAAAATGGGCATTTACAGAAGTAAACTTTGCACAAAAGATATTCAAATATTTCGTTATCGGAATCTTTTTTTTAAGACTTCATTTAGAGTTTCTAATCACTTCATTTCTCCAGGGATGTAATCCAGGCTCAAAGATGTAAACTGACACTTGTGCGCTGTGTGTGGTACCTTGGCACGCTCTGATGGAAAAAGCATGCTTTCTCTCATGGCAGAGTCCTAACCCTGAACAGATCCCAGACAAATGAACCGAACTCCTTCTCCCTGTGCACCTTTACAAAATAACACCACCAGCAGGCACTGCCACTGTTTGCAGGAACATGAACAAAGGGGGTTTTAATGTGTTTGAAACTGTGCGACTTTACAGTTTTATCGTGGTTTAGAAAGTGATCGTTATCAAATACTTGTCTGACAAATGTATTTAGAGGTGTTCTGGAAAGTGAGTCGTGGGAGGAGATTTGTCTTACTCCACTGCGCTGTGTCCGGCTTCTAGTCTGGATCCTCGCCAGATGGGGAGGGAGTAGTTCCTGGCGATTTCTTGGAGGGATTTTGGGGGGATAGAAGGGCAGAGAGAGATTTAAGAATTGATAGGTGGTCGAGTTTTGTTTGGCCGGGTGGATATGCGCAAGCAAAGTCAAGGAGCTTTAGTCCCCCTCTCTTATGGGATTACTGCCAGCGATGGACAGAGAGAGGAAGGAGGAACAACAACTGGCGTTTCTTGATTTTCACGGTTATAAACGCGCAGAGCATCTCAGAGGGAAACTGACCTTTTAATCATCGCATTAGGGAACTTTTAATAACGTTTGAAGGTGAGAAAAGTTAGTTGTCCGGGTGTTATAGAGACACCGCAGTGAAGGGACCCAAAAAGAGGCGCAACCATGACGACCGAGAGCTCCAAGCAACATTTGGATCCATCCAATCCTCTGCGCTCCAGTCCAACAGCCGGTGCTCTGAACGCAGCTCTGCTGAGCGCACAGCCGGTGATGGAGAGCACACAGAATGCATCGACCAAATGGAAGAAGGGTAACTCTGGCTTGAGGCGCCCCGAAAAGCCTCCCTACTCTTATATAGCCCTCATTGTGATGGCAATTCAAAGTTCACCGAGCAAAAGACTCACTTTGAGTGAAATCTATCAGTTCCTGCAGGCCCGCTTCCCTTTCTTCAGGGGATCATACCAGGGATGGAAAAACTCTGTCAGACACAATCTGTCTCTGAACGAGTGTTTTATAAAGCTGCCCAAGGGTCTCGGCAGACCTGGAAAGGGGCACTACTGGACCATCGACCCAAGTAGTGAGTTTATGTTCGAGGAGGGCTCCTTTCGTCGCAGACCTCGGGGATTCCGTAGGAAATGCCAAGCTTTGAAACCCATGTACAGGATGATGAATGGTATCGGGTTCGGTGCGTCCATGCTGCCGCAAAACTTTGATTTCCAGTCACCTTCAGGCTCATTAGCATGTCATAACAGCTACAACATAGATCTGATGGGTAACCCGGTGCCAGGTGCCTTCGAGGGACTCGGAGGGGGACACCACGTGCCACACATGTCATCAGGATCAGGGTCTTCGTACATGGCCGCTTGTCAGGTGCCCTCTAACGCGGACTATTGCCCTGACAGCAGCAGCAGCCCCCTGCAGTCCCCCCCAGCCATGGTAGGCACTTTGGACTGTCAGTCTCCTTATTCTAATGCAGCCTCACACTGGAGTTCACCTGGTGTGTCTTCATACATCAAACAGCAGTCGCTGGCATCGAGCAGTCCCACTTCTTCTGCTCTGCACGCGGGAATGTCATCTTACTCTCTGGATCAAGGCTATCTGCACCACAATGCACGAGATTCCTCTGAGATTTCAGGTAGAGCCTCACTGTATAGCCCTGCGCTATATTTTGTATTTTCTGGTTCCTCTTTGCAACATGATGAGTCATAAAGTTTGTGGTGACCATTAAACTGTATGAAATAGCAGTCACCGCTCTTTGTGAATAGCCTATATAATTGAGTTAGACTTTCAGGCATCACATGCATTCTATAACACTTAACACATTTATATAAATAGATTTTCACAATGTAATTTGTATTGTATTGGATAGGTAATGTATACAGAAAATGCACTGGCGTATTTGACCAAAATATTAATATTAACCAATTCAGACCTTTGTTTTTTCTTTTTTTCTTTTTTTTATACATCATAAAATGATGTATGTATAATTGTAGGTGCCCCATGCAGCCTTGTGTTTAATTTCAGTTTCTTAGCATTTTATTGCATTTTCACTCAAGCTGTCTTTTGAGGGCTCTGTATTATAGATTGTATAAATAAAACAATGACACAACAATTACTTTTATTTGTACAACTCCATAAAGACCTTTATTAACATGAGACACACATAATGCGGATATTTACAGTAGTATTGTCTTACTGCTTATTCTGTTAATATTCTTTAATGTTTTATTGCCGTTTAATGCACATAACAAAACAAATTAGTGCAACATCTTACTAAACCAGCTATATGGATGTTTTACAACTAGTGGATTTAGTAATGGTTAATAAATAATTTACTATTGTTTAATAGATCCACTATAAGCTACTAATAATTTTAAGTATTTGGTTGCCAAGTTGTGAAAAATCCACTTGGCTCCACCAGGTGACATGCTTTAGTTATTTTATTTGAGTTATTTTTTAACAAAATGCTTATTTAATCATGAAGTGTAACCCCAACTTCTTAGCATTTAACTGCAGACTTAATTAATTAGTGTAGACAAAAAAAACATAAACACGGAATAAAATCCTTTATTCTTATTTGACTAACATTTATACTTGCAGACTTGCTGGTTAATTAGAAAGTATACACATTTATAACTGTTGCAAATAAAAACACAAAGGATAAACAACAGCCAGAGGATTTTGTGCAACCTATAAATAAGTTGTTATAATAAATTACTGATCGAGATCGACTATTAATAAAGCCATTAAATACAACCTAAAACGCCATGTAAGTGGTACCAACAAATTTAACACATAGCACACATTAATAAACTATTATTTCTCAAGCAATTGGAATAAAAAGAATAGATATTAACCACAACAATAAATAAATAAACAAACAAATAAATTAAAGAAATGCTTATTTGACATGCTGTGTCCTGTGTGTTTACAGTGGGACTGTCTCGGTATTCCAGCCACTCAGCTCCTGTGTGTGACAGGAAGGACTTCGTTTTGAACCTAAACGGAATCTCTTCTCTTCATCCCAGCACCGGCGGATCTTACTATCATCAGCTTCATCACCATCACCAGAGCGTCTATCAGGACGTGAAGCCGTGTGTCATGTGACAAACCCCCCAAAAGGAGAGCTGTCAAGAACTATAATGCTAAATTCAATCCTCAGGTGGAGTTATTTCATCAGAATCTTTGGTAAAAAAAATAAAATAAATTGCATTTCCTTCCTGCTTCAGTCTCGAAGCAGAGACAGTTCTCCTCAGTGACATTTGTTAACCGGTTAATGATGATTATGCGGTGAGGACTTTCACACTCTCGTTACATGACTTTAGCCACATGGATGAGCACTATCAACATTTTTACTACAAAAATACATAACGTACACGTACCTGAAATTATCTTTATTCATGCATCTAATTTTGTTTTCTTGAAGTTGCTGAAATTGTCGCTGTTTTCCTGCAGAAAGCCATTAAAGAGATTTATTTTTAAGAACTGGGAAGTGTTTAATGTCTTAAGCAATACATGTTATATTCATTTTTATTTTATTAAAACTGCAGCCCCCTTTTCTCTTCTTTTTTTTTCTTTCTTTCTGCTTCATAAAATATTATTTTCATTATATCACTCACAATGACACACACAGTGCAGTTTGTGGGCGGTTTCATTGACTTCCACCATTCCCCTTTTGGGAAATGGCCACTTCTTTGATTTACGACTAAAATATTTATGCTTTAACTTACAAAATTCACGTTTTACATTATTAATATGCACCTCTCAGAGACGCTGTCATTACATTAAGACCATCACGGAATCTCAATTGATTAATAAGTACTTTCTTTAAAAAAGGTCGTGTCTTATTTTCACACTGAAAGAGATGCACTGAACGTATCTAACATATGGATTCGGATATGGTTTAGTTTTTCATTTAAACTAATACAATTTTGTGTTATAAAGACAAGTTTTAAACGATTTAAAAGTAATCCTTCTCTGAGACTCTTCAGACGCTGAGGATAATTTAAATGTAATTTGTGTTTTATATAATAAAATAGGAGACCTATATCATTATAGTGTAATGGTTGTTATTAGATACATTTTTAAAGAAAAAGACAAAAGGCGCATTCAATATACAACTATGAAATACAAAAAGCTTGAATTCTTGTTTAGTCCTGTTGGCTTTCATGTGACTGTGCCGCCACCTTGTGGTAATTGTCTTAATTGAAAGTTGAAGAACTCCAATTATATTGAATTTATGCATCTGCGTTATGGAACATTTTGCTAAAGAGATTGTTGTGTTGCATACACAAATACATGCATTGTGGTGAAATGTAAGTGTCCCTCTGATATGAGCCCTGACAGTAGTGTTACCGGAGATACAATATAACAAAAACAAAAAGTTGGACTTGATGAATCAAGTTCTGACTGCTTATAAACTCTGGAAAATGGATCTGTTTTTTCCTTTGAGGTTTGTTTATCTTTCAATTTGTAACAATTTTTCCGTTTAACATCAAGACAACCCAATGTTGCAAATCTCATTTTCCTTTTCAGTTGTGTCTCCTACTTTCCACACTAGCACATTTATAAACATCATGAAGGATCTCTGTAAGAGCATTTTTTACCAGACAGAATTCACTGCAGGACATCCCCACAGAGTGTGACAGGGTGTCTCTTTTATCGCAGCCATGTCACCATTTGTCTGAGACAGTAGCAACCATTTTATTTCTTTTTGCTGTATACACCCTATGCAAGATTTTCCTTTGAATGATTCTATATCTGTCACGTTTTGATATTATAAGTATTCCATATTGTTTGCCAAGTGACTGCTGTGGAAAGGGGACCTCCTATATCCCCCCAGCCAAGTTATGCTAGTGAGTTACACAGAGTTGTAGAAAGCTGTAGAAAGGCAGACAAGTTTATAAATACCAAAGACCAATCCTTTAATGGCAACAATATCCACTAACTTATCGTCTACAGCCTTCTCTATCTCTATTAGAACCCATTTTAGATGTAATTATAGAGTATATTTGTAGGTGAGATAAGAAGGAGGCATCATTTAGGTTATACTATTCCTTCGAGGAAGTGGATCTTAAGAGTCACAGATGTTTGATTAAAAAAGATTTTAAGATAGACAGATGTTTTCATTGTGTGAATTTGTATCCATTTTGGCTTTTGAAGGGGGACTTTTGCAATCTATCACACCAAAAAAAGGGCAGCTGATTCAAATCAAAATGCTTTCAACAAATGGTACGTACAAGTCCATTAAACATAGTTTGTTCAGAATAAGTCACATTCTTTTCCTTTAATTATGCTGTAATCAGTCTGACACACATCAAACATCCAATGTGCAGCAGTCTGCGCTGCCTTTTGAGCCCTAAATATTATCTTTTTATAAGTCTAATAATGAGTTCAGGTCTGAGAGGTCATGTAGAACCTGGCACAGTATTATAGAGTTGCATATTTATGTTACATTGGTAATATATACAGTTCGCATACAAATAATGTCAATGTTGACAATGGAAACATGCGTCATTTCCCATCATTTTAAGAGCGAGAACAGGCTGGTTGTTAAAAGATTACAAGCTTATTAA
This sequence comes from Dicentrarchus labrax, assembly GCF_905237075.1. Lineage (NCBI taxonomy): Eukaryota > Metazoa > Chordata > Actinopteri > Moronidae > Dicentrarchus > Dicentrarchus labrax. The sequence continues at coordinate 15,557,289 of NW_026136701.1, forward strand.
TGTCCCTGCTGTCCATGGTGCTGAAGTATGAACACATTTGAGATTTTAGTTTTTAAACTATATTCCCCAAATTAGAAAATCTAAATTAATGAAATGACTAGTATTTTGCACACTTATTGTTACAATGACTAAATTGCACAGTCAGCTTTCATAGCTTTTAGTTTGCTGCATTATTTGTGATATATATTACAGAGGAAGTACGTTTGAGAAAGTAAATGTTACATGATACAAGGATACAAGGTTATTTAACTGAGATTATCCATCAACCACTGAAACCTGTAACAAATCATTGTAACACCTCTTCAGTGAGTCAGAAATTAACTGGGAATGGCTGCTTGTCCTTTTTGGATCTGGTTTATGTTTAACATTGAAAATAGAGACTGCACAATTGTTCACAAGCCCAAATCATTTATAGATTTTATAGTTTTAATTTTTTGTTTCTGTCTTAGATGTTTGGTGCTTTTAGTTTATTACTTCTATCTTATATAGGTCGTTCTGACCAATGCTTAATACTTTTTTATTCTTTGTACTTGGTACTGCTTTTTATTCTTTGTACTTGGTACTGCTGGGATTTATTCTTCCAGATTATTTTCAATGCTGATAAACATTCATAGCCATACAGGAAAAAGATCACACTAAAGAAGAAACTTTGTCCAAAAGATTTACCAGTGTAATTTAACTCAAAAGATTCATACGGGGACCCTGCGCTGGTCGGGGTGTGTTTAGCTGTAAAAACAAAACAAACAAACGTCTTCCTCTAAACACTGCTCATAAATAGTCTTATACAAAGTCTGCATGCCATGACCTGTGTCATTATTTTAATGTGCTGCATTAACACCATTAGAATATGTGCCCATGTGGGAAAACACAGGAGTTATAAAAGGGCCTAGTCTCCTAAAGACATAATATCAGTTTTACAAACATAAAACTCTGCAACAAAACCTTTCATAAAATGCTCATTAATTGTAATTAATTGTAATGAATTATAATAAATTGTTGAGCATAATCTTGTCACACCCACACTCTCATATCATGGATGGCAGGTTATCGTACAATGCATGCATCATATTATACAGTGGTGGAAAGTAACATTTACACGTACATTAACTCAAGAACAATTTAAATACTTTTATCTTACTTGAGTAGTGAGTCAATATTTTGTCTTTATACCTCTACTCCACTAAAGAAAAGAAAAAGAAAGTCTTTATATTGTCATATTCACAGTATATACACACCATTTACAGCACTTTTACATACATGAAATGAAACTTGGCCTCTGCATTTGACCCATCCTATATACATTATTACATACACAGGAGCATTGGGCAGCCTAAGCACCCACATCTCAGATGCAAATATTGTATGTTTTACTCTACTACATTTAATCAGTAACTTTAGTTACTAGTTACTTTTCAGAATCAGATTAAAATTACAAAATATAAATATACAAATATTATATCATTAGGTATTATCATACGGTCAGACTTTATTGATTCACGAGGTACACAGCCTTATAAAAAGTAATTAATATCAGCTCAACTTTTACCATCTGCAAAGTGATGTAATGCATCAATAATTATAAACCAGTAATATAATATAGTACATTGTTCTGAAATGGGCCAATCTGCATGATGAGCACTTCGACTTTTGGGACTCTAAGTGTCTTCTGAATGGCCACTTTATTACATCTAATTATATCCCAACATAAACTGTCAGGCTAATATATATCTATTATTCAAGGTCATGGTTTTCCTATATCTAATAACTGGTGCCTCCGTTCTCATAAATAATGAACCTGTGTCCTGTCAGGATAACTGGAGAGAGTGTATATTACTGATTTCAGACTGTAGTACTGAAACAGACCGTGAGGTGGCAGTAGTGTCTTATTAATGTTGTTCAAACTCTTTGCTTGCTGGAGGCTCCTATGGCACAATGGATCAAACACACACACACCACACACACACACACACACACACACACACACACACACACACACACACACACACACACACACACACAAACCATACAAAGTGATAGAGTGATGTTAACTATAAATTAATCTCAATAGTATTTATAATTTAAACAATTTATGATTTAGGTCATCATCAATTTAACCCCCAAATAAATGACCAATGGATGGGTTTGGTTTGGTTCAGTGGCTTTAGAGCAAATGTCAAAAGTGTCTCCAATAAATGACTTTCAAATTAATAATAGCATTGTGTCAGTTAGCAATTATTTCTTCATTTGTATCCAGATATGCAGGTTTGGAAATTCGGTGACACTTTATAATAAAGGTACAATTCATATACTTAAATAATGCTTAACTAATGCATGACTCACAATGATTTAATGTTTGAATTAAGACAGGATGTAACATGAATTATCGTTGCTCACCACTAGCAAATGATCTGTATGACTTTCTGTGATTTGTTCACACTTAATAGATCATCAGTTAAAGAATGTCAATTCATACATAAAGTGATATATGACCAGGATTCCAGTTACATAAAAGCTCCACTGCTTTCAACAACACAAACAACCCCTCCCAACATCTTATGTTTCACCCACTAGGTTGTAAATGTGTCAAATGTGTCCTTTGCTGCGTGTCACCCCCCCCCCCCGGCTGTCACTATTAATTATATATATTTAAGATTAACTAAGTAAATAAATAAAAACTAATGATCTATTAAGTGTGTACGAATTATAAAAGTCATAGTGACATGATTATTTCTTAGTGGTGAGCAGCAGGAATCATATAATGGATTAATTAATGCATTGATTCATCATGAGCCATGCATTATTGTTTTGTATTTGTACACTTATTATAAAGTGTTAACAAAATTCTGTTTTAAAATGGTTGGTGGTGATGAAAGAAGGGTTCTCATGAGGGCTCAGAATTAACAATTAAGATGGGCTAATTGAAGCAAACACTAGAGGGAGCCAAAATCCTAGTTATGATACTCTTCAGTCTATCTATCATGTATCCATCCATCTCTTTTAAAAAATGTCAGCAATGCGATTTTTATTTTGAAAATAATTAGTTTTTATGTTTAATTACCAAAGAGCATAGTGCCTTATTTAATTTGAACTTATCTATATAATATACATTTAGATTCCGTTTGTCTGATTTTTTGCTAACATCTCAGCCTTTTGGTTTAGGGAAAATAAAAACTTCCCATGATTGAAGATTAAGTGATACGAATGCACAAAACAAACAAACAAGCAACAACAACAACAACAACAAAAAAAAACAACACACAAAATAAATCGAAAAAATGGCATTAAATTCAAAGTAAATTGTAGGGTAAATAATAGTAATGTATATGTAACCATGAAACAAAAAATGAATAATAATATTCTGATGTCCTCGTTATATTGCACAGCCATCAAATGTGTCGCCTGTTGTTTTGTTTCATAGTTTGACATCCATTCTCGTTTTCCTCTTAAAGCTTGAGTCGTGGACACCTTAAATAATAAAGAGTAAACGAGGACTGGGTGGGCAGGCCATGCTATTAAGTAAAAAAGCCCGTCGTGAATTGTGTAAACAGCCCAGGGCGCTGGAAAAAGTTCATGCCCGGGTCCATGTAAGGAGAAACCGGCTGAGCACCAGGCCACTGCACGGACATTTAATTAAGACGACCTGCAAAGGATTACATCGATATTGGGACTGTAACTTTGCCTCACAGTGACCATTTACAATTTCATGCACGGTCGCCTTTAACAGCAGGGCGATGCAGAGGCCTCCGGGGCCGGTTTATTCAGCTATCTTTGCTCAAAATCGTATTTTTATTTTAAACCTACAGCCTTAGAATTAATGACATGGTATAAAATCCCATAGTCTGCTATAAAACACTTTATAAGTTTTAAAAAATTAAAGATATATAGGCCTAATAGTCAGTTTTGTTTATTCGGTTCCAGGGGCAATACATTCCCAAAAGGCCTCTAACATCACAACGCAACAGATATTCAAATAGCCTATAAGGTGTCATGGTCATCCCGTTTGGTCCCCACAGTCTTTAAATCCTTTTCTTGAATAAACTCTCACACCTCACAGCCCAAACTGTCTTTAATTCCCAGCGTAATGAGGTCTCACCTTAAACCGCCCACTGCCAACGATGCGAGGCTCTGCCCTGCTTTGATCTAATAGTGATCTTCTGCTGGTGTTGAGTCCTTTAACTCATAAAATCCACCTTTAAAAGACGTTAAAGGTCCACGTAAACGACGCCATTTGGTTTATTGGTGTTTCTATCTTTTTTTTTGTAAAAAAAAAAAAAAGTGGAAACACAGTGCAGTCAAATTCATATTAGGAGCCAAGAGAGGCCATGAGAAAATAAACTCACTGGATGATTTGCATTAAATTGTGATTTTTAAAAAAGAAAGCTCAGAATTGATTTAATGATATGGTCTCCAGATACATTTTTAGATACTGAGCTTTTAAAATTTCAAAGATGACTAATCTGTTTCTGTTTACTTAAAACTGCTACAGGTCTGGTAGATGATGTCTTTTTGTAACAAAGTGTGCGGGGATATGCTCTCCACGGTCTGATTGTGTACATGTGAGTGGCTCTGTCACTGTCTGAAGTCTTGGCTCGAGTGGGCTGGGAGTTACCGACACCTCCTCTCTCTCTTTTTTTTTCTTTTCTAAGAGCCCTGAGTGTGGCCAGGAGCTTTCTGCGCTCTCTGCGCGGCCCGACTTCCCATTGGACAACTGGTGCACTTTCAGGGAGGAGCTACACTGGCAGCAAAAAGGAGGAAAGAATTTAACTGCGCAAAAGTCCTGTGTGGTGACGGATGTCCAAAGTTCAGAACTTTTTCAATGTAGAGACACAGAGATGGGGACGGCTTAAACACAGATCCAGCACGCTGCACTGTTGTTAAGACTTTTCTCTCCTTTTTCTTTTTAAAGTGAGCAGTGAGGGGCTGTGATTTGAGCGCAGCTGCATTCACAGGAGGGAGAAGTGGAGCTCTCCGTCTGCGTATTTTGGAACTTTTCTTTTCGGCGGATCAAAGTGAAGACATGCAGGCTCGCTACTCCGTCTCCAGTCCCAACTCACTGGGCGTCGTGCCGTACATCAGCAGCGACCCGAGCTACTACCGGGCCGCTGCCGGTGGGGGATACACCGGGATGCCAGCACCTATGAACATGTACTCTCATGCGGCTCACGACCAATACCCTGCCAGCATGGCCCGAGCGTATGGACCGTACACCCCCCAACCTCAGCCCAAGGATATGGTCAAACCCCCCTATAGTTACATTGCGCTCATCACCATGGCTATCCAAAACTCGCCTGACAAGAAGGTGACCCTAAATGGGATTTACCAATTTATCATGGAAAGGTTTCCGTTTTACCGAGACAACAAGCAGGGCTGGCAGAACAGCATCAGGCACAATCTGTCCCTGAATGAGTGTTTTGTCAAGGTGCCCCGTGATGATAAAAAACCCGGTAAAGGCAGCTACTGGACCCTGGATCCGGATTCGTACAACATGTTTGAAAACGGGAGCTTCTTGAGAAGGAGGCGACGCTTCAAAAAGAAGGACGCGATGAAAGAGAAGGAAGATCGGCTGCAGAAGGATGTGCCGCCGAGGCAACAAGGCCGGGACCAGGAGCAGCCGGTGCAGGGCTCCAAGCCTGTGAGGATCCAGGATATTAAGACTGAGAACGGGACAGTCACGCCGCCGCAGGCCGACTCTCCCTCTTTGAGCACCGTGCCCAAAATCGAGAGCCCGGACAGCAGCAGCATGTCCAGCGGGAGCCCTCACAGCATCCCCTCCAATAGATCCATCGGCATGGACAACTCCGAGCACCACCAGCACCACGGCCAGGCCTCGACGCAGGGCTTCAGTGTGGACAACATCATGACCTCCCTCCGGGGGTCTCCACAAGGGGCCACCGAGCTCTCCTCCAGCCTCGCCGTCTCCACCAGGACAGGTATAACACCGTCTTTGTCCTTAAACTATTCTCCAAGTCAGACATCTGTCTATAGTTCCCCCTGTAACCAAAACTCCATCTCCACTACCTCCAATGCAACCTATCATTGTAACATGCAAGCCATGAGCTTGTACGCCGGGGACAGATCTAGCCACTTGGCAGCGAGCACCACCGTGGACGAAACGTTGCCAGATTACTCAGTCACTACCACCTCATCCTCCCTGACCCACGGTAATCTAAACTCTGGGCAAGAGGGCCACCATCCCCACCAAGGGAGGCTGACCTCATGGTACCTCAACCAGGCCGGAGACCTGGGCCATCTGGGCGCAACGTACCCAGCACAGCAGCAGAACTTCCATTCAGTCCGAGAGATGTTTGAATCCCAGAGAATTGGCTTGAATAATTCACCGGTGAATGGGAATAACAGCTGTCAGATGTCATTTCCACCGAGCCAATCCATCTATCGCACTTCTGGAGCTTTTGTATATGACTGTAGCAAGTTCTGATCTAAAAAAAACCCACCAACAACAACAACGGGCTAAATATTTCCCTCCACCGTGTTTGAACACTCAGTAAAATTCAACGTCCACCCCCCCTTTCCTACCTGCCCACACCTTATGGACTAATATGAGACAGAAAACAAACAAAAAAAAGACTTGATCTTGGTTTTTCTAAAGAACAGTGTTACTGCAAATAACACGTAAGTCTCTCTTTGCTTTTGTGGCTTTATGTGATATGTTAAGGATATGTCAGTTTTCATGGACGTGTAACTTGCATATAGTAATTTATTTCTAAAATGTAGCCGGATATTATGGACCAAACACCAAAAAAGTGTTTCTAAATTGAATTTCCTTAATTGTCCAAATTGTTCCATTATAAAAGTAAGAAAAAAGGAACGTGTATATCGCCGTACTATTTCAAAGATTCTTCCTTTGTTGAAAAGTATTTTGAAGGATTTGTTTGTTTGTTTAATAAATTGTCATTTTATGTGAGTTAAAGTTACGCCTCGTTTCTTACAGACTTGACTACAGTGATATTTTACACTCAGTCTGGCCCGTGTTAGTTTTCAGTGGAAGGTAAAGAGGCCTCGTTATTAATCTGATCCATGACCCTTTGAGATTTAGGTCTTATTTATTTCATGCTGTGCGTCCATCACAACATGTTTATGATAAAATGAGAATTATTTCGACTGTAATCTGCTTCACAGATTCAGATCTCTACTCTCACAAAAAATCCTTATAATAGTTACTTGTAATTATACCCTAAAAACATATATTTTGCTTCTCATCTTCAAATATTGAGGCAAAAGCCAAATTTGTATGCAACTGGGTGCGCACGTCCAACCAGAAAACACTGTTAATGATGTGTTTATTTCTAGGTTTTCTTACATTCATATTGCATTTACTGTTTATACTTTATTGTCATATTAGAAATGCTGAAGGCTTTATACGAGATGATCAGAGACGATGTTGACCTGAGGCCCAGACCTGGGAACCAGCCTGCACACAGCACAACTTTGTTTTGGATTGCGTTGTGTGTTTACTGGCACATACCAGTGCTTACTTAATATCATACCACACATGCCAAAGATAGTCCCGTTGTCACTTCAGTCTTGATGTTTGAATTCACACCAGTCTGACATGACGCTTACGTGAATGGAGACAAGTACGGCAGTCACGTTTTTACTATACGTACCTCATCCCAGTATGTGTGGATGTGGATGTTTAACTGCAAGAATGAGGAGATATTAAATGGGGTTCACTCAAAATTACAGATTGGTGTTTTATTGTAATCCTAGTTGGCAGTTTTTTTTTCCTAAAATAAAATTAATAAAATAAAATAAAAAACAAAACAACAGCACAGTTTTAAAGGCAATATCGGTTTCCATCAGTGACATTAATGGATGGGACTTTTAATCACGTTCAATGGAAACTCATAAATTACTTAAAAATGGGCATTTTTCTTCATTTAATTTAAATACAATACACGTCTGCTGTTCTTCATCTCAAAACAGCTTTTTAAAAATTGTATTTCATGTTTTATTGTATTTTATTTATTTTTATTATTTGCGGAATTTTTAAGTATTTATTGAGCACAGAAAGATATTTATTTTAAATGTAAAAAAAATGTCATTAATATATACAACATTTAAAAAAGAATATGTTTTTGCTTGGATGGATTTGTGAGTTACTTAATCCGTAAAATTGCGTACGAATATAGTCAGTACAAAGACAACGTTAATTATTAACAACAATAACTCCAATAATAACAAAAACAATAATATAATAAGATTAATGATAATAATAATAATAATAATAATAATAATAATAATAATAATAATAAGATTAATAATAATGTTTTAAACTCAAGAACTGGTATGATTATTATTTTTTTATAAAATACTAAAGCATGGTAATAATAATAATAATAGTAATAACGCTACTAATAATAATAATTAGGCTACAGTACACATCTATAAGTTACGCTTTTAAATTCTAATGCGAGTTGCTTGATTTTCTATCGAAACTCTTTAACTCAATGACTTTTTGAGGAAAAATTCAGTCGCTTTTGCCAAAGTTTCCTTTTCACCATAAACAGAGAACATGTCCTCCAGGCTGTAACAGAGGCCAAGTCAGAACCCAGTATTCAGAACCCTGTCAAACATAATATGTAGAGTGTGATTTTGAAACATTGTTCTCTAAAATCGAAGTTAGGAGAGACGAGTTTATTCCTCAAATACTTATCGGCAGCTTCTGGCCTCTAGACCAACAAGACGACAACAATAAGCAAATACAACACATCAAACCACGAGTGAGCAGCTGCAGGCCATGGGGCAGATTTCAGACTATATATGCCTTATTGGAACGGCGTGTATTTGTGATCAACAGCAGCAAAGAACAAAAATAAATAAATATTTGAACGGTTCGTGCAGCCACAATGAAATGCTGCTTGTATGTCTCTTCGATTACACCAGCTACAATCAGGCTCATAAAAGTCATTAGATACTTTCCCAAGTATAGGCCTAATAAACAAACGTCCTGTTAGCCAAAAGATTGATGGCGCCCTCACAGAATAGACCAGGTCAGGAAGGAATAAAATTCAATCAGAGAGCTGGAATCGTTTTTCATGAGACGGAAAAGGCAGAGAGGGAGACGGGGGTCAATGAGGAGGATGTCGACCGCCAGAGCACCATCAACAATATAACAGGACATAGCACAGAGAGAGAGAGAGAGAGAGAGAGAGAGAGAGAGAGAGAGAGAGAGAGAGAGAGAGAGAGAGTAGAGCTGCTGTGTGTGATTTGTACTTTGTTAAGCAGTCGAATACAATTAAAAAACACAATGTTTTTTTTTAGTCCCCACATATGCAGAAAACGGTTGAAGTGGATTATTATTACTTATACGTTTGGCACTGAAAATGATGATACTGCACAGAGCCTGTAGTTTCCTACGTGTGGCCCGGGGCCTCTCATCCTGTCCCGAGGGGTCCCACAGCAAAATAGGTACAAATTTAATTTCACTTTCATTTCCCTTCTCAGAAGAAGGAGGAGAAAGAATAACGTTCACTAGTTTTCTTTTTACAGTCATGTCCCCACCTGCAGTGCAGGCGGTGGTGATGGTTATTACAATCAAAATAAAACAACAACAACAACCCTAATTAGATGTTGCCCAGGGCTGATTCAGGTGCCCATGTTTGTTTGGGGCTCCTTTGACACGAAGACTTTTGGGGACCCCTGTTTCAGCCTGTATGAGGCTCCACTCTGCTTTTTCTTGAAACGTTCCGCTACATTCCTGAAAATGCACAACTTCCCTCACTGTTTTGGGTCAAATAGCGAAGACAAAAGCGTCTATGTTGGCCAAGTCTTTAATATTTGACACATCAAAACTCCATCTCTGAGTTGAATTTGTTACTTGGTGGGTTTTAAAAGCTGATAGGAATTTCCAAATAATTTTTTCTTATTTTTGTTATGTTTTATCGACAATAACACCGCTTGTTATTTTCCGATGCCTGGTTTTAGAGTAGGTTAAAGGCGTGTTTAAGGAAAATTAACGATCTAAACTATTTAATTGCCATATATTGTGAATTTTATTTGATACCCATTGAGTGCTAGTAGGCGAGATGTGTGCGTGTTCGCAGGTCAGGTCATAGTTCAAGAAATGGCCCCCTAACAAAAATATTAATATAATATAGAATGGATAACATATCAATTGCATATATATGCATACACGCACACAGACACACACACACACACACACACACACACACACACACACACACACACACACACACACACACACACACACACACACACACATTATTCGGTCATTTATAATACATGTGGAATAATAAAGATCAAACCCGTGATGTCTATTATAACTAGGTAGTCATGTCAGCTGATGAAGCACAACCACAAATATGCTGTAATTTAAACCTTTACCATCAGTTTTGACACTGACAGGTGTGACTATCGGCTGACCGGAATCACATTTACATTACTGATGCATTTGTCTTCCAAGTGTTGAAGCATGTCCTACTGTTTTTATTTGATAGAAGTTTTTTAAATCTTAGTAAAGAGGACGGGTGAAACGTTGTTTTCCTTAAATATCACACATTTTGTTTTCACTCTGGAGCTTTTTATATTGTGGCAGGGATAATTTAAGTCTCTAGGCTATAATGTTTGCAATTTTTGGTAGTCTAAAACCCGATTATTATTCCATTTTACCGGCTATGAATAGTGCCTACTGTGCGTAAAAACGCACTGCGATTGACCCAAAGCTTTCCCCAGAATAAATTCCCTTACGTGGCTACCTGCAGACTTCTAATGCCAGTGCAGGCTGTGTGCACCTGTATGGCTGAATGACCAGCTCAGCTCAGTATGGAAAATGCTGTGTTTTAGTTCTCGGTTAGTGTATAAGACCCGAGTTCCAAGCGCCATCTGTTTCTAATTAGGAGCCCATACACGCAAATTCTGTCTGCTCTGCGGCCAAACGAGTGAAAGGTTGGAGGTCCAACACTTGTCTCCCATAAGGAAAAGATAACCGTTGCGTGCAGCCTCTTATCCCGCGTGTCTCATTTTAAAGACAAATGATAATTTTCGGTGAAATGATTCACTCGACTTTGTCAAAACAGGTAGAGCGATGAGGTGTAAACAAGGCTTCTGGATTAAATAATGAGCTTGAAAATCGCGCAGCATCTCCAAATCCAAAGGAGTGAACTAATGCAGCCCTCCAGAGCGCTGGGGATGGCGGGATAATGGGGTACTGTGAATTCAGACCGACGGGAAACGGCCGACCTGCGAATAACCCGACAGCCTTGGCGAGATACCTCAAAAAACGAACAGAGTAACCTTCAAGTCACACAAAAACCTGCTTTTCTGCTGCTCTGGCCTGCGGGTTCTAATTATAGCACCTTTTTACGCACCGAGCACTTGAATGCCCCAATTATACAGCACGACATACAGTAATTTATTCTCAATGTAGTTTCATTTTATGAATACAGTTTTGATGGTCTCATACCCGGCGACTTTACAACCTCTCTTTAATCTGAATGGCCAGCCAGCAAAACAGCTTCATCCTGTCGCAGGTGTGGGTGATAAAATGGGATCCTTATTTTTATATTTGTGCTGATTTATTAATTACTTTATTGCAGGGTACATTGGATTTCTCAAATATATTAAATCATAGCAACAAAGACATAAGGGAAATTAGTGTAGTTTGTTGTTAAATCACTGAGTAAACAAAGCAAGGTGTGAAACGAATGAACTCGTTTGCTAAAACACAATTATATTTAAATGGATTAGAAGTGAATCAAATAATTAAATACAACAGTAGAATTTGGCTGGTGCAGTGATTTTTTTGTTTTGCCTGGTTAAATACTAGTGTGCTGAAAAATACTCACCCTGGTTTATGAATGAAGTACTTACACATATTACATGCACAGTACTTTTTACATTATGGTTAAACAAAATAGGCATATATAGGCTACACAAATACATGCCTATACAATACATATTACACGTGTATTCATAGCTTCATAAAGGTTTGTATAAAGACAAAAAAATGTGTCTCAGTTGCCTCCTGATAGCAGGGAGCAAACTTGAACTCTGTAACTTGTGACTTGAGAGGGCCACTTCAAAGCTGTCCAACTGCTGCTATTTGAGCCACAGTAGCAGTTGTCTGTGTCTTTCGCGGGTCTCATCTCATTTTATGGTGCAACGCGGCCACTGGGCTATGAAAACATCAACAGCAGACTTAGACTGCTGGAACTTGGAGACAAAAAGCGACTGTCTCTTCTTTTGCTGAGAGGGGACATTAACACAATTACATTTAAAGTCTGAGTCAGAAAAATATGTATAAACATAAACAAAAAAAAATTATAATGAGTGATTACAGAGTAATGTTTTTCTTTCTTCTATGGTTCCAGGCTGACATGTTAGTTTCTTTAATACTACAAAATAAGATTTACTTATAAAAGTGGATTTAAAAAAAGACAGAATTTATTTTAAAGTTAACCTGAACAAACAGAAGCGACAAAGTAGAAAATAAAATGCTGGAGACAATCATTTTAACATATGATTGACATGAATTAGCACATTCATTTTCAGTGAATTTAAATAAATTTTCAGTGAATGTAGTATGCTTTCTAGAATAAGCACACACACGTCACCTTCACATCAGTTTTCACCAGACTCTCCCGTGATCCTCACATCGTTTAAGCCCAGGAAGGGAGGTGGGTGCCATCTGCACTGAAAAGAGGAGGAGGCAGTGCTGGAAGTGACCCATCTCATTTCTGAGTCCTTTCAATTGCCTCCAAGGAGGAGAAAAGAGAGTGCCACACCAACCACAAGGAGAAACAGTGATGAATTGGGCTGTGTGTGTTTGTGTGTGTGTGTGTGTGTGTGTGTGTGTGTGTGTGTGTGTGTGTGTGTGTGTGTGTGTGTGTGTGTGTGTGTGTGTGTGGAGGTAAAGCCATTTAAACTCTTAAAGAATCCCACTTGCAATAAATTCCTGGCAAGGTCAGTGTGTGGCTCCTCCATGTAGGATTGAGAGATTGTGAAATCATGTGTCTGAATGAATGGATTTTGATGTGTGGGATTTAAAAAAAAACAACAAAACTGTCTCTAGCAGACTTCCTCTTGAATTATTTCCCAATAAGTGCCATGTCACATCTTCCCTCTGCTGCCTTCACTTTTATTTTGAAGTTAAAAAATAAGGCAGTGTTGACAACAGCTCTGTGCTCCCTGGGACATCGAGACTGGACAAATCCAGTATACTCTAGTTGATTTATTAGAAACAGATACATCTGCTATTTTTCTCCACAGCCATCAGAGATGAAAAAATGTGATCTCACATTAGCTCAGTCAATCATACAAAGAGGTCAGTAGGTCATGAAATTATCTGATCAAAATTTCTACAGCAAATCTGTCAACAATAACACATCCAATCAGGGGAAATGCCTTGTCATTCTGCCCTTCTCCAAATCTCCAGTCTTTCCGGTCTTTCTGACAGTGATGACAGACTTAGTAAGTGATGCTCAGATACATGAGGTTCTGAGGTGTATATACAAAATTGAATCAACTACATCTTATTCATTACATTATAACTACCTACAAATTCCACAGAATATGTCAATCACGCATTTCTCTGCATATTTATGATGACACTTATCATGATTAAACATTACTTCATGCTCAAGATCAAGACATCTCAACATGCCTAGATAATCAGCAGTTATTCATCAATTACCGTATAACAGTGTGACTGATTCACTTAGCCACAGTTGCCGATCCATTCACAACGACGTGCTTCTGAAAGAGTGCAAGTAACAAAAACAATGTGTGTGTGAGAGAGAGAGAGTACCCAAAGGCATAGGTGTATTGGAGTGACAGTCTTGCACTCATACATTCCCCATGTTTCATCTAGATCGTGTTCAGTCAGTGCAAATAGAATAGCAGGAAGTAGGGACTTACCTGCAACCCCTCCCTACCAACACCAACACCACCACAACACACTCCACACACACACACACACACACACACACACACACACAAATAACATGCTGTGATGGAGAATTACTATGCAGTCTGTGAGGTGAAAAACAGGCAAGGAAAAACAAACTGGTCAAAAGAATAACACTTACATAAGCCACAACTGCTACACAAGATGCAAGTTTCAATTAATTAAAAAGTAGAACTTGTGTGCAGATGGGACAACCCTTAATTAATCACATGGATCCTATTTGCAACATTCACCTTGAATGGACACTTTTCCTGTGACCTGAAACAGCATCGACATACAGGATAAGGTTGTTTAAAGTTCTCCTCCACTCAAAACACTTTTCTTCTCGTTCCTAGAGTTGGATGTTTGAGCTTCACTGTGCAGAATGATGTATGTGCTCACATTTGCTGAAGTTTCTCTGTGCTCAATGAAAATCAGATTTTAAGGGGTGGGCGTGACATCATGAATAGCTTGTAAGTCAATCCTGGTCCAGTATGTATACGTTGTAAAGTAGAAACTTGAAGCCACCAGTGCACATATACTGAGAATGGACTCTACAGTGAAGTAGGTGACATCTTGTGTCCAGCAGGAAAACCCCAGAAATGAACAAAATTAACAGATTCTGGAACTTTTAATGAGTTAGAAGGAGCATAAGGAAATTATACTTTTTTGAGAAGAAAAAAAAAGAAGAAACATATGTGACACACCTTATTGTTCCAAGCAGATTATTTGTACATTATATGTTGCCAGGGGATCTTTAAGTAATAAAATATACAACATGGAACAAAACCAAAATCTACAGTGAGAAATTCTTGCAAAATACTTAATATAATACAACCATGTACAAACAAATACAACAATACTTTATGAGAAGTACAACATAGTTCTTTGCAGTGACCAAAAATGGATCTCAAATGTCAGCTGTCGGAGCTTGTGTCAATGGACAATCAACCCTTTGACCTCTGAGAGGAAATCCATTCCTCCCAACGGGATCTTTTTCAGCCGCCCATTGTTTACTCTTCAGCCAGTTAACTAATTTTCGTTAGTCCTTTCTCTGTTTTCATGCTTGGTCGCATTGTAATGAGCATTAAAACGCAGAGGAGGAGAAAGTCAAGTATGAGAGTTTATGGAGGGCACAAAGAAGGGCAGAGGAATGTAAGATTTGCAAACAACGTGAGTTAATTTGATCTGAAGACACCAAGAGAGAGAATTAGTAAAGGAAAATGTCAGAAAGAAGGGGATTGGATGGTCAGGAAGGCTCATCCTCCACTCCACATCATACTAGTACATGCTTCAGTAAAATGCCCCAATCAGTAGTATGTACTGCAGTTTTAAAAATCCTTGTATTATGGTGTACCTTGACTGAAAATTCATGTTAGTTGATCCATTCATTCTCTGTACAGTCTGAATGCCAACATTAAAAGTATTCTGCAACTTTTCACAAACATTTTAATAATGTACTCATATGAAAACCTTATGTGGCTCATGGTAAAACCAGAATATAAATAAGCACATATTTTTAAAATATATTTCACATATTTTACTGTGTTGAACAAACCAAAAGAACAGTCAGGATGTCACACTCAGGACAAATTCTTATGATATCTTCATGTATTTCCGTGAGGTGTGCAGGTGTGAGGTCTTCTCCGTCTGGTGAGAGACAGCCAGATGGTGTTTGTGTGTGATGGCGAGCGGCAGCGATACAGCGGTGGTTCCTTTCACAGATCAGCACTCATATCTCTGTTCCATCTCCAGGCTCTCCGCTCATATAAACATCCCCAGTCCATGGCCCTCTGATGTTTTTGCCATTGTGTTTACAGTGAGAAGTCAGGCAAATACGTGAACTTTAAGACAAAGAGAACAAGGACGAACAATGGATGGGGTGGTTGAGCACTGGAGTTAGGTGTAGAGAAAAAGTGTAAATGTGTTTAAAAGATTTTACTGCTAATTTATAAAATTTTTCACCCCCCAAAAATAGAAAGAGACAATCTGCTTCTACTGCACATTATATTCACTTTGTATCCTCTGCAGTTGTTAACAAATCTTCTAATTGAATTTAACAAACAGCATTTCATCTTCTGGGGGTTTTTATATACACTCTGCACCCTTTGTCTGCACACCATACTCCATACGCAGTAGGAAACCAGTTCAGTTACATTGATTCAGCATGGACATGGGCGGACCCTGACCCAGAAAAAAAAAGAAGTCACGTTTCAGCACTCAGGGCCTGTGGCAACCGAAATGAAGAGTTCAGGAAAAGTGGAATGCAATACACACATGCACACACACGTAAATGCAATTCTTCTTTCATTCTGCCAAAAAGGTTAAATTGTCTTTGCAACGGAGCAAATGAGATGTGGCTTTCACTTTTGAAAATGGAGCATTGTATGAAATTAATCTCGCAAAAACACAATCATGCACATTTCAAACCCAAACCCAAATGCAATGCTATGACTCCAACATCAAAGAGAGCTCAAAGCGATTGCCACCCCTCCTTCCCCCCCACCCTGCTCCCTTAAACTGCCTGTTTTTCAACTGTAGAAAGAAGAAAAATCCCCTGAACATCAAAGAGGGAGACAGAGAAAGTAATTTAGCCTTATCTTAATTGAGCTGCAATTTTAATAATGGTCTTACACATTGGGACCGAGGAGGAGAGAAGGAGCTGCTGCAGGCTGCAGGACGAGAGGCTGGGTTCCCTGCTCTGCACTCCACTGCTCTGCTCTGGCTGTCTAATCTCAGCTCCAGACATGTCATTGGCCAGTGATTTATGATGACCTAATGTTTTGTTTACTTCATGCTCATAACAGGCGGGCAGATTGCATAGGACATGTCGTATGGGGAAACATGAAAGCACTGGGGCTGCTTTGCAGTGCTGCAGTCCCCGGCAGTTCACAGAAATAAACAGCTCTGTACTTCAGCCACCTGGCACAGCAACTCCTTCAAATATAGGGCAAGAGCTGCCGGCCACTCTGGAGTTTACAAAAATCCCAGGCTGTGTGTGTGTTTCATTGGCTGTCACGAGGCAGCCATCAATCTGTAATGTGGAGGTTACACACTTGATTTAACCTCTGGAAAAACACATTGACCTCTCTGTTCATGCACTTTCTCAATAATTGACTTGTCTTTACCATACAAGAGGGCAAACATATGGGGTCTGACAACTGCTTGACAGTAAGGTCAAGAGTCCAGTAAGTCAGTCCACTTTTAACAGTCTTGGATTTGGCTTCTGTTCTGGTATTTAGCAAAGCAACTGAGAGGGACTCGAACAGTCCTGGACGCTGCATACAGAAAATTCCGTTACTGCTTAGGAAAATAAACACAATAGTTGCTTTGTGTGAGTGATTTAAATGATATGATAATGAAAGTATGGTAAGGAGTATGTGGCAAAATTTGCTGATGTTCATGTAACCATAAAACCTTGTGTATTCTGATGTGGACTACATAATAAAAACTCAAATGTCTTTTCTCTGAAAGTAAAGAGAAATATTTGTGGCATGGTGTTTGTTAACGGACGGTAAGGGCAGGGAGAGACAAGGAAGTAGGGGCCACCTCAGCTCTTATCTTCGTCATCTGTTGGGTTTACGTATACCTACGTTTCACCTTTCTGATGCGGGCAGAAAAAAGTGATGACTTCCACGTGTTTTCTTCTAGATTCATTATTAATGGCTCACCATAAAATCTTTGTATACAAGCTGTAAACAAAAACTAATTGAAGTCAAGCAACAAATACTTGTTTTTGTTGCAGATTCTTTATGTATGTCTTAATCAAATATTTACTTTTTCTAAGCAATAATGTAAGAAATTAGCAACTTGAGTCCTTTAATCTAAAATGAACACAATTTCTTGGGAAAAGGTTTATGACTTGTCCCGCTTCCACAAACCATTTACAGATTCAGTTAATCTCTCTCTACTCTGCCCACATCCACTTAGTCATTGTTTCTTCTGCTGACTAATACTACTTCCATGCTGAGAGCTGATCTACAATGGGCCTGAGGTCACATTTTTTTTATGACAAACACTCCTTCTATGTGCATAACACTCCTTATTAAACATGGATTTAAAAACTGTGCTTACCAACAGAGTGGGTATAGGTCAAATTTGAGGGTTTGGATTATAGTTAGACATATTGTATGCTGGTTATTTGTATAGACTAAGGTCACGCCAAGTATGTCAGCATGGAGGGTAAAAGATTTATGTTTAACTTATTCAAATGCAAAAAGGGAAGAGAAAGTTTGAAGAGCACCAGCTGTCTTTCATAGTATATTAATGTCAGGTATGAGCATCCAAAAAGAAAATGCTAGCCAAAATGTTTTGCTCTGACAATATGTATTTAAATACACACATCAGCATATGTCAAAACATAAAGCATAGAACAAATGAATAAAAAACTCATGAGAGACGTAAAAATCGATACAAATATATCAGATATGCCAATAAATTGCCTCGAGCTAGATCTCAGCCCATCTTGTAAACTCTAACTGTTTAATTTTATGTGTTTCTGTTGTTTATAACACTGCCCAGGGGCCATGCCTACAGCTCCCAGAGATGGAGATGTCAATTGTGTAAATATTTTTCTCCTTCCCTGTCTGGCCATTCAAAATCCAATTTGAAAATCCCATCAGATAGGCATTTCCTCCTTCTGCACCAGCAACCAGAGCAGGCGACTGCTACATTCTTATCTTATCAGTAGCAACAATCTTGCATCTCGTCGTGCCCAAACAGGGAGAAACAGAATCATAAGTGGTAATTTAGCTCCCACCTCTGCCACAAATAATGCACATACTGAAACAAATATGCTGCTTCTTCTGTCATCGACTGAGATTGGATATTGGCTGTGTGTCAAGCAAAAGAGCATAAAGGAAAAAAACGTCTTCTTGCTCTTAATACTCCCCCGGCTTTCCCTTCTTTTTCTTCACTCCTGGCACGGTGACATGCATGATAAGAGCAGTGAAGCAAACTGTGAGCTCTGGGTCTGTACAGGAAGCACAAGGGAATCAGTGGTGTTGTCAATCAGCGACAGCTCTGCTGTCGTCAGAAGCTAGAACAATGGCCACAGACTCCGCTGGTATTGGGAAAACGGCCTGCAATCTTACTAACACTGACAGATGAGATAAAGTTAAGAGGAAAATGAGAGAAAGTCATCCAAAAATTACATTTACTTACGCGTGGACACACAGGC
Organism: Dicentrarchus labrax; assembly: GCF_905237075.1. Classification (NCBI taxonomy): domain Eukaryota; kingdom Metazoa; phylum Chordata; class Actinopteri; family Moronidae; genus Dicentrarchus; species Dicentrarchus labrax. The sequence goes on from NW_026136701.1 coordinate 15,576,392, forward strand.
ACATTTAGATCCACATCAATTAAGACTACAAGCCCTTAAGGGAGGAATCATGAAAGTGGGTTGGAATTCACCCCATGAGTCGAGTTACAATCAACCCTTTCATACATGGGTGCCTCAATGACACTCAAAAAGTGGATGAAAACATTACAGTAGCCAAATGTTTTTCATCAGTAATGTCATCAATGAAATCAAAAGACACTTATTTCCTGCCTTTGTAACTCAAAGAGATATCACGATTAAATTTTGACAGTTGGATAATGCCTGCCTCCGTAGTAACTGCTGCTATGGCTAATAGCTGGTTTCTGCTCCGGCACACCACACAGCCAGTTTACAATAGAAACAGTGGCAGATTTATCATATTTTACAGTAATTTTTTAAACAATGGCTCTTGGTTTTAGCTTAGCTTACATATGTATTGTTCACTACAGGTGTAAACTTCCCCAAAGAATACAACAGAGCATTATCTAAACTTTAATTAATGGTATGTTAATGTGTAGTTAGTTAATGATGTGTTCCTTGGCCTTGGAAGTAACTTACTGCCTACTACCTTATTCTTATATTAGAGCAGATAAGCATACTGTAACCCATTACATACATTTTTGCCCATATGTTTTGGGTTTTGGGAAGTCTTTGGATACCCAGTATTAGAGCTCCAAGCACATTTTGTCAAATGGAGAAATCCAAAGTTTGATGGGGCCACTGTGCAGAGTCACAGTTGCTAAGGTAAGATCAATCCATGGACAAAAAGGTCAATACCCACATTGAGACCTCACGAATATATTACATTGGAGAAATGAGTCTAATACATATTTTGGTTTGAAAGCAGTACATTCCTACCATGGGTTTCTTTACATAGCAGGAAATCTAACCCCAATCACCCAATTGCAAAGAAAGGGCTCGATACACTATGAAAACAAACAAAGCATAGAGACTTGTTAATTTAATGCCATGGCATACATTATTGCAGAGGAAACGCTTTTCACTGCCAACATAAATACATTCCACCCTCATGTTGCACATACTGGGGATAAAATATAATCAATAAGTCAGTAACTAGTGTAAATAATAGCCCTTAGAGCAGCTGTAATGATGATAGATCTAATTGCTTCTGTACAGAAATGTGTTCAGGCTTCTGAAACTTAAAAATGGGGAAACATGTGGGTAACGGGTGGCTAAAATCCGCCAGAAGACTCTTTACATTAATGGAAAGTATGGAACACACATCTACTACCACTCTGATACACACACACAAGCCATCTGCCTGGGACAGGACACAGAGAGTGCATCCTTCAGCTGACACTTACGGGAGGGGAAGTCAGGCCTTGAGGCTGTTGTATGACATCAGCATAGCAAAAGCGACACCATTTATCACCGACCACCGAACATGGAGACATTCATAACATCCTGACAGGAAGATCTTGTGGAAAATAATCACTTGGGCTTTGATAACAACTTGACTTCTTCTTTTGCTCCTCATTTGAACGGTGTCCTGTTCTCATTTGCTATTCTTTATCTATGACCTGTATTCATTTATCATGCATTGAACCTGCCATCATATTAATCTCTTTGTTAATGATTGTGAATACAACAAATTGCCATTGAAGTAGCCTACGACTGCACCTTAAATACTTATTCTGTCTGTGATCTTTGGTGATGCTTTAAAGTTGTAGAGGAAACACTGAGTTGGTTAAGACAAAAAGGCATTGTGCACTGGAGTTAAAGGGTGTCATATTACATCTCCCATGGAAAGACAGTTATCAGTGTGATATCCATATTATGGCAAACTCACAAAAGAAGAAAGAGGAGATGACCAAATCTTTCCAGAACACACTCATTTGGGTCCAAAGGTTAGTCAGCCTTTTCCCGTTTATGCAAAGCACAGAGTTTCTAGCAGCTCTTTGTAAGCGACCTGCTCTCACTTTTGGTCTCCCTTTTGTCCTGCGGTGAGAGTGGAGCTTTTGTCATATGTCAGAGGAGCATGGACAGCAGCCAAGCCTGTCCGTGGGTCTTCCTATTTTGACACCCTAAAGCACCTGCCCTCACTGAAGCATGGCAGGGAACGTCACAGAGAGAACAATAGAGAAAGGGCCTCTTTCCAGCCACTCCTCACTGGCTGATCCAGCACTGACTGCCTGTCACTCAAATCCTTTAAAGGTCAGTGTAGCTTGCTACCCTTCAACTCTCGGGAAGACACGCCCTAATGGACCCTGCCAGCTTTTACACTCACTTTTTCCTCTCCACCATCTCTCCTTTTCCCCTCAGAGGTCATAAGAGGGGGATATCCCAGAAGGAAATGCCTGAGCTCTGAAGGAGGTGCCTGTGTTCTCTATCTTTTTTCCCCCATTACTTTTAGCATAGTCCTGGGTGTTATCGCTCTTATGTAATGGAGTGCTGGGTGCTGATAACAGGATGTCAGAAGAAATTACATCCCTCCTGAACTACATTATTTCTATGATTTGATTTTTTTTTCTTGGCAAAAACACCGTTACTTAAATTATGGTGGTGATAGACAGACAGTCAGGAATGTATTATGTTATGTTGAGATTTTTGACATCAGCAAATGGAAAAACTACATCTGCTACATCAGGGAGCTGTTGGAAAGGTGAAAAAACGTAGTTAGTGTTATTATTGAGCTTTATCAGTCAAATCAAGCAAATATATTAGCTGGATGTGTAGTTAATTTCATAATATCCATTATTATTAGCTATCTTGGTGTGTTTGCTTTGTATGATAGCAATTATAATTTTCTATCCATTTGTTGTTCAACAGGATATCATTTTGAGACACGAAAACTATTTCCTCTGCACTTATCTTCTGTTATGAATTTGTTTACATGACACAGGTGTCACCATGGGTGCGTCTGTAGACTTACTTCAAACAGCAAACCTGTACTTCAAGTCACATAATAATTCATAATATAATACATTTAAGGTGATGATGGGTTAATTCAAGGTGGCAGGTAACAGTTGGCAATAACCCTTTGCCTAAGCAATAACTCACTTGCTTCTGGACTTACTAATTACTGTCCAAAAGTAGAGATTTATGGAATCTTATTTGGCCCGCTTTTCAAAAAAGGTGCCTGAAACAACCCCACATAGATTTAATGGTGCCAAAAATGTCAAAGAGGATTGCTAGTTGAAATATTTGTGCAGGTCAACTGACTCTAAATCATAGATCGAACTTTAAATGGATGGTTTTCTTACCTTGGTTACCTGGAATCATCACTCACATCCGTTAGACCACACTGAAGAGAGAACAGCAGCAAGACATACTGCGCATAAGCAGAGGCATGCACACAAGCAAGCCTGCACACTCAAGCACAAGTGTGTTCAGCCATATCAGCCCTGGCATTCCAACCCCTAGCTTGGGTGCAAGAAATGATTTAGGTCTCTTACTCTTGATAAATGCATACCTTCACTGTAGTAAAATGAGGGGGTGCAAGGAAGGAAATATGAGGCACCTGAAGCAGTGAAACTAAGGAGACAGGTCGCACTGGCAATACTTCATGCAACACCTCGTTCGTCTCTGGCGTTGTGAAGACAGATAAATCTGTTTTTTTATGGCGACTCCATCATCAAGCACAGGAGATAGAGCGCCCGCTACCATGGTGATGACGACTCACCCCTATCTCTGCACCACACAGGCCTGAAATATAAGGAGTTATTCTTGACTACTTGCCCTCCGTATCCATCAAGACCAGATATGAAAGGACTATTTGTGATAAAGAGTAAACCCTGTGAGCTATTGCTGAAACACATAAAACACATTTAACATATATTTTCTATATACAGTATGGGTAAGATGAGTTCGACCAAGTGCTGAAGTAATCCGGGGCTCAAAGGGGTACAATAAAAAAAGAATAATTTTTACTGAGAAGAGATCAGATTGAATAACGAAAGAGACCCCTAGTACAAAGCAAGGATGCAGCAACCTATAAAAAAGTATACTAGACCAAAAGCTTTAAAAATAAAAACTGCAGCGGCATAATAAATGTCCTTGTCGTATCTGGATTACACCTCCTGTGAAGGGGGAATAAATGGCTAACCTCAGCAGCTGTCTTATTTTCTCTGTTTAACAGCTGAATCACATCAATACCCCTTTTTTCCTCCCAAGGAGAGCAGGGGACGTGAAGGGAAAAGTAACTCCTCCAATGATCTACTAATAGCTCCCGGCAAGCTTCAACCACAAAGCTGTCCATCATCAAGCTACAGTTCCTGCCTCTGGGTTAATAGTGAACGTGCAGATAATGTCAGTCAGTTACCTAGTCAGTGACAGCTTTACTGGGCTATATTTGCTCCTAACTTTTTTTGCCAGCTTCTCAGATTTGGGGATTTGTCTGGCTTATGTTTTCAGGAGGTATAATGTAAACAAAAAGTAAAATGGGTCAAAGTAAATGGTATTTTTTTTTGTAATTTAAGTTGATGCAAAATAGAAAAGTGGATAAAAAATGGCTGTGTTATTTTATCATTCAATCTCTGCAAAATTTAAATTCTAGTCAGCACAGATGTTTGCATTTTTCAATTTTTTTTTTTGTTTTTCTTTAAGATCAGATTGCTTTTGAACTTGCTAGTGTACAAGAGTTGAAGAGAAGTCCGCCTATGAGTGAGCTGGATAGTGAGCTTGACAGTGTCAAAGTATGAAGCAGTTTGCTCGAGATGCCAAGATAATATCAAGATGAAATATTTTAACAGGTAAAACCATAAATGTGAAAGTGAATGCGCTCAGAAGTATGTATCGAATCAGGTCAATCAGCTCATCTGAGGATACTGAAGTCTGTTTGTTGCTAATACACCAGCGGAATATTTCATCTTGTACCTTACATTGATGAACAGATGTGATCGTTTTTCCTGACATTTTAGCTCTTCTTGTTTTTGGAAGTAAACACAACCTCAAAACATCTTATGAAGAATGTTAATGACAAAAGAGGGGCTAATAAATAAATTATAAACATTTGAAGGTCAAGCCAAGTAGAACAGTGCTCATCTGAAGCTTTTGAGTTGTAAACCATGCGAGCGAAAGAAATGATAGCAGGTCGCCTGCCTCATCGATGGCAGCTGTCAGCCTTGGCTCGTGGGTTCCCTTCTCTGGTTCAAAGGTCATCCAGCTGTGGCCCCTCCCCCCTCTCCTTCTCCCCCTGACACAGCAGATGTGGTCGGACCACCATGGCGAGGGCCTGACCACATCTGGCTCTGATTACAGCCAGACAATCCAGCTTTATCAGCTCCATCCACTTCGCTGGGCTCTGCTCCACTCATTCTCCCAGAGGTGATGTGTGACACATTCTCAACTCACCAATACCGGCTTTACAGGGTGATTTATACAGTATTTAAGTCACCTAAACTGGGTTATATGCTGTTTAAGTTCTATTTTGGTTTGAATACAATACATTAATATAATGTCTGACTTATAAAACTTATACAGCTAACTAGAAATTTCTTATCTACCTCCACAGTAAACTCACTTTCCTCTTAAAGTTCCAGTGTGAACGATATAGGGGGCTCTATTGGCAGAAATGGACTATAATATTCAACTATGTTTTCCATTAGTGTATAATCACCTGAAAAAAAGGGTGTGTTTTCATTACCTTAGAATGAGCCCTTTATCTACAGATGGAGTGAACGTTGAACCGCCATGTTTCTACAGTAACTTAGAACAGACTAACCAAATTGTGGCTCTAGATAGGGCCTTTCACATTATTTGCAACAGTCACAGCCACTGTAGTTTCTCTGACTCACTTGGACCAGTAGGGTGAGGCAACAGGTACTCAGTTGGTAGCTATCTGCAACCTCCCCCGCTAGATGCCACTAAGTCCTATACTGCACCTTAAAGGAAAAGTGATAAATCCCTACATGTCAAACAAAACAAATGACTAATGACTTACTGATATACTGATGTCTCTGAGGACCACTGCTGAACTTCCATCAGTCTGTGACTGAGTCTGAGTATTTGCCTTGTACTTGAACATGTCCATTCAATTGACAAATTATGCGGAAGCGTCAACTTTCACAATGCACAAACAACTTTGTTGCTCATTAGACTCCACACATGCCACCTTTATTCTGACGGACAGTCATGTGATCTGGATGAGAAATATGTCACACTTGCAGATAGAAATCCCAACATCCATAAACAGGGGAGTTTGAGAAAGGATTATGTTGCATACAGGGATATCTGACTGTGGTTTATTTTCCCAGGGTGCCTTTCCCATTATCCCCACCCCTTTGCCAATGAAATCTCCACAGCCCTTAGTTCTTGTGGCTACATTGGGATATCTCAAATCACTTCAAATAAACAGTTGACAGATGAGATGGAATTCCACATTTATGAAAATATGAACTTGAAATTGAGTCTACCATGAAAAATGTATGAATACTAAGTGAGGGGGAGAAGCTTAATGCTTGTTTTAACCGTTATGACAACGTTCCATGGCAGTTCTTGACATTTCCTACATCTAAAAATGTTTCATAAAGTCTTTCCCTGCCTGTTCAATGTTAAAGGTCCAGTGTGTAACATTTAGGAGGATCTATTGTCAAAGATGGAATACAATATTCGTATGTTTTCATTAGTGTATAATCAACTAAATTTAGGAATCATTATGTGTTTTACCTTGGAATGAGCCTTTTTTTATCTACAGACGCCGCAGGTTGCCCTCTGTGGAGTCCGCCATGTTGAACCATCATGTTTCTACAGTAGCAAAACACTGGCTCTTGATAGGGATGTCATTTTTCATGGCCATCGTAGTTTCTCGATTGGCGGAGTGGCGATCTGCAGCTACACCGCTAGATGCCACTTAATCCTACACACTGGACCTTTAAACAACTCTATATTTCACATCATGTCTCCTGTGGCCTGTTGTCCTCATCACATCTGAGGCTAATGGGAGAAGTTGTTGGGGTGGTTATCACAGTGCCTTAAACCCTCTCTTACCCTTCTATCATTCCAACCATCATCACTCACTTTAACCCCACTCAACCCCAACAGCAGTCCAGTGCTGGGCCACTCTCTGCAGGCTTCCGCATGTCAGGGGTCCCTTTGCAGTCCACTTGCAAGGACACAGGCATGTGCACTAAAGCTGTCACCGCCTTCTACTGCTGCCAGTGCTGGAGGTTATCGTCCCGACAGAAGTCCCAACTGACCCACTGTGGCTTTTTGATCTTTAATATTACTGAAGGACTTTTGTTTCCCCCATGTTTAACAGTCTTTGAATTGATATTTGCTATTTGCAAAAGATCTGGCAAAGGTATCTGGTTTTGTGACGCAAAAACATTAATTATTCCAAAGGTCAAAGTTTGATGCACTTGGCAAAAACAAATGCTGCACTTAAAGAACCGCCCACAACAATACTTGACAAGAGCTTGGCTACAGTGTAAGTCTTGCCTTTACTAGGCCAGACTGCTGATGAGACTCAGGGTTTATCTATCAGTAATAGGAGGAAATGGGTGAGGTTTGTTGCTCTTGAACTGTGAGAACAAATAAACAGAATGCTAATTAGAGAAGTTCAGTTGTAAATGGCCCCCCCACTGATGGTGAAAACTGCCAATCAGGGAAGAGGGTGCATTTCCTCTTTATCACTGGTAAGGTGATAATGGCCCAAAAGGTCCTTCAAATTTAGTGTTGTAACTTTGTGGAACTTGTCCTTAACAGAAAAGTCAGTGTATGCAAATCACACACATTAGTTATAGACAGAGGCTAAAAAATGCCAGGCCCCACAGCTGCTACCCTAGTTTGGTGAAATGCTGTCAGATTTAACACATTAATTAGGGACCCCTAAAGATCCCCCGGGGGCCTTCTCTTTTTTTTTTGTTTTTTTTTTTTTATTATTATTATTTTTATTTTTTTTTTTTTTAATAACTCCATATAAATTTTTAACCCCAAAAAAAAAAAAAAAAAAAAATTTTTTTTAAAAAAAGGAAAGGGCGGAAAAAAAAAGAGAGTTAAATGGGTTGGGGGTTTCGGGCCTTGAGGGGGGGATTTTAAAAAAAAAAAAAATTTTTTTTTTTTTTTTATAATTAAAAAAATTTATAAATTTTTAAAAAAAAAAAAAAAAAATAAATTTAAATATGGAAAAAGAGGGGAAAACCCCCCAAAACCCCCCCCCCCCCCCCCCCTAAAATTTTTTTTTTTAAATTAAATTAAAAAAATTAAATAATTTTTTTTATTTTTTTTCCCCCCCCCTCCACACCCCCCCCAAAAAATAAAAACCCCCCAAAAACCCCCCACCACCGAAATTGATTTTAATTTCACATAGACGTTAAATTAGACTCCTGTGATTTTATAAAAGGAGTGACCATCCCATTGGATGTATTGACACAACTTGGGTGCATAGTTCCGGTGTCCCTTAGATGTGCACAATTTCGACCATACCACTAGGTGGCGCTCTTTAAATGAAGGACTTTATATCTCTGCACGGCACGTGTGATTAAGTGAAACTTGGTGGATGTTGCCCTGGCTCCTGAGGCTCACCAAAAGGAACAAATCAGGCCATGGGTGGCGCTTGGTGGCGGATAAATCATGTGCGGAGACCGTAATAGTTATGAATATGAAATTCACGGGCACGTGTGGTAGTGCTGAGCTCCTACCAAAATCGTGTTTGTCGTGTGTGTGCGCCCCCTACAGGATAAAAACAGCAGCCCCGGCGCCACGTTCCCGATATGACGAACTTGGTAGGCATGTTTAACATGCTGAGACGTAAAAAGCCTCTTGGACCCAACCCGACACCACACGGAGTCGGCCATTTTGATTTAAAATTTATTTGCAACTTTTGTTGTTTTGAACAACTCCTCCTGGGAATTTATCCGATATGTTAAATTTGTGAGTACATAAAATGGTCCTGATTTAAGTTGTGCTATTTACATTGGGTGGGGCTCCATGGCCATTTTGATTTGTGTATTTTGGTTTTGCTTGTATTTGACAACTCCTCCTGGGATTTCGATCTACTCAATTTAATGCGAACTAACACATGATTTGTTGTGCTATTTTTCGTAACGGCGGCCGTGGGTTGTTATTTGACCAGTCACCTAAACAGATGTATCACTGTGTAGCCACCCTGAACACACCTACCAGCGTACATGATCCAACTATGACCCGTGTTTGAAACCCCCACCCTGAACACTTGACAATATTCGACAGTGATGCGCCACCCACTGGCAACGGAAGTAGCGCTGCGTGGTTGGCTGCGTACGGAAATGACTGCGACACCCAGCACGCTAAATGCCACAACTGGAATGCCACCTAATAATATTCTAAACAGTTGCCTACACGCAGGGGCACATGAAACTTCACGTGTTTGATAACACCCCCCCCTTAAAAATTTCTCCATAAAAACATTCAAAAAAATTAAACCCCCCCCCTCCTCCCAAAAAAAATATTCTCCTTCTTTTTTTTTTTTTTTATTTTTTTTTTTTTTTTTTTTTTTTTTTTCCCCCCCTTTTTCCCCCCCCCCCCCCCCCCCCCCCCCCCCCCCCCGGGGGGGGGGGGGCCCCCCCCCTTAATTTAGATTTAGATTAGATTAAAAATAACATGTTAAAAAACAGAAATTAATTTACTCATCTGTTCTGGCAACATTTTAGACTAAGTGATATTATTAAGTTCAATGAAAAAAGTAAAGTATTTGGAAAAAGAAGATTTGGAAATAAAACAACTTATTGATTTCTATAAAATATATGAAATATTTCTATTAAATTTAACTTAATAAATTAAAATGTTTAATTTCTATTATGTTTTACTGTGCCACAATAATGTAATGTTTTTGAGTTAAAATATCTTTTTTGTTTGGGGACTTATTTGAAAATGAAGACACAACTGGTTAGCTTAACTTAATATATATATAAAATAGGAAGTATGTGGAACAGCTAGTCTCTAGTTTTTCCACTAAACGGATGCAATGTACTGTGGTAACTGGTGAGCTTTAGAGGAATATCTTCTGACAGAGCCAGGCAAGCTGTTTCCCTGTTTCCAGCCTCTATGCAAGGCTAAGCTAAGTCATATTTACCCTACAGATATAAGAGTGGTATTGACCTCCACTCTATTATCTAACTCTAACATCACTCCATGGTCATTTGCATTTGACAAACACCTAAACTGAGAGAAATGTATGCAGATGACAGCGCAGATCTGCAAATCATTCACTCACATGGGACAGCTACAGTGTGAAAGACAACTTGCACCAAATTGGTTATCAGGGTTTACTGACACTGTACTTTTTCTTTCTTTTCAAGTGGAAAATCATTTAAATCAGACATGCTGCCAACTGGCCAAGGAGTTTGCTACTTTTTAGGTGTCATCAAAGTGACCCAGTTGGTTGAACCTCCAACATGTGTGAGAGTGTTTTCTTTAGGGGGAGGAGTGAATGTCTAGGGGACTGCAGGGAGCTAATTAGAAGCTATTCTCTAACTCAGGGCCAAATGGAGCAATTATCTGGCCGAGTGAGTAGATAATTCCCTCCCATTCATCTCCCACTGTCAGGGTCCCACTACACACCAACCTGCGCTGAGGATTGGATGCTGGGACCTGTTGACACCTAACCTCTTTCTCCTAGTCCCCGCATCCCTTTCTGGCCGGTAACTCCCCACTGTTTCTTAGCAATATAGCCAACATGGTGGATCACCTAGCTGATCATTTCTCCCATGGTTGTCACATACCATTGCCTACCCCCAACAGGATTTATGACTATCACATCTCAGGTTCACCTAATGAGTCTGTTAGACACTGGTGGGAGAGCTGGCCTAAAGGGATGATTAATGCAACAGGCTGATAGGTCCCATGCATGAAAAAAAATGCAACATATGGACTTGGTGATTGAATTAGAATTAAACATGGGGTTGGCAAAGGGACAAAAAAAAAGAAGAAAAAACGGATTACCTAGGAAAACAAAAGCTTAACCACAGTGCTATATTCTACAATCTAAATACACTCTTGCTCTATGCATGACTTACAACAGGTGATAAGTTTGTTTTCATTCAAGTTCAGTATTTTAGAATGCTATGTGAGAATTGTAGGCTAATATTTTCTGCACATTGAGAGTTGAAGACTTCTGTCCAAAGTTTGACATTTCACTGCACATCCAAGGTTAGCAGGAAAGTTCATGCTGCTGACAGGAGTTGCCATTTATTACGGTGAGTATCTCACTTATAACCAATACAAAGAAGGCATCCTTTCAACACGTTTCTTGCACTGAAAAGAAGTGTTGAGAAAACAGGACTAAAAGTCTTCACTCATGCAGAACTTAAGTATGTGAGTCATAGGCAACATCTGAGCATGCAGTTGTAAGAGTGGGTCCCAAAAGTATAAAAGAATGAGAGTACTGAAAATAAGTAAGGACAGGGTAAACATTAATTGCTTAAGATAAAAATTAATGTACTTGGCATTTTCTTGTTCTTAGTCTCTTACTCATCGTGGTTCCTCAATCTTAATTCAGATCTTGCTGTGCAGCAGAACACAATTGCATCAAGTATTTAATTTTCAATATGGTGACAATAGTTAGTTTGATATATTTTTATACCCAAGTCTTAGAATGTGAACATGTTACATGTGTTCCAACTGAATGTTAAGAAGATTTTAGGGGAGAAGAATAATGGCTCCTGGTAAGTTTTGAGAACTGTAACAGTCTGGTTTGTCACACAAACATAAGCATACTCCCCACATACACAGTTGGTACGTACAATGCTAGCTAACAGCTACTGTCAGTAACATTCAGTGGCTCTTTATGGTCAATAACAATGGACTGCGCCAACGGTAATGTTGGAAAATTCATGCAAACAAAGCGCATAAAAAACTTATGAGGCATGATAAGAGATATTTGGTATGCAATGATAGGAAATTGGCAATATTTCTCCCTCATGTTATTAAAAAGGTAATTTAGGCGAAAGGGTCCATGTAGCCTGTCTTGCCTGATCCAATCGTTGTGCTTTATGTGTGTTGCTCGTGCAATATTAAGTGCTTATTTCATACAAAATGTAAGCATGCTAATATTGGGTGTTGTGAAACACAGCTGTTCACAAAGAAAACTGATCTATTATACCTGTTTTTGAAAATGATACATTTATTGTATTGTGAGGCTCAATGGTGTGATTTATTCCAAAAAAATAATAAAGGAAGAGTCAAAACAAGGTTTGTGCCAGATACATTTCATGCCAGCTCGCATTTGGTGCCATCAGAGAACCGATGTGGCATCTTTTTTTTCCTGATATTTCTCACGCATGTGTAAAAGCAAGACGGATGTTAGTCAAGCCTCCATGTTTCCAGTGGAATCAGATTAATAGAGGCCATATCTCTTGCCTCCTACACCAGAGAGAGGGGTCATGGAGGCGAAGGGAGATTAAGGAATGTCTGTACTGGTCTGGGCGCCACTAATGAAATATTCAATCACTGTAGATGGAGAGAGCTCAGAAGACAGCACCAAGCCTCCCCTGTCCTCCCACCTCCAGAAATACATGCCCCGGCATCACACCTGAGTAATCTGTGCTCTAAAACCTGTTGCATGAGGGAACTTATGCACTTCACAGCCAAATATCTGTGACAGAGCTACTTTTGAAAGTCTTCTTCTACTTTTTTCCCTCCCTCACTTCCTCTCATCCGCTTGCAGCTGAGGTAAGATGACTGGGTGAGAGGAAAGGGGCTGAGGCATCCACATGACCTTGGAATTAGTAGAACTCCTGGGACACAGCTTGCTGGGTGGGACTGCATTGGCAGCTGCTGAATTTTTCCCTCCCCGGTGTAAAAGATTAATGCATGCATTGGGGTTTGGGGGTGCTGAGGCAGTGGGGAGCTTTTGGGGCAGTAGGAGCAAAAGTGATTCAGGACAGGTCTGTGAGGGACTCATGCAGGACATTCTGCAATAGGACAAGAACTTGCTTTGTCTAGAGGGTGATAAAGGATCGTAAGTTATCAGATTTATGCAGTTTTGACCATGTATATCACTTAGTCTAGATGCTTTCTTATTTAAAAAAAAGCATCATTTGGCACTTGCATCACACTGTTACACAGGACCTGTGTACTGCTTCCTGTGAGGCCAAACACACTGGGAATAGAGACATTTTCCTGTGTATTATTTTCCTTGAGGTAGAACAGTGATCTATTCACAGCCCTTTCATGCCCTTTTAATGATCATAATGACTTTGCATGTTTAAGATGATTTACTACAAATAATTAATTTAACAAACTACAGCATGCTATAATGTTTTTAATGTAACGTTTCTCATTGTATGTGTTATTCCAAACTTTCTGGCAGGCATTCATGTACTAAATCCATTTAGCTGACTCTAGAAACTCTGCAGTGTCATGCATGGGGTATTTCTACAGGTTTAATGTGATGGATCAACTGTCTGTATCGGTTTACATGCATGCAATTTTACTGAAATCAATAGCTACCTGGAAACTAGACAACATTCTGAAATTCATGTATTGTAAAATGGTCAGAAGCTGGCATGTCCTTCGAAAAGACAAAGAATCAAGGAGAGAACATTATGTGCTTCGAGTAAACTGCAACCGTGGTCACATTTAACTTAAAAGAAATTGCACCTAACAAGACGTTACGATGGCCACGTGCTACCTGATGCCATCAGTATCAAATCTTCAGTGGCCTTTTTCCCAGAGCTTACCACCCCAGGAGGCACTTTTACCTTCAGGTCCACCACAGTAGCACTTTCAAATGGAGCTTCCAGACCTCCGCTCAGCTCAGCTGCTCAGGCAATCAGTGCTTTTTTTTTTTATTTAGGAGTGAGCCTGGCCGTGCACACGTGTGTTTGTTTGTACACTGTGAGTATGTGTAGTATACCGCAGTGTGTGAATGTGTTGTAATGTGATTCACATAATATATTAGTGTGACATAAATCCCATGGCCTCGGGTCCTAAGTGTCACCAACATGGGCAAATAAATACTGGAAATAAAAGCGCGGACTGACTGACGTGTCATTGCTGTTTGACTTCTGTATGTGTACTCAGGCCACATATATCTATTTATCCAACTGTATTTTGATTAGGTGAACAAATGTATAAGATAAATGCTGAAACAGTTGGGTCTGTCGAATAAGATGTATATTTATCCTGGCCCTGTGAAGTACTTTATAACACTAATCCTGTGGAGTTTTCATGTGTAAACAGCATTTGAGATTATGTAAAAACATTTTAGGATTATGTAAAGGAGCAATTAGTCAGCAGAAGCTTCTGGCTCCGCTGCATGCACGGACACAGCTCAGAGTGGCTGTACTCAACAAGCCCTTTCATCTGGTATTAATTGAGACATTTCATTTAAGTTTTTGTCACATCTAAGTTTGTCTATCTTTCTGACAGGTGTTGAAAAAGGAAAGCTACTGCACATTTTAACAAAGTCATCATGTCTGCTGTGGTGCTTTCAGTGATTCACTCATTTTATTAAAAAAATTCTCTCTTTATTTGAATTCCCTCTGACCTCATGACGTAGCGTGGAATAAGGGTATTAATCGGGACTTAGGCCCAGCCTGTTCCCGGCCTCTCATCTTGGGAGTGCCTACAAAGGTGCCCGAGCAGACCAAATCCTGGCTTCATTTCTCCATATGAACTCATTTCCTTGCTGTGGTTCTCGAGTTCATGGCAATGTAACCTGAGGAGAGCATGGACTGAGGGCCTCCAGGGGATGAAAGCATCCAAAAGCCTGAGAATTAACCCCTCGGGTCAACTGCATTATCCACCTCTATTTATAGTTAAACTTTAATTTTTACCGGGTGAAAAAAGGCAAAAAAACAGGATTACAGGGGTCACAGCGAGAGATTTGCAGTTAATTAAATCAATTGTGGAGATTGACAAAATCTGTGGCTTTTTTCCTTCAATATTCTATCCACTTAGTGACATCTTAATTAGATTTCATGACTAAATTTCACAATCAAGTCTTGCCCAGGATCTTTTTCTTTGTTGTTTCTGAGAGTTGACTGAAAAGGTCCATATTTAAAAGATTTATACTATCAATCTCCTACGTCTCAATTACAGAGAAAAATGTGTTGTCAATAAGACAAAACACATACTGTAATAACAAATAAGTATTTTATACTCAGTATTTTATGTTAACCTCCTGGGGTCACTGAATGCACCAGCGTACCCCCCCCTTTCTCTTATCCAGTCGTACCCACTCTCATATTTGCTGATTGGTAATGAGGTAAAAACAGCAGACAGAGTCATTTTACACTGTAGTGTTAATCAAAGTTTATTCCTGGCCCATATAAACATTAAAACCTGATTATTGTTTAGTATACCGTAGAAACAACAAATATGATCAGGAAAAATGATTCACAATACCTATCAATTATCAATAAACAATGCTACTGATGGATGCTTTGCTGGAGAGGAACTTCGACAACAGTGTAAACTATAAACAGCCAGATCTTAGGAAATTCACTGAAATATCTTGACAGCTATTCTGGAATAATAAACATATCTTAAAATATTCAGGTTTTAACTGTTCCTCTAAATCTTTTTGAACTCCCACTCAGCTCCCATTGGGAGGAAGTAGACCAGTCTGGCCAACTATATTTACTCAAATCTCAGAATAGAATTACAGTGATAGGAGTATCAGTTTTGGCAAATTCGCTTGTAGAGGACTGTTATGTGGATGAGTGAACGCATGAGTGAACTAAATACAAACAGAAGTAAAGATTTATTACGGTTATGTTTGTTTGTGTGTGTGAGAGAGAGAGTCTGGATATATGTTTGCTTAAGGTTTCTCTGTAGGATCAAACTATTATTGACCAGGTAAAATATGAAAGATAACTTCTACCTTTAACAACTTAATACAGAACATATAACACATAAATATATTACTTTAATCTCAATTTTGTACTTTAATGCTAGGGGGATAGATAATTGAAAATAGCAAATGATGTAAGATTTAGTGAAAACATTGTCATTCTCTATACTGAAACCTCATACAACTTATGAAGCTTTGTATTAACATTGTGCATTGTAATATGTAATGTATTACATACTTTAATGCATGTGAAACAAAATTTTCATGATAGATAACTAAGAAATGCCAGATATCCATGCAATCATCCAACAGCCAGATGTTCGGGCAGTAAATCAGGTTTACTGATCGTCCTCAAACTGAAGTCAAACAATTCTAAAATGAGTTGGGGCGACCAATTTGGGGATAAAATCAGGTTTATTATATGCAGGAAAGTGCCTGACTATAGCTCAAGTTGTACAGGTTGAATTTAGCAATCTTTTTAAGATGACTTATTGACTTTTCATAGCAAGAAAAGCACAAGTGCAAGCAATAACATTAATCACGTTAGTCTTGTTCCATTAAGGTGTGCCAGTAAACCATGCTAGGGAGCCAGCAATACCCTGTTACTGGCACAACTACATGAAACACTGCCATTATTAATGTTATACGTTACACTGGTTTTTGTGTTTGACTGGTTGTGGGAGAGAGGGAAAGGCCTGGGTCCTATTTGAGACGGTTCACAATATAATGAATGGTTATTGGGTAGAAAA
This sequence comes from Dicentrarchus labrax, assembly GCF_905237075.1. NCBI lineage: Eukaryota > Metazoa > Chordata > Actinopteri > Moronidae > Dicentrarchus > Dicentrarchus labrax. The sequence goes on from NW_026136701.1 coordinate 15,592,856, forward strand.
TAAAGACCAGGTGACACCTTAAATGAGAAGATAGATGATCATCTGTTTGAGCATGATAAAGACCAAGTGGTAATTGCTCCAACAGTATGGTCCTCTTCTTGTATTTCTCCAATATACCCCGCCCATCTCTCTTACTGCAGTTTGCTGCTGCCCCCCCCAACCCAATAGTATAGCAAACCCCTGCCCTGAGCACAAAGGGAGCCTGTGTGAGGTGTTCACCTACCCCCACTACCCACCTCTGCGCTCCCACTCCAGCCAGGCTCTCTCCCCCAGTGTGGCTGATGTGCTCCATTTGCTGGATGATGGACTGAGCGGGACAAGGCAAAAGTTCACACACCTTTCCTGTTCACATGGCAGGGAGGCCGGCTTGACCCCGCCGGGCTGCTCAGGGGCCACCTCCCATGTGCCACTGCTGGCTCCTGGCCCTCCTCCTCCTTGCACTACAATTTGTCCCCTCATTTAAGGCCAGCCACGCCTCTGTTGTCCTAATGCCATAACTGCTCTCAACTGCGCTCAAGCTGCCATTTCCTTTCCAGGGATGGAGAGAGGAGGGGATGTAGGGGGAGGTAAAGAGAGAGGAGTTTCTTTGTATAAGGTCAATAGTTACTACTATACAAGCACACAATGGACATACTATGGTTTAGCTAATATACCAATTTCGCTAAAACAAATATACCAGTCTTCCTCTAAATTCATGTGCTTGTTCTTTTTCTTTCATACATGTACCACAACATCCTGTTAAAAAGTTGTAATTGCACTTTTTAGAGCCCACAATTTCAAGAATAAATTTGTCTGATAGAAAAGTGTGTGTTTGTGTCTTTAATCAGTATGCGCTCAGCATGTCTCGGTGAGAGGCTGCAGCAAGTAAAACAAATGGCAAAGCCACCATACTTCCTCTTTTCCCACAATTCAGTTGTCTCAGTGAAAATGATCTGCCACTGACTGAGCACAATTTGGCGTCCCCACCCCCCCTGCCCTCCTTCACCACCACCACAACCGTCCCTCAGCACATCAGACACCAACACTCTGACCCCCACACATGCGCGCTGCCCTCACTTACGCCCCTCGTGAACACGCTCCACTTCAGCCCAGAGGAATTCATTTTCTAATTTTCCTTGACTGAGAAAACAATACACATGCCTTAACAATGTTGACATCTCTAATGCCTTAAAAAGCAGTAGTAATGGAGCAATGATTGGTAGTAAGTGGATACAGGATTACAAACACACACAAGGAGCTCCCTCACTGTACTGCAGACTTAAGATAAAAATAAAATGAAATAAGGAAAGGTATTCCCCTTATGAACTCACAATGAATATTTTAACGCTTTAACAAAAACTTACACTGTAGGTCATTTAAGATTGCTGATGGACCAAACAATAATGTGTTGTCGTGGATTGGATTTCTAGATTCACTGTCTTCTGTGTTCTCTGTTTGTGGTTACACACTAACTAAGGAGTAACACATTTAGACTTTATATGTGATTTATTTCTATTGCAATAAAGGTCAGACTGGACTGATGCACATGACTGAGGACAGAAGCTCAATCTCAGGACGCACACAAACTAGGCTAACGAATGTAAGCTGGTTGATTTTTTAATCAGTGCACCATGGGACGAGATTATTTGTCAAGAAAGCAATGTTTGAGCATTAAACTGTGTTGTTAATAAACATCAGCTGCTGGCTCTCGGAGCATACGCTACATTTGAACCATTTCGTCCTCCTTTTGCAGTGATTTGGTTCATAGAGGGCAAAGTGGAAAAACAGCTATGTCCCAAAATGGTTATCCAGGTTTTCTATGTTAATATTTACATTGTGTTTGACACAATACAATATTTTACAAGTGTTGTGTTTGCAGCCATAAATGACTTAGTTACCTTTTGTCCTACAGCTGTAAGAGCATTTGTGCTTGTGTTTGTGTGGGTCAGTAGGTGTTCATGGACTTGAGCTGCAGTATGAGATAGTGATTACGCGTGCCTCGTCCTTTTCAGTTTTGTCATCTTTTTCTGAGGCCACAGCTTCTTCGTGTTAAATGTGCTTATCCTCAACAGGGAAATAATCCAAGAAAAAATCAAGTGCCTCATTCACAGTTTGTTGTGGTGCTACCACAGAATGACATGTGAGCAAATTAGAAAACTTAAATTCGTAGACCAAAGTTGAAAACCAATCATAACTGGTCAATGGAGTAACAAGTCATGCTTCAGTTGGGTGCAACTATTATACAAAAATCGGATTTGGAAACAATAAGTTACCATGGATGTTATTCAAATTCAATACATTATCTTTCAAAAAAAGTTTAATTGGACAGTTTATTAGTATATTCAAACATCTGGGGTTAACCTCTGTACACATGGTAACAACAACCAGACTGAGCATACATGCTGCATGTGTATGTGATCATAAAGATAATGTCAACGAATGAGACATGTATATGACGCAAAGTAGCTTGCAGATTAATGTCATTCAGTCTTCTTGGTCTGTCCTTAGTCAAATTTAATTAAATCCTTTTAGAAGTGAAGTTGTTGAAATTTACAGTTGCATAATATAAAGTTTTTATATAGGTTTAAAAACTACAAAATTACTATTATCTTCATGAACTAAAATACAGCAAAGTATAATAGTGCAAAAGCATGGATGACTTATTCAGAATACTTGCCAAGATTAGTCTACTATGATGGAAATCACCAATCTAAAATTACATTGTACAGGCTTCCCATGGCACGTCCTTTTCTGACAGCACTCATTAACCAGTTTGTCTCCCATGAAAACCTCTGTCTGTTACAAAGGCTAATTGTTAGCCAAGTTAACGGCAGCAGCAACTTCCCTTCCTCAGCCATCCGATTTATAGCAGTTCACATTTTTGCTTGAGACAATTCACACCAGTGCACCTGTCACATTCCACATAATGTAGAAATAGTGGTGGTAATAATTAATGAGCTCTTTGACACTTTCATTGCAATGTCACTGCATGCAATACATCAACTCAACATATATACATTAAATAAAAACACTAGTTTTTGTTTCTAAAATGAGGAAAATTATTTTGTCAGTGACTATGAGCTCATTTGACTTTCCTTGAAACCCACCCACATATTTGCAATGACGAGTTAAGGAAGAAACCAAGCCATATTAAGACTAAAATTAACTAACAAGGGTGTGTCTGCACACACCTGTTGGCTATAATAGCTAATTATTAACTGTTAATAACACAGACTAATTAGTATGTAGGCACCCCCACCTGCCCGAGGTGGATCTTAAGCATTATGCTCTGTGTTTAGTAAAATTTGCATTGTTGTTCATGTGACTGGTTTAGATATCAATATTTCATACACTATCAAGGAAATGATACAAGTATACTATGGACACAAGATCTTTACTCCCAGTGTAGAAACAGATCTTCATCATGAAGTGATGATGCAAAACTGTGAATGCTCACTCTAAGCTTTAAAGGAATAATTCCATATTTATGAAAAAATGATTTTTAATTTTTTGCTAAGACTTAGATGAGAAGATCAATGCCACTTTCAGGTCTGTATGGCAAATATGAAGCTACACTACACAGTTTATCTTAGTTAAGTTTATAAGACTGGAAACAGAGGGAAACCGCTAGCCTGGCTCTGTCCGACAGTCCACCTACCAGCACCTCGAAAGCTCACTAATTAACACCTTATATCTTGTTTGTTGAATCCATACAAAAAGTGAAAGCTAAGCTAACCTGCTGGTGGCTGGAACCTTTTATTTATCACACTGATATAAAAGTGGTATTGACCCTTTCATTTAACTCTTGGCAAGAGAGCAAACGTTTCCCAGAATGTTAAGCTATTCCTTCAAGGGTCAAACAAACCTGACGTTTAAAGGCCATGCCTGGAAAAATAGGCCAAAAGTCATACAGACATTTAATGTAGTCATTTTAATTTATTTGCATAGGCATGTCACAAACCACTCAAGACTCAAGACTTTCTCGCTTAGTGATATGAGACTTCTGTCAGACCCTTGAGAGATGACATCTCTCCCATGTCCACGATTCCCTGACCTCATCGTGTCCCCCACCATTTATGTGTTACCATAAAATCATCTGTTTCTGGCAAACCAGCCGTTGAGTGACTTATGCCTGGCTCAGCAGCCGGGAGGCGGTGAGGAAGGCAGTCCAATCCTGGAGACAGCTAGTTCTACTCTAGCGGCCCACACACACAAAAAAAGACCCCTTCAATCATTCCCATGGTTCTTATTCTGGGCAGCAAGCGTGGTGTCTACTGTTTCCCAGGCCCCTCCTAAAAAATGACACATTCTCAGACCAGATGCTTCAGACAGCCAGTACAGAGCTGTGATTATTAGCAGGGCCCTCTTTTTTCGGTCTGAGAGAGAGAGCAGGCTATTTTTAACCAACGATGAAAGTTTGAATATCCTTCCACCCCTTTAGCACACCAACATCCTCTGCCAGATATTGCAGGGTTTCAGTCCAGACAAGGGGTGTCTGGAGGGCATGGCTCTCATTCAGAGAAGCGAGACAGCACTGTGTCATTACTGGCAATGCTACATTTACTTTCTCTCGCTGCACGTAACCCGAAGTTGAATGCTAAAAAGGGCTATCGATGAGTGATTGAGAATGTTGTAAGATTGGTCTGGAGCTTTGTGAAGGCTTGTGACTCTTGTTCCTTTGTTGGCTGGCAGTGACTGCCAGTGGCATTCCATGAAGCTATATTTCCCATACATTCCTACATGTTTGGAGGGGGTTTTTGCAGTGTGGGCTGTCAAGAGTGAGATGAGGATAACAAGCTGGGATTGAGAGCAGAATGAGGGCTGTCAAAGCTCCAATGTATTAGATCTGATGAAGAAAGACACTTACAGACAGGACAAAAGAATGTACGCTGCACAGAAAAGGCAGGAGTCATTGTTCTTTAGTGCTTGCACTCACTTTGACTTGACATGACCAAAACAGTAATGGTTTGTGTGATTCTGTACTCTGATCTGCTTTTCTACTTACACTTGCTTGTCTTCATGAAAACAAATGATGCTGCACAAACTGCAGCATGGGGAATATGTGTTAGCAAACAACAATATCATGTGTGCTCAAGCTCACTTTTATCCCCACATTTCTGATTTCACAGCCCTGATCAAACTCACTGGCTACAAAAATTCAAAAAATCCTTTGAGTCTTGTGTGCTTTCTGTACAGTAGGGGGAGTGATGGGGATTTAGTTGTGAGGTCAGACAAAGGGCAATTGCAGTGTGTCAATTGAATTGATGTCAGACCTCAAAATCTTCTGTGTCTTGAGGTCCTGGCTGCAGTACAAGGGGTGCACAGTTCACACAGCCTGTCTGGCCCATATTAGTTCCTTTAAGAACTTTGCATACTGAAGTACCCACATGTAAAAGAAAATTGTAAAAAAAAAAAAAAAAAAAGACAAGACAAAATAACAGAAAACAAAACAGAACAGATCAGCACAAAAAAACAGAAAACTGAAAGCAGTATTTTGGTCTGACTCAAAGCTTATCATGAGTACACATGCTTCAGGCAAAGGCAGCCACAAATCCAGAGCCCAGTATCAGCTGAGTGAGCGACATGGTTGATGAATAATGTGATTATCAGTGTCTTACACTCTCAGTATTTGTCAGAATCTCTACCACTACCACAGCTGCCAAACACTGTTAGATCAGCTGTGTGCACACATATTTCCTTTGCAAACAAATACATATGCAAATTGCTTTTGCATGCTCATGTCAGCGATAAAACTGACACGCTATATCATTACAACAATGGCTCTCTGCCAAACAACTAGTAAGAATTCCTCCTGCTCCTCAGACTTCTGCAGGCGCCAGCCACCACTGCAATGGAAATGACTTAGCCAAGGGGAGGAGAGGAGAGAAAGACTATTTTAGGAGTTTGCCTAAAAATATTTCATAAATAATGACAAGAATGAGTGTACAGAGGTCATTGTGAGTTTATGAGTCACTAATAATGCCTGAGATTGCAGGAGAGCTGGAAAATGTATGTAATGAGTGTGTTTGTGCATTCATTGTTTTGCAAGGGGGGTAAATGGAAAGAACATACAAACTTCTATCATTCCTTTCCTCTCTTAGGCTCTCTCTGTCTCCTCCTTACATTGCTCTTTCCCTCATCTCTCCATCTCTCTAGGGGAGGAAGGTCTCAGAGTTTCTCAGGAATGTTGACTTCTCCGTGCCTCAGTCCCCTGGGGGACGTTGGTAGGGGTCTTGACCCTTCTCCTCCTGTATCCCTGGAGCCTATCAGCTAACTAAGTTAGCATGAGATAACTCTCTGCTCCTGGCCCCCCACTGCAGCCTCTTTTCCTTCCCTCCCTTTTTGTTTCCCTCACCCTGGGCTAATATGAGACAGGAGCTTCATTAGAAGCAGGAGAACATCCATCACACTACTGTCTTATCTTGGCCTATGGCAAAATTTGTCTTTCAACCCCTGTCCTCCTCACTCACACTGTGTGCCCAGACACTGATGAAATCTCCTTTACTAATTTGTTTCTGGGCAGTCGTGCCAACCAGACATCTGTTGGTATATGCCGCGATGATGGCTCAAGTTTCTCTTTCACACTGTGATATTTTATTTTATTTTTATTTCCAGCAATCAGCTTAACCTATGAATTTTTGAGATCTAGGAAATGCAATTATACTTTATGTGCCGTCACCAAACCCATCAGACATTCAAAACTTTGTGTAAAATTGTACTGTAGTGTAATACCATAGAAAATGTACTAGAATAATGACCTCTCCAGCTGCCCAAAGCAGAACTGACCTCCCATGTGCTTCCATCACCTGGAAGAAGCTGCTGTTTAGCTTTGCAGCGTAAGTTGATGCCGTGGGGAACATTTTACATGTCATCACAGTTGTGCAGGCCTATGGGACCTATAGGGATGTGGCAAACCAGTCTACTACAAGGAAGCTGTATCGGTTTTGTTACAAGAGCAACACTAAAAAGCTCCAAACTAAATTACTCTCTGTCATTGCATACAGTTTAATATAAATTTGGTTTGTATAAGTGGCTAGTTAGTTGCAAGTTACAAGATTGTACACTACAGGTATTTAATGTGAGGTCATTATTATCATGATGTGCATACAAACCATAATATTTTTATGCACCACTATCATGGTTGTTATTATCACCTAATGGTTGTTCAATAATCAGTCAATCAAGGGGATCAGTCTGGATGAACAATCATGTTTTTACTGGGTGTCTTCTAGACTGTATACCTTATTCTGCTAATTTTGCGCATCATATTACAATTTTAACTAATCTACAAGTTTGCCTCAGAAATGTTAAAAACTGCATGAATTAAAAAGATAAAATGTTTTTTAGTGTTTGTTTTTGCACAGGGGAAACACTAAATGGCCATTACAATCAAATATTAAACAATGACAATGGAAAATGCCATTATCCCAAATTAGTGACCTGGAGACATATTGTATGCCTCTGAGTTACAGGGATATTTTGTTCATAATAAATCCGGGGTTTTTTTTTATGTTAGAGCAGGGTTCAGAGCTGGTAATTCATAAGTTCTTCTTATCATTGTCACTGAATCTGGATCTGGTAATGACCTTTTAGTTGAATGTAATTGTCTATTCTACTTTACAACTTCAAACATTTTATTGTCACCTTCAAAACTGAAACCTTCAACATAACACAGACTATTGATTATATAGCCACTGGTCTGAAGAGCTGAATGTCTGATCCTGCTGTGACCCCTTTCTCTGTCATGCAGATTATCAGGACCATGACTTGAAGATGACTGACCTGCCTCCTGTTTGTATTTTCTCAAGCCTTTCTTATTTCCCTGCAAGGTCGGTAACCCTGCAATTTTCTCCCACACACTGGTTAGTATTGCCTGACTCTAGCATTGGTCCACCTCTTGTTCTCCTCACCCCTTACATTGCCCGGGGTGCTGCTTGAACTTAGGGACACACTTCGTCCCTCAGTGGGAGAACTTGGAACCAGGAGGAAATGGGTTTTTCCCAAGGCTGGGACATGCAATGCTAGAGAAAACATGAGGATTGGCTTAAAAGAGGAAACATGGAGATTAGAGGGGCTAAAAAAGAAATGTGCAAATGCTGTTTAAAATGTGTGTCACTGCAGAGAAGATGTTAAAGAATGTGTTTAGTAAAGAGTGCATGGACATGGTGACTTTTAAATAGCTTGAGGGTAGAGTTGCTCGATTAGAAGGTCAAAGTTTAAATGTGGAGCTTCAAATAGGAGAGGTATCTGGATTTGGTTATTTATTACAAGTTATTTTGTGCCATCATTTCTCAGTGCACCCTCTTTGTGCCACGCTAAATATGAAACCACAAAATACTGGCTATTATTTATTATTTATGATTTCTATTCTGGAACTGAAAAACAAAGGAAAGTCCATACCTTGTTTAAAATGAACTGCACTATTTTCCTCCCCCTCACTTGAACCATTTATTGCTCGTCTCTTAAATGGACTAGCTGCCTGCAGACGGATATTACTCATAACTTCAGCCACTGCCAAGTCCTGGTCTGAGGGCCATTAAGGTGTTTAAAGTGAGCCATTCATATTTGTGCTGGATTGCCTTTTGTCTATTTTAAATATCCCCCTGAAATTTCTTTATGAAATATGGCCATGGTGATTAACTGAGAGTGCACTGCATCATGCCTTACCATCCTGCAATACTAGGCATCATTCAACACCTTACATATTATACAGTCTAATTACACCTTCGTATTTTTGGCTATATTTTACTTTAAATAAGTTGAACTGGAAATTTACACAGAGAAGAACTTTGGTCAACCTGTGGCAACCTGGCCAAATGTATGCCCACTTGTGTCTTTCCATTGACTTTATATGCAATTGCTTCACATCTCAAATTTGCACTGCTTTCTGCCAGAACACACAAGTTTCCTTCTAAATACGATAAATAAAATCTGCCCAAAAATGTAAGCCAGTTCTGGTGCAAAGTACATCAACAGCAATTGCTTATGGATTTTTTTTGTAGTCCTAGATGAACCAGTTATCCAGGTAGGCACAACTGAAGCATTAAATTCATGGTTGCTCCTCATCATTGCTATGTATATTTTATGTTGTGACATTAATTCTATGTAATCTGTTAGATGAATTTAAGGCTCTAAGTGCGTGATTGGTCACAGCAAACTGTCAAAACACGCATATCACATCTGTGCATATTTCTAGCTTGAATTGTATACAGAATGCATCTTGTCCTACCGCAGCAGTTTTGGTTTTAAAAGTTGGAATTTGTAAAGTAAACATAGCCCTCATTCTAATCATGCACATAGCCCAGAATCTCATGCATAAAGCAGTAGCATACATGTTCATTTTCTAAACAACCATGTGCGACCAAGTTTTTACTCTAATCACTGAGCCAGGTAATTTCACTCAACCATTCCTCCTTTTTGATTGAGGGTGTGCTAATCAGTGAAATCAGCTGTTGTCAGTGGTCACAATAAAAACCTGCAGACACTTGGGACTCAAGGTCTCATTGTTACAGATCCTGCTTGCACATTTATCATCATACCTTCTGAAACAGAACCAAATCTAAGTCATAGCTTCTCTCTTAGCTTAAACTAATTTTTGCTGTTTGGAATTACTAAATTGTGACACACTGCAGTACCAGTTCAATAAAGGAGTGAATGGAACTAGCTTTTCTGCATGCTTCTGCAGAAAGGCCCCTTGGGTGTGCTTTACCCTCGAAGACTCTTTATATGAGAGGCCGGGGAGTCGTCCACACGGCTTGAGTTACACCAGGCCCCTGTGACCTCAGAGTCACAGGGCTAAATGCAAAAGTGACAATGTGGATAATTGCCTGCTAAAGATAATGGACTGCTGATTGAGATCAATGATTTTCCCAAACACAGAAGTTATGTAAACTAGTACTGAATGAATTCAAGGCTAAAACGGTAGAAGCACTGAACAAAAGGAGGTCTGAAGTAATGGAGATGCTCAGTTGACCTGAAATGTGTAGAGAGACAGCTTTGTAAACACCAGTGTCAATCACAGCACACACACATTCACACTCTCACGCTTGAGAGCTCACAAACAAGGAGACAAGCATGCACACACATGCACAATATGAAAAGTGGTTTGTGTAGGAACACTGTATAATCGACATCTTGATTTTACTGTATATGCAATGTAAGTTTCTAGCAAAATAGAACCAGTGTGTAAGAGAAAAACCATAGAGTGTCCAGGAGAAAGATTAAACAATGGGCCTCTGCTGTTTTATCAAACTAAAAGAGCCTTTGCACACACAAGGACACACACAGACATGAACAAAAACATATACTTGAGTTTGACTTGGGTGGAGGAACTTTACGGCTGCTGGCTTGTGGTCTTACCCTTTGTTAATTATTTCTTGTGATAATCATTCACTTAATGAGCCGGCTTTCCACGTTGCACCGATGTAACGTAATAGCTATGACGGAAAATGAAAGTGAAATTTAAGCTCTGCCTGGCATAGTTTCCTACTCCATTTTCCTGTTTTAATTGAGTTTTAACTCAACAGTGTGTGAGCACTGTTATCTCTCACAGGAGTTTCCATCGCTCACGTCCTCGTTCAACAGTTGCAAACAGATACTTTCAGTGCCTTTTACTCCTGCTTTTTAGTCGTAATTTAATTTTTTACTTACTTAATCATCTCCCAACAGTGTTTGGCTGTATGTGCAGTTATAGTAGAGTGAATGTGACTCTCAGTTTTTTTCATTTCTGATGCAACTGCTCAGGATTGTCTCCTCCAACCTCTTCACCTTGTTCTTTGACCATTTGATCATGGAGTCCATTTTCTCTTTTGAATTTTCCAAAACAACAACAACAAAAAAACTACAAATGCTGACCATCATTACCAAATGGCTTGGCATGGTGCGGCTAAAAAGGCTCATGGAAAAGCAACAATTTCTGGAGACTGAAATGTGCTTATCCAAGACAGACTGATTGCTATAAGTCAGTGGCAGACAGGCCAGAAGTTCAATTAATTTGAACTGTAAGTGAAGCGGTGAAGTGTAAAACCTATGCAGCATTCAATGGCAAAGCTAGTACCTCTACAAGTTTAATCAATCTTTCCATAGAATAACAATCTGCTTAAGCCTCCATAAAGCAAAATGGTGGGTGAACTTGTATGAAAGTCATAATATTGCCTGTCTATCCTTTGACTCTGTACACCAGTGTAAAGTGTGACAGTCATTGAGAAGGTACACTTTTTTGTCACTCTGGGATTTCAGCTTTAATTACTAATGCAGGTTTCCTCCATAAGGCACACAGTGTTCTCACATGGTGGTAGTGGTTCTCTTGAGGGAACCTCTGCTAAAGTAAAACTGTATGAAAGAAGCAGGGATCCCTTGTTATGTATAATGTAAAACAGTGTAACGTGTAACACAGCAAGAGTTTATAAAGATATCTGAAAGGATTTTATGCCAGCTTTTTTTTCTCTCTAAATACTGGCACTGGTATTGTGAAACCTGAGAAAAGTTAGAGAGCTATAATCAGAAGTCATGTTATTGTATTGGCTCATTGACATTTTAATTGCATGCAGTTTGCAACTGTTAAATTGCACACTTGTATATTTAAGAAAAAGAACAAAAATAGAAGATCCAGCCACATAGAAAACACCGAAATCTGGTTTAGGCTCTCACAGATTGCTTAAGATTCTAGCCACATCCTCTGGTTTTGAGACATGACCAAAAGTGGCACAGCAGGATCCATCTATCCTCATCACACACTCAATGCAGAGAGACAACAGATAGCCAGCTTCAAACAAAGTAAGTACAAAAAGGAATTGACCATGATTAGGTCTAATGTATGGCAGGAAAAGAAGCAGTGACAGACTCAGAGTTTAGCCTGGGTGGGATGCTGCTTGAGATTTAAGTGAGGGAAGTGGAGCAGGGTGGGAATAGTGATGCTTTGGGGCTTTGATGTAAACAAGATGAATATCTGGCATGTTTATGCTTAAATTTGGTGCCCAATTGTGAAAAGATTGGTTACAAATTGATAAATGAAGGTCAGGTGTAGAGTCTGGGAGTAATAGTCACCTCTCTCTCTCATAGTGGAAACTTCATACTAATACTAATGCCTACACACATGCCCATAGGCACACAAACTCCCCATTTTCTTATGTCCCCTTCAGCCAGCCACATATAGTACATCTGAGTATCCAAGATCCTCTGCAGGTCCACAAAGCTCAGCTGTCACTTCCCTGCCTCTGCCAGGCTGGTGGAAGTTTGCATTACACAACTGCTTTTACTTTCACCAGCCAAACGTATGCCCATAAACTCTCTGTTAATGTATTTTTGTCACATATTTAAGAAAGTCGTAAGAGTATTTAAAGAGCGTCTATGATGAAGAGGGGAGAGGGAGCCCTTATTTGAGTTGCACTGCTGCTACCCTCTGTCCTGGGAGGATAAAAACATCTTGTTTTCATTACTGGGGGTCAGGGGTGGGGGAGGGCTGAGGAAGAAGGAGGAGGAGGAGTGGAGGTAGCAGTTTAATGTGTATGTTTGTCTGAATGTTTCTGTGTACATGTGTGTACAGCAACTGCCCGGTGTATGTAATTGTCCACAAAACTACTACCATTAGCCCTGTGGGGAGAGGGTTCTGTCTGCGTGTACATAGACAGAATAAAGAGCTGATGACATCCAGATGACAAACATCCCCTTTTACATCTGTCGCCAAAGAACTGCGGTTAGCTGACATAACATTAATAAGCATCCAATTTTGTTTCCACTTGTGACAACTTTCTGTTGAAGACATTTTCAGAGCTGCATGTTGGGTGATCACTGTGGTAATGCGGTCAACAAGTTTGTAACCTCTGAACCACAGCAGAATGCATAATAATGCCTGACCTGGCTACCTTCCTACTGTCATTCATGACTGCTGACCTTTCTGCAGACCCTGTTTCTGCAGACCTGGCTTTCTCAGACTTCCATGTACATACATATCGTTGGCCAACAGGAACTTCTTTTGTGGTTTTAAAATAATCCACTTTCTTTCATGTGACTAATATCTTGTATCGGCTGCTCGTGGGTCAGGGGACTTGTACAGCAGAACAGATGTGAACTAGCGGAAAAACCTCCCAATGCTGTAATGGGACAAGAAGCAGCAGGCAACTTTGTGTGTATCAGCACAAACAGAGTCGGTGCATTCATGTACATATGAGTGACCAGGTTACAGTTGTCTTTCTGTAGTAACCTAACATCTTAATTGTCATATAGGCTATACATTGGCATAAATAGAGTTTCCCCATCAAGATGTCTTCCTGAGAAAGCAGATTTCTTGCTATGTACACACATAACTGGATAACCAAATCTACTTTTTACATGTGTGCACCTGACAAAGGGTTTGAGGTGTCTCCATAGGTACACGAATGGTTCCTGTGTGACCTTGATGTACATTGCGAGGACTCTGCAGCCATATGCATGTGGAAACATTAAATAGGATTTTAGACTTCAGACAGGGAATGTATCACTGACAGCTGCGGCAGGATTAAAGTAAAGACTATCACATAGCAATGTATCCATCATATTGAAAATAACTGAATTTAAAGTCATACTAAAACTGACAAAGTAGAATCTATAAATCTACATAAGGTTCCCATTACATTTATAGTGACCAGGTTACTACAGTGAATGTAAAGCATGTAGTCTGATTACCTGTGTAACCTGATTCCCTGTGTTCATGGCTGTTTTCTACACCCAAGTCATCAGAGAGACTGGCAGCAACACAAATGCTGTATTCAAATTGAAGAGGAAAATAACCAACAAAGTCAATGTTTAATGAAATTAAATGTTTGCTGATAATTTATTCTTTGTCTACTGATTTTAGTACCTTTTTAAATATACTTTTACTCCTTTTATTTAACCAGCTCCTGTTGTTTTCCTTGAAACATGGCTGAACATTTGGGGAGTAAAGTCATTAGATCAACTGATGAGCAGCAAAGGTGTTGACTTGTAAAAGTCAGAGATCTTGTAAAAACACCACACACACACACACACACACACACACACACACACACACACACACACACACACACACACACACTCAGAAACAATCACAACCTACCTGAAACACCCTGCCGTTACCAACAACATGGGAGATAACGCTGTTTCCTCTCCTTCCTATGGGCTTGGCTTTATCACTTCACATGTGTGTTTATAAATGCTAGTATCTATTCATACAGCAAAAGCTGTGAGCCACATAAATCCTGCCTTCTTCCTGAAAATGTTATTCCTCCGTCCTTATCAGACATGGCTCATCCCCTGTCACAACAATATTGACTGTACATCTCCACCATCTATGTCATCCTAATACTATATGCAGTGTTAAAAAAGTGCAGGTCTCTACAGTAATCTGGTGAATGTGTGTTTGCTTTTATCAGCTGTATGACTGTATATCCAAACCAAACTGTATTTATAACCTTTGAGAAAAAAATTATAAATATTTGCTCAGTACAGCTAAAACAAACCGATTGACTTAGGGAAATGGAGCAAGTGGTGCTGGCAGCATTCTCAACTGTAACAGATCCGTTTCAATTAAATCACTAAATCTCATTATGTGTCATACTTTAAATGTTAAATCCTTTTTTTCAGTGGGAATGTATCTGTCAAAGTCACAACAGCAAAATATCGCTGCTGCAGATATTAATACCAACTCCAAACCAAAGTTGACCATGTCTCTTGATTAAAAAGCTTACATGTACAGTAGTTCCAAAGGCAGCACGACTGGTGTCTCCATCCTCTGAGGGCTCTTTGAACACAGCGGCAAACACGTGTAGTGGAAGTGTCGGAAACAGGTGCTTTGTGGCTCAGGCAGCTCTCCCTGTTTGATATCCTTTATAAGAAACAGACGGTAAGTGCCGGGCGTGTCCATAAACACAGCAAGCACAATCCTGTGGAGACTACTGCATGTCAGTTACCCTGTGCTATTAGATGGTGAAGGATAGGGGATTTTAAACACAGAGATTATGACACAGTTTTAAGCAATAACTATGGATAATAAAAAATCCACTAGAATCAAGCCTAAAAACTACTTTTTAAAAATTTGCCATACATTACCCACTAGGTCTGCCTCCGTTTAAAAAAAGTTCAAACTACTGTTTAATGTGGTTATGAATTAAATATGTGTTTTATAACCAATATAATGCAAGGCATCGTAAATAAACAAAACAACATTAATTCTACAACATACCTACATATACATATGTTGAATATGGCTGGAGATGTGGGATGTATTCCAATACACTTAAAATTTAATTCAAAGTAGATTTTTTTGTGTGTGACAAAGTGACAGTGCTAGTACCTCAACAACAAAGAAAAAATATAGTAGGACAGTTTGGGCCTGTGACTTTATCAACCTGATAGTAATGATATTTGCACACACCTGGTGCAAGCTTGGAAAATCAAACAGGACTTTTAATCGTCTCTAACTTTGCTCTGATACTATACTACTACTACTATTAATGTTTCCATGATTTCCCTGAATCTTATGGAGATACGGTGACAACAGGCAGCTTAGTTGGGCTGACAGGAATGTTACACAGCCCAGAATGTGCTACAAACTAAAACACATGGATGTTTAAATTGACTGTTAAGCAACTTATTTTAAAACACACCTTTGAACAGTCTCATCTGTTCCCAAAAGCAACCGTACAGATCTCTTGTCAGGACACTCCTCTTCCATAGTGAGACATCAAGGCTGAACGTGTCACTCCAACGCTCCCCTGGGAGAAGCAGAGGCCAGAACTACTGACATGCTCGACCTCCACCCAAATGATGGTGGCACAATAAAAATAAATCGCTTCTGATGATGTGTTAATCCGCACTGACAAAGCGTCTCGCCTCTGAATTAAGATGTCATTTTTTATCACCAAAGTGACACCTGTTTATAATAGGAGGCCTGGAATGACTTATGTGCCTGTTATTCTTGCCTGTGAGCAGAGAAAGTGAGGGAACATAGCCTGATACGTGTGGCCTTTCACCATCATTAGAGCACGGTTGAAATGTGCTCACAGGGGAGTGCTATGAAATTTTACAGGAGAAATTAATTCATTCGAACAGCTAGATTGGGATCGCAGTAAATGTGCAGATACCTCAGTTCCCACACGTTCCCCAAATTCCGTTCATGCCATTTGTCGTGCTAAAACCATATATCAACTTTAAACCTAAAATTTAATGCATGTGAGAAATCCTTCCAATGATTGTATATACCATGCTTCATTTATCAGGATTTGGCTTGGTTGACTCTAACACAACAGTACAGTACATGCACTCGCTAACTTCCATACACACACAAGGCTGCTGCCACCAACGTCACTGAATGATCAGAATCAGCTTCCCATGTTGCTGAATGCTTTGGCTCTGTTGCTGTCAGACTAAACTGTGGAGAGTCGGAGCATGCAGTCCAGATGTGAGCCAAGGTGTCCGCCCTCTCAGGCTAATCAGATTGATTAGGGGCAGTAATCTGGCGGGCTGGCACTGGACTCTGCACTTCATGAGGCTGAGCAGTGAGAACTCACAAGATGGCTAGATGTTACACAGTCCAGAACAGCTTAGGCTTACTTGCTCCTCCAATGCACTGACATGTGAACGGTTAGGCAGAGTGGGGTCCTGACTATGGTATTGTGTGTCTGTTTTAAATCAAAACCGCAGACTAAAAAAGACCCAGTCGCATTGGGCATTCTCAGACTGGTCCTAAGCATATTTTTATCCTGTTTTTTTATCTAATATTGAAATAATTCTTGCCTTTTCAACTTGACTTCCTTCCATCGGATGAAACTGCCCAAAACTTCAAATCAAAGCAGTCAGCATATAAGAGCGGAGCGGAGCTTATAAACAGGCGCAGCAACAGGAGGTCTTATTCAGCTCCGGCCTGAATTTCAGACTTTGAATCCAACCCATTGAAATGATTTGAGAGGGATGTGGGAACTGAGATAGCGGCGCTGACAAGCTCGCCTGATGATCAGAAAAGGAAATGCTGCTCTCAATGACCTTACTGTTACCCTTAACAACGCCACATAAGTCTCCTCTTTCTGGGTCTGAAACATCCAATTCAGTCCCATCCCAGGAACTAGCTTTCCTCTCATTTCCTGTCTGCACAACAGCCGTCGCCTGTTTAAATTACGCCCCAGTGCCTGCCGAGTTCCCCTGCACATAGCTACACTCTCTCCTGCTGTCTTTCTCCTCTCTCTCTCTTTCCCTCTTTCTCCATCCCTATTGGCTCCAGCTGCCTCCCAAGACATGTTTTTCTGGAAGGGCCACAAGACCCTAACAGGGTGGATTATTGATTGATGCCCTGCAAGCTCCAGAGAACAGCTGATAAAGAACAAATACATTGTTTTTTTTATTTAAAATGACAGGAGGTTTTAAAGGTATAGTTTGCATATTTGCTTTCAATTTGCTTGCCGGGTTAGAGGAGAAGATCGATACCACTCTCATGTATGTACAATAAATTTAAAGCTACAGCCTGCAGCCAGTTGGCTTAGCTTAGCACAAAGACCGGAAACAGCTAGCCTGGCTCTGTCTGAAAAGAACTAAATCCATGTACGAGCCCTTTTAAAAGCTCACTTATTATCACATTCTTGTTTGTTTAATACGTTAAAAAAAAGCATTAAAAATTACAAGTTGTGGTTTTACAGGGGATTATGTGCCAGGCTCTTTCTTGGCTTCAAGCAGTTGCCAGGCAACCAGCGGAGACTCCAGGAAGTTACGTAAAATGGAGAACGGTTATTTTTATGCATCAGTCTTCTCATCTAAATCTCAGGTCGGGACATTGTCCAAATTTGCCTTTTGGCACATGTAGCACACAGCAGGAGATTGTATGTGCTCTCACATGTTGGAAATACTCCGTTTGGTTTAGGCGAGGGGTGGTGCCTGCGTAAAGCATGCAGGGGAAGGAGGACTCATCTGTGTGCTGATCTGTTTTTGCATTGATATTAATACAGAGTCTCAAAATGACCACAAGCAACAAAATTAACTGTAATAGTAACAGAGAAGGGTGAAAAAAACAAACAGAGGGCCTGAGGCGTCCAGTCACCTAGTTGAGCTTGCGGCGAATATCCTAAGGCTGAGTCACTGCTGAGTTATCACAGTGGTCCAGGTTCATCCCAACCTGCGTTCCTTTGCTGTACATCATCCCATCTCTCATTCAGCTGTTCAATCAAAATAAAGGCAATAAAAACTCCAACAAAATCTATGACTCATTCTGCCCGCTTGGCAGGAGAGATTTTCTCTGGACAACAGACCTTTTTCACCACAGTCATTTTGCCATGAAATATACTGAGCCAGGGAGCTGGCAGGGTTAAATATATATATTTTTTTGTATATTTTTTGGGCTTTCATTGCCTTTATTGTAGCGACAGCTGAAGATAGACGGGGGGGGGCAGAGAGAGGGGGGGATGGCACGCAGCAAGGGGCCGCAGGTGGGATTTGAACCCTGGGCTGCTGCAGCAAGGACTCAGCCTCGGTACACAGGTTGCTAGCTCTACCCACTGAGCTATCCAGGCACCCGCATTAAATATATTTAATGTCCAGTGCAACTGATTCGGACATTTGCATTCTCACTTTCAGCTGCTCCAGGTAATGTCTAGATAAGTGCAAAGTTGCAGTGCAGGGGCTTAACTCTTGGCAAGAAAGCAAATAAGCAATTCACAAAATGTAACTTACTTTAAGCCTCACTAGTTTTCTTAAAGATGAATAAATAAAAAAAAGAAACTGTAACTTGATCAGTTTAAAGGTCTATGAATAATATGCATAATGACCACTGGCCCGTGGCTCACCCACTGATCAGGCATGGACACGATGAAGATAACTTGAGTTTGCAGGCCCTTACATCTTGCAGGCCCAACAGAGTGCTTGATCCTGTGGCAAACTGCATGCAGTTGAAGTCAGAATTAATTTATACATCCATAACAGAAATGTTCTCCTCTGTCTGACCTAGTTAAGCCAATCTCTCCTGAGATCCATATTAAAATGTCATTACTGAAAGCTATTTGTGCAGCCATTGTCTTCATCTTTTAGTGAGTGGAGCCTCAGCAGAAACAACACTACATAAACAAGGTGAACCATATGAAAAATAATCAACAACGTGGCTATAAAAAGGTCAATTTTGGAAAGTGTGAAGAGATACTGGTGAAAACCCAACGCACTCATTACCTCCATGTTTTAACCGCAAGGTCTCCAAGCACAGATGTTATCACACGGTTCCACTACACACATGCTGCAGGCTCTATGAGATGGACATTGTTACTTTAACAAGGAATGATGTGGCTTTTAATGAAACTACGAGAGTGCCTTAAGTCCAGACTATGTGGCTAATTCCCAGGAAGGCAGTTAAAAGTGAATTTATTGTACTCGTTTACATTTCAATGCATGTTCCAGAGAAATCAGGGAATTATAAACCACGGGTCTATTTTTCTCCTCTCTGAGTATGCATAAATGTGGAGAAAAATGCAGCCAGTGTTTTTTACGTCTCCCCCATTGCTCTGACTGCACTCTGCGGACACTGAGGGGAGGGTGTTCTACTTTGCTGCTTTTCTCCACACATCTAGCCTCTGCACTAATCCCACACACATATGAGACATATTTTGCTGCATAACAATCATTTTAGATTCAACACTACGTTACCTCCTCTGTTGCCTTGCTAGCCCATATAAAAGTATAATTTGTAGAACAAATACTGTAAAGTTTATGTCTGAAAGTCATATTTTGTGTAACCCGTATATTCAAAGTGGATTTATGTGCATACGTGTATATATATTTGCCTCCACAAATTGTTGTAGGTGCATACAGGCTCAGGCGCAAAACTCGGGTGGAGGTGGAGTTTTAGATGGATGGTGATGTGTGGGATATTCCAGTAGTTTAGTCTCAACAAAGAACCAGCACATTAGTCAGGCAGCAGATAGGTGGTTTCCCCCCGCACAGCATTTGTCAGGAACCCCACCCTGGTCAAGCCAAGTTTGTTGGTCCCTTTGGTCAAACCACCCACTGTCTGAGACTCACTCACTGGTCAGGCATGGTCGAGATGACCGGTTGCCAACAATATCAGCTCTGCTCATTTGAAGCTTCAGATGACAGCAAGGGGGAACTGTGTGAACTTATATTTGAACCCTAGATCCCAGAAGTTGTGTAACATGATGTCAGTAAATTGCACCCAGTTTGCTCCTGTTCAAAAACCTTGTCGGTCTGTGTTCACTTTATACCTGATGTTAGCGAGCTGAGCTTTTTCTTAACAGTTTTCTGCTGTTAATGAATCTAAGAGGAGTATATGTGATATTGCATTTCAGGAGGTAATTTCCTGTATAATGCTGATCAGGCCTTCTTTTCTATTGAAGTCTCATTTCATCACTTAGGTTAATAAGATGGATATAAATAGGTCTATCTCACCTGACTTATGTTCAACACAATCTCCTCAAAAAATTTTTTAATTTCTTTTGCCAATGAGATTCTAGAAGAAATTAAATTTCTGAATGGATTATGTTCTCTAGCATTTTTAGCAGACAAGGAAGTGTGATATTTCTATATTGCAGAGAGGTTGTAGGAAGGGGTTCGAGGTGAATGGATGGCTGCAGAAAGTAACTGAAACTTTGGTTACAGACACATGGATTTATGCCCTGCATCCCAAATGTTGTTCAATTTAGGCCAATAACATGGTTAAGGTTAAGATAAAGACTATATGTTGGGTAAATAGGGTTAGAAGGGTTAAGTTAGGGTACAAGTTAGGATAGAAGTCAATGCACCCTATCTAATGCTTCGAGTCAAGTCAAGTGAGTCAAGTTTTACATATGCCTTCAGTATGAATTTTTTCTGTTAGCAGTGAGCACTTTGCAAGTATAACTACTTTCTATAAAAGTAGTATAACTAACTACTTGCAACAGCAAAAATTTGAAGGAGTCATAATAAGGAAATTAAGTTAAGTTAAGTTAATCAATGCATCTGTCAAGTTGCATATTGATAATGATCAGTAAAATTTTCAATGACAACACATTTGTTTTCTTATAATATCTGCTCTTAGCAACTAATGCATGAATAAACAATGTATTTGCTATGTTTAGCCACTCACTTCATTTGGTTGAGGTTATGGAAAACTGGGTCTTAGTTTAATACAGAAAAAGCTCAAAATGAATGGAAGTACGAAGCACGACATGTTTACATTGAGATTTAACTTAAACCACGATTGTTACCGTAGTGCCCTTGTTGTCTATACACTTGACCGCAGGTGGGACTCAGGATGGGAACCCCCTGGACTCCTGTGTCAAACTCATGTACTTTACACGCCCACCATCACAATGACCACCTCCCATGCATACAATCAAAAAATGTAGTACTACCCTCACTCAAAACAACAAAATTGAAACAGCACTTCATCACAACATTAGTAGGAGAACAAATTTGTTAAATGTCATTTTTAAGAGACACAGCACTGGATAAATAAGGCTTCCTCTATATATTGATAAAAATCTAATCTAGGCAATAACAGTAAATTTGTACACAGTCTCTACAGTTCTGTAAAGTAAACAGGAAATTTCTGTGCCCCGCAACTAAACAGCAGAGTAATGTACTGTAAAAACTCAGCAACATTGAATTTTATTATTATCATAACTTAAAATTACCCAGGGTATAATATTCTATATCATTGTGGTCAGATGACAGTCATATGGGAATCGCTCTGTATATAGTTGTCTCTACAAATAGGACAAGAATTCAATTACCAAACCCCAACGTATCATTATACTGTTGTTCAGCAGTGTCTCTACAGCGTGCATGTAGAAAGACTTATACTGTAGCATTGCAGGTCTTTTTCACCACAGAGAACAGACAGCCTGACATGGTGGCCAATAAAATCAAAAGTACAACAACCCCCGTTGGGTTTCATGGTCACATTTGACATCAATCACTGATGTCCAGGGTCAGCAGTGCGATTTTGTCCGCAGGACTCCTCTGATCACTCCCTCACACTCCTCAGCAAAACAGGCCTCTACATCAATACTTCACTGGGAGGGCACTTACTGGACATGAGGTCGTTATTGCCAGAATGAAAAAAAATATATCTTCAACCAGTAATACTGCTGGAGGTCTCTTTAACAGCGCTCCTCAGTCTATGAGCAGCAAAAGGGCAAAACCTGCAAGTGGGCTTTTTTTTCTGGAAAAAGGGGGAAAATTGTGTTGACTTTGGAGTCTCCCTTGTTTCTCTTCATCACAGGAGTAAGGGGTCCAGTGATTTTTATAGGGCATACGGCTGACATTTTGATTTCGGCAGTGCACTTTTGACTTTGATGTTAACCCCTGCAATTTTCCTCGCAAAAAAGGTTGTGACACGTCAGGGTGGTATGTGCAATATTTACTGTATTTTCCTCACTGTACCTTACTCTTTGTCCTGAGAGACCACTTACATGTGGGACATTAGAATGAAAATGATCGATCACCGAAGCTCCTAAATCCACACACTCATTGTTCACACACAGACACATCAATACACATCCTACATTATGTTCACACCCCATCTTGTCTTTCACTCCTTTCCTTGACCTTTTAGTTATGTGGTCCATGAACAACTTTCTGAATCCTCTCAGTGGTTTAACACACATTAAAGATGTTTTGCCTGCAGTCAAGCTCTGGAGTCATGTCCATCAAAATACATGGGGAATTCCCAGCATGTACTGTGAGAGTACAGCAACAACATAATATGGCTATGTATCTCTCTATCACCAAAACAAAAAAAAGCATGCATTCTGCTGCTTGACCTTGAAATTTTAAGTTAGACTGCAAAATGTACACTGTCATATAGTAACAACTGTTCTTGTGTGGCGTATGGTCTCATAACACCAGCTACAGTTACTCATTTCTATGCAAGATTAATTCAGATTTGACATGTTATGCTCTGGTGCCAAAATTCTGAAGCCAAACCGTGCCCATGTGTTTTTGTTTTTCTTTTCTTGCGCATGTGAAAGACCATTTGGAAGCAATTTTTCTTTGTTAATATGAGTATTATTTTAATTGTAGTAATTATAGGTTAAACTGTTCGACCACTCACAAGGTGCTCACCAGCTTTGGACAAGACGACAGCTTGACTTCTTTCAGTCCATTTCTCCTCTCCTTTACTACTTCTTTTCCACAGAAAAATAAGCAAACATTTAAGTCAAAATATTAATATTTTCTGTAATAAAAAAACTTTATTATCATTTTGCAATGAGCAATCCTAAATAAAACGTTAAAGTTATACATTCATCTACTGACATTTGGACTTGTGGGCTACTGCTGGAATATAGTTCAATTATCTTGCACTGTGACAAATCAGCATATGATGGGCAGCAAAAACTCAGTGGAGAAAGTTTTTGGGAGTTCAACTGTTTGCTGGCTAACCTCTTTGCGGTTTCCTCTTTCTGTGACCCCTAAATCACAACAGAGATATAGTAGTCCAGCATTGAGTCTGGTAAAATTTAACCTTCAGCAGACCTTAGTGGTGGGTGGTACAACATATTTCACTTACATGAAGCCTTGTTAAAACTCAATTATGTAAAAGACTTGCCTGGTTAAAGGGAAATTATGTGAAAAAAAACATATTTTTACATGAAAATAGTCTCCATTTTTATTTGTCCTTGCTACCAGAGAGCTGTATGAAAAGGGGAGCTAATTCTTTATCTGCTTGAACTAGCCCTGGAGGCTCATAAAGCCCTTTAAAGTAGGATTTCAAGAGAATAGTTTATGTAAACTGTATTAGGGTTTTTGTGAGAAAGTGAGAGTGGTAATTGTCCACATTCCAACAGTTTCAATACATAAACTATGGGACCGTCAGCCGTGAACAACCCAGCTGCTAGCAATTTGTGTAGCAGATAATAATCAGGCTACATGCAAAGCAGCGTTCCTCTGTCAGGCATTAAGGCTGTGGCCCATGCTGTAAGGGATTTGAGACATTTAAAGGAATGGTTGGTTTAGTTTAAATAACCTTGGACAAGAGGAAAAACTAGACCTCCTCTGGCCACATTAACAATCTCACTCCAAGAGCAATCCAGATCATTTATCAAGATGAACCAAAGCATGAGTACACTCATACTGTAGTCTACACAAAAAACACATGTGGCATATCACATATTCTACACATCTACAGTCAATTTTCAGAGGCCAGCAGTGAACATATCATGGATTCCAGTTTTAGAAATGATCTGAAACCAATAAACAAGCTTGTTATAGCCTTTTTATAGAAATGTTTGCTTGTCAGCTCCAATGTAATAGACATTGCGGTGGATTACTTTTAAGAAACAGAATAGCCAAGCGATTTATTACTGAGAGACACATTTACAAAACCCAAGTGTAAACAGAACAATAACACAAACAACTCTAATGACAAGTTCTCAGAAGAAGCTATGGCAAAAATGTCAATGTCTTCAACACGTGCAGACACAAGCAGCAACTGCAGCGTCCTCCTGCTGTGATTTATGTCCCTGCTTTCAGTCTCTCAGGGTCCTCCTCAGCACATGGTCACCTCATGAACAACTGGGCGAGATATTTGATTGGTTGTCAGGCCGGACTCATAGACTGTGTTGTATGACTTTTCATTGGTGCTCTATTCTTACATGAATGATCTAGTTTCATTTGGGTCAGATGGCTCCCTCAGCAATGCCCTCACAGCAATCGGGCGGCTCTAAAGTTTCCAGGAAACTATAATATTTCTTCAGTATGAGAAACTCCTCAATATAGGGCTGATGAAGTGACTACATGGGGAGTAAGAGTAGATAAGGTAAGGTTACAAAAGGCTGAAATTATCTCATCAGAACCTACATTTTAATATTTCAAATCACAAGTGACAGAATAACTTCTTACATTAATAGGTCTACATAAAGTTTTATTGAAGTCCATCATTCATCCTGTCCGTGTAAATTGACGAGTGGTTGTCAAGTAGCAGCCAGCACCATCTGATACAGAGGGAGATGTATCAGGTCAACACAGAGCTGCCACTGATCTGGATTTTTTCCCCTCCACTCCAGCGCTGCCCCAACAGGTGCTGCTTCAGTCGGAGAGATTAGGTGATCAGTGTCCTCAGATTCCTTCCCACTTGGAATGTCGTACACGCAGAGGAGGACAGGCCTTTCCTGACTTCCTGGGGGGAGGTTAAGGTAAGGTGGGCAGCTGGATAAAAGGCATTCATTGTGAGACTAAGAGCTAGAAATTATTAATTGATCAATCAGTGCCAAATAAAGTCAGTTGCCAACTCTTCTGATAATTGATTAAGAGTTTCAGTCAAGTAAAAATACTAAACATTCCATAGTTGTGACTTCTGAATTGTCAGGATTTGCTGCTTTTCTTATCTGAGAGTGAAAGAGTTGATCAGTCATGTGCACATATGGTATTCAAGAGGAAGTGACAATGTTACATAACTAATCAAATAACCACTAACTCTGACACATCATAAAATTTACTGCGGCTTTCCAAATAAGATGTTAGATATCCAAGAGAGATTTTTTACTTTTTTCAATTAACGTTTAGTGTAATGAGACTATCCTCCCAAGAGAAACGACAGTCAGTCGTTTCAACAAGTACCCCAGAATGGCATCTGTTTACATTCAAGTGACAAAGCCCTGATGGAAGCAAAAGAGGAAGTCAGGTAACATTATTATAGACTGACAAAGTCCATGCAGGGAGGAGGTCGGAGTTTATGGATAGTTCAATAAAAAAAACCCCACAAAAACACGGTAGACTGTTGTTCATTTCACAGTTCATTTGGGTCAACTGGGCTGCTGGTTGAGTGGAATCTGAATGGCTTGTCTATGGCAGAAGAAGCAGAAGCACGTACTGCTGTGTCGAAGCATGTTCTGTCAGCCTATTGCGTCATCTCTTTTTTGATATGCCAACTTTTCCACCTCAGCCAAGCATAAAAGCTTTTTTTGCAATATTTTAGCAATTTCTGGCATTTGCATTCAGATTTTTTATGTGCAAATTGAAAATGCAAGCAGAAGGAAATGTAGCTTTAGTGCCTATAGTGCATTTATTTTGTTGCATAAAAGTAATAATGAGCAGATTATGATGGAAATTTGCAAGCAGGGGTATTTTGATTCTTAGTGAGAGTTAAAGTCTGGCTGTCAGAGGGATTGAGCATGGAGACAGTGATTATACAGTAAGGGTAGTGGAGGGTCGTATGGAGATGGGATTGCAGGCCTGGTAAAAAGAGGTCACACATGCTTTGTGTCCCCCAGGGAGTCGTGCAGGACGAGACAAGAGTGGTGCCTGCGTTTGAGGTGCAGCTCCTGGGCGCCACACAGATGAGCTCATGAAACGCTATGCTGTCCGCCTAGCCGGGGGTGGGGGCGTGGAGGGTGAGAGGAGAGGGCATCCCTGCCATCAATCACCCAGGGTGGAGCTGGGACCCACTGCTCCCGGATCAGCCCGACAGGCAGAAGGAACATGGGGCCAAGGCCACATTAAAGGCATTGAGTGTCCCCCTCAGCATGAGAGGGTGGGGATGGAGTCAAAGGAGAGAGGCTGAGGGGATAACAACCAGGAGGTGTGGTGCCAAGTAACTGGAGAGGTGTAGCTGAGCGTGGAGACAAAGTCAGGAGTCGAGACAGGGGCAGGGGAGGGACACTTCTGAGGGATAGCGGCCTGTGAAACCTGAAGACAGAGGCAAAGATGGAAAGAGACAGACATTGTCAGAACCCCCGGCTTACGACTTAAAGCTTAGTCCGTGAACTCATCACCTTTGGTCACATGTTGTGTAGCTTGGACAAGAATTTCTTAAATGTGTCCATGCTTGCTTAAAGCCAGGAGTCGGTCAGGAGCACGGTTACGTGTTCTGGGCAGGAGTGTGATCCACCCTTACGTGTTGGCAGCAGTAACAGACTCTGGGTGAAATGGTCTGCCGGCACACAGGCTCACACTCAGGGTATCTGGTGTTGACAGACAGGCAGCAGACACACCAGGTACCAGTCAAAGTCCATCAAGAGGCAGCTCTGGAAATTCATTCGAATACAAACAATCCTTACAACGTGGAGAGTGAACATGAACTTTCACGATTGTAGTATCCACAATAGCTTATTTCACAAAAATAAATGAAAAAAGTTCAGGAAATTCATTCTATATTGGAGAAAAAATATGTGTTTATACAGTAATAGTACATTTGTTTCAATGCAGTTTTTTGCCGAATATATCTGCAAAATATGTATACCTTTAAAAAGATTTAAGTGGCAGTGGGTAAGTGTAAAGCCTTTTCTGTTTATTTATTTTGTAATTTTTTTTGCTGCAGAAAATATCTGTCATTCCAAACATAAATAGAAAAAAGGAATAATTGACCCAACTATGCAATCCTGGGTGTAACAATTACGGTAACATAATTTTGTAATGAAACAAGTCCAGTGGGTAAAGTTAGATGTAGTTACAAATGAACAATGCATTTATTTATTTAAAATTTACTTCTTGTATAAGTCACATCATTTCATCATCATAAAGAAGAAAGGAATGCCTTTTATATTACTGAAAAAAAATAAACTTAAATAAACAAACACATTCATATATACCATTTTAACTCAAATATAATAGGAATTAAATACTCATGACCAGGCATATTTTTTACATTTGAATTAAATTATTTTATGAGAAAATCCCAGCTCTTTGTAAAATGAAAGGTACATTTCTTACAATTACAATTACAATCTAGAATCAGTGTTCCAATTTCAGTACACATACTTTTATTTACAAGCCAGAATATAAAATAAACTATGTTAGTCACACTCCTCCCTTTTTACATGTAGATATGTTGTCTAGGAGCAGATTGAACAGTAACCCTTGCACGCTTTTTAAATGGAGCACCTGTGATGCATAAATCTGTAACAAACTCCTAGGCTAGTATGTTACATTTCTAATAAGCGTCACCAAACAGGGAGGGGGGTAAGTGAAAAAGAATGGCTACTGTATGGTTTGTAATAAGAGCCAGCTGTGGCTGGCCATGTGGGCTCTGTGCCGGGAGCATGATGCTGGAAGATTGCGCCAGGGAGAAGCTGGCAGGCACATCATAAATCCAGCTTGTTGGGTATGGTTGCTTTTTTGAGGAGACTCGAAACAAGCAAATTGTCTTTTAATAAGAGAGAAATCCCTACTGAGTATACAGCACCTATTCAGACAAATGGACATAAGTGAGCAAAGGTTGCCCTTACCTCACTGCCTTGTCTGCAACTTTGTCCCCTTATATTTACTTTTGACAGTGACAACCTGCGACAATGAACACTTACACTTTTTGGTATGGTATTGCACACCAAACATACATGTGCATTAGAAATATATCTGAAAAGAAAAATGCCCTATGTCTAAGCCCTGTCACCTTGGTGTTCTGATCCAACAAGTTGCTGGATCTGCTCCAGAAAGCAACAGGGCAGACCCGGTAATAATTCTAGGAAATGGGGTGGCATTTCACAGTGCTAAACCTGCCCCAGAAGAATTTTTCTGTGTCCTCTGTTTAAATAATTAAAGCATTGAGAATCTGAAATAAACCATACCGTCCCACATTTTCTTCTTCTCTCTCAGAGCCACATGCAAACATGTGAAACTTTGTGTAGGTATGAAAAAGAGAAGTAAAAAAGAAACATTCCTGTCTGAGCAATCACTGTAAGCACTACATCATGTTTATTAACAGTACTAAATCAGAGTCTGTACCGCGGAGGGGAGCTACAATACTCCTGAGGAGCCTCCAGAATGACTCCGCCTGGGTGAGCACAACATTGCACATTTGGAGTATGTAATAGGAGGGGTGGGAGTTTTAAAGAAAGAAATCTTTTCTGTATACCCTCCTTTCACGTTTTATTCCTCCTCTGTCTCTCCTTAGTCAAAAACGCATTCATTTTAGGAATTTCCTCTGAAACTGAAGGTAAAAAGATATAAATAGCCACGTCCTTTCTTTTGTTAATTCTATCTCACTTTGTCCGCACAGAGACTAATACAACTTTTTTATTGATATAATATTTAAGGTCAGAATCAGTAAAGAAAACTGCTCCAGAACACCCTGCAATGGGAAAAAGCCAGAAGATTAAAACTGTGCCTCCTTTAAACCTTCTACTTCCACACCAAGTATCTATCTTTGCCTTTCTCTTCTCTCATCCACAGCTGTAGACCTCCAGGGCCCCCTGCTCTCTGTGTGGGCCAGGGGCTGCGCCCAGGACCCAGGCAACCAGGGATGAAGTGGTAAATTCACACACATGCCCTTGTAGCCCTGCGCTTCCTGCTCTCCGACAACTCCATTGGCCCCTGCGTTTGTAATTACCACTGTGAGCAAATGCACTCTCCCTCGGCTACAAATTGCTGATAAGCTGCTTTTCTAAAACACAGTCCACTACCATCCGTCATTAGCAACATGATCTCATACCGTATGCCCACCCTGGTGCCTGTGAAAACACAAGCTCCAAGTGAGGGAGACTTCACGATGGTTGGTTTAGTGTTAAAAATAAGCTTTTCTTGTCCACTCTGAGAGTACCACTGATATTAACCACTGCGTATCAAAGTCATGACAATGAAATTAAATCTGTTAATTAAGTTGTTCAGTGAAATTTCCTAAGGTTCACCAATGTGTATGCTACCAATGTGAAATTGAAAAAATTACCCAATCTAACTTAACAAGCATTCAGTTAAGTTATGTTCGTACTATCTGTTGTATTAGCTTTGCTTTTCTTCAGTGAAAATATATGTTTATGTATATGTAAACATACTCTTGATGTAATTTTTATAGTGTAAGTGTTTATATACAAAGGGACACCTAGACTAATCATCAGTGCTGGCTATCAGTAACTTTATTTCCCAAGAACAAAAAAACATACAACCAGCATACAACAGCAACACATCTTAGGCTAAACATCCAACAATCAAGTGAAAAATAATATAAATAATAACAGAAATCATATAAAACATTAAGAGTAAAGCTTTGAATTCTCCTTGGGGAATCTAGCTTAAACATAGTTTACATTTCATTCCATTTAAAAGGTATGTTATAGTTGCAATGGTTAGTGCAAACATATGGGATGACTAAGGGTAATTAGTTAGTGGATGATGTAGATGAGAACTGAGGTAGTTTGGCAGATTTAATAGCAGAGCGTTATGGATAAATATGATACATTTGGGGTATGAAAGGAAACCATGTATCAAATTAAGTTTTTGATTAAGAAGTGATGATTGAAAAGCATCAATGTTAGACTGAAGATGATCTTGAGGTGAGTGGATGATATAAAATTGTATCATCTGCATAAAAATGGTCATTTAAATTGTGATTAGGTGGAATATTGTTATCTATATATAAATTGTGATGAACCAAGAATAGAACCCTGCGGTTCCCTATTATTTATTGAAAGAGGACGACTCACCACCAAGGCTCGAGTATGAGATCAACCCAAACTGTACTGTATGCTGAACTAAACCACCAATCCTCTGAACCTTTGCCTTTGTCTTTGCCTATGACCATCATTTAAGGATATCAGCCTTGTGTGTCTTTGGATAGATGGAATGAAGTTTGTATTTCAAATGTGTGCTTTTCTAGTTATCTTTGTGATATTCAGGTGCACCTGCTCTTTCCTCTTTGGATGGAGAATTGTTTTCAGGCAGTCATGGTTTTTATTTGAGGTTTAGTAACAATGTGCTCTTGTTGGAGTTTGTTTTGAATGGCCGTAATACCACTGCTTGCTTCAAAGTGCTGCTCAAAGCATCAGAAAGCTCTGACAGGGGAGTGGGGACTTTTGCGCCCAAAAACCACAATCTGAGATTTGTGTGGTGAAGCGTGCCTTGGTGTGAAAATTGGCAGGATTTTAAGCGTCTGCAAATTCAGTTCAGTACCTTCTTAACACTTCTAAGACTGGTCAACTGCTTACAAAAAACAACTTTGAGGAATAATTGTTAAGTTTGTAAAAGGTAAGAATGATGCAGCTGAGAAAAACTGTCCAGTGTGGTCCAACAAAACGTCATATGAACTATGTCATTTGAAGCACGCCAATGCTTTTACAAGAGATGGGCGGAGGGAGGTGAAAGGTACAAGGGAGATGGGGCGAGGCAAGGACCTGCTTGTAAGGCCTCCAGACCGAGGGATGCTGAGTACTCCTCACCCGGGCAAAGGTTCACTCCGATCATCTGGGCCAATCTGTTCCAGACGTGGTAAATGACACATTATTGGATCCAGACCTGACAGGGGCTTTGTGTATATTACATTACCAGACACCAGGCTCACTTAAGCTTCATTACCTACATCCCTCCTCCCCACCAAGAAAGAGAAAAAGGAGAGTTAGAGGGGAAAAGAAAGGCCAACGTAGATCTTACCCCAAGCCATGCACAGAGGGTGCTTTTTCCTCCAGGTCAGGCCAATACTTTGCAGTCAGCTCACCATCACACAGCTTTCTTTCTCCCTCTCTCTTCCTCTTCTTTCTTCTGCCTGCTTTCTGCGCTGGGAACCCGTTAAATATAACAACACCAGAGTCCACCCTGGAACACCCAAGACGATTTTGCCCGCAGGGATTTTTGGGGAGATATTAGAAACACACCAGAGAGGTCACCCCACCCTCCTCTCTTCCCGCAGTGATGGAACTAACTGCCTGGGTTGATTTGAGAATTATGAAGTAGTATGGATGCAGAAAATGTTTTAAGTCATGCTTGTTGGTGATACTGAGTCAACCCATTCCCTGTTGTGAGCAACTACAAGTAATTACTTGTTTGAATGAGGCATGTTTATGACCAATTTGTGTACAAAACCGTCACATCTCCCCTCAAATTAAAGATTGACTCCCTAAACCGAATTAAAGCCCTCGAGACTGTGAAGCTACTGTAGCAGCAACACTGAGAATAACATCTTAACTACAGTATGTTATGGTGGGAGGTTTTTTTCTGTGGCTTGGATGCCTCACGGTGGGATATGTGCCACAAGCAGTTGGTGGATTTGGCTAAAGCTTCCTTTATTTCGATGACATACGCATGAACACCCATACCACAAATTTCTGGCAGGGACCACTTGCTTAAGTTTCCATTCGTTGCTTCTTAAACTGCAGACAGGTGTGTGTCTTTAAATGTTAGCATCTGTAGGAGTGTGCGTAAATCCATAAATGCTTGTATATGACACTGCTCAGGTAAACATTCCACAGTACAGTCTGCAGGCTCAGATTCCTTATTTAACATGAGGGCATTGGGCTGCAATCTAAGCATGTAATCCCAGACAGGCAGAGGCGATTTGTAATAAAATGATTTTGTGGCCACACCCATTGTCTTAGTGCTTCTACTGTTGTCAAATAGATTACCCATGATGATTTACACCCTATAGAATAGCTCTCTATAACACACAGATCACCACACCCTCTTGACCTCCACCCGCAGAGACCATAATCACATAACAAATGGATCTATTTTCCGAACAGCAAGAATTTAAATGACAATCACCTTCCATGGTTTCTCTGTTGCATCACCTGCCGGGGTGCAAGGACAGAGGACGCTGCAACAGAAGTCGGACTAAAGATATATGTGCCTCCAGGAATGATAACTGAAATGTGCACTCACAAGCGTCAGTTAAGATATATGTGCCACAAGGATTACTGTTACAGTAAGAGGCCCACAGCTGTAGCTTCCTCAGTAGCCAGAGAGAGGTCGAGAAACCACATTATGTACGGTTTGCCATATGTAACATGAAATAATAACAGCTGCACCATGTAGAACCTTAAAAGGGATGATGTTTTTATTATTTTTTGTGCTTACACTACTTTGGTTCACTTAGATTTGTATATGATAACTGGGTATTATGTAGAATATATAAAGAAAATGTTAATACTGTAGTATATGGAGACATTCACTTCTTGGCCACACATATAATAGAGTCATACACACATTTTAGCATGGCATGCCTTTCAGCACTGAAAAATACTTGGAGTATATTTATCAACATCGACTTTGTCATTCATCACTTTCTACGTGACATCACTTATTGCTGTTTTCCTCCGTCTCTCATTCAACGCTTTGCTTTCTTGTTTGTTTAAACTTTGTTCATTACAACCCACTGGTTGCAGGGGTCACTTTGATGCCAGGAACTGTGACAACACAACGGTAAGTTTGTAATTTTGTTAAGCTTATTGAGGAAAGAAATTTGGCAGACTAGTTTTTGTTTTTTTTTTTAATAATAAATGAACAAAAAGTATTATTTTGATCATGCTAATGCTGCCTTTACCTACAGTAAAAAGATGTATGCTCATTTATCAATGATCATGTTTTAATGTAATGGCAGACTAACACTACATGTAAAAAATGTGTCTGTTATTCTGCCCTTCACAGGTTTGTCGTTGTTTGACATTAAATGGGAGTGTGTGCGCATGTGTGTCTGTGTGTATTTGTGTGTGTGTGAGGTTAGATGGTCATGGAAGGCAGCTCGAGCTACACTGTTCCAGCTCATTAGCTGTGATTAATCGGCATGTGAGCTTTCCCATGGTCCCCTTTGCCTGGTGGAGACAAAGCTCACCTTGGAGGGCACAGGGAGTCCAGGCTGCTACACCACCACTGTTAACACTCTGCCACATGTAAGAATGACTTGTATACATGAAACTTTATTCGTCTCAGACATTTTTCTATTTGCTTACATTTGCACTGTTTCTGTGTACATGTAGGAATTTTATTTTACTTCTAATTGGTTATTGTCACAAATTCACAGAGGCATCCATGTTTGCAGATACAGCCAAAATATATGATAATATATAGTTTAAATTAAAACATTTTGGTGTGTAGATTACAGTCGGCATGTATTAAGATAAGAATTAAACTACAATTAAAGTTAATAATTTTTGTCACAATTCAATAGATATCTTTAACTAGGAACGTATACTGTTAACATGTATGTAAATACAAGCTGTGCATATTTTAAATGTAATAACTAATGTTTAAGAGGGATATAAGATACAAGGGTTTGGGACAATAATTTAGTCAAGGCAAGTTGATTTGTATTATACATTTCAACAACAAGGCAATTGAAAGTGCATAAGACACAAAAAGACATTAAAGCAACACATGCCAATATAAAAAGATGCATATGGGTTGCAACAGGGTTTAAAAAGAGAGAAGCAAAATGGAAGAAAATAAAGCTAAAATTTAATTTAACAGATAAAATGTAAAGATGCAATATATAGTATAGCAGATAGAGTCTATCAGATTTATAACATTATAATTATGTATTAATTAGTTTATTAGTGTAGTTAGTTAAATTAATATGTAATAATAGTTCATTTTTATATCTCTGTGAAGCCAGATATCTGGCCGAAAGGATGACAAACGCTGCTATTTTAGAAAACATGCAACCTTCGAGCAATATATACAAAACCAAAAGAACAAAAAACAGTCAGTTACAGTACATATACTGTATGAGTTCTAAATAACCCTTTATTTTACATTATGTTTTATATTGTACTTTGTCCCATCAAGCCCTTTGAATGCAATTTTTACATAATCTAAAATATTTAATCAGACAAAAATGTTACACTATACAAAACATATAATGTGACTTTGGATGTGAAGGGAAACCTACCTGAGGAATTCTGTTTCTAAATGTCTGACCACACATATGAGCTCCACTGATAAAACAAAGAGTAAATCCAGGTTCGTTCACACACAAATATACATTGATGTAGGTCTCCTCAATTAAGACATAATAAATTCAGTGAAGCCTTTGTTTTTATCACTTATTGAGGAAATACGCTCTCTAATCCACTGATATAAAAACCATCTGTGTAAATTCATGCCCACGGAGGATGGACACTTGCTGGCTGCAGTGTACTGTATCTGCTGTGCACGGCAGTGAGAAGACTGTTATGAACTCACAGTGATTGGCTGAAGACTTTCAAAGGGGGATCTGTCTCATCTTCATTCTGGTCCCTTTTACTTCTCTCTAAAATAAATAAGTCTTGTTTCTGTTGGGTCCCTTGCCGCCCACACACACACTCACTGACGTAACCGTTTTTTTTCTCACACAAGTAAGTATGGAAGTTGCATGTTTTATTCTAATTCTGTAAATATAAAGTCCTTACACTGTTATCTGTCACAGACACACTCACAGTAGCTAATGCACCAACTTGGAGAAACAAAGCATGAGTTAATATGTTGTTAATATTGTCATCTTCAACATAATAAATAAACTGTAAAATTGTTATTTTTTTTCTTAACCTGTACCTTTGACGATGCAATATTTAAACAAACCTTTAATCATCACATGATACTCGATCATCACATTAAGATGCATTGACAGGTTCAAGTAACACAGAAAAAATTATCTAAACACATAACAAAATTAATTAGAAATATAAAAATCTTTGGGAAGATGAAAAACAATTTCATTCTTTTAAAATAATTTACATATCAACTTTCAACTCTGATTCTTCCAAATAAGATCTACATTCAAACTGAAAGTTGTTACTGACCACATGCCCAGAATGAGCACATGCTGAACCTTGTTTCACTTTTGTTTAAATCCGCTGTTCCAAGATAATTCAGACACAAATATGCTTAAAGCTGCAGAGGTTTCTTAATTTCCTGTGTGGGCCACACACAACTACATAGATCTTTTGGCTACACACTGCACTCTGACACTAAGACGCAAAATCCGCTGTCATTATTTTTACTGTAAAAACAGATTTCAGTGAAGCGCTTTGTCTCCCACTTATGAAAAGTTAACAAAATAATTAATGGATTAATTTAATACTTGTTCCTCTGTGCCCAGCAATTTTCTGATGAATATAATTTTTTCCCACAATCGCAGAGCATGAGAATGCCAAAAAGCTTATTTTTACATATAGAAATAACACAAAAATAATATTAAATTATATTAGAATTTGAGAATTTCAGCATTCAATGTAATAATGTCCTTATAGGTATTCTCTAATGCATCAATGTGGACTCATTAAAGAGTGAACAGTTGACAAATCTTCCTCACCATTATTGCCCTTATTTCCTTATGTTTTTATTGTACGGATAAGTGTGAGCAGACCAGCGCAGTTTAATCTTTCCAAACACATGGCTGTCTGTCAAGGTCCAAATCTTCTGATCGGAGCCAATTAGTCAGCAATCCATCAGTGCACAATCCCAGTCAGCCTGTTGAAACCCATCTCACAGGACGGACCAGGTTGCCCAGTAAATGCAAAGAACGTGCTGAGAAGAGAAAAGCAGAGCAGCAGAAGACAGGCCAAGAACCTGGAATTAAACAGGCCCGCCTGATCCACACCAGCAGAATCACAGCCAGTCAAACAGAGCACTCATTGTCTGTGGCAGACACAACGGAGCTCTGCTCTTTGTCGCCCCCCTCCCTCCTCCACACTCAGTGAAGAATTATAGCGCTTATTGTTGTTTAAGAACATATTTGTGTGTGTGTGTGTGTGTGTGTGTGTGTGTGTGTGTGTGTGTGTTGATGACTTCTATCCTCACCAAATATACTTTTTAGGATTTCAGGAATGTGTTTATAATAGCTTATAAAATTATAAATGACGGACATGTGATCATTCCACCGAAGTTAAAAATAAAACTCCCAAAACCTGAGTTCAAAGGCTTACCTCAACTGCGACAGTATGCTTCGCTGGTTTAAAGAGTACAGACATTTAATCTTCCTTTAATTCCCGCATACAATAACACACACACTAGATAAAGACACAATCACACAATTTACGATATACTGAGAAGCACACACACACGCAAGTGGAGGGGACCGGGAGTCCACAGGCAGCAGTGAATGCTGAATAATTCAGAAGTGGAAATGCATGATTGATGTGGGACATTTCATTTCCACACCTTTAAAAGGTCTCTTTTAGCTACAGCACCGAACAGGCCAAGTGGTCTTTGCAGTTCAAAGCCTGGCATGGATCTGGCCTTCCTAGTCAGTCTCTTTGGGACAAGAGTGGCTTTATTCTGTGGTGGGGGCACCAGTGGAGGTGGTTTTGATTCCACACCTGTGTTTGCTCCTTACCCAATAATTGAGAGCTGCATGCTATTTTGAGCTCAGAGCACAAAGTGCCTCACTCATGAGGAAGAATTTTGGCTACCAGTTTGATGTGGCTGGAAAACCTGAAAACCTGTGGATTAGCCCGGCAGGGTGCAGATATACTCAAGAACATATGAGTTTAATAGACAAACGTATATTTTGAATATATATATATATATATATATATATATATATATATATATATATATATAGACATAATGTACATGTTGTATTGAGATATTTTACTTAAGTAAAAATTGTAATTGTAAATTTTATTTATGCAAATTTTACATACAGGCACACACTACAAAAAACAAGACAGGAAACCAGACAAAAAACAAAAAACAAAAAACAAAACAAAACAAAACAAACAAACAAACAAAAAAACATACAGCCAGCACTCATTACATAGAAAAAGAAAATGTATAATTATACATGTCGAGTCAATGAACAGATGTCCCAGAATGTCCACTCACACAGATTGAGTCCAGGAGGCCTGAGCCAGAGGGGAATGGCAAAGTCTCAGTATGGATAACTAACACAAGTAAAAAAAAAAAAAAAAAAGAAAGGGTGCAGTGCATTTAGGTCCCAGTTTGTGGTCTATCCTTCCTGATGTAGTCTATGAAAGGGCCCCAGATCTTCTTAAACTTATCTTGGGAGTTAGACATGAAAAACCAACTTCTTCAAGGTGTAAACAGGAAACCATAATAATTTAGCCACCTCTTGAAGCAGGGAGGGGAAGCTGGCTTCCACTCCTTTAGGATGACCCGTTTTGCAATGGCCATACCAAACATGAGGGCTTGTTGTAAAGCAGATGGAAGAGCCAAAGAACCGTTGGAGCACGACAGTATGACTAAGAGACAGTCAGGAACCAGTTGTCTATTATAAACAGCACTGTACAAACTGAAAATGTCAACCCAGAAACTTGTGAGCTCAGAGCAGGACCAGAAAAGATGCCCAAGAGTTCCATCAGCTGATTTGCATTTATCACAAGTTGGAGAGATAGCAGGAAAAATTCTATTCAGTTTAGTCTTGGAATAGTGCAACCTATGAACTACTTTAAACTGAATGAGCTGAAGTCGAGCATTTATAGAGCAGGCTTTTATCCTATTTAACCCTTTTGTAAAAATTAAAGTAAACTAAAGTAAAGTAAAATACTTGATTACAAGTAAAAGCCTGCATTCATAATTTACTTAAGTAGGAGTACAGAAGTATTAGCAGCAAAATGTTATTAAAGTATCAATGTAGATATACTGATTATGCTCAACGTCTCCTTTTAGATTATTAAATTATGTTGTTTGATTGATATCCTGACTTTTAGTTCCTAATATGGACAGATCTGGATGCCTTATTTCCCATAATGCATCCAGCATTTAGTCATTATAAATTTATAGTCTGTAAGCCCAACATCAGCAGGGTTATTTTGTCAGGCTCGACAAAGCTCCTCCAGAGTAATAGAAAACATTATTCAACTGATTTTACAAGCTTAATGCTCTACTCTCTGTAGTAAACTCACCTTTATGTGTCAAATCAGTGGATATCACCTCTAATGTTGTAGCTGGTGAAGATGGAGCTATTTAACTACTTAATGTTGTTGGGTAGTTGATTCTGTAATAATCAAATTCTGTAAACTGATTATCAATGGTGTATGTACAAGCAACCTGTCCAGGTGTCACATATATGTAGTAGAATATTATTTAATATTTTCATCTGAAATGCAGCGCAGTAGAAGTCGCAGGAAATGAGCATACTCAAGTAAAATTGTACTTACTTAGTGTGTGAGTAAATGTACTTGGTTACTTTTCATTTTCAGAACTTTCTGACTCAGTGCAAAATTACAGCATGTGCTTTGCCAATGCAGTAAACCAGGGGAATATGAAAATTCATAGACAGGCTTAAGAAGCTGACTAAGTAAGAATATACAAAATGGAAATGAGCAAAAAGAGCAGCAAGCGTGAGCCAACGCACTGTTACTGAGCTAAGTCAGTTTAGTTGAGGGTCAGTCCAAGTGCAAAGAGAACTCCAAGTCAAAACAAACACTCACTTTGGCTTCTGATGGGACGGCGCGTTCACTTTTTCCCACAATTCTCCAGAACAGCTTAATTCACAGTCACACAAACTAGGTGGTCATGAAACTCATCACAACAAAATATTCCAGATCTAATTTAATTTTAGCAAAAATAAAATGTCCACTTTTCTTGCCATATATGTGATGCATGTTATATAGTCTCACAGAATGACAATGATAGATTTAGAGTTGTGTTTCGTGTTTCATGGCAGCTCTGCACTGCCAGTTCATAATGATATTAATAGGGAGGGTCGAGAATGTCAAAACATTCCTCAGTTGTCAAGCAACCTTGCCCTAGTTAAACCTTTAAAAAAGAGATGTTGTTACCAACCAACAGAATCCAAATGGGACCCATTTACTCTTAAAATGTTAACTGGCCGGCCAGGCTTGCTGGATAATTTATTACCAAGAGACAGGAATTTTGACAAATCATTCAGCTCAGCAAACCCGGCTGTGGCAAAGTTCAGCAATTAGGCTCCTATATAAAGAAGGTCTACTCCTCTGCATCGGGTGTGCTGGATTTATGTGTGCTCTTGAGCTAGCGGGCAGGTTCAAAGCCCTGTGTAGGGGAGAAGGAGGCTGACACATGGGGAATTTCACAAATATGGTGGAACACACACATTTTGCAGTAAATCTGACCTGAGAATAGTGGTCTTCTGGGGAAAGGAGGTGGTCAGTGAGGGGAGAGAGGTGGAGTGTTGAGTGAAGGCATAGCTAAATAATCAACCCGGGATGGGGGTCAACTGTTTTCAAGTCATCTGTGATATTAAAGAGGCAGAAGAGATGAGGTAAAAGCAGGATGACAGTGATTTTTCACAGCCTGATTGCAAAATTATTGCAAATTGCAAATAGCTTCTTATAAGGCTTGAGAAGTGCTTTAGAAAATACAAACTCCTAATGCAGCACACACGTTAAATTTTGACTTCCAGTCAGCCAAGCCTAAACCCTCTGTCAATATTTAGCTTTCTTTTAATGGGGTGATTTTATGCTACTGTCTGACCATGATGGCCAATGAGTAGCTGCTTGCTCAGTGTCATAGTGAGTTTACCTGAGAATAGCTCTGGGTAAACCATTATACACTACTGATTCATAAAGAACAAAGTGATAGAGATTCAGGACTTTTTGGCATACACACACTCAAATGTTTCAACATAGAAAGAAATACTCTTTTGGTTTCCACATTAGCAAAATATTAGGATAAACTCATAGCACATATACACACAGCACATTTTTGCTGCCATAAATCCTTTAAATAAACAGCTGTGATTCTTATCCATATATTTATTCTGATTAACTTTACATAAATTGTGCCATAGGTTGCCATAGTTAATTACTTTGAAAGTCAAAATATTAAAAAGACCATTAACATAATTGCGAAGATGTAATAATTCAGTGATTAATTAAATAATAAGTTCCAAAATAATGTCAACGCTCCACTGTTCAATAAAATGTGATTTAAAGGTGCAATAAGTAAGGTTTTTTACAGTCTTACTGCACTAAATGACCACATTATACAGTACCTGCAGATGTTTTATAGGGTTGTAAGATCAATACAGTGAGCCATCGAGCACTTAGCCAGGTGCTGATATTTTTGGCTTTAAAAAGCCAGTTTCTGTCCTGTATAAAAACTCACTCTACCATCGCCTGCTCAAATTTCAACTCAGGATATCCTGATGAAGAGCAGAGTTCTTTGAATATCTGCAGAGTCTCAATCCAATACATATTTTTTCCTAATCCTTACAAAAAGCTGCTCGGTGCGGACATCAGCTGTATTAAAGTTAGTGTTACTGGTCAAATTTAGGTAAAATACCATATGTTTGACAATGCGGTCAATCCCAGAATAGTAATATATAATAGTTTTCCTTTGATGGTCTTGTACTGAACAAAAAAAATAAACACTAAAGTTTATAACAAATACTTTCTATATCTTCAATAGTTACTGGTTTTCTTAATATAACCCGTTCAGAATTTGTTTCAGTGACCTTCTGAAATCATTTTATTCCAGCAAGGGCAACAATATTGCAGTTGGCATAGAGGGAGTGCTGTGATTGCAGTTTAATCAGGCCTAATTTAACTAATTCTGGTTGTTTAATCACCATAGGACAGCTCAAAAATGATGCAATTAACAAGCATCTTGCATTGCAGGACATTTTATTCTCTAACCAAACAAACAAGCAGTATTTCAGTCAGATCTCTGTGTGTGACTTTATTTTTAGACCAAATAACTGCCAGCTGACAGGTGATGAACTACAGTGTCCCTTTTACATCAGAAAAACATGCTAATCATCATGGATTTGTTCATTCACACACCACCTCTGTTCATCACACCCTAGTGGTTAGTAGCAGTGGCACAGTCCACAGAGGACAAACTGAACTTGGATCATTCACATAACAACAGCAACAGTATTGAACTGCAAAAGTGAACACTTTCTATTAAATTTGATTAGTAGATGTCTCAATATGGTTCAGCCTTTTGTCCTACAGGCAGGTGAAACAGGTTCACTCTCTGGCTCCTGGCTGCAGGGTCCGTGCATGGTTTTATGTTGTGGACTTTTTTTCTCAGAGAGAGTGACCTCTTGTTAGCCCTCCTTCACTAATGAAGACCAGACATTCACATACAGTACGGTGTGTGCATGAACACACACACACACACACACACACACACACACACACACACACACACACACACACACACACACACACACACACACACACACAAAATACACACATCAAATCTGAGAAAACATATACAGTTTGAATGCATTTCAGAACTTTTGTTCTCAATGCCAAATGTTGAGTTGTTCCTTTGAGAAAACTTTAGAAAACATGTTTAATATTTCGTGCAACAGTGGCGTGTAGTATGACTAGCAATCGCAACCATGGCTGAACAGAAAAAGAATAGAATAACACCTACACAAACTTTAATGTCATGAACTGAAAATCATGTGGAAACTACTACACAGGGATAAAAACATTATAAATATCTGCCATGTTACCAGAGATTTACCAGAATAAAAAACATAGCACTGATTGCTATGAACTTAAACATTTGAACTTATATAGCAGACAAAATGCTCTCACAGAAAGGAAAGGAATGTTTTTTAAGGGTTTGCAACATTACCTAAAAAATAAAAAATAATAATAAAACCATTTGGTTTTCTTTTCTGTAACTGGGTGTTTTTATCAGACTTTTTTTTTTTTTTTTTTTTTTTTACAGCTAATGCCAAGCAGGTCTCCACATAAGAGTGTTTTTATGTGTAATTCGTTTGCATTTGACAGAAATGGCCATATGGAAGACTCCATTTAGTGACTCAAATCACCATTTAGTGGCAGATATCTGTTAAAGACAGCTGATGAGCATTAAAGCCTTCACACATTAATTGTTTAATCCTGCTAAGTACCCAGAGGGGTGCTGGGTAGTTGATGATAATCATGTCCCTGCTGGGTGCTGCTAATGATGAATGGTGTCTGTCAGCAGACTTTAAAGTTAGAGATGCTTCCTAAAGGGATGATAAAGATAAAAAAGACCTATAGAATGGTATGTAGGGTAAAGCGCTTTGGGTGGTTGGAAGACTAGAAAAACGCTATATAAGTACAGTTCGTTAACCGTCATGATTTGGATTAAAATAAGTACGTTATGTGATTTGCATGTCATTTTGCCATTACTGCAGCAACAATTCAGGTATGTTTAATGACTTTTCGTTTCACACGGGACACAAACCTCAGTCTTTTGGGTAAAAAGTCCTGTGTTTGTTTGACCCATTCATCCACCCCAACCACCTCACATGGACTTTCTCGCATTTTACACTACACCAACTGACGCAGATGGGTTACATTGGAGTTACTTGACAGTCCACTGCGTCTCAAACAAACTCTAAATGGTTCCTTGTGAGTGTGTATGGGGACTCCAAGGAGCGTGAAAAAACATTGGTACTGCACTGGGAATGACAACAGGCTGTGTAATAACGTGTAAATAATCCAGTGGCTCTTAAATTAGTTCCATTTCTTTCCATTTTGAGTTTAAAGTGTAAAATTAAAGATGAATTTGGCTGATAGCATTTCTTTTCCAAATTTTAGATATCACAATAATATAGTTATAATGAATTCTTTTGGCCACAATCATTGTAGTGAAAATCTGATATTGTGACAGCCCTATTAAACACTGTTGAAAACCAGTTTCCCACGGCTGTTTATGTCAGAATGTTAAGTGTGTAAAAAATTTGCTCCCATGTGAAACTGCCACTGGAGATATGGAAACTAGAGTAGTTAGATTAAAATGTGAGTGAAATGTAAAAACACTTACCTGCTGTTTTTAACTATTACACATACTTACTGTAATTGCCTGATTGGCCTGATAGTATTTGACAGACTTTCAGTTAGAAAGCTTCTGGTTACACAATCAGTAAAAAACAAGCATCTGTTTTCATCTTACTCTCAGCAGGGAACACCTTAAGCTGCCTAACCTCTCAGCCTATGGTGTTTGTGTGTGTGTGGGAAACTGCTGTCATTACCCCACCTTCTTTTTCCCTCTTTACCCTCCCCTCCCCCAGAGGTAACTTCAGAGAGATGCAGCATCACATCCTCTGAGCTTAGATATGCTCCGTGCTATTCATGGTGTTCTCTCTGATACATTACAGCTATCAGCAGTGTATCTGTTACAGAAAGCGGGGCTTTGTGTCCATGGGGTGCAATGGGGGCTCTTTGCATTTAACTGCACTGCAACTTCATCATCAGTTAAATGCCAATGCTGCAGGGCTACAAGGTTTTGACACTGATTTGCTAATGGGCCACTTGATTGTGCCTGTAATTGCACTATTCTTTTGGAAAACTTTTGGTATTTTTACCCATAACACACACTGGCACATACTGGAAATGATCTGAGTAGAGAGATAATCTAATTTCAGATAGGATGGCATCCAGATGTCACGTGGAAAAAAAAGTTCATGGGAACTTTGATGAAAAACAGGAGATATGATTTGGCAAATCTCCTTATCATTTGCATCTTTTAAAAAATGTGGACTCAAACACACAAATCATAGCCCGGTCAGTTCTATAATCCATGGCTTCAGAATGATGTCACATGTGTTTGTTCTACTCCTTTATCCCCTGCAGGACATGAGCAGAGGGGTCAGGGCTGTAAGGACACACACATACACACTCATGTCTACTATAACTTTGCAGCCAATGTGCAAATCATGGGAGTCGACGTCAACCATCATTTAGTTGTCAGGGGTGGAAACAAAATAGATGAGAAATGAAGTGCTGAGACTGGCCTGACCTTGTGGATGATTGCCGCCTAAATAGCTGGGACTGAAATTGAGCATTTTACACCCTGGCAGCTACCCAAGACACAATTTGTCCCAGTATAGAGGGCAACATGGCCTGAGTAGCATGCCACGTCAAATACCAGTTTCCTGGGAACTCTCAGGTCCTGGTTTGTATAAAACCGTGATTAGAAAAATACAGTGTTCATCAGAAAATTATATCGAATCACCCTCGCTTATACAATCATGGCACAGTGTTTATATTGAAAGCTGGTGGTTAATGCCTACATAGTTTATTTTTTCTATCAGTGTAAAATCTCTTCCAGCACAGGAACATGTAAATACTGACGAAAGGCCTATTACTAAATTTTTGTTTTAAATTTGTACTGCCTAAATGCTACTTCTACCCAATTTCTGAAAATCTATTTGAACGACATT
Organism: Dicentrarchus labrax; assembly: GCF_905237075.1. Classification (NCBI taxonomy): domain Eukaryota; kingdom Metazoa; phylum Chordata; class Actinopteri; family Moronidae; genus Dicentrarchus; species Dicentrarchus labrax. The sequence continues at coordinate 15,637,551 of NW_026136701.1, forward strand.
TGTCAAACACGGAGGTTACACTGGAACGCAATATACAGTGTGAATTGAGTTGTAATGCGGTAAACATATAAAAAAGAAAGCACACATGAGCGCATGCTGTTACCAAGTAAGACTTCTGGTGGTACAATAATAATAGCAGTCCTAATCGCCCCTACAGTAAATAGTTCTGGCAAAGATAAAATGGTACGACAAACTTAAGCAGGTTATGTGCAATTTCCTCTCTGTGGCCAATGTTGGTAACTTGTCTATATGTCAGCTCATTTGTTATGTGTTGTAGAATATGAATACTTTTTGTACTGCCAAAAAGGCTTTTAATGGAATAGTTAGACTATTTTGGCAATAATATGGACAGAGCCAGGCTAGCTGTTTCTCCGATTCCAGTTGCTAAGCTACACTAACTAGTGGCTTGTAGTAGCTTAATATTTACCATATAGACATGACAGTGGTAGTGATCTTTTCATCTAACCCCCAGCCAGAAAGTGAATCAGCATATTTCCCAAAATATTGGACTATTCCCTTACACAAAAAAAAAAAAAAAAACTGCTGTTTGTATTTTGCCCTGCAGTATTTTTCTTCTGTATCATGGTTCCAACAATCTCTACCAGTCCAGAAACTGTATCAGCCACAGGTATTTGGGGCTGCTACTGTAAGGCATTCTGTATGTGGCCCTTACCTCAGTTATTTTGTTAGTTTAGGAGCTTAATCCAGAGGTACACCTCAGCAGCATCTGCCTGGGACTGGCGAGCTTAAGACTCTGAGCAGGGATCACTTATAATGGAATCCAATCCCTAGCTGTCTGTTTGAGAGGGCTGGAACTAATCGATCAGAGGGGGAGCATCTGTGAAAGAGATGTTCAGAGAGGCATCTTTGACTGCGCTGGAGCCAGAAGGGCTACTGTCTGATGCCCCGGTTCTGGCATTACAGCGCAGCATTACCACTTGATATGCCGGTCAAGCTGGCTTTGATGATGAGATGAAAATATGGTGAGTTGTGAAATGGTGAAGCTGGCACATTTCTCGCCTGACTTCTAATTTTGTCATCTCTTCTGTCTTAGGAGTGATCATTTCTTGCCTTCTATCTTTAATCCTCTGGCCATGTCCCTCTCCTTTTCGCTCCCTTGCATATTTTCTATCAGTTTCTGCGTTAAGTCGTTCCCCTCTGAACTCAATCCCCAGTCTGGCCCTCTGCTTGAGCCCCTCAGCTGCTGGTCTGCTCTCACACTAACCCCCTTGTTTATATCGGGGACGCAATTAAGTCGAAGCCAAGTAGAGGAGTCCCAGAGAGAGAGGCAAGAGTGCAAGCTTGTGAGTCAAATTTCAACTTCTACTCTCACATACTCCTCCCTCCCTCGCCTATTTCACTCATTTTCTCTTCCCCCCATCCCTCTCACTCTGTCGCTCTTCCTCACTTTAAACATGCAAAGATATCTGTTCCTCTTGAAAACAAAGGAAATAAAAGGTAAAGCATTGCTCAATTAATGCCCAATAAACCTGGTACTTGTTGGATTTATTTGATGGAACTGGAAAAGGCTCACTGGGAGAGAAATATGTGGCTTGAGATAGCCAAATGTAGCAAGACATTACCTCATCTGTGTGTGATGTAATTTCAAATGCAGATTTATTTATTCCAGCAACTTTTTGCACTCTATGTTGTGATTATTGCATACTTTTATGAAATTAAATCATTTTAAGTAGTTGTTTTACTGTCTACCTTTGACTATACAATTTCTTGTTTTTCCCTTTTTTTGTCATGGAGGAACTGGATTCGAGTGCTAAGTTCACGTTCTCCACATGTGTGGTCCATCGGCCCAGGGGACCTATCCCAGAATCCCAGACACACGTGTGCAGGCAGAAAGCAGTAGTGCAATGCAGAGTAGATAAACAGTGCTCTTACTGGCCACTGGGCACACTCCACATCTAAACAATGCCAAGTTAACTACTTTGCAGGAGTATATAGCAAAAGCAAACACAAAAACAAGCAAGTTCATCTCAAGAAAGTCATTTTGGTGACAACTTTTTTATACCACTCACCCACACACTGAATAGGAGTCATACATTGCAGCATACATAGGTTTCACATGTGTAGCCATAAAATATGTTTTAAAACATCACTCCTTCCTCGTTGAATTTAGTGTCAAGCCTCTTGATTGCCCTAATTCAGCATTCCAGCCCAGCAGTGCAAGTGTGCCTCTCTTTCATGGGGGAGATGCAGGAGAAACTCCAGGGATGTGTGCAGCGTTGATGGACAGGGGGATAAACAGAGGGATTGTCCCTGACCTCCCAACACCAGACTGGAGGAAGACGAATAGCCCCCCAATGGGCCCTGAGCAGATAAAATACACCCTACCGTCTTCAACACCAGGTGTGACAGCCATCAGGGGTGGCCTATCAGCAGGAGGTACAGAGAAGGGGAGGTAAGGGTGAGGGGGCACATTAGGAACATATCAGCAATTACTCTCTGGGTTTATTTTTCTTCCTGCTTTAACGCCTGGATACCAAGTTACATTCATCCTGGGTGTTGATTGTATCTTAAGGTCTAAGTGAGAACACTTTGCAGAGTCATTTGTCGATTATCTGATAATACACTCAAACATGTTAATGTTATGTTATAGCAACGTTTTAAAAGCCCTACAGTTTGTTTATTTGTCCGAGTTTTTCTTCAGTGAATTCTGTGGCCTTGGCTTATCAAGCTTTGGGGCTTATCTGGGAAGTTCAGTTCCATCTTTGCTGTTAGTGTACCCAGAGTTGCAAATCAACTTCTTTATGTAATGGAATTCACAGGGTCGAGGACATGTTTACCCCTTTTTCCAGGCCCATTAGGCACCAAGCGGCTATATCATATCTGACACGAGAGAATGGCCTCAATCTGTTTAAGCCATGATCTCTGACTGCATGGGCCCCACATTTTCAGTCTGGCCTCTGCAACCAGAGATATGAAGAAGGATGATAGTCATTTATATGTCCTGAACTTATAACAATAAATGTGTTATGGGTGCAGACATCCCACAGACCAGACAAATAAATGGGCTCCGCTGTGTGTAGTTTGAGCAGTGGAGCAGGACAAAGGTTTTGCAGACACTCATGTGACCCCAAAAATTGCTGGAAAGTAGCTCCAGAGAGGTGAAATTTTAGTCTATAAAATGACATATTTTGTCTCATGAAACAGCATATGCTAATTCTGTGAAAATAGTCTTTTGTGCATTGTGAAGTGTCAAACGGATCTACAAAAATAAAAGAAAGAGGCTGTGTGCAAGAGGAGCTCGTGTGAAAAAGGGAAGCCCAGACCTCTAATTTCCTGTATGAGCATTTGCCGTAGAACGGGAAGGCCAGACCGCTCTGCGGCTATCAGAAATCAACCCAATAGTCCCCCGAGCCACCCCTGCCCTTGCGATACCCTCTCCCACTCACTCCCCTTTCCTCTCAGCCCAGGCCCCAGGGCCACTGTGAGTTAACCTCGCTCAGCCGTGACCAGAAAACAGAGTGATATCTTACTCATCTAATCCCCCTCTCAGTCATCATGCAATAAAGTATGCCTTGCAACCCTTGACCTCACAAGTCAGAACAACCCCTCCACCCTCCAGCAACACCACCCTGCCAACCCCCACCAAGGGACCTAGGAGAAAAGTCAAATAAGTTGGAACCACAATTAACAGCCTCAAGAGCATTGTCATTGCCAAGGTAAAATGAGTAGTAAAGTATAAACTTTTCATCTCTTTTCTAATTTTGTTATGATAGAAATTTGCTTGATACTGTAGAGATGTGAAGAGGCAGGAGGTATTTTTACTATTGTAGATCACATTTGAGCATTTTGTTAAAAAAAAAAGGATAGTTTAACAACCAAGTATACCATAGCTTTAAGTTACAACCTATAGAGTTTTCATTCATTTCTACTTAGTTTCAGAGAAATCTTTTTTTTTTTTTTGTGGAAGTTTTGGCAGATGGCCGTAAATACTACAATACAGTACTACAATACAAATGAGCCATTGTTGTTTTGTAGAAGAAACCAGCCAGTAGCACCAATCAGAGTTTCGGGAAATTCACAATACTGTGTGTTGCAATTTGGAACAAAACTCAGCCACAAAATTGATGAATCCATGAAAAATGTACCCAAAATTGGACTGGTTTCAACAGCTGAATGGTTTAATAGGACTCTACAAAACATTAACTTTAACATCTCTCCACAGTCAGCAGTGCACACAACAAAATTGTTAAGCTTGGTAAATGTTTCTTAACCAAAATGCTCCATGCAAATCAGAGTTGACTTCCCTCCTTATGTAGAGAAGCTTATAACTTTGCATTTTTATCAAAGAATCACATAGTTTCTAATGTGACTGCTCATCTTGATGATTAACCCAGGAGACTTTCATGCTCATTCAAGCCTTGGAAGTGCTCCACCTGATCACCAAACTTTGTGGGAAATGGATGGGACTTAAAATAACTCTTTCCACTTCACTTCTTAGTACCTCCAATTAACTAATGGTGCACATAGATCTCCGACTTCTCCATTAAAATTTGTCATCCTGCCCCTTTTCTCCAGAGGTGCATTCTCCAGCATCTGTGCATTTAGATGCTTTGGACAGATGCACACTCAAGTAGGCAAAAACATACAGCAAATACATCTGCTATGGCTCCACCTCTATCCCGCCTCTACTCACGTTAAGTAGGAATACCACAGGGGGAGGGCAACTTTCTGACAGTGAGGACATGAGTACAGAGGACATGATGAGCAAAATATGACAATTACAAGAAAGACATAGAACCATGTGGAGACCTTTTTTCCACTGTGTCTGTGTGTGTAACTGGCAGCGTGCCTTGGAAGGTGCATGCATGCTCCCTTTGCTTACCTTGTGTGTGCACATAGTACACAGTGCATGCATATGTGCATTGTGTGCATGTGCAGAGAGAGAGAGAGCGAGAGAGAGTGAGAGAGAGAGAGAGAGCCTAAAGCTGCTCATAGAGGTTCAGGGCTCCCTTGCTCCAGCACATCTGGGCTTTATATCAGGCCTTTAATTAATCCTGAGTGAAGGCCAGGCAGTGACAGGCTGACTGGGCAGGCTCCAGTCCAGGACAGGGCCTGATTTATTACAACTGAGCTCCAACCAGCATTGATTTATTTCAGACTCAGGAAAGGGGAGAGTAGAGGGGGTGTGTTTAAGGGGATTGGAGATGGGGGGTGGACACAGAAACAGCAGTGTTACACAGTGAAGGTAGACACTGAGGTTGAGAGTGACTGAAAAAGGTAAGTAACACACTGATAGGCCGGGAGTGAAGACAAGGGGAGGTGGTGGTTCTGTGATGTTTTGTTTTAAGGCAAGCTTTGTGTATAGAGACTCTTTTTTACTGTTGGTAAGCAGTCAAGCAGTGGAGGAAGAGAGAGCCAGGGATGATGAATGTGATGGAGGAAAAGGGATATATTATGAAAGTTGAAAACCTCTTTCCATCAGGTGGGTTATGTTCCCTCCCAGGCATGTGCTGTCAGTCAGAGTGACTCCTCTCGCCTTATCTCCCCGCACAGGGGGACTGTAAATCCTCCTCTGCTCATTTAACTTAATCATGACAGTCATCTGAACTCAGCAAAACACAGGAAAGCATATCCCTTCCCCCTTCTCACCTCCCCCAGGCCTCTTTGCAGGACGGCAGGGGGAGAATGTAAAAAAGGATGTTCTTTTTATTATCTAACACATGCATCAAGTAGCAACAAATGGTCCACATTGTTGTGGAATGTGATAGCTGTGTGTGTTTTGTGTGTTTGTCTCGATCTTATATGCACAAAGTTATATTGCTGACTCAGTAATCCTCATGTGTTGTGGAAAAGAAGTGTGGATGAGTTTTTATGAGCCTCAACATGCTTCCCTCTGATAAGGACTTTATGACAGTCAGACAGCTGAGAAGTTAAAGAGCTTGTTTAAAAGGTATATGAGAAAAATTCACCAGAAGATAATTCTTTCCAAATAAATATTTTTTTCTTTATTGTACACAAATCACCCATAAAATGAGGTTGTACTCATACTGTGTATTTTTTCAAAGGAAAGTTTAGCTTTTAAATCTTGTTAGGTTTCTGTTGTTAACTTAAAGTAAAAAATAAAATGTAAGAAAAGTGGGGTGATACATGAAAACCCATTACACTTGGAAATAAAATAAAAGGCTTAATTTATATTTGTTACATGTAGAACAACAGGTAGCTGGCACCACTTTTAAGAAAATAAAAAGATATTTCACTAGTGGGGTATTGAATCTTCAGTGTAGTGCTGACTTCTAAAACTTGCCCATTTCAAAGCATAATGCTTTTGTAATCAGTAAATCTCCATGTTTCCCTTTGTGTATCTCTGCCTTTGAATGGTGATTGGCTCTGAATCCAACACTCTGCTGTGATTAATGGGCCTTTTAGCACTATCGTCTAGACGTCAAATCCCAAAATACCTTTGGGGCGCGAGGACACATCGTTGTTGTTACAGGGCTGCCACCCCACCCCTCCCCTTGCTTATTTCAGCATTTGTGTTTGCTATTCCTCAGACAAAAAGTAGGGGAGAACTCAGTGAATCTTTGTTATTGGCTGTCATATCAACTTATTATGAGAAGCTGGTGTCTGAATCTTAAACACTGCAGCTGATTCTTACTTGCAGGAAGTCTGTCAAGATGTGTTCACACATACAGCCTCTTCATTAACAGCAGTTTATTCTTAATTTGACGCGTTTGAATACAAGAAAAATGCCAGCAAATCAGTTCAGCCCATGATATTATGATATTTTTACATTTTCTTTACAAACCATACCATTTGTATATGCAAATACCTTTCTTATGACACTGTTATTAATGGATGAACCAGGGTTAAAAAGAATTCAGTTGATACAGTATAATGAAATGTATAACTAATTAAACCATTTAATGGTAATGCCCAAATGTTTTAACTTTTTTGCATTTTGCAGAGGTTTTAAGTGTGAATGAATGATGAAAAGCCAATTCTTCCAAATTAACTGACTGTAATGAATCATGAAGTGGCCTTATCAATAGCTTTTAGCAGTGAAGCTCCCGTCACTGGTTACCAAGCATTGATAAATTGCAGTAGGTTACAACCTCATTAAAGCCTTATTAAAGAGAAATCCACAGAAACAATCAGGATGTGAGCTATCAACTTTATATAGAGCTGCCGGTGTGCCTGAACTGTGATACGAGTGAAAAATGCAGTAACAACAATAAAATTGGAGTGGTCATGAGAATTTAGGGAACCAGAAACAGAGAAACTCGAAGACCGAAACTTTACACCTGACAACAGAGAATTTTCTTGTTTGAGGTTTTTCTGTCTGAATGATAACACGATTTTAAAGATGGTCATACGTTTATTAAGTGAACAAGATAAACTGCTACTTTTACAAGGAAAATAGTGAAGCTGTTTTTAATGCATGAAAGCCTGTAAAGAGCTTAAATCAGTGGGCCAGAAGCTGGTTGGAGAGTGAACTAAGGATTCATGGGAAACAGGAAATACCCTCACTGGAGAGACCAGACATGTTACTGCCAACATCTTTCAGTTTCTGCAGCAGCACTACAATAAAGTGATTATGTCTGACTGGTTAAGGACACTCAGCCTTCAGTGTCAGAATCTGAGGAGGTCACAAATGAAAGAAGAAACTACAACCCAGTGGCCACAACCTGAATTGCTACATTATAAATTTGGTCTAGAAGCCAGCAGGGTTCATGTTGTCCCGAATCTTCCTGCCAGCACTTCACGGTTGCCAGAGGGGAAACAGAGCAACAGAGTTTAAGCTCTTGCCAAGAGTGGAATGAGCCTGGGCTGTTTGTGAGGTCGAGGCTGGGGCTTTTCAGTACCGCAGACTCATATCTCCCTCCCTATCCCCTTCCCTCACATCGGCCAGAGACGGCCACTTTCAGTGCACCCATGGGAAATGGGGAATTCAGTCTGCCACCCCCTAAGAACATATTTTTAAGCAAGACCTCTTTTCATAGACATATAATCGCTAATATTGTGAGGAATGTGCTTTTTAAAATAGAAAATCCTAAAAAAAGAGGGGAAGTTTAAAAAAAAAAAGTTTAATCTTTTGCTCAAATATCTTTGTTTAGATTGTGGGGGTTTGTGACATTAAAGACAGCAAATTGAGACTTAAAAGGTTATTCGGCTGAATTTTAGGGATCCATTTTAAAGTCATTCAGCAAAGTGTATCATGACACCCTAGCAGTGTTGGAGCAAATATTGTAAGACAGCTTGGACTAACAAACCTTTTTTCATTATATTCTAATAATCATAAAAGTGACCAAACCCCGGGCAGCAATTGGCCAATTGTAACTTAACTTTTAGGGAGGCATTTCAAGCTTTGGATTTTATAATTAAATGCTGTGTATGGACAGCCCTATAAATTACATTTGTATACAACACATTTTCTATTAACAATATAGAAATGTTATTAATTAATGTACCTGGTAAGTCACAAAAAAGTTACGTTGTCACCACAATGTAATTCTGAAAACAATTTAGTAATGTATTGTAATTTCTAGGAAATAGGGTTGAAATAAATAATAACACATGCAATTACTGCTTATATTGCCAGGGGCACGGCCAAAGAGAAGAATCTTTGAGATAGTAACTTTATATTTTCATACTACATTCTGCTTGCAAAGTTATAATTTCCACTGAAAAGTCCACCGTTTCTACAAATTAAATTCCTGCTTTTGTTTACTGCTGTGCGACATCTAAGAACCAATGTCCAAAAAAATACTTTGAATTTGGAGTAGCAAATGTGCCATTGTTAGTTAATCTATGAACAGTAAGTTGTGAATTTTACTAGAGGGTAAAGAATGTAAAACACACACAGATCATCATCTTTGTTATCATTGTCATCACCACTGTCTTCATCATCATCAACAACATCATCATCCTTACCATCATTATAATTAGCCGCACTCATCACAGTTATCATTAGTGCGCTCATAGTAGCCTATCTGGTGTTCATTTGGTAACAGGCTACACAAATAGTTGGTCTGTTCCCCTCAAAATTACAGAGATCATATTTCTGTTTAGGTCATTTTTACATGCTTGAGGAATCGTGTAAATCACATTTAAAAGGCATATACACCTCATTATACCACTGAAACTCTAATTCGGCAAAGTGCACTGGAGAATATTCAGACCTCATTTGTGGTGTAAACATGTCTTTACTTATCCAGATTAACTCTGCAGATCAGATTACCCTTCCTTCCCCGACGTCCCTCAACAGCGCAGTTAAGGAAACCAACCCCAGTATCCCAAAGCAACTGGTGGCCCTACAATATTTTCTCTTAATTAGATGTGTTTTAAGTCATCACAATCTATTTCATGCCGTGCTCATGTTACAGCGGTTAAGCATTTTCTTGTGTATGTTATGGTGAAGTGTGCTTGGCCTGCTTGCTGGATGTCTAGTGAAGCCCAAGGCCACAAGCAGCGAGACCCGTCCATCAGTGGCAGTTATTAGGGGAGACCACCGGTGAACCAGGGCCATTTGGTGGGCCTAATAACAACGCGAATGGGAGAGCGGAGGGACAGGAAGTGCAGCCAGACAGGCCGGTGCTGAGAAAAGCACTTTTCAGTGAGGGAGGCCTCCTTGGAAAAAACAATGACAAGGCCTATTTCAGCCTGAAACACTCCCATGGCTTACTTCCAGATGACAACCCAATGCTATCACTTGATGCTTTTTCTCAGAGATTGAAACCGTCTGAGCAATGATGGTGGAAAAAGGCCTGGAACATAATGGCAAATCTATCTCTCTATTTTACAATGATGACCAGAAGCAATCATGAAAACAATTGCCACTACAGCAACAACTAAAATATTTTATCTGTCCTCCTCTCCTGTAATCCAGGTGCTTGGTTAGAACCAAAACCAGTCTGACAGTAAAGATTTGGGACCCCACGTGTTTTAACTGCCCATCAACATGGGAGGCTTTCACTTTACAGCCCGGGGTTTACTGCGCGACAGCTTAAACGTAGCTCAGGTTTCACGCAGGACTGTTTCACTGTTCCGCTTCTCCCCTCTCCTGACTGAAGGATGAATGGAAAAGAGGCATCTTGGCTCAGGGAATATGAATTTAGTGTAAAGACAAAACAATAACCAAGAGTTGACACTTTAAGTGATCTTTGACCTAAAAAATACAATAAACTGTGATAAGCCTGATGATTTCTACAGTCAAGTAGCCGCAAGTGATGTACAACTTCGAGAATCTGATAAAAATAACAGTATATAACAACTTTTACTGCTTAAAAACCCGACTTACTATATAATACCAATGTGACTACAAGATGCAGTGTAAAATACACGTTCTAGGGGTCATCTAAATGAAGTCTAAATACTGTGAAGGGATCAATTCCAGGAAAAAGTCATTCTCATATTTGAAGATATATGAACTGAGCGGTTTTGCACCTTGCAAAAAAAAAAAAAAAAAGAGTGGCCAAGCTATACAAATTAAATATTTTCATTCTATACCAACCTATAAATATCAGTGCTTTGCAGGGTCATTTAACAGTTTGTTTCCTGTGATATGTCTATGTAAAAACACTGAAAGCCAGCAAAGTCATTAGTGGCTCTGACATCAGACTTGTGTGAGGCCTGGAATAACTCCTTATCTGGTTAAATGGACCAATGGCTGAGACAGATTTACTGTTCAGCATAAAGGCAGCCCTGAAACAGGAGACATTACACCAGTGTTTTTCAATCACTTTGAGGACTGTAATTGCACAGAAGGGAACAAGCAGCAAAACGATACTCTAAACTACTGAGGGAGTCACAGTTTAGGAATTCCCAAGCTGTCATTATGAACAAAGGTGCATTCATTTCTTGTATATGTGACACGGCAGCATACTGTTCATTTATTGATTGTAAATATCAAATATTGGTGTGGAATTTCCATTACAGAAGATAATAAAAATCTGTATTGTCAATAATCAGACTGTTTTCATTTTTTATACTTGGTCACTAAGAAACAGGTCTGGTTTGTAGGTATTGCTCCAACTATTTGTTATATCTGGGGAGCTCATTGAGTTGATGTCAAGTCTGCTATGAGAGACTGAGGAAAGATGAAATGAAATGATGCTTGGCCAGACAAAGATCCAAACCAGCAGCCATAACGCTGACCACTACGACCATCTACCATAAAATCAGACACAGGTTTTCATTTACCATGAAACCTGCGAGACAGAGATGCTAAAACAATAACAAACAGGGAGTTTTGCTTGCATGTCAACATTTTGAGTTCCTACTATTAGTCACTTAAAAAGTGTCTGCTTATGACTATAATCTATAATATTTTGTTACTGTACGTTCTGACTTCCTGAGTCTGTGGCACCCAACCCCAAGTCCATTTGTTCCTACTGAAGACTTAAAACTTTAAAAAACTTTTACACCAACAGCAGTAAATTGTACATTTATTGGAGTCTATTTGTGACTATAGATTTGCTGCACCAGTGAGTATTAACAGCAGTGGGATGGTGTATGTGGTATCAACTCAAAATAAAATTCAGTGTCCATGTTCATTGTAATAAAGGAACACTGCAACTGTGTGTCTCATCTGTTTCACACAGTTTCTGGACAACAATGGAGGCCTATGGCACAGAGTATATCAGGCTTTGGCTACACAGACAATACTTGCTAGTAGGATTAATTCATAATTGCTTCTTTATGGGATTTGTTGACAATAAAAAAATGGCATATCAGCCTTATCATGAGATTAATAAGAACAAAAAGATAGAGCAAAAACAAATACAAGCCAGCTGACAATATTTTGCTGTACATTAACGATCCAGCCAACCATAATTCAACAGAATTCAAAGAACAATGAAAACAACAACCGTTGACCTCTCAAAGATAATGGCTTAATTCCGTGCCACACTCTGTGACGTAAACCATCTATTTGTCTGACCATTTTTTGTTTCCTGCGCAGCATTACTATCTGGAACAAAAGTGGGTGTTTTTGGCCCTGCTGAATTCTGGGAATTTTGGAGTTGTTGTCTGAGGGTCTCAGCAGTTCTGTACTCCCTCTTGGCAGAACTTCATAAGAGGACTCATGCAGCTCAAATATTTCGGCTTCAAATGAACTAGAAAAACACATTCCCACTGGGTGGTTAAAAGTGGGCGTGCACTGTATGTGCACTTGTGAAGGATGGGAGTGTGTGTGTCAGTGTGTCAATGTGTGTGTGTTTATGAGCTATTCTGTGTAAGACTTTATTTGTCTATAACTTCTGACTGGAGTGACTCAGAGCGCTTCAGATCCTGCCGATTTCAGATACTCTTCCAAACGATTTATCTATACTGTGATTATTTTCCTGATTAAATGAACCCAAACAAGCCCTTTAGCAAATTAAAATTGAAATATTTCAGAAGGAATGAAATCATAGACAATGAGATTAAAAAGCCCTCACGGCACACATCAGCTATTCCCGGGACCAATCGTGAGAGAAAGTCCAGAGACCTCATCACATAACGTCAAAGCTAGACATTCTCACTTGCATGATTCTCGTCCAACTACACAATACATTTGTGTAAGGTCAGTATCAGCCTTTGGGCTTGTGGCCAAAGAAAATCTGATGGAATTTAAGTTTATCAACAGAAAATGTACAAAGTTACACAAATGGCTTTGTGAGGGGCTGCTGGGTGGTGAGTAAATCAGAGGCTATATTGCTGAAGGCCTGTAAGACCACCCTGGCTTTCAAGCTCCTAAAGCCTACCCACAGGCCAGAAAACAACCAAGCAGCCCGACCGCTGAACACCCCTATTTCTTACTAGAACAAAAAGCAAAAAAGCAAAGTCCATGGGCAGCCCCAGACCAGAAAAACAAGCAGCCTGATCTGCACACTCAGGCTGCTAAAACTAACAGAAGCTCCTTTCTACCAACAAACGCGTAAGAAGACAAACTGTCCTGTGAGGAGGTGACTGTGTCTGATTTGAATGCATGACCGATACCAGAACTAAGGTATTAGTATTAAGGTATTCTATTTGATTTATATTATCATATTTTGCAAAGGGAAAGTATAATGGTATAGTTACGTCGGTAGTCATTCGTTGCAATAAATGCAAGTAATTGAAGTTAAATAAAAGCTAAATGGAAGTTAGATTGTGGAAAAACATGAAAAATGGGTAATATCATCTTTTTATCATGTCCAAAAGCTGTAAATTATTGTCTTTATTATTGAATATTGAATTCTTTTTTATGTATCTGTATCCTTTTTTGATTAGCTATGTTCTTTTTGTAATAAACAAAACTACATTCAGTTTGCATATAACAGGCGCTCACTGATCACTGCTGAGGATTATATTAGCTGTGACAATTATTTATAGTACTATTAGTTTCAAATAGTCATCATTAATTTTTCCCCCTGTTTTGATAGAGGGATACTGGGATACATTATCATTTTTATTATTATACAAGTCTATAGTATTTGTTTGCAGAAAATAAATATTGATTTAGTTTCTTTCTTTATGATTGTCTTTATTTAAAAAGACTTGTCAAAATATGCATGACAAGACCGACACAGACATAATTGAGATATTCATATTTCAGTGTAATTGTGTGGATTCGGTTCAGGACCATTAGATTAGTTCAAAACTATAACATTACATTTTGCATTTATATTCTAAAAAGCTAAATCTGAATGAAGAAAAACTGAAATAAATTGTGTTTGTTTTGTAACAGGGACATGCGGTATCTGTCAGTAGTCAAGCAGATGCAACGTCTATTGGGTAAATGTTCCTTTATGCATTGATGGAGGCTACTAAACATGTGTTTTATATCTAACGACTTGGTTGTCCAGATACAGAAAGAGAGCTGTGGACTCTCATTGCTTTATATTCTGAGCAGCATTCATCCAGACACACACACCAGAGGATATTTTATAACTCTCTGTTGGATTAGAGATAATTATGTGCAGTATGTACTTGGAACCAAAAAATAATTATGCTTCACCGGAGGAGCTTTCTATTACACACACAACACGTGTATGAGTGCACTTGTGTGTCTTTGTTCTTGTCTGCGCCCTGTATCAGTTTCAGTGTACATGTGTGTGAGTGCACATAAGAGTACTTTACAGTATATATGAGTCCTGCTGGAATAAAGAGAAATACTGAAAATGTTATGGCCGGAGATTTGGACTGTAGAAATCCCAAGACATTAGAAAGAAGACACTGATCATTTGCTGTTTTACTCTGCCAAAGCCAACACTACTGAACTTCAGGTAGTCACACAGTAAGGGACCTTTGATTTTCTTTGATTTTAATCGCAGTCAAACACATTTGAATCTCCCACAATTCCAATATAAATATATAGACTTTAGACAAGATAATAATATTAAAATAAAATGTAAATAAAGCCTAAATGTGAACATTTAAGTTCCAAAATGCCCTTTGAAGCAGCATTTCTATGCTAAATGAAACTTAAGCCAACCTTTGTGTGTTTGAGTAATTGACATAAAGTATGTGTTCAATTAACATACAACTTTGTCACCAGTGTTTTTAAAATCCTCACTGTAAATCAGTGTAATTACTCAAAACCTTTGTTGTTTTCTCTGCTGGATGTGGCGCTAATTTGCTTCTTTTAGGGGCCTCAGCTGGTGGCCATATTAATGACCTTATAGACAAGTCTACAGATACTGTAGAAATAATAGTAGTATAGTAATAGTTTTCAATGATAATTAGAAATGTTGATAAAAAAAAAAAAAAAAAGAAAGGCAGAAGTGAAACAGAAGTGACACAAAGTCTAGGTACCTATACAAAATACAGAAAAACTGCCTTTTAAAAACCTGTTTATACAAAGCATTTCCCTAATGTACAGCACATTCACAGTTCCTATAGCAACCAGGTGTTGTAACAAAAATACAGGTGTAGGGACCTGGGAGAGCTCACAAAGTCCTTAGAGGTGTCCTTTACTTATGTTAAATGTCTCGAGCTGTGATTGAATGTGCCAGCCTCACGCTGACCACCTCCCATGGGTAAAACTGGTAAACAGGCCTTGTGCGAAAACTGAGAAGATGAAGTAATTTCCTGATCTGGGCTATGAAGTCTGGCAACTGTGTGGCACCGTACTTCCCCAGCATTTCTGGAGACAATGATGTCATAGCTGTTACCTCAGCCCTACAGGCTAAGTGCTGTAAAGTACCACTGAGGCCACAGGCAGGTGACTTCTAGCATCACTAGTGGCCCCAGCTGGGCTGTAATAATATCCTGACTTTCATAAATACTCTCCCTCCGGACTTGTATTTTCTAGATTGAGACAATTATGTGCTTAAATTTAAAGTTGTGCTGTATTGAGTCTCTTAATCTTCGTGCTGTGACATATTCTGTTTGTGAGCACTAATGGCAGCTCATAATAAAAGTTACTGAATGTTTATGGTGTGAATTAGCATTTAGAGAATATTTTGGATACGTTTAAAATCAACATTTACATTTGAAAATGATTCACTCAACACTTTTTTCAGAAAGATTGCAAAAAAGATTGCGGACTACACTGAAAATCTGAAAGTCGTTCTTGTTCTTGCTTTCTCTTCAGTTCAATGGCAGACTATAAAGTTACTGTTAACCTGATATGGGAAGCGCTGGATGGATAGACTGACAGTCATGCACTCAACTTACTCTTAAGGGTAAAGCTTCACATATGTTTTCTCTTTTTTTGGAAAGAGTCTTCAAGAATCTCCTTCAGTTCAGCTCTGTCTGTGTCAGAAGACGTCACGTGTACCATAATGGGCTCGGACAGCGAGAGATAAACATGTGCACAAGGACTCACAAGAGGGTCCCTCTTCACAACAGACAACAGCGTTAGTAGACCTTCAACAATCATACCAAACCTATTTGGAAGCGAAAACAGAGACGAATGGTAAAATTATCACTCAAATATCCAATGCAGTTCACAAACTTACTGGTTCAACATTGACTTACAGTACGTGCCACAGTTTTTCTGTGCAATAAGGAACTGTTATAATTTTTCTAATTAACTACCAAATATATTGGTTCATACAGTATAATCGGACTTAACTGTTTTTCTTGCCCTTTCAGATTCTCGTTGTTGTTTTTTAAAACTGGAATACATCTTCCTTAACAGCAACAACATTTTTAAAAAGTGTTGCCAGAAATGTCATACACTGGTCATCTGACGGTTTCATTACTTTGTCAAAACTCCATATTTAAGTACTGAGGTCAGAAATGGTCTACTCTGCAATGCATGCACAGGCGTGACTCCTCTCAAAATCCCACAACGAGATGAGTTATCAGGCCGGCCTGATCCAGGCTGGTCTGCTATTGCCATTATTTACAGTGGCTCCACTCTGCTTGAAGGGTGCAAAGTGCTTCTAATAAACGGTTTAGGGTTTCCTCATCTGCTTGCTGCTTGCCAGCCGCTTTACAAAAGACTATCACAGTACTGACAGTAAATGGAGGAGCTGGACCTTTCCCGAAGTAATAGCTGTATGTTGGGTGAAGGTGGGAAGGCGAAAAACTGCCCTATGAAACAGATGCATATACATAAAGAGAGAGAGAGAGAGAGAGAGAGAGAGAGAGAGAGAGAGAGAGAGAGAGAGACAGACAGACAGACAGACAGACATAGAGTATAAATAACAGGCAAGTCATGGCATCCATGAGTGAAACAAGAGAACTATTAGGCCTCGTTGAAAGAGCACTTGTGTGGAGACAAGCCAGGCGATAATATTTCACAGGTAAAAAGATGTCCACATGATGATAACACCCTCTAGCAGAGAGGATGAGTGGGGGATGAGTGAGAGGTCCCAGGCCCTTGGTGCCCCCCCCCCCAACTCATGGTTGAGAGGAGATACCAAAGGAGCAGGGAGGCTGTTATTCTCATGACTGCCTGGTTCATCAGCAGATTCTTATCATGCCTACAGACTCAATGTTAGCTCCAGTTCAATGATATACACCCAGATATTCCTTTAAAATGCTTAAACTGTGACCAGCAATGTCATCCCAGGTCATCTTTAATTAGTGAGGCTGTCATGTATGAGACTGAAGTGAGGGAAGATGGCATATGATCTCTACTGCTGGAAGAGTGGAAATTTTATCTAGCACAGGCTCTTCACTATACTGTAGTCTGGCATGTCTCGTATCGCTGTCGTCATGCACTGCCATTAGTGGTGCATTTAGCCAACAAAGAATATGAAACCTTATCGTCTCCTTGGTTTTATCTCCTTAAAACATCACTTGGCTATGGAATTAGAGGTTTAATATTTGATAGCGCTGGCGTCATTTCCATTCATGAGAACTCTGAACTCATACCATTTAATATTTCTGGACTATGTCCAGAATTTCCACATTTTCTAAATCCCTGTGCCCCTACTCTGGTACTCTTTAGTTAAGTTGTTTAAAAAAATGTAAAACCTATTTAAAAAAACAGCACACTCGTCTTTGAAGGTCTAGTTTGACATCTTGGGAGAAACACTTCGCTTTCTTGCCAAGAGTTGGATGATACAGATCAAAACCCCTTAGTTGGCTGTAGGATAAATATAAAGCTCACGCCAGCAGCCAGTTAGCTTAGCTTAGCCCATAGACTGGAACCAGGGGAAAACAACTAACCTGACTCAATCCAAAGGCAACAAAATCCATGAAGTCTCCACTGGTTGCCTGGCAATGTCATGAAGACAAAGGAAGTTATTGCACCTGGCCAAGAAATAGTCTCTTTTTAATTTTTTGTGTTGGTAAATAGATTTTGTTACCTCTGGATGACCCAGCCTAGTTGTTTCCAGCCTTTATGCTAACTGGCTCCTAGTAATAGCTTCATATTTAGCATAGTGAGAGCAGTATCAATCTTCTAATTCCACTACAGTCTAATTGCAAGTGTTGCCTGTATAGGCCTGTAATTCTGTAGAGAAAAAATAATGAAATTTTGCAATTTTATTCTCTGTAAATGCACATTATGTTAATTGCACAGTACAGTTTTAGTTTGGTGATTTAGTGGTGTAAAGTATCACAGTGGCCTGGGCGTTGGGGAGGTAACATGTGAGCTGGGGGTTTAGTTAAATTGAGTGAGGATGAGATGTCCAGCCATCCTCCCTGCTGCCCTCAGAGAAATGGAGAGGGGGCAGAGCCGCCTATCTGGCTCTGAATTAATCAGCCACATCTCACTGGTCAGTGAACTGTGGTTCATTAGACTGCTGGGAGAAGAAATGAGAGAGCAGGCACAAAGAGGGAGAGTGGAGCAGGGCATGCAAAATGAGTAGGGAGCTAATTCTATTCAAACATACACAGTGTATAAGAATAATCATGATTGGGTTTCTCTTTCACTACCATTATATTCTGTTAATGTAGACAGTTAAACAAATGGATACCAAATGAACTATAAGCATCCCACATGCAATGTTTGAGAAACAATAAAATAGAGGTGGTCCTAATTTGTCTTTTCAGAGGTCCATATCATAAGATGTAATTAGTTGTAATTACAGGAGTCTATGAAGGTACACTATGGCTTAACACCAGAAGATAAAGTACAGCCAAATTTACTGAGTGTATTAATTTTATTTACACATCTCACTGCCATGCCATTAACTTAACAGCTTGTGGTACAGTAGGACTACTGTGGGAACAGTACATCCACAACATACTGTAAAAGCAATTCTACTTTGTCTAGTAAACTACATGATTTTGATATATAACTTAAATGTAGTCCCCTAATACAACTGACCTAAAATCTGACCACAACACAAGCAATTCCATATGAGCCATCAGCTGGTCTACGAAGGTTACTACCCAAGGCATGTTAGCCATGCTCAGTTCAGCGAGGAGGTAAAGCAAATATTATAGTTACTGTGCAACACACCCCTACACAGAACTGATCTTTACTGGAATAAAGTAGCTTAATCACTATAATTTGTAAATAATAACTTTTTTCTGTTACTGGTAAAATGTTCAAATCAGGGGTTCAGTACAGATGTAGTGTGTCTCACTGGCTGTGTCCAAAATCCCGCCCTCGTTCACTCATTTACTACTCCCTTTATAACAGACACTTAAGACTTCACATAAATTAAGCAGTAAGTACAGATTTTAGGCACTCATGATTTATCAATATTTGTTTTGTGTCCTCAATAACAGGTGTAGCGTGTACATGTCATGGAAACTACACTATACATTACTACGCTAGGGCAAATGAAGTGCACTGTATGCTAAATAGAAAAGTGACTTATATAAGAAACTCTTTAGAAGACCCACCAATAATCATGCCACACAAGGCTCACAGCTTCTGCTATTCAGATTCAGATGTTACTAAATAGTTAGAAACATCTTAATTCCAACATGTAGTTAAGTCAGTTTGTTTATAGAACATACTTAATGTTAATCAAAGTGCTCATATCAGATAAAAACACAAAAATAATAATGAAATCAAACAAAACAAAATACAGTACGTTAGCAGCAGCATATTTTCACAAATGAAAATAATAAAGAGACAGATAAAACGGTATGATTGTTAGAGGAATTGTAATATACTTGTGCAACCTTTATATTAAAGTGTAAAAAAGTACTTAATGTTAATTTTAATGCTTATATGCACTGAAATAACACATAGTTTTATTCTGATTGTGGTTTTGAATGTCAGTCTTTTACAGTGTTTTACGTAAGTGACTGATTTGAGCATAATCTAACTTTTTGTGACGTACAGGAAATTATGATGTAATTCCTTCATGTAAAAATGTGTTCCTTCACTGTGTTATTTTAATTAAATATCAATACTTATAGATTCAAATAGGAGAATCTGATTGATATCTACAGAGCACCATGAAGGAAAAGGGTCTGAAATACCACAGAAAAGGTCCTTATATCAAAGCTAAGTAGAACTCTCCTTTATGTTGGCACCCCACTCTCTAGTCAACTCTTTCACCCAGTTCATACCTCCATCCTGCACCTCTCCGTCCTTACAGGAATGTGTAGATATGGCTGATAAAGAAGGCAGTGAGCTAAGCGAGGAGAGGAGGCAGAGCTTAAGCTGCTCCTTGTAATAAGCCGAGCCGTAAAACTGTGTCAGAAAAATGTTGCCCCCTCGTTCTTCTTTTCTCCCCTCCCTTTATTTTTTATGGGTCTGTAACCGCATTTGTTACTCGTTTGATGGGCTGGGGGAGCCGTCCGGGCCCTGGAGTACAAGATATTATTCTTCACTCGCCCCTTCGCCCCTCAGCCCTCCCAAAATAACAGCCTCCAGCCTACTGTTTAAAGTCTCTCACCAGAGGGAGTGAGGGGGAGGAGAGCAGAAGGGGTGAGAGGAGGGGAGCGAGGAGAGGAGCAGAGAGGCTGAAAGATGTCTCCATAGCTCTCCTTTGAGGAGATCAAAGTGGACTGTTCCTTCAACCCCGTGGCACCATAATGGTTTGGTGGAGTCAGAGTGAGAGCTCTCGCTGCTCAAGATGTTGTAACATGGATGATTAGTGACAGTGTAATACTTTGAACATTCTCCGTACAAAGGGAGAACCCAGCTGAGCGAGAGGCTTTAAACTTTTTTGAAGGGGGGGTTGGAAATATGGGGGTTCCTCAGCCACCGGAGAGCATTAAGGACTGAGATGTAAAAAGATATCACATTCATTTTTCCCTTTTTTATACGCGTTGCGGGAATAAAGGACAACAAATAGAGTGTGGGAGGCAGCGTACATGCCTGTCATACTTTCCCTTATTAGAAAAGGGAAGTCTGGGACATGTTTTTCAACGTTTCAATGACACATTTGTACAGAGAAGCAAAGTCATTTGATCCACATGCTTATATCCATTTTACATTATATTCAAAAAGACATTCACATTTGAATTTTGATCTGTAATTAGATGGTGAGGAATCTGATCTTAACCAGTTTAAGAGGATTTTAGATGTTGGGAGGTTAATATGGAAAACTTTTAACGCCTTTTAAGGGTTGTATAATCTTCACAGGTGAGTAAAGTATTCTGCACAAAGGTGTACTGTTATGTTATAATACCAAAGTGGAGGTCAAAGTAGTGATAGATTAGATTACAAAAGTACTAAACAGGGGAGAAATGTTTTTTGGGTTATCAAGATTTTGTATAATAATCAGAAACTTTTAGGTTAAAGATAAAGTGATATAGCAAGAAAAGTTTTTTGTTGAAGTATAATTTGGTGTAATAACGGGAACATGAAGAATATCAATAATTTGAGAAGGATCTCAGTTTTATCCTAATGTAACAGAGACAAAGTAATTATTTTTTCTCCAGAAACTTACTTGAGTCAGAGTCAAACCAGGCCACACGTACAATTTCATGAGTCACTTATGTAAATGTGACAGAGTACATGTAAGGAACTTCTGATAATCAGACCATCATAGAGATTCCTAAAGACTGAATAAATTGGATATGCAAGACGGAGCACAACAAATCTGAGAAAACAGCAATAAGGCCCGATTCTGTCCTTGATTGCTCAGTCCACCCACGTGTCAGTCCAACTGGTGCCTGCCCTGTGACTTTGTGCAGAGTCTTGTCAAAATTCCCAGGTTGTGACTAAAGGAACATGCTTTTTCAGTGATTACTCGCTGAGAGCCTTATATAGCAAAAACAACACACACTGCTCTCACTAATTTATGAAGCCACTGCGGCTCTGTGAATTGTGTAGACAGTGCTAGACAACATTCACTGTTGGATTGTTGGGCATTTGAGTTTGAATTGTTTTATTTCTTTCAGTGAGGGAAACTCAGTGGTCAGTGGATTGAATGTGAAAATCACTTGAATATAATTTCTGTGTAAATATGAGCTCAGTTTGCTCTGTCAATTTTGATGTGGAAGCGATTGTTCGCATTTATTCCCTCTGTACATTCGGTCCATGTTTCACTCCACAAACCCCTTCCCCTTCTCACTTTATCACTTACAGAGAGCCATCAGGGGTTCACAGCTTACTGACTCGATAAATTTAGAGTACCCAGAGAAACCGAAGCAAGAAATCGCTCAGATTTTTGCATTCCACACAATTATGTAGCTATTATTGTGGCAGTGAAAATGATTATTCTGGACTGAGAGTTTGAAGAGGTCTCTTACACTTTCCAAAAACAAACTTCACTGCTTTCCCTTTTCCCCTCGCTCTCTCTGGCTCTGAAAACGCACTTCGGTTGTGCTCTTTATGAAAGCATGTATTAGCAGGTTCGCTAAAGCTATTGAACTATTTTTAACAGTGGTTCAAATGACTATGTATGTGTGAAAGGGGTCGATTATATGATGAACCCACATGAATTGTCACTGGACTCTGCTGTCCCCTGTTACTGTTTTGGTTCACTACTCTCACTGTTCTCATCAGTGTTATTTCCAGCCGTAGCAAGCAGATGTTTTCAACCCACTGTAACCTATCCAGCACTAAACAGCAGACAGATAAAGTTAGCAACTAGCTAGTGAATATGTGGAGCATTTAGCAACATAAGAGCCAGATATTCAATTCAGGTGATCATGGAGACCAAAACAGAGAAAACAGTAGACTGTGTAAGGCAACTGTTTGCTACCATGTTAGCCATAGCAACGTGATATGTCAACATTGTGTTTGCATTTTTTCAGCACTGAATTATGACAAAAACAATATTAGCAACCAGCCTGAATTGAATCTTAAATTACATTGTCTAATATCTGTTGATTAAAATGCTCTGTTGAACCTCCTGCAGTCATCTCCACACAATTTCCCGTACAAAAACATACCCACTGTGTCTGTGCGGCAGACTGATACGGTCACTGAAAGGCTTAAGATACAGGCTATGTAATCCACTTATCTTAAGTGGGATTTGCCTGCCTCACCTGCCCGGCTTTTAAGAAGAACAGGAAAGAGGGAAGGAAATGTTCACCTGGCCTCAGGCAGCCATGACAGAATGAACCACTGCACTCTGCTCCACAGCACATGAAGGGCACTAGAGCTATTATCACATGTTGGATCACTTCACAGGTGGAGGTGTTTTGGTGGTCGCTTTATGGTTGCGAAGTACAAAGCCGGATGTTGTGATATCGCCTTTTGCATGACGCGTAGACAGTTGTAATGTGTGATGCTGTATGTGTGTGCGTGTGCTTGTTTAAAACATCTGCACCTACTCAACAGAATTCCGGCTTTTCAAGCCCATGACACTTTTCATTTAGTCTATAAATATTCTAAATATTCCTCTCAGAAATAAACAAGTTTAAAATAAGACAAGAAATAAGCCTTTTATGGCTCAGAATAGACTTGTCTCTTTCCGTGTGGCTTTCATGTTAGAGGAAGTGCAAAACAATCATATTGTTACATTGTTACATTTCCTTCTCTTGCTGTGAAAGCCTCACATTGATCTTTATGAGGTCACACACAGTCCTTTGGGCTCCCTGCAGACTTTGTTAACACCATATTTATAAATAAGTGTCATTGCTTTTACATGGGTCTTTTTTTTATTTAGTGAGATATATCACAGAAACAACTACTTTCAAAATCCAGTTTAAAAACAAAAGAAGAATGCGCCATACTACGTAAGTATGAGAAAATTAAAGTAATTTATATTATTGCAAGATACAGTTTTTTTTAAAGACTTTTTGTTAACAAAAACTTTGTATCTGTCAATATACGTATAAGGTTAAGACGTGCTAGCCGATTTGTTATATTCTTTTAATGGACCCTTTAACTTACAGTTCCCTGATTACAGCAAACCACATGCACCTATATATGAGTTATATAGCCCATAAATATAAATAAAAACACATGAAATGTTACACGTTACTTTAACGTTATTTTAGATGCACTTTTCTTGTACAGGAAAACATAAACATTTGAAAAAAATCCCTTCATTTTGGTTGTCAAAGAATGTTTGACCGTGAATGTACCCTTGACTTTTCTATACAGCAATTTCATCTTATCAGCAAACATCCTGTTCTTCAATACTGACATTGCTGATAATATCGGCCTGCCAATGTAAAATTGTTTAAAAGAACAACCTTGCAAAACCTACACAATTCCATATTTCTAAATTAAAAACGGATCAAAATGATAATACGTAATGGGAAAGACATCGCTCCACAAAGACTCAGGTCTGTAGTCCCCCTCAGCTCTCTGAAGTTTTTAAGCATCTTTCACCTTCATCGTTTTGGTTTCACAGCCCACAACTTTACTGCTTTACCTTTCACCACTGTCATTGTATACGTTTCCACCCACAGCAGGAAGCTGATAAAAGCTCTGATGAACCAATTGTATGACCTATCCAGAACCAAACGGAAGGAAAAAAAGTTATCTAATAGCTGGAGAACATAGTGGCAACTAAAGAGCTAGATATTTCCCTCAGGACTTTGTGGAGACAAAAACAGAGCTAAAAGGAGAGTTAATATTTGACTGAACACATTAACCATTCAAATTTATGAGGTGATAATGTGTCAATGTTGTATTCACAGCAGTTGGAATGCACCCAAGTGATCAAACAATAATGCAGGTTTTAGGTTAGGGAAAGTTATAGTAATGGTTATAGGAAACTGACATTGTCTGTTGGCAGGAAATGAGATGTGAACACTGCCACAAGAGATCATCATTTTTCTGTTGATGTCAGTCCAGCAATATACTATAGCTACTAAATAAGGTCACTAAAGATGACACACGAGAAACCAAATAGAACTCGTTTTGCTTTTTTATTATCTTGTTAAAATCACTGGCCTTTAAATGGCTGTGCAGCACGACTGTGTAAAAAAAACATATCTGAAAAGCAGAGGGAGTAAAAAGTGACAAGAGCCAGAGAGACAAAAGATGAGCGAGAGCGAGAGAGAGAGAGAGAGAGAGAGAGAGAGACAGAGACAGAGAGACAGAGATACATGATTCATCAGAGATGTCACAATGTTGAGTCATGCACTTAAACTTGGCAGGGAGAGGTGAACAACTTGCTGAGCTCAAATGAAGAAAAAAGAAATCCTTGATTATCTCTTAACAGTCACTGGCTCACTCTGACTGTCAGGACCAATCATCCAGGGGAAGAAAAACAGCATTCTTCTGCTGCAGCTGGGATTAATGAACTGACAAACATGATGGGGCACCTGCGAGGGGCAACCACAGATAATAGCACAAAAGGGAGGTTAAATAGTCAGCTTTTCCCATCAGCACAATTAGCAATCAACCTTTTTGTCTGGCACACATAATACGTCATAGAGATACTGGAGAAACAGACTGAATTCATCTGGTTAGTGTCAACAAGTAAAGTATGAGGTTGTGTTTGAGATATTGTGGAAAGTCCTTTTGTGTAATTGTTCTTTTTGTCCTTTAACGCTCTCCGTGGTGTCTTCCATTGCTTACCTTCTACCTCCTCCTACCCCCACATTGTTGTAGGGCCCAGCTGTTGCTGCTGCTGGTGGCCCATTTGGTGGTAATCAGGTACAAGCCAGAAGGCCCACATCCTCTCCCTGATTAACACTCCTCAAATTCTAACACAGCTCTCGACTCCTCCTCTTCTTGAATATTCGACCACAGGCCACAGATTTGCTCACCTTCTGAAAGATGAATAGCCCTGTTGTTGACATGGAAAACTGCTTCATCTTTGCTACCCTGTACCTTGTGTGTGTCTCTCTCTTGCCTTTGAAGAAAGAAAATGATGTGCCCTCAAGTCTACCCCACATTACATCTGATGTTACAATGCCATATTTGTTTATTTTACTAAGCCAGCAGTGGAAGTGTTCTCCTTTTTTGTAATCATCTGAGTTTCTGAAAGGTTCCTGGCCTCGGGTTTTCTACCTGTAGTGGAATCTGGACCATTCATACGCTCCATTACCAGGGCTGTCAGGCCCAACGAAGTCAAGGCACAACACACAGATTAATCCATGACTGCCTGTTACAGGACATTTGGCGTAGACATTTTTGTCTAGCCAGAAAAGTCTGAAGAGAGGGGGAAAAAACCTCCCTTGAAGCAACTTTGTCCAATTAGGTTTTCCCCTCTGATCTCAGAGTAAATGAGGCAGAATCTGCAAAGTTTCATTTAGAAAACTAAGAACTAACTTTAAAGGTACCCAATGGAGTTTTTGACCACTAGTGATGCTATATGGAGCAATGTTTTGATGAGCAAGACCCCATTTTGTTTGTATCCCATGCTCCACTAGCACGAGGACGAACATGCACACAACAAGAGTTTCCCACTCGTGGTTTACCGCTATTCCATTGATTGACAGTTGGTGGCAGTAACATGTCCACAAAGCATAGCAAAGCATGATGTGAACATAGAAGTAAACCATGCAGTTTTGAAAGTATTTAAAAAAAAATCTGGCTTTGCAAATGTTGTGTAAGGAAGGAAATGCATTCAACGCGTTTGTCAGGCTTCCAGGATACACACAATGACTTCGGTAAGAACACTGAATACCATGTTTGTTTAGAAGAAAACGTAGCGATTCAGGTCCAGTATTGATGTACAGTCAGTGTGTTTCCATCTAGGCAAAACAAAGGAAATTTGGGGGGGAAAAAGTCTGAATATTGCAAAAGACTTGGCTGTCATTACTTGAAGTAATGTGGTAATGCTGAAGTGGAAATGTTGCTAACCAAAAAAGGTACTCAATAATTAAAAAAATTACTTTAAGGGTAATTCATTTCAAAATCCCTCTTAAACACAAAGCTGTTTCCCTCTTGTTCTTTAACCTCTTTTTCCCTCTACTTACATTTTTTCTGTGTATATACTAAATAATGACACTGTAATTTGTGGGCTATAATCTAAATGTAATGCCATTTACAGAATTTCACAGAAATGAAGTTCACAGAGTTGTGTAGATCAGGCATCATTATGATCAAAGGCAGCCTAATCTTGACTCACATTGTTTGAGTGACTCAGTTATTGAGCATGAGGTTCTCTCTGTGTATGAGTGTGTGTTTGTGTGATTTTGTTATTAGGATGCAGCCTGCTACAGAAACTGGAGTAGGCTTTGTGGTTAAATAATCACAGACTGCAGGGGTCTCTTCCCTCCTCGGCTCAGGCTGTAAAGTTTACAACCTCTCCATCCTCCTTTTATTTATCAGTTATATTCTTTTGATACATTCAACATGCCTGACCACATTTCCCTCCGGTGACATGCTTCTTTTCATTCAATCCTAAACATGGTCTTTTGTGGCAAGGCACCCCACTGCCAAATCTACTTAGAAGTTCCTTTGAAGTCTTTTCCCGTCTGTCTTTGCTTTATTAACCCTTGGTCCATGGTGACAACATTTTTAACTTCATAGTTATCTCACCAACTCACAATGCTACTGACTTTCAAATCAAATTCCAGGTGACGGACAAAGACAATGACAACTCTTCCTTCCTTAAATGTTTGCCTGTGGCACTGTGGCACACTTGTATGTGACAGATAAAAAATGAACAGCCTATTCTGAAATCCCATCAGCAGTATTTGATTACAAGGGGATTGTTTGGACATAGTTCTATTTTTAGTTTGGCACGGCATGAAAACGAAGAGACTTAAATTCATTTTGGGCTGATTGGCAGATGCATCTGTTTTGACGCCATTCGTCATTGACTGCAAAAAAAGGCAAATTTATAATTTCTCTTCCTGTAAATGCATTAATTGTGTTTGGATAAGAAAATACGCATAGATTAGAATTCAATATACAGTGTGAAAAAATATAATACAAATAATTTCTGGGCTAGTTTGTTACCAAGTTCTGGATGTTACCTGGACAACTGCTGTCTCTTTTTCTTAAAGACAGCACCACCCATTGGATGCCGGGGGAGGTGCCGCAATGAAACCGCATCGTAACTTCACATACAGGTGACAGCATGTGGTAGAGGTTAGTTACCAGCTCCAAAAGTGTGACCACCTGGCACAAATGAGCTCCCCTGAGAAGATTTACAAACCCCTCATCTGAAACCTCAGCCCCTAAACTAAACTCTTTCTCTCACCCCACTCGCCAATTTTAGCTCTTAAATCTCAACTCTGCTGCAACAAAACACTGACTGACATGCAGAAATACACACCCATTCGCATACGCACAAATGCCAACACTCTCCCCCAGCCCTGCTTGAAGCAAAATGTAGGAGTGTAAAAGTGACAAGGGTGTGCAAGATGAGCTCTTCCAATATCTGTCTAGTGGGGTTGAGGATGAAAAGTTTCCTGTTCCTCTTCATCATATTATTTTGTCCTCAACATTCTTAGCAAATCCTGGGATTATAAAGAAAATCAACAGAATTTTCTACCAGTTACCAGAAGGTCAGAGATCCAGTCTCGCTGAATTTGCTTTGTATTTATTTAAAATTCTGATAATTCGTAAACACCAGAGCAGAGAGTATTAATTGTATATCTTGTTAGAGAACAGAAGTTTGGCAGTGAGTCCTGATGCAATTTTACACTGAATAAAAACCTGTATATTTTAACATAAATTAATGGATGTTTTAGAAATACAAACCCTCTAAACAATTTAATGTAAAATGATTTGTGTATGAATAGTATATGTTGTTTTCAAAACTTCTTGCCTTAACCTGCCCCTTGAGGGATACTTTTAAGTAATTAGAAGTGAACTGAAAACAAGGAGTCCTTCTTTGTGTGAAGTGAGCCACAGAGAGGCAGAGAAAGAGAGAAGGAGAGACTGATTTTTTACACTTTCTGCACAATTTCCTCTCTATTTCCTCCCTGAAGACCCTTGTCTGCAGAATGTGCAGAGTATGCTTTCCATGGACAGGAGGCTATGGAACCTGCCAGAACAAAAAAATATTTTCAAAAAAAGAGGAGAGAGAGAGAGAGAGAGAGAGAGAGAGAGAGAGAGAGAGAGAGAAATGCTCCTCCTCCCTCTTGCACTGCAATACAGAAAGATGGAGTTATTACCCAGAAAACCTCACCGCCTTGTTTTTTCACTTTTTATCCCGGAGTTCCCGGAACGCTGAGCTACTATTACGACCAGAATACTTGGACCGCACACCGGTTACCCGCTCTGACGTTGAGAGAGAAGGAAAAACAAATGCTCCTCGTAGCAAAGTGCATCGGCCTTTATTTCTGTCCTGTATCACGCCTAATTGGTGTTCATGTGAGACAGCCAATGGTAGACTGGGGCTGAGGTTCAACTGTGGTAGAAATATTAGAACAGTGGGATAAAGTTCCCAGCCTGCCCCCTCTTAACCGTCTCAAACATTCGTCTTGGTTTCAGCTAATGACAGTGAGGAGGCTGTTATTAGATAAGCAATTTGACTGTACACTGTAAAAATATCCATGTTAAGTTAAGCTAGCAATGAGTCCTAATGTGGATCCCAATCAAACATTTTGGACCATATAAATATGAGTTACAATCACATAAATGTTTGTGTTTCTCTACTGATAGTGGGTCAAAATATAGGCCTGTGTGCTGATCCTGCCCACGAAGTTCCATGAAGTTCCATACATTTCCTTACTGTATACTTTCCACTTTTTGCCACATTTGGTGCAAAAACAATGTGACATTACTCCCACACACAAAGTTGTTCCTGTTATCTAATGATTTTCCTAAAACAACAAGTTTAGCCTTGTGACAATCAATAAAATAATATTTGCATTCACTAAAACAGCAACATGAACAGTCTTGATCTTCTATCAGTAAGTCATGATCCATTTGGCTCTATTTGGAAGATAACATCAACAAACCAGCCCAACAAGGACACAAGTCTCACTGACTGATGACTAAATTTGAGATTTGTCCTTTAAAGCCATGGTCAATGATAGCTCTTAGCCTGACGTTTTCCCCCTCACAGTGTCATGTCTCAGGACAGGTGGCGGCTGCAGTTAGCAGCCATTTGTCCTGAGCAAATTAAAGCCTAAGTCCAAGGGCCACTTGAAGCACCTACTAATATATGCTTGGAGAACCCGTGAAGCAATGCTTTTGCACAATGGGTGTTACAGAGCAGAGGAAGTTGGAGTCAAAGAAGGAAGGATGCCCTCTTAAAAACCAGGAAATGAGACTCCAGGATGCCAACTGCTCACCACCAAGGATCAGGTCAGACAACGAGATACTTACTCACTCTGCAGCGTCTATTTAACCTTCTGTAGTGGCAACACACCTAATTTCAACATGCGTCAGACACAGTAACAAACCGCAGAAATGTGACGATTAGTCATAGAGGGAAAAAAGGTGCTAAAGCTAATTAATGTTCTTAAAATAGACGGCAATGTTTCATACGTCTGCTCCCATAATAGCTTATTATAGTTCATAATTTAACAAGTTATCACAGGTGTGTTTTTATTTGTATCATATTTGTTTCTCAGACAACATGATGTAGCCTTTGAGTCATCAACCGCTGCTGACACCAGCTGTCAATAAAAGATAACTTCATATGCTCTTAAATCACACTTCACTGCAAATTGTAAGGTGGCTCAGTAATAAAGCAACTCCCATTAGTACAACACACACACACAAATCAGGTCTGGATATTTGAACAGTGGGAGGTTGCAGGAGCAAGGCCAAGGGCTGGGGAAAGGGAGAGGAAGGAGAGGGGAGATGGGTAGATAGACTGAGTCATTAAGATAGCTTGGGTGTCAGTGTAATTCATCAAGCCTGATAAGGCCATGGCCCGCTGCCAAGGAGCAAGGTGTGGCACTTTTCCCTCACCAATCATTGTCAGTGATAGCGTCCCTCGCAGGCAGTTTGTTGTTCTTTCTCCTGCTATTAATATCAGTATTGATGATGTTGAAATGACATGAAAGTTATAAGCCACATCAGGATAAGTCATTTATTACAACTGTTCTCTTCACACTGGAGTGTTCCATACGAATGAGAGAATTTTAAGTCTTTATCACACAGTGCTGTAGTAGGTCCAGGTTAATTTTTAATTTAACTTACTTTTTACCTTTGTTCATCACCTTTTAAACTGTCCGTACCCCACATGCTTGATATCCTTTTCCTCGGCACAAACTCAGTTATAAGTATGACCTATTGTTTTGCTATTTTATCAAAGTATAAAGCTTCTAGAAACCCAAATCTACACACAGGTGCTCATAAAAATGTACAAATATTTATTGATAATCAATCAAAATATTATTATAGAACAATTCCTAGTTTCAGAATATGAGTAATAAAACTGCAATACAGCCCAAATACATGTAAAGGGATCCAACTTATATATGTGTCTTTTCATTGAAAGTTTATATGCCTGTAAATCACTGAAATAATAGTAATTCTGTTTTTAAAAATATGTTTTATGGTCTACAAACACAAATTAGATACTGTGCGACGGCCCCACATCAGCCCTTTAATCAATGGATAGACAGATTCCAGATGTTTTTAAATAAAACGCAAACTTAACAACATAACAATATAACAAAGATAGTAGCTGATAAAACCATAAAGGCAGTAAATAGCAGTATTCACATCAATATTTTGATAGACAGGGTTGCTATCCACTTCTTTTATTTCGTAATGATACATGCAAGGAATTAACTAGGCCTCCGCACGTTCACGCTCCACCCATGACTGTAATTTTTGGAAACCAACGTGCCTTTGTTGCACCTGAAGCAAAATTTGTACTTGCACAATCTGTCAGGTACACACAGACACACACGCACGCCCACACAGTCTAACCCATCCAAAAACTAATCGTTCAAACTGTTATGCACTACAACTTAAAGGATGTAGCTAAACTGAGGGGAGGGCTGAGTGTGTTTTTCCTCTTTAAATTACCCAGAAAAGGATGTGTGAGTACTGTCTCTCCAGGCAATGATGGATGGATCCATCAGTCGTGTTATCTGCCGATTAAGTGGTTGTATCTAAACACAGCCTCCAATTTACCAGATTGACAGTAGCAAACCCCAGTTGATTGGTGTCTTGCATTTTATTTTCTCTCTCTCTTCTTTTCCCCTCTTTCTCTCTCAGCCTGTTCAATCTCCGCCCTGTAAAGCATCACATGACCAAGGCGCACAACTCCCCGAGTTGCCTGGCTCGCAACAAGCTCTGTACAGTGAAAAGCCGCACAAATGGTCATTCATATCAATCACTAAACACCATCAAACAGGGCCTCTGTTTCCAATGGCATTGAGGCAAACACACCCAGTCTTGTTCTGAAATTAAATGTTGCCTATGACCAAAACTCAAGGTGCTAAAACGGTGCTCCAATGTGTTGAAACTCAAAGGCGAGATTCTCTCTGCAGGTTTTTTATCAACGTGGCGGAATTGAAACTCAGGAATGTTTCCGTTTTCAACACCTCCTTGATAAAGTTTGCAAAATATTTCATATGTTCTGTGATGCGTTGATGAAAGAGAGCATTATACTGATATACTCCAGGGGTGTGCTGAAGAGGGAGAGGCGGGGGTGAACATAGAGTCCGAAAAATTAAGTGGAGGAGAAAGCTAAGGCCTCCTGCTGCATTTAGGAGGTGTGAAGGGCTGTCCAGGTTCCAGTGTTCAGCATCTGTCCCCTGAGCAACAAGAGAGGCTGTGTGGGGACCAGCTTACTTTGCTGCATAAAGGATGTCCTGTGTTTTTCAAGCACACACATACACACACACACACACACACACACACACACACAGAAACACATGACCCCTGTAGCTTTTCTCTTTGTCAGAAGGCGCAAGTTTCTGAGCCCCGGCTTACAAATACTTGTTTGCTGACAGCCTGCTGGTTCTCTGAGCTGCAGAGCACAAGAGTGAAGAGCTTTAACCCACATCTTTTCCCCTCAGGCTGATAAAGTGCTCTGATAAGCTGCGAGGTGCTGGTGAAAAGTGGCTAGCCCTCAGCCCCCAGGGCTACAGTATGAAAGAGTGGCTTGTCTGGAGCAAAGCAGAACAGAAGAGATGATGAGGCCAGAAAAAAGCTTGGAAAACTGCAAGAAGAAAAAAAAAGGCCAGAAGAAAGGAACTGGATTAATGATGAAGTGGCCTGGGTGCAGTGTGTGTGTCTGTGTTCGTGCAGGTATGCATGTGTGCATGTGTGTGTGTGTGTGTGTGTGTGTGTGCGCATTGTGAGAACCTACTTTCGCCACCAGCTGTGGGCGGTGAGAGGGGGGCAGGGTGTGTAGAAATGGGGGAGCCATGCCATGTGTTTATGTTGACTAATGAGCTAATTACCCAACCCCTAATCTACCTCAACTTGTGTCATTTCACAGGAATGCTGCAGCAGTCAAACGCTTGCAGATTATGGGTCATTTCCTGACAGTTAAAGGCAAACTACTACAGCAGTAATTCCTCCACACACCAGGCGTTAAACCACAAGTGCTGCAGCTTCTCCATTTGCCTCTTCATGATTTTATTGTCCTAAAATGTGACTGCAGGATTCAAATTTACTCACAGGAAGTTGACTTCAACATATTAGCATTTTATTTGTTAGATGATTTGGCTCGTAATGTATTTTCTTGAGCACATGCAGTTTTCTTATTTGTCATCTCTACTTACTCCCAGTGTATCTTTTGGATTATATTATCAACACTGGCTCAGGTCTGTTTATGGTATATTTACTTTGGTAATCCAGGTGCAAGCTAAAGCATTATATCCAGATTGAACTGCTTACATGTATTTTTAAGATCAGACTGTACATGTTTTTAAAAAAATCTTTTGATATTTTTGTTTTGACTTGTGAAAACAGGGACACACATTTATAATCACTGTCCAATGAAAACCTTTTATCTCCATGTATCTTCAGAGTAATGTATTTATTAATTTTTGTTAATCTGAATCATTTTAGTGTCCTTTATAGTTTTGAGACAATACACCTACTTATTAACCATTTATAAACCATTTAAAACCCTGTTGGTTAAAAAATGTACAGTCATAATGTTAAAAATAGGGCTGTTTTCAGGGAACAGCAACAATAACTTAAAGGGGAACTGCGCTTATTTTACACACAAAAAGTCTGTTGACAGTTCTTGGGGTCAACTACTATATATGTCAGTTGTGGCTGAGTTAGAAAGACGTGAGCTTACCTATCCTCCATCGCCCGCGCTTAACCCTATCAGTTCATAGCTACATTAGCCACTACTAGCGTAACACACCTGAATCTCCAACCGAACTGTCAACGGTCAAGTTGCATTGTGGGTATGAAGGTGCCATGTTTCTGATAAAACATTAAATTAAAGGTTCTGCTGCATCTTTTTGACCGTCTATCATGAGCCACACAGTGTTATAGGAGTGCAATTTTAAACCTGTGCAGTTTTAACCCACATAAGATATCAGACTACAGTAAAGCCATAGCTATTATGTAAACATGGCCATTTAAAGCTCTTCATGACTTCACTATCAATGTCAGGATGTTTCAAGTTTGTGAAAATATGAGGTAACTTGAGATAAGGCAAAAACATAACAAGGCTACATATTGGGATATAAGTTTAGGAATGGCTTTCAGAAGCATCAGGGGAGTCTTGACTAATCTGTTCAGCACTACATCGCTTGAAATATTGCTTGCTTTCATCTATGAAGTATTTAGAAAAACATAAAATTGCTACTGCTGTACACTGGAGCCCTCAGCAGTAAAGTAATTAAATGTAATTCATACACATTAACTATCTCTTGGTTGTACATATTCTTCAAATCAAACAATGTAGATGAAAGTAAAAGATTTGAGGAAAAACAGGCAAAAGTTTAAAATGCTTCAGAGGATTTAATCAATCAAATTTCTAAGTCAGACAGCATGGGAGGTCTGCATCCCTTCCACCCACAGCGAGAGGTGTGAGTGGGGATTTAGTGAACTCTCCCCTGCCCACCCCCACTTGTTCATCATCCCCCTCCCCTGGGGTGTATGCTGGTCTGCTCCCCCTCAACAAGCTCCCATCCATCACTCCTAAAATTTCACTTTAATAGGTGGTCCTCTTCCTCCTTTCACACACCCTTACGGGAGAATTTGGCAAAGGAGAACAAGACAGCAAAGGGTGAAAAGTAGGACTGGGTATTGTTTAAAATGTTTTGCTACCAATAATGTTTAATGCCAGTATAAGACCTTAATTACTGTACAGCTAAAACAATGGAACTTACTGTCACTATTTCTGCTGCCATTTTTATATATTTTTTCTTCCTGATGCGGCCATTATTGTTATTTTTTATTTATAAAATATGTATTCATTAAACATTTTACTGATTTTAATGAAAACGAGACACAATCCTTATATGTATGTATCATTAATTGCACTGGGAACTGCCACCTCTGGTGACCATGGTCAAACCCACAACTGAGGTCACAAAGGTATGAGCCTTTGCGTTTTTTCCAAGGGCTATCCAGAAAAGTCATGAAATAATAGCCTAAAAATAACTTAATGCATGCCCCCAAACCCCCCTAGCAAGTTCAGTTTTTGGACCTCTGTATTTCTGCGTACAGGAATGTGTATCTGCGTATCTGCGTAACTGTATAACTGCGTCTCTATGTAAACACATAGCTAGTTTAATGCTAAGAAAACAGCACTGAAAATGTCCTTGTCAACATGGATTATAAATTGCAAAAAAATTAGGGTTAAGGATATGTTGTGTTTAGGGTTGTGCTGAATTAGGGTACTACTGGAACCTTTTTTGGTCCAATTCAGGCACTGTATTAAACAATGATTGCTTAACACTATTACTTTATTATTTACTTCATTGCTTTTGTTATTATATTCTAGTTTTTATTGCATTTGTTCCTATTGTGTACACGGTAGCATATACTGAGTAATGTACATAGAGAGGACGACAGTAAATTGCACCTTGAAGTATGAACAATACTTTTTTGATCAATCAAGGAATATAAAGAAAAAAATACTTTTTTTTATTTAACAAAATGAGCTACATTGTCCAATGTGTCGATGTTTTTTGCCTTAACACAAACTTTGCTGTAGGAAAATCAGGAAATATTGAATTAAAAAGTAAGTAAAGAAGAATAACAAATTTGACCAAGCATTCAGTGCAAACTTTTGACACTTGACAGTTGTTAGACGCATTTTGGTCAGGAGTGAAGAGGCAACATTTGGGCATGGTTTTCTCTTTATTTATACTGCATATAAATAGTATATTTAACATCACAGTATACCTGCAGAAATGACCACCACAGTGCTTGGTTTTGCTGTTATTCCCCAGTTTGGGTCCACATCCATGGTTAAAAGGGCTGAGCACGTAACACCAGCATGCTGGACGAGCCTGGGCCGAGCTGTGCAGTAGCTACTCCATTCAAACAGAAGGCAGGTTGGTTGATATTTAAATTGCCTCTGTTTGTTTTTCTTCTGGTCCCGTGTGTGCATGTGAGCCTAGTATAAAGGGCCGTGTCCTTTTGAAGGGGATAGCACCAGGAAAGTGAGGGGGAAGGAAACTTTGCTTTGGTGTTTTATATATCAACGGAATGACTTCCCTCAAATAAAGACGTGCTCCATTCTGCCGGTCGGGCTGGAACAAGCTGCTCGTTTCCTGTCCTGAAAACTTGCAGCATGTTCGAACAATGCGCCCGGCCAGAATAGAGGAGGTGTCACGTCTTGAAGATCTGGTGCTTTTGTTTGACCGCAGGTTGAGACTGAATCATATGTTTATAGTATTTGTGACATTTGAATGAACCAACACAATTGTGCCATTTGAATTAATATAAATGCTGAAACAATAGATAGCAGTGTTTGAACTGTCATCTGGAACAAAAGGCAAAGATGAAAGTGTTTCCTTTGGGGCTGTAAAGTCTCTTTAAACTCACTTTTCAGCCATAAACGGTAGACGATGGCAATGGGGATAAAGAGAACTCTAATTAATGAATCCCAGTTGAATTAATCTTCCTCTGAACATTAACATTTCTGCCAACTGCCATGTCCATGCTACGGACAAAGACTTCTCTTTGACTCTCTCCGCTGGGAGACAGCCATGCAGAGTTTCTCACTCACGCTGCCCCCTCATCAAATTACAGCCCTGCTCCCTCCTGTCATGTTGGCAAACAAAGGTCTTAAAGCGCACTCCCAGTGTAATTGCCTCTAATCTCAGACATAATGTGGTCTTTCATGTCAACTGGTCGGAGAGAAAAGGGAGCTGTTGTTCTCTCTGCCTTTTTTTCACCCCTTGTGCTCTCCCACTTTCACTTTGAGGAGCACAGTTTAACAGTCTTGCTGCCCTGTTTTTCCATTCTGAGGAAGAAGGGGACTTATTGTGACACAGTGTAAACATTTTGACAGTACAAAAGCTTGTTTAAAATGACTTTAGGAATTTAAAGACGAACAAAGGCTTAGTACCGAGATTAAAATAAACATGAAATTCAGAGAAATGTATATGGCAGTGCAGTAGTTCTTGGTGAGCTCCTCCACCTTTGGCCTGGATTCTCTCAGTGGTGAGCATCAGGCAGTCTGCAGCTGGAAGTGTTTCTGTGGTTTGGCCAGGTGTCTCTCTGCCCTGCCTGGGACAAGGCCTCAGCGGGGCCTGGGACTGGAGTCTGGGAGCAGGCTGGAGGCGCTGAGCGAGCTGGCTGCCCCTCCGTGATCAAAAATGTCCCGCAGACCCACCTGACTGGTGGTCAGTTGTAATTGATACAACACGATAGCAGCGCTGGAGGGGAAAAAGGGAAAATTAAGATGTGTGTGAGCATGTGGGGAAGAGACAGGGAAACATAGAGCTGTGGAGAAAAGAGAGAGAAGAGGAAAGAGAATGAGAGAGGGGATAATGGAAATTTTGGACAAATTCTTCAACTGAAGAGGCCTTTTGGTTAAAAATATGGAACGTAGACTTTAATACGGTTTCCAGGGGCTTTGGCAAGCAAAGATGAACATATCAAATAAAAAACACAGTATCTGATATCTGTGTTGTGCTAGATTGAGAGCGAGCGGGGAGAGAGTGCAGGGTAAGAGGAGATGCAGTGTTTCTAAAACCATTCAGCTGGGGCTTTTTTTAAGGGACCCAGCTGTGCACCCTGGAGGTCCTGAGCTCTAACTGTGGCAAAGTCAGCGCAGTGAGGCCAGGCTGCAGCTTCAGAGCCAGGGTTAGCCATGACCTGATGTTCCAGGAGCCTCTGTGAATTGATGGGCCCCAAGGGAGTCGTCACAAGGGCCCTCGAACAATCACCCATTCATCCCCGCAGCCACAGCAAGAGGGCAAACACTCTCACAAATGTTGAAAAAGCTGTTTTAAAAAAGTGATATGAAAATTGTAGATACTTTAAATGTTACAAGATGTAATTTTCCCCACATGATTTTCTTTTTTTTTTTTTTTTTAAGTTTGGAAATTTAAAATAAGATATTAAGATTTTGCAAGATGTTGGCATGTGAAAGCCTGGATATTATACATAATTTCTGGCAAGCAAACTCTCATTTTGAATTGTGAAATTTTAAGAAGGACATTAAATAAGTGTATACTCCCCTGTGAATATGGCCAGTATATTTTTGGATAATGTGGCTAAACTGGCTCAAGCCCATCACGCCTCATCTGCCAGGACTACACACTGCTGTTGCATAAGGCAGTTGAGCCAGTCCAGACATCAAAACTAGTCCTTATGTGGACAAAAATGGGTGTGTTCACTGGGTCCCCTTGCCCAAATCCATTTACCATGACTGTATCAACCAACTTTTCTCCCGAGTGTCCTCTTTTTCAAAGTCCCTTTCACTCTCAAAGATTAGAGGCCTGGAGGTCAGCTGCACATCAGTTAAATTTTTCTGTGAGTTACCGGCCAGTTATTTATAGAGCAAGAACAAATATACAATGGAAGGAGGGTAGTGGTTTGGGTAGGAGGCAGGTTAAGGCCAGGAACATCTGTCCTTTCAAAGGCATCTCTTCCTTGGTATGCTCAGAATCCACTCCAGGGGTGTCGGCGCTTCACTGGTAGTCACAGAGCTGGCATGTTAGTCAAAACAGAGCTGAAGAGGGGGGGGTGAAGAGCTGAAGAGGGGGGGAGTGAAGAGCCTCATCCAAGCCCTGTCTCACATATCACCAAGCACAGTGCATGTTCCCAAAGACACCTGACTCCTGACGATACTTAGGTTGGTCACACTGAACATCACCTTTGTCTGGGCAGGGAGGAAACAGAGCAAATACTTTGCTGAGGTGCAAGAGGAGAAAGAAACCTGAAGTATCCTTTATAACAATGTCTTGAATCATAGATTGTAATGGGCAACAATTTTGATGTTATTCATATATTTTTACACTCCAGCTACCAAAACTTGTCTGATTGTCCACATAATTTTACTTGTTTGTTCTATTCTGTACACAACATGTATCACAAGCTCATGCTGGAAGAGGGATCTCTCCTTAGAGGTGTCTTCCATGTTTTTTACTGAATAAAGATTTTATTTTTGGTGGACATTTTCCCTCATTCTTACCTAGGATAAATGTTGTCATGTGCTATATAAATAAAATTCACCTGACTTTTGCTTTGTCTGTTATTATTTATCTGACTTCTACATGAGTTTGCCTTTTTATTATTTTTCCTTTGGACACTGACATGAAGTCTTCTCGAGGCCGGAACAGGACAGACCTGAAGACGTGTGTGTGTGTGTGTGTGTGTGTGTGTGTGTGTGTGTGTGAGGCTGACACAGTCTCTGTTTAGTCTGTCTGCGTCAGAGATGCTTCATTACACACTCATAAATTCAAACTCGTCAACATGCAGTCCGACTTCTCTGTTCCTCTGATTCTTACCGACATGCAGGTTAATATACATACACACAAAGCGTACACACAAGCAAATGGTAGGATGAAGTCAAAAGTTTTATTTACCTTTATTTACCTCTTCTTTTCCACTGAAAAAGTGACATTTCTGGTATTAAAAAACATCATAATGTTAATAATTGAACAGTCCTTTTTTTGTAAGAGGACAGTCAGATTAATATACTTATAGGACAATTCAAACATTCTCCAGCATATCAAGATAACATCGTTTTTATAGAAATATTAAATAATTCTTCTCATAAATTTACAAATTTCAACTTGTCATTGTTTCAGGTTACATTTAGTTCCCAAACTTAATTCAAACCTAGTTTTCAAATTCCTGCTGTGCCCATACACAATAATACTGTAACATTTATATTACTATCTAAATCATCACTGAATACAATTACTTTTATATTGTCTGTGATTTATATTTATATATGATAAACATGTATCGTCGCTGCTTTGTGTGGGTTTCTTTCGTGTGGGAATCGGCTGACAATGAGCAGAAAAGAATTAATTGAATGAGAAGATTTTTTTTTTCTTTTCCTGTGGTGTGTTTTACTTCCTCAGCCATGCGTTGCAGAACAAGTAAGGAAACTTTGAGGATGAACAGCAGACTAAATAAACTCACTGAAAGCAGAAATATCACATACTTGCACTAGCTGAGAGATGTTTTATTTCTGAAACTGCAAGCTGTTTTTGAAACTTTTCTAGGTTTCTGGGTACAAAATGTTCTCTCTGATTTTGCTCAGTAGCCTGTTTCTATTGATATCAAATGTTTATTTTATTCTTTTATGTAGCAGATGGGTTGCTAATATACTATATTCTAAAAAACATAACAAATAATTTTCTAGCCCTTTTCCAGCTCTTTACATACAACCATTACATTATCATCCACCACAAACACAGGACAAAGACTCTTCAAACCAACATCATTTTCTTTAACAACTTTAATAAATCCCACATTGTGAAAAAAAATCCTAACTATTTCTGTTTTATAAAAATATTTTATAATTAATGCACAAGACGTCAGAATATTTCTATTTGTTTTAATGGAAATAGAAATATCCTAGAAAATATTTCAGTCGAATTTTCTAACTCTGGGGGAATTGTAAGAGGAAAACCGAATCGTTATTTATGTTTCAGCCATCTGAATAACGTTTGAACTCTCTGCTTGGTTCGTTTTATTTTTCTGACTGATAGTTAATTGGTCGAAATTTCACAAAGGTTCAAATCAGCAACTGACGTCTCCACATAACGTCACAAAACATCATATTAATATTTTTTGATGATTTTATTTTGATTGATGAAATAATGATTGGTTTACTTTTTCCTTATAGTGTACTCTTGTTATTAGTTAATCTAAATAACTTGTACCCCGATTCACCGCATTTGATTTTATGCATGTTGATGCGTGTTGTCATATTTTCCCCAGTAAGAAATTGAATTGTGAGTTTCTTTTAAAGACCTTTTGTTCCTGAGGCCTTGCAAAACATGCACCCTTCGATGCTTGATGATGAGGTGGCAGCTGCGAGGTGAGATGAATCCATTATAGACAGATACTGTATCTATCCCCGGGGGGATCGATTATAGATCGAATAAAATCCTGACAGGATGAACTCCGCTGGGTCAGCTGCAGCAGGTCCCTAAAATATCCACACACACGTTCAACATTCAGGTCTGATCCTAATGGAGAGAGAGAGCCTCGCTAAATGCGTCTAATCCATATTTCTTACTGACACTGAGGTTTACAATTACAAAACAAAATGAAGGGGAAAGAACTTAAACGTAATTTAGAATTAAAAAAAAATAAAGAAATAACAAAAAGACAAAGAAATAAAAATAGATGTTTTTTTTAGAAACTACACGTTTTCTGGATTAGGCCACGATGGTGTTACATTCAAATATCTCAATTATCCAAAGAAAGAGAGAAATGAGAGAAATTTATGTAATACAATAATATATTTGTTCACTGTGGGAGGTGTTTTTGGTAGAATGCGCACAGTTCAACCACTTTCCAGTATTATATAGTCTTTTATTGTCTATTATGGAGGAGGAAATTCGTTTTAATTGTTCTTGTACAGTAAACTAACCCCCAGCTACGTCATGGTTATAATAATATTCGTTATTTCCCATCACAGACTGATTTCATATACAGTACATCCTGTAACTCTTCAGGCAAAAATTATAAAAAGGTTTCTGTGGGGTCACAAATGCAGTGCATGCTGGGAAGTCTACAGTGTCTCTCCTTCAGTTGTTTTTAGTTTGTGGGCTTAAACCTTCACTTTGTAATTTGATTTTACAAAATATATTCACTTTATTAGTATCCGTTTATTGGCTGTTTAAAAATTAGTATTTGCTCAGGTTTTATATGATAATAACCTTGGTAAAACATGACGTTAAAACTTAAGAAACAAAAGGAAGAAATAGCTAATAATTTCACCAGGAACAAATGCAGTGCATGCTGGGAAGTCTGTTTCTCCTTCAGTTTGTTGGCTTCAACCTTCAATTAGTAATTTGATTTTACAAAACATTTTCATATCATATAATTTATATAGTTTCACTTTATCAATTTATTATTGGCTATTTATAAATGGCAATATATATTTGCTTTGGTTCTATATGATAACCTGCACAAAATATGACATTAAAATGTCAGAAACAAAAGGAAAAAATGGTTAATAATTTATACCAGGAACAATGTTAAAGATTAGGTTAAACTAGGTAGGTATTTACAACGCATCGTGAATCAGCGTATCATGAAAAGTTCAACAGAGTTGTCAAACGC
The DNA here is from genome assembly GCF_905237075.1 of Dicentrarchus labrax. Taxonomy (NCBI): domain Eukaryota; kingdom Metazoa; phylum Chordata; class Actinopteri; family Moronidae; genus Dicentrarchus; species Dicentrarchus labrax. Next base: position 15,679,747 of record NW_026136701.1, read on the forward strand.
CTGTGCAGGAAAGGAATCCCCCTATAATTACATTTTAAGAGCAGAGGAAGCTGTAGGCCCGAACCCCGTCATTTAGTCTGCATTAAATAAACACAAGCCCCATCAGCGTCAGATATGCCCTCACACAGTTGCACAGTAAATAATGACTTTCATGGCCCTGAACAAAAAAAAAAATCTAGGGTCATGATCAGGGTACGTGAAGAACAACCGTGCTATTGAAAGCTGATATTTGAAATGTGGGCGAATAGTTAAATCAACATGTTATCACTTTATTGTATCACCAACCCATATTCAGCCCTTCTAGAAAAAATGTAAAATGACACTGTCAATAAAAGATGCAAATGATGTAGCATGAGGAAAGATCAGGAAGCAACATGTCGTTACTTGTCCGGTAACACAACATCAGCAGGCTGTGAATGATGACTGCTTTCTTATAACAGATTGTACGGTCCCATGGTGTTACATTTGGGTACGAAATATTGTTACTGATACGAAGCAACGGCAATAATTGGAGAGAGTAATGTGTTGTTCGCGCAGAGGTTTGCTGGATTTCCATAGAACTGAAATTTGATATCTAGCACATGTCATGGAATTTCTATTCTTCATCTGCCCCGGCTCGCCTCTGATGCCGTGCCAAAACCGTCAGCGCAATAAACCTCTAAGAACCTATGAAGACATGCATTACCCAGGGATTACACTGATTCAATGACAACAACAATTATTGGGAGTGAATTTAAGATCAAAAGCTTAAATTTGTTCAACAATGAAATTATAGTGTCAGTCTGTGATTTCTGTCTCAAAAGTGTAAACAATTTATTCATTTTCATGGATTATGTTGTTTTCATACGGTTTGATCATTATTTACTATTAATCTATTTCACTTTTTAATTTCTAATGGTTAAATAAAGATTGAAGGTTGAAATCATCAACAATTTATATTAGTATGAAGAGTGGTGATTAAACAAAAAAATCTAAAGTACACATTTAAAACAGTAAGTTTAGAACAGGGAGAATAACCTTTAATGTATATATTTTTCCAATCCTTATTTTTGATGTACAGCTCAGTCACACAGACATTAGACGCCCCCGTTGAGCTCTGTCCCTCTCCAGTTGTAGCTTAGTGATTTAGGCTGACCTTTATATCCCTAAGGTCAACATCAACATTGTTTCAAGGTGTCCTTGTGTGGGCGAGCAGTGTCGATGCTCTGTGACACAATAAAGCATTTATAAATTGGAAATAAGAAAAGTGATGCCTTCAAAAAAACCTCTCACAAAAATATTTCTTCTTCTACTTCTTCTTATCATAAATTATATTTTTTTCTACAATAATGCCACTGCAAAAACCCTCTTTCACATGTTGGAAAAAACAAAAACTCCCAATAATAAAAGGAATAACACAAAATATTTGCAGTATAGATTTTGTTAAATTGTTAACCTACAATACACATTAACAACAAGTACACTGTGACTTGTTTTCAATTTTCCACCCACTAATGTGCCTCCAGAGATCCCACGCTTATGGTTTCAACTGTGCAACGTACCAAATATTTAGAGTAATAGCTGGTTACTGTGCTATCTCTACCACTACAAGCTGTCAATCTCTGCCCTGGAGCTAATTAAAAAGGCCCCGGCGCTTTATTTGTTTGCACACACTCTGAGGGCAGACTGGAACAGTCAGGCGTGGGGGCATGACAAGCACGCCATGCCCCCTTAAATCACTCCCCTGTGCCAAAATGCTGACACCACACAAGAATCTTGACAAAACATTTGCTGTGTCCCCAGTGTGGGCGAGACACAGAGAGAGAACAGGGATGATTTATAGGCAGTTGGTTCAACAAGCAAGAAATTATTACCAAAATTCTGTCTTTCTTTATAATTCCCTTTTCCTCTCAACTCCAATCTTACCCATTTTTTGTCCTTTTTTCATGTGTAATATTCATACCTTGCCTGTATTCCCTTTCCACAAAGTGCAGGAGACTTTTGCAAAGTAGAAATGATATAAAACATGCTCTACCGTATTATCCCAGGCCTGCATCCCGTCACCTCATCCCGGTGTCCTCCTGCATTTCTTTTTCTTTATGTGTCACCACTGCTTTTGCTGCAGTGGTTTTGTTATCCTCTGAAATCTGGACTCCCGAGATGGAGCTGGCATGGAATAAAAGACACATACATTTTAATTGTGTTGCAGTGGACCCTGGGGCATCAGCTGCTGTGGCCTCATGGCTCTCTGCTGCCACCTGTCTGTCTGTTAAGGAGCATGTTAGGACCTGATCTGAGGATGGACTTGCAGAGTGTGCTGAGTACTGCTCAGGGATTGGGTTAGAATAGCTTCATTTCTGTTGGGACCCTTTTGTTAAACATTTTTGAGGTTTCATCATTTTTTAAAAAAAAAGGCACAAAGCTTTATTATATTAGAAGTTCATCTCATTCACCCTGTACGAACTTGGTGTAAAATATTCATCTTTCCTGGAAAATACCAGCATTAAAGTTATAATGTTGAGTGACTAGACTTCCTTGAGATAAATAATGTGATTGACTCTCTAGAGGGCAGCAGTAAAATTGGCTTGATCCTGATCAAATCCCCGTAAACGAGTGTTTGGAGAGCAAACCCCTGTTTTGCATGACTTTATAGCCCAACAGGAAGCCATTGAAACTGTAACATAAATAGCAATCAGGCCATGAGTAAACCAATCAGCAGCTTTGTTTCAAAATATGCACCAATCAATTAGCAAATGGATTTCCTTCCAAATTAACAGACCGAATCAAAGCATCTCAGGAAACACGTTACGGACAATCTACAGTGTGTTTTGCTTAATTGAGGACCTTGTGGCAATTTGTTGTCTAAACTTTCTAGATTTGTATTCATTTAAATGTGTTTTTAAATGTGTGCAGAAGTTTTAATTATTTGGTTGACCATCCAGCTATTGTGTGTGACTGTTCATAATGCAAGTATCTTGATTTTTTTTGCGGTCACTACCTGTTGAGCTCATTTTGAGTTGCCATTTTATCTCATGGTCTTCTTGTGCACAGTGCACTGTACACAGATTGCAAACAAAAGCTGACTGTTTCCTGTTAATTACCACTCTTAAGATTTAAAAACCATTCACTTTCCTTACAGGGTTTCCTTACGGGCTTGTTGGCCTCATATGTACTCCCGTCCCACTCACACAGCTGTCTCCCAGGCTACAGGCGGAGCTCCATCACCTGCATCCAGCTGCAAACCACAAACAGATTGAAGTATTCCCCTGGAGGGGGATTTTGGGCAGTCAGGCCATCATCGGCACGGAAGATGAAAAGGCAACGCATTAAGTAAAACCGGCCTCACTGCCCATCAATAAAGGACAGTTAGCACGACTCTATGTTTTTGTGCCAGTGAGGGCTGATACAGTAGTAGCTAGGAATGTTTTCTGAGCATGTGACAACATTTCCCAGACCACTAAACATTGAAAGCAGACCAACGAGGCAACATATTGCATTGATTTAGTCATTTGACAAATAGCTTTGGAATGAGTATCCACGTCCAGTCGTTTGTAAGCGGCTGCCTTATAAGTAGTGGATAAAAGGAAACATGGTCTCTTATTTTAAGAACAGGAAATGAGACAATGACAGGAGACAAACTTATCACATATTGAGATGATTGTGGTAACGGTGGTGAGAAATGCTGTCTGGATGGTGTCTTTATTGTCTCTCCATGCTGAAGTCCTGATGTTGTCATCCAATTCACAAGATTTTTATTGCATCTGGTAAACCGCTGCAGCTCATGTCCACATGCTTACAGTGCAGGTTCATATTATTCATTGTAATTTTACCAAGGAATTTTGTAATAACCAATCTGAAATGTAATAATAATAATAATTTTCTGCCACATTTGTTCGTGAGTATGAGACCATTGTTTTGTTCAGTCTGTGTTTCCATCAACTGAAAGACTAAAAGGCAGAATCTGAACTCCTGAAGTATCCCTGAGTTTTGGATCCTTGTACCAGTAGCTGGGTGTGGTGTGTAGCCTAACCTGTACCCTTTACCGTGTTAGAAGTAGGCAATGGAACAAGAATGTGGTTGGATTTGGATTAAAAATTAGGGTTGGATTAAAATATTGTGTTATTTTACCATCACAGCTATTAACATCCCATATTTTATGGACTGGACAAAACTATATATTACACCTTATACACCTGACCTACAGTATGTATGAACACAAGATAAGCTCTTACATTCTGTGTCTGAGCAATCAGCACCAAAAAACCATTGAGGCTTGCAGAGTTTGGCTTGTCAAAACACAGTGATTGCCCTCCATTTGATTTTCCTAAACCCTGCAAACTCCAATGTGGAACTTCTGTCAGCAAGAGCAGCACAGTTGAGAAAACAGGATTACTCGCTATGGCAACACCTGGAAGCAGCACGTGCAAGCAGGACAGAAAAATGATCCTGGTTAACTGCCGCAGATAATGACTCTGCTATATTTATATTTGTCTTTGGCAAGGAACAATTCAGTCATTCCACTACTAACCACAGCCAGCTTTTTTTGTCTAAACAGTGCCAGTGTGACTCTTAACTCAATGTTGGAGTGAAGTGTAACACAAGAGATTCCAAATACTAACAGGGTCAATGGTGTCAAGTGACTTAGAGCCCTCAGAGTTTCTAATTACTGGAAGTAGGGGTTGTGTTCTACAGCATGTCAGTGAGTCAGTGCAATAATGTGGTTGACAAAGAAAGAGTGAAGACAATAGAGGGTGTTTCATTATTAAAGTAACATGGTGATTAGTCCACGTGTTCTCCTGGGGTAACACATTAAAGACACATTCGTTGATTGCACTATAGCACCTGCAGAACATCATGTTTCTGCCGGAGATCGCTGTTTATGTTTTGAAACTGACTGACATTAACTTCAGTTTGATTTGTTAGGTTTGTCTGATATACTGACACTTTCCTGGGTAAGGACCCAGCTTGAGAAAAGCTCAGGGGTGTGGGAATTAGTTAAGTGTGTGGTTTGCAAAGAGGGAACACAGCCCAGAGAGGTGTGCCGTCCTATTTTCACCAAATCACTTTGCACCGTGCATTGTGCACCTTGAAATCAAGGTAGAAATGTATCCCCTCCAAACATGTTTTATGACATATAAATACTCTACTTTTAATAATAACCAGTTTTTTCCACAGAAAGATTTTATTTAACTAGTTAAACATTCTTTAAACCACATCTACTGCTCCTCATTGAAAATGACAGATAAATATTTAAATATTTTTTGTTTACATACTTTCACTGCTGGACACAATATGTCTCCTGCTTCACTGCAAAAAGTCCATTCTCAGTGGTGCGTCCATGTGCAAAGGAGGTTTCAAGTGTCCACATCACTTGTGTATTGTAAAGGTTGTATAAGCTACTACGTACTGGACAACTTTTGGCTTTCAAAATGTCACAAAATCCTGATCATATGTACACATGTTTAACTCAGATTTAAGATGAGCACAGGGAAACTTTGCCTCTTTTAACAGATGAATGTGAAAACAGGCCTCTAGTATCAGACTCTACACATAGATCATTCTGCACCTGTGGACATCCAAGTGAAGTAACAATAAGCAAAACATATTTTGGAGTTACTTTAAAGTAAAAAAAAAAAAAAAGCATGCTCAGCACTCAAAAACACACCTAATCTTTTAAGTCCTATGTGGGTGTCTTTTGACCAGATTTGATTTGCAGTGGCATTTTTGTTACAACACCCATAAACAGCCCAACAATCGTTCTTCAGATTTAGATTTTTATAGTGACCAATTCTGATTGGTCTGTTGAAATTCCTGACATCACCACTTCTGTGGTGTGTACAATGAGGAGGTGATGAGATTTAAAAAGGTTATCAGGTCCTCAGAGATAAAAGTTGGGATTTTACAGCTGTTCGATTTGTTGCTGCATATTAAATAGTAGTAGAAAACCCTATAGTTGTCTAAACAAGGTTAGTGGAAAATCACAGAAGTATCACACATTTCAGAGATTTATTCATCCCTCCCAATCAGTGCTACTGATAATGCCTGCCACTACCCTCCCAGGCCCAGGTCACATTCAGGTGGAGCTTCTGTTTGACGCCACAGGGCCAACCTGACAGACCTCTTTTTTAAATGTTTTAAATAACTCTGTCACACACAGGCCCCAGACAGTGCGCCAGGCTTTTCCGGTCCATCACTGTACGCATTGTGCCAAAAAGATGGCAAAATATCAAAAGAGACGGAGAACCTGAGGTGAGAAAGGGCAAAGAGATGTACAAACAAAGCGAGCGAACGAGAGATAAGGTGTCAGACAAAGAGATAGTGAGTGTATTGGAGTGAAAAATGTGTTATCGCCTGGCCTGTTCGTCACAGACTCAGGTCAGAGGGGTGTGAGACCTGAGTTGGCAGAGCTAAGAGCAGGAGCTTGTTGGAATATGTGTGGGGCCATAGGAAGTGCTGTGAGGAGAAGATAACAGTGTGTGAGTGTGTGTGAGGAGGCAGTGGAGGGGGGTGGTGGTTGAGAGAGTAACAGTGTCCTCAGCCCTGCCCTGCTTTCCTCTATTCACTGCCCGCATCCTGTCTGTGTGCTGCTCCCTAATGGCTTTTAATGAGCCACCGGTGAATCCCTCTCCTTCCTGCCTTCACACAACATGCCAGGCAAGAGCGAGTGAAAGGAAGAGAGTGAGAGAGAGAGAGAATTAACGAGGTTGAAATACTGACATCACTGCCTCTAGTGGTGGTCCCTTCTTTTCTTCCACAGGTTTGCAAGGAAATATAGTCACCCGTTAAGGTACCAAGCACCTATTTCCCATACAAATCAAAGTGTTTCAGTCATTTTTAATGCACAGTAGTTTACCCTGCCTTGTTTAAGGACAAAGCTACTCATTCTTGAAATATATAAAGTAAACATCTAATATTTAAAGGCATGTGTTGCAAGTTTAACTAAGATAAACTGTTAACACTTTGCAAAATGGTGCATAATATTTTAAGCAGTTGGAAGTGTACAAGTAAGTAATGGTCTGGTAAAGACGCATTTTCCAGTAAATCAGTACCTAAAGATTTGGTATTTTTTGGCGCCCCCAGTTTCAGAATGCAGTTCACGTATACACCACTGTCATAAATATGGACAGCTAAAAAAAAAAAGTGAGTCAACAATTTTGTGAACACAGCCAAACATCAAGCAAGCTTGTAAGTGCAACAATGTAATACATAACAAGCCAGCTTCATCAAAACAATTCTGATGCTGTTATTTTAAGGTAAAACTTACATAATGTTGCTTTAAACTTTAATGTTCCCCCTAAAGTTTGAGGGGACACATCAGCAACTAAGCAATCTTTTGTGCACTGTATTTTTAGGTGTCACAGATTGTTATTCAGAGCGTTTGACTGGAGAAGAATCAACACAGAAATGAGCGAGCCGACTGATACAACAGACCAACGCTGTACAGGTTGAACATTTGTAATTGCTCACTCACCTAGAAACTACCGTTCTTCACGCTCGCTTAAATGTCTCTCTCTCATCTGATGTCTTCTTCTCGTGGCTGGCAGGAATCCATGGCTCAGAGTTGTGTCTCGCCAATGTGATGGATGACAGGTGAGAGAGTCTCTCTGATCCCTCTGACACTCTGTAAGCCAGTTAAGAAGGCTGGATTAGAGGATCCTTTTGAAAAGGGCTGAGGTCAGCTCTCTATTCTGCCTGATACATAGCTTCAGAGAGCGAGAAAAGGCCTGACATTGATTGCAGGAATGTGTGTGCATGAGAGACAGAGATAGAGGGGAAGAGAAAGGGGGAGACAGTGACAGTGCTTGCATGGAGATTGTGTGGGGCCTTGAGGGTGCTCTTAGGTTTGGACTGAAAATGAAGCTTGTTAACAGACCCGCGTCCTTAAGTTACTGTTGCTACACCTGTCAAGCTTTCATTCTCATAAGCAGACTTACAGATCGAAATATTATCAAAACAATTTGACACAATTATGTCTGATATTTTACAAAGAAGTAAACAAAAACAGGCCTCTCTTTTTGACTGTGGATTTTGTCAACTAAAATTATGTCTGTTGCGACCCGACATTGCTAGCTAGTGTACCTAATGTTAATGCAAGAAATCATGTGTTGAGTGAAAACTGAGTTTTTAATGTTTCAAGTGTTACATATGCCCTGATGGCTGCTGTAAAGCTAAAAGGCTTAAGCTACATGTCCCAGGCAAAAAGTCAGCATCATCACCAGACGGTTACAGGTAGCACTTGTTAATGTTAGTCTTATATTAAAGTAAAATAAATTTAAAAAAAGTATAATAATGTTATTTGTGATAAAACCCTGATTAGATTTATGCTATCAATTTATCCCACTTGCTGACTTATACAAGAGAAAAGGATGATGAAATGATAAATGATTTTTATCAGGAGCGTAACCAAAAGTCAAATATTTAGTCTTCAGTTTTAGATTTTTAAAATAATATTGTGTACCAGCTTAAAATGAATAAATTAAATCTGCATTTTTTTCACGGTTCTTCCTGACTATACACTTTTCTCTTGGTTCCTTGCCTTGTGTTTCTGTTATACCATCATTGTTTTGAATATGACAACATAGCTGCAGAGCAGTTAGGGAGTTGCAAAATGTGCAGCAGTAATTCATCCTTAACTACAACAGAAAGTCCTCATTTGTTAAGGGTTAACAATCGGGTAGTGACAGCAAAGGTCTTCCCGACAGTCCAGCCCTCGCTTTCACTGTGGGAGGTAGAAACAGGCCAAACAGGGCGATGTATGGCGGGATGTTTACTGCTCAGACTGCTACATTTGCCATGAAGCGCTAGTTTGGTGCACTCAACAAACCTGGTGAAGCTGGGTGGGCCAAACCCCGGCTAAGTTGAAAAAGGTGAACATCTACAGTGCCCACAGAAATGGAAAAGCATTGCACTGTAGATGACTTGTGATTTGAAATGACAGAGAGGGTTTAAGTCATTCCAAGTAAGTCAGCGACAACAAATATATAGCACACTGTTGTATGACAGCCTACTAAAATCCATCCACACGGCTTCTGCTTCCGTCAACCACAGTTGACTAATAGAAGGAACAGTTGTCTTTTCATTCCTTAAAAATCACCCATCATTTCTTTGGGAAGAGCTTGAAAACAAATGGAGCGGACTTCCAGCCAAGTCAGTGCTGTAGTGGTGACAGCACCCAACAGATGGTGGTTAGGTTAACATTAGTCATAATAGTCATGATGGCGATGATGATGACAATAATAGCTCCAGCAGCAGACGACGACTACAGTTGCAGGTGGGGGGATACAAGGAGGAGGAAATGTGTATATGTGTATGTCTGTGTGTGTCCATGCAAACACCTGAATGTCTTGGCAACCCTCAGAGGAAGGGTCCCGGTCATCGGACATCCCTGTTGCAGGGCCCACTCCCTGCAGCAGACCCCCTAATCAGTGGAAACAAAGGGGGGAGGGCGTCTAACAGCTCCAAAATAGCACAAGGAGTAGGAGGAGTGGAAGGATAGGGAATCTGATGCAATGCCTCATAGTGCACGTATTAGTTATGTTCAAAGTCGACTAAAGTAACAGTCCACCTAGATAAAGGTCCAGTGTGTAACATTTAGGAGGTTCTATTTGCAGAAATTGAATCTAATATAGTTATGTTTTTTAGTGTATCCAAGAGAGTAAAGGGGAGAACAAAAAGTGTGGCTGTAGAAATGAGTGGAAGGATTTACTGTTGTTTGCCTAGCTGTCTTTATCATGCGTTTGGATAATGTGAATCTTGTGGATAATTGTGTCAGTGTATGTGTGCATGTGGATGTATGTGACTTCCTCAGCTGTTCATTATGAAGTGACAGCTTGACAAACTGTGGCTCTAGTGGTTGCATCAACTTCCTGACCCCACAAGCCACAGTGATTGACTTTTCCTCTCAGACGCCACACAAGATGGGAAAAGAGTGTACAGTCATTTCTGGGGAAGATTACATCACTAATCTTGACACAAATCAGTCGTGTTAACTACAGTAAATATACAATTAATTTGTACGTCAGCATGTGTCGGCACGGATGCATATTTGCAGCCTAGATTGTGACAGTCATGTCAGAATATTTTCATGCATGTTTCACAAAAATCTGATTGGATGACACGTGCAAGCTTCCCTGTAAGCAGCCCTGGCTGTCTCCTGTGGCTCTTTTTCATGATAAGTCCCTGTCCATATGGAGAAAAGCCCATCAAAAGCAAGAGATGATAAAATGGACAATAAGCGGGGGCCACCAGGTCCCCCTCCTCTGGGGGCCACAGATTAGGCCTCCTGCACTTCCTTTGGAAAACAGGCACCGGACCCAGAGGAAGCTCCTGTCAGCTGCGCTCCCTCACCTCCCTGGCCTCTCTTGCTCTAACTTCTAACTCCCTCTCTCTTCTCCACCACTCTCTATCTCGCTCTTTCTTTCTCCCCCTCTCTCTCTTTCTCTCTTAGTCTCTCTGTCTAGGAGATTAAACGCAGGCCTTTCCATCCACAACTTGCCACCGTACTCCACCCGGATACTACAGGCCAAGCCTCATCACGCTACTGCAGCATGTCACACTGACACTCTCTCTTTTTTTCTCTTCTGTATTGCCACATGTAATGGTGACTGAATTTCAAAACGAAATCTTTTTTGTGGATAGTCTTCATCAGTAAACTATACCATGTGTGTGGAGGGAGTGTAATTACAGAGGAACACAAATCTGTGAATAGAACAGCGAAGCTCCTGCTGAGAATATCCTGCGTTCTGCTGCCAGGGCCGGACAGTCAGACAGTGGAAGGTGGAGGAGGGGGGGTCAGGTGGTCAGTATTGAGTATGGACACTCCCTTGACTGCGGAGCCAAATCGCTGTTTAAGTCATCACACAGATAGTCCTCTGCTGCCTCCACCCTACTGTCTTGAAGATGATCCAGACAACTGTATTAGGACTAGGAGGTTCTTCTTCAACATCTTCTTTAACACACTCAGGGGTTTTGCACCACAGCTATAACTTGTATAACTAGTCACTTGTGGGGGCTAAAATATCAGTTTTCTCAATCAAATCACTCATAGTCAGGTCCACTAATGATAAAGTCTTAAAAGTAAATTACTCGAGCAGTGTTAATATTGTCAACAAAAAGGTCTACAACCTTTTTTTATGACAAAAACAAGACTAAAACTAAAAACTTAAACTTTCAAAACTAAAACTTTGATAAAACATATTCTGTTTTTGTTGGAAAATAAATGATATTGTGAAAGATGAATAAATTGACAAATTAACCAATAACTGTTATAATGCAATGCATATCCAACTATCAGTATGCATCTGTGGAATCACACATTGTACTCTCTTGACCATACTCAAAAATCTCTCCTATTCAGAAGTTTATTTAGCTGCTCAACCTGTGGTACTAATAAGCAGCATGTCAGCAACATTATATCTTAATGTTCTTAATAAATAATGTTAGCAGATATGACTGGCACAGATAGATCAAAGCAGATCATTTATCGTGTTGCTCCGCATTGAAGTGAATAGGGAGTGAGCAGCTCTGTTAAAACAGCCTGAATGGATTTACTGAGGAGAGTCAGTCTGTTGTGAGTAGCAGAGTGAAATGACCACTGAGTATGTCAACCATACCACAGTCAGGTAAACAGTACTTCTTCTGCCAACCTTGTGATTGATGAGAACAACAATGTTGAATTGAGTTGAATGTGTCATTAATTGCTTACAGGTTGTAAATAATGTCAACAGGTTAGTCAGACTTGTTTGAAAGGTAAAACCTGAGGTGCATGTACAATTTTCATGTCCAATTGTAAACATATTACATATTTACTTTTTCGTTGAACTTTCCTAGCATACTTGCTGTAGTTGTACACATTGACAGTTTTCCTGTGCATTAAAGGATTGTTACTCACATCTTAGATGTGCTCATTTCAGTTTTACCTCCAATTAACGTGGTTTAGATAATCTACTTAATCTTAACTGTTGGCTTGTTTACAAGTCTTATTGTCTGACCGCTTGTGTTTGTTGGCCCAATTAAACAATGTTATCAGAATTGATACAACAGATGGCCCAAGCCAGAAAAGCAAAACCTAACTTGTAATAAACTGTATTCTGCAGAATATTCAACCTTACTCATGAACAGACTTTCACTGAACCTTGTGGTTGTAGTTGAGGCTATATCCTGTCTGGCACACACAATGCCAAAAATCATGCTGAAGTCACAGATCCTGATGATTGACATGTTTAGTGTCACATGTATGGTTATTATTCCATCCAGGAGTTGAGTTCTGTTCTTTGTAGACATGACAGGCATTTTAGAAGACTGCAGTACTGTAGGTTCTATTTCCAGTAGAACAGCCACAGGCAATTTGGATCTCTTGCTGGCCAAGTAGTGCGCCTGGTGTGGGCGCACATGGAAAGCCTAAGTAGGTAACTCTGTCAGGTTTCCCTGCAGGCCCAGTGGCCACTAAAGGCTGGCACACAGTGCCCTCTTCACCACAAACACTGCCACAGGTAATGTTTTCCTGAAGTCATGCCAGTGCTTTAAGAATTTCCATGCATTGAGGAAAAAGACCCAGACCTACCTCCTGAAATACAAGCGGTCTTTTCAGCCAAGACCGGCACTAATGTAGTCTACCTTCACAGACAACGAGCAGACTAAAGCTCTCTTGTCTTAGAACCAAAGAGGTGAGAGGATTAGGGCTTGCCACAACATTTAACGACACTGAACCTTGTTTGATTCAATCAAGTGTGGTAAAAAGCAGGCACAGACGAAGCTGACCTAAACCTCCTGTTTTTGACCCTGCCATGCAATGTGTGATTGTGTACATGTGTCCGGGCTTGCATGCATGTGTCTGCTGAGTGGCAGACTTCTGGCACTTTGCCACACCATCAGTGAGTGGAGAGGACAGATTGATCTTGAAGCAAATTTCATCATGTTTTCCCCTGACAAATGTGACAGATTCACAGGAAAATCCCATCGCTGGTAATCAACATGAACCTCTGATGAGATTAAAGGTGAGACACTGGTCCTTTCAGTGAAGCACTTACTTAATGTCTGAATGCTGAACAAGCCTTTACTTACATATATACATGAGTCATTTTTAGTCTGAGAAAAAAAGACTTTTACTGTTCAATGTGTCAACGGTATAAATGTCGGATCAACATTTTCTAAAACTACGTTTCTAAAATGTTTCTCACTCTTTCCCTCAAGTTTATGAGCCAAATGCCAACCTCGCCACCCCAGTACTCTTTCTGCATTAATTTCCTGTCTATGCCTAATGAAGTGAATAAAAAATGACCCCCAAACATCAAACGTGCCAACTGAATTTTACTTTAACGTTTTCAAAGTAAGAGCTCAGCTCCTGACTGAGATGCATCTTGCTATCATTCCTTCCATTTCATATGAGCCAAAAGCCAGACCTCCGCCAGACACCAATACACCCTATTTCTCTGGAGACAGGTTCTGTGATTTGACAGGGTCTGGGCCTCAATCTGGTCGGGCCAGAGCGGAGCAAGCCGCAGAGGAACGACATGTGATAAATGGGTCTTATCTGGAGGTTGTGGCGTTGGGAAGCTGACTCTGTTTCCCTCCGATTACATTAGCAGGCAGGAAAACGGGACGCGGGGGGAATGGCTGGAATTCCATAGAACGAGGGGCAGACACTCGTTTTCACTTGTTTGCCGACTGATAAAGAGACAAGGAGGAGGCATGGAGGAGGTGTGCCGGACACGGTCTGAGTACATATGAGGTACCCAGACCGTGTCCAGCACAGTGTTTTGACGATGAATAGTATACACTGTGTTGTGAAGATGGGAAATTAAATTAATTTGAAAACGCAAACACAACCCCCTCACTTTCATTTGCAGGAGCTGGGTTTTTTGAAGGTGGACACCATATGCACTGATCTCTGCTGACCTTAGCCCTTGGAATAACACTGTTTAGAGCCAATATCCTGGTGACTGCATACTGGGTAATTCATTACTAGGTACCAAAGTGACACCTGTGCCACTTGACTGCACTTGACTGGATTGTTTCCCAGCCACAGACCTCCATAGTGGTGCATAGTTTGGTTTAACACAGGCGTCACAAGGTCATGTATCAGCAACATATCGTTCACAGAGTAACCTGATGACAACTTTAGTAGTTTTGGCTAGGTATATCGTGATAGAAAACACATAGACTTTGAATCTGACACTCATTATAGAAATGGTCAGTTGTGGTAATTCTTCATTATTAATGAATTATTTATAGGTTTTATTTGTTTGCATATTTTTAATCCATGTTTATTTAAATTTTAAAAGTAGAACACTCCAAAACTAGCAACAAGGTATTGACATTACTGGTTTAAGTAATTCCGTTCTTGTTAATTGTTTATTTAAAGGAAATTTCATTTTGTGATGATTCTAGCGGCCCCTGCGGACAAAAGCAATAGTATTTCCACCACCTCGTTTCATTGATTTCAAGGGGAATCCGACCAAATACGACCCTGTGCTTCCTACATCTCGGTCAAATCATCCCCAGGGGGGATGTATTGGTTGAAACCTGGGTATTGTGCTCTGCATAAAAAAGCAATTGTTATGTACCTAGAACATCTTTGAGACTTTGAGATCATAACGGTCTGGAAGCACTACTTTACAAATTATTAAACACAACCAGTAGTCTGCACCAAAACATCAAGCAGGATGGACATTCTGGATTGCTCTCTACGTCAAACCGTGATTTAGTTTTGAGCATGTTAATTCGTAACACTGGAAGTTTGATCAAGTCTAATAAAATAATCTTATTTCAAGGCATACGTAGATTTTTCACTTGATATTTGTTTTCATGGCAACAATTTTCTGTAAAATGCGAGACAAAGTGGAGGCAAAATCCAACATGTGCAGCTGCTTGTGATAAGCTGAATCTGGCAACAACGATTATCTCTGTTAGTGGCTGAACTGCTTTATACATATGTCTTAATGCTTCATGTATACATGACTCGCTTCCAGGAGAAAGAGGGTCTTGTTTCCTTTTTCAGGGGGTACTGTAGGAATGATTTTGTTTTCAGGCTGCTAACATAAACAAAAAGAAAACATATTCCCTGCAAATTTTCTGCCTCTCTGAAACGAAATAACATTGTTTCAAGATCTTGTACAGATAGAAAATGCAGCCATATAGTATGATATTGAGAGAGAGGGGAAAAAAGGAAGAGAGAGCGATTGTGATAAGAAGTAGGCAGCAGCCCAGACAAACATGGCGTGGCCCTTCCTTACTGACATCCTGAGGAGGAAGCTGTGGTGCTCTGGCCCCTCTGCTCCAATCCCTCAGAGACAAGCTCCTCCAACGGGTCATCGAAGTGAGTCAGGATCAGCGCTTATTAACACTTTCCCTTCCGCTTTATCCTCTTTCTGACTCTCTCTCTTACTAATTTTTCTACTGAACTCACCCTTAGATCGGTATGTACGTGCTGCCTGCCTTTTTCCCAGTCTAGATATCTCTCTCTGCCTGTGTTTTTGCTTGCTATTTTGCTCCCACCATTGTCTCTTTTCTACAATCGAACTTTATTTTTCCATAATTTCAATCAACTTCCCCTTCCTTTCCAGTCTCCACTTTACTTAATTTCCACACCTGCTTGTCATAGTCCTGAATGTGAATCATCCACCAAATAACTGCAGATATCCACCAGACATGCAGGAGGGCTAGCAGAGGGAAAATCCTACTCTCTGCTCCATAAATCACTATTCAGACAATCAAGCTAATTGCCGTTCAAATGGCCTCTAACGAAGCTCTAATTGAATAAGGTGGCTGGTGCATTTAAGCTGCACAGTACGCTGAACTCTGGAAAGGATATCTCGGAGAGTGTGTTTTTAAGCAGGGCAGGCTTGCTGGCACCAGAAAACAGTGGTAAACGGCTCAGTTTAGCATTACAGTGGTGGCTCCCTGTGGGCCTGTCCTCCACTGCAGCAGCAACCTGAGGAATTGCAGGCACTCGGAGAAAAGGCTGGAAAATAAAGAGTGAGACCAGAAGAGAACCAGGTTGTGCCAGTAAAATATGTATGCCGCAAACACCCAAGAGTAAGCGATTTACACACAAACTCGCAAGTGCGTTTTTGCTGCAAAATACAAATGCGCCTGTGCAGTTTAAGCCCTAAATGTTTATAGATTCATATCAGTTTTCAAATACTGAAGAGTTGCTGGACATGTTTTGAACAAGGCGTCACCGTCAAAAACACAACTGGTGTAGTCCAAAAAACAATGAGCAAACCACTTTTTTTCACCATGCTTTCATTTTGTTCTCACATGTATTCATCCTCTGGCGTGGTTATCTGCCCTCTGCATGCCTGTCCAGCGCAGCAGGGGTCCCCCGGGAGAACAAACCCACACTGGCGGGTATGGAGCAGTCCTACAATTCCCCCCCCATCCCTCTCCAACTCTGTCTGCCTCCTCCTGTCCCACCGTGTCCCTGCCTATATGCCCCGCCAGTCTGCCTTATGACCTGCTTGCTGATAAGACCAGAGGCCCCGCAGTGCCCAGCGCCTGGTGCCAGCACTTCCCTCTCATACAAAGTCAGTCGTGCTGTGTCACAGATGGGATAGGTGATCAAAAACAGCAGCCCAGCTCAACAAAATGAGTAAAAACTGTGAGACAATAGGGCTCCATGACATGGTAGTATGGACCTTTTAACCCTGTGCGCAGCTCCTTTCTCAACAGAGATTTATTTTTAGTCATGATGCTAATAGAATGTGCTAGGGATGGTCACTTGGTCAGTAGGTCCACAGCTTTGGTCCAGACTGAAATATCTCAACTATTTGATAGATTGCAATGAAATTCCAGATGATGAATCCTACTGATCCCCTGACATTCCCTCGAGCTCCAACATAAGGGCCGCATTTGTAGTTTTGAGTGAAATGTCTGAACAACTGTTGAATGGATTTCCATGAAAATAACTTCTCTCAATGTTTCTAACTTACTGGCAATAATTGTTTTTTGGCCACTTTGAGGGAGCTGAAAGAAGATTTTAACACAACCTTGACAGATCACCTTTTTAAGTGATATGGTGAACTTGTTAACAAACTGTTCCTTATTTAGATTAGTAGTTATGGAGCAACATTATCATTCATTTGGAGCTGTGTTTCTGGTCACCTGACGAATAAGTCCTTTAATCGCTCTTTTCCAGCTTTGTTCGTGGTCTCAACCAACTCCTGAGAGAAATAGCTGGCTCTTTAGCTGCTGAATGCTCCACTGTGTTCACTTGCTAGCCGCTAACTGCGTCTGCCATTTGGCACTAAGCAGGTAGTTTGCAGTGTGTTTTTAGAGTTTTAATGTATGAAAACATCTATTGTCAGAAATCGAATATAATATTCATAGGTATGTTTTCATTATAATCACCTGAAAATGAGAATTATTTTGTTTTTGTTACCTTAGAAAGAGACATTTTTATCTGGAGACTGAACGGGTCCTAAACGTCCACCCTGTCTCTACAGTATCCCAGAGTACAAACCAAACACTGGCTCTAGATAGGGCCTTTCAGGTTTTTCGCAGCACTGTAGATTCTCCTACACGCTTGGAACAGGAGGGTGAGGCGAGGGGGTGGCAATCAGCAAACTTTTTATATTTTTCTTTCTGTCGAATATTTGATGAAGTCATTTGACCTGAGAATTTTTTTTTGATTTGTTCCAGTTGAGTAAAACCTTTTTTTTCCACGCTCTGACACCTATACAAGGAGGCACACACCCTGACACACGTTCCTGCAGATACATGTTTACATACAACCCTTCACTCACTCTATCGCTCAATCACTCAATAATTCACATGTGTGTGTGTGTGTGTGTGCCGTCTGGCATGGCTGAGTGCAGTTACTATTTGTCTGGACACATATAACAAGGCTCATCAATCTTCTTCAGGGACTGTTCAGAGTTTGGATTAAAAACACCTGGGCCTCCGCGGGCTGACTCATAAGGTGGAAACACGCTCCTACCCTGTCAGAACAGTGAAGAGCGGTCAGTCTAACACAACCTCAGACAGATAGAGATGGAGACCTGGGCAGGATGCAGAACCAGGCTGGCGCTGGGGTGCTCTGGGAGTTGAAATATTATCCCTTCTGCCAGAGCACCACTGGAAAGAAAAAGAAGGAGCAAGACAGCTTAGTATATGAACCTCTTAATTCTAACCCATAAAAAATCTGTTGGAAAAGATTAGAAGTAGAATGAAGCAATAATCGTGCACCAGCAGTCAAAAACATGCACTTTATTGATGATAAAGGCTGTGAGTCACTATACAATGCATCTCCTACTGGTCAACAATTGAAGCAAAACATTAAAAAGACCCAGCAGTGAAAAGGATATTGGCTTCCTTTGTGGTCTATTTGCCTTCCTGAGCTGTTCTTGGCTCTCACAAAGATTAAGTCAACTACACAAACAAGAAAGGTGAGACCTGAGGTAGACTTAAAAGTGTGCCCATGTTGAAAGGTTGGTATAATCCATAGAGGAAGGAAGAACAGGCAGTCTGAGGGTGTTTCATAAACACATTCCTGAGCAAAGTTAAAGCAGTGCAGACAATAAAACTTGTCTGAGTAGAAATTTAAGGGCAGTCCATGCGAAGAAAGATGATAAAGACATAGTGTATCGCTTTGCATTATGAGTCTGTGGCCAAGTGATCATGAATGTGTGTGTGTGTGTGTGTGTGTGTGTGTGTGTGTGTGTGTGTGTGTGTGTGTGTGTGTGTGTGTGTGTGTGTGTGTGTGTGTATGTGTGTGTGTGTCTAGAAGGTGCTTTGACCCCGGTCAAGTCACTTGACTTCTCGGCACCTCTGCCTACCCCAGCTGTATCAACACATCCCCGTTCTACCCAGGCAGGCAGTGGGCCGGCGGTGTGTCAGGAGCCTGGCTTCAGCCCATCACACAGAGACTGACTGGGTGTTTGTGTGAGTATGGGTGGAGGGATAGAGGCTGGTGGAAAGGACCTGCACCCCTCACCACAACTCCACTCTGTGGAATTCAAATTATTCCTCTCCACCTCCATCATGTCCCCTACTGGCAACCATGCCCTGAGTAAACAAGCAGCTGGGGTCAGGGGCAAAGCAATCAGCACCACTGGGTAGCTCTTAATGGATTGCTGTGTTTGCTGACAGGTGGTGCCACCAAATCAGTATGGAATCAGTAGAGGCCCCTTTAATGACATGTTGTAATGCAGCAATGATAATGTTGATGATGATGATATGACAAATTGGAAGTGCTCTTTACACTTAATTTAGTGTTAATTCAGTGTTAATACAGAGTTGTTGTTCCACAGAGTCTGAAATTCCTCTTATTCCTTATTCATTATTCATAGGAAACACAAAATAAATCTCTTTTTTGCTACTTTCTTAACTTTTTAATAAGCTATCAAGAATTAATTTTAACGTCAAGTCAAGGTTTTCTACTTTCTAATAAGCCTCCAGTATCAGAAGACATTGTAGGGTTAGACAATAAAAAAAAAGTTACTGTTACCTGCAATTATTAATTACAGGTTAAATGTTGACATGGCATTTGTAAAGTTTAATTTATTATAAATGTATTACCATTTGTTAACCTTAACCTAAAATGATTTCTTAATAGAAATGGTTATTCATTACTACTTTAGAGAACCAAATTGTAGCCAGGATGTCCAGGTTCTGTTGCAGAAGTGAGAAAATATAATTCAAAATTTAAATGTATATGTTTATCATTATTTATGGCAAGAGCATTTACCATAAACCCTAGACTGTCACAAGTCAAGCTGTGTTTGTTTAACTGTACATGAACCTTGTGAACACATTTCATGAATGCTCAATAAGAGATTATACTGAGTAACAGAGGCTGCAACAGCAGGGACATCAACTCTGTAAGATCAGGAACAAAGGTGAACCACTGTATTGTGAGATATTTTTAGCATGAATTAATGTACATGCTAGACATTTTATTTCCCATTGTTGGATTTATTTTTTTGCCTTAAATCTTGCACTTATAATGGTATAATTTACAGCAAGCACCTCACAATCCTCCTCTTATCCACCTGAGATCATAGCAGTTTATAGTGGTCCTCATATCATGCTTCACTCACAACAGATTGTAGCCGGAAGAGGATGTGGATATGGGTGGAGAGAGAGTGCACTCTGCAAGAGTGGGGTTTGTCTAGACGTATAATGTGAACACTAGAAATCTGTGGAATATGGTGTATCTCGCCTTTAGGTGACAGTGAGGAAAGATGCACTATCACATTATTTTAGTATATAAGTGAGTTGTTTAGTTAACTACTAAGATTTTAAAAAGGAACTGTCCCATTTAGCAATTTGATTACTTAACCTCAGGTAGCTTATTTTCCAATAAGATGATCAGACACTGTTTTCATTTTTAAGGGTGACACAAATGTCACACCACAGGAAGACTTTCTACACAGGCAGCTCTGCTTGAGCAGCTGTTAAAGATATGATGCATGTTTAATTTCTATCCACTGGTTCCCTTTTCAAATGGATTTAAGGATGTTGGATGCCCTCAGTAGTGACATTAAAAGAAAAAAGTCTGCTACTTTGCTAATCCTCTCTGAACCTCTAATATCATTACTGTGGTAAATTCATCTTGGGGGAGGAGGAATGAATGGGCCTCTTTGTTTTATTATTATTATTTCTGGCACAGAGAACCACACACACGTCTGTGCAGCGCTGACCGAAGGTCTTTACCCAGATGGCAGTGGTGCTACAACTTATTGTACAACAAACACATCTTTCAGGCTTTCCAGCGAGCACCGGCCTCGCTGTGGGCTGGGACAAGGGCCAAACAATGCATTACCTCTCACCGCCTAACCTCCACTGCTTCAATCCCACATAGTTAGCCCTCCTCTGAACAGGAGCATCCCAATCCCCAGGCTGATTTACTGTCTGAGGGATGCTATGGGTTTCCTGCTCCAGAGTACACAGAAGCCACAGTTGGACACAGCATGCAGACAAATATCCTTCAACATAGTGGTACAACCTATGGAGAAAAGGGAACATTCAGTCTTTTAATTGCTTATCAAATATTACATTCTTGCCATAGGATGACAAATGACTATTTGGAGTTGAAAGCGTTGGTGGGGCCTTGAGTGCTTGGGTGTGCGGTTCTGTACAGTCTGTGTTCTGACAGCTGGCAGAGGAAAAAATTAACCTGGCAGAAACCTGCTCTCCACAAAAAAAGCAGTCAATAACAGGAACTCAATCAAACTGCCCTTGGTTTCCGGTAAGCTATGCACTCTGGACTGCCTGGTCTGACAGAGGCTGGCTCGCTGAAAGACTGGTTGGCTGCAGGTCGGCCCCCACCACAGCACGAAGAACTCTCAGTTGGCTCTGTTGTACCACACTCATTTGTACCTCATCTAAATGAGGTTTCGTCTTTTATTCAGCTGGGTAAAAAAAATGTGCCTAACACTGCAATCATTTGCCAAAGAAAGTACTGAGCCTCAGTTTCAAGTTAGGTTAATGCAACATAAAGATTTGAGTTATCCTTTGCTTGCTTTTTCAAGACACATGAAGAGATTATAAATAGAACATTTTTGGATATAGGCGCTTGCTATATATATGTCAGACAAATAAAAGAATTGAGAATGAGCACTGACTTTTTAAAGTGATATTCCTCCAAAATGTATCTTTTGAGAATGGAAGGGTGATGATTCCAATAGTAATATGTTTAATGACAGAAATAAACTGTCCTGGCTGAAATAAATTAAATCCCAGAAATTACATTTATAAACCACAAATTTGTGCAGTGAATTACGTTGCGATGCAAAATTAAATTTCTTCCTAGGTATGTTCACAGGCAACTGTTTTCCAGACAAAGTGTTCCATTTAAGGCAGGCTAGGGTAGGCAAGCTGTTTCTACTAACTTCCATCTCTGTAGTAATAAGATGAAATTGATATTATTTTTTTCATCTGTCAGTAGTTCAAAAACAAATTATAATATTGTATATAATAATATACAATTATAGCATAGTACTCAAAATGTAAGACATATGTCAACAGATTTTTTGCCACTTGGGGGCAACAAAAACAAGCTGAAAATACAGCTTTGACATATTATTACCTTTTAATTTGGTATGATAAACATGTTAAAGGTGCCTATTTACACATCCAGCAGACACAGAGAAACACTGGCATTCATTTGAAGTTCTGTTTCCAGCCACCTGAGGAATGTAATATTTACACTCCTTTAAGCTCTTTTTGGTCTCCACCAACCCATGAGACAAATATCTGGCTCTTCGGCATTTAAATGCACCACTGTGTTCTCCAGCTAGTCGCTAACTTTGTCTGCTGTTTGGTGCTGTGTTATTTTTTTGCAGCAACCAAAAATTACATTTTAAGAGTGGGGAGAGTGAACCGAAATAGCAAAATTGCTCGCCTTAAAACCAAAATATGAGCTATATGACACTGAAACAATAGGAAGGTTAAGGGAACTGCACAGTCAAGGTATAATCATCCGTGGGTTCGCATCCGTGTGTGAGCAACTCCTTTCACATTAAAGCAACCATGTGATCCATTGTTAATGTAAAAATATTAATTATAGCCTCTTTAAGGTAAATTCCAATTGAATGTGATGCTGCTGCATTAAAATGTGTGCAGGTTGAAGCTGCGCAGAGGGTGGTCAGGACAGGGCTTAAGGTGGATGTAGCTGTACACGTGGCACCTAATGTCACAGCCAGTAAACCTCCAGAGTGACAAGCAGTGTTGGCAGGGTGAGCTCTCCACACTTGGATTCCACAGCTCCTGTCATCACCTCCACCTTGTTTAGTCTGAGTGTCAGTCTCTATCAGATCACTGTAACACCGAAATATTCCTCTTTTTTCCCGGCGGACAGAGGAGGAGGCAGTGCTGTGAAAATCAGATCCAGGATTTAGAACTAAGTGAGACGTTTATGGGAACATTTAATGAATTGTAGAAATTTATTTCAGATTTTACTCAAAATGCGTTGCTTTCCTTAAGTTTGTATATATATATATATATAACAACAAATAAAACAATATTAGACTTGAGGTCAATATGATATACATTTTTTTTCCCTACCCACTCAATATTCCTCCTGAGTTGTCAAGAGGTTTTTGTCTTTACAGTTGTTTGATAACAGACAATGAATTAATACTCACAGGTGTTCATTTTCTCAACTGTTTCAAACAGCTGTTTCACCTGTTTTTGGCTTCTGTTTCAGCTGGGACTTTACTTCATCAGCCAAGTCGCCATCCAGGATCCAGTGCATCCTCAGTTAGCAAATTAGCGTTATAAGGTTTTTTAACAGTCCTGCTTTGTCATATTCTTTACATTTTGGAGTCATGCTTCAGTTGTTTGACAGGAGGTCATGTGGGATACAAGAGCTGTTCGGGCTTCCTATCAGCAGTAACAATATGAAATGTCACATAAAAGCTTTACAACTGAGTGAAGTGATTCCAATTATCTACACCACTTATTTTGAAGTTAAAATGAAGCTCAACATACAGTATGCCACAGTAATACAAAACTGCAAGCAAGTATAATAGATAAGTTGATCCATGAATTTTCTCTGAAATGCATTGCTTCAAGTAGGTTTGGTTACAAATTTAGTAATTGTCATTGAGTACAAGCTAGTTTCAGTTATTCTGTTTACCATTATTTCCACTTCCAAAGAATTTATATAATTGTTTGGCACCTAAGGTATTCATGTGGTGATGCCCTGTGCTTTGACATAAAATGTTATTGTTACCAAGTTACAAAAGTATGACTCAAATTGTACATAAAGAGAATTTCCTTTTAGTCTTCATGGCAGTGAACAGTCTGTCTATTAATTTCACTTTGAACCATGGTTACCCCCTGAACTAGCATTTCTCTGGGTCCCCTAAATAATTCCCTTTTCTCATTTTGTGCCGCTGTTCTTATTTCTTACTTTTATAAATATTTTCTCTCATCACTCCATGTTGTTAGTCTTTATATTATATATTACCTTACACACTACATGGAGTTGTCAATGAAACAGTGCTTGAAAGTTCAGCTTGGGATGCCATACAGAGGCTGCAAAGAGTAGAAACATTGTTCGTAAAATATTACTGATACGTTTACACTATTTGTTTTGTCTTTGATTGGGCTTTTTTATATTTCATTACGACCCACTTGATTCATTAAAAAAACAGAAGAAGAAGAACCTCATAACTTTGCAGGGAGTTGACGTCTACAGCTGGTAGCTGCGGCCTCAGGTAACTCAACAGCTGCCTTAGGGTGTTTGGTTTGGGCTTTAGGCTTAGTGATAACCCCTCTGAAATGGGCCGCAGCCTCTCGTGTCCCTTTTATCAAACACCCAAAGTTATTAACACCTACTTATGAGATGTCATACAGGCGCCACCCTCTGGCAGGAGACCTCATCTACACTTAGCAGCAACTTAATATCACAAAATATTTTCACAAAGTCTTTCATGTGCTTGTCTCAGAGGATTCCTGCTGCTTCAGCCCTGCACAATAAAAGACACAGAATGGGTGTCTAAATATTTCATACAAACAGATGCAGATCCACCAGCGGCCCCACACCATCACCTCCAACATACTCGCACAGACCACCATCCTCTATCTCAACACTTTCTCACACTCTTTCTTGCCCTACCATGTTTAGAGCCATGGCTGCGGACTAATTGAATAAGCAGCGACCCTGTGGACTGCCTCTCTGAGGGATTAGGATATGATCTCAAAAGAGCACTCCTCTGAGGGCAAACACAGCCAATTTAGAGCCATTTCATGCTCTGCACTCCAGCACACGAGAGGCCAGCATGAAGGCCACACACACACACCAGAGAAAAGTAATTCATGGCCTCTCAAATCAAGCATGCTTTAAATTCTGGTCTTTTTCTTATGAAACACAGCTGTTTTTTCTTTTCTTTTTTGTCCCTCCCTTGTGTCCCTTAACACTACAGAGACCATTAATTATCAAAAACTACCTTGGTATGCAAGACAACTGAATTCCTCATGTTCATATACCAGCAATAAAAGTAATTATTACAATCAAGATCTCAAATGTGACATTTTTGTATTTTGTAATGACCGGTAGAAAGATTGTAATTTTGTGCATTTATTTCTGTATTTTATTGTATGTATTGAGTAACCTTGAAGTAACCCCACTAATGCTTCCACCCTTCTGGCTCTTCGCCAGGCTTTGTTTCTCCAAATTAACCCTGTTTTTAATGATACTTGCTGTGATTAGGTTTATCAAAGTCCTCTCTATGGACTAACTGTTTCTTGTCATTCCAGAAGTCAAAGGATTTCATTTACAAATAAGCTTCCTAAGAGATTTTATGACCCCTATTTGATTTTTGAAAAACTATGCAGTCTATGAGCATTGCAGAATGATTTTCCAGTTTTGCAGCCTTTACTTCCTTGCTTTAAATTAAAAATACAGTTGTCCTGATTGAGAATATCCTCTTTTTTCACCTTAACTGCGACAAAATGTCCCCCTTATTATTGAAACCATAGTTGTATTTAAACAATGTAACAATGCTTTCATGTGAATATTAATTCTTAACTTCATCAACAGGGCAGTTACAGTGAGAAAATTCCTGTAATCCTTCAGCCTTTTAGTTTTTTTACCTTGCTTGCTTGCTTTGGCTTTTCACTCCCTTTCTTAAATATGAAATTCATAAGAATTCACATCACCTTAAACACCATTTCTAGGGGCTCTAGGGTTCAGAGGAAGCAAGTCAAACAGTGTGTGTTTTATTACATGCCTCAGTAATCCAGGAAAGGGGAAGCACATGTCCCGGTGAAATACGATCGAATTCAGATTATCTGTGGATATTTTGCCCCATTTTAACCTCTCACATAAAATGAATCATATAAAAGTCTGTCCTAATTCAGTGTAGGTTATTTGTTACGTGGAGAGAGTCTTCTTCTGAGAGCAGCCAGTGCAGTAGTTTATGTCTGCCTCTCTTTTTCCAGCTGCCTATTAGGATTGTGGCTTCCCCTGTGGCGGTGTATTTCTCCCCCCTGGCAGAAAGAGAAGTATGCCATTAGTTCACCAGACCTGCCATTGCTGTCAAAATACGAGTGGGGAGTAGATCTATTAGATACCTATATTTCCTGGTAAAACAGCCTCAATCTCTGCCTTCCCCCTTGGCACATTAAATAGAGAGACAAAACCCAGATGACTGGTTCTGAATCTATGAAAACATGGACTAAGTACACTGCTTTGGATGTGGATTCTAAAAGAAAATAATGAAAAAGCCACTGGTGGAAAAAAAATGTTTCTCAAAGGACAATTCAATTGAGAAGACACAGTTTGCTGTCATGGCTAGCCGCAATGCCAACTGCAGATTTTATTTTCATTTTTACTATTACTGTTGATTTCGTTTGTTTTATACCTTTTTCTTCTTGTTTGGGGAAGTTTTATTGAAGAAGAAATGTTTGCAAGAATCAAACTTTAACTTTCATGTTTCCTACAAAGTAAAAATTTTTTCAATGACAGTGCCAGTTTGAAATCCTCTATGCGATTTCACCTCATTTATCTTTATCATGAGAGTCAAAAACAGTTGGAAGCCATCTATGGTATTTAGTACTGGGTTTCAGTTCAACAATGAAGCGAGCCTGATTCCTTAAGTAGCAGAGGGAATGGTGCAAGAAAGATTTGTAATAAAAGCCCGCTCAGGTAAATCACTTTTCAACCTGTCATCACCCGCAAGGGTAATATTATTGGAAACAGGCGGTGTGTATAACATGTGGATATTGGCTACTCGTTTCACGGTCCCTTAAGACTTGGGCACCAGTGAATTCCACACTTCTATGTGAATTATCTTTAAACCTCAATTCGGCCAACATTTTGATGTCTTTTTTTACCACTGCCAATTATTTGATAGCTCACCCTTTTATGTAATAACTTTAAATTTCAATTTATAAAGTCTTTAGGTTGTCCACCGTCAGTGGTGGAGGAAGTATTCATATCCTGTAAAAAAAAAAAAAAAAAAAAATACCTCATCCAAGTAAAAGTTGCATTGAAAATGTTACTTAAGTAAGAGTACATAAGTATTGTTGGCAAAATGTACTAAAAGCACCAAAAGTTAATTACTCAATACAGAAAATTATCCCCTGTGAGTGATATAGTATTAAATATAATTGTATTGGATTATCATTACTAATGCATTAATGTGTAAGTAGCATTTTACTGGTATTCCATATATTATTTTATTTAACTCTATGAAAAATGTACCTTGTTTGGATAAGTATAGCACAGACGCAATACAGGGTTAACTTTATGCAGTTAAGGGGTTGTTAGTGTAATTTTTATATATTACTGTTGGGTTATTCACACAAACTAAGATGTGCTTATTTTGATCCAGTGTTTGACTTAAGCTCAAGCTTGACCTTAATATTTGTTATACAAAACAATGTTGATGTGACACATTAACAATAAGTAACATATATTTATTATATATGTGTATCTCCTATATTGACATTTATGCAATGGATATGTTTATTGTATATGTGTATATCTGGGAATATACATGGGACTTAAGTGTAAGCGGACATTTTTGCTATATTTTAAAAATACATATATGTGTGAGAAACACATGGACTTATGCACTATATATGTAGTTTACATATATGGCCATATAACAGATTTATGTATGGGTAGTGAAATGTAAGTTTAAGAAGTGCTAGAGTGGATTATAACAGTTTACAACCATACAGCATTTTAGTTTGTGTAAATAACCCAACATTAATATTATAAAAAACACTAAATACTAAATACACTTGGTTGAAACAGCCCATTGTCTTGGTTGATATTCAATGTGTACTGTGTAAAGTGAAGCCATAATTGTAAGATCATCATGTGTTTTCTATGCAAAACCTTTATCTGTAAAGTAATAGCTGTCAAATAAATGTAGTGGACATTTGGTAAGTGGTAAGTGAACCAAATAAATAATGAATTCATTCTGTTGCTGAAATATAATCAAATCTAATTAATTGGCTTCTGGTGAAAAAGTTAAGTTTGTGCTCTCAGGAAAATTAATTCAGCAGTTATTTGACTACCCCCGCTGTCTGGCCAAAGCCTTATCCACTAAGCTGAGTCTCAGGGCAGTCCACTGTTTGTGTGAGCTCTGAATCTGCAGGCTTTACAGGCTTTCCTCTTCCCCAGGCAGGGCGGAGAGGCTGCTGACTCCACATTCTCATCCCTCTATCCCTCTTCCTCCATCCCTCCATCCCCCAGTGTCCTGTTTACTCTCTGCAGCCCTGCGGCCGTGCCACCTCGGAGACACTCCAGACCACCAAGGTCCTGGCGGCCGCCACGGATTGGCCAGTGACGGCCCTCACCATGGGAACAACGGGGAGAGGTGCTGTAGTGGGTGGGGGAGTGGTGCTGACAGTGGCTTAGTGGTGGGGATTTTTTTATACTGTGGACCATGGCAAGAGGGTGAAGGTGATTACATGTGGCCAGGCCTTGACATTCAAAATATATAGGTATGCTGTTGCATTGTGTGGCCAGGTGACCTCTCATACAGCTCAGAAAAAACCATGAGACCATTATGAAAAAGAAACTACATTTTAATGTGACTATGGAGGAAACTGAAGAAGATGTCATACAGGCGTTGAATAAGAACAGTTTCTTCTTGCAGATTCTACCGTTACATTTAGTCTCGGGTTGGCAGGAGGTTTTCATACCATCCTACTTAAATTTCCTCTATAGCCATGAATGTAATGGGAGATGTTATTTTTGACACTCTGAGAAAACGGGAGGGCGGTCATGTTGGCCTAATAATGTCCTGGGATTCTTTCCAGGGCTCTGGTCGCCCTCTGCTGGTTAATAGCCTGAACTGTTCTTCTTTTCCCAGTCAGCAATAATGTGGTGTGTTTGCAAAGAACTACAGCCTACCACAAAAGCAACCGCAGCAAGCTCCATCATGACATCTATTTTTGCATGGGTGGTCCCTTTACATTGTTGAACTCTGTGACAGCAAGCTCTTGTGAATGCAGAAAGAATGGGCTGGTCCAATTTTGGGCAGTAAAAGGAGTTCTGCTTAGGTCAGTCTGTCAGCGACCCATCAAAGCAAACAGCATTGGCCAAGCAGTGTATGCAGCTATTGAAGGGTTTTCTCAAAACGCTCACTGGCAGGACATTGTATTCTCTGCGAGAAGGCTGCCATTGAGGAATGACGAGGGAGTAAAGGGGATATTAGTTTCTGTTTTGGAAGCGTTGTATATGAGGTGTTCAAGGGCTACTTTCTGGGGCCAGACATCCAGACGGGGAGAAAAAGAGACTGCTTGGAGAGAGAAAGGCTGGGAAGGGAATAGAAGGGGATACAGGTGTTTGTGCATTAGCCTCAACATGGAGCCACTCTGCACTAATTTTTTGCTGAGTTTTTGGAAAGTGGGTTCCCGCTCGGAGGCAATCAGCAGTGTTTTCCCCATGCTGATGTGAGCTCCGCAGGTTCTGATGGCCTCTCCCTTTCATACAGGAGGGAGGGGGTCTGCTGAGACAGCACATAAGGCTCAACAAGGTCTATGATTGAGTTAAAAATTAAATTAAATCTTGTTCATCAATTTTAGTAAGTAAGACTGAGAGAGAGCTTTCTAAAGAGCTCTGCATTCAAATGGATTTCTGGACTATATTCTGGCTAAGATTCCTGTATTCCCCAATGGGTAATCCTCAATCCTCACGTGTCCAAAAGAGAAGTCTCTCAACAGAGGCTAAGAATGATCTTTTAGTTCAGATTTCTAGACCAAAACAGGGAAACTCACAACAAACGCATTTCTAAAACAATCCTTGCGCCTTTCAGCACAAAAAAACCTGACAAAGAGATAGCTTTTAAGTCTCTACAAAAACTGAAACAAAACCTGGAACACAGGAAAATTGTGGGCTCTGGCCCCAAAGTGTTTGTGTAGGGTCTTCAAGATTTTGACAGCCACAGGATATGTGTGGGCCATTGTTAGTCACTCCGAGTGCTACCTCAGTGGTACAACTTCCTCCTCTTCCACCAACCTCTATGCCCACACACACAGACACACACACGCACACACAAGACCATGCATTTTTCTGTTATATGTGTATGATTTATTTTAAAAGGCCTGAAACCATTTTAATTCATTGTCGTACTCAAATGTTACTCACCACTGTTGGAACTTTTTTTTTTATCACATGAATGAAAGGTCTACTTCACTACAACAAAATTGGAAAATTTGGAAAAAAGTGAAGAGAATGCAAATATTTCATAATGATCCCGATAATGATTCATGTCCAAAGATGTTGAATTATTGCCCAAAAGTCAGGTCCTTATGTTTGATTCAATTTAACCAATAAAAAAATTAACTTTTACAAATAAAACAAAGAAACTATTATGAACTAAGATTGATAAAGGAATGTTTTGAAATATGTGTAAGCCATATTTGATTTCAGTTTGGTGAAAATATTTACTATGTACTACATTTATAATAACATTAATGATTAATAATAATAATATCTAAATATCTTTAGAGCTATGTGAACTGTAATTGTCTTTTTTATTTAATTCTAATAAGAAACAGGTCACAAATGAGTATAAAATATATGTAAAATATGTTGCTATAATAAGGTCTTGCTAAAGCATACCAAAGAAGTTTACATGTGTTTATGCAAGTATTGCAACATCTATATATATTATACTGACATTAAACATATGGTTTAACAGTGTAAAATGCAGCTTTAGTATTTGGTAGAATATCAAGTACTTGGACCACTCTTCAGAATTCTAGAGATAATTGTATATTAATAATAATTTGGGGGATTTAACAGTTAAAATATAAAAGTGTTATTGTTGTCAGAAACATCTACCTGATAGTATTCTTCAACTGCAATAAATCCCTGGCCTCTACCAGTAAGAGCATGTACATCATCCAAACTGCCCCTGAATAGGCATAGACACAGTAAATCTTTTTTGCCTGCTCTGCCTGCCTCACAACACATAAAATGTCTCCCTCAAAATGGGCTCTTTGTGTGGTCAAGTGAATATGGCCTGAAGAATGAACCGCAGCACTGTGACTCTTTTCCTGTTTCCCCTGTCTAAAAGCAGACTGGACTGAAATGAAGGCAGGCCCAAAGAAATGCCAAACCAAGTACAAACCAGTGATGCATTTTTAGCTTAAATATGGTCAGATATCAGTGATTCCCTCAAGGTTTACCAACCCCCCTGTGAATAAAACCCCACTGGATGTTGATGTTGCTGAAAAATAATACAAATGAGGTTATCTGGCTGCTGTGGTTGTATCATGTTTCTCGAAATATGCAATGTTGCAAAAGTTGTGCTCATTTTTTTCACCATGCTTTTACATTTCAACAAGATACCACTGGAATAAATGCACAGAAATACAGTAGTATCCAACGTGGTGATACCTTTGGATATGGACCAATTCTACTCTTTTAAAGGTTTTATTTGTATTTTTATACGATATGATATAATATTATATGATATAGAGACCTGGATACATTTCCATGAACTTGGATACCATTGGATCTTTCCACATACAGGTCCCTTTTGTCCAGTGTACAAAACGTCATGACAGAAATTAAGTCATTACATCTTCTGCACATCACCTCAGTCTGACCCTTGTCTCTAAGCTTCAGGGTTGTGTCATCCATCGAATCCTCCTCTCTTGTCTTAACTCGTGGGAAAGATTTCACACTACAATAGCAGCAGCCGTACAAGTTGCCATTTGGGTGCCTTGTGTGGTGTTTTTGTTGGCCATGGGAGCTGTTTTTCAGAGTCAGACAGATAATAGGCTAAGGGTCTTTTCCCCTAAGTACGGTCCCTGCTGCTGCAGCTCATCGATCACTGTGCACTGGGAGGGACGACAGACGCTGTGGGTGGGATAGGAGAACATAACCGAGAGATGTACAATATGGCTACGTTTGAAGCTTATGCTGTAACACATGAAAGTAATGCGAGCATATGTGTGTGTGTGTGGGCGGGTGTGAGTTTGTGGGAGTAGATAAAGGAGATCCAATAAAACATGACAGGGGTATGTTGTGGGCAGGATAAGAAGATGTTTGCATGGGTACAGGGTCGAGGAGGAGCTCATTTGTCTGGCTGGAAAGGTCTGAAGTGATAAAACATGCACACAAGCAGCGTGTTCATACACCCACGCCTGCTCACAAGCTTGTATTAACACACTAACCTCAGACGCAGAGAACATGCTCCTTCAATCTGTTTGAACAAGATGCTTGGCTCCATTTAGTTCCTTCAGAACAGACTCCTCAGCAAGAGCTAAAGCATAAAAGAGCGAAGCATGCACACACACACAGAGGACTGATGGATTACGGCTCTCTCAGCCACGGAGCTCTCTCAGCAGGACTGGCAGACTGAACAGAGACCCCGTGCAGGCGGAGGGGTGAGCCAGAGGGACGAGTAAATACAAAGCTGATGGAAAGGGCCCCATTGTGGGACCGCCTGACCAGCAGTAGGGCCCAACCTGGAGGTGATATGGAGCCAAGCAGATGACCCAACAGTGGGGAACCTCCAAGATCATTAAAGGCTTCAGCGTAGCCATTTGATCAGTGTTGAAACCACCGACTGAAAACACTGGACACAGCAAGCTGCTGTGTTTCCCCCTCATCTGGAAATCAATCTGCGTGTGGGTGGGAGATGGCTGTTTTCATTTCAAAAGTCATGTTGTACTGTTACTAAAAAAATGGGACGCAAAATAAAAGTGTGGAACATATATGGATTGATCACATAACTATTGATCTACTTAATGCTACTAACACTAATTAGACATTTTACACGTTTGAGAACATCATGGAATCCCTCATTAGAGTGATATCCAAGTTGTAATAACAGTCGTTTTGGGCCCTTGGGGGTAGTAGAAACACGCAGTAAACCCGCTGACTTATTATCACCTTTTAAATTGATATATGGTAGACTGCTCTGTTTTTGGTCTCTACCAACTTCAAAAGAAAAGTCTCTTTAGCTGCTAAATGCTCCACTGTGTTCACAAGCTAGTTCATTTGCCATTTGGTGCTGAGCAGATAGTGTACATTGTGTTTTTAGAGCTTTTTCCCTATGTGCTACGGACTAAAACGACTCTATGAAAGTGGTCAGAGTGAACCACAAGAATAAAGGTGAGGGTCGGACAGCTAAACAGTAAGCTGAATCTCACTAAAAGCTACATTAAGCCTGGGGGAGTTTCAGATTCTGGTTATCAGTCTCTGTTGGTTCATCACTATGAGGTACCCCTCTTTACATTGTCACATTGCTTTTATAAAACACAGCAAATAACTCAACAAGCATTGCTAACATTAGCATTAGATAGAGTAAACTACTGGTCATAACAGGCCAAGTAAAGTTGTAGCTGGAAAACTTTTTAAATTGAGTAAGGGTGCTTTTTTTTTTTTTTTTGCTTATGAATTTGACTTTTCACTTGTAAGAAGAGAACCTGCTCTCTTTCAAAGGTCACAAAGTCTTTAATTTGACATCATAAAGAAGAAAAAAAGATCCTTCATTGAGACATTATCAGCGATCTCCTGTTTTTAGATGACTAGGGGAAAACCATGAACGGATAACTGGACGTTGTATTCCTATTGGTGGCAAACCTCAGCAGTGTTAAAAACAGATCACTCACCCAGCATGTTCCCACCACTGGACGTGATGACACGTGTACTGCCATTAACTCCCCCCCCTGCAAATCAGAACCACCTGCCCTCGGGCTCTGAGAACTGGCTGGTCTTCTCTCTGGACCTCCTTTGAGAGAGAGAGTGCCTCTTGTTTGGACAAACGTCAGGGCCAGCTCCGGGGCTCTTACATGAAACAAAGAGTGGAGTAGGGAATCTTACCCTTCACATAGCCTCCTACAACCCCGGGCCCCGTCTCCTCCCTTCTGAGCAGAGCCCAATATTTTTTAATTACGTACAGGAAACTCCTGTTACAAAGGACACGTTCTTAGTCAATCTGCAGGGAGGCTGTGAGGAGTTCTGGGGTCACCCTCCTCTTTTTTTCTCTCTCTGTCCTTTCTTACTAAGTGTGTGTGGGTGGTAGGTGTATCGACTGACAAACTGGGGAGCATGCCACCCAGAGATTCGGGTCACTGCTGACAGCCTACCTTCTCAAAGCCAAGATGGCACCTGGTCTGTGAATACAACCCCCTCTTTACACACACACCAACACCAAAACTATACAGCCAGCATCTCCATCTCTACAAGCCTCATTCCAGACCAAACAAATCAACCTCAGCCCCAAATTCTCTGTTACATGCGCATATACTGTATTATAATACTTGTCAATTTGAATAATAATTTATATACCAGGACAAAGAAGTAGACATGTCAGTAAGCTTTTTTTTTTCACCCTCAGCTTCTTAGCTCCGGTGGTCTCTAACTGACAGGAACTCAGGCACTATTTGTTATCTTTAGGCCCAATAAGTCCATCTGGTTTTGGTTTGGCTCCTCGAGATCACCCCTGGAGATGTGGATGGAGGGGACTTAGGGGTGAGGCGGGGTGGTGGAGGGGCAGTTCGAGGAGGCTTTTTTCTCCTCTTAAATTGAATTTCTCACCATTCCAACCTGGGCCTTGGACCAGGGATAGAGCGAGAGCTTGCGTTCGGCTTCCAACCCTCAGGCTCATGAAAAGCTATGCTAAAAAAGTAAGAAAGAGGAGGGAAAAATACTTGGAAGAAATCAGTATCACCTGTTTTGCCAAACGACTTGCATGTTCGGAGTAATGGCTATTAACTGACTCAGACTCTCTCCGCCTGTGTTGGTAATAGAGGAATGTATGAACTCTCTCTGAACCATTCCTGACATGAAACCTTTTGTGTCTGATGAAATGATGTGTGAAAATAAATAAATAGTAGACTAAACAAAGCTGTCATTTATAGGAAATTCAGGTTTAGGGTGTTATATTTAAATGTAGTAAAAATGTTTATTTTTAATACATGCTCAGGGAAAATCTTTTCCAAAGAAAGCTAACCTCTGTAGCAAAGGTTCCTATAATGTTGATGGTTTAACATTCACAGTAGTCAGCATAAAAATAATATAGCTTTCTAGCTACATGTAGTTAGCCGGTTGTACCTTGAATTTGTTTGTGTGTTATCACTGAATCTGCATTTTAGATATTTCCTAATTCATACAGTTTATTGTTTATTTATGTTTACATTCAATATCTTAGGAAACAGATTTCTTTTATTTTTTTAAGTGAATTAAAGTTCCATTGTGTAACAATTAGGAAATGGAATATAATATTCAGATGTATGTTTTCATTAGTGTATAATCACTTGAAAATAGAGTTGTTTTTGTCACCTTAGAATGAGCCATTTATTTCTATGGACACCGCAAGTCGCTTTACATGGAGGCTGCAATGTTGAACCGCCATGTTTCTACAGTAACCCAGAATGGACAAACCAAAAACTGGATCTAGATAGGTGCGTTCGTATTTTTTGCGTGTTCCACCGTAGTTTCATCCTCGCACTTCGAAATGGATGGTAAATCGAGTGAGTTGCAATATGCAACTTTACCACTAGATGCCACTAAATCCTAAACACTGGTCCTTTAAAGGTAGTTTAATGCAAACAAAAGCACTTTTGAGCACTTTTGCTGTTACCATCATATCATTCTGTGATATATTTTTTCTTCTTCAGTTGGAATTGATAGCTGAAGTTTTGTAAATATTCCATATAATTCAAAAAAGACAACCACTGCAGCAAAGATGTACAATAGCTAGATAGCCATCTTCCTGAATCTATGTTTGTGTCTCCTAATCTGCACTTTAAATACACAGTATGTTTACATCAACATTTATGTACAGTACATCCACAATCAATATCTCAGGAAACTGCATAAAAACATTTATATAAAATATATAAAGATCTTTTCCATTTGCCAGGATGAGACTTTAAGCTTTTTTAATTTAACTTTAAAGGCTTTGTTATTTAGAAAAATTTAAGTTTTTTTTTTTTCTTTTTGGGTACCTTATCTTCTACTCCGTGTTATCTATTACAGACATGCCACATACAACTGATCTAATTACCACATACATACATTCTCTATTGGCTGCTCCCTATTGCCACAGTGGATAATCTGTTTCCATG
Organism: Dicentrarchus labrax; assembly: GCF_905237075.1. NCBI lineage: Eukaryota > Metazoa > Chordata > Actinopteri > Moronidae > Dicentrarchus > Dicentrarchus labrax. The sequence continues at coordinate 15,715,723 of NW_026136701.1, forward strand.
TCACAGGTAAATCGGTAAACCAACCCCGCATAGGCTTTTTACACTAAATGCACTTTCTGAATCAACCCTATCCAGGCTTGGGACCAGCAATTATGAATGCATCCCCAAAGGCTGGGGAACAACCCGGGGTTCAGTGTCTTGCCCAAGGACACTTCAACATGAGGTAGGGATTGAACTTCCAACCCTGGGATCAGTTAGATGACCCACTCCACCACCTGAGCCACAGCCACCCCATACATGAGCCCATACTGCTTTATTATATTTTCTTTTTCAGCTGGCTTTGATATCTGATGTTCTGTAAATATTCCTACGGCGGTTTTCCATTTTTAGCTGCACATCCCTCTTTTTGTCCACTTTCTAAGAAGACATTCCACAAAAGGAGCTCGAGCTCAAGTCGATTTCAGATTTTCATACGGATGGAAGACAGTTTGTCTCTCTCATCCATCTCTCTTGTCACTGTCCAGTGCAGGCTGTATAAATCAAAATGGAATGAAAATGAAAATAACCCAAAACTGTGAATTATTTTGTTGGCCCTTACAATTTTATGGCCATGACAGTCTCTACAACTACTGGATGTAAAAGTGGTCAACTACTGGGTTTCTATGCTTTCTGGTGGTACAGTTTGCTTTTCTGGTATTTCTGTACAATTAAATACATGTTTCCCATGGTACTCCCCCATAAAGTCTGCACTTATCCCTGACTAACCCTGTGGGTTCTGTAAAATAAGACCTTACTGTCTTTTAAAGGATAGAGCAGGCTGACGGTTAAGGTATACTTTGTGGAAATGTAGCTTGAAATGTACACATGTTCCTCACATTTTTGTTTCTTCACTGTCATTCCTCTTAATTATTTTTGTATCTCAGCCCTTCCTGTGACATCTTTAAATACCGTCGATACCCACTTCTCTCCAAAGAAATCTGAGCCAAAGCCCCATTCCCCCGACATCATCATCATCATCCCACAAACTCAGTTTATTTTCTCAGGTGAACAAACTGTACACGCTGGCTCCCTCAGATGCTCTTTATTAGGCTCCTGGAATCAGCTGTACCTTCATCTTGAATAAGAGTGTGTTTGTGTGTTTAAGATTTAAATAGATCTGGATTGAGATTGTACAATTCTCACCAAAAATAGTTCACCGCAGAGTCACAGATACAAACAAAAGGTGGTTTCTAATTGTCAGTTTAAAGATGTTTTGGTTTATGTAATACTGTAAAAACTACCCTATATGTACCTATTGAGAAGCAGTATAAACATGTTTAATTCCAATCTACTATGAAAAACAGACCTCATTCATACATATGTGTCAAACATGTGACATTGCAAAGGGGGCCTCCACTGACTGCCTTTGAGTATTGAAAGAGCAAAGGTAGTCAAATCCTCATCTTCTAACTTCACTCCTTCCTTACCATGACCAAAAGTCAGAATACCTACAGTTTAAAAATATTAAATTGTATGTCCATTAGGACAAAAGCCTTCTACATGACACTGTAATTAAACTTAGACTGTAAGCTATTTACATTTGCAAGCCACTACTATCTATTGAACACTGGTTTGTATTTCTTTATTTTCACTTTACCCACTGTAAATTCAAGAATATGTTTTAAAATGTTGAATACACTCGACTGTATTGTGTGTTATCAAACTGAACTTCAAGCATCAGTAATAAAAGAAAACATACTCTAATTTAAGACACAATTTCAGTTTAATGGATGTGTACACACTTCACAAATACATGCTGAATTTTGAAATTGTTAACACTCGGTGAGGACAACTTCTTTTACTAGCATTCTGTGTTCAACAACTTACATTCATCATGAAGTTAAATTAAAACCACATATATGCAGTTCTAACAACATTTTATCAATGTAGGCAACATTAGGTAAGTTGTGTATTATTTCAGTTAGTGAACCTTCACAGAAGGCATTTCAAAATTAACACTGTTTTGTGGAAATAGCATCTACAGTAGCATGAAGTGGCAGCTATACAGTGGCACTAAAGTGGTATGACAGCTCAAGCATACAGTACAATAAAAAAAAAGTTAAAAAAAGTTATTTTTCTGTGTATCAAGTTTAAGCTTTACTGTCTGCTTTAATAAAACACATAGAGACATGCAACAAAGAATTAAAATACTACGCTTAGCTGATAAGACATTAACTGTGTTGGTGAACTGTTTTTTATAAAGTATTTTCTTTATAAACACCTGGACAAATCAGGATGAGAAAGATCTGACCACACAAGCCTTTTCAGAGGAACTATGGTGGCTTCATGTATAATCTACGTTCAAATACATAACATTATAAAGTGCACATACTACAGCTCATGACACAGACCACACAAATTCCATATTCTCTCCATACGTACAACAGTCTATCCCCTAAGATATAACAAAATCTGAATTGTATTCATCTACAGCTCAGCATTTATTTACAGCCCGAAAAAGGATATTGGATAATGTTTGTAACTGAGCAGGGAGAAATTAAACACAGATTATTACAGTCACATAATATATAATCATGCTGTAGCCTCAATACATAAGCAGCTGAGGTATGTTTCTAAAGTTCTTATCTATCAACAGAAAATGAGAAAAGCAGCAGACAATAACCGCACAGTGTGTTTGGTTAGAGATATATGAGGAGTGGACATTTAAAAGTGAAGTAGGTAGTACACTGTGCACATGCAACTTTCAAGGCAAAGCTGGCCCACACAATCAAGTTCTTATGATAATACCTGTGTGATGAAACCGGGTCAGATTATGACCACCATTAGCACCGTTTAGAAATGGGAAACACCTTGCAAAGTAAAGCAATCCAATACAGCACTAACAGAAACAACCTAAACAGTTGAGTAGCCATTTCTCTCACAGTTTCAATAATAACTGAACATTGTAAGCTTCACAAAAGTAGCATTTATTGCATGGTAATTCTGCTTGATTGATTCATATTAAAAGATGCTATTGTTTTTCTGTTCAGCCTTTGTTTCTCCAGCAATACAGTTTTAAATTGTATATAATTCAAGGCCAAGGCATCTTCATGAAAAGTCATTGACTACTATTAAACAGTTTTTATCTGTATATAGTTTTTTTCTATTGCTTACATTAACACAACACAGTGGATCACAGGTCAGGAAAAGGTTTTGTGGGGTAGCCAGAATTTCAGCCCGTGCCTTCAGGTGCAGGGACTCAAAATTAGGTAATTTACATGGACAGGAGGGTTGGTCCAAGTGGCCACAGCTGGAGCCGTCACATCATTGTAGCCCTAAAAATAAGACGATTCACTCTTAGAAGGTTACAGTTACTGTGTATCTGGAACAACTCTTTTGTTTCAGCTGCACTACCCTGCACAACAATTGAGACATGCCTCCCCCTTGTGGATGTTTTGAAAGAATTCCTGTGAGAGTTTAACGTTTGCAGTGATATTCTGATCTCTTTTTACAAATTACAAAAAGAAACAACGTAACAGACCAACCTCAACTATCAGTTGTTGGCACACACGATGATCGCCGTGATCTGCACATAGTTTTCTGTGAAATAAAGCAAGATTAACAGAAATAAATGATTAATTTGAACAAATGTGAACAATATTGACACATGATGTAGATTTGCTTATTTTACTTACTGAAGCTTCTCTACCACATAAAAAACAATTGAAAATATTAGGATTGCTAATATATAAGCTTCAGAAAGTGTGCAACAAACGTATCTTTTCTTAAATTACTAGAGCCCTAATTAAGTTAGTTTAAGATCAGCAACCCTGTGTAGATCCTCAGTTTATTCATGATAAATGCACACTAGGACTGTGTATTGTACCTTTGTATAAAGGCGATGATGAAGGACTGAGTCAGATAGCCAAGGATGTCTCAAGGCCTCAGATGCCCCCATCCTCCAACTGTTGACAAACACAACGACACATAAATGTTACTCACATGTTAAAAACCACCACATGTTAACCATGGCACACAGAAAGGAGGTAAATCAGAATGAAACCCTATGATGATACCCTTTATTCACGATGAGCAGTCTTGAGATGAAGTCCTTGGCTTCTTCAGATGTATCGACAAACTCTTGTTCCTCAAAGTTCCACTTACAGGACAAGATGTTATTCAGAGTCTCGTTGTCATCGTCACCAAGGAAGGGACAGAGACCGCTCAGACTGGCAGAAAGAGACAGACGGCCATTAACGCTAGTTTGTGCATGTGAGTGTGCTTATGTGTGTGTTTACTTACAGCATATAGGTGATGACGCCGAGGCTCCACATGTCTGTGTTGAACGAAACAAAGTCGTAGTTGATGACTTCAGGAGCCAGAAACTCTGGAGTGCCAAAATTCACTCGCAGTTTCTCCCGGGGTTTATATCTATGTGAAGAATATAATTGAAATTCATATTAATGACATTTACATTTTGTATGTTTAGAGCAACAGTCAATGAAAGAGAAGCAAACACCAGTACTTACACCCTAGCAAGACCAAAGTCAATGATTTTGATCTTATTCGTGATGCGGTTCACACACAGAATGTTTTCTGGCTGTAATTTATAACAAAACAAAACAACTCATAACTTCACTCACAACTCATCACTTGACTGAACTTCATGAAATGTGTTAAGCCTCGATTAAAAAAATATAACAACAAATATAAGTGATTTAGTTACCTTTAAGTCCAGGTGTAGGACGTACATTTTGTGCATGTGCTGCAGGCCCTCACAGATCTGCCTGATGAACACCACAGCGTCCAGCTCCATTAAGGTGTAGTTCTCATCAATGATCCTATCAAACAGTTCCCCTCCACCAACACTAAGGTTAAAGACAAATGCATAAAAAAGACACCACTGTAACACCTCAAATGTAAAGCATTTTAAATCTTAAGTATTGTTTTGTTTTAACATAATTATTCGTCAAACAAAAGTGACAAAAAGTAACTCTACTTTAAACTACTTGGTATAAGATGTTCAATAAGCTTAGAAGTTTAGAAAGAAATAAACATTTGTGCTGATAATATAAAAGAAGGAGCATACTATTCAAGTACAAGGATGATGTCATTCCTTGACTCATAAGCTGCATAGAGCTGGATCAGGTTGGCATGGTCCAGATTATTCATGACCTGGATCTCATTCTTCACCACCTCCTACCAAAAACACAGGCGCAGATAGACGTACAGTAAGAAGCAGAAGCCGACAAACAGACACAGATGCGGACAAAAACATGGACACACAACACACAGACAAGCGAGCACACACACAGACAGACACGATGAGAGGTGTCAGCTGTTCTCTGCTATGAAACAATGCATCTTCTCTTCTAGGTCAAATATTTCTCACCTAGGTGAGAAGTATTTCCTCTGCTTCTGTTCCAAGTGGCCTTGTAGTGCACTAGTATGTACTAAAAAAATTGTAACTGACCCCCTGCTTTTTATATGATGTGGCGTGGCTCTCTGTTATCAAAATAGGACTCATTCATTATCACGACACTGAACATCAGGAGCTGTACCTTTTCTTTCAGACTCCTGGCTTTGATGACCTTTGCTGCCAAAGTGAGGCCAGAAGAGTTTTCAACACATTTGTGCACCTGGCCAAAACGACCCCTTGAAGAGAGGGAGAGAAAATAAGTTACCTCAAAATTATATATCCCAACAGCCTAGAAACAGTTGTGACAGCACAGGAGATAGTGTTTTATGTTTCCATGACAAATCAAAAACTGATCTTCCTTCAAACAGAGATGTTTGACTGTAGGACAGGACGTGTGCTTAATCTGTTATTTCATTAAATCTGAGCAGGGCTGTGTCTCCTCTTTGAAGACTTGGATTAACACTTAGTGATTAGCTACCAGCTGGCACCAGGGATACAGTTTCACATACCACTCAGTCCTGAGGTATAAATAACTGCCGTGACTCTGAAGTTATGAACCGGGAGAGAGGAGAAGAGGGGGGTTTACGCAATTAGGCTTCATAGGAATTGAGAACCTCTTTCTCACTGCCTTTCATCTGTGATACATAAATTGTCAACAGCTTTCATTTTTTATATTACATAAAGATTTTGAAAAGTGCTGCGCTCACCCGCCCAGGACTTCCTGCCAGTTGATGGTGTAGAAGTTGATTATCTGGTTGGGCTTGGCAGAAACGATGCGGTGATTGAAAGGAGCCGCTGGAGGAGGAGTGGTGTCTAAAGTAGGAGAAAAGACATAATCTGTTTTAATAAGTTATGCGGAATGTGAGAACACAGGAGCTGCAGCTACAGTGAGGCTTTTGAAAGGCTGCTATAATCAAGTTAGCACATTGTGTATTAAGGTGCTACGATAAACATCAACTACAGTTGTTGTCTAAATATTACAGAGGAGTAAGTATTCTTTAGCACAACACATCTTGTATGTCTGATTGCCAATTTAGCATTTACTGGTCCTCCATGAAGATGGTAAGAAAATATATGATGTTGAAATATAGTCTGACCAATATCAGATAACAATATATTGGGTATATTTTGGGTTTTTTCAACATCAACACATAACATAAACACTTTTGATACTAGTCCTTTAATTTTGACCAAGATACATACAGTATTTTGTGTTTTACAGTTAAAAAATAAACTTGTCAGTGCTCTCTGGTGGACAAACTATGAAATGATAATACTGTTTCAAAGTTATATTTATTATTTGTGTACTGCAATTTCTTCTTATTTATCAGCAAACTTATACACCAATACTGATATATCAGCATTAAGCTAATAATATAACAGCCTGGCAGATGTATCAGTCTACCTTTAGTATGAAGTTCTTTATAAAATGACTATATATTTGTACATTTGAGCAGTTTAATTCAAACTAATGTAAAGAATTCAACATGAAGATTTTGTAATGATTAACTTATTCTGGCACTGCTGACTCACCAATAAAGTACCGCTCTGCCTCATCCTCATCATCCTCCTTTTCTGCATCATTGTCCTTTCTCTCTCTCTCCAACCTTTGTTTTAGGTTCAACTGGAATTCAACCCCATCTGCCCTGAAGACGGCCCAGCCCTCAGACTCCAGACTCTGTTCATCCTCCTCGTCCTCCTTCTTCTCCTCCTCCTGCACCACCTGCACCACCTCTACCACTTGGCTCTTTATGTGTTCCTCCACTACAATGTGTTCCTCAGTCACAAAGAACTTGGCACTGCTGGCCTCTGATATCTGCTCCGGCTCGACCTCGGGAGATGGGGAGGTGTCATTGTGTTCATCACTGCTGGAAAAAAAGTTTATTTTAATTTGTTTTCTTTGTCTCATTACAGCTTGTGTAGATGTGGATGAAGGCACATTTTAATTGATCTTTGCAAAACTGTAGAAACATGGTGGTTTAACATGGCGGACTTACTCGCTCCTATCAATATTATAACCCATTTCTGCCAATAGATCCTCGTAAATGTTACACACTACTGGACCAGTCATAATATCAATGAAATGTCTGGATGATTCAAACACATACAGTATATATAACAGGTCAAGCCTAATAATAAATTAAAACCTTAGCCGTGTGTTTTGAAGGGTCTCTAAAATATAATTGAATACATAACAGATTAATGAGAGGATTAAAAAGATTAGAATTATTGAGGGAATAGCTTCATTTTTCTTTATTTTAATGTGCCAATAGTCTTAATCATTAATTAATCATTAATCTTATTTGACTAACCACCCAAAATCCCAAATAAGTAAATTCACTATAACATAAGAGAAGGACAGGCGGCTAATTCTCACATCAATGTGTGTTAAAATGACAATTCTAAAAATAGTTTCAGATTGATTTTCTGTTGATTATCTTATAGATTAATAATTTATTTTATACATGGATAAATACTAAAGAATTACATAAACACAGACTACCTTGTAGCAGTTGGTTCTTTTTCATCATCATGTGCAGCAGGGGACTCTGTAGTTTCTTCAGCAGGAGAAACAACCTCTTCCTTCACTTCCTCTGGGACTGGGGGCTTTTCTTCCTCTTTCTCTTTCTCAATACCCTCCACATCAAGCTTGGGTTCCTCCTCTGTAACCACTGGCTCTGCCTCCTGCACCTTTTCCACAACCTCCTCTTCACTAACCGCCTCAACAACCTCATCTTTTTCCACCACCGCCACTTGCGAATCTTCACGTAGGAAATCCACCAAGTTGCAAGCAGGGGCTTCGGGTTGTTGATCTTTAGGGGACACTCCAGCCTCCAGATCCAAATATCCAGGGGTGATCTGCTGACCTGATTTCTCTGCATTCTCCCTGTTGAGTTTCTGCACCTCTTCAAGAAGCAACATCTGCTTCTTCAAGGAGATATTTTCTACAAAATATCCCAAAAGAATCAGAATTTAGTCTCTCAAACCCTGTTAAATATCCATAAGTTTCAATATAAGATGCATAAACACTGAATACTGTTTATGAAAGGTTACCAGGGACATCAGAAGGCTGCCCAGTATTTCACTCTGACTTTCGTAACTTGGTGTACATGTAATAAGATATGTCTCTAACAGAGTAAGATGTTTCAAGAAAATTCATTTTTATATTTACATATAGCTCCTGCTGCTTCTCCCTGATTACTTTAACTGGACATCAGAGTTTAAGCACTGACAGATATTTGTAGAATTAACAGTGTATTGATCTCAGCACCTGCTGTGTCTGGTGGCTTCATCTTCTTTTGAGCTTTCAGACCCTTGGGGCTCAAACAGGGCTTATCTGTCCCATCTTTACCTTTGTGGTCCTTCAACTGTGAAATGCAAATTAAAAAAACAGTGAAAAGAGAAATCCGGAACATTCTGTTGTTACATTATCAAAGAAACTTTAAAACTTATTAAAGAAATATTGTAACATGTTGAATTTTGGTAGGTTTATCCTGCCTAAAATAAACTATTCACCTATACCTCACACTTACTTACTATTTAAAGGTCCCAAATCTAAAATGAAAGACAACAATGTTTTTTCTTTCTTTGCCATATGTAAAGTGGCATAGCCCCAGTGTGGCTACACAAAAATCTCACAATGTTACATGTTTCTTGTAAAGAAAGTCAGTCAATTATAAACTCAATATAAAGACGTCCCTTTCTGTTAAAACATGAACTCTGCGTCAGCCTGCAGCCAGAAATGCAAAAGCACAAAAAACATACTTACATACCATAAATAGAAAAGACAAGTTCCTGCATACATGCAGACTGTAAGCACAATAAACCTACAAATTTTCCACTTTTGCGAGAGGCGAGGAAATGCTTTGGTCCATGGAGCTTTATCTTGTGAGAAGGCTGTGGAGAACTGGGCTCACATGCAGGTACTATCTCCTGATTCCCTTTACTGGCTTTATTAGAGGTAGGTTTCTAGTAAAAAGACAAGATGGCAGTGTTTAGTATGGTTAAATGAATTCACATGGAATGGAAGAAACAGCACATGTTAAGAATGAATGTCAATAAGAGAGACAGGATTGATATGAAGTTAGGTTCACAAATAAAACACACAACACATCAAATGAAATAAAAACCAAATGGATAATTCAATTAAATGACAGCAACAGGTTGATTTGATAAAGTTAGGCTCACATGTAAACACAAGCAACACAACAAATATATCACATAAAATTAATAATTCAATGAAACAACATAAAATAATGAAAAGAGGTAAAAACATAAACAACACTTGCTCTGGTTTTCAGCTTACACATTAACACATTTATTGCACATCACCGTGTGCAGACTGACTTGTCTAATGGCATGCCTTTGATTATTCATGGCAGATGGATAGACAGCAGCAGGGCAGTGAATTTATAGCTTATCACTTGCTGCACTCGGCGATGGAATGCAATGCCGACCCTGAGCGGAAAATATTACAAGTGACTGTAGGCTGTTGTTCAAATATTTCAGCTGAGGAAACTCACTAAACACTCTCTGATCAGGTTAGCATGGAAAAACCTGTCTTGAACCCGGGGGTTCTCACATTTGCTTCTGAATACTGTTGTCAGGTAAACTACAGTGTGGATATTTCGAGTGCAGTGTTTCCCCAGTGACAGCAGTGCTTTCTGGAGTTCAAAACTCTGATTGGGAGATTGGGGAACGTGTGGAGACATAAAACATAGGTTACATGTAAGATAGCTCACACCTCTGGAGATGGAGGAAGATGGAGAAACCACCTGACAAGTTCTCTGACAACCACAGAAATCCCCTGACATGTGAGTCACACAGAAGCCATCAGATTGGTATGAGGTCATTAATCATCAGGATTTAATACAGCCACTTTGAATTGGCTTGAATTCAACAAGTCATATCTTAAATGAACACAAATATGAATCCACTACAGCACTATTGTACACTGTGCACCACAACATGTATTCTTTCAAGTATCTGATAACCTTGCCGCATGACGTCATAACCACCACAATCAGGTGAGTTTTCTCTTGCTTGTAGGTCAGAGGAAAAGTGATATGACGCGAACCTCTGCAGCTACGCAAGTGATAGAAGTATGGTGATAACGTGCTTTAGGGTGTCTGAAAGTGCAGCCAAGCAGCACTGACCTTTATACAGGGTCATGGTCTGTGTACTGATTGTATAATATAAGCCAAAATCCTCAGGTTTTATTTGGAAGTGATGTCAGTGTCACCAGAACTAACTTCACTGAGATTATATTTACAGAAGTACATTTTTACTTTTCTGAACTTGTACCAGCAATTCCTGCAACACTGCATGCCGTGTTATATACAGACATTTACTGGAACCCCTAAATCAAAATGTACTGTGACAGCACTATCAGCAGGACTGCCAGTAAAACTTTATGAAGAGCTATTCTGCGCCGCAGGAAGTTCTGCAATTTGCAAAGAATCACATGAACAAGACTTTAGGCAATACCCACTGTTACCCACTCCACAGCAGAGGGAAACTGCTGGAAACTATATTGATGTAAAACACACCCTGTCCTAACTGGCAGAGATGAGCCGTTTAACTGAGTCAGTAAGAGAAACCAGAGAGATGGCGATGGAGACTGACTCATCACAATTCGTCGACACTTGACTCCTGGTGAGCTGAAGGGGTTAAAGTCCTTTTAGACCACAAACACTGCAACCCCTGATCCAAAAACAGCATTTCTAAACCGGGCCACTCACATTTCACCCCTGGCCTCACACCAGCCCTCTCGTGCCCTGCTGGGGGTGGGAGTGTTCCCGGAGTGAACCTTATGCTAAGGAGGCCATGTTGCACTCAGCGTGGGTAGAGATCCAACAAGTGTAAATGTGAGTTAAATTGGGGTTTTATATAAGCTACAAGTGACATATTTATTGTGCAGCAGCTTACGTATGAAATTAGCGTTCTTAATTACTTTACCTTCAATCAGCAGTTGGCAAGTGTAAACATGCCAAATCCCAGACACTACCTATTACCCCTGGGCCATCATATGGGGAATTTAAAACACAAGCCAAGTCACATTCATAGGCAAGAGAACTGTTGGAGTGGTCAGCTTTGCTGCTATGATCATTTTCACTTGTTCTGCCAAGAACAACAAGATCTTTGTAAGATCTAAGAAATCAAAGTCAGCATGGATATAGAAGATCATCTGCAACACTGACAAGAACAAGACTAGATGTCTGGTTGTACTGTAGTACCTGGAAATGCACACTTTAGAATCTAAATTGGCAAAATAAAAAACTCTTAATCCAGAGGTTCTCAAATTTGTTTTATTAATGTACCCCTTTTGAAATATTGTTTTAGACAAATACTCTCTGACCAGCGCAAACCACTTTCGTGTAGAAATAAACTGCCATGTAAAGAGGTATAATACACTATTGTGCCATCAGTGTCGGATTTATTAAGTTTAACACTTAAATGCTTAATTTCAAATGTTTAGAATCCATCACTAAATTCATGGAAAACCACTTTTTTGTCATCATGCAACAACACTAAGATGGCATTGTAGTTGTATTGACCTGTGTCTTTTTGATAAGTTGCACTTTCAATTTATAGAGAAATTTGAGTTTGTGTTTTACTGAGGATCTTTGTCATTCTCAGTGGCAGGGAAGTAACTGCAGTTGAAGGTTTATCAAACTACAGTTGATAGTTTACAACAGTTAATGATTGCATTGAAAATAGGAATTTTGAATATAAAATATGGCTTATAGAACGTACATTTACACACACATTTACTTATTGAACTCATAATTAATATACATGCATGTTTTTGAAAATGTTAATTTTTTTAAATGTTGAGTGCCCCCTGCAGTACTCAAAAGTACCCCTAGGGGAGAAACACTTCCTTAATCCATATCAACAATAAAAACATTTAGAAAATACTTAACCTACTTTATATAAAATTAACGTAATGCAGCTTTTTCCACATTTGGCTATACACACTTGAAGCAAAGATATCTTTTTTAGTTTCAGCATTCTTAGTCTCACCTTGTCAAGCTTCTTGTTTATTGTGTCTGTAGATTTCCTCTTAATGGCTTGCTTGCCTTTATTGTCTTTGGGCTTGGAGCCCTTCCGAGCTGCCGGGCCTTTGAACATCAGCTCCATAACCCTCGAACTCTTCACCGTCTCCCCAATGAAGCTGATCATCTGCTGCATGCTGAGGACCAGTTTTTCCATCCCCTCAAGCTTCTGAGCCTGCTGCTCGGACCGCTGGTTCACCACCGACATTATGGTGCTCATCTCATGACAGATCTCCCTCACCTCTCGCCCCATGACCTGTGTCTGGTTCACCATCCTGGGTGGAAGATGGATCTCCTCCTTGTCAACCTTCAGATTCTCCATATCCTTTTCAATGAAGTCAATGTCTTGAGACATCCCATCTAGTCGGTTGAGGACCTTTTCTTGAATGTTGATGAGCTTGTCCATCTTACTGCTCAGTGACTCAATCCTATTTTGGATGAGGTCAAAGCTTGCGCCGTGGCCATCTCCTACTGTGTTCATCAACAAGGAACTCATGGCTTCCAGTGATTTAAAAATCACGTTAAGACACCAACTTGAGACAAAAATCGGACCAATAACGTCCGTGAAACAGGGAAAAAGACTTTTTCAAAAATCGTAGCCAGCTCTACCCTTCAGTGCTCCCTGTTGGTTTGCAAACTAATTAAGATACAGAAAGTGGAAAAGAAGTGATTCAAGCTAAAAAAAAAAAAAACAAATCACCAACAATGCAGATGAAGATTTAAAACCTATTAAACTGAAAACCTAAGTAAAGTGAGCATTACTTCTCTGTTTCTCTCACACTTTATCCCCAGTGCCTGCTTCTCTCCACACTAGAAATAGTATAAAGGATGGAGTGAGCCGGTGTCCCTAAATGTAAATGGACTGCCTACGTCAGCAGGGGTCAAGTGTTTGGGGTGGGAGCTTGGCACTGCTTGAAGCTATGAGACATTTGAGAGCCTTTAAGTGTTAAGCCCACCACCGTCACTCGCCTGCTAGGTGTCAAAATGGTCACTGTACACAGTACTTGTTCGGTGTAAAGTAAAACAAGTGTGTCAATGCTCATTCATTTGTACATTTTTTCCTATTCAAATGATAATGGCATTGATTTGTTGCAACAGATGGACATGTCTGGTCCACATCGTTGAGTGGACTGCACAAGTGTCCAACAAAGGAGAACAAGCTCACAGGTGGGTTTATTTTTTCAAATTTTCAAATTATAAATTATAACAGTTATTCAAATAATATTCATAGAAAAAGTCTGAAATGACTTGGCTGCTGGTTATGTGGCACTGCTCAACGTTGGTCTGTCTGTGTGTACAATTGTGAATGAGAACCATGTTGCAATGCAAATTCCCTCTTTATCTCTTGAATGCCTGTAACTTGCACTCAGTGTCATTGGAAAGAGTAAGCCTGCAGTTCCTGTCCAAGGAGACCTAGAGTAAGATGTGCAGACATTCTGCTGAAAGAAGAGATGAGTGACTCGGATGATTAATATGGTGCCTACTCTCTGACAAAAACATCCACTGATAACCTCCCTCAAGAAAGTAGGGGATCAGTTTTAACTTAGCTCTTGTAATATGACCAGAATCCATGTTCCCTATAAATCAAAATATGTATGATTTATTCCAACAACAGACATGTGTTTATGTCAACAACTAGGAATAAACAGACACTGAATAGACAGAGAATAAATGCTAAAGTCAAAAGTATTTAAATAACTAGATGCTCCAATGCACTTACAGTTGTTTACTCAAGCTATTTCCTGACAACTTTGTTGTCAAAGTTTCACAAACTCATTTTGTCCCCATAAATTTGTGGGTGATAGAGCTCAGGAGGAATCCAGCTTTGCTTAAGCCACCATGAAATACTTTTGACAACAGAGGCACAGACCGCAAACTGAGCCACGGTGACCCCAGCCAAACTCGCCTCACTCTGGTGGTCGAAGCCAAAAATGTGGGCTCACGGGTGCCGTAACCAAAGAGTGATGTGAACCTGGCAGTTAAAGCAAAGTCAAGCAGGGTAAGGTGAGGGAAGAGAAAGGGGAGGAGTTCACCTGTCAGCTCATATTTCATGACAAGTCACCACACCAGCTTGCATATTATTCTCTTTCACTTGCACAAGATGGCTGCAGCAGAAAGAACAAGTGACTCTGACAGGGCAGAAACAGATGGGGGTGAAACTAGCCATCAATCACTCAGGGAGGGACAGGGACGCTTACACCTGTCCTTGGATGCCAACAGATGACAGACAACGTAGGTCATGTGCAGCATGTTGTGTCAATTTGAGGGGCATGTATAGTCAACTTTCTTATACAGCGGTGTGCATGCAACAAGCCATATTTTTTTAACACAAAAAATGTAAAGTATTTATTTAAAAGTCGTAAAAAGACAAAAAGAAATTGATTCTGCAACACAGGATTGTCTAAACTGTTATTTTGCTGCACATTAAAGGTCAGCATGTATGACTGTAATGACAATATCACATCATCTTGTATTCCTTAGGAGGGAGGGGGGACACTTTAAGGTTATTAAACCCTGCAGGGGAGATATAAACAGACCCCTTGGCCTCTGAAGCTAATGACACAAAGCAAATATCGTGTATATCACTTACACTTTACAGTGAAACTAACTCCAAAAAAAGTAACATCACCATGACTGGTACTCAAACTCGTCTCTCACCGTCTTTGCCAAACACAAGCATGTGTATGCACAGCCTGAACACACACAGCCTGGCAGCTGGGAAATCAATGCCATGTCTACTGGTGCATGATTAAAATGTTGTTTAGTTAATGTGACAGCAAAATTATCAGGATGTCTGGAGGCATCCTTGACTGCATGAATGTTCAGAAAGGCTGTATAATATGTAACAAAGAGCTCCATGTTTGTTTGTGTGTGTGTGTGCGTCCTAGTTGACCTTGCAGTTTGAACACCTACTGACGTACGGACATCAAGAGTGGAAAAAATGTAAAGGTAAAATGATATTCAGCAGAGGGCTTAGCTCCTTTAAATAGTAAAACTTCATCATGCAACCTTTGTAACTCGAATAATTATGAAACAGTATCTTGCATTTTTTGCTGTCTTTATGTTGTGAAGTGTCTTTAATGGTTTAATTACAAAGAAAAGTCTGACTTATTATCAATATGTTTAATTGTAGGGCTGGCACTAATGATTATTTCCAATATGGATTAATCTGACAGATTATTTTCTTGATTACTTGTACTAATTACTAATTAATTGTTTGGTATATGTAATATCAAATAATATTGAAAAATCCCAAACTGATGGTTTTATCAACCACAAAACCCAAAGATATTCAACCTCCAGTGACATAGGACAGAGAAAAGCAGCCAATTCTAACATTCGAGAGGCTGGGATCAGAGAATATTTGGCATTTTTGCTTATAAAAATACTGATTATAACTGATTATAACATGCATAATTAGGAAAATATTCAATATCAAGACATGGTTTTGCAAAATAAATGGAGGCATCAGGGACATTTGTGTATGCAAACAACTGCTTGAAGCCATAAACATTCATTAAAGCATAAAGTTTGTATACACCAAATAAAGTAGTTGAGGCAGATGTTATTGCCTCTGTATAACCCCCTGTGAGTCCACATGAAAGTCAAAAAGTGCACCTAAACACATAAATGTTTTTAGTTCAGAAAAGATCTGCTTTTCCTGAACTCAGTACTTGTGGGAGGTTATACGATTGAATAAAGTGACCTGCATAGGCCTCTTTTATTATAGGCTATTTGTTTGGCACCGGGACAAGGTGAATGGTTAAAAATGGAGCACCACCTCGCTAACAGAGAACACAATGTCCTGAGAAGCACTGGGGCTCTGTGCTGTGGCTACTGTCCAGTCACCTCTCCTAGTCTCCACTCCCACACTTCGCACATTCTGCCAGCCCTGGCTATACTTTCTCTTGGAAACTTGTGGGCTTAAATGTGTGTGGCAGCCGTGAAACTTAACTCCTCGCACTGATGTCTAAGACGTCTCTTCTGTTCTTTCCCCGTCATCTCGTGTTTTCTCCTTGCATGTAAACACATTTTGTTGCTGCACTTTGACAGACTTTTTGGTTTTGTTTATACATACTATATTAAACTACATTACGCTGATTCAAGACATTAACTCCCCATATATATATATATATATATATATAGTATGTAATACATGCCCGTTTGCCTTGTGAAATGAAATAAACGTACACGTTATTAAATTCAAGTATCCAACTGCTGAGATGTATAGGGTATGCACTGATGACTTTTGGAATTGGACACTTTCAGAAGAACTAAATTAGGTAAAACTGCATGTGACTGGTCCAATCATTGACTACGATTTTATTTTGAACAACAGGTGGCATTGTTCAGCTGAGTAAAGGATGAACAGCGAGATTCAGATATAAAGTGATGCTCCAAAAATTTAGTGACAAGGGAGGGAAAAGTAACGCTTATAGAAACTTATAAAACCACTCCTGCAGAATAATCTACTTCTCCTAATACAGAGAAGTCTTCCTGACGAGGGGATGAGCAGGAACTGGACAGTCTAATGTTTGCAAACAAATACATGTGTCTGCTCCGACAGCACTTTGCGTGAACACTGTGGGGCAGTGTTTTCAGCCATACTAGCATACACATGTACAGTAGAGAAGATAGTTATGAGGCAAAAGTGGTACTAATTGTTTGTGCATTTGGGCAGCAAATAAGCATTATTTTCATTATTAATTAAATTGTTTTAACCTGAAGGTCAGTTTACTACCATAGAGGATTAAGAAAAATAGCAAATATTCACATTTGAGAAGCTGGAATCAGCATATTTTCAGCATTTTACTAAGATTATTCATATTAAAATGGCCTTGTAATGGTAAGAATAATAAAAACTGTGTAATACATTTATTTATTTTCACCACAATTATTCTTACTTGTGCCTGAGAAACACTTTCAGTGAAGTACAGCGCCTTTACTTGGGGAAGACATTCCCAGATGCACTATTATTATCAGTATGGAAACGTAAGAGGCGCTTTACATTGAGGATGTCATAAAGGGTATTAAAGGTTAGTGACAGAATGCAAAGGAAGCTTAGTCACATACTCGTGGATCTACAACAGTAAATGTCAGTGTGGATCTACTAAATGCCAAGAGAGGAACTGAAACACGAGAGGGTGAGAGTGTTCAGCTTGTCTCTGAGGGAAACTATCACGGCATTAAGGATAACTACAGTATATGTGTATTTATGAAGATGTTTACTGAGTATATATATATATATATATATATATATCAGTATAAATAAGCTGTCTACAATGTGAAACATGAACTGAAATTGGGCCATATGGAAACAAATAACTGGAAGAAAAACTGAAATAACAGGGTAATTATACGGTAAATATGACTCCGCAGAAAAGCTCTCTTCAGTTACTGATCTGTAACTTTACAGGTTTAAACATCCGTTGCTTTTCCCAACACATGTAATGCAACGTCACCACTGTACCACACATAAAGCAACGCTACATCTCAGAAGCAATGTAAAAAAAATTGAATCACTAGATGGCAGCAAAAGCAGGACTTTCAAGCTATGTTTCATTACCTTGAAACACTCCAGTGTACCCGTCAGGCTCTACCACTAGAGCTCACTGTATCTTCACCAGCAGATTCCCCTAAACTCCGCACTCATAAACACCCACAACCCCTTATCTCATGTTTTATCCTTCCTGCCGCTATCCGTAACATATCAAAACACACACGGATCATAAATACCAGTCTTATCTTTCACTCAGACACTGAGCATCGCATTACTGCTGAAAGGCAAATGTAAGCACTTGATTAATGCAGGTCACGAAAGTAAGTGCTCACTGGCTTTAAGACAAAACATAACTGTATAGAGTGGTAAAAGCAGGCAAGAAATAAGAATAATTTATATACAAAGTGGCATATCCAATATTTGAACATATCTTACCCTTATAGGTTTATGTGTAATACAAAATGATTACATTGTGCCTGTCAAATAAACTACAGGCACAATGGATCTACTGGCAGAAATTGAATATAATATTCATAGATAAGTTTTCATTAGTGTATAAGGTAACTGTTTTGTTTCAGTTACCTTATCCATTTAGCTACAGAGGCGGCAGGCCCTCTTATTCAGAGTCTGCCATGTTAAACCACCATGTTTCTACAGTAGCTCAGAACAGACAAACCAAACACTGACTCTAGATAGGGCCTTTAGTGTTTTATGTTTTGTGACCACCTTAGTTTCTCCTACAAACTGTGTGAGCTGTATTCAGTTAGTTGGTTCTGCAATTTCACTAACAGATGTCACTGAATCCTACACTCTGGTCCTTTAAGTACAGAAATGTACTATATATGTATTATATATGTATAGCTCTCAAAAATAAACAGAAACCCATTTCTACCAGTCACCAGAATTGTCTCTCTCATAGGAAGTGGCTACATGGAGAGGCTACTTTACATGAAATTTGATGCTACGGTACAATCCAACAACACCATGCTTCTGCTCCCTGCTGCCAACTCATGTGTTGTGTTTAATAGAACTTGTGGGCTGGATATTGCCCACAGAATTCAAAGTCTTGTCGTGCATCAGTTATAAATCATTTATTTGAGGCCAACTGTGCATCACAGCCTCTTCCAGGAAACTAAGAATAACATCAATAAGAATAAACAGAACAAATCAAGTGGAAGCAAGGACACTGCTGCCTCTGCTGTCCATTTTTACCTACTGTAACTCACTGATTTTGCAACCCTGGATACTTCTGAAAGCATAATCTGAGAGGTAGAGACAGTTCAAATGATGTTCAGTACATCAGGAGTAGAAAGAAAATAAGAAACAGAACAATGTGTCAGTAAATACTTTTTCAAATGACTATTTTTCCAGCCTAATTGGAAATTCCTATGACGACAGTAAGATTATGAAGTAAGGGAAGTTATTAAATGTTGGAGTTCTACCAGCTGCTTCCATCCCTTCTGAAGACAGTCCAACATAGTTGACAGGAGCTATAGTATTCATAACTAATTAATGCATTCTGTTTAAATCAATCAACAAGCGATCATTTCAGAGAAAACCAGACCTGAGCTCTGAATACAATGAATTGAGATTTTATGCAGTATAACGTACATTTGTGTTTGTCCGATGCTTACTGTACAGGTATGAACAATTACATGTGAATGCAACTTGACCCAAAGATATTTTCCTCTAAAACTTTTGTTGCAGCATGGCCACGGTAGACCTAGCAGCCTAAAGGCATCTAATACAGGTGTTAGAAAATAAAGAAAGTCAGGAACCACTGAACTTTTGTTTTGTACACTCTTTGTAGGACAACAATAACAATAAAATCCAGTGGATTTTCAGTGGAATAGAATAGAATACAACTTTACCGTCCTCAAAGGTGGAAAATTGTAGTTCATCAAAAGATGAACACATAGCTACACACACTCCACATAATGACACTGACAACAGATAGTTTTAGATATTCTTGGTACATAAAATATAATATAATACAAAAAGTGAAAATGTAAAATATTCATAGCTGTACTGAAACAACCACTGCTGGAAGGTTAATATTCTAGTAAACTTCCTTTCAGAAAACAAATGTATCAGTGTTCCTCAGCTAATGTTCAATTATTATTCAACAAGTCAGACAGCCTTGTATATACCTGGATGGCAGGTGGAGTGGATGCTCTGTGCCTCCTCTTGTAGCAGAGTAAACCGCACAGCCTGCGCCAGAGGTAGGAGGCCACCAGACACATGCTGTTGACTAGCCAAATGTCCCAGCCTGCGACAAAGTTTTCCATAGCTTTAACTTTACTCTTCATTCCTTCTTCTATACCCTTGCGTTTCCTATCTTTAACTACAAAGGACCTCTCGGAGCTTAGGGAGAAGACTCCCAAGTGGTGAGTAAGAGGAGATGACAGTTCCTTCCCTGGGTGCGGACCGCCCCAAAGTACTACACTATCTTCCACAGCCTCTGTTAATTCAGTCAACACCCCACTCCCATCAGCACTTAGAGCCAAAGGACGGCCAGTTTGTCCTCATGACAAAAGAGTGACAGGTGCCAACAGGAGACAAGCCCCCTCTCTCACGTTATCTAATCCCTCCATCTTCACTAGAAAGCATTTTCCTCCTCAAAAACTATATCTGAGTAAACTGTAAGACCAGTCCACCGAAAGCATAATTAATCTTCAACACAGTACTGACACTGAAAACTGAGAGAATTGTGATAGGGGGGCTAGTCTTCCTGTCAACACAGACACTTGGAGGTGGTGCAAATAAATAGCCTGTGCTATTGGATTACTGCTCCAAATGTCACACAGGCTATCACATGAGTGCTTACACTCAACGGTCTCGACTGAAGCATTTTTAGAATAACTTGCATATTTTTAAACCCAAAATCATAGCATGTTGTGTAAATACAAATATAACAACTTTTATTACCTTTTATTAACTATAATTAAACCCAAATTAACAATGAAGGCATAGATGAGGGGTGATATCTTTGACTCAGCCTGTACTGTGCAATAATGACACTATGGGTGTGAAACAGTATGGCCACAAGGCCAAGAATGCATCGTCTGACTCACGGTAGCTAATCGTAGTTATGTATGACATGTCTGGAAATCTCCCCGTCTTGCTCAGACTTCACAACCAGCTCTGCCAAATACAATACTGAGCTCACTTCTGGATGGGAACTGTGCTCTCGCTGCTCAAATGGATATCTTGGCTGCCACAGAGGGGGGTTAAAAAGCAAAACTGGTCTTTGATTACTCACAATGTCTCAGTTTGCTTTATAGTAGACTGCTTAAGTTACAACCGCAACATGTGATTAATTGAATCCTAGATGACATGCTTTACACTATTTTTGGTGCTATCATTTGGCTCTATACCATTGACAAAATTGACATATTCAGAGCTATAAATTGCCCTTGCTCTTTGGCACTTATGAAGTGCTGAGAAGGAATTCAACATCATGGTGTCAGATTTTGCAACTTATGTTGTTTGTGTTTGACCGTCAAGGTAAAACCTTATTAAATCATTGCTAAAAAAAACTTGTCAGAGCTGTCTCAAAAATTATTTTATACTATTTTAGAGTGCAGTGCAGTGTAGTTTCTGCTAAATATTAAGGAGATCAATAAATGTCCTAGTATATTATTACAGTAACCCTGTTATTTAAAAATGTGACAATTACCACCCTCTGCTGGTCCTCCTGCAGACTCAAATATATCAGTACTCACTGACATAGCCTGAGTATCTTTTATATGGATTTCATGAGCTGCACAGATACCTCTGGTACAAACTTCATCTCCCAGAAGCAGCGCATGGTTTTCACCTTCTCCAAGTAGGGGAATAAAGCCAGCTTGGTCATGTTTTGGCTGTTGGCACACTGATGAACTGACTTCAGCTTGGCCATTCTCCCTGAGGGGGACACTTGGCTGCCAGCCCTTTTCCTTCTGAGCTCTCTCTCTCCGTCTTCCTAGCCTGGCTGACCTCTCTGGTGTGTTCTTCTTGGCAGGGTCTTTTATCTGAGCAGAGAAGGAGAGGAAGACAGAGAATGGCTGCAGTAAAGTGACACTCAGTTTATAAGAAAACAGCAGCAGTTCAGACAGAGACGATTACGTTACCACAAATTCGCTGATACACAGAAAATTTAAGCCTGCAGTTTTTGGGGCCTTTTGGGCCCTGGGGACAGTTGCCCACTTTGCCCAACTGGTAATACAGCCATGCCAATTACACATCAATAATGAATTACTTTAAAAATAGATTTTTTTGTTTTGTTGTGTTAAAATGTTCATTAGTGAGGTCTTTTATTCGTTTCCGTTTTTGCAAAAACCTTGAGTTCCTCCATGGCAAAACTAATAGCTAGTATTTGTTGCATTCAAGTACTACTAGCCTATAGGAAAAAACAAGTTTCCATTAACCCCACGTTAAAGTTTCAGAAAACTGTAAACGTACGGTGACATTTCATTTGCAACGTTAGCCAAACTTACCATCCCAAGGGTTCAACCAAAAACAACCAAACTCCACTTTCAGAGTGTCCATCTTTATGTAGCCTAGCACTGGTCACGAAAACATAAACTAGACAACAATGTCCTGAGTTCGGACCGTCCCATCAGCCCCTGAACGCACCCAGACAGTGACTAAATAACAGGAAGTCCACAAAAAACACAAATCTAAGCGCAAACTTCAAACAATCGAAAGGTTTTTCAGAAAGTCAAACGGAAAAATCGCATCTGAGAATAACATTAAGCCAAAAACAATTTCCCAATGCTTGATCTCAAGTCAGTGTTTGGTCACGTGATTAAAGGGCAAAAGTTTCGCGGGAATTAACATGGCGCACGAGATGACAGCTACAGCAGCGGACTCGGTGCAATGTCCCGTTTGTTTTAAAGACTTCCCCCCTGCCACAATTAATGGACACCTCGACGTGTGTCTGCTCAAAAGCGTCACCGACAGCAGTCCGCCGACCGCAGACGAAAGCGAACCTCCATTAAAGAAATCTCGCATTAGTGCGGAGGCTGTGGCACCCAGCTCCACTGACAACACAACCGAGGCCCGCGCCTCCTCCGGCACGCCGTCCTCTGCGGTATTTTCTATGTTTCAGAACAAGAGTAAAGTTCAAAGTGAACGGGGTGGGTTGTTTTCAAGTAAACAACCCGCTGTCGCTGCTGTCAACAAAGGAATTAAGCGTAATTTGCCGAGCGAGGCGGAGCCCGGACCGGCGGGTACTGAGACTATGAAGAGCCGACCATGTGGCTCAAACGGACAGGCTGTGAAGACATCAAACGATGTATCACCGCGGAGGCTGCTAACGATAGACAAGCCTCTGGCGGAGATTATGAGACCGAACACACTGGATGAATACTTTGGTCAAAATAAAGTTGTAGGCCAGGAAACACTCCTCCGCTCGCTCCTGGAGACCCAGGAAATACCGTCCCTGATCCTGTGGGGACCGCCGGGATGCGGAAAGGTGGGGTGGAAGAGAGGCAGCATCCTCTACCCTCAGTGCATTTTCCTTCTGTTTTATATGCAGTAGGTAGTATGTACACCCCCCCCCTTGGCGGACCCCAGAACTATTAGTCACTATTATCAATGAGAATTATTTAAATGTTGAGTTATATTTGAATCACTTCTCTTGCTGATGAAGAGAAAGTGGTGGAGTGGGAATATAACAGGGAGAAAAAGGGAAAAGGAGGTGTTAAAGCTGTTTAATTGTTAAGAAATGTTGAGATTTTTTTATTATAAGAAACAAAAAAGTAGAAAAAGGTTGTTTTTTTTAAGACTAATTGTCTAATTATGAAAAATATTAGACACTTACAATATAGATCATTTAGTCTATAAAATGTTTGATAGGTGTGGGAAAAAGTGTCCGCCACAATTAGACATCTAAGAGTTTAAAAGCCAAAAGAAACTTAATTTACAATAATACAAAACCGAAAAAAGAGAAGCAGGAACCACTGACTGTTTTTCATGATAAATTACTTCAAAGATTAATATTAGATAAAAGACAAAGTTAAAATGTTCACAATCAATGTATCACTTCAGCACGATATTGCTACAACAAGTAGTTCCTATATACACTTTCTGCCAGTAATAGTATCTCCAAGCAAAAAAAAGGACATTTAAAGAATAAAGAAGCACCCTTTCCATAAGAAAATATCCCATAATACTAGTTTCCTGTTTTTTGTTATTTTTCAACTAAAATTAAAGATATTGCATGCTCTCTGAACATAGATTGATATTGCTCTTTGCTCTTTTGGACTTGATAAAGTGAGAGTTGAAACTTTTACAGCATGTTGAACGAGTAAGTTATTACTTCCATGGCTGCCAGGTTGGTGCTTGCAACTGTTGTTTGTCGGACCAGAATACTGCATGTTAATGACTTCTTAGGTATGCCAAGCTACTAGGGTGGATTGTCATACAGCAGCTTGCCATACTTCAACTTTGCCAACATGCTTTATTAACACTTTACCTCCTTAACTCCTTCTTTCAGTTGTCTTAGAGCGTTCAGGTTTCATAACTGAAGGGTTATTTTTGGAGCTTGTTATATGGATTTACTGTTTTTTGCTTTTGTAGGGTGATGTTGGTTTTGGTTTCTTTCTGGGACCGTTTAGATTCCACAAGGTGCTGCTTATGTTTTAATCAAATGACTCTGTATGTGTTGATGTCTTTCAGACCACTCTAGCTCATATTATTGCCAGCACCAGTAAAAAGAAGGGAACAGCTCGTTTTGTCTCTCTGTCTGCCACCAGCGCGTCCACCAATGACGTCCGAGAGGTCATCAAGCAGGCACAGAATGAGATCCGACTGTGCAAGAGGAAGACCATCCTGTTCATTGATGAGATTCACCGCTTTAACAAATCCCAACAGGTGCAGTACTGAGCTGGAAAGATGTGCGCTGATCAGTGTTTGTACTGTAAACTGCACCTCAGTCCAGCCGGTGTTTAAAATTACTATTAAAGCAGAATGATGACACTGGTTTTTAATAATACAGTTTGTCAAGCTGGTGTTTCTCCTCAATTTCTGTGTCAAATAGCTCAAAGAAATAGTTCACCACTTTGAGAAATGTGCTTTCTTGTTGAAATTTAGAGCAGAAGAAGTAAGTTAAATATGAAGCTACAGCCAGGAGATGCTTAACTTAGCTTAGCATAAAGACTGGAACCACCACAGTGTAAAAAGGACATTTTGTGGTTATAAGGGGGTTTATTAGTTGGACTGTTTTATAATATGATTCCCTCTTTGTTTGCAGGAATAACTGGACAGTTTGCATGTTAGCCTGGGTATAACCTGTCTTTACTGCTCCGTTATGAGAATGTGCTCACTCAAAATAAACACTCAGTTGAAGCCCTCTCAAACAATACCCAACGAGAGCCTTTGTTTGATTCTTGGAAACAATATTATTGTTTGTGAGACAGTAGAAGATGAAATATATTCCATTCTGTTTCTAAAACTGTGTAGCACAAATTATTTTTCAGTTATTTATTAACAAAAAAACAATCACTGGCTGTTAAATATAATTCTTAGGCTGTGTGGAGTCTTGTGTTACAGTCCCTATGTCAGCTTGCAAGGAAGCTCAGTCAGGCTTAATGAGCTGTTAAGTAATGTTAGTTTTGTCAGTCGGGTAGGCAAACAAACCGCTGAAGCATTATGGTAGGGAAACAAATTCTTACTCTTGATATGTTTCAGATATGGTCCATATATTTTTCTTTTCCCTCTCTGCAGGATACCTTCCTTCCTCACGTGGAGTGCGGGACGGTAACTCTGATCGGGGCAACCACAGAAAATCCGTCCTTCCAGGTGAATGCCGCCCTGCTGAGCAGGTGCAGGGTTCTGGTTCTAGAGAAGCTATCTGTGGAGGCTATGGGCTCGATCCTGGACAGGGCTGTGGCCACGCTGGGGATCAGAGTCCTGGAACGAGATCCAGCAAATCCCAAAGATGAAGAGCGATCAGATGGATACGAGTAAGTGGTCCCCTGGGGACTGAGCCCTCTGTGTCACACATCATGACCAGGTGTCTCGAAATCCTCTGGTCCTGAATTAGTGGGTTCAGTTAGGTAATATATGGGAGGAGTGTACTAGTAGTTGTTGGAGCCGCAGCAATCCCCTCTGCTTTGCTCTGGTCTGATATGTTGACAGAAAATAATTTGCATATGAGTTGTAGACAGTGAGACAGATGTTAACTGCTGGCTGCAGATGCTGCGTGATGACAAACTCGACAAGTATAATCAAATGTTTGTGTCAGATGTATTGTTTGGGATGCTCTGGAATCTGGGCCTGTAACCCATAGAGAGATTAAAGGGTTAGCCAGCTAACTCAGGGTTTAAACCAGAATGAAGTTGGATCACTTTTATCTAGCAGTTATCAGAGCATACTGAACATTGCTGAAGTACCAGCATCAAGGCAGACACCAGAGATATTGATGATGCTTCCTGTTTTATACTTGAAGACAGCCATCCTTGGGTCGAGTTTTTCACCATTCGAGTTGTTTGGGGTTCTGATGAGCTAAAAACAGCGGCAACCCTCAGAGGGCTTGTTCTGACAGTCCGAGAGGAGGATGATAAGAAGTGATGTATATGTCTGATTTCTTTGGTGGATTCCTAACAAACACTTATCTGACTGTGTATCTTTGAATTCATGTAATACGATAAGTCTGCAGTGAGTAGAAATACTTGTCATGAAAAACATTCTATTTATTTAACTGACTATATTTAAATGTATTGACGCTGATAAAGTATATCCAATCTATGTTATTATTTCCCTAGGCCCAAGATTTTCATTGAACAAAAAGCTCTGGACACCATAGCCTAT
Organism: Dicentrarchus labrax; assembly: GCF_905237075.1. Classification (NCBI taxonomy): domain Eukaryota; kingdom Metazoa; phylum Chordata; class Actinopteri; family Moronidae; genus Dicentrarchus; species Dicentrarchus labrax. Next base: position 15,742,415 of record NW_026136701.1, read on the forward strand.
CTTTGTGATGGTGATGCAAGAACAGGGCTCAATAGTCTGCAGCTGGCTGTTCAGGCTCAGGTGAGCTCAGTCCGGCCCAACCAGTTCGGGCCAGATGGTTCTGATGAAATACTTGTGAAGGAGGTGCACATCAAGGAAGGACTCCAGAGGTCCCATATTCTTTATGATAAAGCCGGTAAGCCCAAATGTACTTATTTTATCATTGTTACAGTTTTTGGCTGACACCTGGGTCTCCAATGATCTGAGAGGTGCCAAGTGCAACTTCGGGGCACCCTAGATCAGAATTATTATAGTTTCTGGTCAGTGTTTACATTCCACCGCAGGCCAACGTGCAGGAAGCACAGCGCACGCTCGCCGACCAGATACTGTGTGTGGAGCGGACTAACCCAGACTCCTTAGTTATTGTCCTTGGTGACTTTAACAAAGGAAACCTCACCCACAAACTCCCCAAAAAACAATTTATTAAATGACGACCAGTGAGAAGAACACACTTGATCACTGTTACACTACGGTCAGCAGAGCTTATCACGCCGTCCCCCGCGCCGCACTGGGCCTCTCTGACCACATCATGGTCCACCTGATTCCTTCATACAGGCAGAAATGAAAGCCCTGTAAACTTTTTGTGAGGACATCAAAACAGTGGACCAGTGACGCTGCAGAGGACCTTCAGGCATGTTTGGACTCCACTGACTGGGATGTGTTCAAGTACTACCAACAGTCTGGATGAGTACACAGAGGCTGTGACGTCATACATCAGCTTCTGTGAGGACTGCTGTGTACCATCATGCACCAGGGTGAGTTATAACAATGACAAACCCTGGTTCACAGCCAAACTCATTCAGTTACAGTTACAGAAGGAGCAAGCGTTCAGGAGTGGGGACAGGGACAGGTTTAAGGAGTCAAAGTACAAGTTTAGCAAGGCGCTGAGAGAAGCTAAACGTCAATACTCTAAACTTCAACATCAGTTCTCAGCTCAGACAGATAACCAACTACAAACCTAAAACCCCCCACTCCATCAACGACTTGCGTCTAGCAAACAAGCTGAATAAGTTCTACTGTCACTTCGACAGACAAAGGAGCAGTCCTGACACCATCTCCCGTGACACCCCTCACCAGCCCCACCTCACCAGTCCCTCCACCCCAGCTCAGCAGGAGCCGAGGCCACTTCACAACTCCACAACTCTGTGAATCCCTTCTCCTCCACCACAGTGACGACTCTCCAAGAGAGGGACGTCAACAGGCTCTGAGGCCCCGCAAAGCAGCCAGATCAGACTCTCTCTCTCCATCCAACCTGAAGCACTGTGCTGACCAGCTGTCTCCGGTGTTCACGGACATCTTCAACACCTCATTGGAGACATGTCATGTGCCAGCCTGCTTCAAAGAATCCACCATCATCCCTGTCTCCAAAAAAGTAAGGACCACAGGACTCAATGACTACAGACCTGTTGCCCTCACGTCTGTGGTCATGAAGTCTTTTGGGCACCTTGTGCTTTCCCACCTCAAAGCCATTATGGACCCACTCCTGGATCCCCTGCAGTTTGCCTACAGAGCCAACAGGTCTGTTGACGACGCAGTAAACATGGCCCTGCACTTCACCCTCCAGCATCTGGACTCCCCAGGAACCTATGCCAGGATCCTGTTTGTGGCCTTCAGCTCTGCGTTTAACACCATCATCCCTGCTCTGCTACAGGACAAGCTCTCCCAGCTCACTGTGCCTGACTCAACCTGCAGGTAGATCACAGACTTCCTGTCTGACAGGAAACAGCACCTGAAGCTGGGGAAAAATGTCTCTGACTCCAAGACCATCAGCACTGGATCCCCCCAAGGCTGCATTCTTTTTCCTCTGCTCTTCTCCCTGTACACCAACAGCTGCACCTCCAATCACCAGTCCGTCAGGCTCTTGAAGTTTGCGGAGGACACCTCCCTCATTGGGCTCATCTCTGATGGAGACTGCCAACAGATGGGAGATTGACCATCTGGTGACCTGGTGCAGCCAGAACTACCCGGAGTTAAACGCTCTGAAAACAGTGGAGATGGTTGTGGACTTCAGGAAGAACCCATCCGCACCCGCCCCCATCATCCTGTGTGATTCCCCAGTTGACTCTGTGGTGTCCATCCACTTCCTGGGTACCATCATTACCCAGGACCTCAAGTGGGAGCTGAGTTAGAAAGCCCAGCAGAGGATGTACTTCCTGCGGCATCTGGGGAAGTTCAACCTGCCAAAGATGATGATGCTGCACTTCTACACCGCCATCATCGAGTCTATCCTCACCTCTTCCATCACCATCTGGTACGCTGCTGCCACTGCCAAGGACAAGGGCAGACTGCAGCGTATCATTTGATCTGCTGAGAAGGTGATCGGCTGCAATCTGCACCAGGTCACATTCCTTGTAGGTGTAAAAACCTACTTGGCAATAAACAGAATTCTGATTCTGAGTTAGTTTCCAGAGTGGGTGTGCTTGTCTAGTTTAGTTTTTATTATAATATGGTAGGTATTTGTCAGGGGCCTCCTCATGCTTGTTGTGTTGACAAATGTCACCAAATTGATAAAGACTGCAACTAAAAACATGTCCTGCATAGTTTTACTTTATTTTAGTTAATTTTGTAAGTGCACAATATTTGGGTTTTTAAAAGTCTTTTTTAAAGTTTTTATTTTCATTGCAGATGTTTTTTAACACCTAGTTTGAGTTTTTGTTTACGTTTAGTTAATTATACTAAAATTGCTCTAGATTTACCAAAACACCCAGTAACAAATATTTATAATAAAGCACCTTCGCATTTTTCTGTTATTATTTAAGTGCAACCAATGTTGGCTTAGATTGAGAAATACAAATTTGGCTCCTAATTACTGGCTTACTTTTCGGTAAGCAGGTGCAAAATAATTTTTTTCTGACTTTATATCAAAAATTTATTCTCAAATAGCTCATTTAGCTCATCAATAGGTCATTCAGTGAAATTATTAAGGGAATTTGATTTGATTTATGCCCTTGAAATACGCCCTATTTATGTTTATCTTGAATGACCACTCATTGAACATAAAATTGACACAGGTTTTAGGATTAGTAAAGGGGGGTGTGTCAGACACTACACACACTACAACAGGATTCCTGCACATTAACACATTGCTACATATTTCACAAATCCACATTGTTTAATCCTCTCAGCAGGTTCAGTGTAACACCTGCCTTCACTTTAAATAACATATAAATAACACAAGGTTTTAACAGCCCTCTCATATTGCTTCCCAGAAACTGTGATCACTATCCTGTCACGGGGCTATCATATGAAGTGCACTGAATGATAAGAGGGGGGGAAAAAAACAACAATGCATGTAACCTGGGGGTGTTTATAGCCGTGCTTATGGTTGCTTAGGAGTATAATGTGTGTGTGGGTATTACAGTACACACACGTAAGGAGAGCCCCACTACAAAATTACATATTAAACTATGACTCTGATAAAGATTGGTGTGCTGTACATCCATAAAACTAGAAAGTTCTTAGTTCTATAATTTGGTATTTTCTTGACTGCAATACCTAACTGATATAAACATTTATATAAACATTTTTATTTACTCTTTCTTCCTACTATAGTTTCAGCCACTCCAATTATTTACACTTTCCCACCCTACCCCTCTCCCTGAGTATCCATGGATAACATAACGTTCAGTCTTTCATCAGTCCTCCACCTTGTCCTGTTACATAACACATCAGCTGTCCCAAAGACTGAGATTTACTGTTCCCTGGGTGATGAAACTGTCTCCCAGCTTGACTAATGACCTTAACGGAGACAAAATTCTTCCCTGCATTATGGCTTCATATGGTCAGATTTTTTTTTGTTCCTATGTATTTGTGTATTTCTTCAGACCATTGTGAAAATGAATGATTAATAACAGGCCACATGAAGAATGAGGTGTTTTGTCTTGCTACATGTGTTAATGTGTTAATTTGTGCGTGTCACTCAAAGGTGAAGAGCATTACAACTGTATCTCAGCGTTACATAAGTCTATGAGAGGCTCCGATGAGAATGCGTCTCTCTACTGGCTGGGCCGCATGCTGGAGGGCGGTGAGGATCCTCTCTATGTGGCTCGCAGACTGGTCCGCTTTGCCAGTGAGGATGTTGGTACGTAAAATTATCAAATACATCATCTCTTTTAATTATTTTTGATCACTCACTGGATTGTTATCATTAAATGTGCAGCTGGCACTCTTTTACTGATCACGTGTGTAGCTTTCCTCGGTTGTGCCTCTGCTTACATCATTAAAACAGTAGCTTCATTTGAGCCAGAGTGAAGACTGTCTTCTTCAGACAGCGGCCTGGTGATTGTTAATAAATCCCAGCTCATAACTAAAGGTGACTGCTGGCTTTATGAAATTTATTTTTGTTATTATATTATGTCTTTTGTGATAGATTTCTAAACTTTTAAAGTACATTTAATTAATTTACTGTTTGAAACCTTTGGTTCTTTCTGTTAGTTTATTAATACATTTTTATTCTTTTTTATTCTGTTAGACTTACATATGTAGTTTTACAATGTGAAATGTGTATTTGTTGGTTATTTATTACACGTATGTACTCGTTACAACAATTTTCAATTTACAGTAAAAGCAATTTTGAACATTGTTTTGAAAAGTAAATATAAAATAAAAAATAATTTCTGGTCATTTGGTCACATCAACCCAAAGACTTAAAATATTTTCTGACTAACTACTTATTATACCATCATATGAGAACACTATATGAGACCATGGACACCTTGTACTATTTCTTTACAGGAAATACATTTAATTTTATATATACACACAGGGAAATGACAAAGAGAAGATTTTGAGCAAGAAAATAAATCTTTTAATGCAGTCTGACTGGATGACCTCCGTCTCTCTCTCTCTCTCTCTCTCTCAGGTATGGCAGATCCCTCTGCTCTTCCTCAGGCTGTGTCCGCCTTCCAAGCATGCCACTTCATCGGGATGCCTGAATGTGAGGTAGGCCTACCTGACCAATCAGTGATGGTTTAGAGTCTTCAATCAAGACACTTCAACCTGATTTTTATGTTGAATGTCAGGATGAGCTTTCTAGAATTTGGCATTCAAAGGTTAAGGTCACCATGATCTCACAAAATGAGTTTTTGGCCAGAATTGATGTTTTTTCACAAGTGGTCAGACAATGAATTGGTGACACTTTTGACTCAAGGTCAAAGTTCACAGTGACCACAAACTGGCAAACAGTCCTAGACAAACACACTTTTAGTCATAGCTCAAGAATTGATGCGGCAACTATGACAAAATTTCCCACAGGTCAGTTCAGTGGAATACAACAATGAAGTCATGGTTTTTTTCTTTACCCTAAAGGTCAAAGGTCAACTTCCCTGTGACGTCAAAATATCCTGGAAAAACACTTTCTGTCACGAACAGAAGGGGAAATGTTATAGATTTATCTATATTTCACAGTTGGTCATAAACTGAATTGGTGTTTCAAAGGTCAAAGGTCATTGAGACCTCAAAGTAGGTTTTTAGGCATAATTTAAGAATGAATTGGCTGATTCCAGGTTTCACACACATGTTGACAGAGATGACACAATGAGCTAGAGCAGTTATATCTTTGTTTCACCCGCTGGTCAACAGGTGATCCTGGCTCAGTGTGCAGTCTATCTGGCACGGGCACCCAAGTCTGTGCAGATCTACAAGGCCTATGCCAATGTGAAGGCCTGTCTGAGGAACCACAAAGGCCCTCTGCCTCCGGTCCCCCTGCACCTTCGCAACGCCCCCACCAAGTTGATGAAACAACTGGGCTACGCTAAAGGCTACAAATACAACCCAGCCTTCAGTGGCTCCGTGGAGCAGGATTACTTACCTGATGAGCTGCGAGGAATCAACTTCTTCACCTGGACACCTTCAGACCCATGAGGATCTGTTGTAATGACTGACGCAGCTCGTTGTATTAGGTTTAAAAATCAAGGCGGCTGAATGAAAACAATCTGCTAAATGATCAGTTTGGGGATATAATGTAAGTTTTATGTAGCTGCTGATCCAAATTAAAACTTATAGTTAGGAGTTAAGCATCATGTCATGTTCAAATTTATCTACAATTTGACTTTAGTCTATTGTTTTTGAATATTTTATAAAGGAGAAACACACTATATACAGTTAATTTACCTCTAGATGTTCATAATGAAGTCATTCATCTTTTCAAATAAAAAACATAAATGTGCACTGTATGGCTTTGTATTCCCATAATAGATACTTAAATGTTTACCATGTTAAATACATTTGTTGGTTTATTTTTGTTCTGTTCTTGTAACATTTTCAAATATTGTTTAAACTGATTAAAATGTTTGTTTCTTTATGTTATAATCTGTATATATTTTGATGAAATACAAGACAGATATTCTAATATAAAGTGTCATTATATAGTTTATTCAGTCATTTCTTCAGTTGTGGCAACTTCTTCAGTTTTGGGCCATGGTCTGAGGGGAAATAACACAAGATTAAGTTTGTACATTTCACAAAAAGACTATATTTACTATATGTCTTCATGTAAAGTGATTCTGGTTACTTGTTTCTATTTATGTGGCTTCTCTCACCTCACTGATCCAGGGGATGAAAGAGGCCACACGGGTAAACATTGTGGGCTTCTGAGGGGTATTACAGCCCCGTCCATCCACAAAACTAGTCACTCCTTGTACATACCATTTACCATCCCTGCCCTTACAGTTCAGAGGGCCTCCAGAGTCACCCTGGAAGATAATTTAAGATGTTGGAGCAATGGAAAATAGTATTGTTTGCTTCACCCAAGGCATGGAATTGTGGTGGCTGTAACTCACATGGCATGCTGACTTGCTCTCTCCTCCTGCGCAGATCATTGTTGTCTTTGCTGAGCTACCCCACCAGTCATTCTGACTACAGACACTGTGACCCACCACAGGGAGTAGGGCCTGCTGTAGTGTAGTTGCCTGAGGACCACCAGCTAAAGAGAAAATTACATAATAATTGTGCATTTGAATAATACGTGATACAGATTGCAGTGCCATGAAATATTTAGATTTATGCAACGGAGTACGACATGAGATGACATGAGCCGGGTGATGGCAGACTTTGGCGGCAGGTCTTACAGGAGAGACGACCCCAGCCTGTGACGTAGCAGGGCTGGTTGTGGGCGAGAGTATCACCCTGCTGTGGTAGGCAAGCCAGCTGAACCTTGTCGTTGATAACAGCGCTTTTCTCCAGCTTAAGCAGGGCAATGTCATTCCTGCATAACAGGATGAAACAAAGAATGAAATGTGAGAGTAATTACATATTTTTAATTGCATACATAACACTGTGCACTACAAAACTGCACAGGGGCTGTTTTTTCTTCTCTACAGGTGAATATGTATTAATTTACATTTAAAGGACTTCTATTTGCTCAGCTGCTGTTCAACAGAAACTCTCAGGGTATAGGCACCTTTTTCAAGGACACATTTACTTTGTTAGTAATCCACAACAGATCTAAAACACTGGAGTGGTTATTTTGAGAAGGGTTAATAACTTACCCACAAGACACACAGTTGCTGTTCCATTTGGGATGGATGAACATTTTAGCCACCATAATGGACTGTTCAGGACCTTCCTCCTTTTTCATGTCATGCTCAGCAAGAACCACCCTGTACGTGTGGAATCTGGATTTGAAAATAAAAATCTTTATGATTTATGTGACTGTGGCAAAGAAAAAAAAACATAATAAGAGGAAGCCTGCATGCCATTTGCTTCGGTTTTAAAACTACAGTAACTTCCTCACGTGATGCAGTGTGCAGCAGTCAAGACCCAGTTAGGAGCAATAAGAGTTCCTCCACAAGTGGGGAAGAAAGACTCCAGAGAAATCTGCCACGGCCAGCTGTATGGACGGGCTTCTTCCCCATTCACCACACGGCTGGTGTTGGGCTGGTAGCTGGGTACACCACACCCAGACACTTCAACATAGTGAGAGACAGAACCAAAGGCAAACTGAGAATGTCTAACTTCATATATTAATTCCTGTAAAAGTGTGTTTAATGTGAACTCACCAGTTGTAACAACCAGGAGGAGGAGCAGTACCAGTTCCATCTCTTATTCGTCCAGACAACCTGGCTCATCATGCAGAGCTATTTATAGGAACCAGTCCAGACACAGCCTGGGAGTGTTCCTCACATTTCCCAGGTGGCAAAACTGCTGTGTACCAACAAAGAAGTTAGATAACAGCCGAAAACTTTACAGTAAAAAATTGTATGTGCAGATTGAGACATACCAATAACACAAGTTTTAACACCTTATAATGTGTCCACATGTTGCTCCATTTAAGGCCCCACAAAAAATTAAGATTGTTTTAATCTTACGCTGGGCCCAAACATTTTTAGCTATAGTTTAGGCAGAGGAACTATGTAATCCCTTAAAACAGCACTACTTCAAATAAATGTTAAATTTAATTTAATTAAATTAAGGCGTTTGGTATGGGGGAAGTATTGTGTGCCTTCATATCTTAATAGGGTGAGAATAGAGTGTGAATTGGCAAAAGGGAAATGCACATTACTATCAGCAAAGCAGAGGTTAAACATGTAATCTGGGGGAAAAAACAACCAAATGTGGCAAAAAAAAAGATGGGACAGAGAAGGGAAATGGAGGCATTTTTTTTATAAAATTCAAAAGAGTTTGAAAGATACTTGGGTAGACAGCAGACACAGGAGAGAGGACACCGTAATATTAGGGTTAAGATTGAGACACTGTGAACTAAACAAAACACTGAAAATGGTAGGGAAACATCAGACAGGGTTGTGTGAGGGATGTCGGGAAGAAGAGTCAGTGGAACATGTAGTTTTGAGTTGTAGGAGGTATGGGACAGAGAGAGAGAGATGATGTGGGAAAAACTCAGGGAATTAGAGGTGCAGGAATTCGAAAGTCACAGGTCAGGGTATTGTTGGCCTTTTTAAGTGATACAGGGGTTTTATATAGGATATTGAATAATAAATAAATATAAACTGGAATAGGTGATAGGGGTAAAAAAAAAAAAAAAACAGAGGTTAAAGTACAGTTTAGGGTGTTGCTTTGTGTGTTTGTTTGAGATTTAGTTTGTCTATTTTCTGAGTCCCACTCCGGAGCAGAAGGTGGCGGTAATGCACCAACAAGGTAGATGCCAACCGCCGTAAAACAACAAAAAGAAGAAGAAACAGAAGCCGGCGCAGGAGCACGAGCAGGAGCAGGAGATTCTTGAAAGATGGCGGCACCCGGTCTTTCACTCGTGCGGCTTAAATCGCTGTTCAATATTGGCAAATACGTCCATACAGGAGGCTGGGGCAGAGACATGCGGTGGTATCAGACAAAAGCACGAAGCTTACTGGAACAGGGTACATCACATACCAAGACTAAACGAGGTGAGTGAAAACTAGCCATTAGCCAGATTAGCTTACCGGTGACAGCTCGCAGCGACGCTGAACCTGAAGGGCACCAATCAGTGTAAAGACCTCCCCTGAGTCATCCTTACATCACCGTGTCTTTCTTTCGAGTTTACATTAAAATGTCGTTAACCTTGCTGTGCTTTGCCTTTTTTATTTTTTGACCTTCTTTTTTTGACCTCTTAGATAACGTGAGCCTAGACCTTCTCCTGAAGGAGTTTCCAGACCCTAAGAGTCTCTTGCATAACACCATCTCCCGTTCAGTGGGAACAGCCGACCTGTCCCGGCTCATCCAGTACAGCTGCACGGAACAATCGGGTGTCAAGGTCAGAAGAAAGTCACGACGGGATGGGGGGTATTCTGGACACACCGAGTCGTTTGGAGCTGGAGTTAAATTCTGCTTTTGTAACTTTGTTTCTGCAGAAAGTCACTGTCACACTACACTGGCCCTACAAGATTGAAGAGGAGGGACACGCTTTTAAAAAGCTCGATGCAGAGCGATTTGCTGCAGCGGCTGCTTGTCTCAAACTCAAAGTAAGCTGTAAAGACATCAGACAGTTATAAAGCAGACACGTTTCCATTTTGTCTTACCATGTAGTGATTTTTTTTTCTCTTCTCTCCCTTTCCTTGCTCTCTTTGTGTACAGGAAATTGGTGTCATTGGTCAAAATAATCAGGTCCCTAGTAGGACAGCTGACGGGAGGACAGGGGGGCTGCATTCAGCTCTTTGTGATGAGGACGACATATTGACAGATGATTTCAATGTGTTCAGAGAGAAAGCGAATGTACGAAACCAACAGACGCCCACTAAAGAAGAGGTCTCCCAAATATCTGAAGCTCTTTCCCTGTTTCCACAACCTAAAGATCTCCTCCACAGGGTCGTCCAGTTGGCTACATCCAACAGAGTCAAGGTTGGTAGCTCTCATCCTTTGCACAATGAAAGCTAAGCACTAGTGTAGTCTAAACTTGTCATTCTCTTATCTTTACAGGAGGTAGTGCAATTCAAAACAAGAAGAGGGATTTCTGAGCTGACCCTGCACTGGCCAGAGAAGATGACATTCTCAGCCAAAGCGAAGAAAGGAGTGACAGCGGAGAAGATGGTTGCAGCTCTTGCCTGCATGAAACTGAAGGTGAGGCTCACTCTTTGGAAAACCAGTGTATCTTTGCCTACATGTTAGAGCTGTGTAAACATATGCATTGTGTCACCTCCTTCAGGAGCTGAAACTGTTGGACGATAACAACAAGCCACTGAATCACGTCAAGTACCATCAAGAAAAGGTGAAGGAGCTCGCAAACCAACAAAAACGCCCAGTCCCCTTGGAAATCCCAGACCACCTGCTGGAGTCCATAAAAGAGTACCACACACAGGTCAGTCTTCACCTCATGTGAGAAAGATGGAGGGAATTCAGAGCTTTTCTTATTACATAGGCGCACTACAGGGCCGATAAAGAAATGCTTTTCCAACTTGACCGACCTTGCAGTGAACTACAATCCAGGAAGATTAGTTAAAGCAACAGGTCCATGAGTTTCATGGCATATCAATTCAGTTTTTTTATATATATAGCACCAAATCGTAACTTCTTAAGACATTTTCATATATATATATTTTTCCAGTGTTGACACATGGCTAGTGTCAGTGTAACACAGTTAAGTAGCATGTTTTTGCTGTGGTTTTCTGTTCTTTTTTTTTTTTCTTTCATTGCAACAATAATGAAGCAAACAGTATAGTACAGAAATACTAATCCAAGCTTCTACAATTACAAAACTAGCCTATACAAGCATTGCACATAAGGTCAACAAGAAGGCAATTATTCAACTGAAAGTGATGCTTTTATCACAAATGGCTTAAGTCTGTTTTATTATCCAACATCAGCACCACAACCATGTGTTTGTGTGGCTGAATGGCAGCAAAGTGCCATATAAATGCATGTGGTTTTCACTTTGAATGTTCATCATTCCCATAGGGTTGTAATGTTTGAGGGTCCACATACTTTTGGCCATTTAGTGATGTCTTCATGTCAAAACTAATGCCTCATCTTTATAACAGTACCCAGTGGAAGCAGAAGTGCAGAAGGTTTGGGACGAGGAAGAGGTAAGAGAACAGCAGACAGTGAATGAGGAGGAAGATGAGGACTTGGTGAAAGACGCCATCACAGGCAAGCTGTACAGGCCTCTCTCTGAACGGGAAGCTCAGCAGCTCAGTGCCCACCTGCAGGAAGAATGGGAGACAGCAAACCCAGTGCTGAGTGTGAAGCTCCCAGCCGATGCCCACCGTCAGCAGGTGGTCTCAGCAGTGCAGTCCTCCAGGGTGGTTGTGATCGCTGGCGAAACAGGATGTGGGAAAACGACCCGAATTCCCCGCTTCCTGCTGGAGGAGTGTGTGAGAAGTGGCAATGGGGCTGAGTGCAACATTCTGGTTACCCAGCCCCGTCGGATCAGTGCCGTGTCTGTGGCCCAACGTGTTGCTCAGGAGATGGGTCCAGATCTAAAACACTCTGTGGGATATCAGGTAGACACAGTTTTATGGTATACTGTTTTTGTTACTAATAACAGTTTATATTGCAATGTAGCCAATATAGCGCCTTCTATTCTATAGTGATTTGTGGTTATGGTAGAAACAGAAATATCAGAACACTTAACAACAAAATGAATGGTACCTTTTGATGAAAATTAATTAATTAAAATCGTATTCTTAATTACAATTCAGAATACTATAATTAGTAACATCAAATTGATCCATTTTAACCAAGGTAACCATACTGAACATGAATTCAGTACAAAAAGTAAGTAATTCTTCTCTGTTCGTAGGTCAGACTTGAGAGCAAAGCACCAGAGCACAGTGGAGGAACCATGCTCTTCGTCACAGTGGGCATCCTGCTTAGGAAAATGCAGTCAAACCCGTCCCTGAAGGGAATCAGCCATGTGGTGGTGGATGAGGTTCACGAGAGAGACATTAACACAGACCTGCTGCTGGCTCTGCTGCGCTCCAGCTTAGAGAAAAACCCCAATCTACGAGTGGTGCTTATGAGTGCTACTGGGGACAAGCGGAGGTTGGCTGAGTACTTTGGAGGCTGCCCAGTGGTAGAAGTGCCTGGGTTCATGCACCCAGTGAGGGACAGATACCTGGAGGATGTGCTTAAAGAGCTAGGACACCAATTGCCAGTCCGGCAGACAATGGAGACAGAAAAGAAGGTGAGGCTGGAGATTTGTGTTTAACTACCTTCGGATTCATCCAAGTTTGGTTCATGTTTCCTTTCTCCTGTCTCCTTTCCTGTCTCATGAATTTGTATTGTGTCCTGTTTAAGGGAAGAAGACACGATATTGCAACAGATCTAAAATTAGTAGCTGACGTAATCGAGCACATTGACCGACATGGAGAGCCAGGTAACTAACAGTCTGCCTTTCATCTTTTTTTTTTTTTTTTTTTTTTTTATGAAGCAAGATGATGGACCTGAATGATATTTGTTAAACATTCTTTCCCCTCATGTTTGCAGGTGCAGTGTTGTGTTTCCTCCCTGGATGGCAGGACATCAGGGCTGTTCAAGAGGAACTCATGGAGAGGCCCCGCTTTTCCTCAGGCTCACAAATTATCTTGTCATGTAAGAGAGTACAGACACATTTACAAAGGCTGGTCTTATTCCTTCAAGTATAGAGATACAATTTATGATTTTATTTGTTGTTTTCTTTCAGTGCACTCTAGTTTATCAGTACAAGACCAGCAGGTGGTGTTCCAGCGCCCCCAAGTGGGCCAGAGGAAGATTGTTCTTGCAACTAACATTGCTGAGACTTCAATCACCATAGATGACATAGTCCATGTGGTGGATACAGGAACACATAAAGAACAGACTTATGATCCACTGACTAAGGTTAGTGTCAGACTGTCTGCAAAGATCTGAAAAAACTATGGCCTGCGATCTGTTGTATTTTCTGATGGAATCTAGTTTAAAAAAAAAAAAAAGGGCACAAATCAGTTGTTTTTGGTTTTCCAGGTCTCCTGTCTGGACACAGTTTGGATATCTCGTTCTAATGTCACTCAAAGAAAAGGCAGAGCAGGGCGTTGTCAGCCAGGACATTCCTATCACCTGTTTCCACGAAAGCAGTTGGAGACCATGGCTCACTTCGCCATCCCTGAGATCCTGCGCACCCCACTAGAGAATTTAGTAATGCAAGCCAAAATTCACAGTCCTAACTGCAAGGTATTGAAAGTGAACAATGCCTGTATTTCTTTTGCCTGTTTTTTTTTTTTTTGTATATTTCCGACCTATGAAATGATAGCCTTTGTCATTTCTTTTTGTGTGTAGACTGTAGATTTCCTATCTCAAGTGTTGGACAGTCCAGAGCTAGAAGCTGTGAAAGTTGCTGTCCAAAATCTTGAAGACATTGGTGAGTGACTCACAACTACTTATGTTCTGGACTGTGTGGAGGCTTTCGCGTCATCATCATCATCGTGTGTGTCTGACTTTACATGTTCAATGTGGGCTTAAGCTGTCAGTGTTTGCCTTTTTAGGAGTCCTGGACAAGATGGAAAACCTGACTCCTTTAGGAAAGTCTGTTTCGTATATGTCATGTGACCCTCGTCTGGGCAAATTGCTGGTTCTGGGTGTTATGTACAGATGCGCACTGCCCATGCTGTCAGTAGCTGCCTGTCTGACCAGAGACCCATTCTACAACAGCCTGCTGAACAGAGCGCAAATTTTGAAGGTGAGCTGATTTAACACCCGCCCATAAAAAAAAAAAAGCACAGTAATGATATCATGTACTAATTTGTTTTATCTGTGTTTTATTTGTCCAGGTGAAAGAAGCTCTGAGTGACTCTGGCTACAGTGACTATTTGGCGTTCATTCGAGCTGTGTCAGGCTGGAGGAAAGTTCAGCAAGAGGGGGCCAGAGCAGACCGAGAGAACTATCTGCACAAACACACTCTGTCAGGGTCAAGCCTTCGATTCATCAATGGTTAGTTTGAAGCACACACACTCATTTTTTTAGATATCGTCTCATTACTCAGGACTCATTGTTGGGATTTCAAATTACTTCTTGTAAACCCATTTCTTTTTTTTGCTGCAGGTCTCATTTATCAGTTCAGCTCGAACCTGCAGGAAGCCCAGCTGGTGTCTCATGCGCATCAGTGCCTGCAAGATACTTCTGTTCTCAACGAGCACAGCAACCAGGATGAGCTGCTAAAAGCTGTACTGCTGGCTGGATTCTATCCCAACCTCATTCAGGTACATGGCCAAAAAGGAGTCTATCATGTTTGCACCTTGTGGGTCAAAGCCCTCATTAGAAGTTCCAGCATGACACATTTACTTTACACTTTTTTTAATTTATTTTTTTCCAGGTGAAGAAAGGTGGGGTAGCCAAAGGACGCTTTCGCCCAAACAGTGTGTGTTTCCACACAGTCACCGGGCCAGTACAGCTTAATCGAACAGTGAACAGGTTTGAACATTGCTGTATCATTGGCTACAGCAGATATTTACTTTCCTAGGGCGTATGTATGCTTATTGTCTTCCTCTTGTGTTGTAGCAGAAGAAAAGAGTTTCCAAGTCGTTGGTTGACATTCTTCAGCGCTGTCAAGTCCAGTGGGGTTGTTTTCATCAGAGACTCTTCTGTGGTCCATCCACTCGCACTGCTGCTTTTCACAGACTGTGATATCTTAGAGACAGGTAGGACATGTACTGCTCTCCGTAAAAAAAATTTGTTTATTAAGGAAAGGCACTGGTGCTTGAAGGTGGGAGGAGTTATTATTTTGCCTTTAAAGAAGCTATAATCAGTTATGGAGAATATTCACCCGAATGTGCAGCTCCTCTTGGCTTTACTGTGCTTTAAGTGAGTTTCAACTCATTGTTTAACTGTTGCTGTTTAGATCCACTCTCTTTGCTCTCATAACATTGTCATCTGTTACAGCAGGCAACTGTTTTCCCACGAAAAAGCTCTAAAAACCCACTGTACACAACCTGCTCAGCACAAAAGCGTAGACAGTCACTGGTAGCAACTATCCAGTGAACATAGTGGAGCGTTCAGCATGTTAAGAGCCAGATATTTCCCTCAGGAGTTGATAGACTACAACCAAAGCTAAAGAAAATAAACATTGGACTTGGCATTCTTAAGGTGGACAGAAACATGAATCCGAATAAATTATAATGTTTCCCCATAATAAGCAACTGACTGCTAACCAGTTCGCCGGATCAACTTGTTTCCACTGCCCCCAAGTGGCCAAAAAAAATCAGTTATTGCAGGTTTAAGAGCTCAGCAGTAACTGACATATCCATCCTGTCAACGTTTTGGTAGCAGTTCACATCCACTGATGTGAGAAATATTCTGATTTAGGAGTTATTTCTGTAATTCAGCTTACAAGGCTGCAAGTAAAGTGTAGCTGCATCAGATCTTAAGCTTATATTAGAGATGTAGGAAATGATTTAGAGGTCTGTGACAAGTCTACACAGCCCTCTATGCTGACTTGAAATACAGTATTACTGCTGTGTAAGTTGGTGTAAAATGCTGGCTATTGCTTTTGTACTTCCTGCCTGGAGTTCTTAGAGACCTGTTTGCCACTTTAATAGCACATATCTTAATTTCTCTCAGGACTGCACAACAAAACATTCTGCTCAAAACAATAACTATACAAAGAATGATGAGGTGTTCTATCCAAGTACTTCAATATTTATCACCCTCCTTAGATTTCCAGAATTGCAGTAAATATTCTTCATAAGTAACTTTCTGTCTTTTCTCTTTTGTCCCAGTGAAAGGAGACAAAGTGGTATTATCACTTCCTGGACACACTCTGGTGCACTGTGAGTTGTCAGTTGAGACCTGGGACCTGCTGTGGGATCTCCGCACTTCCATGCAGACCATGCTGTATCGCAACTTCAGCAATCCCAGCAATGCAATCATCCACTCTGCTCAAGATAAAAAGCTCATCTCATTACTTGTGGAGCTGCTCAACAATACAAATTCAAGCCCTTTCATTCAGAACGACAGTGACAGTGAGGTGGACTGATGATCTAAAACGTTTATGTTGAACCTGGCTGGTACTGAGGAACCAAGGAGGAGCATGGTCTCTCCATTGTATATTTTTTGTTTTTTAAAGAATGTTTGAGTCACTATACTATGTGCTGACTCAGAAACACACAGTGGACTGATGTGAGGAAATCCATTGGTTTGGATTTTGGACTGTGGTTTACTGTTCATAATGATTTGCTTTTGGAATAACAAAAGTGGAATTTTCTAATGAGGTGAAGAAAAATAATTGTTAAAAAGACTGCATGCAGTGCAGGATGTCATATTTATTGCAATAAATGTTCACATGCTAACCTCCAGAAACTGATCAGATCCTTTTTATTGTTTATGAATTATTCAACTGCAGATAGATGGAAGGGAGAGAACTGACTTCTTTCCCCCTTAAGTTCCCATTGTTTAGGAAAAATCCTTCATAAACTGTGTGTGAAAGCAGGTCAGGCGTCTTAGTAATTCTTCCATCATGACCTCGGAGGTCATAATGCAAAATCTGCAGAGAGAAAAGTGGGTATCATCCATACATCCATTTACAGTGTGCACTTACATATAATGTTCCATGAAATAATACAAATAAAAAAACATGTTTTTGGTTAAGGAAATCCTGATATGTAGTTGTATTTATAATTAAATGTTTGATTTATATGCTATAAATATTATACCTGATGTGGTGCGTGCCTTCCTTTTGTCCGTACTCACAACCAGGACTGATTAGCACACCAGCCTCCTCTAGTAGTCTGATACAGTAGAATGTATCTGGTTGCAATCCCACCTCCTGAAATAAGCAAAACAAACATAACCAGCTCTAAAATATAGTTTTGACCGATACTCCATTGTCTAATGATTATATATCTCCCGTTTTTTTGGAGTATACTTGGTTTTATGAGATAATGTTGTAACCTTGGCTTTCTGAATGGCTTTAGGTGGAAGATGCAGTCTGGGAAATGCAAATGCTCCTCCTTCCACTGGTTGGCAGCAGAAACCCGGCAGACTGTTTACAACCTCAAAGGCTCTCTTCACATTATGAACCAGCATGGTCCTGATGTTTTGTGTCTCCTGCAAAAGAGAGTTAAAGGCGAGAAGAACAATGATCAAACTTGGGCTTGAGTAGAGGAAGGCCATTTTTAAATCTACTAAGAAAAACAGGCTGTTAGACAATGCAATATCTCTGGTCTCACCACATTATAAAGGGGGTATGAGGGATCTCCTGGTTGTGGAGGGTTGATCATCAGATCCAGGGCAATCTGACCCAACACAGGCGCACAGGAATCTTTCGAGAACAGCTTGTAGATGTATTTCATAACATCGGGGTCCAGATTTATCAGCTCCACATATCCACCACGCATACCACACCTGGTGGAAGAAAGAAGAATCCAACTGTTTCCAAGGTCAAGAATGAATCTAAACCTAAATTATATCCTAAATTAAAAGTTCCCCTCAACTCAAAAATATGTTTTTCTCCTACAGCTGAATGTTTGTGCATCACTGTGCAAAATGATGTATGTGCAAAGTTTGAGGATAGACAGATGTTTTTACATTCATTTTCTTAAAGTGGAAAGTTTCTCTGTGCTGACTGAAAATTGGATTTTAAGGGGGGGATGGGGTCTGTACGTCTATTTAGATTCGTCTAAATTACAACTCAGCCTTCGTCTTAGGTCTGCAACTCTTCTGATCACCTAGCATAAAAGAGTGGATGCACTTCAGACTCCCATTAGGCCTGAAAACTCACTCTCCCATGAAGCCTTTGGATGCTGAGTGGAAGGACGCCAGCTCCACTGTGTCCGAAAGAGGAGGGCCCATCTCAGCCAAAACCCTCTTGTATGAGATAAACTCACTCTTTTCCCCATAAACACAGCCCTGATAGACCTGTGGAGGAGAACAGACAGAAAACCCAAGCACTTATTTACATGTTTGTTAATGTTTATGAATTTCTCATCGTGCCTTGATAGACGACTTTGCTGTACGACATCCACCTCATCGGCCAGAAGGAAGAGCTTCTTCTCTGAGACAAACCGGATCACCTCTTGAATTGATTTTCTTCTTTGAATGTGACCTACGGGCAACATGGCATGAAAAACAACCATGTGATACATATTCTTTGATACAAAAATATACTTAGGTGTTCTCTGTTCTGGTGAGATTTTACCACCTGAGGGATTTCCAGGGTTGATGACGTACAGAGCTACAGGGTTACAGACTCCCTTGGCAGATTCCAGCGCTCGATCCAGCTCCTCCACCTGCAGCTCCCAGCCCTGCTCCTCACTGAGGTAGTAGGGAATGACAACTGCTCCCAGCCCCATGATGGACAAAGTGGTAGTGCAGTGACATGGCACTGGAGTCAGCACGCCTGTTTTTGGTGAACTCTTGCTGTTCACCAAGACTTTGAGAATGTTCTAATAAACACAGTTTAAAAAAAAAAAATGGTGTTAACTTGAGGATGATGATGATGGTTGGAACATTTAGAGTATGTGAGTAATACTGACTGTTACCTGGAGTGCCCACTGTGAGCCTGCACTGATGAATATGTTTTCAGGGTGAGAGGGAGCTCCGCCGTCTCGTCTCGTTATGAATTCAGAGACTCTGTGGACTATTTCTGCTATACCCGCTGTAGCAGTATAAGAGCCTGAAGAAATAGCACTGATTCTGATTAACTCACAAAACACACACACTGATAAGAAAAGCTGAGATGACACTGTAGAATAGATCATTATTATTGTTGTATTTTTATTTTATCTCTATATAACATGTTACCATTGTATTATTGTCTATTTCTATTATATACACAGTAGGGCTGGAACCATTAGTCAATTAATGGATTAGTCGTCAACTATTAAATAAATCGGCAACTACTTTGATAATCAATTGATCGTTTTGAGTCATTTTTTAAGAAACAAATTCCAAATTCTCTGATTTCAGCTTCTCCAGTGTGAATATTTTCTGGTTTCTTTGTTCCTTTATGACAGTAAACTGAACATCTTTGGGTTGTGGACAAAACAAGACATTTGAGGACTTCACCTTGGGCTTTGTGAAACAGTGATCAACATTTGTATACGTTTTTATGGACAAAACAAGTAATCGATTAAATCAAGAAAGTGATTCACACATTAATCAGTAATGAAAATAATAGTTTGTTGCAGCTCTATTTCATCGTATTGTATTATCGTATTGTAATGTAATGTGTGAATGTTACATATTATTATGCTATACTGCATTATATGCAGTTTATATAAATAGTATTATTATACAACACTGTATATACTGTACTGTAGTTCTGTTTTTTCTGGTCTTTTGGGCAGATATAACTGATTTATTATTTTTAATCTCTCTAATTTCATTAATGTCTCACAGGCTCACCAACAATCCCAAACCCCAAATTATCCAATTTACAATAATGTAAAATCAAAAAAAGTGGGAAATTACCACATTTCAGAACCTGGAACAATCAATTATTTGTTTTGTTTTTCCCTTGAAAAGTAACTGAAACAATAAATGTATTAATTTGAATTACTAAAAAGAAGCAATCTACAGTTTTCATCACTTAAAGGGGCCATTTACCCAAATTCTAAATAAATCTCACTCCTTTAGCTCTAGTAGGCTTTGAAATATCTTTTCCTCCACCAGCAGGTTTAGATTTGTGTTTCAGAATAAAATGTTTCGACAACTATTGGATGGATTACTGTGCAATTTGGTGTATATCTTCATGGTCAAATATGGCTATAAATCACAGTTTGCATTTGTTTACAGTAAGCAGCAGTAAAGCCTCACAGAGCTGACGCAAGATGCTGAGTCTTGTTTATGCTGCGTAAACTTAAATTCAGCTCACCACCAAACCTATCTGCTTGGCCAGATACTAAGAGAAGTAAGTAAAAAAGTAGAAGTGATTTTCTAATTTGAGTGCGTTGACTCTTGAACATGTTTGTTGTAATACCACACACACAGCCCTCGTCTCGCAGGTTCTCATGGATCCTGGTGGAGCCTCCTGCCATGGTCCTGCTTGACTGCCATTGCCAATACTGTTGTTGCTGTGCACCTGTCTGTCTGTCTGTCTCTCTCTCTCTCTCTCTCTCTCTCTCTGCCTTCTCTCTCTCTCTCTCTCTCTCTCTCTCTCACCCCAACTGGTCGAGACAGACGACCACCCACCTAGAGCCGGAGGATCTGTCCTAGGTTTCTGCCTTTTAACAGGCAGTTTTTCCTTGCCCTTGTCGCCAAGTGCTTGCTCATGGTGGTACTGTTGGGTCTCTGTAATTAATGTTAAAGAGTTCGGTCTAGACCTACTCTATTTGAAAAGTGTCCTGAGATAACTTCTGTTATGAATTGGCGCTATACAAATAAAATTGAATTGAATTGAATTGAATTACCTATACTGCCTCCAGCACATTGCCCAAGCAGCCTCTGAGCCCTCTGTCTGACATCCACTGGCAGTTTGTTGCTGTTCACAAGCTCAGGGTAAAGACATGCTGCAAGAACCTGCAAAAGAAGACACACACAGTAAGACTTTAATTCATAGGAAGGTGCATTATGTTGTTTTAATGCAGCTTAAATATGAGTTGTCTTTGAAGGTCACAGATACCTGTCGGACAAATGACAGAGGCTTCACACCTGCCCTGTGCGGGTCGCCCCAGGAGACATCTATGACTTCACTGTATGGCTTTCTTGCTCCCTGTAGAGAGGTGAGTTTAAAGCAGAAGTTCCAGATGTCACAACACAGATTGGACAACAAACTCTAGATACTCTTTACCTTTCTGAGCTCTTCCATGATCTGGCTTGCTCGTCTGGCCAGGACTACATACTCCAACTGCTTCATGTTCTTTACATTTGGACTGATCTCCTGCAGGACAGACATCTCTGTAATTCTTCTTCACTTCAATCAGAGCAGCGGCTGGTGTTGAGCTGAGCTGAGCTGAGCTGTTTCACTAACTTGCTGCAAGGTTATTTGCATGTAGACAGGATTTCTAGTTAAAGATATATATGGAAGATATGTGGTAATCCGTGCCTTATTAACAGACATCAGTCTAGGGACAACTTGCTAATGGCAGGGTGTTGTTTTATTTAATTTACTGATTTACAACAAGAACGGAATAAAAATGCCTTTCTGTTATATATTAACTTTTTGCCCTGACTGTGCATGACACCTGCTGAAATTACAAGCACCTACTTTCAGACTCCTTGGGTGTTTTTTTTTTTTTTTGAGTGGGATAAAACTGGATGTTCTTGCAGAGATGTTCATTCACAAGAAGTCTATAAATCAATTACAGCTCATACACAAAGTTTTAACTGACAGAAAAGCAAACAGCTTGCACTAAGAGTCCCTACACTGGCTCCCAGTTAGCCTCCTATATTTTATGATTATATTATATAGCTGATATTCTGCCTAAAAAACTACAGTGCAGTAGCAGCAATCTGTAGTTGTTCAGGGTTGCAGAGAAGGGCCATTTATTATTTCAGCCTTTATTTTATAATTCATGTGTTTTGGCCCTACATATGTAGAAGTATTTGTTGATTTTTTTTTATTATTATTCCTCACTGATTGTCTTGCTTTTGTGCTGTTTTGTTGCTTTTGTTGTTGCTGTCTTTCCTAATAAAATAAAATAAAATAAAATAAAAATTAAATAGTTTTTATCATATAGGCCCATTTATTGATAATTGATGCTCTTTTCAGTAAAGAGACTGTAATAGTCTCTTTGTAGCTTACAGTCCAATGTCATTGCAATAGCATAATATCTGTTTTACGGTTGCCTTCATGGCAATAGATTAATGGCAGTGCATCAATGTATTGTTTTAATAATAAATGTTTTTTCCATACGTCTCATCAAGTGTCGTATTATTTCACCCCTATATCTGCAGATGGTAATGTTTCATTTCTTAGTTTTGTTGCTTATAATTGCTTGTTTTTATGCTATTTTATTGCTTTCTGAGCTCACTGTGAAAAAGAATAATAACAGCTATTTCCCCCATTGTCCTGCTGTTAAAAAAAACAACAACAACAAAATGCAAATTATACATAATATTGTTATACCATATATTAGAAGTTCTTTATTGTGGCACGTATGTGAGGTCGGGTGTTTCACGGACACGTTTCTCCACGGACATAAATAAGAGACGTACCCATCTACTTCCTGTTTTGTTTTTCTTTCCCTCCGTGTCTGCTCGGCTCGGGTCGATATGGAAGAATTTGCGAGTAGAGGAGACAACCACAGCCTGCCCGTGAACAAACGCGGTCTCTTCAGACGCTGGTGGACCTTATAAACCAGCAGTACCACCCCCACCCCTCCTCTGTGACTGCCCGCGACATGGCTCTCAGCTCGGGCGGCTGGGCTCCTCCAGCCCCGGTTCCTGCTTCGTCCCAGCAGGCTGCATGCGGCGGCCCTGCGCTGACGGCTTGCTGCAGTACTGTTTTAATGTCAGTCCGGGTTTCGGTGTGCCATTCCGGGATCCGGCCGCTGTGTCTCCCCGGAGCGGGCAGCGAGGCTCTGCGGCTCCAGCTCAGCATGGACCCGAGCCGGGCCGGAGAGTTCCGACTGGCGCTGCGAGATACGAGCGGAAACCGCAGTGTGGTGAGATTTCACACGTACATCTGAGTGTTAGGACGGTGTGCAGTCGTTACCCGCTTCTAAATGTTTATGAGGTACCACCTTACTGAATGACAGAGCCAGTTTAGACCAGCATAGGCCTGTACACACGCCATTTTACGTGGATCTCACCCCCCGAATACACGCAGCTCAGAATTGGGGCTGAAACCACACCTGGTTGCACTGAATGCAGGTGGATGTAAAGACACACAGCTGCCAACACTATCCAACACTTTCCTGGAAGTGTCACAAGGATCTAACTTTTAACAGACATCCACCTAACATAGTGTAGGTCAGCAGCATTTTATCCTTCTTTGATTTGCTTCTGAACTGTACTCACCTGACAAGAACTCCAGTTTAGTCTTAATACTGTACAGTCTTATGTTTTCTTGTTTTTTTTAAAAAAAAGTTGTTTTTTAAGTTACCAATACTGTAGTTAAGAGGGGGTTTTTAAGTTTCACTTTCATTTTCAGTCTTCCTATAATCACTACACATTTAGTTTTATTAGAATTTAATACTCACCAGGGGAAATCCTTAAACTGGGCATACTGGTAAACATCTGCAGTGAGACTTTCCTGGTATTTTCCCTCCCAGTTGTCAACTTGTCAAACTATGGGACTACCAGTGTTCAGCCTTGTGTTTCTCATATGTCGCCTGACAAGTTTATAATACATGTACCATTACACTTTTCACCTCATGACATGTCGAAAGTCTCTGTTCGTTCCTTCAAACTCTCAACCACCAACAGTGAGGCTGTGAAACCTGAAAAACTGAGGTTTCACCTTTCTGAAGTGGTTAGATTTTGTAATTACCTCTCAGCTGTGGCTTCTTTATTGCATTTGGTGTGGTGAGTAAAGCCTTTCCATAAGTCGCTGACAGGTGTAAATGTGAACATACATGATAATGCAGATGTAAATAACAAAGTGGAAGGGTAGTGAGCAGGAACAGGAAGTTCTGGCACCCCCTGCACACCCACTTTCAACACCTACCTAGATGCTCTACCACCACCTCAGCTTCAGCAAACGTTTGTTTCAGAGTACACCTGAGCCTAAGTACACCTGAGGCGGACAAAACCTAGACTCACTGAGGAAGTCTGACAATATAGCTGAGTTTGAGATGTCCTAATAAACGTATGCACAGAGGAGAAAGCTTTATGATTTAGCTGACAACATACCATTCCTCTGGCACCCCCTTTAGGCCAAACTTTACTAGTTTTCCAACTAGAGGTGAAGATCTGAGAGTGGTAATGTGTTCTCTCTCCTCTATCTATTTAGAATAGAATATACTATATATAATATAATATTATGTCCCTGTAGGGAAAATTGGTTTTGGACTCCGTCTTGCAGTTCCACAGAAGATTAAAAAATCCATATACTGCATAATATATATTTATATAAATATATATATATATATATATATTTTAAATCCATATTTCAGCAACACACAGCTTCTAAGTAACAGTTTGCACATACACATACTACACATACCTATACACACCTTCTGTAAGTGGCAACATATCACATTATCTGTTTATGTTGAGGAATGGTTTGTTACGGTTCAGTCTGCTCTGGGGAACGCCGAATCTTCTACCAGAGGGTAAACGTTGTGTTCTGTGCCTGTCTGATAATAGACTGCTCATAAATTGTTTTAGCATTGCACTTTCCATAAAGTCGGGGGAACAACAATTTAGACAAAAAAGAAGGGTCAAAACTGGCGCAGCAGAGGTATCCTGACTTTTAGTTCTAAGTGTCACGCTCCAAAAACAAAAAACTCAGTCCTATAATTCCCACAATCCAACTAAATACTGTCTTTCACTAGACCCAGGTTAATTCCCACATCTTTCAAAAAAAAAAAACACCAGTTCATTAAAAGACTCTCTGTTCAAATGTAATGATTAAAGACATTATACAGCTGTTTCCACAGGTTGAGTGATACTAAGGATGGACAATTATCAGATCCTCTATTCGCCATTTTTCTGATTATCAGATATGCTTTTTTTTTTTATCAGATTCCTGATAAAATAAATTAATGTTAAATTGCTCTACTTTGGCTTTGATGCAGCTGCCTCTTTCTACCTTTAGTCACCACTCTGTAGTTACACATCACGAGTAATGGCTTCTCAACGCTGAAGGCACAGAGGGGGAAACAGAAATACTCACGTACAAGTAGCTGAAAACTGTGCAGACCCCTAAGTAATACTCCTTGTGACAAGTAAGCTGATCCTCATCTGTAAAATGGGTGGAGTGCTCCTTTTTAAATGGCCTAAATAATCAGTTGATTATCAAAATAAAGTACTTTTTCCTTAATAAATCAACATTAGTTAGTAAGAACTTGTGTCTGTGCTGCATGTTGTGTTTCTTTCCAATTATTAAGCTCCTCCTGGTTATCACCCCAGGAAGAGTAGAGGCACATAAACATGCTTTTAATGGGGATCCTTAAATAAACAATAAACTTGATAGAGAGGACACATGGGATCTCCACATAGCCACTGCTTGATGTTTCTAGGTCTCTGTAACTCCTCAGCGCGCTTTGCGGTCGGCTGTGTATTTGCTGCTCTGCCCGCTCTGTTTTCTTTGTTACGAACAGGTTTCATCACATTCTCGGCTTTTACAACCGCACTGCAGTTGCTTTACAATTAGTCTCTTTCCGAGCATATACTGCGCTTGTTGATTGTACGCCCCTACAGGGCAAATTTATTCTCAGTTTTACAGCTGAGATGATGAGTTGTTTGACAGAAAATGAATCTGCAACTATTTTGATAGATCTTCTTCAGTTTTGCAGCCATTTTTTAAGCAAATATTCCAAATATTCCACTGGTTAAAGCCTCCTGCTTTTCCTCATCGTGTCTGATTTTAAACGGGATATTTTGGGGATTTGGACTGTTGGTCGTGAAAAAAATAAGCAGATCTTTCATTATTTTCTGTCTTTTGTCTTTTTATAGACAAAATTATGAATCAATACTGAAAATAATCCTTTTGCAGCCTTACACATTTGCTAAACCAGGTTCAGTCTTTACACTGTTAATGTCAACTCTAAATAGATTCTCCAGGTCACATGCGGTGACTACAGTGCTGCATCACTCTGTCACTGTGGGACACATTTCAGTTCACGCATGAGTTCTTTCTTCTCTTTCAGTATTATGAGTGATTACTGTCAATGACTAGTCCCAACTGTAGACACGCATGCTTGATCGTGCCTGAAGCTGACCTAACGTTGTACTCTGCCTGTCTCGCTGCATCCTAACTTCCCTCTCAAACCTGTCCTTTGTTTGTCAAGTTCACTATGTGCCGTCTGCCTGAACTGTGACGGGCTCGGAATCGGCTTTTCATCTCGGTAGAATCTCAAGTCAGACAGATTTCCCCCTGACAATTGTGATGCTTCTTGATTTGCATGGTTTTCTTTTGATCCCTGCTTCTTTTAGGTCGTCTGTCTAAGCTGGCAAACTTTCCATACACAGTCGTATCAGAGTGTGTATATATACGCACACCCTCTGGCAGGAGGCAAATCCCTCTTTACTGCTTTTTTCTACCCACAACAGACTTCAGTGCTCTAATGATTCCCTCCTCTGCCACAGTGAATGTTAGAGTACAGATTGTGAGTAAAGTCTGCCAAACTCACTCATTTCTGAGTCCATCTCTGTCAGAATGAGAATTTCACATGCTTTCTGACATTTCGGGGGGTTATTTCTTTTAGGGCCGCAACTAATCATTGTTTTCATTGTCAGTTAATCTGTAGATAATTTTCTAGATTGATCAATTAGTTGTTTGGTCTATAGAATGACATTCTCAAATGTATGTTTTAATATTCACATTTAAGAAGCTTGTTGTTTTTTTTTGTTTTTAAAAAATATAATTTAATAGTTGACAACTAATCAATTACTTGTTGCAGCTGTAATTTCTTTTCTTATACTATAATGCATTTTGTTCTTTTTTCCGTTTTCAAGTCCAATTTAATGGTTTTGCAACATAATTTGTCTTAGAAAACATTCACTAGTTCCAGCTTTTTAAATGTAAAGATTGTTTACTAAATTGAATATATTGTGGTTTTTGGATTGTAACCTTGACCTCCGAGACATTGTAATGGGCTTTTAAAAAATATATATATTTCATAGACTAAACGATAATCAGTTAATCGGCAAAAATAATAATTTGTTGCACTCCTACAATGGCTGCTGGGCTGGAAATCAAACTATAAGATTTGTTTGAGATTTTTATCAAAGGAAGTAGAAGAAATGGCTTTTTAGACTGACTATTGTTTGTTGTTGTTTGTTTCATTCATAGTTCATTGCAGAGTTTGACCTGCGCTCGGTGCAGTATGAGGTCAAATCTCCTCGCTGCCATGAGATGCGTCTTGCTGCACCACCCCACGACTGCATCCGCTTCAACTTCCGCTGCGACCGCGAGGCCGAGGAGTGGGCCACGGTGGTGATGTCATCACTAAGAGAGGCACATAGAGGTAGGTTTGACGACTAGATAAGATAATTCATTATTATTATTATTATTATTATTATTTTAACTCATTTGTTTTAGAGAAGAAGAAACAATCTACACTTATGTTGCCTGTTTAATAAACTAGACAACAAATAAAAACAGGAGCGTCCTGGTGGCTGAGATGTATTCGATGTCACTGCAACATCCTGGACTGCTCCTCAGGTTTCCTCTCTGTCTCTATACTATTGGCTGTCATATGGAGGGGAAAATACCAAAAAAAAACAGTCTAAAAGCAACAAACAAATGAAAAATATTGTAAAGCAACACAGTGGGCCAGCTGTGTCCCCAGGTGAAAAAGAGATAAATAAGAAAATAAGGGGATAATAATAAGAAGAAGAAAACTTTTTAAACCACTTTTTGCCTTCAAGCAAAGTAAAAGTTGGAAAAAACTGGTGTCCTCAGATATAAAATAAAGGGACCAAATGGCTGTTCATCCTTGTTTCAAAGTAAAACCACATGTGCCATGGGTCCTAAAGGACTAAAAAGAGCTATCAAGTCTCCTTTCGTCAGGCACAATTACAACAGGAATCTTTCAGGGTAGATTCTCAGATATACTGAGGAATTATTAGTTTAAGTGTGATGTGTGTAACCTAAAATACAAGGGTAAGGAAATACTGTGACCCGTGTGTGTGACCTGAATAGAAAAAGGAATTTACTGATACTTTCGGGTTGGGCCTTTTATCAGCCAGGTGTAGCTAGAATAAATAGTGATATCAGTTGATATTGCTGTGTGCTGACAACCCCGTGTTTAAAGCACTTTTTCTGTTTCTTTGACAGTTGCAAATATTAACATATGTGAATCGGATGGCAAACACAACCACACAGCAGCAGCCATGGAGCAGTGGAGCTCGGCCTCGCTGCCGCTCACCGGTGGGTTTATCTCTGTCCAATGCGTTCTCCTCTTTCTCTCTCCTCCGTCCATGCTCTAAAAATGTCACTTTTGATTGCTACCTCCTTTTTGTTTTCAGAGGAGCTATGCTTGGAGCTCTCCAGGGCGATTGAGGCCGGTGACACTCAGGCTGCTTCACAGCACGCATCCGCTCTGGCTCGGCAAAAAGCAGCACTGACGATTCAGCTGTCTGAAAAGAACTACGCGGACGGAGAGATCAGGTGGGAAATGAAAAGTGTTGAGGGTATATTCAAGGTTGCAATGACTGATATGTTTTCCAGGTTCTTCTTAACATTATAGTGCCATGTCTGTGTTGCAGTTTATCTGTCGTGGTGGAGGATGTTTCGTCATCCTGCTGTGTCACGGTGAAAGTGTTTCCTTACATGACTGTGGCCGCGCTCAAGCAACAGGTTAGAAAACTGTCAATTAACCAAGAATTAAATGGGTGTAGTAGGTTTTCATTGGCTAACTCCCACCGCTCTTCTTCAGGTGTTTCTCGAGTACGGCTTCCATCCTCGCGTGCAGCGCTGGGTGATCGGTCAGTGCTTGTGCACCGAGCCAAGATCACTGGCCTCCTATGGGGTGCAGAAGGATGGCGATACGGCGTACCTCTACCTGATCTCTGCCCGACAAGCCCGCATCACCCGCCAGCTGTTCCAGCAGGACCTGGAGAGCGCCCTCCTCGCCCCACCTCTCCCGCCAGGCAACGGCCCCACATCCCAAGACTGGAGGGGTTACAGCACCCTACCCTCGAGGCTACCCCACAACAACCTGGGTGAGTTCAACTAATATTTTCATTCTGTAACGATTTAGGTCTAAAAATGCAGATATGCAGACCCAGACAGTGCAGCAGGACTGTGAGCCTAAACATGCAGACAAAGCAGCAAAGGAGTTTTCGAGCCAAACACTGCAGTGTTCTGCGCTGGCCAAATTAGTCACCTGATTGAAATTCATGTGATCTCACAGTATGTTTGACTTCTTGAATACCAGACTGAAGGCAAAAAATTCCTGAAACAAGCCAGACCTGATACTCAGCAGAACATCACCAGAGATATTAAAAGTCTGATGATGTCTGTAGACTTCAGTCTGTCAATGCTGATGTTTTAAATAACATGGCTTAATGTTCCGAATAAGTTTTCTTTATTTTTTTGAATTTGTGTAGTATTGTATTATTGACTTTATTTGACTTAAAGCAGAAACACCAGACAAAATATGTCTGAATAAGACGTATTTTGTCTGTTGTTTCTGCGGTTTCCTTTTCAGCACATTTGCTTTGAAATCAAACAATAACTATATTACTCATAATAAATACTACATTTAAACTGCAGAAAGCACAGCTCTATAATCTTTTATTTATTTATTTTTTGTCTACTTCAGGGAGTACAGGTGGAGGAAGTGACAGACCGGGTGATATTAAAGATGTTCTCGACATTGAGAATCTGCAGCTGAATGATCATACCAATAAAGCCAATAAAACACAGGTATGTTATATTCTGTCACTACACACACTAAGAGTAATCTAAGGCATAGTTAGATTTTAGTTGGGATTTAACTCCTGCTCCTACATACATGGGTAACTGTTATTTTTATTTTATCTATTTCTTTTTTTAATATCTGTGTGCAGTTTAATGGTAAGCTGAAGTTTTTGACCACTTGTAGCAATGGAGCAGTGATTTTGAGAGTGGCTTGAATGAGAATGCTCCTTCAGCCAAATCTGATGACTTAAAAAAAAGCTTATTTTGTACTGTAGTTCTCAACAGTTGTATCTGCAAGCTTGTCTGTCTTGGGTAAATGTTTAAAACCGTATAAATATTATTCTTATATAATTATTAATATCTTTATATAATTATTACATCCCCTCAGCAGACGGAATGGGCTTGCCCCTTATGCACTTTCATCAACAAGCCGTCCCGTCCAGGTTGTGAAATCTGTGCTACAGCCAGACCTGACACACACATCCAGCAGGTATTGCACAAATATCTGGAAATCAATACTTTTGTACTACTCTTTGTGCCATTTTCCCTCACCGACAGTCACCTCTTTTTCTCTTCTTTAATATTCTCTCACAAAGGAGAGAGGAAGGAGAGAGGATCGAGGGGAACCTGGTTTAAGCAGCAGCAGCAGCTGACTGCCCATCATCTCTGTCTGGTCGCCGTGTCTCACTCACTCCCTCACTCACTCACACACACACACACACACACACACACACACACACACACACACACACACACACACACACACACACACACACACACACACACACACACACACACACACACACACACACACACACACACACACACACACACACAGAGTGAGGATGCTAAATCCGCCGTGTACATGTTGACAAAATACTCACACAAAGACTGTCAAGTGCACTGAGAGTCCTCTGACAGCTGGCTGGCTGCTGAAGACTGGAGCGTTTGAAGCACTGTAGCATGACGCAGAGCTGCACTGGCCGAGGCTCGGTTGATGAACTGCAGACAGAGAGAGCAACTTCGACCGTCGATATGGACGTGACCATGACATACATCTGAATTTGGCCTGACCTCTTTGTTATTTATTTTACAGGGTGTATGGTGCAAACAACACAGACGGTCTTATATTTATTTTAGGTGAGAGACATGATTTGCATTTGATTGCAGCTGAAGATGAGGGGACTTTCAGTTTCTGCCGACTGTGAAGTGAGAGGAAAGTTGAAGCCTTGTGCAATACCCTGCTCTGTTTTGTTAGTGGGTCATCTGTTGGTGCCATAAATAATGTTGGAAGCCATGGCTGAGAATAGATGGTGTGTTTACAGGGTTGTCAAGTGCTTTTATTTTTTTATAACATTGTATTAAGTGTATTATTTTTAACAAGATGCATTGAGTAATTGATGTACATTTTAGCAGTTGATCAAATTTTACTCAATTCCCTCTGAGCTGTGACAGCAATGGAATGATTTGTTTTCAGTACATAATACTGTAAAAACTTGCATTACCTGAATAAACATAATGAATCTAAACAAATCCTGTTTTGCCTATTAATTGATTCTCCCTGATGGACAGATTTTAAGTGCAAGGCTTAAAGAAGAAGGGTAATTTTAATACATGAAGTTCAGTTTACTCAGACGGGGATATGCTTTTATAACCTCGTCTGTGGCTCTGGAGGAAATTTTACAGAGTCTAAGAATATAACAGCATCTTGGATTGTGCTTGAGATTCAAAATCTTTGGACCGCTTGAAAGACAGATTACTGCATTTATACCATTCTTTTTTCAGTGTCTCTTTTGAGTCTGTAAACTTAAAGGCACTCTTTATGGAGTTTCTGAGCATCAATGGCGTTGTGGAGCAGACTTTCTGAGTGTGTCCCTGGAAAAATAAATGCATTATATATGCATCACATTAGTTAGACCTCAAGGATACACACAATGTACTTTGGTGACTAAAACTGAATGTAAACGTTACTGTTCGTTGTTTACAACAGAACTCCACAGGGCACCTTTAATGAAAGTGCAATTCTAAATCACTGACATGCACATTTAATTTCTTTGTGCAGCACTTTCATCATGGTGTTGATACTAGTGTATTTTGCTGAACTAGTTGTCATTAATAGCTACCACCCTTTGTGCGGGTTCAAGTTGTGTTCCATATTTTATGTTGTTAATGTAAAGATCTTTGAGTGGATTCATTTTTTAAGCTTTTTGATTTATTGTCAGACTAAGTACAGTATTATGAATGAAACATGATAACCAAACATTTTTAGTCTTTTAATTTTGCATTTATAAATATGAAATAAACATGTTTCAAATAAACTTATCAAAACAAGTATAAAAATATTAGATGTTGTGATGGCTTGTTGAACAGATGCAGATGTACAGACATAAGGAGGCAGACTACAAACAAAACAGGTAGTTTCTTCCAGTTGAACAGCTTTTTCCCGTTATATCTGTTAGTACAAACCATGCTGACACGACAGAAACATTCATCTTTCATCCATCACCATCCTGCCTGATAAAAAAAAAAAAAAAAAACAACAGGAGCTAAGAAAAACAGTGCAGTAATTTTAGTTATGTACCACAAATAAAGAATACTGCAAAGAAATCATTAAACCAAATTCTTATACAGATAGCAAGTCAACGGTGACATTTATAGTTACTTGTGAAAAGATCTTCCCCTATTTCACTTATTTGTAAGAGTACGGTACAAAACAGTCCACTCAGCTTCGTTTATAAAGAAAGTTTTAAGAATAAAATACTTGGAGTTGGGGAATCACTGCATTATTTCCAAGTCAACCATGTTTCTCTTCTTTCCCAATCTCTCCAGTGGATTTAACTGTCATTCACATTTCCCACAGTGAAGACAAACCTGAGAACACCTCAGAGGGTTTTTCTCCCCATGAAAGCCTTCAGTAGTCCTGTATGACTGGCGTTTACTTCCAGAAGAGGATGTTCCAGAAAAGCAGCCAGCAAGGATAGACCAGCAGGGCTATGAGCGGGTAGACCAGAGAGCCGTACAGGAAGTGGTCCAGGATGCCCTGCGAGATGACTGACAGGTAGAGCAACCAGCCTTCCTGGAAGCTGACTGGCAGTTCCTGCAGCTCTTGGAAGAAAAAGACGGAAAAGAGGAGCGTGCATGCTGGGCTGAGGATGACTAGGATAAAGGCGGATAAAACCCTATGGGAAGAAGAAGAGGAGAGTGAGGTTTTACTTTGAATATTCAATCGACTGTGGCAATACAGAGCTACAATGTGAATACAAATAAAGGTGACGTACTTTGGTACGTGGGGTGTGACGAAGGCGGCCACAGGCACCAGGGTGAGAGCAAGGATGAATCCCAGGGAGAAGTTGATGAGGGCGGTGCAACCCAGCAGCACGGCCAGGTAGAGCACAGCCACCAGCTTCAGCACCCTCCAGCCCTGCTCCGTCCCCTCGCCCGACAGGAGCCTTCAATAAAACAGCACAACAAAACGACTCACTCTCCCGCATCACAGCGCTCTTATAGTTGTAAAAGTTTCCCACCGTCTCAGCTAGCTCTGTTCTTCTTTGTCTTGGTAAATGCTGTGCGCGTTATTAAGTAAGTCAATAAACTTTTCAGGAATCATTTCAAAGCCTCTGGTTGTCCATCACTCTTTATAAACCCGAGAAAAGAACTTCACGTTAAAAGGTAAATGTCTAAAAAGATTTAAGACTGAATAAAATGTGTGAACAAATTATATCAAACACACAGACTTAAGGCCAAAAATCAAATCAATACTTAAATGTGTGTGTGAGTACTTTGCTGTCTGCTTTTAATCTGTTCTCAAATGTTCAGAAAAGCTGTTCATTTTTTTCAGATTCACTGTGTAACTTCAGTGTTAATATAAACGGAGCATTAATATTTAATGTAAAAATTTGGGTGATATGATCTCTGATAAAAAGCCACTAGCAATGTGGATAACATGGTAAATAAATTAGAGCTTTTGTAGATTACATTCTCTTACATGCAAGAGTCAGCTCAGAATAAAGTACCACTCAACCTGTGATGTTGTCTTTAAGACCAAGAACATTACAATGTATATAAAAAGAAAAACATTGTACTACCTATGTGTGTTATGAGGCAGAGCCAGGCCTGCTGTGTAAACACCAATAGCCGTCAGGACCACAGCCTCTGTCTCTGATACCGGGAACTGTTCCACAGCCATCTCCTGAAATTGGATCGGCAGGGTGTACAGAGCCACTCCAGTCAGATGGCTGATCACCAGAGGAGTCAACACAGACAGCACTCCTGGACTGGAAACCTGGGAGGAAACAGATTTGATTAAAATGGTAATTCAAAAGCCTCAAGATAAGTAGCTGAAGTAATATGTGTGTCTAACCTGCTCTTTGTCAGTGATTCCATCCTCTGTTCTTGGTGGTGGAGTTGCAAGTTGAACCCACAAATCTAAGGCCTGTACCACAGTCAAGTGCAATAGCAGTGTTAAAATCAACATGTAATCAGTAAGCTGGG
Source organism: Dicentrarchus labrax (assembly GCF_905237075.1). Taxonomy (NCBI): domain Eukaryota; kingdom Metazoa; phylum Chordata; class Actinopteri; family Moronidae; genus Dicentrarchus; species Dicentrarchus labrax. The sequence continues at coordinate 15,776,733 of NW_026136701.1, forward strand.
CTTCAATCAGGGTGTTTGTGTTATGCTTTTTTTCAGTCGTGTTTTTAGATTAAACCAAACTGAAAGTAAAATAACCGCGAAAGGATACACGAAGCAGTAGGATGACGGCGAGGAGGCCGAAGGCTGGCATGTAATACCCAATGGAGACAAAGTGAGAGAGTGACGGCATGAGGTAGAAGAAGTAGGACTGGTGTAGGCGCTCCAGGAGGTTATTCAGCTTACGATACATTCCTTCCAGGAGCCTAGAGGATATACATAAAGGCAAAAAAAAAAAACACAGCTATTAAGTGTCAGCTTATAAAGAATGTGAAAACGATAAACAAAAAAAGCAGCATACACTCTGACCTGCCAATGGTGGTGACGTCTGTCTTGTACTGACGGAAACTGTTGATGCCCTTGATGGAGGCAGCCTCAATGTGGTATCGCAGGAAAAGGCCATGATCCCCCCAAGGACGCCCACTGGCCTGTTTCATCACCATCAGCATCATGGTCTGGACTGAGTGGCTGTAGCCTGACACACTGTCCCAGTCATTCCGCTGAAGCTGTAGACACATCCACACAGAAAAATCTAAATTAAAAACTGTATTATTATCATAACCTGCTGCTCACCAAACACACAGCAGAAGACAAAATGTATTATGTTTCTACTAAATCTCATCACAAGCCTTCACCTTGCCCTGGATGGTGCAGAGGACTCCTATCTTCTGACAGAAAGCATAGAAGAGGTTGGCTAAATCCAGGTTCGGGAGCTGGCCGTTGAGGCCTTCCAGTACCAGGTCCATACTGGTGATGACATCACTGCTGAGCTCCAGGGACAGAGCTGCCTGGATTGAACCACCACGGCCTTGAAGTGGAGACCAGTCCATACCTGGATGCACCAGTACAGAAGAAAAGTCAAATGCATGAGTTCTGCATGAATCTGGAGAGAATGTAATACTTTCAGGGATATTTGTTGATTGTTTTTTTTAAGTGTGTGGATTACCTGTAGTGTTGGTGTGGTGGTAACCCTCCAACCAGGCCTGCATACCAATCAGATCATGTTCATTCACAAGGAAGATGATGTCTTTGGCCCAGTAAATCTGATCTATTGAGGAACACAGCCGTCATTAAAACAAGACATTCCACTTCAGTGTCAATCAAATGATAGAGAGAGCCGTGGGTTCTGTACTCACTCCTGAAGTACTGTGCCAAGCCGAGTAGCAGCCCCACTGCCTGGTTGTTGGAGTCGCCTGGGGTGCAAGGGGCACTCAGCACCAGGGCTTCAGTCCGAGGAGCTCTGGGGGCCCGAAGGATCCCATATACATTTGTGCCTTTTACCATCTGAGAGAAGAGAAGATGGAGTAAGATGAAGAGGAGCCGTAGATGCATAGAAATACTATTAAAAAAATAGTTGAGCCAAATATGGAAGTAAAGTACATTTAAAAGTCCTCAATCACAGACTTACATATCTCTCTTTGTTTTCATCAGGGAAGGGCAGCTTGCGAGAGAACCTCTGGGTAAACACCTCCAGCCCTCGAGCCTGCATGGTCTTCACCAGCCAATCCACTGGCATCCCCCTGCAGAGAAACAACTGGTCACATCAGACTGGTGGAAAAAGATTAAATATTAAAAAGGACTTAGTAAAACTAAAGAAAAACACACAGGAAAACTTTAAAAATGCTATCAAACAGTGAAAAGACAAATAACATCTGTTAATTATACGGCCCTGAGTAAGTGCACTGTGCTCAGACATCTCCAGTCATCATGATCAAAACAACATTATGACTTTAATTCATGTCTTCCTTCTCTGTAGCTTTGTGCTGCTTACCCGGCTTTCTTCTTATGGGCTGAAAACTCTCTCCCTGTGGTCAGCGCCCTCTCCCCTGCTGGAAAGCGCTCCTCCACCATGGTAGACCCCATGGCGTTCTCTGACATGTATGTGCGCAGAGTGAACGGCTCAAATGCTAACCCCATGAACCAGGCCACACCCGCCATGTAGCAGACCACACTAAGATGGAAGGATGGAAGTCAAAGGGAGAGAAAGCATGTAAGTTATAAGCACAGGTGCACACTGGGTATTGCAATAAAGGGAGAGGTGTCATTAAGGCACATTTATCTTTCAGTGACTAACAACTCACCAGATTGGGGAATTGAGGCGGGTTAGCAGGCTGATTAAAGCCCGTCTTCTGTTTGGATCAGACAGCAGTCCCATGTTGTTGTCCCTTGTAACGTAACAAAGCCTGAATACCCTGGACCCTGAAGGCAGCACACACACTGTAACTGTACCTATCAACTACACACCTGAAATATGTGATCACAGATCGATAATTACCGACGCAAACAACCGCAAGCTGAGTACCATGGATTTTATCTTTATCTGACTGTCCGTATATTCACAAGCAGGTCATTACACGGTTCCAGCTCGAGAGGAGAAATCGTTTTCTTCCACCCGCTGTCGTATTGACAGCTTGGGGTTAGCTTGCGGCTAGCTAACTTAGCTTGCGGTCTCAGTTTGCAAGTGTTTCAAGCCGTTGTCCTCTGTGGAGGTGATTATTATTAACAGTTAGGTGGTAGGTGTTTCAGTATTTCACATAATATGCATGAATACATACCTCTTTCCAGCGTACAGCGGGTCACATCCGCCTGCAGAGGTGGGGCTTCTTCACACACAGGAGCCGCTGTTTGCAATTTCCTTGTTCCTGCGGGAACATTAATGCGGCGGACCGACTTCCGGTCAAGCAATAGGAAATAAAATTACATTTAAAAAGGAAAACATCTATCTCACGACATATATTTTTCCGTTTTTTTTTTTTTTTATTTAAAAATTAAATATAAATTATTAAAAATATAAAAAAAAATAAATTATTGGTTTATGATCAATTTTTAAGATCATTATATTTCCCTTCCTCACCTATTAAATACCTTTTAACTAGTGTTTGTGTATTAAAAGTAAGATCCCTGCTTTTAAAAAAATATACAGTATGTATTTCACATACACAATTTCAGATTTTCAGCGAGAGATTTCAAGCCAGCTTTTTGTTTCCACAACGTATTTCAAATTTGTATATACTCCAATTTTATTGTTTACAAACATTGCTGATGTACACAAACATTTAACAGCATCTTAAACATCGATAACTCCATATCTTCTGTTCTTTTTTAATAACACACCCTTTTATCGGATTATAGATTGCACATTTAAGTACTTAATAACTGAATAAATAATAACCACTAACACGTGAACAAGCAACACACAAATGATGCAGGATTGACATATTTATTTTCAGCTTCACCACTGATATACTGTACAAAAGTATAGTTGCCATGGATACATAAAAGAAAACCCATTCACTCCAAGATTCTCCCATCGTTCCTCTACATTAAGTCCCATCGCTTGGTCTGCAACCAAAACCACAGTCCAGATGTTGACCCCTCCTCTCTGCATCACTCTCCAGAGAGCACAGAAACTTCCTCGAGATGTTGTCGCACAACCTCGTCCAGCACCTTGCTCACACCTTTACAAGCTGTCATGGCAGCTTCAATTAGAGCCTCTAAGTGGTCCTGATGTAGTCTGGCGTCCATCTGCAGCAGAGCGATCTGTCCGCCCCGGGGCAGCAGCGCTAAGGCCAGAGAGCTCACTCCTCCACTTTCCTCCGCATAGCAAAGGTCAGCAAGGGGTGTCTCGTCCACAAACCCGACCGTGCAGGCACACACGTAGTCCCGCATGGGGATGCCGGCGTCGATCACCGCCAGAGTGGCAGCGTTCACACACACACTGTAGTTCCCTCCATCTGACTGCAGAATCTGTTCGGAGAGAAGATTTCATGTCATTTCAGCACAAAAAAAAGAATCCTTATATTAGTATTTTTCCCCCCCAAGATGGCGATCCCAACAATATAAACACAACACATCAAATCCGCCTCTCACTGTTCCACATTCACCTTGACATAGATGTCTATTTGAGAGCGTGGGTAGAGCTGGGTCATCACAGCAGCTTCAAACGTCTGCTTCAGGTGGAGGCTCATCTCGGTAGACTTACGGTCCCCATGCGGTCTCCTCTTCCTCTCTGCTGTGCTGAACGTGGCCATGCTGTACTGACAGTTGATAACAGCTCGATCGTGACGAGTCCGGCTGCGTGAGCCTCGCATCTACGGGTGATAAACAAGGTAACTTTTAAAAAGAAATGTCTGAGAAAGACTGTTGTTGAGTCTCACTCCCAGGTATCAAAGCGTCGGGCACAATCAACTATCTTTCTTGGCTCTGATTGGTTGTTTTTATTCAGCCACTGGGTTCATTCAAATGTCATTAGGAGCATAAGGAGAAGATTTTTTACAGATTATGTCTCATGTACTACTTAGACTTAGACTTCACTTTATTGATCCCTTTGGGATGACTCCCTCAAGGAAACTGAATTTCCAGCAGCTTACAAAACACTAAATAATAATTACAAAATAAAAGAGGTATAAAAAAAATACAGTATAAGATAAACAAACTCTTAGCTAACTATAGAAAGTAAACAATAAACTCTTAGTTAAATATAGAAAGTAGAGAAAAGAATAAAAGTAAAATAAAATTAAAGTAAAATAAAATCAAATCAAATAAATGTAGAGAACTGTATAGAGGATAAATATAGATAAATATATAGGACTGTATATGGCATCGTGTTATTATACAGTGGATAAATGACATTAGCAGAAATTAGCAGTTAAATTACATTATTGCACTGAAGCGGTGGATTAAGTTATTGCACAAAAAAGAAGAAGAGTGTCCAGGTATGTATTTTAGTAGATTATTGTTATTATTATTATTATTATTATTATTATATATTCAACTTAATTGTCATTGCACAAGTACTAAGAAAACAAAATGCAGTTTATGATCTAAGTGCAAAAAGCAGTGAAGTGCAGAGTAATGTACTAATGTACAGGGATATAAAATATAGTGCTATACCAATAATAATAATAATAATAATAATAATAATAATAATAATAATATAGTGGCAGTTTCAGCAAATATGACAAAAAGTTATTTTTATAAAAATTACCTACTGCAGCTTTAAGGGCCTTCCCCCATTCAAGATTGAATTTGCTGGTCCTAAATAACATCACTGAGAAACATTTATTTTTGCCTACATTTGTCATATTGTGATATACTTTATCAATGCAATCCAACACAACAGCTCATCCATAAACTCTACCTTTACATTACAGATAATGGTGTTATGATAATCTGACTGATCTGTTTATTATTGAGGTTGTAGTTTGCAGTGTTGTTGAACTGGACTGCATTATACTGAGAGGTGTTTCTAATGTTTTGCCAACCAAATTCACAAATATGAGGGGAAGAATACTATAAACACATTTCAAACATAAACCTGGGCTATGGTAACTTATAATGGGCATTATTTGACGTTTTATAGAGTAGATAAATACTTGATTGATCAGTGTTTTGGAATCATTTTCAAACCATAGCCCAGCAGCAAAGCACTTAATCTAATATTTGCTCTCCGCTCCAGCATTATGGGAAATGTTGTTCATGTTCAAAACACATCCTGATATTCCCTCTGGAGGAGTTACTGCCTTGTTTTAGGTTATCACTGCTGGCCAGCCCCACGACCCTGCATGCATGCTACTTACTTCATGTGGCCCGTAGACCACAGCCAGAGCCTTCGTGTTTCCCTGCTCTAGATACGCAGAACCGTCCGCCTGAGCGAACACCCCCATGCGGGCCTGGACCTTCCGCAGCTCGGTGGCCTTTCTTCCATCTAAACGGTACCCCTGGTCGGACAGCAGCTCCAGACCCGCCATGTTGCCGCAAACTTCGAACGAAGAGCAACGCAACGCCCCACGTGTCCGCCGCCGTACTACATTACCCATGCGCCCCTTCTCTGGAAGAACTATGGCGAGGCAGACGGCCCAAAAATATTTATAGTATATACATTTTGGATTATAAATTACTAATCGTATTTGTATACAGTCTGCGATGGGAATACCAACGTTGCACCTACAACAACAAAGTGGTAATTGATAAGTCTTCTTCCTCATTCATTGAAATGAATTATTAACTCTAAAACTAAGAAATGTATACAATTGTTGGACTCAAGTTACTCTTTAGGTATAATTTAATCTCCTCTTTTACTTTGAGTTGTATGTAAGGATGAATTCTTAATTCATCCTATTTAATTACTTATTGTCAGTCATAAAAAGTACTATATACTAAGTCTTTGTTAATTGCAGTATATTGGATTTGTTAATAAATGGTTTAAAAGTTCTTAATATGTATTTCATATCCATTGCATCTTCCTGCTCAAGGATCACTGGTTGTTTCAACAATAATGTTACAACAATATTTAATAATTTATTTAATTGTAACTGTAACTCTTTTCACTTTGCTAAATGTTGACTCCTAGTACTCCGAGTAAATGCGTGTTTTTCTGGGGACCCCTGGAAATCTGTCAATGATTATGATCCCTGGAGCAAACCTAAGGATCCAATACTCTTCAACAACTAAATAAAACCTCTGGACTACCATGTTGTTACATCCAGACCTGTGAAGTAGTGGACTGCGTCAGTCTCACAATGCATGCATGAGTTACACAACTTAGAACACTTTTAAAAATAAAATTTATTAGCATCTCTAATGTGTATAAATAAAAACATATATGAAACAATGTATATACGTATGATGTAATGAGTTTAACAATAACAGGGTTACATGTGATACAAAGGAGCAGTCTTTATTTTAGCCAGTGTATTGTGAGGAAAACTGTACCTTGAAACCAAGCTTTCAAATATCTATAAGTTGCAGATCTACATTCTTCAATAAGAATGAAACAAATAAATCAGTTCCACGGTGGTAACAGGGACAATGTGGTAAATACGCAGTTTTGCTTTCCTGTTTAAGATTTTAAAACATCTTTGATTTAATACATTACAAATTCTGTACTTTTTTTAGGGTTTCACTACCAATGCTGAGGCCCAAAGCCGCAACACTATTCACGCCGACCTTCTCAACTTAACATTACACTCAATAAAAACCCTAAAAAAGGGCTTTCACCTCACTCTTTTCCATTTACTGAAGTCACATTGTTCCACAGACTCATAAGAAAGGGTCTTTATAAGCAGACCTGAAATCTAGGGACAATATGACTATAATGTTAGACACAGCGACAAAAAAAAGTAAAGATACCAAATGACAAATTTTACATGTAACTAACAGATCCAAAAGAATCAAACAAACGACTCGATTTGCATTTTACTAATGTAACAAGGTTTGTCATTTTCTGCGATGGCTTGCTGTGCCTGGGTCGGAATACCAAGAAGACAGTGAATGGATGCTTCTGTGGGGGGTCTGAGGACTCGGCTCTCTAGGCAAAAAGCAAAGAAAGTAAAGGACCTCTCCTCTTGTGTCACCCAATGTTTTCTATTTGGTCATGCTTTCAACACTCACCGTGTTCAAATATCTTACAAAAACTGACAGATATGCACATAGGACAAATGCTACCTCTGAAAACTGGCCAGAATTTTACAATAGCCAATGTGATGTGGACTTGTAACAGACCATTCATTTACACCGCTGACGACTAGAGGAAATCGTCTACAACCCACGTGACTGTGTGTCAAACTGCCATAGACAAGTCGGTTACAATGTGCGGACTATTATTGGCCATTGTCTCAGTTTTTCCTCATAAATTGAAAAAATATCACATTTTAAAAGGGGATAACAACATCCAAGACTAACTGCTTCAAAGTAAAAAAAAAAAAACCAGTGGGTAGGTACAAAAAAAAAGAAAAAGAAAAAAGTGGTGTGTCTGCTTTATTACGCAGGTGTACGTGACAGTGAGAGGTTATCGGCACCCAAGGATCATGGCGACCTCATTCAGCCTTATGGAATGAAGGGACTATGTAGTAGATCTGAAAAACGATGGTCTCTGCTCCATCCCAAGTCTTTAGAAGAGTGCAAAGATCCCCTTATTTCCCTGATATATCCATGTTCTCGCATCCTAAAACTCTGCAAACTCCTTCGCGCATTTTTCCGTTAAAGAAACGCGGATTTCCTCCTCCTCGTAGTCGTCGAAGTTGCTGGTGTCCCCTGGGCCTCTGCACTTTGGTATGAACGGGGCTTCCACCTGCAAGAACGGGAGCAATGCATAATTTAACAGGGAGGATTTATGTCTACACTGCCAATCACAAGAACACCCAGAACAGAGAAAAGGAGAGGCAATTATTTCTCTGAAGAAAGAAACTTCAAACATCCTTCAGGAGTGTACCTTACACACTGTCAGGAGGTGTCTAGAAACTGGCAATGATGCTAAAACACACAGAATTCTGACAGCTAAATGAGTCAGTATTCTTTAAATGGTAGTGCTTGTTAGATGGTCAGTGTGTGAAACCTTTCCGACACTGGGATTGGGGAGCTGGGTCCAGCGATTTTTATCAAAACAATAAGGCCTACTTAGCTACTTCATGTGTTGATTTGCCAGGTAACGCATGCTGAAATGCTACATTACACCATTTACTGAGCAAGTGTCAGTGTCATTTCTGTGTGCATTACAGTTTCTATGTTTTCAAGGATGCAGCCAGTGCAATGTTAATGTTCTTTAAGGCTAAAGCCTGACCTGACACAAACATATGACTTTGGTGAACTATTTCTTCAAAGTCGTCAGTCCACCTCCCTCAGCTCTGTATTTACTAAACATGTCAGAGAAAAGTCAGGGTTGGTGGAAAGATACAGAAAGATATGGCTTTAGTGGGATTCCAAAACATACAAGGATGTGTTTGTGTGCAGGCCGAGCCCGTAAAGTCCTTTTTCAAAGTTCATCATTAGGGGTGTAACAATCCATCAATAGATCGGTTTAATGATCATCAATCCAATACGATCGATGCAAAGTGAAAACATCGATCCATATCGTCATCTTTCAGACGCCTTTCTCATGGCATGTCTGTCCAGGTCTAAGCACATATCCTTCCTAAACATTAATTCCGTAGTGTTCGTTATCTGTCACCGTGTCTGTTTCAGTTTTTTATGAAGATGTAACGACGCTTACAATAATTAAACTGAGTTTAATTTCTCCGCAGCAACTTTGTTGCTGCAGGGAGTCTGTTTTTTTCCCCTCGTCCTCAGCTGCGTTTCCAACACGAGGTCAGATGGATACTGTGTTGCTGCTGGCTAAAAGAGTGCCTGTGACTAAAAGCGAGTACTCCCGACAATAAATATGGAGTTTTATACACATTTATATGTATTTTTAAACTCTAATTTACTCTTAAAACAGACACAACAATATTACTAAATATCTCTGCTTTTTCTACAGAATCCCACTAAATTTTGTCACATGGAAGCAGTTATTTTGCAACCAGTAACTTCTCTAAAGCATGGGGGCAACACTAAATTAGGGAAGCAGCACTGAAAGCGGTGCAGAGATAAAATGAATCACATCCTATAACAAATTACAGAACAAGAATTATAGAATTACAGATACATTCGATAAGACAGAGCCAGTTTAAAGTTTAAAAAGCCCACAGTATAATTGTATAATAACAAGGTTGAACAGAATGAACAGATCAATGAGATTTAAGCCCGAGCTAAATATCTACTTTGATTAATCGAAGAACACCATTATCATCGTCATCCTGCAAAATGGCATGTGACGCCGATGGCTCACAGCCTGCAGTGGAGCTGGGTGATTTCGAAGTGGAAAAAAAAAAAACTCTGACTGCATTCAGGCAAAAAATACAGCTGCAAATAATGACCATCACACCGGAACATAAAGCAGAAATGATAAAACAGTCCTCACACAACTTACAGTACAAACAAAATAGTATAAAATAATACTAGTGGAGCATCATAACTGGGAATTTTACAACTAGCAAAAGAAAAAAGAAAAAAATCAATATCAACAAATCAATATCTAATTAACTTGGTTTTTAAAGCGGGAACAGTGTTTGATATCACTACAAAATGTGTATTGGTGTCTTGCCTTTCTCTCATAGATTGCGATCCAGTCTGTTGTAGCAAACCATTTGTGGCCCTTGATGTCGTTGACTCCGTTCTTCAGGTTGCCGTAACGTTTCGTCAGATCCACCTGCAGCAGGTTTCTCAACAGATCCTTCAAGTCGGAGCTGAAGTGGGACGGGAAACGCACCTAGAAACAAATAGACGTTTTGGAATTTCTTTCTACCAGCTGAGTTTTGTTCATCCACACCTATAACTGATTCTCAAACAACAGGTAGGAGAGGCACATTCCAACTTTCACGTAAAAATATTTAAAGACAAACATCTGCTTACCTTCCCAGACACGATCTTCTCGTAGATCTGAATAGGCTGATCTGCAAAGAAGGGAGGGTAGCCAGCTGCCATTTCGTAGATAAGGACTCCGAGGGCCCACCAGTCCACAGCTTTGTTATAGCCCTGAAAAGAGTCAAGACAGATACTACCATAACAGAGAGGACAAAACTTCTACTACTCATGGAGTTCTAAAGTCTTATCACCAGTCATTTTACTCCAGTATGTACAGTATGAAAAAACACAAACTTGTGAGTAACATTGCTAACTAAATATATACAACCTATATATAAAAAATAAAATATAATACTCATGTAGTAGTGGTTCCCTATATGTTTGTTATTTATCCAGCTGTATATCTGCCAGTAGATAGAGCTGTGCACCAGTTTTCCCAGTTGATAGAAAATAATGCAATGTATTTTTTTTGCTGCATTACATTTATGGTCTTCTGACGCAACTGACAGTGAGGAAAAATTGTCTCTCACTATCTCTTCCTCTTGTTGAGTGTATTTTGTCCTCTGTTATTGTTCAGCAGGCAAACAAAAAAGTCTGACTTTTAATCGGGATTCTTGAATGAGCTTGACATCTTTTCTGCTTTAAAACTCTTTTGAAGCTGTGCTGAAAAACCTCAACATTAACAACAATCTACTCCCAAAAATGCAAAGCAAAACAAAAAGTGTGTTTCGAGAGTTTAAAGTAGTTGATTATTTGGACAGATGTTGCGATGATTCACAATTAGTGGGAATGATCAACTATTAAAATCATGATGATGTGAATTCTTTTGGGGTCTGTACCGAACAAACATGTTTAAAGGCCAGGGTATCTCTGCAGCACTACAGTACTTCATTATAATACCGTTTGTCACACAATTTCTGTGATTTGAATATTGCACTGGCAACATTGTGATTTCGACACTATTTTACTGGACTTTAGGTGGAGTACAGAGAAAGGAGAGAAAACAATGTGACATTTGGCATTCAAAGTATCTGTTCAGACATAAAAATATAGTAACTCCGTACTTTGCTGAGGATGATTTCTGGCGCCAGGTACTCCGGTGTCCCACACAACGTCCAAGTCCTGCCTTTTACCCGCTTGGCAAATCCAAAGTCTGTCACCTAGAAATAAGAACACACATATATATATATATATATATATACATATACATATACATATACACACACACACACACACACACACACACACACACACACACACACACACACACACACACACACACACACACACACACACACACACACACACACCCCGTACATGGGCCAAAGTGTGGACTTACAAGACAGCCGCATTACTTATTCATTTGTTGCGGTGTAGCTCACCTGAATGTAGCCGTGGTGGTCAATGAGAAGGTTCTCGGGTTTCAGATCTCTGTATATGAGATCTAGTGAATGGAGGTACTCAAATGTCAGCACTATCTGGGCGGCATAAAACCGTGCATGTGGTTCACTGTAGGGGGAGGAGGAGGAGGAGGAGGAAAAGAAGTGTGTTGAAAACAATCTCAAGAACTGTATGTTATAAGACACAGCAGAAAATAGTTAAAACATTCACCTGAACCTTCCAATTCGTCTTAGGTGTGAGAACATCTCTCCTCCTGGAACGTACTCCATCACCATGTACAAATTGGAGTTGTCCTAAGAGAAGTAAAAAAGACACTTACACCATGTTCAACAGTGAATAAAGGAATTTCTGACCCTAAATTTAAATAAATGTAAAAAAAAAAAAAAGAAAGCCCACTGTACCTTAAACGCATACTCAAGTTTGACGAGAAAGGGGAAGCTCACAGCCTGTAATATCCTCTTCTCGTTTAATGTGTGTTCTATTTGCTTGAGTTTCACCACCTGACAGATGAAAAGAGATAAGATGACCTTGTCGGGTAAATCTCACTTACTCTAGCAGCAGAGATAACACACACAGGAAAGGCAGCTTTTAGTCAACCATTTATTTATTTTACTTGTGTCACCTAGTAACAAGTTTTAACTTCATTTTTTTTAAAAGGAGATAAGAATATATTTGTATTACTGCACATTTACGGCACATGTCTACACTATTATTTATTTGGAAATGTTCCATGAGGCTTAATACACGCTTCCACTGACCTTCTGCTTGTCCAGTATTTTCATGGCAAAGTATTGCTCTGTTCCTTTGTGTTTCACCAGCATGACTCTTCCAAATGAGCCGGTACCCAGGGTCTTTAATCTCTCAAAGTCATCTAGGCACGTTGTGCTCTGTGAAAATGACAGCGTGTCAGGCCTATTCTGTGCATTCAGCTACTAAAAATACAGAATGATGATTTAAAAAAGTTTTTAAATCATTCTTACCTGTGGTGGGCATTCCCATTTCCGTAAGAAATCTTCTTTGGCTTTGGCTAGAAACTCTTTCACTAAAAAAAGCGCAAACACAGAAACTGTTAGTGCACAGCTATTGTTCGGTGACATTAAGTAAATTACTGGCATAAAAGCACACATGTGGGGTTTTAGATTAAACTGGCAAAAAGACCAAATTCTATTATACTACATGGGGAAAGTAAACCAACGAAGAAGAAACAGGGCAAAAGTCAACTCTCATCTGGATATACATTAAATGGGATACTAAAAATATCACATACTTTGTTCCAAAGAACAAAGAACACAAACACAAGACAACGACATTCAAGACAGGCAGACTAGTGATGCATGCCAAGACACTCAGTATATTTGTTGTGTTATTTAGTAGCCTTATTCAAAAGGGAGGGGGGAACACAACACTTAGGATTACAGGGGAGGTTTATCTGAGCATCTTGTGCATCACTTTGGGGGAAGGCTATTAAACACAGCATAAAAATGGTAAGCAAAGACAAACCAATGTATGGAAAATCCAGATTGAGAGAATGTGGATAACAAAAACACTGACTTATTATTAAAGCACACAATCAAAGCAAGCACATCAAGCAAGTCGTCACAATGAGACCAATGCCGTTCTGCCATTCTGGTCGTCTTTTGGAGGAATGAGCATACCAAAAGTCTCTATTGATCACCAAGGTTTTGCAGGAACAATCACCCACATGGATGGTGATGATACGGAAGAGAAGACAGAGAGAAATATAGAGTTCATGTACATAAAAACAGGTGTAACACATCAACAAACATGACGCATATGCAGTGAATAGAAGCAACAGGAATGAAAACAGAGTTGACATTCACCTGAGGAATTTAAACAGAGACTGGGTGTCTACTGTGGTATTCGAAGAACAGGTGTACCAAAATGCCATGTAGCAGAAATTCAGTCGTGCATATTAGGTCAGATTGATAAGATACTAGGGAACAAAACCTCCAAAACCTACTGTAGCCATAGACTTTTGTGACATGTCTGACAATTTCTCTCCCTGTAATAGCTTTGAAAGTATAATGAATAGAGCTGAAACTATTCGTAGACGACAGAAAAGGTGTTTTGATAATCTCTTAATTGTCAGAGTTCATTTTCAAGCAAAAAAGCCAAACATTTCCTAGTTTCTGCCCCTCCTTTGTCAGGATTTGCTGCTTTTCTTTGTTTCATGTAGGACTTAGTTTAGTTATTGATTAACCTGACATTTATTTCATTTCAGATGACGTACGGAGCCCAAGATGATGATGTCCGACCAACCAAAAACAATGATGTAAACCAAAGAAAAGTGAATATGACTTAAACAATTAATCAATTATCCAAGTTGTTGATTAATTTTCTGATGACCAACTAAGTTGCCGTAGAACAACATAACACCCACAAGGACTAAACATCCCCCATCCAATCGCAGAAATTTAAAAAAACGTCAGATATTATGAGGTCCTTTTGGACGCACAAAGTCTCTCCAACATTTTGTACATAGAGGAACAAATCAAACGGTCCAAAGCCAGAACAGTGGGCCAATCCTTTCTGACAGCAATGCCAAATCCAGACAAGCATAACATGGTTCAGTTATGTCTCTGTCCTGTTACATTACAGAGTGTGTAACACAATACACGAGCGGAGTGAAATAAAATAGGTGTGATGATGGCAGCTGTTTAATCTCCCTGTACAAGTGTGACTGTGTTGGCTGTTGCAACTGTTCCAGCTAGTGGCAGCTTTATACAGTAAACACAGGTACTCTAGTTTATATACAGCACTGTAGGTAAGTTAACCAGGTCGTCTTGTCAGAGCGGCTACACTCCAGGCTAATCTGACGCTCAGGGCACAGTGTCAGCTTAAACAGGTTTAACAGTTAGCCACGCCGCAGGATCTAGGGATCATAGTTACACTCAAAAGAAATGCTTGGCAGTATGGTAACTATTGCTGATCTGATCATCTCTGTCTGTCTGAGTGCCTCTGGTTGGCACTGTTCACTGTGCCTGCCTGGTCTCTATCAACAAGTCAATAAATCTCAGAGGAACGTATTCACTGCATTGTAAAGTGACGCTACTTTAAACAAACTAGGTGCGTGGTTCTCGGGCATGTTTTGAAGATTATAAAAATCATGACAGTGGTCGACAATGTCAGAGTCGGAGTGACTGATTTGAGGCCATCCCAATGAAATTAGTTCTGCAAGAAATAATACACACCTACGGCTTGTATGTTTACAACCAGGCATAGGGAAACATTTATGATTTATCACAGGGGATGCTAGATGATGACAAGCTGCACACATCAAAGTATACGAGCGCAAAGTAACACTGGCCTAGGCCTAGTTACGTCAAACCTTTCAAAGCTTGTAATACCCCTTATCCTCTGACGAAGGTCTGATGACAAGCTGCTCCAGTCAATGACGAGCTGAGTGTGAGAAGTGAGGCTTGATGGACCTTTACCACAGCAAGATTAGAAAAGGGGCTCTAAATAAACACAGGGGACACAATTCAAGTGTGTTTTTGTGAGTGTGTGTGTGTGTGAGTGTGTGTGTGTGTGTGTGCATATGCCGGGAAGACAGTAGTAGATCCCCAGTTTTATGAATGGAAAGAAGGCATTTGTCATTTCTTCACCATATTTGGTCAGGGTGCTGCACAGAGGGAAAGCTTTGTTTATGTAGCCAAGAATAAAATGTAGCAGTGAATCCCGAGGCAGAACAGTCCCACACTGCCTTCTAGTAAAATGTATTGGCTATTTATAACAATTACTCATGGGTTTGTGGCTTATTGCTGCAAATTTATGATCACCAGTGCCAAGTTCCTGTCTGAATACGTGCTAGCTGTGCTGACTGAGGCTGCAGCTAAACACAACGCTAGGACCACATCCTAAATTGTTGTTCGCCCAGGTTAAAGGATGACACCACAGGAGGAGACGATGCTAAACCTGAAGACTTTTTAGCCATTATCTAAGGCTTTAGCTGGGGAGCGACTGCACGCCACGGCTAACTGTGTATATGTGTGCAGGCCTGAGCAGCTACCACCATCAAGAGGCAATGAAATGACAGGGGCCTTCTGAGGGCTAATCCCCCCCCTCACCACCACCACCACCACCACCACCTTCAAAGCTAAAGTTAGCAGGCTAGCTGGTCATCAAGCTTGATCCTTCTTGTGCTCCAACAGGCATGCAAACAGCCCCTTTTAAACGTGTGAAAGTCACTAATATGTGGGGATTTTATCGACAAGCATTGCATATCGCGGCTCTGTCTTTTACTATACCGTAGGTTGTTTTAAACACTGCTGCCATTTCCCCCACCCCCTTGCAAGCCAAGAAAACCACAACATCCACGGGGTCTTCTTCCTACTAGCTAACTTAGCTAGGCCTCTTTTTTAAAAAAAACACAACACTCATTTTACGTGCAAATCCCAACAAGCAATTTCCCTGCATTGCCATTAATCGTCAACGAGTTATGTGCAGCTCTGGTGGGATAACCGTGCGGGGGGATGGACGGACGGACGGCCCTCCCCTGCTTTACTGTAGCTCCCAGTTAGGACACTTTAGGTGTTATGAACAGGCTAGCTATCTACGTTGAGGCTAAGTAAAAAAATAAAAATAAATACAACATAAAACACCAAAATGAGGGCAAAACAAACCACCCCGGACTCACCGCTCTCTAGCTCGTTGCCCTTCTTGGCGGTGGCAGCGTTCCCCATGGTGTGGAAGACACGGCTGGTCGCTCCGACTGAGAAGAGATGGCGGTGGCTAGCTAACCTTCCTACAGCCGATGATTCCCGAGCTCCTTTAAAAAATAGGTGAACCTCAAAAATCGGCGTGAATATTCAAGTCGGTTCAAAACGAAATAAAAGTCCAGTGTCCCTTCCAGCCTGGCCCCCCCCTCACTCTCCTCTCTCTCTCTCTCTCTCTCTTCCCTCTCCTTCTTCTCTGGGAGAGATTTCCGCTAGTTGCTAGTTCAGTAATGTCTGTATAGTTGACATGAAGCTAGCGGTCACTTCTGTTTCGGACTCGGCTGCTCTCTGTCTCTCTCTATCCCCCCCTACCACCACCACCACCACCGCCAACCCTCAGCTGCATGCTCACGGCATGGTTAGCACTGGGATTGGCCAGAGATGTCTGTGTGGAGATACCAAACTTGACTTGCTGGCGCGTTTTTTTTTTGTTTTTTTTTAAACATCCCGATTGCATTGAACAGATATGGGCTGACATTTGGATACTCTTTTGCTGACTTGACTAGAAGACTAGAAGTATACTTTGTACTTTGTTGCTAATGCAGCTTGCACCTTCAGGTGTGTTAATATGGTGCAAAGAACAATAGACTGATTCAATTATGAGTCTTACATTTTAGTATTCAGCAGGCATGTTGTTTTTTTTAAGTAATTTAACTTTAATCCTATTAATTACACTTTTTATTAGCTCCACTATATGATTCTGTGCATTACAGTTTATTATATGTGACAAAGAAGAAGGATTTGGCAGAAAAAATAGACAATATTGAAATATAACTTAATACAAGTTTTTAAATTATAAATCCATTACAAAAACATTACATATTGGGGCAGAAACAGTGGTGAAAAGTTTGTTTAAATTGCTCAGAAATTGCAAATCACACTGTAAAACTAGATAAATTCATGTAACTAAAAAAAAAATGTAAGCTAAAAACATTCTTGATCAAGTAGCTTTAGTAATTTTAAGTGACAGTGACTTAAATTTTATTTGTACTGTGAAAACAAAATACCTAGTAAAAAGTTATTCATGAGGAATGTTTCTGTAACTTAAAAAACTAAGTTTTGCAAGTGCATTGTCCCTTTTAAATAAACTTCAAACTCAAGTTAGTGCCACCTATATTTGTAAGTAAAAGTGACTTAATCAATAATCTTTTTTACCCAAAAAACTGAGTTTGTGTTCCATTAGAATTATGATGTAATCAGTTTCAACAATTTTTGGATTTAAATGAATTTATATGGTTTTACAGTGCACAAGTCCTCCGATTATTATCATGCATTAAGGCATATATAGCTACAAATAGTCTTCTTGGAACAATAATGTGTTTTTTTTCTGCAAAAAAGTATAATTTCCACATTAAAATCCATAAACAGGCATCTGCTCCTTCTACCTTTAGAATCTATGAATGTGCAAAGTTTGTTCATTTCAAAAGTTTTCCTGTCTCCTCCTTCACTATAAAGTGAATGGCCTTGGTCAATGTTATATTATTGTATTTTATCTCTTTTGATTGTTATTACGTTTGTGTTAATGTGTAAACAGCATTTTAATGTTGTAGTTCTAAAAATAATCTTTACATTTGATGGGAAGTGTCACTTTTTAAAAACAAAATTAATCGCATAATCACAAATACTTTTCATGTAACATGTCAAATAAAATATGTACATTGTTCAAATGCTATATATTTGATTTTCAAGGTAAAGTGCACGAATCTTAGGGCGTGTGATCAAAATGTATCCAGTTAAGGGAGTTTGGTGGTCTCCTGTTCATTTATAGGTCTCAACCTCCTCCTCTAGCTACCATTCACCTTCTCTAAATTTGACCACATTTAACCGCATGCTGTCAAACAACACAACATGATTTGATAATAGGGCCCTGCAACATACAACATCACTGGAAGCAACCACAATGAGTCCAGTGGCGTACAGCTGTACCACTGTTTTGGTTTTGTTTAAACTTGGGGTTAACTGTTACAGTAGTAATTAGATGCAATTTTGAGGTGCTGGTATTTTACTCTTACATGTTATGCTACTTCTTCTGCCCTTATGCATGTAAGATCACAGCTATGATCCAAGCTAAACACTTCCAATAAAATTTGAAGGCAGCAGTGGGCTTATGAAGTCTTTATTGAAAACAACTTTGAAACAATTGGGTAAAAACAACAAATTCAGTAATTGTTATTTCAAATCAAATAGCATTTTTGGATGGTTTCAAGGCCCCAGTTTCTCTTACATGCATGGAAGCCTGTGCTGTATTCAATGGCTGCAACCTGCAACTTCACCAGTAGATGCTACTGAACACTGGTCCTTTAAATATAGTTACAGCACTTAAGTAAATGTAACCTACTTAGTTCCACCGCTGACTATTCGCACTTCAGCCTCACAGCTAGGGTTACTATAGTGGTTATAGTAGCTTGGTTAGCAGTCATCTGATTGCAGAACAATTAAATCAACATCTGCACTGAACTTTAACTGCCATGGAGCTGTGCCAGCAGGGGTTGCTACTAGCAACACAATCTTCAACTGTAACCAGGGTTGAGAGCTTTTGAGTCTATTTTTTAATTAATTTAATTTATTTATTTTTCTGTTTAGAAAGCTTTTCAGAACTCATGTCACATGTTACTCTACCAATTAAGATTGTTCATGCAAAACATCAGCTTATAAAGTAAGATTCAAACTACCCTGCAGTATCCAAATTACATTAGTTCAAATCAGAATTCTCATTGAAACTGCTTCTGATAACCTTATTTAATTTGGTATATGTATATATGTATGTAATGCATGTTCAATATGTAAGAATCAAAGTTTTTACAGTTTACTTTTCTCATTTATGACTTTGTGCATTTTTTTCTTTTATTGTTTTCAATTTAAATCACTTTGTTATCTCAGGATTTGATAGATGCTTATAAATATAAATACATTTTATTATTATTATAAAATGATATGCTATATAAACAATAATAATGTAACACTCTTGAAAGGATGATAATATTTATGTACTAAAGGACTTTTAGTATTTTATTATTTCTGTTACAGTATTTTTACTTTTACTTAAATAAAGAATCAAAATATCCAAATATTTACTGCAATTTTGCCTACTGACTGTTTCAAGCCCAGATAGTCAAATGTCCCATATGATATTCAAGTTTAGAAATGATTGGATAACCAGGGGTAAGCTTAAGCATTCAGAAGACGCGGAGTAATGTAGAGTGCATAGCTGTAGTGCCTGGGGTGGCAGAACTGCTCAGCTCTGTGCAGATATGAGTCTAATTATCATCAACATGTGGGATGGGAGGTTCCCTCCTTCACTGGCAAACTCAGCAAGCTGTCGTATTTTGATAAGTTGTCTGATGATTGGTGTTTCCTGTTTGAATGCAGGCCCGCTGCCTGATCTTCTCTGTGGGTTAGTCTTTACACGCTTCCTCAGAGGCTTATTTATAGATTCTCCCCATGAAATATGCTACAACAGACCATCACAATTATGTGGTGTGGTGTGCTGTGCTGTGCTGTTTTATTTTCTAATTTAACCTTTGATCTCTGAAATGTTTGACAGTAGTGAAACAAGCTGACATCTTCAAATGTCTTTTCCAATCAACAAGCAAAAACCTAAATATATTCAATTTTTGAATTATATAAAACCCAGAAAAGCTGATTTTATTTTTTTATTTTTTATCATTGCCTTTAATCGATAGTGAAAGCTGAAGAGTGACAGAAAAGGGTGGGTGGGGATAACAAGCAGCAAAGGGCCACAGCTTGGATTCAAACTCATGGCCGCTGCAGCGAGGACTCAGCCTTGGTACATGGGACGCCAGCTCTACCAGATGAGCTATCCTCATATTTGAGAAACTGGAATTAAAGAATGATTTCTATTTTTACTTAAAAAACAGAAAAGATCAATTGATTATCAAAATAATTGCAGATTAATCTTTAATCAGACCAACTGCTTCTTATACTATTAACATCTCCAGAACGTTCCTGCAAAGTTCAGGCTAAGTTTCATGGCGTCTAATTCATCCATTTACATTCAGTATAGAACATTTGGGATGGTCATTATTTAAGCTGCCAGTTAATGAAGCTGACACTATTCTTGTCAGACATAATGTGACTTAAATTGTGGTGGAATAACTAAGTACATTTGCTCAAGCACTGTAAAATTTATCCATCTTTACACTTCTACTTTGATTCAGTTCAGTGGGAATTATTGTACTTTTGACCTCATTCCTCTACTTCACAGACTAAGACTTTACACACAAAAAGTAACCGTCTTTGTTGCAGATTATACTTATATTAGTCACCACCTACAGCAAAATGCTATTTACACATTAATGCAAAAATAATATAATGATTATCCAATAATATGATATTGAATATTATAAAGCTGGGGGCTATTCTCTGCATTTAGGTACTTTTACTGTTGATACTTTGGATAGATTTGATATATTTTACTGTTAATAAGGGACATTTGTAATGCAAGACTTTTACTGTGTTGTATTATTATTTCTGCTCGAGCAAATAATCTACATACTTCTTCTACCACTAGATATTTTATGTTGTCGTCTAATGTTATTGTGTGCGCTCTTCTGGTTGCCAAGCATCAAGTGATGTCGAAATTATACTTTACTACACAAGAGGGCAGCAGATCTCTGTTACATAACCTGTGACGAAAACCTGTGTCAGTCCTGTGTGCAGTGATGTTTTTGCTTCGACCACAGTCACAGGGACTTTAATTAATTTAAGTTCATTGTGGTCACTTATCCCTAATTATATTGCATTTGGCTGATGCAAGTCTGCTGGTTGTCTACTGTGTGAATTTTAGATTTACAAACAGGGCTTTCTCTTGTTAGTAGGTTGCACTGTTTGTGACAAACATGTGATAGCACAGCCTGTTAGAACTGTGGTATGTCTGATGGTTAAGAAAAAAAAATATTTAGTGTATCCATGGCTGTCCAAGAGTTTTTCACTCATCAAATAAAGTAAAGTGCGTCATGTTGTTTTTCACAGAAAATACGTACTAGCCTGTGAAGAGATATTTTAGTTATTGAATGTGATGCTCATCTGTTTTCACTCTTTTATCTCCACATTTCTCCTTTCTTCCTATTTTCTTCCCAAGAAACAGCATGTCATGTTCATCCCAGCTGACCAGCTGCTCTCCATATTGGCTTTCTTATGTTCCTTGCAAACAGGCTCCGCTGCGCTTCAAAGGGAATGATTTATGCCCTTAAATGAATGAATGAAAAGCCATATCTTTCCTGTTTTCAGATTTGGTCTGTTGAGAGCTATAACTATAGACCGTGCTGCATTATTTCAGCCTGACACATTCATGTAGTTTTAACAGAAATGATAATATGATTATTTCTCTGCTGTAACCAAGCATATTGGTTCACTTGTTTACAAAGATGGTCAGTGTGAAACACATTATAACTTTAACACTATTTTGAGCCTTTATTTGTCCAGGCAATTGACATATTGGGTAGAGTGGCTGTATTTCAGACACACCCTGCTACACATTCACACAGGAGCTGCCTAGTACAACCACAGATTTCCTCTGTTGGCTACAGACCAACTCCACTCCAGTGGTTGGGGCTTGAGTGCCTTCCTCCACAGCACATCAACTGGATTTATAGGGAGTGGGGTGTGTGATATTTGCAGCTCTCCAGCTTCTGGTTGTCACTGGATCCCTAAATTTCCTTCCTCTTGCTGGGATTCAAACCAACAACACTGTAATGGCAAGCTTACTTCTATCATTTTAAGATTACTGAGACCTGGGGAGTACAATTATTTGACTCATTCTGCTTTAAAATCTTGCCCTTTCAGTTTTTTTCTGTGGGTGTGGCATGCATGGTGGGGTTGGCACTGCCTGTATGCAGACTTTTATCGCTAAACCTGATTTATTACAACTTCACTGATTGAAAAAAGAGAGCACAATGTCTTAATGTGTTAAAATCAACACTATTTCGAATTTTGTGAGATCGTTAAAGAAAGAAAAGGTTACAGGTTGCAGACAGACAGAGATGATCTGGTTATCTCCTTCTTATCAGTCACCAGCTCCTATTAGGATGTTCCATGTGGTTCCAGGACATTACCCATTTCCTCCTCTGTATATCAAAGCCTCTATGTCCCCCCTCCTTTCCTCCGCCTAATTCACTCCAGATGAGCACAATGGGACATTTGATTTAGTGTGCAAAGACACATGTATACAGCTGTGTCAGCCTGCCTCAAACAGCTGGCGCAGAGCTTCAGTACAACTTTTAATCATGCATTTGTTTATGTAATTAAGAAAAAAATCGGCACTGAGGACTGTGTTGTATTGTCCTCAGCTGCAGACCGATCAGATATTTCAGTATGATGTAGGTCCTGTCTTTTTTGTAGCTCACACTGCTAGCAAATGCTCATGGTTTAATGATATGCAGGTGATACAAATCATGTGCAAACTGCAGAAGGTCTTCCAAGTGTGTGTCAACACGCATGACAGCTCTCCCAGTGAATATATTTCTGTTGAATATGTACTTTGGATCGCAGACAAGAGGCTCAAATGACCCGTAGCAAAGGCCTAAAGTCTGATTTTGCAACTTACATGCAGTTAAATTCTTTATTCGGCTTTAATAAGATGTTCATACTTGAGACAGGAAAGGAAAAAATGGTGGAAACATGACCTATAAGCATGCAGGACATGCCTTATCTTCACTTGCCATTTTTGTTTTGTAGTCATCAAGTATTGATGCTTGTATTTGCAGCTAGGTGCCCTCTTCCTCTGTAACTCAAAGCTGGGTGAGCTCTGGGCATCGAGAGGTATCACATATATACAGTACATCTGTCTGGGAATGTTGATCTGAAAACCATAAGGGCTTGTCTGTATTCAGTCTCTATTTGGGTACCAGGTCTCCTTTGTGGCTTCATGTGGGGCATATCCAAGTGTTTTTTTGTCTTTTGGCAGACTCAGTGGTGCACTACAATATAAATGCCTGTAATTTCACAACCGCAAGATAATGTATTCTTACCAACAGAGGATGGTCTCAAAGTGCTCAGACAGTGCACAGGCAGCTAATTTGGGATAGATGCACAATATCCCTTTGAAGTTGTGCTTTAGTGCTAGTGCTCAGAAATCCCCCCCTAGAAAACAGCACATAACAGCTTCTCTGTAGAACACTGTTTTAGTAGCTGAAGGGAAGGTAATGTTGCATTTGATTAAGTGGAGGGTTGATTCATCAACAAAACAGGGCATGCATAAGGACGACTAAGTACAAAGTATTGCAAGAAAGTAGTCCAGGGTCAACTTGCCTCAGTCATATATGTGTATTCCCTTTCAAAGAATTTTATTATTTTCTTCCTCAATAGACAGAACTTTTTGTTGGATATATTCAGTCTTCCCTCAAAAGATTTTTCTCCAGTTTTTATTCATAGATGATGTGATTCATGCTTACTGCGAGGGATGAAAACACTGGCCAAAGCAATGCAGAGACAGAGAAACCCAGTCAGTGTCTTTTCCACTGCAGTGTTTCAGAGATGGCAGAGATTATGGGAGGATAACACTGCACAACATGGCCGCCCCAAACCAGATCAAAGCAAAGACAATCAAAGCCAGAGTGAAAGCTACAGCAGTAAGCTCTTTTAAATGTCTGCCTCCCCCGCCCCAACTGAGCAAGAGTGTTACCCTCAACTCAACTGTTTCCATCCCCAATCTTTCCACTTCTGGGACCGCTATAAGCCCCTTTTGGATGAATACTGGACAGTGAGTAGGCCGGACATAAATCCTTCAAAGCAATGTAAACAGAGCAGTAAATGACCTATGATAATATTAAACCTGAGCCGTCGTGCTGTAAAGCCTATATAATGCCAGAACTGATAAGACATGACAGTGGTCATAATCATTTATGGTGCTGGGTTTAAGCTATATAAGATCGCCATGACAAACGACTTGTCATGACTCACGTATGGTTTTACATGAAAGGGTGTAACCACAGGGCTCGCGGTTGAAGCAGAGCTCGAAGTTTTTGACCCACTTTCTCACATAGGTTATAATGTAGGCTGTAGAAATCCAATGACACCTCACCATACATCTCAGAAGTCAAGCCTCTTTGACTTTTCAGCCTTTGACTTTTGAACCCCTTGACTTGTGCCCATATGTTTTTAGATTGATGAATGCATTTTTTCTACCTCCCAGACAGCTACTGGTTTCAGTTCATTTCAGTATGGTATGAAAATCGACATGAGAGACTTGCCTGAAAAGGGTAATCCATCATAATGGACATTTAGTCATCATTATTCTTAGTCAAGGTTATGTTAATGGTTGCATGGTAATGCACTTGAAAGGCTTTGATTGTTTTAAAATGTTTTCAAGTGCTGATGGGAAGCTCCAACAACCAAGACTCGCTCAGATGGCAGCCGCAGCAGCAATTGTTTTAATGCACGAAGCTACCAAATTCACACTTTCATCAAGTGAAGTGAATTCGATTTTTATATATTTAATATTTCATTTTTAGGAATAAGATCCAACTCTGCACCTCATAGGTTGTAGAGATTTTTAGTTCATTGTTTTAGTTTTCCAGTCCACAGCAGTATTTTATGGTAGAGTCATCATCAACCCCAATACATTAACTCACAAGCAGTTTACAGAAAAGACCTCAGGCAAAATGATTGTCCAGTGTCTGTCAGAACTGAACAGCAGAGAGCTGATGTAAACTAGTAGTGGAGAAGAAATTTGAGCACCTAGTAAACTAAAAATACAAATGTTTTTCACAGCAGGTTGTTTGCAAAAGTAGAGCTAAAAGACGATTGTCTTGAATACTGAACTCATTCAGAATGTCCAGACACTGGATCTCCGTGCTCCTTTGTGTCTACTCATTTTGTAAGTCATTGTTTCCTAACAAGTTAGCTTAACAGCATCATAAGCACATATTATCCCAGCGCTGTACTTGCAGCTTTAACACCTAAAACCCAGTTTCACTGCCTTTATTTACAGGCTTTTAACAGAGACACTATAATTTAGCAATAGTCATGCCACATATTGTTTACTATCAGGATAATTTAGACTCCCTCAAATTGTACCTGAGTTGTATTATTCATGTTTAAGCCATTTTCTTTTCAAAAACATGCATGCACTTTGTTTGAGCAGCACTAGCTGTGTTGAGTGTTTCGCATGTATTTCCACAGGTTTATGGAACATGTTTATATATAAATGAGGCAGGTTGTCAGTGTCCCAGCGATACAAGAACTGTGTCAATAGAACATGAGCTTTTGTAATATCGAAACAAGTTCTGACCAAAAAAACTCACATTAAGTTGCACTTTATTAATCCCCTTGAGGCAATTTTGTTTTTGTTTTTGAGTCAATCTGACTATTTAGCAGCAGCCAACAAGTAGAACCAACCGGAATACTGAGGAATTGTTCAAGGGAAATGGCAGCAGTGTTTGTTTACGCTTGAAAAATGTTTGTCTTCCAGGTTTGAATCAGAAACTCCTGCCAGCACTTGATTGCACCACCTGGAATACGCTTCAAAGCAATCTGTAGTTTTGAGTTATATTACCACACTATTTTACTATTAACTCAATAATTCATGGATAATGTCTAAAGAAATTTTGCTTTAATGGATTAAAATGCTGGGGGAAATGCTTTTGGAAATGTTTGGCAGTCACAGAGAATATACACAGTTAATACAGACAAACCTGCACAAAAACACAGGTATGGTCCTGTAGAAAAATTCTTGCTTCTGACTGTTATCTTGGATGTGTGAGTTAGAAGCACCTCCCAGGGACAGGTTTACTTCAGGGAGCATGGATCAAATGTTTCACCTGGACCTGCAGCAGTAGGGGACAAACCTGTATCAATTAAGAGCATCGTAATGATTACGACTGAGATCAAACACCCGACCTGGCACTGCTTGTCAATTCCACAGAGAGCAGCTTTTGGAGTGCCTATAATGTCTGTGAGAGCAGGGATGAGCATGCTGAGGGGGAACTCTCATTTTGATGATGTTTCATCAATCTGTTTGAAGTTTTTTTCTGGTCCCTTTTTTCTTTTTGGCCTCACTCTTGCTTGGTTTGCAAAAGCTTTCAGTCTTGGTGACTCATAGCAATATTTTGCTGTCCTGAGCGTCCTTGAACCTGGATAAAAGCTAGTTGACAGCTCTTCATGGTGTTAGCAGAAATCCTATGGTATCTAAATGTACAATTCAATTAAACCGAGCTACAGGTTAAGTGGTTTGTTGGCTGGTTTGTGTAGACGTTTCGAGAGATATTGATCAAATTGAAAATTACTGTATAAATGATAGTATTCTTCTTGGGTTAATCTTGGGCAGGTTTTTGACTTAACCTTAAGTCTGTATTTATTCTCAGTAGGGCACAATTTACCTTGACAGCCAGCTGCTGCTTATTTTTCTCTTCAGCATGGCCTTGTATTATTTTAACTTATCAATACAGTTTGTGACAGTTTATGACTTTTGTTCTGTTTTCCCACCCCTTAGTTTTCTGAGATTTTCTGGCAACATCACAGCGGACTGTGGTTGTGTGTTTCAAGCAAATAAAACGACTGCTGCCTCTGCTCTAAATATTTAGCCATTGCAAAACCTGCAGTTCATGCACTGTGTCTGCTTTAATAAGATGTGACTGTGTCTGGATTGAAACTCCTTTCACGTTATAACAGTTTTCAAATAGCTCTAAATGTTGCTTTGGACATGAGAGACAGTTTTGGCCTAAGGTATCAGTGTTCAGCAGGGAATGTGGTTGTTAAATAGCTTAAAATCAGAGCTGAGTATTCTGCAAAGGCATCTCATACATACTGCTCAAGACATTGCCGATTCCAGGAGTACTTTCTGATCTTTCAGTATTCATCTCGACTCCAACTTTCCCTTTATAAATCTAGAATGTGGGAGTGGTATTCTCCAATCATCTCGGTTTTTTAAAACTCTCCTGATAGCTCTGCTTCCTATGTTCAACATCTTTTGTAGCCCAGGCCTGCCTGCTACCATTGTAATTAAGACCAAGAATTATCAGACCCGAATCATATGAAAAGCTCATAAAGCACAGCTGAATTTAGAATTCAGTATGCCAGGGGCCAGCTCAGTTACAGACTTAATTCATATTCCCTTTGTTCGTCTCAAATCTCACAGAGGGCTTGAGGCAGCTGAAGGACTAGTGGCTCTAGTGACAATATAACAGGTATTAAATAGACCATTTCCAGTGTCACCATGTGGTAACTGAAGGCTTCAAAGAGCCAACAATTTGCTATGAAATTAAACCAGGGATCAGTCTGGCCCACACGATACTGTATATCTTCAGCACTGCAATGTGAAATGTTATGATGCAGACATTTAGCATGCCCACAACAGAGACCCCTAAACAACATTATTTTCCTGAAGATATTAGTCCACTGTGGCAATCTTGTGAAAGAGTTATGTTCACTGATACTGTATATAAATCATCATGTGTTTCCTGAGTATGTGGCATGAACTGGAGTGTGCTACATCATCCGTTTTGCTTTCTTTTTTTGGCTCAAACCCTCTAATAGGCTGTTTCAAGTCTATTTCTGTAAACATGGCAGAAATTATGCTACCTAACCTTGCAAGTAAAAGGATTCTGTTTGTAAAGCCTGTTTGGTATTCCAGTCATTCCCAACTGAACCATCTGGTGGCGGTCTTTGCACTCTCCCAGTGGAACATTACTCTTAGTGATCTTGTTGTCCTATCACTTGCTACCTCATTAAAATGAGTGATGATAATAAATCCCACAGGCCACGTGCAATGAAATCATATTGATCTGCAAACACACACGCATCACCCCAACGTCATATGCATACATATCAAGCCACAAACAAGCCACTGCTGAGGCAGTATGATCCACTCTACTATTAAAATATTTCATTTCGAATTCCTTTTCACAGTCCAGCACCTTTGTAGGTGCTCAGTACATCCATGCTATAGACACACACTGAAGGCTGGATTTTCAAAATACAAACCAAAGAGGAATGTTTAATCAGCCAAGGTCACTGTGTGTTGCCATGCACTGTTGTTGCAGGAGGCTGTGGGAGAACGGAGGAACATCTCTCATCTGTATTCTCTTCAGATGGCTTGCGTTAGTAGGATCATGCAGATATGGGATTTTTCCCCCAGAATTAAAACCCAGATGTCATGCTAACAGACACACACACACACACACACACACACACACACACACACACACACACACACACACATCCTCACCATAGTATAGCTCTGCAGTCAGCATAACTAATGCCTCACACTCAGCAATCACTCACTGTGAACAATGCAAAAATAGTCTTCAATTTGAACTTGTTGGCAATAATCCACTTCCACCCATGTACCAAAATTGATCTGCCTCCCTATATCTCGTCACACATACACACACTCACACACTCACACACTCACATACTTAAATGATTTCACAGAAAGCAACAAGAAAGTGCTGTTTTCTTGATTTTAATCTCTCTGTGGCCTCTGTTATTTCTGGATGTTAGTGTGAATGTCAAAAACACTGAGTAAAGGGACTTTTACTGCACACTGCATAAATACAGTAGGTTGGATTTCTTCAATAAACCCTTCACTTCAATAGATCATTATCCTTAATGTTGAATGCACAGAGAACACACTGCCTATTGCATTTGAATGTTTCATGCAATGTTACATGTGAAAAGCGGGAATAATAAATGCTGGTGATAAATAATTTTCTACCAAGGTAAAAAATGAAATCCAGCATTTACATTATAAATATGATATCAAATTGCCTTTTCACTATACAGAAACACACACACCCATATGGATAAGATGACAGGTTACATATCAGAAGCTTTTCTCACTGAGAGATTTTTTAATGCATTTCTCTTTATTTAATGTAGTTATGGTTAATTCATTACAGCATCACTGTATCTGCAGATACATTTGACAATATGACATGTTCATACATTCTGTTGTGTTGCAGAGATTCCAGATCCATCCTGAAGTGGCAATTGACTGAGCTGATACGAAGCTGCCGAGAGCCTTTCCGCTGCTTTACATAGAGAACAGAGGCTTTGAAGTCCCCCAATGAATTGTGCTGCAATAACCTCGCTCAACAGAAGAAATAACATCAACACATCACAGGTACAAGCAATGCAACAATATGACAACTGTGTTTCATGCAATATTTGATTATGCTAATGCACCAAACAAATAAGGCCAAGGTATGAATATAGACACCAAAGAGCAGTTTAATATGTCTCTTCTTTTGTTTTGAGACCATCCAGATGCTACAATAATTATTCTTGGGATTTCTACTTTACAAAAGAGAACAAATATCCTGACTTTTCACCCGATAATACCCAAACTTCTTTTAAAACCCCTGATGAGATAATACAAGCTCTAGTAGCCTATGAGCTATTTTGCCACACAAAGGCAGAGAGCAATACCTGCAAAAGCAGGGAAGTTGAGAAAAGGGGATTTAATCTTTTAAAGGCTGGTTGGTAAACTGGTCACATATAAAAAAGGTGGTTGTAATGCCTTCATTTTGTCACCCTCGGCTGTTTACCTAAAAATGCCATTGAACCGACATGATGATTAGAAAATGCCTAAACTTTTACGGCAGTTGGATAACTTTCACAGAGTGCAGGTGGAAAGTGAGTGCAATGCTTATCGATTTTGACTAATTTGTCCCCTAAAATTAACGGACAGATATCTGTAAAACACTAAAATGTAGAGGTGTTCAATATTCACTACCAAATTGTCCAGGTTTTCACCACAATTAAATGAATAATTATAATATTATGCTGGTTTTCAGTGCTTACATTGACGCTTATTGTGTTCTGTTCCACTCTTAACTCAAAATAAAACCATAAACAATGCACCGCACATCTGAATCTGGCTTTTTCTGACAGCTGTCGTGCCCGAAGAGAAAGTCAGTCATTTCTGAAGAGAACCAGGAGGCTACTCCTTCATAAAAGAAAAAGAAAAAGAAAAAATGCTGTGCCCATGTTGTTGAAAGGTGTGCTTGGTAGGTGTGCTAAGTGCTGATATAATTGTCCCCATTCCTGATGAAAACGCCTATGGTGCGTGCATAAGTGCATACGCGCGGTCACCCTAGTAGTTGTGGCTAAAGCTAACTGGTTAAATTAGCTT
Source organism: Dicentrarchus labrax (assembly GCF_905237075.1). Classification (NCBI taxonomy): domain Eukaryota; kingdom Metazoa; phylum Chordata; class Actinopteri; family Moronidae; genus Dicentrarchus; species Dicentrarchus labrax. Next base: position 15,807,177 of record NW_026136701.1, read on the forward strand.
TAACAAGCTTTAGCTTCTCCATGATTGGATTTTGCCACTGCCTCATTTAGTTAAGTGGAATAACTAACTAAATATTTTTATATTAAAGATCAGAGCTAGGTTAGGCTAGCTTTCGGTTATAGCTCTCTTTAGCTTTGGCTGGTCTGATTGTGGCTTGCTTTTTCTTTTTTCTTTTTACAGAAATTACCCATTTTCATGGTATAATATGTCCTTTGTAAATGAATTCTGGCCAAATATGTAGCTGCTGTTTGCCTTTTTAAGACAGTATTGATGTAGGCCGATGTTGGATTAAAATACTAATGCAAAAGAGGTAAGGGGTCTTAGTCACATCAATGTTTGTCCTGAAATTTTCTGGCAAAACACACAGTTCTTCTGGGTAACCTGGGTTTGAAACCTTTTTGAGCCTGTGCCATTATTATTGCATTCTCTGTTCTGTCATTATAATTCCACACAACGGAAAAGCACTTTGAGCCTGTGCCAGCCACCTATACTTAGAGCGGAAGACATTAAATGGAGACATACCTGAAGTGACACAAACTTGGCAGGGCCGAAATAGTTTCCAGATAGTTAATTAACCTTAGTGACTGGTACAGCAGTCATGCGTGGCTGGTCAGTCGCAACCTGTGCAGGGATAAATACAACCAGTCATGTTGACATGTCACAGTACATACATGTCATGTGTGTACTGCCAGCCTTTACGTTTTGTTTAGAGCTGAGCTCATGGGTTATTTTCGTCAAGGAGGGGAAAACTGTGCATAGCTGTCATGTTATGCAAACATACCAGAAGTAACTCAAGTTGTTTGTAAAATGGTATTTATGTAGATTGTTGATACAACCTACGATAATCATGACAATTATATCTATCATCTACAAATGGCCAGTTCATATTTTGTTACTTCCCTATAATAGTATCTAACCATGGAGTTAGTTTTGGTTTTACTTTTCCAGGTTTTGAGATTTATGCCTCCACAGAAATATAATGGAAGTGAATGGAATTTGTTTGTGGCACTAAAAGCATTAAAAAACTACATTTAAAATATTAAAAAGCAATATCTTTCCAGTAAGAGTGTCCCATGTGCATGTCTATATACAGGTAGAGAGGTAAGTGAGAAAATCTATTTTTATATGTATGATTTGGGTAAAATAAACATTTAACAGTTAAATTACAGTTTGAAATTAGTGTTGAAAGAATTTTCGATTAGTCATTCAAGAAATTAATCTGAACAATTTTGATAAGTGTTAATATTTAAGTAATCCTTGAGCAAAAAAGCCAAAAGTTGCCTGTTTTTTTCCCGTTAACTTATAGTCAACAGACTATCTTTGGACTGTTGGTCAGCCAAATTGTGACATTTAAATGTACCATCTTGACTATTTTGACAATTCATAAACTAAATAATGAATCCATTAATCAAGAAAATAACTGTAATATGAATCGCTAATGAAAATAATTGTTAATTATAGCCTTACTTGAGATAATTTGTTGCTATGGCGAGTATGTGAGTAGATTATTGTATTACTGTGTTGCAGTTTTAGGGCAGATAGGTAGTGAAAACCATCCTGACGTTTGAAGTATTACAGTAGTTTGCTGCATGAAGTCCAGATGTCACTCTGCTGTGATTTTATGGAGAGAAAATGTCAAGCTAGGAGGTGGCAGCCCAAAGTAACTATTAAGTCCAGAGTGCAACATAGACATTCATATGGATCACTCTCCTGGTTTTGAACATTTCCATGTTTCCCAGCAACATCACACACATAGCTACATTTCAACAAGATCTTTAAAAGTTATGTCTCCAAATCAAAACGTCTCCATGAGTGGACACAGAATGAAACATCTGGTGGGTAACACCTCACAGCTCCTGCGGAAAGAGATTGCATGTGTCAGAAAAATGGATATAAAGTTGGTGGAATGGACCTCGAAACTGTAATGAGGGAATGATGACACTTGCATGGCCACGACTGTACAAATAAATAGAAAACAGGTGGAATCGGCATGCACTCACCAGAGACACTCAATTTTGCTAGTGTTCATTTTTTTTGCCGGCTGTTTCTCAACCGAGATATTTTTGTGAGAATAAAGAATCTTCCTTTTTTTGGTTGTGCACAAAGAATTCACACATGCTTTCTTAGCCACAGAGCCTCTATGTAGCTTTGCATGGCAGTTTCTCACACCAGGCTCATCCTCTTAGTTCAAAAGCTGTGGATTGAGACCTTTCTGTCTGGACCTGGAACAAGGCCAGTTATATCAGTGGGAAGTTCAGCACATGACTCTATTCAGTTCCTCAAATATGCCTAAAGACTTTTGTCCAGACAAACAAAATTACAGCAATATTTTGTAGCAATTTGTTGAGCAAACCATGTCAGTTTGAAAAGGTATATTAGCATGATATTGATGCCAAAAACAATCATGGCTGACACGTTGGATACACAGACTTCTTTCCTATATAAGCTCTACAAACGTCATACCCCCACATCCATCGCCTGACGTGTCCCTGTCAAACTGCACCCTGATATTTTGTTTTACCAGAGCTGAGGTGATTTAAGAAACCCTAACAGAAGAAGACATGCGGTTTGTATTCTCATGGCTGTCTCAGCTTAAATGTCTCCAGATTCTTTATGGAAAGGATTGTAGGGGGTGATTTGCTGACGTTATTTACATGGAGAAGGTTTTGTAGCCTCCCAGTTGGCCAGAACATCAGGATTTTGGAATTTTTTGGCAGTGACCTACATCTGGATTTCTGCACTAGAGGGTGCCCCACCCCCTGACAGCCTCTCGCAGAGCCACAAGCCTGATTTTTCTCTCTCCTTCTCTGAGTTACACTGCAAGCCACACCAATGTTAATGTAACCCTTCAGTGTTCCCTGTCACACCTATCAGGGCAGAGTCCAGTTAAGTCTTAAATCAACACTTCCACACTGTATCTCTGTTACAAATGTGAAGCAAAGGAGAAAAAGACAGAAAGCCTCCTTCGGGCCTTATTCTTTACCCTGTATGTGGAACAGTATGTGGAGCACCCAATCTGGTTTTCATCCTCGGTGCCCCACCCTGGCTGAAATACAATGGATTGGGAGCAGGCCTGTGACTTCTAACTCACTCTGCAGATTCAATGCTTTGCCGCCAGTCTGGCCAATCTGCAGCCCAGAAAATTCCCTTGATGTGCCGGCCAAAGCAGCTTTGAATCCAATCATAAGGCCATAGGTTCCCTTGTAATAGTACATCCATGTTCTTTCACTTAGACACAGGGGAATTGCGTTTATGGTCAGCAATGTGGAGAAAGACAGATTGATTTTAGCCATGAATCTCAGCTTCCAAAGTGATGTATTGCAAGACACAGTTAGTTTAGTAAACCTCTTCTCAATAGTTAATCAGTGAACTCCCCAGCGTCTTTTGGCTGGAAAACAGTTAAAATCTCATTTTTATTTCATTGTTGACATTTTATCATAATTTTAATATACAGTCAAATACCACCGCCCATGGTGTGTAATCAAATCTATATTTGTCTTTGTTACTTCCAGTCTGTTATTGAGGGACAGTTTTCCATAATAGAACAAGAATGGACACTTTAATTAAAGAAAGCTGGGATGAATGAGTGAATGACTATGTCGGTCTTTGAAAGCCCAGTTGTTCATCCGTCAAACTTTGAACCACTGTTCTACAGACTTAAGTGTCACCGCAGTGGGTTTCGAATGATTTTCTTGTTCTAGCCACCGTACAAACAAAGGCACCCCTGTAGATTTATGTCTCATCCCACTCTCTCATATTGGACTCTGAGGGCTTTAAGGCTGTAATTAAATTCCAATCCCCACTCTCACTTCTCTACTGACTGTCCCTGTCTCTGTGGGAGGCTGAGAAGCCGGGTTTACCGCCTGTTGTGGTTTGTTTGAAAGATCCAGAGTTCTCTGGAAACCCCAGCCATTACGATAGAATTCACACATGTGGTGCAGAGAGAGAAAAGAAAAAGCCAGTGCCCATGCACAGACGTAGGACTGGAGGGACATCCGGTCTGGTTGAGCAGTTGAGACATGTGTGCGTGTTTCACCCACATCGTCATTTCTCCCTGTGAACTGCAGGATTTGAGCATTCTCACGTCAAAGTCAGGGATCGCCATTCCAACATGCTGCTATTTCATGCATATGATACTGCTTGTGGGGTGTTAAGATGCCCATATGAATAACTCCATCATTGTACCTATCAAAGCTTTTCCTTACCAGACGGCCACCCACTGCCAAAGCACAGATTGCTGGCATCGGCCCATAGCAGGGCCAACAAACTGGAATCAGCTGCAGCAGCAGGCTGTCAGTTGGGACTCCTGACAGCGATATGAGGGGCTAGACTAGTCCAGTCCAGCGGGGACCAGCGGGAGAGGAAGGATGAGTTCTGCACCACTGATCCAGAGTGACATTGATGGACAGGTTCAGAGAGGAGAGCTGATGGCCAAGGTTTTTCTCCTGTCTGGACAGTGTTTGAAAAGATGGACATGACGGTCGCAAGGCATCAAAGTCCAACAGGGCATGTGTGCCTGAGTGTGCCTCTGTGCCTGTGTGTGTGTGTAGGTGGTGAGTGCATGCGTGTGAGTGCCTGTTCCAGAGTGTTGATATGGGTGCACATGCATGTCAAACGGTCAAGCAGAGCAATAAATGTGAAAAGTGACACTGAAATCTGAGATGAAAAACTTGTTTTTGTTAGTTGGAGTTATGAATTAAATATACATGCAATGTAAGTATACAGTAGGGCTGCAACTGATTATTGCCGATTGTTTGGGGGATTAAATGATTAATCATTTGGGCCCACAAAATGTCAGAAAATAGTGGAAAATGCTGATTACAAATTACCGAAATCCCAAAGTGAAATCTCCAGATGTCTTGTTTTGTCTGACCATCAGTCTGAAACTGAAAGATGTTAAATTTCTATCACATAATAAAAAGAAAATCAGCAAATCTTCACAAATGTGAAGCAGCAAATAGAGAATATTTGGCATTTTTGCTTATACAATTTTGAAAGCATGAATTGATTATTAAAATAGCTGCTGATTATGTTGCTGTTGTAACCTATTAATCCACTAATTGTTTAGAAATTTATGAAACAACATCAATATTGAACAAGGTTTTTTGGGCTTAGTCTGCTGGAGCTGCAATTACTGTACAAGTACCAGTCACAGAGGGACACATTTGCTCTTCATAGTGCTGGGAATCAGCTCTGTCTTGTTAAAAACCTGAATTATTTGTCACAAAACATGCTTCTCTGCCGTTCATGCTTCATCGAGAGTCAGGGTTCCCTCTGACAAGTAATTACGTCAAGAACAAACGTTCCCAAAGGCAGCAATTAATGCTGAACTCATAACACACAATGATGCCCCAGGGCCTGGTATCTAATATGAACGCACCCCTTGTTGTGCCGTTTACCCAATTGTCTGCTTTGATGACTCACATACTTACACTGTTTTTCTTATTAAGTTGCGTGCATGTGTGTGCATGTTTCCTTGCTCTTTATATTTCCTCTGTGCCTTTTATTCTATGGACTGATGTCCTAGAGACAGATTATATGTCCTATCATACCCAAGGACAAGTAATACAACTCATTTTTTCCAGACACATATATTTTCAAATGGTACAACTTCCAGACGCAACCTGGCTGTATATCCTCTTGATGATGAAATGAATCTTTTTTGACTATGACTTCTCCTTCAAGATTTGCTGTTCCTCCTGGAAATATATGCCCAGTACACCCAGGACAGATCCCTCTTTCCTCCCTCTGGAAATAAGCTACAGCACAAGTGTCCTCCCCATTTCTCCTGGATGCCTTCAAGGTCTTCGCTATATCTCACACACCCCATGAAAATTTGAATTATGTTTATTGCAATTCAACCGTGTTCAGGAGATGCTTTCAAAATCAATACTTGATAGGCTCTGTCAGAAAAATGAAAGTAGAATGGCCATCGCATCTGCCCGACGTGGAAGACTGACATGCAGCATTTGGAGTCTGCGGTTTGAGGGGCTGCTTCCTCTTTTGCGTGAGGTGGTCAGAAGCAGCTCTGGGTTTAGGCTTTAGGGGCTTTGTGAGGTTGTTAAAAATGTTCCTGTTCACTTTTCCAGCTGTAGGCTTTTAACGGTGCATTAAACGACGGTTCCCCCCCGAAAAGCCACCAGGGAAAACAAGAAATGCCGTTTGAAAATCAAGGGAAGGGTCAAGAACAATCCTTTTGCACTATTCAATCTTTTTTTAGGAGTTGTTTGGAAGTGCAAAGAGAAAAAACAGATATACTTTTAAGGCTATCTTAGATAGGAAAAATTTCATTTCAACCCTGCATCAGTAACACAAGCACTTTCAGCTCAGAGGAGATTTCTAACTGTTTATTAATGTAAAGTATTTGTCAGCAAGCGTTTACATCATGAAGAAATATTCTATATTCTTACAACTGTATCTCACTATATTTATGATACATTAGCTTCCACTTATGTGTGCCCTAAGGAGACGTTGTTGACAAATACATGCATAAACTCTTACTACCACATTATAATGTGTTATAAACCATTGGTAAAATGTTTATATTGCCTATAAATGCTAAATAGGAGGACTTAAAGTGAAGTGATGCCAGCTTTACAAAACTGGCATAATTTAATTTTAATGTTGAAGATTTACAATCTAACACCCTTAACTCCACCCAGAACTCCCTGCAGAGATTTTATATCTCATCTGACCTGGGAACAGCTCAAGATCCCCAAAGAGAAGTTGGAAGGCGATGCTGGTGAGAGGGATGTCTGGAGAGTCCTGCTTGACTTGATGCCACAGCAACCCGACCCCGGATATGGATGGATGGATGGACCCTTAAAATAATAGAGTAAGAAGACATGTTTGGGAAATTGTACGTTGGGCTAACGGGAACTTACAAGTAGGACCAGTGGGAGAAACACTACCGTGCATTTTTAGTGGGCCGTATATCCCTGGAAGTGAACCCGGAAGCTAGAAACCTTTTTTTTGGTGCATGCATCATGCAAGCAACTCTTATTGGATTGAAAAGGTGCCATTTTTGGGTCTGGTATCCAGATCTTATAATACATCCATGGTGTTTGCATGCTAAGTACAGCTGGGCCTGATGGGAATGTCTTGTAGGTATTTAGTCATAAACCAAAGTATTGGACAGATTAAAATGTTGATGTCAATATGGAGCTGTGTAGAAAGTGAGAGGACTTGTCACAGTTCTTCCTGGGAGGGATAAGAATGTCTGCAACTAATAATTGTTATTGACAATTCAAAGTTATTAGGATCCATTGTCTGGGAACAATTAATGTTTGTTGAGCCTATTTATTCTATAGATGTGGAGATATTTCACTGGATAGGTGAACACACTGACCTCATGGTGGCACAACAGGAAAAGTACGAGGATCTCTAAAGAAAGTTGGAGACGATGAATGTCTATAGAATTTCACAGCAATTCATCATATAGTGAAGATATTTTAGTCTGTACCAAAGTGGTGTGCTGACCGACATTTCAATCCCTATAGAGCCACGTTAGCAGCAAAGACTTCACTGTTACTCATTTTAATATCTTATTTAATCCCCCAATTTTGCTGTATTAGGCAGGAAGCCATAATATGATTTGGAACTGTTAGAAGAGGGTTCATTTCTTCTTAGACCTCAGAGGAAACAACTCACACTCAAGGCCATATACTGTATATATCTTTGTTTTTATGGGTACAAAACAGAAGAGAAATACTATTGCCATGGCTGTGTACTTCTCTTATTTTGTCCACAACGTTTCATTCAGTTAACGTCACAATATGGAGCATTGACACTCTCAGCACTCTTAAAGCCATTTTGAGTCAAGACCTTTCTCGATGTAGAAGAAGCAAAGTGATAAGGAAAGGAGCAGAGGACACCTGCAACACCTGTGCTGAGAGCAGCAGGGGATTTTCCTTCCGGTCCTTTTCTGCATTTACTGAAAAGACATTTCTTGCCCTTTTTGCTCTGTCTAAGTTGAAGATGTTGGGGCGCCCCGGTAGCTCACCTGGTGATACTCTCCTGTGCCTTTCTTGTATCCCTCTACTGTCACTGGAAAAAGTGTAAAAGTAAAAGGCCAAACAAAACAACTAAAAAGTACTCCCAATATATTTCTGTAATGACCAGTTGAAGGTTGTAGGTTGCGTTTCAACATTGGTGGCACATATGAAGTGGGCCGTCTGGCAGTCCTTTATTTTAATGGAATATAATTTAATATAATCTTTATTTATAATAGAATATAATGCAGTAAGGCTCTCAGGAATTCTGTATTGCTTTCAAATATTTATTCTCCTGTAGATCAAGTTCTAATATTTAACACTGTCATATGAATTTAGAGGCTATATGTAAATTTCAGTTGAATCAAATTCAAATGTCCCACGCTGTCAATAAATCACAAGCTGCCGTTCCATGGATGTATGAACAAAAACTGGAGACAATGTCGGAAGAGGTGCTCTGTTCCTACTGTACAGAAATTACCCAGATATAAGCATACTTCATACTAGGCCACTGCGGCCCATAGAGCAAGCGCACAAGAGACCTGTGACACCCAGAGACGACTTTCGGTTCAGCCCTCCGCTAACTTGAATGGTGATAAAATGATTTAATTTTATGGCTCTTTTAGACTTTCCAAATGTTATCCGGCCAAATGGATCCAATTCTGATGGTGAAATGAGTAATTGTGTGGGGGTTGTGAACAATATAGCCACCGTTTCACAGCCACTTCTTTCACAACGTCTAATGGAAAAAGATTTTTTGGGCCCCTGCACATCACAAGAGTTATTATTACACAGATTGGCCACTTTGTAAAATTGCCTTGTGCTGTTTGTGCTGGGGACAAATGCACATGATCTAAATATTGAGGGGGGTCTAAAATCTACGCCTATGGACTATTCATCAAAATGCCTCCCAAAGCTAAAAGCCAGCATATTTTCTTCTGTGTTAAATCGACTCCCAAACACTCTGAATGGTCACTGAGCTCCTCCTGCTTCATATTCATGTTCATGTCAGCCAGCAACAGTGAACACAACAGCTGTGCGCTCTGCTTTTTGCCCATTCCGTATCCTCTGCGCGCCACGCACAGTTGATCACTCACAGTTCTACCACACAGGTAAAACACAGTCTGTTTATTTCACAGCATCACTGATGCACAAGTTAAATATAGACCAATGCATTACTGCTCTTGGTAAACACATCTGCTCAGGTCTTTTCAGGGTCTGGGGCTGATGCAGTCTTTTGAGAACTGGGTCTAATTTGTCACTAAACTGTGTTTCTGTGAACCGACCAGGTTATCATTGTGTTGTTGGTCAAAACACACACAGACATGCTCGCACGCAGCAATTCAGGTAGAATTCTGTGCAGCAGAGGTCTGTCTGTGTCCTGAGGTCTGTGTCCTGTGTGTGTTTTACTGAATATCCAACAAGCTGCCTCTGGTTAGAGAGTTATATTTACTTAATACTACTCATTTTGTGTGTCAGGTGTGAGTGCCATTAGTGACTCATTTTATATTAGTTTATTAGTGCTGTTCATTACCTTAACCTTAAAGGATTGTAAATTATTTAAATAAATTTTTTATTTGTTTTGTACTTGGAGGTTTGACTCAAGTCAGTGTGTGACTGAAGATTTTGCCTCTGGATGTGACCAGGAACAAGTGTTGCACTATGCTCTCCATAGACTGGCGTGGGGTGAAAACTTTGACATTTCTCAGGCTGCCTCGAGCTTTCTTTAGCCTGATCTCTCACAGAACAGAGAGCACAGAGCTTCAGCTCAGACTGACTTTACATAAAATATTATGTTTTTTCTGCTGTCAGTTTTTTCTTTCATACATTGCACAAATGAAAAAAGAAGGAAAGTGATTGCTTTTGAACAGCACAAAGGCAGATATTTGCCCTTGTATTTATTATTTATTTTGCATCATCTTGCAAAATCTTTTCTATCCAGGAAAACTAGCAAGTCTGTGGGAGCATGCTTGCTTTTTACCAGCACTCTGATTCACATTCAGTCATTCACAACCAGCAAAAAAAATGGTGCTGTTGGAGTAGAGATCAAGAGGGTCCAACTGTGAACCTTACATCTCGGGGGACCTGCAGGTCTGCGAGCGAATAAGAGGAAAGCGGTGGTTGTTTTCTATTTTTCATTTTACCAGACTTGAAAACGGTCACATTTCTCTGCTCTTAAAGACTTTAAGAAACACTCACTAAATGATTTTTGTCAGGTAAACAAACTAGCTAATCTTTCTTGTCAAAAAAAAAAAAACTATACTAAAATACCTAGAAAAATACAACCATGCTGTAACAGTTTGTAATATAATATAACCTCTGGAATAAAGCTGAAAACATAAACCTACCCAGTATTAGTTTCAGTGTCTGAGTTTAGTGAATTGTCCGTCTACATTCATTCTGATTTCTAAACATGTACATAAAATATAGAAATAAAAAACATTTCTCCAGGATTCAGGATTAAAAGATAACAGTTTTTATTTCATTCAACAAACATAAAATAAACATACAACACAGCACATTAGCTGATTAACAGCATTTAATATCAGCATTAAGTTGGACCACATCTTCCTGATGTTAAAATGCTAATGTTACAAATGACTTTATAAAAGACAAAGATCGAGGATCAAGGTCCTTTATTTTTCATTTTATAACATAGACAATGAAATGTAAGTTGTTCATACACACACATAGAATGTACAGTTTATACAAATATTTAAATTTATAGTAAAAGTAAAGCAATATAGAGTATACAGTTATTTTTATACATATACACGTATACATGTATAAAGTTAGACCCTTTTTGAAAAAAAGATTTTCTTCAGGGCACGCTAATAGTAAAAAGAAAGAAAAAATCACCTGAGGAACTTCTTTCTTAAGTGTGATATCCACTTCTATAAAAGTGTCAGGAATCTCGAGCCTCAAAGAAAAGCATGTGCTGTGTAATTTTTTTTAACATGGTTTCGATGGCAAAACATTTCCAAAACAAATGTCACAATGAAACATTTGTGTTATTTTATTCTAGTTTTCCTTTTGTTTTTATGTGTTTGGGGGAGGTTTGGAGCATGTGTGACTGTCTTAACTCCTAAACCAAACATTTGATGAAATATGAACGTTTGTTGATGTAGTTCCCTAGTAAAGGTCATTTAGTGAATACAAGAAAGCAATAATAAAACATGTCACCATGTGTAGTAGCTCAGTTCATCATAGCCCAACAAGCCGAGGCCAAACCTTTAGTCAACTTTCTCTCTTTCTTTTTTTTCAAACACGTCACTTTGATTTTCAAACCAATGGCCCAAGAAAATATTGCTTTGGGCATCTTTTGAATGCAACTTCAAGCATGACATTGATTATCTTAGGTTCATAATTATCTCCACATGCTACTGTACCACTGTATTTCACATTCAGACGAGGCTCGGTACATCCTGGGTGAGTGATTATAACAACTGTAAGTAAATTAGCTGTGAATAAAAGCCTTTTAAATAAAGCATTAGTCAGAGACACCCTGCAGTTTAATGCTATAAATGTTCTCAGTGATCCGACAGTGAAGTCAGTGGCTGCACAAGAAAGTACAAACAGCCACAATGTCAGTCAGAAAATGACTTGTGTACCACCTCTGCAACACTGCAGCACTTCTGAAGAATCAGTGCCTCGTTTTGATGTTTCGTCTCTTTTCTGTCCTTTTTTGTGATAAATTGGAAATGCAAAATAGGTACAGATGTGTTTGTATAATGGTGGGGTTTTCATGTAAATAATGGCTATACAGTTTCAGAAATAATATGGAAAACATCTGTGAGAATGACCCGTAATTATCACTCTGAAACACCACTGAATAAAACAAGAACAAGGCTTTTTCTTGAAACATTTATATTCTATAAGTTTCAATGAGGAAAAAATAAATCTCTTCAAAGATTTTTCTGTCTATAGCTGTTTTTGACAATACTATCTCTCTGAATTGGCATATCAAAAGGCACTTTGAAGTGGGACATACAGTAAAAAATATTTTTTTATTTAATGTTCAAGTGTGTTTTTCACATGTTTGAAGTCAGATATGATTGACTGGAATTTATTCAAAAATTCACTCTTTTTTTTCTTCCTATCCGGCTTCTTTTAAATTACAATCATTACGTTTAGTCTCAAATGGCCAAAAACTGTGGGACCAATTGCTAAAATATGGGAAAATTCCTCTATTGAGCTTTTGACTAATAGTACTCATATGCTATGTTTGTGTCTCGGGGGAATGCATTGCTATTATTTTAACAGCGACAACCCAACAAAAACACGGGCCTCTGTTGAGTGTTTACTGTATAATGGGCGTGACAGGCTACCTTAGCCCAATTCTGAGGTCACTGCTGGTGTTTCCTACGAAGTATGACAGTTTTACAACTGCAGGGCTCAGACTCGGATTGTTTCTGACATCTTAGACTGCTGCTGGTTTCCGTCTGGCTCACAATCTCTCCCCTTTTCTCTTCTTCTCACTTTCTCCTCCTCGGCCTCTTTGACTCTCTCTATCTGAAACACTCTCTTTTTTGTCTCTTTCATTTCCTCACACACACAGATACACACACAAGGCAAGAAATCATATCAAGACTTTCTCAGCCGGACTCAAAGAGGACTCTTGAGCATATTTTAAGCCTAAAGTCTTAATCTCTCATAATAGGCTTCTTTGTGGAAGTCGAGGAGGAAGCTCATATTTCTATTTAAACAGCCCTATGTTGGAGGGGGCTAGTTGTGGTGATATCCTAACAAGCATTAAAACAACAGACTACAAATGCCATAAGGCTGAAATAAAAATAAAATATTATAAAATGCAGGACAGTTAAATTGCAATGATTGCATCGGGATGATTCACAACTAAAGCTCATTTTAACAGCACAGCAGGATTTTCAGGGCAACAATTTTGTTGTCATATCAGTATGGGCAGCTTTTACTCAACCCACATAATCACAAATTTACATTCACCCCATAACACAGTCTATAGGTGCTATATGCATTATGTGTTGCAGCTATAAAAATGTGAGGGAAGCTGATTTCGGCTTGTTTTTGCAGGCAGAAATTCTCCTTCTTCGCTAGAGCTTTAAATGCACACAGAGAAGCCGAGTCAGCCAAGGCGGTGCAGTTGTTGTTCGGAGGGACGGTGGCAGCAGAGCAGGAGTGATTCAGATGTTCTTTATCTTCCTGCAGCAGAGTGAAATGTAGAGGAATGTAAGCTGTACATTTACAGAGGCCCTGAGGAAATATAATACTCCTTCTGCATTGTGGCTAATGTAATTATGCATAGTTCCTGCACAAGCTAAAGAAAAAGATTGCTATCCAAGACTATAAACATTGTCCGCAAGAACGCCTTTTTCATTTTAATGATAATAATGTTATTATTATGTTTGCTTTTAAGCAAGACCTTGCTGGAGCGGGTCAGAAAGCTGATTCTGTAAATATTCATTCCAGTTTCGAGAAATGTTTAAGAGAATTCATGAGGAAAAATATACCTCTATACACACACGTATGAGTATATATAGGCTACAAGCAGTCAGTAATACACACAGACACAGACACACACACACACACCATATTTCTGCTCAGGCTCTGTGATCTGATTTTGAATTCAGCATCTTGTTTGATGTCTTTTTGATGATGGACATGAAATAATGTCCAAATCACCAGAGGCTGGAACATCAAACAGATTCAAATGAAAACACGGTAATGTCTTCTCGGACTGAGCCTTATTGCGCCTTCATTTGCCACTGCCCCATGGAAGCTGGGCTTTGACTGTGCACAGATAAAAGATGAGTCGATAAATGAAGCACTTTCATCTCCAACAAACTTTGACAACTTTTTCATTTGCAACGCAAACACCGCATGGCTAATATGCTGCATCATAATATAATCAGATAATCACAGATGGTAATGTCAGCGACTCAATGAAAAGTCAAAGGTGGAGGCAGTATCTTTGAAGAGGATGAATGGCCGGAAATCATCACAGCAGGATAAGGAGAGCCCGGGATATGCTGATCTTTGTATCAAGAACCCCCCCCCCACACACACACACACACTCTTATTGGGGAAAGGACGTGATCATCTATATATTGTTCAATTTCAGAATCCAATGTTCTTTAAGATAATAGGGTGAGAGAGCTAATACAGAGCACAGGTGACTTAGTGATAATGAACCAATATATATGCATCATGCAAAACCGATCCTTATGCTTGGCAAAGGGATCTCAGTACATTCATTCATCACAATTTAGTCTGTTATGAAAATGCAGACGGGGAAACTTCTCCTCCTCGAAGTGACATCACTGACGCCCTGAAGGGTTAGTCTCATGTTTGGGAGCTGCCATGCCGATCCTACAGTGTTTATAATAAGGACACTTTCGCAGACAATGCAGGCCCCGTCCTCCTGAAATGTGAGCAGGGTCATCAACTTTGCGTTTAATTTGAATTTATAACTGAACAGAAGCCAGGTTTCCATATAATTTACAGACCAGTTTTGGTGCCTCTCTGGAGCTTTTGGACAGCTCTGTGTAAACTGAGAGGCTGATGTTCAAACAACAAGGCAGACAGCCACAGTGGACTCAGAGCTTTGCCTTGGCCTCCGTGTCAGTCTCTTGACAGCAAACTGGCACCCAACTCCAACTAATAAAGTGAACCACCCATATCCTACAGCAACTGAATGTACTGTACATCTGCCGGGAGTGTGTGTGTGTGTGGTCAGATGGAGCCACGGATGAAAGACACTAAATCTGCTAAATCTATGATGTGTCTCTTCTTTGGAATACGTGCTGCAATTCAGCACATGGAATGATTTAGACACTGATCAAAAATTTAATATGGTACATCTTGTTAAACTTGCATAATTAGTGTCATGGTGTATTCTTACAGTAGCTAAAGTAGTAGTTAAAGGACAAGGCACGCGATATTCTATATTCTAGTCACTGTTGGCAAATCCAACGAAAAGAACAAAATGACAAAACAAGTCATGAAGTGATCCTACTAACAAGTATTGTGGAGCCAAATCCTGATATAGCTTATTCCTCTGTGCCATAGAGCTCTATTGTTGTTCAAAAACTATTTTCAGTTTTTCTCAGCTGCTTTGGCACAAATGTTAAAAGACGATCATGATGCTGAAAAACACAAATCTATAGTTCATTTTCTCAGATTTGGCTGTTGGTTGTTGCTCCCATGCAGAAGTCAAATGTAATTGTTCTAATGCACTGCGTTAGGATTTGCGGTCCAAATCATCAACACACTCGACATGCAAAATATTGGAGCCAACTGTCACAACTTTTAGCACAGTTTTTCACACGCTGTCAGATTTAGTTTACAGGTGCGACTCCTAAGCTGTTATTTCTAAAAACACATTAACACCACAGGGAGTGAAGTTTTACACACTGTATGTACCAACACACATGGAGCAGACAGACATCAGAGAGGGACAACTCTCATATGGAAGCATTGGTGGGAAGCAGTATTTTCAGGTATCTTTACTATACTTATTTTTACTTCCTACATTTCTACAGAAATATCTGCACTTTCTTTTTCTTCACAGGCTAGAATTTATATATATATATATATTTGCATCATTGCACGCTTTCCCAACCTCAAGACCAGCGTGTATCATGCATAGCAGATGTAACATGAAAAAAATGATGTAAAGTAATCAATCCCATTTGAAGTTTTTTAGGTTTGCACAGAAACAGCCAGTACAAATAATAACCAGAGAAATCAAGTTATTGGTATAAACCTTGGTATAAAGGTAGTCTTGGTATAAACCAAGAGTATTTTGTACTTGGAGCACATTTCAGAGCCTGTACTTTCTCACTTTTACTTGAGTAAAGAAGTTGAATCAGTACTTCTGCTTTTACCAGAGTCTTCTTTACTATCTTTACTTGTACTTGAGTGAAGAACGTGTGTACTTTTGCCCCCGCTGTATAGAAGAGAAGATGTAAAAGTACACTGTGTGGGTTGGATTGGTTAGCGGACGCAGACGGAGGAGAGAGACAACATGTTGCTGTGAGAACATCATGGCAGAGACATATAAAGAAGGTCTCTACTATGCAAAAATTTACAGGAGACAGGAATACTTGAAAACCTAAAAACATGTTGGAATGGATTTGCATTTCTGAATAGTTCCTTATTTACATGAATTTCCTGCGCTGAGACAGTGAGAAAAATGTGAACAGTCTGTTGAAACTTGTGTTTGTATCTGTAGAGAATATTTGACTTTATAATTCGGTTACTGTATGTAAATCTCAGTGCAAAATTACATAAAGAAACACAATTTTAGTGTCCTCTGTCATGCTGACAGTCTGCCACATCACACTGTCACACTGGGTGACTTCATTAGGATGAACATGGGCACTGTTGTTTTATTTTGAGATCCCACACACTGTCTTGCTGCCATCAATCCACTAATACACAAAATGTGTCCCCTCAAAAGATACAATGTATTCCTGTTTGAGTGAAGTTTGCTAAAAACTACAGTGCCCAGCTGTTTAAGGAAATTATTTAGCTTAACAAAAAAAAAAAGAGTATATATTTGACACTGGTTATTAAAGATAAACGTCTTCATTAGGAACGGGTGGCTTGTACAGTCAGGGTGGACTAACACATTCTCAGTTTGAGTCTTTTCATTAGTTTTGACAACAGTTTGAATGTACCCAGCATTATCCTTTTTTTCAACATGTTTGGATCATAGCAGATCTATTATACAAAACATGAATAAGCAGCCAGACATCTGCGAACAAGAAAAAATTTCACATTTATTTGATATCAAACAGGAGTTGAATTAAATATCAGCTGATGATGGGCTCTTACAAAAGAAAGAAAATGAACCTAATCAGTGCTGCAACAACTTTTCACACTTTCCAACCATGATCTTTTTTTCACTTTTTTTCTGAATAGTTCAGTTAATAAATTAATTAGTGTCAAAGGATGAAACATGTCCGCAAAAACTGCACTATCGCATTGACACGAACATAAGTCTTTAAACCTGACAATTTCTTTCAAGTAAAATAAATTACACAAGTTTCCAATTCACTCCAAATCTGTGCATGGCCTGGTGTTAACAAATATACTACTGGCAAAAACTCATCATTCATGAAAGCAAAAGCACTTCACAAGCAGAGACGTGAGCATGATTTCATATGGACTGATATCTCTCAAAACTTATTTTTTTCATATTCAAACATACTACAACGAGTCAAGTGTGAGAGGAAAAAAGCACATTTCCACCATTTTAATTAACCTTGTCTGAAGAATCTTATTAACATTGAAAGGGCATAACTACTGAATGGTTGCCGTTTCTCTTTTTTTTTTCTTTCTTTTTTTTGACTTTATACACTAGTGGTACAGCAAAATATATTTTCTTTAGCTGTTACTTTTACAACAGTTAAATGTGCAATAGAGAAAATATAAGGCCTGAGTCTGAATTAGTGGTTTCTTAACTTTACAGTCTTGACTGTGTAGTGGAGCCACACTAGTTCTAGTTCTGTACTTCATGACTAAAAAGACCCTGGTTCTGCAAAGTCCCCCAGGAATATGATAGGAGTTTCATAGTTCTTTGCTTGGAGTATTTTTTTTTCATCCCTTATTCTTTGACAGTACAGAACAACAGAAATGCCAGACTTATCTCTGACACAGCGGCCTGTGTGTTATTTTCTGCACCTCTTTAGTCAAACAGCAGAGCTTTCACAGTCCACATTTGTCTGGCCTCGGATGGACGTGTTTTGTGTGTTAATGAGATCTGTGTGCAAAAGTCATTTCTTCATTCCTTTTCCCACCCAACATTTCACTTCCTGTCCTAACAGGAAGGGCATGTGGAGTGCGGAGCCAGACTTGCCGGCTCTCATGACATCAACTGAAAGGACCCATCTGTTAAAACCTGTGCAAACAAAGACGGCCCACTCAGAGGCTGGTAATGAGCTGCATTTGTCCGTCGCTGGGCGCCTCTCCCTCCTGCGCGCAGTCTTCATTGTTGGGGGGGATGATGCACCCGTCACTGGTGCCTCGGTTTATGTGGTAGTAGGACATGGGCTGCGGTGCATCGCCGAGCTCGGGCATGCTTTTATGATACGCGTCCTCGCCTTCGCTTCCAGGTGAGGGAGAGAGCTCCTCCTCCTCCTCCGGGGGGTATGGCGAAGCTGAGGGCGAAGGAGAGTCTCTCAGGTTTGGCATGCTGGTGTAAAGGGAGTCTCTATTATTGTTGGGTGAATGGGAGCCCATGTCCTCCACTGCAGTAACAGTCTCAGAGCCATGGCCACCCTGCCCCTCCAGGCGCCTGGGGGCCTTCTGGGCGCTGTAGAGCAGGGAGTGAGTCCTCTGGGGCAGGAGGGGGGCCTCCAGCGCCTCCTTGTGGTGGGGGTGCAGGAGCAGCTCCAGGGTGGCGTGGCCTCCTCTTCCACTTCCTCTCTGGGGGGATGAAGCCTCGGCGTGATCGGCCACGATGGCGTCATCCTCACTGCCACTCCCACCCCCGCCTTGGTCCACTGTCACTCTGGTCTGGGGAGGCAGAGCTCTGTCCCGCTCCCTTTGGGCGTCGCGACCTTTGGGGGCCCCACGGGGCCTCAGGTTGTTGTGGACAATCTCAGATATGATCATCTTCTCAAAGGCAGCATCGTCCAAGTTGAGGCCCCCCAGCTCACCCGGGGCTCTAACGCCCACGGCCTCATAGTCGTCGTCTCGCAGGGAGTAGCTGTTGTTGAAATTGCCATTGAGGGGAAGGGTGTCCATGGCACTGATGTCCCTGCTGTTGCTCAGAGAGTGCTGTCCTGCAAGGAAAGGCAGAAGGAGTGCATGAGGTATAATTTTTTGCCTTTTGATAGAACAAAAGCAACAGTCTCCACTACACCATCCACATACAACTTGATACTGCTCAGGACACTGCACTCTTGTGCTCTTTGATCTCTGGGTTAATTTTAATTTTATGCAAATACAAAATGTTTTAAAATTCAAAGGAGAACCCAATTAGCTGCCCACCATGTCCATCCTCATCATGACTGAATATCATTATAGCCAATATAAGAGATTATCCTGAACAATATTGGAGAAATGAGAACAAAAGATGATTTAAAAACTTAAAAAATATAGTACGGCAACACGCTATACAGTAGCTGATGACCAGGTTACAACACAGCAGCATACCAAAGCAATGGGAGAGGATGAGCGTTAAATAAAGAAATAAATACAAGCTGATGAGGAAGTGTTGTGACATTAACAATGAATAAAACATTCCACCTCTTAAAAGAAGGCAAGACAAAAGAGTAATGTCGAACACAGATGGCCAGCCACCTCTCTTCACTGGGGCCCCACAAGCACAGCAACAACCCCCACACACCACGACAGACAGGCACGGTGCAATGACTCACTTTGCCACCACTCACATCAAGTGTGTCTGCTCAGGCTATCTGGCCTAAGAACAGCTGATGTGCAAAAAAAGTAAAACAGATGCTTTTTTTCAATTGCAGCAGAAACAACAAAATCACTGAAATAAGACAAAAGTGGAAGCTTGTAACATCCAGCCTGGATTCAGTCAATCCAACTCGGATTGTGTCCTTGCAATTAACTGTAATTTAGCCCATGTGATGCTTTGCCCAAATTGTTGTAGGTGGATGGAGAATGACAGCAAAATTATGTGTTTAACAGTTTGAGAGAGCTAAAGGACAAACCAAGGACAACTGAATCCTGGACTCAGCAGGTGAAAGGGTTCAGCAGCAAGCACAATCTTCTTTTTAAAAGTCTCCAGTAAAATAACATTTCCTGATGAAATTGTTTCTTGAGTGACGCATATTATTTTTTCCATTTTAGAAGTGTACATCTATAACTTTTATGTGAGCAAAACACACACACACACACACACACACACACACACACACACACACACAAACAGCGAAGAACTCTAATTTTGTGCGGCCCTATGACTAAGCTCAACTAGCAGGATGAAAGTGAAGGAGGGGGGTAGTTTGATTGGATATGAGGATTTCATTTACTGGGTACACTGAGAGCCTGTAAGTTAAAGCCTGACATTTTCTAGGGTGGGGTGGGGGGTGGGGTGTCTGCACACACCAAAAAAGAGGAAAGTGTAGTCTTCGGTTTCAAACGAACGTGTCAGAAAATGGATGATAGCAACTGAGAAAAAGAAAGCTCTACAAACATCAAAGACGTTTCTAAAAAAGAGCACAGAGAGCAAAAGGGCAGAAATGGGAGCGGGGGGGGAGAGATTATTAGACACTTCTCTGAATAGACCCAACTTGCCAACTTCCAAATTTGCATTTGTTTATGCACAGGCGATGATTTTATTGCAGACAGGTATTGTCTACCGGGAGTGAAGGGAAATGATGTGAACAGAATTCAACTGGACACGGCGACAGCTGCACTCTGGGAACCGTTCCAGCAGAGACTCATCCAAGATGTTCTCCTTACCGATTTTACTGCATCGGATGAACATCTGCAGAGTATTACTTAGTATTAATACACTTATAATAGAAGACACGCTCATCCTTTTTGCGGGAGCTAAATGTAATGACTATAGCAGACGGAATTTTGAAAAAGCTCGTGTTAAACTTGACAGTCTCTCGGCGCGTATTTCATACTTGGTTGGTGATCTTCACACCAGGTTTTGACATTTGTGTGTCATGCTGTTGCCTGCTATCCTCAAACTATTTTCCATATGTTAAATCTTCAATCTTTTTGTCACTGCTTCCTGATCTGCTGTCGCTCCTGTGTTTAAACACGGCTAAGTGCAGCAGTTCGCATCAGGGGGGAGAGGGAGTGTTTCTACAGGTAAAGGAAACGTTATGTTGACATTCAGATTTACCTGCTAATTAAATATCTCAGTTATCAGTCTCTGGTGCTCCAATGTTAACATGCAATTATTCTACAATGATTAGGCAGGTAAACATTTTAGGGCAATAAAGCACAAGCTGTCTGCATACACACTGACTTCTGTGCCTGAGCTGCTCGGCTGCTGCTGAGCTCACACACACACACACACACACACACACACACACACACACACACACACACACACACACACACACACACACACACACACACACACACACACACACTCACTTACACAGACACACACACACAAAAAAAATCACAAAATGCCTTTGATTTTCTGTGCAGACATTGTTTGGTCCCAACCCTGCTTCATTATCTCTGAGTGTAAAGTGCTCTCACTGTGCTGTAGCGAGCTTGCAGCACAAAACAAGACCATGATAACTGCAGCAGGTTAAAGCTATATGTTACTGCATATCCTCTCCTTACACACTTTCACCATACTGCTGTTTTTGTATATTCTCTTTAATCATCAAATGCCTGTGAATATCTGAGGGCTATGACTCTGCCCGCATTGCGTCATGTGCTTCTGTTTCTTTGATTGGGTTTCTTTTGCTCTGCCAGTGAGGAACTAGGTCACCATAAACACTGACATGTTTTGAGTCAGTCTGATTTCACGTTAACTGAGGAAAATGTAAAGGTTTCAACATCTATGATTGCAGGTCAACAGCGTAAACAATCCGGACCAACGCGTGAAGCTCATTTTCAACACAGAGGAATTCCCTTCTGACTGCTCAGTAGATAGCATTGACGTCTCTGAGTTTATCTCCTTCTGTGTTTACAAAGGAGAAACATGCGTAGATAAGAGCTACTGGAAATACAGAGAAGGTGTGAATGAAGAAGAACAAATGGTAAATCTAGAGTAATTATTCTCAACATTCTCAATGCATACTGTGTCAGAGCTGTATATAAATCTAACACACTTAAAGGAGAGAGTTATATGAGAGGATTGATATGTTGAATATGAAGCTACAGCCAGCTGCCCGTTAGCTTAGTTTGGCATAAAGACTGGAAAAAGGGGAAAACGGCTAGCCTGGCTCTGTAAAATGGCAACAAAAGCCGCCTACATGCACCTACATGCTAGCTATGCTAACTGGCTGTAGCTTTATACTTGATGGACAGACATGAGTGTGGTTTCTATCGTCTCATCTTACCCTCCCCCATAAGTGTATTTTCCAACATGTCAAACTTTTGCATTAAAACAAACACAGATCTATGCAAGAATAAAGGTGGAGGGCGGATGTGCACCTGGGGAGTGAAAGGCCGGTGGAGAGGGGGTGTTGCACACCACAGTTTCTGCCAGCAGGTTGTTATAAGGGTTAGTGTCGTGGGTTCGGAGGAGAGGGTTAGTTAGGAGGTAGTTTCCAGTCATCCCTGAAATAACAGGAAGAGAGAGAAGAGAGAGATAGAGAAAAATCAGGAGGGAAGAAAAACAGTTGAGGAAAAAGAGCTTGAGGTACTGTACTTTATGGTCTGTGGTGGTGCGCTGCGCAGCTGTCGACATAAACAAACACTGACATTCACTGTCCAAAATCTGACACCACAAAAGATTTATGACCTGCAATCCATCTGCCTTCTATTAAGGACCAAGCGGCCATTGAAACGACGGTCAAAGCAAGACATTATCCAAACAGTCGGCCGATGTAACTGACAAACAACATTATCACGACAAGTGTTGACCAAAGACTAGCAACACAATCAACTCCAGTGTTTATGTAAAACAAATTCATCTAAACAAACTCTTCCAGTCGAGACACTAGACAAAACATGTCTAAGTGGCCTGCCATGAATAATACAGTATCCCCATCATCGTCAGCATGCTTGTGTAAATCCTGAAGAATGTAATAACTACCCTCAGTCATTTGGACGGATCACTGAGAAACTCTGTGCTGGCATGTGTGTTTTAAAAAAAAAAAAAAAAAAAAAAAAATCATAACTACAGCCAAATCTTCGCTGGCACAGTCGGCAGCCTGAGCTTCACGATGCTGGGATCACTCCCAAAATCTGCTCTGACCTCAGCCTGACTTTGCTCGTCTCCCCCCCGCCCACCCCTACCTTCATCCTGACAATCACTCCAGGGTGAGGATGAGTTAGGAGGCTGCTGCACAGCCAGCCTCTCCAGTCAGGGTCGCTAGGATTTTGAACCCAAGTCCTCACCAGTAACATTTTAAGCCACTCAAAATATCACACCTATTTTCTATCTCTGTTTTAACATCTTTCATATAATCCCAGTGAAGTAGAAAAATGCAGGTAAAATGCAGGTAACTTTCACAGGCAGCATTTAACGCTGTTTTTTTTTTTTTTTGATTGCTCAACACTAAGAGAAATGCAACATTAAATCGGGTCTTATCTCCCGCTTTTCAGAGCCGCCACAGAGCCGTGTAAGCTGCATTAATTGAAGTGTTTATAGAGAATTCAGAGCTTCCTCACAAAGAGAATGGCGCATGTGTCTCATCTGGTGGCGATGGAAGAAACGGTTTCTCACCTTGGTTGAGTGTGGAGGTGCTGTTTATGTCTCCCGAGATGAAGGAGGACTCCGACTGCTTCCTCACAGTGTCGTTCCACATCCGCCTGATGCGGCTCTGGGTACAGAGAAAAGCAACCATTGATCAGGACTCAACATGGTGCCGCTGTTATTCAAGGCTTCTGGCCCTGAGGATTGAGTGGCTGCGTGGGTTTGTGATTCAAACCTACAGATTCTCTGGATAATTCTCTCAATGTCTTTTCTTTACGCCTACCCTGATAACGATATAAAAGAACACTTAAAAAGAAAAGTTTACACTGTACTGTAACATGTTCTGATGTAAAAAAACATTTCATTCCCATTCCTTGATGTATAACTAGGGTCGTCCGATAATATCGGACCTCCGATATTATCGGCCGATATTTACTAAAAAATGTAATATCGGGAATTATCGGTATCGGGTTTTTATACCGATGTTTGTTCTGTAGGCTTCAGCATTTCTGAGCCTGCATGAACGCAGCATGGGACGTTTACCGGCGCGCACTAGATGACGTATAACAACAACTACACGCTAGACTGGTTGGTTGCTAACCGTGGCTAACAAGCAAACAATTTAAAGCTGAATGATTTTAATATTAACACAAACACATTAACCAAAGCTAGCGATTAGCTTTAGTGCTCTTTTCAGTATTAATACAATGAAAGTTGAAGTTGTTCTCTTATTTTGCACAGTGTTTACATTTGAAAAGCCATGTTGCATTTATGTATGCATCCAGGGGGGCATCACAATAAAATTGGGCATATTGTGTTAATTCCACAATAGGAGATATGTTATGTTGTTATCTAACAGTTTTGGTGCAAAAAGCCTGCATATATCGGTATCGGGTGATATCGGTATCGGAAATTGAGAGTTGGACAATATTGGAATATCGGATATCGGCAGAAAAGCCTTGGCAGTCTAACAGCTTGATAACAAAGCCCAACATCACAAAGTCAAATCAAGTACTTTCTACTTAAATAGTAAAACTGTGTATGAAGTTGAAAGAATCAGATTAACAATAATAATATTGTTGAGTGAGGAAGGTTAGAAATAAACTTCACTGAACTCAATCTTTACTAAAGGATAAGGCTGGTCATATAAGATATATTATTCTTATTGTCAACAAATCCTATGAAAAGACCAAAAAACAACAATGTGTAACATTCTTAAGATTTCCTCTCTGCGCCTCTCAGCCACAAGGCCATTTGTCCCTGAGGACATACTGCAGAACTCAACCACTCAAGGTTTGCTGGATTGCCCGGGGCAAGTAAGATGCCACAGTGGGCTCCAACTTTTTATTGCACATGTTTGTTAGAGTTAGAGAGTTAGAGAGCAAGGTGGATAAAACAAGCATTCAAAGGCATGTGAAGTTTCCAGAAAACGTCACTGGAGTGCCATAACAAAATTGCTGACAGATATGGTCTAATAATAATAATAATAATAATAATAATTTTATTTTCATTTAATGTTTATAAACATTACGTAATGTAATAAAATGATTCCTTCCTCTTTTTAGGGTAAACTACAGTATCAGCCCAGATTTGTTTTGTTTCTTGTTTTTCAATGATGTATGTTGTCTTTTGTTGCATAATTGCATTATGTTGTTTATTTATTGGAAAACTAAGTAAAAAAAATCTTGAATTACCAAAAAAAAGGGTCACAAATATATACTTTCAAGTTTTAAGAAGCATTACTCAAACAGGAGTAAATAGTGTATATGTTGGGTACTCTATGGCACAGAGGAATAAGCTACAGTATATCAGGCTTTGGATTCATAGACAAATACTACATAAAACATAAAAACTAAATCCACTTACATATTCACATACATACAAACCTTTTCACATGTCTACATGTTAAACTCTGATATATCTGATTTGCGGTGGTGTACACGTACTTGTGTTGCAGATGAGTAGCGGGCAGTGGATCGAGATGTGGCTGTCTTGGCTGAACTGTGGGGTCCCTCAGGCGGCAGCGCGCCACAGCACTGGGACTGACGGAAACATTTGCTGTACTCTTTGCGGACCTGCAGAAAAACAAAAGATCAGGAGAGATTGAGCATAGGGACAGGGACACAAACCCCTCCATCCATCCTCCAGTAACTATCCTTCAGGGTCACAGTGGGACTGGGGCCAATCCCACCCTAGACAGGCCAATCACGTGGCATTCACACCATTCACACTTGCATTGACACCTACAGGCAGTTTAGAGTCGTCGATTAACCTAACCTGCATGTCTTTAGACTGTGGGAGGAAACTGGAGCACCCGGAGGAAACCCACACAGGCACCAGGAGAACGTGCAAACTTCACACAGAAAGGCCCAGCCGGCCGTCCAGTTCAGTCAAGAGGCTTCAGTGCTAACCACCTCACCAACCCATGAGGGATACAAATCTTTATCAAATGTCATCCAGCTGACAGCAGCTTAAATGCCACATCAGTAAAGACACTGCAAACACTGTGATAACATGTTGAAATACTGTAGAGAGGAAGCTCTCTGATATGGGTGCTGCAAAATGAGACTGTATAAAATATGGTGAAACGTTGCAATATAAATATTTACAGATCCCCACATATAAGGATTAGTATAGATTTGGAAAGAAAACACAGTGCTGTGTTTGAACTGTGTGAAAGTAAAGCTGCAACTACTAATTCATTAACAGTAAAAGATTATGTCCTCAAGTAATTGTTTTGTGCATAACAATTTTGCCTAATGTGACTTTTTCCAGAAGGTCTTTTTTGTCAGATCAACCCCCAAACCTCAATTTACTATTATAAATAAGCAGATTTTTGGTATATTTGTTTGAAAAGTGGCTTTAATGAATAATCAATTATCAAAATAGTTGCCAAATTATTTTCAATTGACCTTATTAATATACAGTATAATTAACTAAAACAATAAGTTGAATAATCAATCAATCAATTATTTTGTTTTGATTAATTCATTATTTGTTCAGTCTATAAAATGTGAGAAAATTGTGAAAAATGCTACAATTTCCAGTGTGTTGTCTTTCAAAAACACTAAAGAATATTGTATTTACAGATTTAAAAAATCTCACATTTAAGAAGCTAGAAGAAGCAAATGTTTGCCATTTTGGCTTCATAAACAACTTGCTGTTGATTCATTCTTCATTAAAAATCTGTTGTTCAACTAATCAATTAAACAATTAATAATTCCGGATGAGCGCCATAGGACGAAGTCTTACCTTTTTCTGGAGGAGGCAGTGGAAGATGAAGATGAACATCCCTTGCAGAGTGTTGAAGATGGTAAAGAGGTAAGCCATCACAATGGAGGATTCATTGAGGAAGAACAAGCCAAAGGACCATGTGAGCCCCAACAGGCAAAGTAGGGCAAATGCTCCCAACACCCAAGATCTGCGAAAGAGAAAGATGACTGACATTAACTGGTGAAAACCGCAACACTGCACCAGATTTCATCTTTGCTTGGTTTGACGTTTCTTTGCTCCTGGACAGAAACTTGTTTAAAAAACAAAACAAAAAAAAGCAATACCCCCCATTTGCTATTTTCCTTTAGGACAAGTTGCACTAGTGGCGGTACTGTGCATAAATGCTGATACCAAAGTTTTGGAATTAATGTGCATTCGGTATTTGACACTAAGTCAAAAAATATTTCCTTGGTCTTCCTTGGAGTTGTTGGCTAAAGAGACTGCAAACGCAGCAGGTTTTTTCCTTGGCGGCTTCCAGGAAAGCCTAGAGGAAATAAGATAACTTCACAGTCACTTTCAATGACGATGGCTGGTCGTTATTGATACACAAGAGAGAAGCGAGCCACCCAGGGAGGAGATACGGTGAGCATGCAGAAGGGAAGAAGAAATGGGACACATCATTGAGAGAGGATTCACGGAAAAATGAGAGGCAGTGTTGAGAACAATGGCTGCTCTTGCTGTCCAGCTTTTGGATTCTTTTTTTATCCAAGATTTTTTTTTATTGTAATAATCACACAAAATGCCATCAATTCCAATTATTTCACTTTTTTTTTTACCAGTTGCCACATTTGACACAGAAACTAAATACAAAGCGGATTTTAGGTAGACCCTAATTAATGACAGTTAATGAGTTTTGACTTTGAAGGATAATGTGTGAAATCCAGCATCCACTAATGCGGCTTTCTGTGTGCTAAAAACAAACCTGAATGCCAATGCCTATTTTTTTGGGTTTGAACCAAAATCAGAATGGTTGCCTAAAAATCAAGCGCCCACATAACATGTGTTGGCCCGCCCTCAAACATATTGTTGAACAAGCATTCAGGCAAAGAAATGTACAGGGACCTGTTTTTTTATCGAGCAAATGCAGCCCACTGAAAGTGGGAAGATGTGGTGGGGGGATTTCCGTTTTTACAATCTTTAAATCTTTGAGGCGTGTAGTTTAGTCTGTCTTCCAAGAAAGCCTTTAAAGTACACCAGCACGGGAGCAGAAAGGTCAAAAATGCAGTTATGAAGAAATAAAAAAAGGCAATATAACCCTGCATAGTGCAAATACAGAAATCATAAAATGAACTAAAAAGGGCAGCACCCATACGGACCAAAATAAAATCTGAAAGGGAAAAATATTGGTCTGGTCGGGTTTAAGAGAAGGGAAAATCAAATAAATATGTTGGTCAAATGCAGCTTTTGAAATTCAGGAGGGAGGTAAAAGCAGTAATGGTGCATATTATTTTTCTTTCCACAACACACACTCACACACACACAGTCACAGAGCCAGAAACCAGAGTGCGGCCTGCTAATCTCCCAGAGTGACAACCCTCTCACCTGATACCCCCCAGCCTGGACGAGTCAGGTTTCATGGAGGTGGAGTGCTTCACCATCTTGAACATCGTCACCACCAGGAAGATGACATTGACCTGTCAAAACAGACGCGTATCAGGGTTAACAGACTGCACTTAGACAGGCATCCAATTCCTGTTACTACTAAAACAGCAGTAAAGTATTTTTTTAAAATTTATATTTGTGATACAACGATAAAATACCTTGAATTTCAACATGAAAAATGACAAACTATTATTGTCAATTAATTTAACAAATTTAAAGTCAGTCAACTAATCCATTAATTGACTAATTGTTCTGGCTCTATTGTATGTCATGGTTGGTAGTTTAATTAATAACAAAGGATCATATTTTATAAGCTCTGCATATGTTTTGTTTGCAAAAACCTTAGTGGAGTAAAAAGTATATAAAAATATTTCCCTCTGAATGAGAGTATTAGTATAAAGGGGCATGAAAAAGAAAAAGAAAACAACTAAAGTACCACAAGTATGTCAAATTTGTACTTGAGTAAATGTACTTAGTTACATTCCACTACTGGTTGCTAACACATACAATAATATTTCATGTTGACTCAGAGTATTGCTTAATCTATAATGGTTCTGGCCAAATGGAGAGTGCAAACGCCAGCATACCTTTACCTAGAGGAATAAGAAAATGTAATGCATCAGTAAAGATCATAAAGTACACTGACTTCCAAAGAAAAAAGAAAAGGAAAAAAAACAACAGTGAGAGGTTAAGGCTTTGGTCCACTTCACACAGTTCTGGCCTTCAACATATGCTGCACTGAAAGTTTCTCTTCCCGCTTTTGTTTGACATTATATTCAATCCCAAAGTGCAAATCCTCATTGAATATGAGAATGTATATCTGTTGAAGTCCAAACAGATCTGATGTACCGCTGAACAAAGCACCAGAAACATACAGAGAGGAAAGAACCGAATTGAGTGCCATATTTTAGAAACAATTTTTACTGAAGCCAGGAAAAACATTTAAGTGATTCAAGCCATACATCCAGAAAGGTTTCCATGCTCTCAGGATGTCTCTCTGTAAGCACTGGAGGGCCCGTGGCCACCGAGGGAAAGAGAGGAGATGTGCTTCAATTTGGCTCCATACCATATTAAACCTTTGAAATGCTCTTCTGTAAATATTCAATGAAAAACAAGTATATATCCGGATTTTTATGTTATTAAAAACTTCTATCCCATATCTGCTCCGAGCAAGCGTTTTGAAAGCGTGACCAATCTACTGTACATGAAGGAAAATAAAACGACAAAAACATGAGCTGGCAAGAAAACAAAGCAGAATGAGCTCAATGTAGTGTTCTCAGTTTATCAAATACCTCATTTTCTTCTGTCTTTAAACGGAAACAACAAGAGTGCGAGTGGAGAGCAGATGGAAACCAGCAGTGAAAGACGGAAGAAAAGGGGTGACTAAGAAGACAGAAAGAGGCTTTTAGATCACAGCTTAGAGTAACACTGAGTTTTGTCTCCCAGCCACTGGGGCCAATTTACGTCCGCATGAGTCGAGTGGCTGGAGATGCATTTAACGCAGCCGCAAGAGATGACACAGATCCGATGAGACACATAGACAGACAGACGGACAGCAAGGCGAGGAGGCAGGCAGGCACTCAGCAGAAAGCTGAGGCAAACTACATATGGACTCCCCCTACCCCATGCCTGGTCTCCAAGGGACTGTCCTCTACAATATTCAGGTTTCTGGCTTCTCTGCCAAATACAGCGCAAAAAACCCAGTGTTGCAGACGCAGCAATTCTCCGGGTTTTACATGTATTTACAGCCTATAGACAGATTTACATTGTGTGTTAAACTATGCACCTATATGGATATGCAGTGTGTTTGTTTAGGGCTGTGTGCATGCATTCCTGCATGCATGTATGTGCATGTTGTGTATGTGTGTGTGTGTGTGTGTGTGTGTGTGGCTGTGTGCATTGTGAACACCCAGCGCACCACATGAAATATTAAAAGGTGAAGATGGAGATGTCCGTGTGCTGGGATTGGCTGGGGATGTGTCATGATCCTCAGCAGGGATATGAGCTGTGGTAATGGTTGTCTGGCCCACCCATTCATTACTTCCATGTTCACCCCCCAAACTCGCCCCCACCGCCCCCTGCCACTATCACCCTTGTTTTCCCACTGAGCAAATGACCTTCATGCCTGAGACGATTTCTCCTCCTGATTGCAGGAGGGGAGTATTCTCTAGATGTACAGCAAAGACCAAACAGCTTTAAGTTGTTGCCGCTCACCAGTTCTGATTTCAGAGGATTTCATAGCTGAGTGGACACTGATGTCCTCATGTCAGCTATAATGGGACCACTTTCCTTTCATGCAAATTGATCGGAGAAAGCAGAGCTAAGAGGCTGCCAGCACAGAGAGAGGGAAAATCTATAAACAGTTTTCAAAGCTTTTCTTTGAAAAAATAAAAAAATAATAAAAATATTAAGAAGTTATCACACGTGCACAAAATCACAACTTACCACAATTATGACGGTTACAGGTCCGATGAAGCTCCATATGAAATGGTTATCCACCCTCAGCCAGCATCTACGAGGTGCAAAAGGTGATACTCAGTTCATTAAATCATCTCATTGCCAAAACAAAGTTGTGTCTCATCGATCAGGGCCCAGCAGGGCTGGCTGGATGATAGGCCACAGCAACAGAATAGAGAGACTCCTCTGACCACAGAGAAGAAAACCCGACCTTGAGGGAGTGTTGGCCTCGTGCCATGAGAAGCTGCAGTCTGAAAGCTAGTGGTTATTGGACTCATGACTTCACAGTCTGCAAATGTCTACAAATGTGGGATGTCGGACTGTGTACCTAAGACTCTGAACAGTAAACAATGTATTGTAGAAGGTTCAAGAATGAATTGCACCTCCGTCTGTGTTTATCACCGGGAAACAGAAATGAAGTGAAGACTACAGCAATAAAAATGGAGTTTACTTAAATCCCATAAATTAGAGGTTTGCAGTCTTACAAATCATAAAGCTTGCTGCTTGGATGAAGACCAGCAGAGAAGTGCATAAACTTTTAACTGACAAGGCCGGCAATTATCCACATGCAAAGAATAAAAACCCAGCAGGCCAGTGCAGCCAGCGAGCACATTCATTAATGTTGCGGCTTTGCTCACAGCCTCTTCTTTTAGCAGTGACGGGGTGTAAATTTACCAGGGGGCAGAGGTGGACTACTCTTTGTGATATTACTATCATTAGCACATACATGCATGCTGTGTGGGTCTGTCTTGGTCGGGAGAAGGGAGGACTAATACTCCTAATTTTTTTTATTCCACAAAAGAAGACTCTCTGCAGAGATGCCACACTCACGCCCGCTGTGTGCCGTAGCTTCTGTAGTCGATGGCTGCCGAGATGCCCACCACCACAGCCGGGATGAGGTACCCAGAGACGTAGTAGTACTTCCTGCGCGAGAACTCGCTCTCAAACACCTCGACCAGCATGAGGTACAGCTGCACGCCCTCCAGACACATCCAGGCGAATGCAGCCAGGAAGCAGAAGTGGAGAACGCCGGCGATGATGGAGCACACCAGCTGAGAGAAGACACATGCAGACATTACACACAAAGGTAAAAGGGTCGTTAGAGAGATAATTTGGGGTTAGTTAAATATGTCATTTCCTAGTTACTCAGAATGACTTTTTATTACTACTATTACAAACTGTTTTATGCTTTAGTTTAGAGTTTAAAAATGGCCGGTGACATTAGCTCAGCTTTGCTAGATTAGAGCGTCCATGGGATCAAGTACTGGCCCTGCTTAAAGCTGCTCGAATCAATATTTTTGATTAAATCAAATGACTACATGTAATACAAAAGGGGTCACTTGAGCTTTTTAGCATCAATATTTTAGTTTAATAATTCTCAGCTCAATATTTTAGGTTTTATGGCCTTCAACATTATTGTTTTGGTTTCCAGTTCCAGCAGGCAGCTATTTTCAGCAAAAAACATTTGATAGACCCAAACATTCACTGCCTGCCTTGAACACAGATAAACCTAGTTACTAGCTGGTGATTATAGTGGAGCATTTAGATTCCAGACAGATATTTCCCTCAGGAGAGACAAAATCAGAGCTAAAAAAAGAGTTAATATTGACTTCATGTTCATCAGGTGGGCAGAAATACTGCTCCAAATGAAAATTGGATGTGTAAAAATGCAAATGTGTGTTGCGCCCTAAGTGGCCCAAAATGTTATTAAAACATTTCTAAAGCTTAGAGCTTAGCTTAGAGAAAGACGGATATCTGGTCAAACACAACTTATCTATTTCATCACCAACGGAAGAATTTATGAATGAGGTTATAGTTAATTATTTGTGAAAATGCATATTTGGTCAGAATGTTAATGTTGGACTAAAGAGTAAAAACACTGAGAATCTGAGAATGTGTATCTCCCTACCCTAAATGGTACTGATCCCATAAGCATTCAATAAATAAGTTAATCACTAGTAAATCACTAGCCAGCAAACAGCATCCAATATTATACAAAGGCATCCATTCTTAGTTATTCTTGTTGCAAAAAATGTACAATATGGGCTTACTGTTAAAATGCAGACTGTGAAACTAAGCTTTGTTCAGAGTGATGGAACTTTTTTTTCAGTTTTAGTGAAAGTTTCCAAAGATAGAATAGATGCAGGAACACTATGTATAAAATCATGCCTAGAATATCTCTTCTAGATGGTGCAGCCATTAAAAAAAACATAAAACATCATCCTGAGTTTTATTATTTCACTCAAAATTCAGCATTGTAAAAGTGCTGCAGAAACAGATCAGATATGTGGTATTATAATCTAATGTGGATTTTCTTTTTTGCTAACTGTAAAGCCACTTAAAGGAACATTTAAGAAAGGTGTTTAAAGGTTAATTGCAGCAGATGAGCCAATTAATCAGTAGCATGAAAGTCAAAACTCTCTGCGGTACAATTTCCACGGTACCTTTGGTTCCGTCATGTTGATGCCCACGAGGTAGACGAGCTCGCCGATAAAGAGGTTGAGGCAGAGGTTTTTGTGGATGGTGTTGCGGTCACTCTGCAGACCTCTGAAGAAGCAGAAGGTGAAGAGGCTGATGGCGAGGCAGACGAGAGACACGGCGATACCCATCCGTGTGATGACGGTAAGAAGAAGCTCGTGGACGCTCCCCTCCCCCTACAGAGAAACAGACATGACAGTGTGACCTTCAACTCCACACTTTTTTGTCATGATTGGTGGCATTTACGCACATGTAGCTATATTTGCCAAGGTGCAAACACTGACCTGATGTAAACCTCGATGCATATAAAATGTTATAATGAAAATTGCTATTTCTAAGCAGTGCAGTCCTTAAAGGATAGATTCACAGTCTTTCAAGTCTGTCTTAAAACAAAATTCACATTCATGTTGGCCATAAAACGTCCCTTCCTACTGCTCTTTTAATGGAAGAGTTGTGGGACAAAATCCACAGTCCCTGTTCTATGCAGCAATGTGTATTTGAAGCCAATACAAGGCTTCAGCAGTCTGAGTTAGACAAATCAAGTAGATATCTTCCAAACTTCGGTCTTTTTAGTACAAAGCCTTCTTTGTGTTTCCACAGACAGTGATTTTGTGTTTCCACAGACAGTGTTTCCCTGTTGAGCAGCAGTGGAGGAATAGTAACAAAAGGAAGGAACTTTCTACAAAAAATACATTAACTTTAGAATATATCTGCTTTATTTGTCTAACTCAAAACTATTGATGCCTCATATTAGCGTCAGACAAACTCTAGAATGCATTTTTGCACAAAACAAGGACTGTGAATTCTGTCCTCCATCACTGAAAAGATTCGCATTGAAAGAACATTAGGTATTTTTTAAATTTTTAGATTTTTTAAATGAAATGAAATCACAGCAAGTGAAAAATGATTCAATACCCATATGGGCTTGTGAATATTGTCTCAAGACAGAAATGAGTGAATCTATCCTTTAACCTGATGGTAGCTGATGACATTCGGCACTTAAACTGAACATGCTTAGATCACATTATGGGGCCCATTTTGCAGAAAGTGACATCAGTTAAAAAACTACCACAAAGAACAGCGACTGTGTGATGTGACGTTCACATGTGGGCTCTCTTTTTGAGGTCAAATCACGCTGTGTTTCAGAAAATCTAAAACTGAGCATGTTTCAAGATGGGCACCAGGCAAATGTGAAAATAGCAGACTTGACCATACAAAATCTCTCTCAAGGACATGGTGGCCTGAAAGTGAGGCAATTCTTCCTGTGATATTTGTAATTTTATTGAGGGCAGAAGTTGCAGTTGAGGTGATGTGTGGGGAATTGGTGTGAGGCTAAGCCCAGCCTCGGGCCTGTGGTTTCAAGCTGTGGTTAAGGTTGAGGTTAAGACAGATGACAGGGACAGAGTTCATGAGTTGGGACGTGTTATTAAATGAACCACAAACTTATCCTCCACATTTATTACTGGCTAGGTCCTTGCTACACATGCTATTTATCATGTAATTGGATTGTAATTGCATTTTGCGACCAAATGGATCCTACACCACTTCAAGAGGGGTGGAAACATAAGTAAAAGCTGAGGTTATACTGTTTCCCATGATTCTCAGGAACATATGCATGGAGGAATATTAGACACGGACCATAGGTAAAATATAATTACTTCTGATAATGGTATGGCACCTCCTATCCTGATCCACAATCTCGCTCTTTTAAAGTGACAGCCCGCTTCCTTTTCTCCACCTCTCCCCTCCACCCCTCCTCCCCCCGCCCCTTACCTTCTCCTCCAGCAATAATCTAATTATCTCCACTGAAATGCCATTCTTGTTCTTGCCGTGTGTGCACAAATCTATCAGCGAGACGGAAGAGAAACTAACTGAGACAGAAAAATAGCTCGTGCAAACCACATGGAGAGGGCCACTTACCACATTTCCCCGGTGAGCCATGAGGATGGCGAAGTTGGTCAAGTGACTGCAGGAGCAAGTGGTGTGGCTCTTGTTGGTTTCCAGCAGTTTACAGCCCTGAGTGGACCAGTATCCCATCATGCTCCGCTCTGAATAATTCCAGAAGGAACAGTTGGGATTGTAGTAGTGCTCTTTCTACAAAACACAAACACAGAGAGAAAAAATGATTAAACATATATGAACATGCGCTGCAATATGCATGATTGTACACAAACCCACCTTGTATATTTCATAACTGTAAGAAACAGACAGTCAATGTACCTCGTGTGTGGACTGTGTTTATATGTGCTTGTTTTACGCTTTTAACATCTGCAATTATCCAATTTACTTTTTCAAAGAAAAGGGATGAAGGAGATCCAAACAAAGAAGTAAAACTGAAACTTGATAAGTTGAGATGTGAGAGGGGTTGCTATGGCAGCTTCCAAGCACAAGGAAAAATACATCACAGAAGAAAACTTGAGTGCTAATCACCAACAATGACACACTAGCATAGTATAGATACTTCCTCTTAACTCCCAGCAGTTATTCTACAACAATGATACGTCAAAGCGCTGCATTTGCCCTTCATCGCAAAATGCTGTGCAGCGATTTTAGTATTTTAACAACCCAATTCTGTAGTGTTATCTGGGGGAGTCTCGGAGGAGGCTTACATCCAGGTGCTCCAGTGTGAAGATCACCGGGTCGGCCACAAACACACGGCTGGACTCCTTGGTTATCGAAGCTGACAGGATGTGGGAGTTGACGGTGAGGGAGAGGTTGCGTTTGTTCGGGTCCCCGATTCCCCTCAGTGTGGCGTTCTCAGTGCTGAGGAACTGACCCAGGTGTTTGTAGAGCACAAACACCAGCTTGGCTACACCTGCAACCGGCAATAATAAAACATTAGACATACACAGGGGGCATAAATCACTATAGCAAAGTACAAATGATCTCTTCACTGAATAGAGATACATTCATTTATTGATGTTGAATGAACGTACCAAACCATAAAAGGATAGTTTCATATAATGGGAGAAACGATTGTTTGCTTTCTGGCTAAGAGTTAGATGAGAAGTTGATACCGCTCTCACTATGTGCGTAAATATTAAGTTATAGCCAGCAGATGAGTTGCTTAGTTTAGCAAAAAGACTGAAAACAGGGGGAAACAGCTAGCCTTGCTCTATCCAAAGTCTGCCTACCAGGACCTCAAAAGCTTACTATTTAAGTTACATCCCAGTTGTTCAATCTGTAGAAACAAAAGTGATAAAAACAACTCATTGCTGCTCATGTCCATAGACTTATTAACAAGTTGTTATCTGCTGAAGGAGATAGCTGTAAAGGGTGTTTTTCTACCAAAGGACATGGATGGACGCAAATGGTTAAAACAAGATATTTCGACAGATTTTAATGACATGCACCAGAATCTTGAGGGAAAGTTGTGATCTTAATTCTAAGCCACAGAAACTGTTGTTCTCAATTATTCCAGGAGCTCCCTTAAAAGAACAACTTGTTGCTTTATAGCAAACAAATACATTGTGTTAATTAGCAGGCTTTAGAGCTGTTGGTAGGCGTATAGTTGAACTTTGGACAGAAACATGCTAGCTGTTTCCCCTTATTCCCAGTCTTTATGCTAAGCTTAGCTAATCACCTCACGCCTTTAGTTCTATAGTTACAGATATGAGAGTGGTATCGATGTTTTCTTCTAACTCTTGGTAAGAAAGCAAAACAGATTTTACTTCACTTGCTTAACTGCTGAAACAACTCAAAAAGGTAAAAAAAAACAAATAAAACTCAAACTTAACCATGATGTAATGCTTCAGCAGCAATTATATTTGTCTCACCATTTTTGCTGTTGACTTTGACTGTGTTGGAGGAAAGCTGAAGGGACGCTCCACCCTTGCTTGTCTGAGGAAACCTGAAGTCTTGCACCTGGCCATCAGTGCTTAACACGTACACATCCAACACTGCGAGATGGAAGGAGATGATGGGGGAGAGAGAGAGAGACAGAAAGGGAGAAACGTATTACTCATAGGCAACATGTTGTTTAGTAGAGCTCTACGGTTGAGGCCCAGCAGGAGAATGTGTAAATACTCGAGGTTCATTGTGCCCGTAACAGAATCAAATCTTATTGGCAAGAACCCGTAGAGTCTCATTTACTTATAAAAAAAAACCATGTCACTAAGCTGTTAGCTGGCATTGTGAAAGCCTCCGAGGCAAGAGCAAAAGAAAAAATAACAACAAGGGCGGCGATAGAGGATGAGCAAATGCAAGCACACAGCCTAGTGCAGCATGAATGTCAAATATTCATAGGATCAAAAATATCATTGAGCTTTTACTTTTACTTTTTCTTTCCCCTGTGGGTTCAGATAACTCAGGGCTCGACGAGCAAATCTCTGAAAATCCTCCAAATTCCTGCAGCCCCTCTCTCCGGTATGCCAGCTGCCGGGTGGTGCTCCCTTTGATGTGTGAAATTACTGAAGGGTCAGGAGGACACACGTATCAGCACACTCCCTCCCATCAGAAACGGCCTCACTTCCTCAGATAGATGGCTTCTGACAGACGGAGATGAGGAATTGTTCTGTGGTTGCTCTCCTCCTCTGTCTGGTTTTTTAGCTCTCTTTTCGCTCTCCCTCCCTTTCCCCTCGCCTTGCCCTTGATGCTCGCCTGAAGGTGCCACTTGGGCTTCGGCAAACTGCTAATTAGGAGCAACAATCATTTTCGCATTTTTTTCAACTCTTCGCAGGAGGTCAGGTAAGCTGTTCTCGGAGGTTGTGGGGTTCTTAATATGGCTGTATTTATGTTTCTCCACTGGAATATTATCTCTATTGCACAGATAAGCAAAATGTGACAAACTCATAAAAACTGCCTCAATCCGGTGATTAAGTAGCCAATACACAGCATATTACACAATGTATTAATCAGTG
This sequence comes from Dicentrarchus labrax, assembly GCF_905237075.1. Classification (NCBI taxonomy): domain Eukaryota; kingdom Metazoa; phylum Chordata; class Actinopteri; family Moronidae; genus Dicentrarchus; species Dicentrarchus labrax. The sequence continues at coordinate 15,845,129 of NW_026136701.1, forward strand.
CTTATATTAGAGACAGAGCAACTATTCCTTATCAGCTTAGCTAACTACCACTTAATGGGAAAGGCCTGGAGAGAACAGATAGAGTGCTGTGTGAATGGAACAATGCCATTCAATTGGTTTCATTGTTTTCCCCCAGAGGTCTGGACAGTTCATCTTGCAGCGCACCTTCAATGAGGTGACTTTTCTACACAAGAAAAAGATTAAAAATCAGTGAGGTATAAGACAAAAAGGGTGAGTCGGAGACCATAACCATAGCAACAAAGAGCTACGAGTAGAAATATGACAGTTCACTGCACAAAGGTGACTTAAATGAATGAGATCATGTTGCTAATAAACTGCCTCTGAGGACACATTTGCTTGTGTTTTTGGAGTCAAGTCTTTTTTTGTGACGTCAGCAAGATGTTTTTAAAATTAGATTTTCCTGGAGGAATAAAACATTTTTTTTTAAAAATCCCCCTGAAGAAAATGTTACCACTTAGTTTAAAACAATTTTACTGAGAGGTGGTGCACAGCCAGAAAGAAAAACAACCATGAGCATCATAAATTGCAAGTGACAGATGTGAACATACAGTTTCATCTGTCTTACAGTTATTGGAGAGGAACTTACTGATATTCTCTGCAGGCACTTTTACGATTGCTGGCTCGATCAGATTTTCTGCGAGGACAAAGGCCCCTTCCTCCAGTGTATCCAGTAGCATTGTGGCGGCGTGACTTTGTTCTGTGGAATTCATGTCTTTCCAGGATTTGAGGGCTTCTGGCCTCAGGAGGTTGTCAACAGTGTCCACAATTGCCTGTATCCATGGAGACAAGTGAAATGTCAGCTTGCTGTTTCCCCCCCCCCATCATAACTTCAGTTTAATAACAATGAGTGGGGACTGGGCAGCAAATGATAAAAAGGGCATGCATGGCCAACAGTGACAGCAACAACAACGACTGAAACTCAAATATCAAGATCACTCTGACTGAAGACACAAGGGTTCAAGGAAGTCAAGGGTAACTAAAATAATAATGATTATTAAAAATGTAGTATGTATTATTGAATATTCTGTTTACAAAAAATAGGCCTAATCTGAGGAAGCCTCTGTTGGACCAATTCCTTTACTGAATAATGTAGAAACGCTTTAGGGAAAAAGAAATACAAACCAAATGTTTTCTTTCCCTTCACTGAATGAAGCTGTCCACAATTCTAAATTCCTGGTTTTAAAGAGCAATTTTCCAAAAGAACAATTATCATGAACAATAGTCCTATTTCCTTAACAGGATCTGCCCATAATGGCCTTGAATACTATTCTCCTGGAGGAAAATGGGCATTATCATGAAATCCATGTCCAGAGTGGCAGTCTGAGTCAACACTGGGGGAAATTTCTGCTTGTTTTCAATAGCAATCCTTTCATTTCCTGCTTTCTGATAAGCAGTAAGGAAGCAAAACATTCCACAAAACCCACACAAGTATCATATGTTGATAAAACAAGAGTTTCCTTTGACCCTGGCAGGGTGAGTTCATCCCTCCTGCCTGACACAATCAACCACAACATCGCCAACTTTCTTGAAATCCCAGATTCAGAATCAAGAGCAACCTTTGGTGTGATAAATCAGAGTGACAATTTAACCATAGGTGCCATTAACCACAGCAAGGCCCACCACAATAACGGTAATTAACCACAACAAGCCCTTGCTCACTGTACCAATTAGTCACAGCTGTGATTATCCAAAACACTAATTGACCACAGACAGGATTATCCGTTTGCCTGGAATAACAAGAAAGGGGATCAACCAAAGTCTGCACCAATATGTGATTAACCGCAACATTTAACCACTGAGCTCATATTAACCACAGCAATGATGACTGTATCCAGACACAGGGCTCTCAGCGTGTCTTTATATCTCAGGCCGAAGCATAGAAATCAATCTCTGTGGCCCTGACCTTGCAGCCAACTAGAAGCTTGCGAGCTGTGACTATGATGGGAGTTAAGTGTGTGTATGTGTGCGTCTGCTTGTGAGAGAGAGTAGTGGCTATTACAGGGTCGGAGCCATTATAACCAGACAGACACTAAATGGTCCACCCCCCCAGTGAGCCATCCTCAAAGGACCCATGAAATCCAAAAGGGGGGGAAAAAAAGTCGTCTGCCTCTAATTTGTGTAGCACAGGAAGGATCTGTGTTCTGATTGAATCCTCTTTAATTCTCGCTTGGGTGGAGGTCACTTTACAAATCACAGGGGTGCTACCAGTGGAGCCCCCATGGCTCGTTATAGCTAGAGAAAAGAATCACGTGACGAGAGCTCGGCGAGCACTCAAACAGCGCCGACCTCAAGAGCTACAGCGGCGACACAAAAACAAGCTAGCAGCCATGCAAGCTCTGAACTTTTGAGCAATTTCACAAGAATTCCCTTCCTTCCTTCCTTATCTTAAAAAGGAGCAGTGTGTAGAATTTAGAGACATCTAGCGGTAAAGTTGCAGATTACAACCCCCTCGCCTCCCCCTCCTGTTTCAAGCATGCAGGAGAAACTATGGTAGCCCCCGAGACTCGCAAAAAAACGCAAATTTGGAAATTTAAAAAACCATCGGTGTGGTTTTCGAAAGAAGTGAGCTTAGTTACCACCAGACCTCTGTAGACTTGCAGCTTGACACTGCATTAGCCTCTACTTTGAAATGTGAGTAGATTTGCATTGTGGGTAAATGAGGCACCAGGTTTTGACAAGGAAGAAGAATGCATGGAATGAATACAATGATATTTATGGTCTTGCTGCACTGATTTAGATTTTTTTTAAAACAGCATGTAATCTGCAGAGTACTCGTTTAAAACAAAAATGGTGGCAAAGGAAAAGTAATTGGGATTCATCTTCTGGGCACAACAAAAAACTAAATCTCATCGCAATCCACCCAACAAATTTCAGCCTAAACCAAAGTGGTCTACTGACAGACTGGCGGACATCGCCATCTATACTCATGCCGCGGGCACCTCTAAAACCACATTTCAAAATCAGTTGAGGGAAATGCATCCCTCTTTTCTCTCAGTAAAATGAGACCTCAAGTAAAAACAACCCACACTGATAGGAAGGTCCCTGAGCCACTGAGACATACAAAATCAGATCTTTTGTATTGCGCCATGCAAGGCATCTCCTCTGACTGTTTACACCATGCCCTTGTCTTCCAGCAGAACCTTCTCAAGGAAATAAATCCTGCCACAACACATGAATGGCAAAACGTCTGCGGGAGAGACCAAAAAATCAGAATGGAACACAAACATATTAATGGGTTCAGAAATTAATATCACAGATAAAACACAACTGCAGCAGGAGGGGAGGGTTGTTTTTTTTTTTGCTAAGGGGACAAGGAAGACTAGAAATTGTACAATGTAAGCAAGTGAAAATTGAGCACACTGCCACTTTGATCACACTTCTAGCTGACAGGGAGGTGCAATTACGACCATGGGAAGGCAATTATTCACACAACGTATGAAAAGCCGACAAGAGAGATGAAGAGAGAGAGAACGAGTTGGGGGGGGGAGAAAAGAAGGAGACAAATGAAAGAAAGATGTACGAGGGATAGCACACGGTGGAGGGAATACGGGACAAAGACGGAGTGATATTGACGGTGGTATCCTCAGATGGACAGAAGAGGAGGCAGCCATATCTGATACAAGCGGGTCACCAGACACACATAGAGACAGACAGTGCCGCATGCTGCTGGTCAGGCGTTAGGGATCAGGGATAAAAAAGCAACATGGAAAACCTACAGTGGTAGTTATATACCTTCATATACGCCCTGCATGTCTTCTCTCTTTTTTGAAGCTTTTCCACACAACAAGAGGATCAAGCACAAAAGACAGATCGTAAGAAAACAGGAAGCATTAAATCATGCCACTTACCATAAATTACAGAACTTGTGAAAAGAAGAAAAGGCACAGGTCCATGAACTATAACCCTTAAAGTGATGCAACAGCTCTGAATGCTGTGTGAACACAGTGTTGTGTGGTGTGAATTCTAAATATGAATATGAATCACATAATAGGGAGGGGAAGAGATGAGAAATGCACAGCAGCATAGAGAAAAAAGTGCTGAGACTAGATCCTGATGCTCCCCATTAGTGATGCTTTAAAATACATTGAGCAGATAAACAATGTGGGATGAGGTCATTTGTATTTCATGGTATGGAGAGAATAATATAGCACTAGCTCTTTTTAAAAAAAACCTTTGTTGGTCTCTTGGCATTAAATAAGTCGCCTTCTCCTCCTAATTGAGTCGAACTGGAGAAAATCACATACTGTAGCTCTCACACAGAAGTGGAAAACAAAGAGATAAAATGTTCTTTGTATCCAGATTACAGCCTCCACATCATAAATACCTCTTGGAAACGCACACAGGAAACCAAAGTTTTTCTTTAGCTGAGACAAGATTGCTCCCATGGATACCGCCATTTACTCTGATTTATGGGAAGGGGCTGCACTGATCTTCTAAGGACCATACCAGGATTTTTGTATATGTTAACTTCTTGAATACAAATCACGTATTTTGCTGTTCATTTTCTAATGCATGCTGTGTAGTTTTGAATTTCCAGATGGATTTTTCCTTTCATTATAAGCACCCATTGGCTTTCATTTACTTCTGTATGACACGAAAATCCTTTGGCAGACTCTTGAAACTCGCTCCAGTTGTATGTGCATTTACATGCATATACAGTTGCAGCTTTCTGCAGTGACCTGATTTCTCGGTCATGTAAACGAGAAAGACAGTTTCCATAATCAGGGCAGGAGAATCAGGGCAAACCTGATTTCCAGGTTCGGAAGAAACTGATTTCTTGGTCATGTATATAGGTAACTGGGTTTCTAATCAGCTTTTTAGTTACCCATGTGCACAAAAAAGACTGCAGATAGGTAGGTAGGTAGGTAAGTATTGTTGTTTTAAAATAAAAATAAATACATTTAAACTAAACTAAAAATTAAAATAACCACTTGAAAGCAGCAAAAGAAAAAAAGTCAAACAATTAAAATGCATTAGTAAGCAGCAATAATGCAACTTGACAAAAAATGTATGCAGACTTGGTGTTCACTATGAAGGATTCCACAACTCAAGCAAGTCTGCTAATAGATTTTCATATAATTGAGAAATTAATGGAAACCAATGGCTGATTGGAAGAGTAGATCAAAATTAATCATATAATCAAAAACACAGCAGAATAGTAAGCTGTAATGAAAAGTGTATGTGAAGACAATGCAACTTGAAATATTACTTTTATGGTCCTTAAACTTCAGTCATTGTCGCTTGTAATCAGCCAATCGCACGGTGTTGTTGTTCTGATGGGACTCAGTGCAACGCTATCAGCGCTGCAGTGAGAAACCTGTTAGCTCTTATCTTCAAATGCGATAATTGCAATATAGCTGTCTGAACATTAGCGCACAAACGACGGGCGTCATTTTGGTGCAAATCACTTTGTTTACAGAGCAACTGCTGTCAAGAAAGTCTGAATAACGATGTAATTTTTCAGACTGTCAGTCATCTCTCCATGGGACTGCCAGCAGTTGAGAGATGTAGGTACGTCTTAGACCTACTCTTTTCCCGCCAGGTGCCTGCAGAAACTCCAGGGGAGTGTTCCACACTTGTCAGCAATGAAGAGTTATTCTTTGTGTTGGTGGGGGGCTCATGGCCATTAGCTCCTTTAAGGTAGAACTGCCAGGTGAGCCGGTGTTTCCAAAGCCAGTAATTACCAGGGAGCTGCAGAGGAATGAGCTTCCCCTCAGGGCTAGACCTGCCTCCCTAGCCCCCTCACCTCAGACTGTGTATGTGTGTGTGTGTGCATGTAAGTAAGTGCATGTGTTTGTGTGTGTTGGTAGGTGTCCTGCTAATGAATGTCCTGAGTCATGCTGACAGAGTTGGGCCAAAAGGGGGACAAACTTTAGGTCAGACAGAAATTTTCACGGTACCTTGTTGAAGCTGCGTCCAGCTGAGTCTTTCTCGCTGGGCCTGAGCTCCTGCAGCTGAGCATCCAGGATATCCACCAGCTGCTCCATCAGGCGTACTGAGGAGCTGACGTCCCCGGCAAATACCGGGCCCTGTGTGTGGCGTGCCAGCTCATTGGCTAAATTAGCAGCGTTTTCGCCACTTCGGATCTAAAAACAGCAACGAAGAAAACGTGGGTGTCAGTGAAGCGTCAGCGAAGCAGGCCCGAGATGGTTCTGCAATGTGAAGCTGAAATAATGCATTCCACTTACACCTCAGAGTCATAATCTATTGCATGTAAACACAGGGACTGCATGTTAAGCAGGGAGAATAACAGCGTAATTGCAACACATAAGCATTATGAAAAGAAAGAAAAAGCAAAACTCTGCAATAATGATTAGGTGTTCTACTTTTTTGGCGCACCCAACCTGCCTTGAGTGAGCTGTGACCCAATTTCATTCTACATAATACTTTAATACAGTATATACTAATGTTCATGGTGTGATGCCTTTGCAGTTAGTGTACAACAAATCAATGTACTTTTCCATTTTGTACTAAGAGGAAATGAAGCAATACAAGCACAGACATCAATTGTCAACTGTCTCACCACCAGCCACAATGTATTTAAATGTTTTGCATCTGCGAGTACCTTCTATATGTGCAGTGCATTTTGAGAAAATGGGACTTTTCCCAAACCTGCGTATAATTAATGTCCTAATTCCATTAGTAATATGGAATTAGGACACAGTTCTTCTGTTAGCCATGTCTATATTTCCCAAAATGCCCACTGCCAGCACCCTGTCTGAACCTGCTGCATGCAGAAGGAGAAAAAGGCCTTGCATTATGGTCCGTTCAGGCTACTGAAACTGTTATCTCTGCGTCTACATTAGATTTCTACCTGCATGACTGTTGAACATCAAAGCACAAGAGTCAGTGAAGGAAGAAGCTCAGGCTCTTTGATTCTCAGTAACTGACTGCAGAACTTGGCATTTACTCCTGATGTTTTAGATAGCTCATTTCTTTCTGCTACCATTCTGTATTTTAGCTACACTTGACGTATATGGAGTATTTTTATGATATATATCCATGATCAGTTCTCTGCTGCTGTAAGAATAAAAATAGACCAAGCAAGCAAAAAGGTCAAACACTGCCACTAGATGTTTGATTTGAGCTGTGTAAAATGTTTGTTTGCTGCTATATTTTCTAATTGACACATTCCTGTTTTACCTTTTGTGCCACTTGAGTCACCCAGTGGGAGGTGCAGTTGCTGAGGTCCGGGCCTTTGGAGCACCAGGTCCCTGCCACAGTGCACAGGAAGGAGGCGATGCCTGCAGTACCACAGAATAAACACAACAGTTGGAGGGAAGCCAAAACCTTGCTCAAATACAGTTTCTCCTGCTGATCCTTCATTCATACAGACTCTCTGGTGCAGGAAACGAACTGTTCGGCAGGAACAACATTTCAAAACAATTTGAAAGCCTTCAAGCTTTGTGCAGTCTGCACGAACAAAACAAAACGGAATACTAAAACACTATCAGGTTCCTACATAGCTCGGACAAAACTGACAGAAAAAAACAATGGACTCTGGTTTGTTATTATCTGTAAACATTTTATATGCTCCCATACTATGCATGTCTAAATAAAATGCAAGATAACTCCTAATGAATGCCTCTTCACTGACAACAGCGACAACATTACATCCAAGACTCATTCCCTTTTCACCTCCACAGTCAAAACATTGTCTCTTTTCTGCTTTCATCCTCCAATAGCCCTTCTTTATATTTTGACAGTTCTGTCAGTCTCTGTGATGGTGTGTTAAGGTAACTTGTGAGAGATTCCTGTGTGAGTATCATTGTCAACTGGTATAACTGCCATCAGTACGATGTTGCCCTCACTGTTGACTTCGTACGCTTCGAGAAGTGATTTTAAATGTGGATATACTGTCTGAATGTAATTAAGACAACTAGTAGAGACTGATCTTTGGTAGAGTTTTCTATTTTGTAACTTTTTATATAATTGTTCATCGTATTCGTTTGTTTCTGTTAGGGGGGAGTGGGCAACAGCATGTTTGTTTTTTTTCTCAGTGCACTCTTATTGCAAGAAGAAATGGGTTTTAAAATTACCTACAAACAGTAATAATATACATTATGCCATTATATTAAAATAGAGTCGTGTTACCTATTTTCAGCGATATGAAAGGCTCTAATCATGCTTAATTATAGTTTCAAATTTGACATGCCCCTAAGCTAAAATGTCATAGACTCTGTATATATAAGCAATGATGGAAAAAGCACATTAACACCTATATAAGCTCAGCTTAAGTAACAGGGCTATTTTCACATATTTTGTCAGGATCTTTGAAGCTTTGTCTCTGATCATTTGTATTCTTAAAGTGTGATTCTAAGACTCTCTTTGAAATACTTGATCGTTGATGGAAACAGAAAAAAAACCCCACTATACCTGTTTACCCCCTACAGTGTTCAGCAGTGAATAACCAAGAGGATTAAAAATAGCTGCAGTTACACAAGATGAAAAAAAGAATATACACATTTACATGCTAATACAATCAAGTACTATTGACCATATATTCCTGTTGACAAAAGAAGTGGTAATATGTTGCATTGTGAAATATGCCACTTCTGACCATATTCCACTTACACGGGAGCAAATGTCTGAGCAGCTTCATAATGTAAAGTGTGAAAGATGGCCATAGCTGGAAGAAAATGAGAGACTGTCATTTACAAACATTGGCAGCTATTTACATAGCAGCACTAATTAGATAGTTTCTCCCACACAGCTCTGGGATCAGCTGGTCATCTGACTGTTATAGTAGTCATGGTCACTGATTAAAGTGTTGGTGTTTCTGTTTTAGTTTGTGTTTATGACAATATATTATAAATAAAAACTACAAATTAACTGGTTTAGTGATAGTTTGTGAAGAATGCAAATAATGTTAATAACTTATTAACCTGCAACGTACTGACAAGTTAGCATCAGAGCTAATTAAACTTTTCACCATGGAAACAGCCGTTACTGTTATATAGATGACGCTGATTATAACTTTGCACCACAGATGGTGTTTTTTTAATTCAACAGGAGACGATTAGCTTAGCATAGCATAAAGAGTGGGAGCCGGGGGAGGGGGGGGAAGCCCACTTATTAGCAAGTCCTCTAAAGTTCACTTATAAAAACATTGTAAGAAATAGTTACAACAGATGCATCCACGAAAACAAATTGACTTTTAAGTTAGCTGTTTACCACTGTTTCCAGTCTTTGTGCTAAGCTAAGCTCCCGACGTACACACATGAAAACGGTATCAATCTTCCTGTCTAAAATTTTCGACAGGAGCAAATACCGGTAACCAAATTTCCAACAATGTGGAAACCCCCAGTATTAACTCCTGTGTAATGACATGGCGTTGTTTTAAAAAAATACCACAATTAGAGAAAATAGTTGAATCTATCTAGGCTACATATTAAATGTTAAAATTTAATTAAGTATTAGCACTCCATGAATGTTCTATATATATATATATATATATATATATATATATATATAGTGCTATCCTACAGGCAGAACAGTGGGTGGAAAAAGATTAAAGAAAATGTACAATTATTTATAGAATACAGTGTAAATTTAAAGAACATTTTGTTTTACATGAAGTTACAACATGCCATCAGTATGTGTCAAACACAGACGGTGGGCTTACCTCTGGTCCCTTTGGGGCAGGGCCTGTCCACAGTGTTTCCAGTGTGGGTTTGGGGCCAGTCGATGGCTCTCCTCCTGGTGGCCTCACAGAAGCGTCTGGGAGTCGGTGGCAGCTCAGGGACTGTGGGCTCTGCTGTACCTAAGCCACGATTTTCTTCAAACGGGTCCCTCCCATCTCTGGGATCTGCTCCTGCTACGGTGGTGTCACCCTGCCCCTTCCCAGTGGACACAACCGTGGTGGTGACTACTGAGGTGGTCTTTGGAATGGACGGCGAGATGGAGAAATCTTCGATTGTTGGCACTAGAATGAGAGAAGAGTGAAACTATTACAGATCGAGTCATAAATGTCCTTGCCTTGAGCTCCCGTCGTGTCCAGCAGTGGGGGAACTGCAACTGTTTTGAGTCCTGTGGCTTGTTGGTATTGCTAGAGTTACAGCTTCCCATAATTCCTAGAAATAAAAAGCTTCATGCAGCTTTCACTCGTAACTCCATCTCTTTTCTGCTCCTTCAATAAACAAAATCAAGGCAAACCTGCCAACACGACACAACATCTATCTCTTGCTATTTTTAGTTTACTTAAACCCATAAATAAGACAAGCACTGGCGGTGGCGTCCTTTGACATAGCAGTGATTTCCTCCAACAGAATCAGTACCTTGGGCTGATTAAATGTCAACAATGAAGACAAAGCCTGCCTGCATTTTACTTTTTTTCTGCCTAGTTCATCTCTCCCACTTTGATAAAGCTTGTGTGCGGAAGGAGAACTGCACTGCTCCAAGCAAAAACCATACATCAGCAATAATGTGATTCCACTGTATTCAATCCACGCCTACCCTGCGAAGCAAATCGGTGTGTGAATGTGCTCATGCACATGTGCAACTGCGCTTGTGTTTGCTCCATTGCTCAGGTGTGTTCCTGCTTAAGACTACTGCGTGCACTCAGATGGATATCTGCTGCAGAGTGCCCGAAGATAACTAGGAAATGAGAGCAGAAATAGGAAATCTATAAATTTTATACAGTATGAATAGCCAATGAATAAAAAAGAAAACACAGTGCATGTTTGTGTGTGAGTGTGTGCACGTGTGACTACATGGATACACTCGTCTCCTGCATGAATGATCATACATTTTTATCCACAACCACCTGATTGTATTTGAGATAAAAGCAGCTTCCCACAATGAGGTCTGCCGTTGTGAAAGGCACTATAGTGTTGTCTTCAGGTTCCCTGGGTGCTTCTGGGAAAATGCAATATCATGCTATCTGACACTCCATCATCAGACACACATCTCCATTTCCTGAGAGAGAATGGTGACAAAGCCCACATTTCATGTTTCACACTAATCAGCCAGTCAGGGGGATCTTTTTTTTTTTATTCCAGTGAAATATCTGAGTTTATTACAAAGCTGATATCTAGCGATGTGGTCAGAAGGCCACAGTAGGGAGGAAAGAGTGTTCCTGTGATGCACACTATAAAAAAATAAAACCCAAACCAACCTACAGTGAGGCTGAATTGTGACATTTTACTCAGTGACCTTTTCCCCTGGCAGAAGCCCTGGCTAATTACCTTACACTCATTCAGTCATTGTGTGTCTGTCACCCAGACGTTCACAGGTTGGCCAGGCCAGCACGGCTGCAAAAGTAACAGCTGACAAATGCGGTTAGCATGAGCCAGTTAGCACCCTCAGCTTCTCCAAGGAAACAGGTTAAGAATGACAAAAATTGGCAAAAATTGGCAAAAATTGCAGGGACAGTTCAAGAAAAAGGGCCTGAGATCATTAGCAATGTGCGGAGTGGCCACAGTCTTCTTCTTTTAACTTTCTTAGAGTAAATTTGATTTAAAAAAGTTTGTATTTTCTAGAAGTAAAATACTATATTACATAATAGTATAACAATGCCGCATTCAAAAGAAAAAAAAGGTGTCTCAAATATATTATGTCTTCCCAGTGAAGATTTTTTATTGACTCAGGAAAAGTGAGATGATTCATAGGCTGACTCTGTTGATTCAATATACGCATATAATGCAATACTAGGGCAAGTGTAATTGGGTTTCAGAATATTAAACCTCTCCATACCTGAGCAAACTTCTGCTTTTCCACAGGCTGATATAAGCCCCTAATATGCATCTGCCTGTAACAGCATGCTTGCATCACCTGATTAACCTGCTCCTGAGACCATATTGCTCCAACTAGTCCAAAGCCCCATTCCACCCACATTTCAGCACTTATTATCATACAGTATCAAGAAATATTATGTTCGGTCTTGGCCTTTGTTTTTGTTTTGTTTTTTCTTCATCATCATTTCGTCATCTAGGCAAATGCTTTTTAATAGCGTGTATTATCATTAATGATTGAATCAATTAAGAGACAACAAAAATATATAGTTCTTTACATCTACCTGTTACGGCTGCAGCAAATAACTATTTTCATTATGATGAAATAATAATCAGCAATTTGGTCAACTCTGGTTGATTTAAATGTGCTATACAAATAAAATTTATTTGATTATCTATTATTTTCTTGATTAATCATTTAGTCTCAAACATGTCACAAAATCCCACCATAGTTTCAAAATTGACTGTTTTGTTGAGCTAACAGTGCAAAACTGTATATAAATAGTAAGAAGCAGTTCATTTATCCAAATTGTTACCAAATAATTTTCTGTTGATTGACTATTGGATAAATCACCAAATCATTGCAGCTCTCAAACTTGTCAAATAAAAATGTAGGCCTACATGTGTAAGAAGTTTCAATCATATAAAAATATAAAATGAAGTGGCGTTCCTCTTTAAGCTGAAACTTTTAACAGAGTAACCAATTACTCGATGGACAGATAATGAATTATTCTGATAATAGATTGATCGTTTAAGTCATTTTTCAAGCAAAAATACCAAATATTCTCTGGTTCTAGCCCTAATAATAAGGTGAGGATTTTCTGCCTTTCTCTTTTTGTAAATTTAATGTTTGGATTCTGGATCGTTGTTGTTGAGGACATCACATTGGGTTTCTGGGATACTGTGATGGGTATTTTTTCACTATTAACAATATAATTAATGAATATTTGGCAGATTAATATATAATGAAAATAATTGAAGCCATAATCATTTTAATCACGCACAAAATCCAATAGAAATAACCCTAGGAACATGACATTATATTCTAGTGTATGAAAAAAACACCAAATTAGCTTTTTCCATCACAATTAAAAAATATTTTGAGTTTATTCTATAAGACACTTGGTCATTGTTTCTCTCGCTCTTAAAGGCAAAATCATACAATCATATCGCTTTAATTAGGAGGGGTACTCAGAAGTCGACCGAGTGATTTTTTTAATCAAAGACAAGATACAATCTTTGTGGATGTTTTCTGTCAGCATGTCTTGGGTAATCAGAGTGTGATTGTGAAGAACATCAAGAACATTAAATATACAACATATCTAATACTACATCAAGCAGTGTGCTTGTCAGATGTCGATGCATTTGTGGGCTTATTTTGATGTCTCTGCACCAGGCACGCTACAATTTTCTTTTGATTGCGAAGAGCAAATTCTCGTCCAGTAAGAGCTCTGTGTCCTCTGATAGCACTCAACCAAGAGAGGGCTGCACCAATTAGATACCATTTCTCCCAAGAGGCAGTGAAGTCACTCTTTATGGGCAATCTGACACCAAAGGCATACTGTTGCCATATGCTGAATAATACCTCTTGTAAATAATGGAAGAGCTCGAGACTGAACACTTGAAAAATGGCTGTCACCAGAGTCTAAACAGAGTGTGTAAATTAAAACAGAGCTAAAAGGAAGGAAACCCATTATGCAAGATCATCAATCAAGACATCAGAGATGAAACAGAATTAGTTTTATCACTTTATAGCCCCCTAGAGTCATTTACGTATCTGCGAGGAAAATGACAAAAAATATTAAACCATAATCAGATGATCCAAGGCCTAGATACTCTGTTTGTCCTTGCTGTTGCAGCTTATTCTGTAGCATTAAAAGAGCATTTTTATCTCAAATTACACACATACAGTCAGAGCAATAAAAACTATCTACCTGTCCATACAAACGGCAGGATAAATGGATCATAAGCCGCCTAATACCTGCTATTAGGGAAGAGCAATGTCAACTCACAGCCAAATCAAGCTGTTTTAAGTGGTTTAATTTTTGATGATGAATCACTTACAAGGCTAATCCTCCCAGTACAATAACACATAGGCACATATAGTTGAAAGGAAATATCGAATAGGCTCAGTTAAAAATGATCCCTACATTAGCAGGGTTTGTTTGGACTATTAAAGGCTGCAAATCAATCCGTGTGCTCCAGTCCCTTTTTTTCCCCCTCGGACGTTTGCTGTCCTCGAACTGAGAAGCACCTTATTCAGCTGCATACTGCTAGAAGATGAGCTGAGGACCCTGTTTTTAATTAGCAGGGATCAAACTCCCTATTGTCAATCCAAGAAGGAAAACACATGTGACAGATGTGGTATAATACTTTCCTTTTCATTGCACTGTGAACATGCAACAAGAACAAGAAAGGAGCATGAAAAATATACGCAATGGTAAATAAAATGCTCTATCCAGCAGCGAAAAAGCATCTGAGCAGTTTAGCTTAGCATAAAGAACGGAAACAAGGGGAAGGAGCTTTAACAAAATTAAAATATCAGCACGTCTAAAGCTCACTAACTAACATCTGTACAAATAAATAAAGTGTAAAAATGACAATTAGCTTTTTTTATGGTGGGTTATGTGGCAGATTTTTGGCCCAGCACAGTAACTACTTGTATTCTGGATTCTCAGAAACTGCTCAGAGCCGAGACAACGTCTGGCACGTAACCCTGAGTAAAACAGCAACTTGTCTTTGTTATACTTCAGTTTTTTTTACCGATTAAACAAACAAGATGTAATTACAGTGTTGAGCAAGTTACTTGAAAATGTTTAATCAATTACTCATTACATACACCCAATCCTCCACATCTACATGTCACATATTCTTTATTTAACACATGTAGAAAAAGAAAACAAGACATTGTGGTTTAATAAACAACCAACCTATGGCTTGGAGGTATTTACCGACCATCAACAGCGAGCTTAACATTAGCCCTAGTGACTGCATACAGTGAGCCAGCATGGTTCACATACCCTCAAACAAAACCAGCTTATTCTTGAATGTAGGATTACCAGTACAGATGTGGGAGCCAGCTAAAGCTCACAACATGCAAATTAGACAACTTTGATGTTACTGAGAGTTCTCAGTAACACATCAACAGTATCTTCACTGGATGCACAGAGACCAAACTAACCATCCCTCCATCAAACTCCCAGTTAAACACCATGAAGCCAAGCCCATATTGTAAAGGAGGGTTACTGGGATTAGTAACTGTAATGAAATTATTGATGGATTAATTTCAAACTGTAATCTCTGACACTCCAGTAAGATTCAATGGACTGGTTGCACAGCAGACATCTTGACCTGTCACAGCAGAAACAAACACACAGGTGGATTTAATAACAGTGACGACGGCTCATTAATGGTCCCAGTAACATTTACAGTGAACCAGCATGAATAATGGTAATGCAGCAATCGTTAATACACCTGTGAGTTTCCTTCTATGACATGCCAAAATGTCTGCTGTGCAACCATCCCATAATGCACAACGCTGTTAATTAGTGACTGTTTCCCCCTGTTTTCCTGGCTTTGTGCTAAGCTAAAGCTAACCGGCTGCTGGTGGTCCGAGTGTGGGTCTTTATGTATCAGTGTGTTTTTATTCTTTGTGTTTTTTTTAGCTTCACTCAATAACAAGACTGTCTCAGAGGATAAGAACTGTGTAAGAGCTACAGTTGGTCTTTTTGCCTCTTTACCTAGAGCCAGTGCCGGTAATTAACGACAGAGAAACAAATCCCACAAGACATGAATTTTACATTAGGCTGTTTATATGCACTCGTGCTGTTCTGCTTCATTCAAGCCTACATGACGGGAGCACACAGCTTGGCATGGAAGGTAAAGGGCCACAGGACAAATCATGTGCAGTTTCTTATCCAATGCTGTGGAATATGTCATTATTTCTGCTAAATAAAAAAATAAAAAAATAAATAAATTCAAGCCATTGAGAAATTGTTGCGAGGCTCACTACATATTTGGCACTTGTTCTTTAAAGAGCAATAGACAGAAAAAGCTCTGCCGGACATATCCTGTGTCTGTGAGGGGTGATTTATGAGGCCTGAAACTGAGCACTGTGGAGCAGCACACATAACGCAGTCACAACTAGACAGTCTGAGTCAGAGGAAGGTGGCAGAGCAGCTCACAATAAAGACACAAGCATGCAGACAGGACGATATATGTGCAGACAGAAATACACTCAGAGCATAAACACTCCAAAACTCTCTGCTGTCTATCCCTATAATGTCCACTTAAACAATTTCCATCCATAATTTCGCCTGCGTCGATACAGAGCAAGAAGCAGAATAATTAGAGCTTGCAAATCTCCTGACTCTTTTACTACGGCCTCTATTTCTGTTGCCGAACATGATGCTTCAGAGGGTGGAACACAGGCTTAGTGCATGATACATCTATAAATGTCTTCCGTCTTGAAGACTCACCTGGAGGCGTCGTTCAGGGATATAAAAGCCAACCAAAGAGCAGTAAGGTGCACAGCTAGGTTAAGCCACAAAATGGCTGAGCAAAAATAAAAAAAACACATCAGCTTTGTGATGATAGGTATCAATCGTGTTGCGTGCAGGATATGAAATAGTGGTTTTTTTCTTGACATTTCAATTCAGTGCAAAGCCCACTTGTGCTCACTGCTACCAGATTAGGCTGAGTGGCAAAGCCTTTCGGACAAAGCCATTAATTTTATGCCTCTCGTCTTTAAGGCCTCAGATCAATGCTACCTCAAAGACAAATTAATTTTCTCCTTTCTCTCCTTGTTAGTTTGAAATGCTCTCAGCAATTACTGGCTCCTCTGATTGGTTTTTTTGAATTCATTGGACTGAAATCAGTTAAAGGCTTTGCACATCACAGAGAATACATTACCGGTGTCCCTCTAAGTTTTGTAACAGCAGGCACTTAGGTGTGCTTTTTATTGGCATGCACCTCTTTTAGGGAGACCTCTGAGGAGGTGGACTCTCCAAGTATTGATCATTGCTGTTTTGTGTTCACAATGCATTAGCAGGGCATAGACATTTTCTTTAAATGCGTGTGAATTGTTTGGAACAATAAGCTAAAAGATCAATATGGGGAATGATCTTGGCTAATCACTGCAACCAGGGCCAGAATTAAGAAACCTGCAGTGTTACGAACACTTTACACAAGGTAACAGAAACAACGACAAGTTGCTAAGGTCAATTATTTTCTGCTTTGATCACTTTGCTAAAACTCCCTTAATATAAACCCCTAATCCTGCCGACACTTCAGCGTCTCTCTAGGATGAGCATTACAGCCAAGGTTGACGCTTCTGACAGAAAAGGACACAGACGCTCATTGTGTTACATGAGTTCTACAAAGGAGAGAAATACACTGGGTTTGGTGTTCGAGGTAACTTCACTCTGTGGTCGATGAATCTTAATGGGCACAATTAATTTCCTTTACGCCTCAAGTGCCCCTCAGTTTCAGAGAGAGAGACATTATTTCAGCACCATTAGATTACCCTGCAGAATAGGTTGTTTAATTCAACGCCATATCATGGGCAGCGATAAATCCTAATAGCTACACAGTAAAGAAGTTAAAGGTGTAGATCTGGAAAAAAAACCTAATAAACAAGAACCAATTATTTTCAAGTGCCATTCAAAAAAGCCCGACGTGCTGCTGCGGCCGAGGCATCTCGAGATGCCTCCTCTCTCCTTCTTGAGCTCACAACATCTCAAAATGTTCCCATAAAACACACTTAATGATCCAAAGTGGCAAGTTCTGCTGCAAGGACGCATTTCTGATTGGATCCCAATAACAAAACAGTGGCAGGAAACGAGTACTTAGAATAATGAGTGAAATCAACAACTATGTTCTGTTGGGTTCCTTGATTAAATGCACTGTTCTTGCAGCAAGTAGCAACACTAAGCCTATGTGGCATTTATGTTTACCGAGGCATTACAGTAGCTGAGAGAGCACATTAAACCCTTCAATGAAAATGCTCTGTGATGGCCACTTTCCTCCTTTCCCTGAGCCTCTTTTGAGACAAGGAGGGTAATTATGATAATTCAGTTGTTAATTACATTTACATACATCAGGACGTGAACAGTTGAGAAGGCAGTTTGCATGCATGGGGAACTCATTAAAGTTTTGAGTATTTCATATCTCCTCTAACATACTCTTAATTGAGGCTTCGGTTGTTCAGCAAAACAGACACAAACTTGGAGCCCCCTTTGGGTGTCGAGTTATGGTGCTAGGGAGATTCCAGGGGACGGCAGGAAAACAAACAGACGTGCTGACAAGAGGCCAGAGTTCAGGAGCACACAGCCGCCATTGAGACATTAACGCCAACCCCCTCTTCAACAGCACAGGTCAAGAATCAGATTTCCCCCTGGCAACCCCTCCTGAATATCCAGAAGTTAAAGATTATAACCTAATCCAGACTGCTGCTCGGGCGCAACCAGAAGCTCTAACACAACGTGAAGTCGGGTCAAGCTCCTTGTTTCCCCACTTCACACAGGACACTTATCCCGGCTCTAAGGGGTAAGGTGACTGCAGTCAGGTAATTAAGTCCATCATTAGTTTAATGTAAGGTCCCTGTCTGATGACACATATGTCGCCTCTCAGCACTTCACAGATTAATTTAAGCCCCCTAACCGCCTGACAAGATCCTTCACTGTAATTGATCTCTCTCTCTAGCTATTCTTCTACCCTGATTCACCATGTGGTGCATAACTCACACATACTTCAGCCTGGTGGTTTGAGAAATATTATGCCACAATAGGAATGGCAATCTCCTGATCTATTGTAAAAAAAAAAAAAAAAAAAAAAAAAAGCTTTTGTGAAGTTGATGAGGTAGCCATGGCAATACAACTTGAAATCCCAAGGTAAGGAGGAGAGGATAACCTCTGACAAACTGTGCACAATACTTCACAAATGCATTCCTCCATATATATATATATATATATATATATATATATATATATGTATTCATAATGGCTTTGGATAAGGCCAGAGATTAAAGAATTTGATAGGGTCCAAGCTTCAGCTGGAGTGAGTGCCTCAGCTCGCCTCATGGTAATAAAGAAACAGGTTTTTGAAGTGGCGTGATCCCACTGGGAGCTATCCCTCGTTCCAAGGTGAATCTGTCATTTCTGTCTGCAAATGAGCCCTTTCCCCAAGACTAACACAGCCCTCTTTTCTTTATCACACCTGGATTGCAACCAAAATTAAAAGGCAGCCATCTGTGACTTGCCATGCTGCAACCAAACAAAAGAAGAATTACGCAAAGACAATGAGATAAACAAAAAACTGGAGCAGCTCTCACCTTCAGCTGGATCTGGTGGCCCGAAGTCCAGGTCGTAGCGCAGGATGTAAAAGTTATTCCAAACGTATAGCTGGTTGTCCCTGGGGTTGTAATCCACAGCGGTGATGTACTGGTACTGGTTGGGGAAGAGGATGTCAGTGTATTCGCCCTGGCTTAGTTTGGTATTGTAGATGTAATCAATTTGGCTCCTGCTGGCCTCGCTCTCGTTCTCTTCGTAGGTCGAGCGCACCACATGTAGCACGCCACACACCATGAAGGCGTTAGAGGCAGAACGCTTGTCGTACGCTGTATCCCACGTGGCCTCAAAGCGGAGAGTGTACGGGTTGAGCTGGCTTACCACAATGCGGCCATTGTTCTGCTCCGTGGCGTAGATTACCCATAAGCCCCTCTCATCTACTGCCAGGTCAATGTCTGTCTTGCCACCCCAGCGGTAGGGCGATGTGTCGTGATAGTTGGCATTATTAACAATAGCCTCGCCGCTTTTGATGCGAGTGCGCAGGTCGAACTTGACAATGTTGCGAGTGCGTTCCTTGTTAAAGAAGATCGCACCATCATAGGCTACGAAGCCTGTCCCGTCAACACGGTGTGGCAGTTTATAGGTGGTCGTCTGGCGACCGTTTTTGAAGTCCTCCAAAGAGGCATATTCGATGAGGGTGTCAGTGCGGTATGGTGTCCAGGGCATGAAGAAGACTTTGTCACCAGCCTGCAGTGGGTCTTTGCACCACGACCCTGCTTGCTGCTCTGCCTCATACAGGAAGGTGGCGTCTCCTACACCCTTCAGAGTCCCGGGACAAATGAAGACTAGTGACAGAGAAAAGAGTGAAACAAAATACAATAAGGCAAAATATTTTAAACGCATGTAACAAATTCGACACAGATCATTCTCGCTGCTGTACAACTCAAGTGCAGGACAAAAAGATCAGGGACTGTGAATTTGGAGGATTCTTTTAACTAGTGCTTTTGTACTACTGCTAATGAATAGGGGAAAAAAGAAAATAAATGAATGTGTCAAAGTGATTATTCAGAATGAGAAATGAGGTTAAGAGAACTTGCATCTCAAGGGTCTGCTGCTACATCCTAACAGGGACAAAAATAAAACAAAATGTGGACAAAAAAGGTAAAAATCCTGCAAATGAAAGACATGGGAAATGGACGAAGTAGTTTTTTTTTCTTTTTTTTTTTAAATACCAGCCTGATTCTGACTTCAAATGCCATATGAACAGCTGGGTATATGGACACACAGCACATGCATACTCACATGACTAAGGTCATGAACCAAAATGATAAGGGGACAGACTTCACATCTTGTGATAAGAGTGAAAAACTGGTTGTAAATGGTGGTGGCGGCAGCAAAGCAGAGGTAAAATGAAAGTGGAGGTTGGGGAATAGATCGAACAACAGTGGTAAAGGATTTTCACTACTTCTGTGGCAAAAGACAAGAGAAACCACTGATGGGTGAGGGAGGTCATGGCACGGTTCCCATTTAGAAGGTTTTAAATTAATTGGTTCTGGATAAAAAGGGACACAGTGAATTCTTGCTTTCCTTTCAAACTTTTTTTTTAAAAAATGTTTTTTGTGCCAATCTCACTCAGCCATCACTGCTATTTCACATCACGTGCTATGGGTGCAGCAGAAGTTGGGCCAAGCAAACTAAGACCGCGCCAAATAAGAATATATATATATATATACACACAACTACTCTTTCTTCAAGGGTTAATACAGTGCTAGGCAAGAGTCCCTGGAACAAATCAACACCGAACAGTTGGTGTTTTCTTTCACATTGCGAGGGGAAAAACTACATTCGATGGCCGTGGATGTCATTTGAAATTCTGTTTTGAAATTCATTTGGACTCCATGGGTGCAAACAATCCTCCTATGGGTTTAGCATTTGACAGGAGAGGCAATCAGGAGGGGGAGGAGACGTGAGGGGAGCTGTACTCAACACCACAGAACAAGGAGCCAGAGGGGAGGGGGGGGACCAGACCACTCATTTACCTTTTTGCTCCACTTCTATTTCAGGCATTGGAAAAGAAAGCAAAAAGAGTGCAAAAGGGAGAGAAAGGTTATCACGAGTCAACTACCAGGTACAAAGAGAAGAATTAGTTGGAGGATATGACCATGATATGAACTGCAGGGCTGCTATGGGAATAAGAGCTAGAAAAAAAAGCTTGTTTGTTAGTGAAACGGCCTCTCATCCTAGGATATAAAAACAGACAAGTTATGACTTGAGACTAGCTATCTGCTATGTTTTCCAGTGTATTAAACTGTTCATTCCTAACAACTTTTAACTGCCAACAAAATAATGCATTGGCCACTGCAAAAGCAGAATAAATCCCTCTAAAAAAGTTTCTCCTAAGTGGCAGGGGGAAAAAAATCTCCTGGTCATATCTAGATGGATAACATTCTTAGAGAAACAGCACAGGAGTTATTTTTGGCATGTATTGACCGAGGGTGGAATTTGTTCAAACTTTATAAACACAAATCAAAACTCGAATCCAAACTTGCTCGCCCACACACGTAAAACATGACACGGTGCTAATGTTACAGACCAAAACTCTTAAATGAGCCAAAGAGAGCAACAGCACATGAGATGACTGATGAACAGTCGGCCTAATATGGATATTCTTTACTGGACTGTTGAGGCTGCATACGCTGCGTGGAGGGGGAGAGGCTGCAGACAATATGTGAAAGATTGGAAGTTTAAAAAATGAGAGCAAAGAGGTTAGTCGGGGGAGGGGAGGAACGGGACAGGAGGTGAAAAGGAGGTCTGTTTGAAAGAAGAAGAAGAAAAAAAGAGGTGAATATTTCTGAAATGTTTACAATTCATCAATTTAAATACAAAGTACTTTCACAGGCAGGGATGAAGCCTAAAGCTGCTCTCATAAACTACTCTAACACACCCTTTTAAGGTAGATTAACTCAAATCAGATACCACAGACAGAGTTTGAAATAGTGCCGGGTTTAACTTACTCTACAGTACATTTAATTAATCAGTTTTCACAGTGAGACACTAAAGCAGATCCATGACGGAATACAGGAATTTGGTTAACCTGAAAAAGGATGCAGAGTCATCTCAGACTTTGAGGATTTTTATCACTTCTTCTGTTTTACTCTAATATCCTCCGTAACACAAGCCATTAGTGAATGTAAGACCTATAATGTACCCAGTTCTTTGTAATCTCGCCTTTATTATCTCAGCAAAAGAGACAGAATCTGATCTCAGATTTAAAGGGTCAGTTCAGCCAAATTACAAGAAAATCTATTTTCTCAGCTAACCCCTAAGTGGTATCGTGTAGATACTTTTGGTTTTATTTGCCTGAGGTTTGGAAATATCTGCCTGTGAGATTTCTTCCATCACCAAAGTGCAATAGAGGTGAATGGAATTTTGTTTGTGGTGCTCACAGCAGTGGAAGAAAAACATTTTTATAGGGACTATTTCTTTAGTAGAAGACGTTCCAGTCAAAAAACAAAGTAAGTAGGTAAAAGTAACAGAGGCACTGTTTCTGACAAATAGCATTTACTTTTGTTGTGCTGGGGTGGAAGCATAAATCTCACAACAATAGTAATAGGGTTCAATAACATTGTATTGAATCCAAATCCTGTACTGAATCCGCTTATGGAATTTAAATCCTTTCCCATTTCCTGTTTTACAGATTGAATTTCTATATAATCATGTAACTGTACACTAAAACATTTTTTAGTGTTCACAACCTGTAGCTATAACCTGAATAGACAAGAAATATTAAATATGTATCACTATAGTGTTTTTACACCGTATTTTTCACAAGCTATTTGCCCTAAAGACTAGCTCAAGTCACAGAACTATTAAGTTAATAAGCTTACAACATTGATATGATGTGTATAGAAGTCTTAGGTCTTGTTGCACTACAACAACATCCAGTCTACTCATAGCAATAGGCTTGTGTCAACAACAATCTTTGAAAATCCAGACTTTGGCTTGTAGACATTAACCAGGCAACAGCCAGAAGTTTCATTTAAGCCATTACAGAATTAACATTAATTAACATGTCCAATAAGGTCCAATAAGAGATTCTTTAGCCTCTGAGCTTAACAAATCTGGGTGTTTTGCCAACTTGAACTAGATCCAAAATGGAAGCAGCTATCAAAACTCAACCCTAAAGGCGGATATCTCAAAAACCTGGACAAATAAAACCAAAACTATCTGAATGGCTGGATTCCACTAAAGGTTAATTGAGAAATGTATAACTTATACTTTTAAATTATTAATGCTCCTTCCAAATACCAGTTTCCAGTTATAAGTTGCAAGTATCATCTGTAAAACAAACATATATTTGCAACTGAACAGAGACTGTAGCTACAGCACATCTGTCTAATCTACAAACACTTTAAAAGCACACAATAAGAGTTCAGTGTGAGATTTGGATGGCGATACTTACTATAGGGAACACACTCATACTGGACCTCTAAGTACTTGTAGGTGCCAGGGCATGGATCAGGAAAGACATCAGAGCCAGTGACAACCACACACTGCGTACGGTTGTTGCACCTAGAAAAAGAAAAGATTGACCAGAGATTTCATCATGACTACCCACAGTACTCGGCACAGATAACATTAAAAACACAGAGGGGGAAAAAGTTGATCGTTACAGCTACAAAGAAATTTGACGAAATCCCAGCCAGGACCGTCACATATGCATTCTAGTTTAAACCTTGGCAGACAGAGAGAGGAAAAGCATTAAGGAAAAGTAAATTAATGTGATAATGAATAACAGAGAGAGGGAGCTGCTAAAGGCATGTTGGGAATTAGCGGTGGCATTTCCTTTCACAGCGTCTTCATAGCGCTATTGAAAGGGATAACATTCATTAAAACACACGACAGGTGGTGGTGACATGCAGTGGACTGGAATGGTGGCCTCTGGTGAAACGGAGAGGCTCCTCTGCATACGCAACAAACACGACGTGACTGTGTCCTTTCTATGAGAGCTAATTTGCCTTCCGGTATGAAATAGTGTCCCTCAGTGAATTAACAGTCTGATGTGTGAAATGCAAAGTTAGGTGTGTGTGTGTGTGTGTGTGTGTGTGTGTGTGTGTGTGTGTGTGTGTGTGTGTGTGTGCAGATGTTTCTAGGTGCTAAAAAAAGTTCAAGTAAAGAGGGAGAGGGGGGAAAAAAGAACAGCAGAGGACGGGGTGTGTGTAAATACTGTATAGGGTGAAATTGGCTCCACTTCAATCAAGCTCTCTTGAGGCCGAGGGATTGAGAATAATGTCAGCAGTAACAGAGGCAAACAAGAGAAAATTGGCACCAAAATAGGACATTCAACAATTTGCAAGCCTGAGATAAATATTCCAGAAGGTCAGTAGCAGTCATGGACTGGACATACATTTCAACATTTGACGTGACTTTCAAAGAGCCATTAGTAATTAAAGAGTCACTGCAAAATGGGATTTCGCTGCACAACAACACAAAACATTGACTGCGCACCTTTATGCAGGATGTTAAAGTAATGAATAAAAGGGTAAATGTACGTACATTAACCAGAAAGAGACTTTTCATGCAACACTCTAAATCCACCTATACATTTTCATGGCAAAATCCTTCCCTTGAAACTAATGGATTATCAAACATTATATATGAATAAAAAGGTGTGAGGTCGATTACGAAGTTAACAAATAGCATCAGCATCATCAGTGATGTTTTAAACAGAACTGACAATATGGTGCCAGCTGCACTTATGAGATTCACTTTTAAGGCGTCACTGCAGTGAAAGCTTCTGCAAGGGGGAAGGGTCACTGCATCAAAATGCGAACTGACTGACAGCAGATGAGAGCACTCCAAGTACACCCACATATATTGGATTTAATTCAGTTACAGTCTGACTGACACTATATTCCAAATAGCATTAAGTACATTTACTCAATTACTTTACTGTGAGATACTATCATTTCAGATGAAAGTACAGATGAGTACATATAAGTGACAACTTACTATAGCAGATAAGATTTAACATACAAGAGATATGATTAGTTAATTTAATATAATGCATTGTAATGTATTATTATTATAAATCTAAATTAAATAACATTTTAAATTTATATAATGTAGTATTTGCTCCACTTCCAATAGCTACACTATTACAATGCTGCTTACATGTTGCTGCATCAGTGATAATAATCCAATATTAAAATTACTTGACTTTCTACTTATGGAGTTATGGAGTCATTTTACTTAATTTATTTAAGCCCAAAGGGGTAAACACAACGCAGACACAGTATCACCTCAGTTGACATGACTAATGTGTTTGCAAACAATTGCTTATTTTTACATCCAAAAGACACAGAGCAACATAAAGATTCATGTGGAGTCCAACATGTACTCTGATTTGCACTTCACCGACTCCTGAAGAAAATATATGGCTCTTTAGCTGCTAGCAACCAGCCAGTCGTTCAATGAGGGCAGGAGACTTAACCAAAATATTTAAGTTGCGGGCAGGAAAACCAAAACAATGAGCTGAAAGACGTTAAAGCTGCAGAGTAGGGTGATAATTCTCAGTGGATTTGTTACTACAAGTGACGCCTTTCACATTACAAAAGGTAATTCAACCCATTTTTAATGTATAAATGTTAATTATTGCAGTAAGAAATCGAAATATTTCCTCCTCGACTGCTAATTTCTTTTATATTGTAATTCCTCTGGCATTTATTTGACTGCAGATTGTAGATGCTTCTGCTCTGGAGAAAAGGGAGGTGTTGTTGCTAAGCATTTTGACACGCTTCCTCTGTTTTAAACTGCCGCTGAAATCGCTGCGTGTAATCTCTATTGCACTGAGCACAATCTCATGGCAGTAAAGTGTTTGAATCCTGCTTGCTTTCTATCTAAGAGCTGCACCTCTGACCGGGTAAAGCATTTATTCTGTTAGTTTCACTGGGTCGGAGAATAGGTAACCATTGAAATAAGCTAATGCGAGTCAGCAGAACAGCCCGTGGAGACAACAAGGCCGGCAGAGAGCGAGAGAGAGAGAGAGAGAGAGAGAGAGAGAGAGAGAGAGAGAGAGAGAGGGGTCAGGCACACCGTCCATTTACAGTACACCTCTCAGGGAACGATCACCTGAATGTTAAACAGGCTCAGAGTTTCCGTCAGTTCTGTCAAACCTTTTTCATCAAGCCACTTTTTTTGTCAACAACCAAACGTTTTACTTGACAAATAACTTTGATGTAGATGCTGTTGAAAATCAAGCCATTTGATTCCTGTCTAGTTGTTTTTGTTGTGAGAAACCGGCTGCTGATGAACACTTTTTGTCACAATTTCCAAACCAACAAAATTGCCGCTCTGTGCAGCAGACTTCCCACTGTTTCTATCTCCCCAATCTCGTTTAATATGTTTGTTTATCTGTCTGAGGAGCTATTGCCTTTTGTTAATCTTCTATTGGCAGCGCATTGTGTCTTAATGTGACGTAGTTTAAATATCCTCCTTGTTTTACTTTGCCGCAGACTGAAGGAGGACTGATCAGAGTCTCCCGGAGCTTTGTGACTGCTTTAACATCCCTGGTTATCACATCAACCTTAATTACGGTCAGGAGCCCATTTCCTCTGATCTGAATCATTAGAATAGTTCTGGTTAAGGGCTGGCAGTGCGGAATCTTCTCAAAGCTTTCGCTCATACACCGCCTCCAGGGAATCTTCGATGGAGATAAGTTTGAAGTACGGCTCCAGCAAGTGAGACTCTGACTTGTCAACAGATGTGGTGCACAACGTAGCAGGTTGCAGTCAAAGCAAAGGGCACGGGCACTGTCAGCGGCGTGTTACTGTATGAGAGTACTGGGACTCGGATGTAAATTTAGAAAGACAGAGAAAGGCAGGAGGACTTGGTCTATTCCTGAGCTATTGTGCAGTGCCTCTCATGGGAGTAAATAGAGAAGTGAATGAAGCAAAGGGGGGAACAACCCAGAGGTGTAAGATGGTGGGCGATGATGCTCAAAAGCTAGCTTAAGGGGGGCTAGGTTAGGACAGAGCAGTGCATTAGAAGATGAACTGTGCTGGTTACTATTTATGAATAGTTCATCCAGTGCCCTTTAAAAATACACACACCTCTAGGGGTAAGCAGCAGTCGAGCTGAAGTGTTGCTGTGCTGTCGTTTGACAGCAAAGAGCAGCATCCTGTGAGAGGGTAACCAGGATAAAAGGCGTGATGATGGGCATTGCTCACTACCTGAGGCAAAGCCACTTCAATGCGGTACAAGTGTTTGAACAAAGCAAGCCCAATGTTCCAGATAGGGAATTAAGAGGGTGTTCATGTGACTTGCAGTCTCTCTGAGCTACGCTGATTATATGACTCAAACAGTAGCAACAACGCGCAGCTGGTGTGAAGAGCTCTGCCGCATGGATGTCAATTCCTGCCTGTCAAAGAATTAATCTGCGCCCCAGTTTTCTGAATTTCAAAATGCCACCTACATAATCTAGTCAATGAAGGAATTAAAAAAATAAATAAAAGCTGTGAGGTGTTGATTAATTGTCCAGTATGTAGGTGGCTGCAAGAGCAAGGTGATAAAAAACATTTCTTTTGTGTGCAGCTCAGAGGGGGGGTGCGGGGGGCGGGAAGAAGTCCATACTTCGCCTCCCCAGCTCCTGGTTGTGTTTGTGAAATAAGATCCCTCCTCTCCTCAGCGTTTTACCTTTGTGATATAATCTTGTAGGCATCGGGGAGGTAGCAGTTGACGTTCTCCATCTGGAATGGGTCAGCGTCACAGATCTTGTCGTCAGTCCTGCCGTAGTTGGCCGTCTCGATCATAATGACATCACTCCCTGGGCAGCGGAGATCAATTGCATATCCTTCGCATGAGAGCTCCCTCCTGACCAGCCCGAAAGGCAAGGCCGCACGGCTGAACCCTGACGGAGGAGACAGAGGAGAAACTTTAGGCAAATAATAAAATTAATGAGTGAAAAGGGATCACTGCTTCAATACAATAAGACCACACATAATGCGGTAAAAAAAATCCACTGGCACTAAATAAATAGGCAACAGCAGTCCAATGTTTACCACAGTTTTAAACAGATGGGTCATTACACGCGATACAGGAATGGGGAAAGACGAAACAATTCATCTCTCCATCTCTCTGTGGTCTTGGATGTTGGCTAAGACATCTAATCTAAGTCATTGGAGACCAATGGTAACCTCATAAATCCTTGAGCAAACACAAAGGCTACAGAGACATCAGGAAGGGCTCCACCTAGAGAGCATCCACCGCAGAGCCAAACCTATCTGGACTGAGAATAGTTTGTTTTACAGTCGTACAAGCCCTCATTTGTTTCTTTTGCTTTACTTGCTCTGTAAAGCAAGATAGAGAAAAAGGCAGAATCCCGGCAGAATGGAGTGTAATATAATCCATTTTACAGTGTCGGCGATCGAAGAGTCTGGAGTCCACACAGGAGGAAAAATCTATACATGGAACACAGCAGATGGGAGCTCAGCCAAATAGCTCGACTTTGGGGGAAAATTAACTATTTCACTCAAATCTGCATCCCCCCCCCCCTCCCCATTTGAGCAAATAAGAATGAAATAGGTTATTCTTTGGTATTTCCTTTTTCTAAGTAATAAAATGTCATGTCACAAATAGTGTGGAACTACAGATACGGAGATTTGCAAAGAGAAAAAAAAAGCAATAAAGAAAGAAAAATCCATTATCTGAGGTTAAAATGATCCAAACTAAAAGGAAAAAAAGAAATGTAACTGTCTCCAATTCTGAGAAAACAATTAGGTAAAATCTAAGTAGAACATGCAAATGTGTTCCATTTAAGAAGTGCAAGCAGAGCACTGCATGAACTGTCAATAATCGCTGTTGTTTGCAGCAATAGTGGGTCCCTGAGGGGGCAGCTACCATTTGTATTTTCTGCACTGCTCTCTGCTAATTAGCCCTCCTTTCAGCCTGTTACCTTTTCCATGCTCCCATTGGCTCCCAAGCATTGTCATGTACTAACGCTTACCACCCCGGGTTCACTTTGCCCCCTCACTCTAATTATCCTCACACTTTTGACAGTCAGGGCCTGACGCAATTAGCATTGTTTGAACTGCTCAAAGTTGAAGTGATTCCGGCTTGAAATTCCTACCCTGAAACCCCCGACCCACATGTCTGCTAGTCATTTCAGCCTGCTGTGCCTGGCTCAGTTATAATGATATTCTATGTCAGTCTGTTCATGTCACACTAGCAAACAGAAAAAAAAAAAACAAAAAAAAAACACAGACATCTGTGGAACATACACTGTTCAGAATATAAAAAGTCATCGCATATTAGGAGAAAGTTCTGCACACACTAGTGGTAGAAGCAGTATAACAAAATATGAAACTAATGGTATAAATTCTCTGGCATTCGGCCACTAGACATTTCATTATAATACCATGATCTATTTAATGGCCAGTAGATTCTGCTTAGCTGGACTGTTTATCACCTCATTAGGAGACGTCAGTGCAGCCGGACCATAAGTGGAGGGCTGTGGGGTCACTCCATCTATTCCAATAACCACTACAATTACCCAAGCCTTTCAGAAAACCTGTCCAGAATGGTGGATGATAAAACACAGAGTGAAGTCGCCGGCTTTACTGCGAAGACTAATGATTGTCCCGCCTGCCATTCCTCATGGAAGGAGTGACGGGTTTATCACGGCAGCTACAGAAAGCAGACAGAAAGAATGCATTTCATGGGGTTTTAAAATTCTGAGCGGAGAGACCGTCTTTCGACTAAAACACCCTCACGGACAAACACATGCACACGTCATGTGCCTTTGTAACCTCCTTTCTCTGGCTGTCCACTGGAAACATAGCCCATCTATCAGACCACTATTGCATGATGGCATGCTGCTGTCAACAGAGGACTAGCGATTGATTACGCTTGTGCCTTGCCGACCTCCTCCTCCCTCGCCTGTATAGATCTCTCTGGTCATAGGCTAACACTACATCAATTAGGGGGAGTATCAAGACTGTACTGGAGGCCTAAAGAACAAATTGCTTCTACTCCAAACTGCAGATAGTCTCGGCCTCATTAATGACTGTCTTGTCAACTTGTAATTGGGCAAGTAATGACAAATCTGTCGAAAAAGTTAAAATATATATAAAGGAGATTTTTTGCTCTGTAAGTGCAGGAAAAGGAGAGATATATTCAAGGGAACATATTTATGATTGACTTAACTGGATGTTTCTTAAGATCCAAGGATATAAGCACAGCTAAGAAGGAAAAACCTTGGGACAACAAAGGTTTCTGGATGTAGGTATTTTTTCTGTGTTGATTTTCTCAGTTTAAACAAGTTTTTGCGAGATTTTGGAAAGAGAAGAAGATTGTTTGTGTGCACAAATGTCAATGTCTTACGGAGGTATGAAAAGCTTTTCATCTCACATTCTGTGCTTTGTTTGACTGCTCAACTTTGCAGAAGTTGAAGACTGCGACAGAAGGGCACCAGCTGCAGGGAAAACGGTGTCAAGAAAACTGCAGGTAAAAATCCATAACACGATGCCTCTGTGTGTGTGCGTGTGTGTGTGTGTGT
Organism: Dicentrarchus labrax; assembly: GCF_905237075.1. NCBI lineage: Eukaryota > Metazoa > Chordata > Actinopteri > Moronidae > Dicentrarchus > Dicentrarchus labrax. The sequence goes on from NW_026136701.1 coordinate 15,875,722, forward strand.
GTGTGTGTGTGTGTGTGTGTGTGTGTGTGTGTGTGTGGGGGTGGGTGTAAATAGAAGACAGAGAACGGGGCAGCACTTTCTGTATCTGTACCTCAGATTAACATTAAATTACACAATCAGTCAGGGAATTGAACAATTCTCTATATAGAACATTTAGTGAAATTGTCATGGTAACCACTTTGACTTAGCTATAATTGGCTGTGATCCCTATTCCTGGCCTTGTTGACATGAAGCCTTATCATGCATTCTGGTCAGTGAGTGACTGAGAGGAAAGTAGCTTTTCAGATTCCTCCCCCCTGACCTGCCTGCTAAGCCGTCTATTGAGCTCAGGAGAGCAAAGCATGGGCCGGGACCGCTTCTCAATATGTTGCATTCTGGGAGTTTTTCTTCTTCTTCAGTTGACAGCCTATAATTCACTGGCGACAATCCCCCACCTCATAATACATATTTTGTTTTCTATCAACACCCTTGAAATTGGAAGTGGCACTGTGGCTCAGATGGGTGCATCTGAAACCATCCACAGAGTTACACTCTGTGGCTTTTAAAACCCTGGAGATGAAACGAAAAGATAATGGAGGTTTTGGTGTCGAAGATATTGCCATTTGGCGACAGCAAGCGCCAGACCATAACACACGTTAGAAGTTCATCTGTTCTGTGTGTTAGCCCTTAAGAGTGCAGTCGTGACCAACCTTTAACCCCACAAACTCCTCTGTGTCAGGACATCAGACGGTGGGAGAAAGAACTGGAGGAATGTTTGATCAGTCAAAAAAAAAAAAAAAAAACTGGGCCATTTTTGGAGGGTAGACAGAATGGCGAGGGCTGGCACAGACAGAGAGCAAAGGCGTTGGTTGACGCTTGTCATCCTCCATTAAGGTTCCTTTGATTGGCCTTTGTGGTCCGGGAAACGGCAAACAGCTGCATGCAAATGGCCCTGTTTCCCCAAGGCTGGCCCCCATTGTTCTGGGCTTGGGTTTGACAGGGACGCTTTCTCTACAGCATAAAGGAGGGTGTAGCCTTTAGTCAAATAAGAGTGCCCCCACCGTGGTCACAGCAGGAGCACTTCAAGATTGTTTGTCTTTTTACGTTGTTTTATTCCCGATATTACTGGTAGCCAACATCTTTGGAAGAAAGAGCAGATCTTAGAGTCAAGCTTGTCCTCAACAGCGGGGAATGCCTCTATAATCCAATATCCGGAGTGACAGAGTGGTCATACTGCATGTTTTGCTCTGGTGGAGTAAAGATTCTCAATGGGAATTCATAAAGTAGGACATAAAATGAAAAGCATATTTGAATTCTTAATATTAGGGAACAAAGCATCATCAGTGTTTTGGCTCTTTTTTGCAGCTCCTTTGTTCTTTACTGCAGTATTTCTGATCTGTTCAGTGGAAAGTTTTGATTTCTGGCCAAGGAATAAAATTAGCTTATAAAAAATGAAATTCAAGAGACCACTGCGGTAAACCTTTTATGTATTAAATAAAACAAAAGTACACTTCACTGTCCATGCACATGCCTCTAAACCGACAAACTGCATACTTGGACTAATTCCGCTTGCACTGTACAAAGACAGCACTCAAAATTTCCATTTCCACATCCTTAAATTTGTAAGCCATCCAGCATTGCCGCCTAAAATGTGCGACAGAAGTTCACAAATGCAATACATGACCGCCCATCAGAAGTGAGAGACACACAGGAGCGAGGTGGGAGATGAGAAAGGAGATTTGGGATTTGCAAAATAACACCTGCTTTTCAAATACAGACAAAACCCCGAGAACTCCTTGCTATGCCACAACGGCTCATATTTCATTTCAACTGTTGTAATGCGGTGAAACATTGAAAATCTAGTTGGACATATGGCACCATTTCCCATGACACTTTAGTCCCCGCTCCAGTCCACCTTGCTGGGAATTGTTTCTAAAGACAGTGTCAGACAAGACCACAAACCCCGAGGCTACACCCGCCTTTCCCAGACAACTGCTATCAGACACTCTTGATTCCGATATAAGTATTCTAAAATAGAAACTGGCAATACAGGACCGAGTCCATTTGTGGTTAGACGAAGCGCTCTGAGTCATATCTCTTTTCTCTTTCCTGTGATACATGAATTCAGTGTTCGCTACTTCAAATTCCAAAGCCATTATTTGTATTCATGGCCATGGCCGTTTCTCTAACGCAACTCTTGAATGTTTTCTTGACTTCAAGGGGAAAAAAAAAAAACAGTAGGTGGGAGGAAAGGATCACATGCACCATGTTGACGCATGTCTCGTTGAAGGGGTTTAAGGGTAAGAATTTGTCATATTGCTGAGCGTGACAGACCCTGCTGCTGCCTCTTAACTCCTCAGGTGGGTCCATTTAGAGACAGCTAGATCCCATCACGCCAGATGCAGGCATGTAATGCTTTCTCTTTTAGGTGAGCAGCAAGAATCTGAAGGGAAAAGTCAGTATTTTTCACTTTGGGATTGTTGCCATTCTGTCTACAAGTTTCTTATAACTTTGCACAAATCACCTTCATTGAAAATATTAGGGAGATGCAACTCTGGCAAAACAATTTATATCAGTGTTAGCTGCACTCCTCCAGCTTTTTAAGTAAACTTCAAATTGAAAAATTGAACTTTAATGTTTACCAATTAAAACTGTATATATTGTTTGTTTAATTAGTAAAAAAAATTATTGTTATTTGTAAATTTGTATACTGAAGACCATTACCAGCACAGACTCTACAAAGTGTCCGCACCTGACTGAGAAACCACATAACTTTCCATTACAGTCATATTGTATCCCTATTTAACAATGAATGCCAAAAAATCTTCTTTGCATTTTTATATCAAAATCCAATTATTTTTCTCTTCCTGTAAAACAAAATGTGACTCATGCTTACATTAACCCACCAGTTTCAACCAATAATCTCATGAAATTCACCCATCAATCAATCTTCAGCTAGCAACAGCGTGGCTAATTTCTCCCCGAACAAAGATGCCGTTAGAATGCAACCGAGCGGGGCTCAGCAGCCTCCAAATGAACACAGCCTCCGAGACAGAAAACACAGCAGTATCGAGGTGATTTACTGAGTTTACAGATAAATACAGCAGCAGCCACTAATATCTAATAGTCATCTGTTAGTAGGGTAACAGAGGATGGATGAAAGATCGCTTAAAGATGTTTCTCATTGCTGTAGGTATCGTCTTCCTGAAGGGAGTCTACTTCTAGGGAAACTTTCCGGCTAACCAAACCAAATATGCACACACTAGTTTACTGTGCTGGAGACTGTTTCACTTCCCCAAAAACCATCAGCTATAGTTACAGTAAATAACACCAATAACCACCTCTGTTAAAGTATATATATGATACGAAAAGTTATTAACACAGATTAATAGGTAAGTTGCTAGTTGGCTAAATGGTCAACTGGCTGTTTAGCTACACTAGCTAATCCAAAGGGCTACTGTCTGTGTTTTAGCTGGACTAAGAGTTTGAAATTATGTATTATATGTTAAAATTCATTTAAAAACAAATTTATTTTAGGATTTTTGAGAATAAGACCCTGGTTGAAAAATACCAGAATGTTCCTTTAAACATGCAAATCCCTTTATCAAGTATCTAACAACCCCACAATGTACACAAAATATTCAACATGTACACACCGTTCTATTTTGATGTCTGGAATTACACAACACACAGAAAATGTTTAAGTTTTGCCACGACTGATACACAGTCGACACGGTGGATTATTTTGGTTCAACAGAGCAGCCGGCTCAGCTGCAGAAGACTGCAGATGAAGAATTTCTCCCGGGGGAGTGTGAACTAAAGAAAAAAAGCCAGAAAGTGGAGGCTATAATCACTATGTCTTAATTTGCCCGCAAGAATCAAGGTTTTCTCCTCCGTCGATTGGTTGGATGATCCCTGACCCTGTGGGCGCACATCAAAGAACACCAGCGAGGAAAGAGGGGAGCATCATTACATTACTAATACGTATAATCCTTTAAATGCAAAGAGGGTCAGTGCTTAATATATAACACACTGACAAGTGACAAGAGTAATTCAGTTGCAGAAACATTAACAGATGTAATGTCGTCTTTTGTTCGGTCCATGGACACATAACTCGGATTAAAGCAAAGTATAATTCGACACCTTGCACAGTCCACTGAGAAAACAACCCTTTTCATAAAGATACAAATAACTGTCACAGAGGCTAAACATTTGAAAAGAAAAAAAAAACTGTTCAACTTGGAAGATGAAAAATCCTATATGCTCCCGGGAGAGAGCCATTTTGACAGAATTAGTTCATTGCTAGTTCAATCTAACATATTGTTGCATCTCTTTTTGCAGGGGAGTTGATGAAACACGTAGAAAGAGATGAGTTAAAGAAATTCTCCCAAGTGCAGCAGGGGTATAGTTTCACAGGTTTGATCTACACTGAGTGATTCTTAACTCCCCTCAAAGCCCATATTTTACCCCTGCACTTAAACCTCAGCTGGATTTTCCGCTCAAGAAAACGTCTCAGAATAAGTCAGGTGCCTCCCTCGGGGTGGGGATGGAGAGGAAAAAAGAAAAGGAGGGTGAAGTCAGGAAAGAGGAAGAGGAGGAGGAGGATGTGGGTTTGTCTCCATCACATGCTTGTGTCTCTGTTCTTGTTTGCTGGGGCACAGTCTCCCCATTTCACCCTCCTAATCAACCCCCCACCTCCTCCACCCAGCCCTGCCTGTTCAGCGCCGAGCCCAGGAGGCTTAGTCAGTACGTCACACAGACAGGGTGTCAGGAGAAACTGCAACTGGAACACGGATTACATGAATAATGAGCCAGAGACTACAAGGATGACTAGGAACAGAGATCAGGGCCTTGAGACGATAATGAACAGACAATTCTGATAAGAAACACAGGCTTTATCTTCAAGCAGACGCAGAGCCTGCAGTAGCCTTTAACGCAGCGGTACTATCGCTTTCATCGGGCACAAGTCCATTTTGGTGCTTTCGTGTCTCTAAACAAACCCACTTGTGCAGAAGTGGATGGAGTGGTGTAGTTGAGGTTGTGCTTATGCAGATGAGGTGGTGCAGAGCAATTTTGGTACTCGTTTTGGCATGAAATTATGTTTCTGTGTTTCATCCCAACACAAGAATTTTTTGTGGCTTCAGCTGGTGCACACACGGACAAAAAAAACCTTTTATGTATTGTTTTGTTTTGCCTCTTCATTTTGGCATACGTTTTTAATCTAGTGCACATTAAAATGCAATTTTTTATGCAATTACGGCAGAGTCTATGCTGACTTAGATTAATGGATGGTTCTTATCAGGAATGTCTTGTTTTCAAGATTGCATGCGCTGACTGGACTTCAGGTCAACGATTTGTTGGTGAGACCCATTTGCACTTGCAAAATATATTTGATATATGCATATAGGGGAAAGTCTCCCATATCTGGATTGCTACAATCTGCAAGGATTGGGTCAGGCGCCATGCTAGCATTACTACCTGAAAGCTAGTCTGCTAGCATGTTTACTGTAATGACTACTGTTGGTTGTGCTCTTACACTGCCAGATTCATGATTTTGTTTTATGAGTTTTTATTTAAAAAAGAAAAACAGGCACACCTAAGTAGGAACGGATTATTGAACTACTTGAATTTGGTATTTGTTGTTTATTTACTGCAATGACTGTGAGCTGTAACCTCAATGGCAGACATTCATTCAGCAGAGCTTGTGGAAATGTTTTGTTGGGTAACAATTTGAGAAATCTGTGATAGTAGAACTGTAAGGCTGAAAGTGGAAAATCATTTATTTTGAAGTGATCCTTAAATGTGGTTTTCAAAATCTGATTATCTAGATGATATGTTGGTGTAAACGTTCATAATGGACATAATTGGTTTTTGGGGGGGTGGGTTGGAATGCTAAATGGGTTTTTTCATTATAGATTGACATTTTTTGATTTGTCTGAATCACAATTACTAAAAGGAAAGAGGTGAAAGAATTAAGGAATGTGGCAGGTTGGTTGGTTTTGCTGTGTTTTTTTTCCCTTTAGCTGTTAAAATTTTTCAAGCACAGTTGGTATGCACTTCATAACTGTATACTATTTTCTACAGTAGTATCCAAGCTAGCAAGGCTACCCAAAATAAGCCTACAGAGCACCCTCGCTTTCCAGATAGTAATGGTTTGCAGGCATACAAAGATATTATTAGCACACTGTGTAATGCATACTATACAATGCACATATAGTACATTGCAATACGGGATGCCTTTGTGGGTTTTATACTGCTCTGTTTGGAATAACTGAGATTTACCAGGAAAGTTAGTGAAAATAAAATATCCAGGCACATTCCTTGGCAATAACCCCCCGCTATCTCTAGAACACTGACCACTTTGATTGGCTTGAGTGTGATGACCTTGCCCCATTCCCTTCCACCAGCATTCCGGTCAATGCGAGCAGAAAACAGGAGCGCTGATAAGAGATGCACAGATGGGGAGATGCTGATGACAGACAGTTTCCTGCCCCTCATCTTTGACGAGGCCATTGTGCCTCACATACTCAATGGGGATATACACTACAAGAGGGGGTCAATACCGATAACGTAAGGCAAACAAAAACGTCCTTTGTGCTTCACTATTTCTCCTGACTTTTTTCTTGCTGCGTACTTATTCAATTTCCTGCACGGCAGGAGAGGGCTTCCTTATCTTAGACTGTTTATACCTGCAAATCGGCTGGTGGCCTTTTGTTTGCAGGTGACCCACCCTGAGGTGACATTTAATTCCTGGACAAAAAAATGTGTGGTCATGCTCTATGGCACAGCCTCTCAGCCTGAGGAGATTACTAATACAGTGAATGCAACAGAGCTGCATTCATGGCCTGTAGTGAGAGCTAGCCGGCAGACAGAGAGAGACAGAGAGAGAGAGGGAGAGACCCAACACACGTCATTACACTGATTCGAATCATATATGACCTTAAGCCATACAAAAGTGAGTGAAATGAACAAGAAACCAATGGCAGGCGAACCACAGTGCAACCATTTTCTTATATTTACACATCAGTCCCTCACGATGTGTTTTTCTCCTTCTTTGTCTCAAGAACAGACACATCAGAAAATCTGTGCGCACACTAAAACACACACTCGAGTCACAGAAAGCACACAAAAACACATTTACAGAATCCATCATAGTTTCTTTTATTGATTGTCATCCTTTACCCACTGTCGGCATTAGTTTTAACACCAGCCTTTACTGTGCAAATCATAACCAGCAGTGACAAAAATGTGAGACCTGAGCTGTTCTGACATTTCTGATACAGATCGAGGAGGACAGGTAGAGACAAATGCATAATTTTTAAACAATTTTCACACCGGGTAAAAATAATTGTAGCCTTGCTCTCCTTTTCTTTTTGTAACAGCGAGGGGCTTTTTGTTCAAATGGCCTTTGTGTCCTTTTACACACATGATGTGTCTCCAAATTAAGCTCTCTTTAACAAATTAATGCTTAAAATGTATGTGACTAAAAAAACAGCCGGAGTGGCTGTGCTAAAAATTCACTGCCACAGGTATTTAGTCAGAGCAACAATCTGCTTTGATTGCCTTAACGCAATGTCCCTTTGGTGTTAAATGTTACATGCTTGCTTTTGTTTTTGCATGTTTGTTTAGCTCCTGTGCTTTTTTTTCAAATGAAATTAGTTCTGACATGCCTCCAAGCTAGTTTAAAAGTACTGGATGAATGTTGAACCACACTAAAATCCAACAGGTTCTTGTTGCCTTTGTTAATACTTTTGTTTTAGTTCCAGTTCCTGATTTATATTGTTGGCAAACACCTCCACACACACACAAAGAAAGAAAAAACTCTACTGCTTTCTATAGTGTAGACTTGGTTTTATTTGAAACCCTTCTGCTTCCTCTCAAGATTAAATGCATTACTTTGTTATGACAGCTGAAACCTCCTGTGATGCAGCGACTTACACTGAGCAAATCCAAAAGTTTAGATTGTGAGGCAAACTACTTTGTGGTTGTAAGCCGGACTCATCTATTATTTGAATTAGACTGCCTGGTGAAAAAAAGAAGAGTGCGGACAGCATTTAAGAAAGGAAAGAGTGAGGTAGGCATCTGGTCCAATGTTTATACAACTTGTTACTATAAGGGGTGTGAACTGAGTAGCTCTGAGATGCTGCGAGCAAGTGAGATTTAAAGCATGCTTAACAAATGAAATCAAACTGTCAGAAAAGTGTAATGCCTAGCCCATTAAATTAAGAGTTTGTTCATCAGCTGGCCATATAACAGCGACTTTCACAATCTCGTCTAAACACACAATAAAGCACAAGCTTCTCTCCTAAAAGGAGAAAAAGGTTTGCTCTCACATTCACATATTGGATGGAGACATTTGTTGCTGCTTTTGCTTTACCAAAAACGCTCAGGAAATCGCTGTTGCAATAAATCTAGGATGACCCTATCAAGGGTGATATTGTATTTCATTTCCTCCGAGTGAAATACTGATCCTGGAGATTCATGTGACTCTGGCTCATTTCAATTTCATGTTCTCTTATGATTCAAAACTTTCCAGGTCCTCAGTTATTATTAAAACGGCATATTGTTACACAATGCTATACACAAATATATCTGGGGTTGTGTACAGAGACTAAAAAGCTGCATACTGCAGGGACTGTGGCAAAGTGCTAACAAAACAATTAGTAATTAATGAAGAAAAGAAAAAAAAATGAAGAAAAGAAAAACAACAAAGATTATGATTTATCTGTCTCCATATGGCTCACAATCTGCAAGAAAGTCCATTCAATTCAGATGATGAACCCTTTCCTTATTTCTTGAAATACTTCCAGTTCACAAGAATTTCCATGCAAGACTGATGTATCAGATTTTTTTTTCTTCCTCTGTGCTTGTTCTCACCACACAGATTGACCAGTCATCTGTGAATCTCCCATGGTTTAGCTGATAATTCATGATCGCCCTGCCATGGACCCGCAGCATTCAATATGAATTATAAAATGGCAAGCCAAGCATATCAATGGATGACAGACTGGATATGTATGGCCCGGGGCCAGAGAGGAGTTAGAGCACAATGGCTTCTCCATTCAGTCAACCCCAGGACTGGAAATACCAGTGTGGCACAAGGGAGGGTCTTCCATCAGCACAATGTATGGCACTGCTTGAGACAAATGTTGTGCTGAGACGTATTGTTAACCTTTACAACCTTTCGGGGAGAAACACAAGCATGCTGGTATGTTCAACGCAGGAATATTTCCCAATCAAAAAAGATCAAGACTGACAAGAAAAAAAACAGCAGAATTTGTTTTTTTAATCTGTTGCTTCGTTTTTCATCATATATATGTGATTCTTGTGTCTACTGATTTGATTATTCAAAAAACTACAAATAATGTCTCTCATTCGCTCACTGGAACACTACAGGACCTAAACAAACACCGCCTCTTTACTCTGATCCCCTCCCCGTCTCTGCACATATGACACAGCTATCGAATACAAACCACTTAATCTTTTACATTTCCCTTTTGTGCAATATTCAGATATGAAGGCCGAGGGGCCTGCTCTCCTTTTGGCATTTAAACACAGCTAACTTAAAGTGTTGACACTGACTGCACGACATAATCCCCCGTAAATCTGGCTTTCTTTACTTTAAAGACTCAGATAACAGCTCTCATTCACACACAGCAGGTATGTGCCTGTGCACTTGCCCTACCTTTGTGGCTGCTCTCTTTGAATCTGGTCGTCTTCTTTCATATCTGCAGACTGGGCGGTGTGAAACATCTAAAACAAATCTGATACCTGCATGACCTAGTTTTCTGTAGCGTCATTTTATAGATCTGTTATATAATGGCACAGGGATGTGGAAGAGTACAGAGTATAAATAAAGAGAACAAAAAATATCGTATATGGAGGATTCATAAGTGTCAGTGTGATTCTTTCTCTATACCATTATACTCAAGTCTGATGTGTTTTTAATGTTTTACTATTTGATGTTGTTTGGCTGCTTTTATGTTTTATGTTTTGTTTTTTGTTTTTTGTTTTTTTTTATGTAAAGTGTCTTTGAGTATTTAGAAAAGCGCTTATAAATAAAATGTATTATTATTATTATTATTATACTCAATTAAAAAAGATATTCAAAAAAGATAAAACTTTGACATTATGTTTAATCTTTAAGATTGTCATGCAACCACACTCAATTTTTTTAACAACAGAGATTCACTATATCTACATTCTGTAAATATCTCTGTACATATTAGTTTTCATTGTTAGTGGTGGGGTCCGCCATTCCCACGCAGGATATAAATTGCCTTTACATGGAAAAGAAATTCACAAGAAAACGAAGTATAGATGTGATCCAGCGTTACTATTTCCAATTTCAACAGTTTCATTTCACTGTTTACTCTCTTTGCACTACATCAGAGCTTTCAACTACTGCTAATGCATACCAAACATTTCCTACCATACCACTGCACATTGAAGGCATATTCAACTGATGAATCATAGAGTGGCTTTTACTGTAAAGCAGTCAAAGAAAACAGGAATGTATTTGTCACATACGTTAGCAGTAACCGCCATTGTTCATCAAAAACGCATCAAGACAAAAAAAGGAAACAAGAATATTCTACATTTTTTGACGGTGAGAGTATTGGAGAGAAATGAAAAGAAGCAAGAGACTGATATGTGAAAAACTACTTGCAGCATGCGCACCTTAAAATCAGGCTGCGGTTGCTTATGGCATGATGAAAAATTGCCACTTGTTCACTTTATTAACTGTATCTTGCAATAACTGACTTTTTTGGGCATTTGGGGGCCCCATTGAACTAATATGGCAAACAGTTCTTATTCACATATCTAGCAGAATGTAAGTCAATGTATTTTTAAACTCTGTTGTTTGTCTCTGCCTATTCCGGAGGGAAATCTGTCTCTCTAGCTGCTAAATGCTTCACCATGTTCACCACCAGCTAGTCACCAACTGCGTCTGTCTGCCGTTTGGTGCCAAGCAGGTAGTGTACAGTGGGTCTTAGAGCTTTTCCACTCAAAACTGCTGCAGTCTAAAGCGATTCTATGAGATGTAACTATGTAAAGTTGCAGCTGGCTAGCCAAACGAAGAGCTGAAACTCTCTATAAAACTATAAGGTATGTTTGATTTTGCACAAATTGATCAAATGAAGGTCAGACTGGTGTTCATTCTTCAAAATGGTTCAAAAGTCCATACTAGAAAAGAGAAAAATCACTTTCTCTCCAGCTATGTCAATGAGTATTTCAAAGCGTGAGGAATGTTTTGGGTGAAAACGATAAACTGATTATACTCTCTCCTAGTGAGGGACAGGAGGTAATTATCAAGTAGAGTTCTAGTTGCAGGGACTCTGATGGAAATGTAGATCATAAGCTCTGGGTTGCTGGCCCTCGGGGCTGGACAGGCTGAAGGTGAGTGGCATGTGGATAGAATCAGATATTGTTTTCAGAGGGACCCACACACACACACCCACCCACACACACACACCCACCCACACACACACACACACACACCTAAACACACACATTCCTTTATTGATGGATGGGCAAATATGCATTCTTAAGCCTGAGAGCCCTCACATCAACTGAAACCCAAAACCTGGACTTTCTGCATACCAAAGCAGTATTCCTCTTTAAGAAATTCAACAGGACTATTCAACTCAGTTTCAAAGCCAGGCCAAATCAGAGGGCTATTCTTCAAATGCCTCAGTAAGACTCTTCCACATTATCTAAAATTGCTAATCTACAAAAAAAAAATGCATATCTGTTTAAAAGACCGCTGGGATAGCCTGCTCTATAGCGATCTGTCTTTGTTAACAAATTGTGCACCACAGCCAGACCTAAAATAAAACTGGAAGAGAAATCTATCGCAGAACAAAACATTGAGAGAGAGAGAAAAGAAGGCAAAATCCAAATTGAAAAGGAAGCCCCCAAAATAATGCGCTTCAACATCTATCTGTAATCAATGCTTGGCACACAAGCATGTGATTTTGGGTTACTTTATTTCCTGGTACAATGGGACTGAAAGGGGAAAAATGTAATGATCATCATTAAGCAGACATACCAACATCAGTGGTTTTGATGGGCATGTAACAGACGGGTGTGTTTTGTGACAATACTTGTAATTACAGCCAAATGTACTAATCAAAAGTGAGGGAAGGAACCAAAAAAGAGCCTTGGGATGTCATTGCAGACAATTAAAAACACTGACATATTCTTTCTCAGTCCCAGAATCTGGCGCTGAATCAAGTGCCCTGCTTTTGATGGTTGCAGGTGTACTGGCTGCACAAAACGATCTGATTTAGGTGCAAATAAAAAATGCATGTATTCTCTGCGCCTCCAGTGTCGACAGACCGTTTGAGTGTTGTTCTGGAAGTGAAGAAATGTGTCAGTAAAAGTGTCCATGGGTTGCCAGGAATATTCAATGAGCACAGTACAAAGTGTTCGAAACACCTTTTTCAAAGTCCAAGGGTAAAGCCACTGAAGGGGAACTATTAGCACACACAGAAGAATGTGTGCTAATAAATTCAACACATTCATAAGCTGAATAATAAGTGGGTTCTTGAAAGGTTGACCAGAATCACATTAACACTAATATCTGCAACGTAACTCCATGGTAACTCACCTTCTGAACAGTGAAAGCAAAACAGAAGGAGCAAGAGGCAGCGAAACACTGGACACCTCCACAGTGCAGAGGCCATTGTGTGCTGTACGCAAACGATCCAGGAGCCTGATGGCTAATAATAGTGGTTCAATGTGTTGCAGTGGGAGAGTGGAAAACTGGAGCGATGTCAACGATCAGTAGTTCTCGGAGAGGCATCACCAGTCATCTTCTCATCTGGAAAAAAAAGAGGGAAAAGAGCATAAACATGGAGGAAAAAGGAGCCTCGGGTGTCATTTTTTATCTGGATTGTGTGCTTTGTAATAAAATAAGTTGTGTAAGTTGCTTATGAAATGGTGTCTGAACACCATGAAAACAAAATTCCTGACTGCTGTTTGATTGACTAAACAAAAGCATTGTTTCACAGAAATATTAAAACTTGGGAGGACACTCACAAGAAAACAAAGCAGATAGCGTGCCTGGTGCTCTGCACTTATTCAGCACTCTGTGGCATGTTACAACTGAATGTTTACACTGCCTCATTCTCTCACTTTTCCCCGTTTCACCTTCCCCATTTACTCCCAGAGCCCCGCGGGAGAGAGCTTGTCGCTCCGGCAACACGTTCGCACAGGACGCCATTAGAGACACAGCTGCTTTGTGAGCTACTTTTGTCTCCTTCCTTATCAAGGGGTGGCAAAAACAGTCCTTTGTCTGCAAAAGCAGCAAAAGGTTAGAGCCTGAGACAGACTAACACACCAGACAGATAAGCTGCTTACCAAAGTCAAACACCAAGGAGGGATGTGTTGTGTCATATGTGAAATGCCACACACATACACACAGACTCACATATGCATGCCTGCACAAACATATAACCAGGGACATGCACACTCCTGCCAACATGGACACACAGGCAGAGACGGCATCCACACAAGCACACACACACACACTCTGACATGCTGTTTATTCCCTTTCGGTTGCCATCCAGCATCTCCCCTGCGCAGGCGCACACACACACACACACACACACACACGTATCAACATTACAAACAGGATCGGTCACTTGGTAGCCGTCGCTACGCAGAGGAGAGTGAATGTTTCCTGTTTCTGAATGCTGCTCCTCCAGAGCCACCCGTCAACCACCCTGATTATTTTATAATGAACCTCAATTTGAGCAGCAGAGCAGTCCGCTCTGATCGCTCTCCGGGTCTCAGTAATGCGCTTGGATATTTTTGGCAACATGAAAACCCACAAAACATGGGAAGCTTTCACATTAGCATTCTGAGTAATAGTCTAAGTCACTATTGGATTCATTCTATACATGACCCATGCTTGGCTGGGGGGGGTAATAGCAGAAAAAACTGGATCTGCACCTAGCCTGACGCAGCCTGAGAGTGTTTATTTTCATTTGAGGTCACCCGGGCCGAGCAGTTGGGCAGCACAGTCTGAGCCAAGGAAGCACACATACAGCTAACTTATAATTTATCAGTTAAACTTGGTGGTGGCGAGGGGGTTATAGGAATTGTGGTTTTATTTGTCTTCCAGTTGTTTATCTGCCAGTGGCGCCGAACCAGATCAGATAAGAGCAAAATGGAGGGTGCAAGCGCTCTTGCACGGGGAGTCTCATACTCTCAAGCCTTCTAACAAGACTGCCACCAGTTCAATATTGGGCAGAACACCAAATCTCCAGAGACACACGTGACATCTTCCTCAGCCATTTATCTTCTGCAAATATGAGGCTTGGGGCCATGGGGTAACAATAATGGTGGCTGACAGGAGGAGATTGGAAACTGTTGGGGAGACATCCCCCTGCCCCTTCTGGCCCGCTGGGCCTGCTGAGCCACTCGGCCCCTCCAGACACCAGGGGGCGAGAGCCTGCCAGGCCTCGCGGATGCAGGCTTGCCCTCAACACCCTGGGGTTCTTTCTCCTGATGAGCCGTTGCCCCGCTGAGTAACATGTCTCCTTTCTCCCTTAAGCTGGCGGAGGACACAGCCATGCTCATCTTCCTAAAAACACTGTTTTGTTTGGTGGGATTTTTGAACTGAATCGGTCCAGACTTGAGATAAAAGGATTAGGCGATTAACATTAGGATGCTTTACTTAGTACTGACAGACGTATCATAATTTCACATCAGGGGACAGGAGGGATGATTGTTGTGGGGGGCTAAGATGTTCTCAAGCAGAAAATGATTTTAAGAGGTAAGTGAGTCGTCGTTAACCCCTGAGAGACTGTGCTGAGGAATTATCTACACCAATCCCGCCCTGAAGCCTGGGAATTGAGGTTACTTGTTTCTCGGCCAGAGATTTTCGCATAATGATCACCATGTTCTACTGAGGCAGATATTTAAAAAAAGGTACACAGTTATGACTAACTGTCACCACCTACACTAAATCTAATGAGCTCAAACATACAATATACACCAGAAGACCACTGACTAAATACAAGTTATTCATTCTCCTCTACGCCTTGAGCTCCCCTTTCTAAAAAAATACAAGTATATATATCCCCCCTGGTTTTCTCTCTATTAACAGTATATCTTTCTGAAACAAGACAAAAAAAATCCACCAATGAAATGAAAAATGATATACAAACATTCACGACATCTGTTTTTCTTTTGTCTTCTATACATACACGGTGGAAACCCAAGGAAAGAAATCTATCATCAGTTAAGATAATGGAGAAAATCACAGTCCACAGCCAATTTTTCACATCAGCCTGATAGAAATAATAAGCAAGCATTTAAAAGAGGACGGCAAGCAATTAAAACATAATTAAAATAAATGGATAGAAGGAGACAGCCCACATGTCTTAACATGAAACACAAGGCTGTGTGCAACAGCCGGCTGAATGAATGTGAGTCTCCTTTGACAAAGCTTGTGTCTGCCTCACTCAAGCTGGAGAGGCGTCCAATGAAAGAGAGAGTGAGAGAAGGGGGGGGGAGTTTGAGAGTTTCTAAGCCGGGAGGGACTAAATGGATGGGAGAGGGAGAGCAGAGGAGGAGAAGAATGGAAGGGGGAGAAAGAAAGGGGCGGTAGGGTCACTGCGGAGGATTGACAGCCTGTGAGTATGGCCTGACCTCCTGGGTTCGCCTCCAAGTTTTCTCCACAGGCTTAGAGAAGACAAAAATAAAGCCCAGGAATGTTAATTTATTTTCAATTGTCAACGCGGAGAAGAGAGAGATAAAGAGTGCATACATACATATCAAGTAAGACTGGAACAAAACTAATGCCCAAGTCCAAGTGTAAGCTGAAAACCTACAAGTGAAATAGAGATGTGGCTCTGTTGAGCTGGATCTTGCCAACACAATGATTCGTCTTCCACTCTTTGAATAACTACTAATTTGGAGAACTTTCTGCCCCGCCCCCATGCCCTACATTCAGGACAAAAAAAGACACACATGTGAGACGGGAATTTCAAACATCAGAAAATGGTTGATGGGCTACGAGTGGGAGACGGGAACTACAGGAACTAAGAAAACACAGCCTCCAGACACTTTTTTTCTGTCTTCGGTGCACCCTGATGTTCCCAAGGAACTCTTTTGTCATGACAGTCCTGTCAGGACTGCGCTTTCAACCCCTGCAGGGACATGATGTCATTTCCTTGGCTCCACAAGCAATGTAGAGAACTTAGCCATCAACTGCCAGACACAGAGATGGGCCGACACGAGCAGAGTCTGCAGAGAGCGTTTTCTCAACAAAGAGCTGATAAGATATAGGATAAACAGGTTGTAAACTGTGGTTTACGGCTGTACACGCTGAAATAAAAAGATTTATCAAATGTCTTGACTGAAGCTGAAATGATTTGTAATTGCAATTGATGGTCAACAGAAGATTAGGTCATTTTTTAAGCAAAAACGCCATGTACAGCTTCTCAAATGTAAATATTTGGAGTTCTGGATTGTTAGTTGGACAAAACAAACAATTTCAACATATAAATTTAAACTTTGGGAAATTGTTATTACTTAGTATGGCTGCACAATTAATCAATATATTCACATATAATCGCAATATGGCCATTTGCAATATGCACACAGAAGCTGAAATGTTTTGATAAAGGTAAAGTGTGTGACAAACAGCATTATAATGAAGCACTGTAGTGCTGCAGAGATACCCAGGCCTACAACTGTTGTTCTCCAGATTTAAGAAAACATGTTTGTGTGGTACAGACCCCAAAAAATGTCAAAAGAACATTTAATTTGTGATGCAAAAATCACCAGTTCCTCACTAATCATGAATCATATCACAATATCTGTCAGAATAATGGCAATATGATGTTTTTACCATATCGTGCAGCCCTATACTTTTAGGAGCAACACAGTATCTTAGAATATTGCGTTGCTCTTAAAAGTGTAGACCGTTTTTATGCTTTTCTGATAAAAGTGGAGCTGCAACGATTAGTCACTTAATGATCTCAATGAATCCTTTTGAGTTAGTATTTCAAGAACAACAGCCAATATTTATCTGGTTCCAGCTTCTCAAATGTGAAATGTTTCTGGTTTTCCAAGTCGTCTATTATTGTAAAATGAATTATATATAAATGGGTTTTGGACTTTTGCACAAAACAAGCAATTTAAACATATAAATTTGGACTTTGGGAAATTGTGCGTGTGATTAATTGACAAACGTCCTCACTTGGTTTGGGAGCAGTTTTAACTTGAGAGCGACAAAATATCCTAAACTAATCTTTTAATTCCGAGTTCCTATGAGCCAGTGTGTGCTACTTATTCTATCATAATTACAGCTTGGTTCAATGCCTATAAATAATTAATATATCAACAGGTGTTTTTATGATGATAGACGACAGAACATCTTACATTTTCTGTTTAGGTCTGGGTCAGAATAAGTTCCTGTAACATTTAAATATGCAAAACTCAAATTCAAGGCACTTAAACTGCAGCTTTTATGTCTTGTTTTGGGGATAGATGGCTGTAGATTAAAAGGAGACATCTGAAGGAAGAAGAAAAAAAACACGATCTTCAGTGCAACTAAAAAAAAAAAGAAGCCCAAACAGAAACCCCCTGAAAGGTGCAATGCTTCACTATTTTATAGAGAGAGCACAACAGTTGGTGTGTTCAGCGGCTCTTGGCCAAATGATTGAGGCAGTAGATAAGATAGAGTGCCAGCGGGCAGATGGACATGGTGAAACAGAGAGGGGTGAGCAAAGAAGCTTAGTAAAGTGAAAAGAACAAAGAAGACCCAGACTGAACAACCAGGTTAGTGTCAGGAAAAATGAAGAGAGGGTATGTGTGTGTAGTCTTCAAAAAGGATCTGTGCAGAGGAGCAGACACTTGGAAAAAGGCTAAAAGTGGATGTTTCTGTCAAGATTTGTAGTTGAAATCACCTGTCAAGAAAATAGTGAAACATGCCTAAAAGAGTCATTACTCTTATTATCTCTGTCTACCTCATCCATGAGCGAGGTTTAGGATTGATAATTTACTATCATTTTTACTGTGGATTAATGTGTCATTTATTTGTACAATTCATCGATTAATTACTAAGTCTGTTAAAAAAACGTTTCCATAGTCCAAGATGATGTCTTCGAATGTCTTATTTTGTCAAACCAACTGTCAAAACCCCCAAAATATTCACTTTAGTATCATTCAACACTAAAAAACCCAGAAAATTTTCATATTTAGGAAGCTGGAGCCAGTGGATTATTGCTATTTTACTTTGCTAGGACTGCATGATATGGTAAAAACATCACATTGTGATTATTTTAACAGATATTGTGATTGTGATTCTCAACAAGTGGGAATTATCATTTTTGAATCGTATTTTTTTTTCTTTAATCTGGAGAACACATTTGCAGGCCAGGGCATCTGCAGCACTACAGTACTTCATTATAATTCTGTTTTGTTTTCTTTTACTCAAAAATTGCAGCCTCTATGATTTACATATTGCACTTGGCCATATGGTGATTTCGATGATAGGACGAAAATATCACAAACTGTCTAAATATTTACTTTGTTAATGGTAATCTAGACATAATGAAACCAATTGCTTGCTGCAGACATGTTTTAATACACACATTTTTAGATTCTCCACCTTAACCTTAAACCTGAATTTTGTAAATGTTACCTTGCCTCATGGAGACCATCTATTCTGCAACTAAAAATATGTGGGGAAACAACTAATAAAATGTCTGTTTATTCATTAACATTCGGTCACAGGTTACTCGGAGTTCAGTAGCCAGTCCTGCCTGGCCCTGAAATGAATAGGCTGACCTCAGAGCAGTTGGTTAAGCAGTAAGGTCACTGGAGAGGAGCAGAGAGCAGCTCAACACTGACATGCAAAAGAGAGGTTTTTTCCTTTTCATTCAGTCTCTTCATAAATGTACCGACAGCCTCACTTCTCACCTCCTCCACGCATAAATCTAGCACTCCCCTGCCTGCTTTATCCACACAAACACACCCACACACACACTGCTCACCTCCAGCTCGCTCCAATGCTAAAACGCATTTTTACAACGGAAACCATGATTGGCCTAGCAACATCACCCCTCACCTAAACATGAGCAACACCCACACACACAAACACACGCAACAAAATCATTCACTCCTTCAACACGCTTCCAGCCGGCAATGTGTTGATGTTCACACCTTCTAGGGGGAAAATACATTGACACAATGTTAAATCTTTACACACTGTAGCCCCATTTAGACTATATTAGTTTTCAGCAAAATGTACGTGAAGTAAATTCTAATATATAACGTCTGTGATGTTAATGAATAACATGCAGGGGAGGAGAAATCTGTGTAATCAGTCCCCAGTGTTACAGAACTCCATTCATGTGCTGCCATCGCACCAAAAATTTATCACAATAATCAAACATAATTTCCGCAACTGACAGCAACTTGTTTAAACAATGACAAAACAGCAAAGGAGGCGAAATGTTGCATCTGGAGCATCATGAGTGATCTCAGTTTGGGGTAAAAGCTTGATGAGTGTGCAGAGTGCTCCTCTCCCCAAAAAGCAAATTACACATTATTTGCAAACTATCTCAGGGTTGTCATTTCGGATTGGACTAGCTGAGGTTTTTATCAGAGGTTATTTGCGCAGGAGGTCCCAGATTTGGCCAGCCGCTAAAATCCGCACAAGTTACTGACATGGCAAGATTTAGGCGGGACTGAAATTTACAGACATGCTCCATTTTCGATTACCCCCCCCCCCAAAACTAATCCCATCCAAATAGGGCTTATGACAAAGTGGTACAATGACAAGTGACATTGCTGTTGCCAAAAGTGAGAGTGGTTAGTTTTTACTAAGAAATATATGTAAATTAAGCAAACACTACTAATCCTAAGGGGGAGCAAGTAGTTGGCGCTGTAACCAAAAAATACATTTTGAATTGTGTGCGAGGGCGTAGATTTGGTTTCAGAAGGGGGGGGGGGGCTGTATTTATGTATTTCTGGCAAATAACACATTATTATGAAACTGGTTGTTGAGCTTTTCAAATTAATGGTATTCTTATTTTAAAAAATAAAATTTCAAGTCCAGCATTATTATCATTATTATTACACTAACACCACTGAAAACCAGATTTAGTAGATTAATCATTAAGTTGATGGACAGAAAACTAGGCAATTATATAAATTTCACAAAATGGCCGATTAGAACTTTTAAAACTGAGTTTTTGCTTATTTATTTTCTTGTCTTACATGATAGTAAACTGAATATCTTTGGGACTGTAGGCTTGCGAAATTGTGATTTTTAATTTATTTTTGCCATTTCATATGCCAAGTCATCAAGGAAATAAATAGAGATCAATGAGATGTATGATAGATAGATAGATAGATAGATAGATAGATAGATAGATAGATAGATAGATAGATAGATAGATAGATAGATAGATAGATAGATAGATAGATAGATATTTCTCAGCCCTGAGTAATACTTACTATCCTCCTCTTAGGCTCAGGTAAAACCTCCACCAATCAAAGGGTAGGGAGGAAGCCTGCATGTGGCCTGAGAGGCAAAACCTGGGACAAACAAAGTCACCTCTCTTCTCTCATCTGGAGTCTGGCAGGCGGACATTCAGAGGACTGTTCAGAGAGATCCTAATGTGTAAATCGAACTGAAACTAAAAGTTGGTCAGACAAAAACTGTATTGTATTATTGGAAATTACGTTTTTGATTTTACATATTATTATTATTATTTATCTTATTTTAGATTGTCATCAAGGAAAGTTTCACTGGCTCATTTCAATCGTTGCTGAACACAAATAAGACAGTTTCTGAAATGTTAAAAAGTTGCTGCCACTCAAGTTTGGATAAAACTCGTGTAACACCTACGACAAACAACTGCCAGCATCTCCTTGTATCTAAGCCACACAGCTGTTGTGATGTTCGTGTCTTTGAGACTTCATTGTCATCAGAAGTACATAAACTGTTAACCAGACATTTTACATCACTCAGACATGCTGCTATGTCTCTCCTGATTTACACTTCATGCTCAGTTCATATTGAATGTTTTGACACAATGACAACTTCGTGGCTCGCTTCACAGACACTGATACATCCATCCTCCTGGTTTCATCACCTTCCTGTAGTGGATTCACTGTGAAGTTTAAAGTATTTTTCAACTTTAAGCACATTTTTTTTGTCCAATATCCAGTCTGCTTTGCATTACCTATGCATGCTTAGCACATGGGCTGCATTCTAACTGTGGACGGTTTGTGTGGTCTCTATTCATTCAGTGTCTTTAGTGAGTGACATGCATTCATTTGCCTTAATTCAGGGTGTGCACTCAGAAGCACAGTGACAAAACTGAATTTGTATGAAACACACATGTCACAGTCACAAAAAGGCACAAATCACTTTACGCTTCCGCTGAAATCTGCATCATGATATGAATAAGAATATTTTTATAGCATTAAAATTCCCCAGTAACATAATAGCTTCTAAAATGAAGTTCACTTTAGCCTTTTTTCAACAAAAGCTGAACATTATAACCTTCATGAAGTCAGGATTTATTGCAGGGCCAATGTATTAAACTGCATTCAGTTTAGCTATTGGTGTACTGACTAAACAGGCAACTCTGTATCATGACATGACAAGAAAAATTGACATGAAAAATAATCTAATCTAGAACTGAATCAACTGGTCAATTAATAACTATATACGACACAATATTGTAAAATGCCCCAATAGACTTGGGCTTTATGAGTATGATATAGATTTTTTTTCACTCACACAATACATGACAAACAAATATGAAATAGTATTTAACAAAAGTCAACTGTGCCAAACACCTACAGTGAGTAAAACAGTAGGTAGGACAACATTATCTACAAGTCCTGAAGTGCATAATTTTCTTGGAAAAGTAAAGCCTCTGGTTATGTTGAGCTGAAGGAGGTGGAAATTGACTCCACATTCTGCTCTGCAGGGTTTCCCTAGATGTTAAATGATGTTTAAATCAGGTGGACGGGGAAACCATACCAGGAATTTAATTCATGAAAGCGTCGCAAAACATGGTGCAGCTACTGTAGACCCGCGAAATTGCCTCATATACCTCGGCCATTACACAACGGTGTGAAGTAATCGTCAGTCCTAATGAGTCCCACGAGGTGGCAGCCAATGCTATTATCGACCCAACACCATGTTTAACAGTTGACAGCGGACATATTCTGGATTCTTCTTCAGGTAAGCCCATTACAAAGCAGGAAAAAAGTGAAAGAAATGTTTAACATCATTTTTTTCTCTGTTTATTTGCTTCTTGAACTAGATAACCTACTGCATGTTGCATCTAGGCCTTGGATTAAAGTTTCAAAAGGGCATCGCCATCATCTACTGAACTTGTTTTATAAAGGCAATGATATTTAGCTGAGGATATTTAACAAAGGTGTTTGTTCAAATATGTAAAGATTCTGAGGTCACGGTTTTATTGGGTTTACCAAGCAAAAAAAAAGGTGAGGATACACAGACACCTACCTCGTTTGTGTATCAACATTTTTTTTGTACCTCTGTGTCTTTAGATTCAATATCATGGCTGTAAAACCTAAAAACTAAATAAATAAAAAATATTACACATATCACTGTATAAAATAAACAGTTGCCTAGTTATTTGTCCAGCAGACACGGTGCAGCATTAGCATTTATTTGCCACCTGGTGAAGATCCAATATCTTCACTCTCCTTTTAGCTCTGTTTTTGTTCTCCACCAACTCCTTAGGGAAATATATGTCTTTTTAGCTGCTAAATGCTCCACTATGTTCACCAGCTGGTCACCAACGTTGTCTGCATGGCTTTTGGTGCTGGGCAGTAGGTTTTGTTATAGATTTTTCCCAAAAAACAGCTGCCTGCTGAAGCCAAAAACTTATGCCGTGTTCGTTTTGTCCACCGAACTCGATCTCCGAGTCGGTTTCCTGAGTTACAAACCGGAAGTTGCAAATAGAACGCTACCGAGGACGTACAAACGACTCCTGAAGTCGTCTGAACTCAGAGGACCCCGAGTTCAGTTACCAAGATGGCCACTCCGAGCATCACACGTAGTAAACATTGTGGTTTTCTACTATTTTAAGCACTTTTGTCTTTGTTGTAACCAAACCACATAACACTGTATACTGTTACCTATAGGCATGTCGCTACAGTCTTATTATGTGTTAAATACCGCCTAATTAGTTATTTTGTAGCTTGTGCAGATGAAATTGGCTAGAGACGCTCCATGTTGCTATGACAACAGTGCCGAGTCTTGAGCAGAAAGCAGAGCAGTAGCCACATTAACGTTAATCAAAACAGAATATTCAGATATCAAACTGTGACATATGATTGTGTAATATGTAATGAACATGTGAAATCCACGGTGGGTGCACCGTAAACCAGATAATCACTATAAACGTTACGAAACGTCCAAACTGCCTATTGCAACCAAGCTCGTCGTGTTGTGTGCCAAACAGAACGCAAAAACCCGCGGTTATTGGTTTTCCAACACGGATGTGACGTCGCTCTTGAGCTGCAAGTCACGATTACAAGACAAAACGAACGCGGCATTATGCTATGAGAGCGGTATGTGTGAACCAAAATAGGCAACAGTGAAGTGGCCTATAACTACTAGCAACCACTTTCACATTACGTGTCGTCATTTGATCCATCGCTAATGTAAAAATTTCAATAAGTGCACATTCAATCATAATTTGTTCCAAGTTTTGAGTATTTTATTCAGACAAAGTTTTTATTCTGTACTCTTTAAAAAACTAAACACTCCCTAGCACTATGTTGCAATATTTTTTGTATACTGTGACCAAATTATTTTTAGCTTCCATGGCTGATACATCTGCAATCCAGGCAATCTCTGCCTAGAACTTGAAATGGCATCATTTCAGCTTAAAAAGTGGTGATTATCCTCTTTTGACACGGACACATAACTGATAATTTGGTTAAATTTCAATAAAAAAAGAGTGAAAGAGAAAATAAGGCAGGCTTGATGACATGTTAGTATTGGCAGCTAATGCCAGTGTGTATACACTGATTTGGGAATTAGGGAACATTAAAAAATATTCTATGAATGTTTGAGGGAAAGCAGGGAAATGACATTAAGTTCATAGATTTCCTCCATGATCTGGTTGAAGTATTTTGTGCTGTAATAATCCTAAGAAAACTCTCCCAAGATCCTGGAGGGACAGGCTTGGACACAGAACCTGATTATTTTGACTTTAAATTTTAATTCAGTTAGTCAAAACATTATTAAAAATGCTTTATAATCTGGAATGAAAACATGTTTGTAATGGCCTGTTCAAATCTAATAGCATTTGTTACAGCCGGATTATTCTGAATTACTACTCTAATTAGAAAAAACCTTTTGTAGAGAAGTAGTATTTCACCAAGGCTTAAAATATCAAGCTAATATCTTTTAGCCATATTGCCCAGTTGTACCATTTGGCTGAATTGAGTTGGAAATGAGCCATGGACTTAATATGCATACACGTGCTGTAGGCCTGGACGGGTTTCTTGCTTGTTTTCAAGTCGTTTTTTTCTCTGTATTGGTTTCTATTAATTTGTCCACCCACTCTGTCTGTTCCTTTGGAAACCAATACACAGGCATCAATCTGCAGCATTTCCAGTGGGAAATAGGAACTGGTTGGACTTGTTTTTTTGTTTCTTTGTACATAATTACTTTCTTGTTCTCTTCCTGTCCTCACTGTAACAGTCTCAGGGTTATTATTTAAGATTTACTACCCCTTATTCAGCTGTAAACCACTTAATTTTCATTTTGAAAGATGGAACACTGCAGGTTTACCGGTGGGCTCAAAATATCTCTTCCTTCATAGCAGTTAGGCTCATTCCTGCTATTTAAAAAAAGCTGAAAGCATGCTTTTCCTAAGGACTCCTCACAGATGCAGATACAGATACAAGTCAGAATGGACAAAAATACAACATAATTAGACCGCCTAACTTTAAACAACTAGATAAGTTTCTAGAAATTTGGGTCCAATCTTGGAATGCAACATTGGCCAGACTTCATGTCTTAAATGCACCAAATCTGTGAGATTTTGACAAAATACAGACTGTTTACAGGGCCAAATATGGGGATTCTTGCTGAAAAACATCCACATCTCCCAAAAAAATGTGAAAATGGAGCCTAAAATGGAGCTTAAAGGACAATACCGCTGAATTTCAGCGTGCCAAATTATATGCTTTACCAGTATTTCCACAAGTTTGTTCTGCTCGCTCCATTGTAATGCAAACTGGAGGGCCATACAAGTGCAGAGAGAATTAAATGAAACAATGATGAAAGTACATGCTATAGGAATCAGGACAGCTGTACGGGTGTACATTTACCGGTTAAGGACTGATTTAACTGAAATGCAGCTATGTATGTTAACGCAATTATTCTGTGTTTGTAGCATGTTCCACGGTTTGTTATTCAGGGCTCAAGGAGCTCAAGCAGCAAACTTCACACACAGCAGTAAGGATTTCAGTCTTATGCCCTGTTCACACTTAGTATATGGGGCGCACACTCTACCAGATAAGCTACCACGGTGCCACAAATAACATTTAGTCTATAAAACGTCAACAAAAAACGCTTGTCAAATGTTATGGACCCCAATGTGAAATCTTATTTAATTAACAAAGATATTCACTTTGGAAACAGACAAAAAAGCCAGAGAATGGATGGTGTTTTTACTTGAAATATGTTGTGTTTTTACTTACTTAAATAATCAATCGATTATCCAAATGGCTGCTGATTTATTTATTTTTTATTTACTTACTTGGTTAACTAACTAACCATTTCAGCTCTAGTAGCTACAAAGTTTAATTGTCAGCTCAAATTCCAAAAAACAACTTATACGTCGCATCTGAGCACCCCGCGTTAACAAAAGTATTTAACTTGAAACATTTGTTTCTACAAGATAAAAAAGCAGAGCCAGAGTGCTGTGTGTACTCCCATATAAACCAACAAATATAAGCAACAAATACACAGCCACCATACTGCTCCTCAATGCTTCAAAAACAAAGAAAAGGCTTCTGTAGATGCAATGCTTTCCTCTGCTGCCAACTTTCCCTTGTGCTGTGGCTTAGCCCAACAGTAGTGTAAAGGATGCATGCTTCTTTTATTTTATTTTCAGCCCCCTGCCTCCGTTTTTTTTTCCCTCTCCTCCAGTACATCATTCCTTTGGGTGTTTGTGCGGTGTCCCTTAGTTACAGGATAAGAGACCCAGTAGCTCAGAGAGTTAAAAGCCTGCCCTGTCCCACTCATACGAACAAGACCATCAATAATTCACCCTCATCGGGAAGCATTATCTAACGGCCTTATAAAAATTTAAAGATTGTGGGTGACAACACGGAACCATGAAGAAAGTGCTCCGTAAGAGGGCACTCCAGGTGGCAACAATAAAGTGGAGGCAGAGGAAGACTCGTCTGCACCGTTGTGTCAACCGGCCCTGTGAGGCTGATTTAACCATTAGACATAAAAGACACACGCCTCGCCGAATTAAGGAAAAGTCAACGAGAAGACACATCTTCTACACCAGCAGCCCTGTGAGTGCAGCACAGAGGTGGAAGCATTTGCTCGGCTGCATTAACGCCCAGGCTCATTCTCATTGACAGTGAAATCCCTCTAAGCCTAGATCAATTACATCCAGCTCTGCTGTAATTAAAATGTCCTAACAAAGGTCTTAGGAGCACAGCACAGAAACCTACCCATTGAAAATAAGCTCAGTCCAAATTATAGCAGCATCTCCTAGAAAATAGTTAAAGATTAGATTCAAGCTTTCTTTGGTGATAAGCACATGCACAAAGTGTCCATGCATGGCCGCTGTGCTCAAAATAAGTCTTTTTCATCCCTTAATAAGGTCAAGATATGATTTGAGATACACAAGTTCACATGAAACACAATTATGCTCAATTTTTTTTAATCAATGCAAGTACATAAAATAAAATATTCATTAATCTATAGTACGAAAAAGGCTGTGCTTGTTTTTGTCACCCTAACTAATAATAAAACTAATTATTTGTTCTCTTAAGTCCATCTGATGCTTTACTATGCTCTGCTGAGGGATGACATAATGCTTATGAGTCTCCTAATTAAAACTCAGCAGTGGAGTGATTAGCAATCACAACTCCACTCTTCAAATATCAAGATCTGATTTGCTTGGCTGATCAACAACAAGGTTCCTTCTCTCACTGCCTCTCTCAGAGCCTACAGTCTCTCTCTCTCTCTCTCTCTCTCTCTCTCTCTCTCTCTCTCTCTCTCTCTCTCTCTGTTTTAACGAGGCTTTTGAAATGGAAGAAATCAGCCCAACTCCACATGAAAGGGCTCAGCTGAATTTTGAGTTCGATATTGCTTTTTTATTTATTTTTTAATTTCTTTTGCCAGGATGCCATTTAGGTTGCAATAACGCTTTTTTTAAATGTTGACTGCCAACAAACATAAAACGGATTACACACCGCTGCTGATGAACACTTAAATGTTTTGGGTTTGATGATAATTCATCACAGTATGAAACCCAAGTAAAAAAAAACAAAAAAAAAAACCCCATCAATAACATTACTTATGGCAGCCACCAAAATTCAACTTGATAGCTCTTCCCTCGTTGCGCAGAGGAGGGACTATTCCACAGACACAGAGAGAGCAAGATGGCTGACTGCACTGACACATTGTGAAAGCACGCCTTGCCATCCTAGGTAATAGATTCTCTTTGCTGTGTGACTCCCACCGCTTCTCATCTTCTGTGACAACGCCTGCCAATCAAAGCCCGGGGAACATTCGAGGGCTTTGACAATATCTCCTCACCTTGAAAACACATTGGCTTCATCACAAGACAGCAAGTGACACCAAGTAGGCATCAAATAGCCATTAGACAAGGCAGACAAAAAAGTGGAAGACTAAAGGTGATCCCATGCCTCTCTTCAACATGAAAACAGCTCTCTGAATATTTGCATTAAAAGGCATTCTTTCCATACAAAAAAGACAACAACGACGAATGCCAGCAGTACAGTGGGAGGTGATGGTGGTGCTGCAATGGTTGGACGCAGGGTCCGAAACTAACACCCGCCAAGCACCAAATGCGGATAGATTTTCCATTTGGCGAGTAAGTCTTGGAAGGCTATCCGCAACATTGGAGGGTAAATGTGTGTAACTAAATAGTCATGTGATAGTCTCTAGCGCGATTTGGTGTCATTTACGGGTGCACTGCATCTGTCCTCTGCTGTCCGTGTCGGGAGTTCGACACACTCACACACATACACACACACACACACACACACACACTCACTATGTGTTTAACACATGTCTAAACATTGCCTGAAACTGACCGCCTGGAGCACTCCCAGTTTCATGGCATCATTATTATTATTTTGGCCAATAAAAAAAAAATGCTCGGGCGGTGAGTCAAAAAGTTAATTTGGTTAGCTGGTTGGAGAGAAAACGCAATGCCTGAGAGCACTAAATGTAGAAGGATTTCATTTATTTTTCGAGAATCTGCAGTAAAACTTAGTAAAACTTGTATTCAATTTAGCTTTTCAATACACTGAATAACTGGTCTATCAGGAAGCAAATGTACCTCTGCTGTTTATGTGAAAGCATTTAATAGAAGAATTCGAGCTGTCATTCGCATGTAGAAGCCCTTCAGATTACTCATTTGGAAAATAAAACATTGGGTTTGGGTGCATACCTGTTACAATTTCTTTCTTTTCAATACAAAGCGAGATATAACAATGTTACACTGCATCAGCAGAGTGATTTACATTTTTATATGACTCATGAATACCATGAAGGAGGACAGGGAGAGATTTGTCTGCAGTGAAGCATGGCCTGAACCTCAATTTCTAGGATAATTATATGATACTATTTAGGAATTTGAGGAAGAGAGAAGCATTTCCTCCGTTGAAGACAGATGACCTGTCAGATACACCTAATACCAACACAAAGCCTTCAGCCTTTAATCTGCACACTTCCTGTGACCTATACTATGACAGAACCAAATAAAGAACACTATCTTTGTATCCCCCTGAGACAGAGCAGTGTCCTCATATGCTAATGCCAGCTAGTGGTGGAGAAGAAGCTCTGAGGGCGGCCCAGACAACTCACAGGTCAGTGCTAATCTTCTGATATATGGAGCCTATAGACCCGGGACACATCCATCACACGCCGCCAACAGCTCCCCAACTGGGAGAGATCTGCACACACTAAAGGGTTAACACACACACACACACACACACACACACACTCACACACACACACCTCTAAAGAGACCTCTGATGATCCATCACTCAAGAACCAGCCTCCTTTTGAGCGCAGCGTCCTTTAACAACACCGAGGGGGTGGCTTTCTTAGCAGAGGGCTCTGCGATGAGTGCGCACAGAGCCAGCGTGACTGCTAGACCTAAAGCTCCAAGCCTCTGTTGATCATTAAACATCCATTTTAAACCAGTGGGGGAAAGTTAACTGTCATTTTAAACACAGGAGGTGGTAGTATGGGAGAGATTTTTTCTCCCCCTGATGTATTTTCTCTGTGAAAAGGAGCGAGACCATACATCCATCCATCGGGTTAACTACCCTAACACATAATCATTCGTTCCAGTCATCTGTCTCTTTATTTTTGAAGCAAGCCGCAAAACGGCTACGTTTGGCTTTCGCTGTTAAATGAGAAAGTCACCCCGGAGCACTTTGTTGAATAAACAAAATGCCCTTAGCTTTTTTTTTTTATATTAAACCAATCCCTTTCGTTTTGTATTCTTCTTCCTCCTCTGGCTAACATGGCCGGGAGAAGGGGCCTCTTCACAGCATCACCGGTAAATGTCAGGTTCAGTGTCAGCCCTCAGAATCAGAGACTACTTTCTAGACTGTGGACCATTTTGCAGCAACACTCACCCAGGAAGAAATCCATCTCTGAAAGAGCACTGATGCCAATTTCTCCACCGATAGCAGCCTCAACAGAGCAGAATGCATGTACCTCTCCTCCTCAGCAGCTTTTTAATAATTTGAGCAACCAGGCTCAGCTCAGCACACCACAGCATGAACTCTCTCCCTTTTTTTTTTTTTCGACTCAACAAACTTACTACACTTGCTATTGTTATCACTCCTGCCCTATCCTCCTACACATACACAATGCAGAGAGCCCTATTCTCTGAGCTTTGTCAGAAGTCATCGTAAGCAAGCTTAGGAAATCACTAACAGGAGAAGATGTAGACCGCTGTTAAGTCAACAGTTAAGTCAAAAATAAATACACCATTCGGAATAAAATGCTGTGAATATCACAAATTGATTATATGTAAACTGATGTAAATAGTATTTCTCCTCTAACACCAATACAATCAAAACTGTCTCATCCACCATTATTCATCTCTTCCCATTTCCCCCTCTCTATGTCCATTTGTTTGTCCAACTTTTCACAGCGAGCGTGTCCGAGGAATTGAACAAGACAGCTGTCAAACCCGCACGCCATGAGTGAAGATGGCAGGTGAAGTTCTCTTTTTTTTTTTTTCTTTTCTCCTTCCTACTCTCTGGGTTCAAAACTCCCACTCTTGCCTTCTTCTCTAAGTTTTTTTTTATGTTATTTTGTCCGAACAAAGGCAGGAGAGGAGGGAGTAAGCTCTCTTCTCCTGCAGGTTTGGGGAGCAGTTGGCTCATGTTATTACCCAGGATTCGGGATGACCATGAAGGGGCCATCGACCCCTACTGTGCTCCCAATGGCATTTACATTCCCTGCCTCTGTGTAATAACATCTCATAGACACTTTCTTTCACTACTAACCTATTTCGATCCTACTTACAAAGTAAGGGCACGCACAAAGGCAAGAAGGCACTTTTTTGCGCGGTCAAAATGAGTGTTTATTTTCCTCTATTAAACCTACCTAAAATTGAAAACATTAGGCCTGTACCACAAGACAAAGACGGGGGGAAAAAAGAGAAGAAACTCATCAAAATAAACAGTCTTGCTGCATTCTTTTACTGACAAACAACAGCTGCACAGAATGGGAAATAAATATTATCTCTGCGACAGAAAAACAATCAGACACCGCTAGGTACTCAGAGTCTCTCACAAAGCTCGAAAGCTCTGCGTCTTTGCATCTACACTCACTGAATGTGGAATTAAAGCATTTATTTTGCAAGAAAACACTTGAAAGCAAATTCATTTTGGACCATTTTCGATGTAAACTACTGCGGCCAAAATACCAGTCAAAATATGTAAACAGATCTTTTTTCTCACCGTGGACACAATGTGTTCTCTTTCTCCTTGAAAACAGAATGCAGACCTTTGATGATGTTTTATGCTCGTGTAGAGAAATACTGGGGGAAATATTGAAACAGACTAAATTTTTTTAACATGACCACGTCTCTGAATGGCGTCCAGAAATTTCCACTAAATATGTGGCTTTCTGGTGTGAGATTATGGCCAACAAATTCTCCCAATCCACACTAAATCTGTTTCCAACACTAACACTTGTTTCTCTACCACACACACACACACACACACACACACACACACACACACACACACACACACAACCAACTGCAGTGTCCAGCAATTTCTTGTCAGTAGCCTCCACCACCACCACCACCAGCAGCAGCAGCTACACTCTATTAGAACAAAACTGCTTAGAGGAAGGGGGCTGGTAGCTCAAGTTCTCCCTATTGAAATGCAGACACTTTGATATGGAAATTGGCAGTTACAAAAACCCGCTAGAATTCACACTAGCATGCATTGAAACCATTTGCGCAATGTGAGATGAGATGGCACTTCCTCCCAAGACAACACAGACAAATGGACCAAACCAGCACGTCTGGGGTGGGTGAGAGATGGAGTGAAGGTAAAGAGGGTGGAGAGGAGGAGGAGGGAGGGAGGGAGAAGGGTGGAGAAAGAGGCAACAGAGCATTTGTCCACCTCTCTCTTTGAATTCCTACAATCCACCGTCCCAGCATTTATTTCAAGAAATAGACTTAGCCGGGGCCGAAATGCAGGATTTTCAAAGTGCGACATCTACATTCACCAGTAAATCATCCGATTATGGCCCAATGGCAGGGGAACAAAATGACCTTTTCATCTTCAGGAATCACTGATGGGCATGTCAGTATCAAGCAGACACATTCAACATCATCCCATGCAGTCAAGGACACTTTTTCTTTTAGTCCTCCAAAATGGCTGGCATGACAGAAAAACTTCTCCACCACTGTCAAAATATGCTCGGATTTGTGTGGTGGCGATTCAATACCTCACACTGTGCATAGGCTTATATAATGTTGCAGTTTTCGAAAACTGAGCATCCCAATGCTTTGGTTTGCTTTTATTCCAAA
Organism: Dicentrarchus labrax; assembly: GCF_905237075.1. Taxonomy (NCBI): domain Eukaryota; kingdom Metazoa; phylum Chordata; class Actinopteri; family Moronidae; genus Dicentrarchus; species Dicentrarchus labrax. The sequence continues at coordinate 15,908,019 of NW_026136701.1, forward strand.
AAAAACCAAAGTCGTCTATCCTTCCCTGCTTGAAAACTGTTATATAAGTATATGTCGGGGAAGCTTTCAGTACCCTAACTTGTCAGAATGGCTTATATAATGTTGCACCACTATGCTGATTTGGCATTGACAGTATGGATTATGTGTAAATGTTATTTAACCTTGATATTTCAGTCCATCACAGTCGTGCTCTCCTGGGGTTTCTTGAAGTCTATGCGGCCTTATCTCTAAAAGCTTCACATGAGAATGAGATACGGTTCCCTACTTCTGTAAAAAGTCTGTGTCTATGTGTGTGTGTATAAATGTGTGTGTGTGTGTATCCCATCATCACACATGGCTGGCTCAGGTCTGTGAATTATACATGCTCTGTGAAATGATCTTATTTTATAGCCGCAAAATGGAGAAGTAAATGGAGACAGTAACTGACATCCAACTACTTAGCTCCTGGTGTCCTGGACTGGGTGGAGATGTTTGTGCGAGCTCTGTTTTTTCACCATGTTATCACGCTGATTATGATCATTAATATCTTATAAACTTCTGTTTGGGTTTTTTTTTTTATAGGCTTTTCATTCATATCCACGACTTCCTTTGTCATCATCTTCCCCTTAGGTAAAAAAAATAAATACTGCCTTTAACAGCTGAAAAAACACCTTGACTATAAGCATTTTCACACATTTTAACATCTTTTAGTGAGCTTTTAATGTATATATATATTTATGCACACACACACACACACACACACACACACACACACACATTGAAATCCACACTGTGATGACCCTAGCAGCAAAGAAACTTCATATTAATTAAAAGTCTGGAGGCACCAGACACTACAAAATAACACCATACACTCCGGGTTACATATTGATCTAATCACAACAGTTTTAAACTGCTGGAGCAGCCCGTGGGCCCGTTTTCTGACATTTGCCTTATCATATCCAGGGAGTGTAAATAAATGGTACTATTGATTCAGACAGGCATAACCCAGCATCTCCCTTGAAAGACTCAAAACATCCGCTTTTAAAGGCTACTTACAGTGGGTAGGCTGCGCCGTGCCAAAATATGGATCCCGGCATGGAGTGTGAATTTCAGATCAACACCAGGAGCCCCCCTCCTCTGCTCTGCTCTGCTCTGCTCTCCTCTCCCTTTTTTTTTTTTTTTTTTTTCAGAAGAGGCCCCCAGAAACTAAGCAGCGGGTCGCACAAAGACGTATGGGGCTCGGCTGCATGCTCCACTTTCCTCTTCACAGTGGACGGATGGCGGGGTTTCCTGTGGCAGGTATCAGTTCAAGCCAATACGTCCGGGACCGGACGAATAGCTCCATGGCGAGGAGGTCTGTTCAAAAGTAATGATCGTTACTTCCACCCCTTCTTCCTCCTCCTCCTCCTCCTCCTCCTTCTCCTCCTCTAGTGCGTGCAGCCGGGCTCCTTCCGACGGGAGCGCTACGGTTAGACTGCATAAAATAGGATCACTTCAAGGAGACGAGATGCGCCCCGCTTCTCGCTAAAAAAATAAAACTCCGAGCACGTCTTCCTCGCTGTCAAGTCTGTCTGAAAGTCTCCAGCGGCCTGGTTCACAGATACAAGCCCCGAAGAGGGATGATACGACTTCTTTTAGTCTGGCTTTCGGAGCGCTGCCCGGTTGTTCCCTCTGCGCCTCATCCACACGCCGTGCAGACAGTCGGAGCTACAGCCGGACTGGAGGCAAACAAGGCGAGGAGAAAACGGCGCACCGGTCCCCTGCTCTGCAGCAGCTGGCTGTGGTGGGGGGCAAGACTCAAAACCTGGAGCGGAGTCCTGCCGGGACACGGACCGGATCCTCATGCTAATTATGACAGCCCGCATTAAAGGCTAATATTAAAGCCCCCTTTGCGTGTGCTCAGATTTCACGCACGTGTTACAGCACAAATAAACTCTGATGTGTTTTTTTCTGCATTTAAACAGATCTGCAAAGCACAGTGTTTTAATCAAGAGCCCCCGCTGTTTAATCAGGAGAAGAGTGCAGGAAAAAAAAGTACAAGGCCATTCATTACCAAAAACATGTTACTGAAAGCAGCTCATAGAAATAGCATAGTAATTTTTATTCTACTGGAATTGCAGTGTTGTGGGCAGAAGTTTTCACCTGGATAATTAGTATTTCATAATAAAAACACCAAATAATGAGGCTGACATGAAACTTGTTTTAATTGGGTAAGTCCAAAGACTTTATGAATAAGGTAATTCATGCAGAATGCATCATAGTGAGAAGAAATACACCTTCATAAGAAGCATTTGACTTTGTATTACAAGTAGTACTCTACTGAACTGTGTCATGTTGACGGAGGGACAAATAATCCTTATTTCTGCACTTGAAAGTCTAGCAATAAGATTACTACTACCATTACTGGATTGAACTCATAGCACACAACCAGTAACAGCTCAGCATCAGATTGAGTGACAGAAAATTAACCTGCGACTATTTAGATTTTTGATGAATCATTTAAGTCAATTATCAAGTAAAAAATGCAAAACATTCAGTTGTTCCGGCTTCTCACTTGTAAGGATTTGCTGCTTTTCTTCATCTTACTATATTGATGATAATAATAATATCTTTGGGTTTTGGACCATTCGGTCAAACAAAGTAAGTTATTTGTCACTTTGGGCTTTAGAAATTTAAGTGGATCCACAAATGATTACTCGATTAATTTGTCCTCTGCCTTTGACAAATACGCTAGGAGAAGTGAGTAGCCGTGGGCGCCCAGGGTTATGTACAATATAACTAGCAGGAATGTATGTAGTGCACACAGTGTTAATATATCAATGTATCAGACCTGAAATACTTGTTAAAAGAAAATGGTAATATACACTTAACCTTCAACCTTAACTGTGCAGAAATGAAACACAGTCATATTCCTACAAACATACCAACATGTTCATTTAGTTTCTCTGAGCAGATGCTGGTATACGTTGTGTGCATACATTCAGTATCCTTCCATATGTTCATGGCAACAAATTGCAACGTTCCCCGCCTCCCTTAGAATTTTGTCACATGTAAAAGATAAAAACCCTCTGTGAAGTTAGAGGACCTTGAGCAAGGCACCAACTTGTATTTTTTTGCATCAAATCCGATGTGCATTTTTTTACTTTATAGGTAAAATGGGAAACATTTTCCATAAATGAATATCATTTTCAACAACTATACACCTTTACACATGGAAATGTAAAGGACCGTTACTAGTGTATTGCCAGATTTATGTCCTAAAAGTGCAAATCTTGTATACTTTACATTTTTGCTGAAAACTTCCAAAGCATGTTTGTATTTTTCTCGATGTTCTGGGTAGCTATTTGTTTCCATTCATCTACGTTATAAAAATCAATTAATAAACTCTTGCGTGAGCTTAATCCATCACAGTCAACAAGAAGCCTGTGTTAATTTTATGCCGATTGTATATGATTTTTGTGATGCACTGCAGATTTAAATCAATCTGCCATGAAAGTGAATTACTTCTCAGCCATAATGTAATTTTTATTTTTGTAGTCTTAATGTTGATGTTGACACGTTACACATCTAAAGAAAGCTTCAGGAGTTTGTCAACTGATTTCTATACCGTGTGGAAATTAATAGAAATCAATGTCTGCCTGGAATGGTTGAATGAATACATTCAAATGTCTAAAATACAGCAGCATGGTTTGCAGAATTGGTTAGCTTTGATGTATAGTTTACACCATTTGTGTGGTCCACATGTAACTGCAAGTAAATGTAATTTTCAGGCAATGTTACATTTGACATATTAGTGTCTAAATGTGTCAAAAAAGCACATATTGTTCAAGTTGTTCTTTCATGTAAGATAATAAATATGTACACAAACAGTCTGCATCATATTGATTGAGTTGGAGCTGGATGAGGTTGAGTTGCTGATATTTATTCTTTAAACAAAGGTTTAGAGGATCAGAAAACAACATGTCAATATTGAAATATTGTAAGAATTTTATTGCAGTAGGAGATAAAAACACCACAGAGTGCTGGAAGGCCAATATCTTGTCCTGCAGGCACAGTGCTGGCTTATAGGTAAATTGTATGGATTATTCAGACAACAGTTCTATATCTTTGGTCACTGTGCTTTTTTATTGAATGGAACAATACCATTATGCATATATTTATGTGCTATGTGTTGTCACAGTTTCCACAGATGCTTGCCTTTAACTGAAGAAATGATTCGTGATGCAAATAGGAATTTTGCCCTGCCTTCATTTTTAAAGCATATCATGTCTCTTCCGTTGGTTACAACGGAGAGGGGGGAAATTGAATCCTGATTTTACGGTCGTGAATTGAGACCAGAATTGTAACTGACTTGGCACCCCAAAAACATGAAACTATGACTGCGCTGACTGGGAATGATTCGGCTTTGTCGATGAAATTACACTTCAAAGCTGAAAGCCCATTAGGATTTTTACTGTAAGCTGCAAAACATTAGCATTAAATTGCCATTTGCGAACAAATATGATATAATCTTAATGACAAACTGGACAACCGCATGTTTGCGCACGGCAGATCCCCAATTATTTAGTCATGATTTGTTGACTGCCATGGATATGCCAGCTGCAGGCTGCACATTTTCCCGTCTTGCAAAAACAGGACAAAACAAATGAACAAATAAATGTATTTCATAATGTTCTGATTTATTGAGTCACCAGACTAAGGCTATCATTAGAAACCATTACACCCATGATAAGGCAAAGTAACTCAGCACACTTATGGTACATGAGATGTGTTATGTTTACCTGGGCTGTACTACCAGCTGTGTCCTCATTGTGAGCCAACGTGTCTCTGCACAGCCACCTTTTTGTTCAGGCAACATGCAATTTTTGATATGCTGTCTGAGCTCTGTCATTTTGCCTCTAAATATCAAGTTTCTGTTGTCATCTCTCAACAATCAATGTACTGGAAGGAAAATGATCTGCCCAGCTGGAAGCAGGTTTATGGTAACATTTTCCTCAGGTTTCTAAAGTTCAGCCCCATGCAGCTTTCTTTTGAACATGATATTATACTGTTAGTAGGAGCTTTCATTCTTCCCCAACACTACTCCTATTTTTAGATCCTTACTTTTCAGCATTGTAATAAAAGAGCTACCTCTGTGGTGCAAATTCAGTCGAAGGACATATTTCCCTGAGAAACGTCTGTCTAAGAACAAACACTTGATCGGCAGGTTTGGAACTATTAATGTCCTAAATATCACTTCTCTTCTCTTCCTCTCATGAGCCAAAGTACATAGCCAGGTCAGTGGTCTCTGTTACACATGGCTTCAATAAAAAACAGTCCCCTGGCCGCACAGGGGAAATGTGAATTTGGGTCAAATTCACCAGGTGGAAAGTGAGAGGATTAGTGCAGAGCTCGCATGTTTTCCGAGGCGTAGTTTTACATAATAAAGAATAGCGGAGTAAAAGAAAACAGATGTAATGATGCTGATCCACTGGCACATATTCTTATTTAGAGAAACAATGTTTATGTATGGCCTACTACTGCAAGTGTAAACTCTCTATTTCATTTGAACTGACCCAGGAGAGCTTGGCTTGCTGGTGTTTTATTCATTGTGGTCAATGCAGTATATATGTAAATACACACAGTCGGCCCTTGTCTCTGTTTTTTTATTCCTTTTTTTTTTTTTTTTTGAGGACTGATGAAGTTGTCAGAAAATGCTTTGGTTCGCTTTTTTGCTGCAGCCTGTCATTCTTGCCTGCGTTCAGTGTGCAATCAAAACTCTAAGTAATGGCACAAAAGAGCTAAAAGTGTTGCTGCTGACTCATCCAAAGAGTGTAAATAAATTTCCCCAAGAGAGATCAGACTTTATCATAAGAACAGACTCCATGCTGTAAATTATAGGTCTTTATGAATCTCCACTTTAAGCAACGTTCAAATTATAGCGGCGCAAAAAAACAGCACGCTCCCTCTTTACTGTATACTTCCCTAACGATTTCCCATAGCTTCACTACCACATTTTCCCATTGCTTTTGCTTACTCAATTTGTGTTAATTAACACCGGGGAGAATAAATACCATCCATACATACACATTACATCACCTATGATTGCTCATGATTGCACCTACTTTCCCCCCTGCATTATAGCTTTATTCAAGACAGAAACAAACATCCTACTGGCTTACCTCCTTCAACAACACACAACCTTTGTATGAAAGCATTGTGGTTATGTTTTGTAGCTGTTAATCTATTAATACACACAAGACACAGTATCCGTTGCTTTGAAATTGTACATACTGATTCTTTTACTTAAAAATGAGCTGCAGAAACACAAGAAAACACTTAAAATACAAAGTCAGCTCCACTTCTTGTGAATCCAAACCACAGATGTTACATTGGATTATAAGAGTGATAATTACATTTTTTTTTTGCGGTCTGATTTTTGTGGCATGTTGCAGCCACAGAGACCCCACAGACAGAGACAGTTTTTCAGAATTCAAGTCCCTTCACCTCTACATGTTGTCTTTGATTTTGTCCTCTCATGCATTGTGTGTGTTCCCCATCCAAATGGGCAAAAAACCTCATGCAATAAAGTGGGGTGTTTCAACAAACATTCATGCGGTAAATAAGAGGGTAGCTGGGAATGCTGCGGTAAATATGTCTCAAGTCATTATTAGGTGGTTTTACTCATTAAGATCAAAAGCCACAAATTCAAAGGCGATGTCAAACCTTAAAGGGAAAAGCCATTTATTGAAAAAAGAAAAATCAAAGGATCTAAACCGAGTTTTTTGTGGATTTTCTATTGGATTTGATAAATGCTCTTGTTCCATGCAGACAGAAACACTGTCTGTTCTTTCTGCGTTGAGAGGAAGCTAATTCTTTGAGGCATTCATTTCCCAGCTTGTATGGAGTTGCTTTCTATAGTTTTGTAATCACAGAGCAGCATGAAAAAGAGTGGGAATTATCATGATCTTGATGGTCATATAATGGCGGCTCCCATGATGGAATGTGCTCAGTTATAAGGCTCAACCACACGTGAACTCTACAACATTCACGATAAGACAATGACTTAATTCAATGAGGTCCAGGAAGATTGGTTTGCATCAGCTATTCATAAAACCATTATGTGTACAGTCTTTCCTAAGTTCTTAGAAACTACTAGCTATTTTTAAACTTATTTACTAAATCAGGTTGTGCCATTAATGTGTTAGCTATTGATGACTTTAGTATAAACCAGTTCAGTACAGTTTTATGGGACAAACAATATAGTAAACGTAACTTTCAAACTATTGTTAATGTAAATATGACTTTGTTTAAATTACATCATTGGAGATGGTGGTGTTTCCAAGTTAGTAGTATGCATTTTAGAGTGGAAAATATCCGAGTATGCAAATGTTGAAGACAGTTAACCAGATGTCAGCTAAGTATCATGTTTTGTAATTTGAGGTATATAATGTATTTTTTTATTCTTTGCATAAACTAATAGAAAGATTTCCATTTTACATTGTTAATAAACAAAATTTTAATCAAGTGTCAGGTATGTTGACCATATATTGCTACTCTTACTCAGAAAACTAACATAGCTTTAGCTACCGTTAGCTACGCAACAGTTACACCTGGCAGTTAGTGGGTGTAAATATTAAGTAAAAACTCATCTTTTATTCTATGTAAGAACTAGTGTGGTGCAACCAGTTTTAATTGAGTGATTTGTGAATCGCCAGTAAACACTTACGTTACAACTGGGCAAATTTGGAAGCTACATACTGCTAGCCATATCATACTCAATTATTAATTTGGGCCTTTAACGTTGCTTCGGAGGTGGCTTTGAATTTCAGAACAATACAGTACTCCCTTCTGGAAGTTATGTAGTCCTCTATTTTTCCCCCATGAGACTTGTGTCGACTGCACACTGCTGACAGAAGTTAGATCAAGCATAGAAAGTAAATTCTACTCTCTACAATAGATAAAATCTGACAACCAACATGGGTCCAGGCTTGTCTCCTTTCTAGATCTTTTTGGCTCACAGGACTTTGCCTTTCCTCTGTCCTTGGGATGTCTGTAAAAATGCTCTTATATGGGGAAAAGCATCAAACAAATAAATGTAATGTACCAGAGTCACTGCTTTCCAACTGTGTGATTTGCTCCAAAAATATCAAGTGTGTCTCAGCCCGAAAACAAGCTTATCTGAAAAAAACATCTCAATCTATACTTGAACATTTTAAAACACTTGGTAAAGCACTTGGGAACATTTGTTTTCATTTAGTTTACAATGGTGAATGTTTATCTTAAGAGAGTAGTTATAAGCGTTGTTTCTCTGTTGTTGTGCAGGGAGTCTAACCCCCCCCCCCCCTTTCCACATAGAGGCCGAAACACTGAAAAAAATGGAAACAGATGCTCATTGTTACAGTGTGAAAAGGCAGAGTAAAAAAAGGGGGACCGGAAGAAAAACAAGATTTATAGCATCTAAAGATTACATTCAATGGTAGCTGATTGTTAAGTTTTCTTCAGTGGCACAGTGAAACTGCAGAATAGTATATATAATACTAAAAAACAACAACTGGTCAGGCAGAAAGTTGAGTAAAGTAGTACATTCATTTAAATATCATACTGTAGGTGACTGTTAACTTTTTAAGAAAAGAGGAAATGGGTCATCTTTGCGTGCCATTGAAAGGAATCCTGTCACTCAAGTAGGAGTTCTGGGACTGCCTCTATTTTTAGCACCTGAAGCTCAGACGCATACCATACAGTTTAACCCTGACACAAACACGGAGACGCAATAAATAATAAATCCAGCAAACAGGAAGATATTATCCTCTCAAGGGTTGGTTGAAAGTCATTAATTTGCAAAGCAGCTCACAGGGAAAATTGGGTGAAATAAACCGTTTATGCAAAAAATACACGGTGGAATAAATGCTAGAGGAACACAGGGGGACCTTTTAAGGTGGGATAGGACTCACTTTCCTTTCCAAGCTCCTGTTCCACTCACCTAATATATATCTCATGAAGGGTTTCTTTAATTGGTGTTTCGGAAAAAGCTGAAATATGAGGGTCGCTTTCCAATTTTTATGAAGATAACGTACTGGAGAGTAACATTTTTACACCAACAGGACAGAAAAAGCATCTTCTTACTGCCTTGTGGTTGTGTACAGACAGCTGTTTGATTGACATGTCCCTCTTTCTCCTGTTAGTTTGCCTTGCACCTGTTGGGGCGGGACTAATTGCACCTTTACCATCTGTATTTAGTAGATTTTAAGTAGACTAATTCACAGCATCGCTCCACCCAAGTTCAACATGAACAGAGCGTGGGTGTGACTGTGCTTGGCTGGGCCTTTAAATGATGAGTCATATGCTGCAATACGGGAGTTTCTGTCAATACCCTTTTCCTTAAACGTCTGCTCACGTAAACATCCAAGATGTAATTTGACTGCATTTAATGTGTAATTCTGATTAGAGAACAGATGTTTTTAAATGAAAACTAATATGGTTGCCTCAGGTCAGCCAAAGTCTGCCATTGAAGGTAATTGAATTGAAATAATAGAAAATTAATATAGCTCAATAATGCAGTGTCTTTTAACAACCTTAACCACCTCTACAATAATAAATCTTCAGTCATCCAATAATGTGATCGCTCATCTATCTCATCTCTGCCTTCCAGCCCACATATCGCTCACAGGGACTTACGAGCAGCTGAGTGGTCACCTTACAGTTCAGAGTCGGAGCTACTGGGAATTTCTGAAAACCAGTTGCTAACCAGTTGCATTAAAATAAAACCACCATCTAGTCAGAATAAAAAGAGGTTTTTCTGTTCTTCCAGTTTTGTCAACATTGTGTGAATGCAGCATTAGTCACAGAAACACTGTCACAGCTCATGGGAGCCATAGTCGTTGAATGCTAATGTGACACATTAGCATTGCTCTTTATTTTTCTTAAGAGGTGTTTACTTTTTCCTGTGTACAATGTGGACAGAAATGTGTAATAGTCTATGAGGTCGAAAAGCCACGTGCAGAAAAAAAGAAAAGACAGAGTAGCCTACAGTTGAGGATCCGTCGGCTGTAAGGGAGCATTACGGACGTATGACAATGATGGGGAAAAAAGGGGGTGGATAACACCGCAACTGTTTGCAAGCATCGTCCACAACACGTGTGGCTCATTCTAGCAGTTATACTTCCAATATGAGGAAGTCACGGATGAGTGTGTCTGTTGACAGCCCAAGTAGGAGTGAGTCCGGTAGGAAAGTGCAGCTCCTTTTCCCCCGCAGCTTTTAAACAGCCTCTCCATGCAGATTCAGACAGGGCAAAATACACAACTCAGCATATATAAAAATAACAAAGCAGCATTTTTTAGCATTTATTAGCATTTATCTTTTTAATTAATCATAATGAAGATGTTTATGTTTCTTATGGTATTAGCCAGAAACAATTGTGTTTTTTTGCCAAACAAATAAAAAGCAAATTTGCATTGCCCTGTCTCCTTGTTGTACCAAAAACCTACCGAACCGAAAACTGTGATATTAACCGAACCATGGATTGCATGAACTGCTCCATCCCTAGAAAACCACAGTATTGTTTAAGCTTTCCAGAAAGAACAATAAAATATGTCAAGCTGCTTGTCCAGGATATGTGATGTCGATAGCGAGAAAATACTATTTATATATTTTTTTCACATTGTGAAAACGTGCATTCAATTCATAGTAAACATAATTGTTCAATCAATAACAGCATGAAAAACATCAATGCCATCTACGACTTTGAGAACTTTTTGTTCTCTTCATGCTCAAGCGAATATGTTCAGAAAACATGACTCATTTCTTGACTGCCACTTTGCCGTTAGAGGCCATCATCTCTTCACAGCTCCTTTCTGCACAGCTTTGCCTCAAATGATAATCATGGCATTTCACAGCCCACAGGTATGTCAGCGTGGAGAGAGACACCAAAAGAGGCTGTTGTAGCATTGGTTTCAGGCAGCGTATGCTCTAAGTGCAGGCTCTGAAATGCTACAAATTGATGGAAAATACAGGTACAGTGTGGTACCTGGTGGGAGCAGAGGCAGAAGTATAGTATGATATTGATTTGATAGCTCCATTATAAATGGCATATGAAAACTGCAATGAAAACAGAGTAGAGAACATGGTTGTTTGGTCTGATATAGTACACTTATACATTTTTCTGTTAGTGCTGGCACAAAGTGTGCTATTTTTTCTTAAAATCTGTGTTATTACACGTGCAATAAAGATCTCCAAAAGAACTACGACAGTAATAAAGAAATGATCAGATATGCAGATCCATACATACTGCATTAGTCTTACTGACGTTTGAGCTATCATAGATGTAAAGTGGGAGGGAGTTACTCAGGCTTTTTGCAAGATAAGAGTAGCAAAGGTGTCCGTTTTTCAAAGCCTTCATGGCAACCACATCAATCTGGGCCAATGTCAAACATGTTTGACGTGATTCAAGTACGCATTTCATGCCATGACATTTGTCTTGAAACTAAATTGAGACCAAACAGCAGGAGGAATAAATATGCCAATCACGGCTACTGCCAAAATCTCATTGTTCTTATGATTTATGTCTTTCAAGTGGGATTGTTTCACATATACGTTTTTGTACCTTTACTTTCACATGCATGCCATGTGTGGAGGTCTGTGGACGCACTACTGTGGTAGTATTCAGGGATAAGGCTTCATGACAGATACTTTACACATGCCAGACTGTTAGACGATGGAAGACTGTGAGACAACGATAAAATGTTCATATTAAAAGCATTTACCCCTCTCCAGGCGCCAGACTGTCTGACACTGGCTCAAATTGATTCTTAATTGGGTTTGTATGGACCCTGGATCTACTGTTGATGAGCACAGTGAAAAGTGGACATCTATGGCCTCAACTCGTGCTCCGCAGAAACGTGATAACACAACTGACCTAGCAGTTGGGAGAATGACTTCTTATAGTTCCGGCTCTGTTTTAAAATATAACAATTATGAAACGGGTAATCTGCACATCTTGAAAACGGATTTAAAAGAATGATCCATCATCCAGACACGGCAGAACAAAGCTACTGACTCAAAGGGATGTCATTACTCATCACAAGTCACAACCAGTTGGCATTAACCAGCTGTGTAGCTCGATGTCTTTTTGGGAGACTTGTTTTTTTTTTTGGGTAGTAATAAATCACTCAAGAGTTGCTGTGGAATGCAATCCAGTCCGCTGGAACAGCTTGGTCTTGGTAGAGGTGATTTTCTGTTTCTAGGCTGACATTCCTCATTATCTATTTTGGCTTGCCTTGCGTGCACACTGGGTCGTGGAAAAGGCTGGTTAAAAACTGAGGAGCGAGGTGGAGAGGGGCTTGAATGCTCCCCAGTGCCCTCCTACCGCCAGCCTCTCCAGTGAAGCTCAGCATGCCTCTATTTGAAGAGGAAGGGAGAGAGGTTTTCCCTACCTTTGCCTTGCTTATGAATTTTTTCTCCCCAGTCACAGAAGAGGCTTGTTACCAGAGCAAGCAGACGTAGTGGAGAGCCACGCTGCAAAGCTTTATTCAAGCTGAGGGGAGAATCTGCTGTGGATTAAGTCTCGTCCACAGTCTGGTCTGGTCTTAATTTCACTCCTTTTTGTACAGTCAGACTGAAGGGGTGCTTCTGATTACTGTCTGTACCTTTGAAGGCTCACAGCAATTTGATCAATTTCAGGATTCAATAATAATAAAATAAATAAATAATAACAATGATAAAACATTTGATGGCTGTGTGCTAAGATGCTGAGTGACATGTGTTTTTTTTTGAGTGAGTAATGCGAGTGAATGGAGAATTTTGATACTGGCTTTAATGTAAAACTGGATATTACTCATAAACTGTAAATGTAATCATAATGAGCTTATCCACATTTAAAATTGGCATTTCCACTGTATACAAGAGCTGAGTTATAAATACAATGGGGCTAAATGGGCCTCTATAGACTTTCATGTATTATACAACTCATAATCACTCATAAACTGTAGCTGAGCTTATAAATACTTTATTATTGTGCAGTATTGAGCATTTTCAAATTTGAATAGAGTTTGTACCATGACAGAGCTATAAAGGCAATGAAGGTCAACTAGGTTCCATATATAAGCATTAATGAATTATGTGACTCCAAAAACTGTACACGTCCTCACAATGAGCTTATTTACAGCTAAAACACTGAGCATTTTAAATTTTTAATGGGGGTTGTGTGTACAAATGTTGAGTTAATGGGAGTAAATCGTTCACTCTAGACTTGAATGCTCTATATACCATAATCACTAATAAATTGTAAATTAACATAATTATCTTATGTACACTTGAGCAGTGTGTGATACTGATTTCATTCTGAAACACCAATGGAGTTTATACTGTATATTGGTTGCATATTAATATTATATTGGATATATTAATTAAAGTATTAATTCAATGTATGTCTATATGGGATTGTTTCTAATTATTAATAATTCATAAAATGTTTGAAGAACTCTGGGATACGAATCAAGTCATTTTATGAAAAGCAGAAAAGTAGAGTAAAATTACACACATGTTGATATGTTAACAGTATTTGTAGTATAAACTTCCTTTTTTTTGTTACAAGTGACCAAAAAAGCTGCAGGATAATAAGAATAATGAGCATGCAAGACTATGAGTGTGTGACTGCTGCAGAATAGCAATCACACAAAGAATGGTAACAAAGAAATCTGCTGGCATAATAATTAAAAATAAATCCTTGAATGGAAGCAGGAAGCCATGGAGCAGGTCTATGACTCAGCCACTTGCTTTCTAAAGTGTCTACAGTGCAATCTCCCCTTGTAGGTGTCATAAATTGGCCGAGGCACCCTGGGCTTAGCAGCCTGCTGGGGTGGTCCTCCAAAAGCCTCATCCCAGGGTGGGCTAACGTCAGCCTGCAGGCCCAGTGGGCTCGTCAATGTCGCTTTGCTGCTTCTATTCTGGTCGCCAAGTGGGGAGGAGTAAGTGGGTGAGTGTTTGAGTGGGAGTTGGGGAAAAAAAAAAAAGAGAGAGAGAGAGAAGAACCTGTTGCGAGTGAAGGTATGTTCCAAGCACATGGTGGTCTCTTCATTTTCAAAGCAGTAAAAATGCATTTAAAGCGAGGGGGGAGGAATTTACAAGGTGACACTGCAAAGAGGAGTGGGATTCACAAACTGATATTACAAGAAGTGTCATGTGTGATCTCTAAAAAGCCTCAGTGAGGGCTCTGTTTATCTGGCAGGAGGAAGTAGCTACAAGAAAGTCAAAGCTTCTAACACTGATCTCCCTCCTAAATCATGGCTTACATTTCACCGCACTATTGTTCCGTCTTTGTCTGTTTTTAAACGTCTTAGTCATTAATCTTCAAAACAGACATTCATAACCACGATTGTTGCCAATAAAGCAAGGTTTGGGTGTTTTCCCAGCAATGAGATTTTTGTTATATTAATCTGCACTGTGTTTAAGCCATTTTTCATCTGTGCTGAACAAAGGAGCAAAATAATGCCAAGCCAAATGTCCAAATGTTTTTGTTTAAAGACTTCCATTATGATTCTCTCAGTTCTTAATGTAACACATTTTCAAAAAGAAGGGTATTATGTTATAATTATACCCTATTAATTAATATGCAAATAACAAGTAGTAAAACTGCCAACGTATTACTGTTTCCACGATCAGTTCCAAATTAGGATTAACAAATTGTATGATTTTATGTGCTGCAGATTTCTTTCTAGTCTGCAGACAGAACATTCTTATGTTATGTGATAACTAAAACCCTATTGCAAGATGTGACCGCCCCTTTTTTTATATCCCATAAATAAAAAAGATTGTGATCTATTTGTTCCTTTATATCCCTCGTTCGGTTCTGCGACATTCTTAGATCCTTTGTGAAAAGTCAAATTTGGCTTTTTTATACATTTTATTGCATTCCAGCTCTAACCAAATTCCTCTAGTGCTTTAATGGGTAGATGTTTCACAGAGAAAAAGCTGGTGCTGCCAGATTTGCGGCCTGTTGTGGTCCAAAAGAACAGCACCACAGGGAACTTCAGAAAAACTCACTCAAATTTCAGTTTTTGAAATACTGTCGTGCCTTGGGTGCAAGAGCATCTCTCAGCACAATATTTCAAATCAGAGATGGAAAGGTACTCTGTTCTAAAAAGAAGGGTGAATGACCTTCCACAAAATAAAGTTCTGAACAACATGAAGCTCCACGTATGATGAGCTGGCTGTATGTTGCTGGGTGCACGTGGTTACAGGCTGACACTTAAGTAACCCCTTGACAGGTGCTGAAGTCTTATGTGTCTGAAGTGCAGCTTAAGAGTTTTCTGCTTTTTTACAAGCCCAGCCTTGGTTTTGTTCACCCCACACATGACAGTGTTTTACAGTGCTCAGGCAAATGGCATGACGCGACTGCACTCCGCTGCAATTTCCATGAATAGAGCCATTGTGGTTTTCTGGAAAAGCATAACCATTTACAGAATCCATTGTACAGTATGCTACAGTATATTGGGTAGCAATATATCTTTATGTTATGTCAGGGTTTGTGTACGTTGTTAAAAACTAGAACATGCAAACTAAATATAGCCTCAAGGACATTGTAAACAGCTCAAGGTTTACACAAAAAATGTCTCGTTGACGGATTGGTTCAACATTTTGGGAAATATGCTTGTTCATCTCCTTGCAGAGAGTAGATCAGAAGATCAATACCACTCTCATGTCTGTAAAGTAACTACTGTATGTACTGTAGCTGGAGCCTGTCAGCAGGTTAGCTTAGCTTAGCATAATATGGGGAAGCAAGCAGAATCAGCTAGCTTGTCTCCATCCAAAGGTAACAACATCCACCTACCAACACCTCTGAAGCTCATATTTGAACTTGCCTTTTTAATCCATACAAAAACCAAAGTGTTAGAATTGCACGTAGTGGCTTTAAGGGAGTTAGGTGCTTGACTACTTCTTGGCCGGGGAACAGCGACTTCAAGCAACCAGCTGAGACTCCATGAAGTTACTTATATATTACTGTTTTTTTTTGTATGGATTAAACAAATAAAACATAGTGCTAGAGAGCTTTAGAGGAGCTAGAGCAGTGAGTTTGCTATGTTCCACAAGCACCTATTTTCCTTATTAAAAAAATATAACCGTACACCTTCTCAACTCAAGTTTCTCTCTTCCACAGAACTAACAATTCCCATGTTTGTGAAACACACGTCAAACATCAGAAGCATGATAAAACTCACCAAAACCGTCTAATCACCAACTCATGGCTCTCAATGCTGTTTCCCCCCGCTGTCTGGTCTCTTTGGGTTAGTTTGCTGAATGAGAGTCTATCAATGAGCACCAGCTCGCACTCCTTCTTCATATTAAATTAGCAAAATAAAATGTCAAAATCCACCCCCTCGCATAAAAATGGACACATCCAATGGCCGATACATTTGTCCAATTGCCAAATCCTAACTCATGCTGTACAACCGATGATGCAAATGATAATGAATTTCCAGAAATTCATAGCGATGGGTCTAATCGCTCTTCCCAAAATGTCTGAAATATTCAAAAACAGAACATAAATTATTGTAGACTAAAGGGGAGGTGATGAAACAAAACATTAAAAAAATAAATGTTTTTTTTTATAGACTCGAAATGAAAATGAAATGTGGAACAAAACATTTACATTTATGCAACACTGCCTTGTTTTTCTATCTGACACAGGATAGAGTTATAATCTTCCAGTATACTCATATAGTAAATGATGTAAGTAAAGCTTGCAGTATCATCTATACACAGCATACATTGATTTGTTCCTGCATAGGATACACCCCCGTATCCCCCATCTCTGCTTCTAATGTTGCTCATTGGAAATATGCTAATGAGATCCGTCACAATCGCTGATTCCCTTTGAACTTCTTATTTTGTCACGGGCTGACTGAAATCACAGAGGTAGAGAGCAGGAGGTTTTCTGCCGCAAGCCCACGGCCCCTCTCCCACCATCTGCCGGACCTCATTTCATTTGAATAATAAATGATAGTCTTTTTTTTTTTCTCTTCTACACAGAGGCGCTTCGGCTCCTCATATGTTTTTGCAGTTGAAGGAAAAAACGGCCACCAGCCAAGACTGGATTGTTGTGCCTCACTGTAAAGCCCTGCCCAGGGTCTACAGGCCACACCAGCCCGCAGAGGCAGCACACAGAATCTACACTGTGATTCAAAGCTGAAATGTATTGTTCTAAGCCTCACAGTGAAGGGACGGGATTCTTCCTTTATTTTGAGTAACTGCACATGAATTGAAAAGCCCAGGCATCCTGTTTTTCTTTAAGAACAAAAAGATACTGAAAAATATTTTCATGCTGGGTTAATTCCCTCAAATGAAAAAAAGTTCAGTCCCAAAGAACAAGACCAGAAATAGATTTTATCAGCAGGATACGCTCATATGGTTACATTCTTGCTGTTGATGGCCACCAGATAAGAAGAGGAGCCTATTCAATCATTTGTACATGACAATTTATAGAGGATATAAAATACTAGTGCCTGTGGCTGTAGAGCTGATGGTAGAGGCTTTAACTTTTCTTGCACAGATAAGGTTCTTCACTGTCAATTTACATAGTTCCCAGCTGGAGATGTGCTGAAGCAAATCTAATTCAAACTTTTGAAACCTCAAAGACACACAGCAGTGCTCCAAATAGCAATAAAGCCACTGGCCTCTGCCCTCTGGTGTACTTCCCATCGCCACACTTTATAACCCCAGTTCTCTGTGTTGAGATTGGAACATGTGCTCACCAATGGATTCAAATAGAGTCAATAGGCGCCTCTTTCCCCTTCAGCAGTCAGCATGTGGATCTCAAATAGCAAAGCTGTGTGATTAGCATGCACATACTTGGTTAGAATTCAATCCATTATAATTTTCACTTCATATGAAACAGAATGAGAATATAAATGTTAACAGGATGCTAATCCTCCTTTTGTCTAAAACAACACAAATGATGTCTGAACCATACAGTTTACATTTTCTTTGTAAAGAGAAGATTTTATAGGACTATAAAAGCTGTAGTATTTATTAAGAACAAACATCCTGGCTATTCTGTTGAAGGGAATATGGAGTGAGTACGTAAATCTGGTCCCCTGCTGTGCTCCTCCACCAGCTTTTAGAATGATTGTCCTTTGCAGGAATGCCCTTGACACACTAGGTATGAGAGAAAAAAGAAAAACTAGCTGAAACCCGAGGGATCAGCAGGGGCAGTGAAGCAGGTTGTTCCATTTCCCCTTCGTTTAAAAACTACTGCCAAGCTCTGTGTAGGCTTGGACCCATGTGCCTGGCCAGGAACAATGGGAGCCAGCTAGAATTAATGAAACAATTATCAGCAAACCTTGCAATTAACCAGCTCTCCAAATTCTACTCTGCATGAGTTGCTGACAGTATATCAGTTTGGATAAAATATACATAGGTACAATAATAGAAAAACACAGACTCTAATGGCATCAGAGGGTCTTTGAAACTCCTGGGACACAAAGATGGGCATCCCTTTCCATTTCCTGTTTCCCTTTCTGATCAAAACTATTAGTAGTGATAATAGCTAAGCACGTATCCCAGCTGCTACCTTGCACCAGCATTTCAATTAGCTTGGTGTTTAAAATCTTTCATTATCATAGCTAAAGTGTGATCACTGGTCTAAACCAACCGAGTGCAGTCAACACTCCTGACAATAACATGGTGCTAATTATCAGGATAAGCACGAGCCCTACTGTGAAAACATTCTGAATTGTCACCTTTGATCAAGAAGTGAAGGCCAGATGTATGAGAGGTAAAGGCAATAACATGAAACACCAGGGGTTGCAGCACATTGCAGCATTTGGTAGTGTTTTGAATTATTCCTGATGCTGAAATGGGTTTTTTCGATGTAATCTGACATTGTAGTGCAGCACCTTTGAACCGTTACCTATTAAGTGTAATTTCATGGTGAGTGTAGCTTGTTAGTTATACAGGTCAGTGTGCTATCTGAGCTAACGTGCTGGAAATCTTTTCTACCCTACAAAGGGAAAACACAGTGTCAACACACTTGATCACAAATTGAGTGAACGCCTGACATTTTGATATCTGTTTTACAATATAAAAAACCCAGCTTTTAATATCTGCAATGCAGTTACAGTTAAAAAACAAAGCAAGACACCAATAATTTCAGCTGAAGCAAGAGCAATGTATCAAGTATGGCTAACCTTAGCTAAAACTAAAGCTAAATGAATTTTCCCTGGCTATTTTACTACTTTAATCTAAACATTTACATTTAGTTAAAACTGACATCTTGATTATTCATTTAGTTCTTCCACCTAACCAAATGAGGCACTAGCTAAATCCAATCATTACGGAGAAATAATGAACCGACACTGGGCGAGCGCGCAATGGAACCGGGCTCAGCAACCTCCCAGGGAACATGGCCGGATCGGGACCAAACACAGCCTTCGAGACGGACGGAAGACAATTTGATGGCAGGGAACACAGTACTGAGGTGATTTCCAGCAGCTCTGACCAGGACTCTGATCCTGACTCCCGACAAAGACACAGTGGGCTCAGGCGGGGACAGGAGAGGCACCAAGCAGGAAAGGAGCGAGAGGGAGCAGGGTTACAGCAGGCGGCATCCCCGGGGTGCCAGGAGCCAAACCCAGCAAGTGAACAATCTTTGTGTTTTAGAGCTGAGGACTCAACTGGACGCTGCAATGACTGACTATGACCCCTTGAGGTACAAAGTAGTATTACAAGACAGGACTGGCCGGGGATAGCTGGTTAACATGGTAAGTTTAGTAAATATCTCTGCAACATGTAGACGTCATTGATGTAATGTCAAAATCATTATTTCTTTTCAATCTGCTGATAATCAATCTGTTTAGTTAATTATGGAATCTTCTAAACTAAAAATTCTCACATATTGCACAGTATTTTTTGGGGCTTTTATTGCCTTTATGATAGTGACAGCTGGAGACAGACAGGAAAGGGGGGCAGAGAGAGGGGATGACACGCAGCAAAGGTCTGCAGGTCGGATTCGAACCCTGGGCAGCTGCAGCAAGGACTCAGCCTCAGTACATGGGTCGCCAGCTCTACCCACTGACTGGGCACCCACATATTGCACTTTTAAGCCCATTTTTCTCACAACTTCTGTAAGCTTAACTGCTTCTGTAAGTACTGTTCCCTGCTTTTGAAGGGCGGAAATGTAGCTGACTGCTGTTTTTTTTTTTTTTTTGTGTCACAGGAATAAAGTTGAAGCCAGCCATAACGACCATCCTGAAAATCGTATGCCCGTCGGCCACTGTGACCTTTGTACCCGGCTCTCCGCCTGTTTTGTCTGTTTATTTTCTCCTCCTGTCAAGTCCGCCCCGACAACCGAATGTTAGAAACGTTACGTGTACTTGATTTTAACAGTTTTAAGTAATCAACACGGGTGGCATGACCAATAAAAATAGAAGCGGGAAAGAGCTCTTGTTTTGACGCTGTACATCCTGCGTAGAGCACATCTTATTCTATTGGCTGGTTACTCTGAAGTGTGATAGTCTATTCTTTTTTTTCCTGCTAATGTTACATTGTCGACAACAAATCCATGTCGGAAATATGGTGACTGCAACCCATAATGAAATGCTCCATGACATTGTTGCCTATCCTCTGTTGGTAGTGTTGGAAGGCCCTCTATCTATTGTCAATGCGATGCAATAGGAACATAGTTAATATGAATAATTAATTAATACAATTCATTTTGAAAAGTTTAAATTAATAAAAAAAAGTGTTACACTGTTTATTAAAAAGACATTAATACTTTTAGAAATTGATTTGTGTATCTAAGTAAATCGCAATCAGGTTTTTTAACTTATGGCCTTTCTGCCCTGTCATGTGGCCTCTGTGTCTTCAAAAAAATTGCCCCACTGCTGGCCAAGTGGCCTTCCCCCTAAAATTACGACATTCCAGGCTGGTTGGAAACACAGAAATATCTTAACAGAATATTTGTGCTTTCAAGAATATATATTTAACCTGTTTTTACACAATATATTCTTCAGTGATACAGATGCAACTTGCAGAAATAAACGCACATAAAATGTTTTATGCACAACCGGTCCTCTATCCCCTGGACAAAGCAGCTGCAGCGGTGGTTACATTGACCAATAAACCAACATAAGGACATTATGTTTTCTTGCCGTGCAGTCAAACAACTGTTCAGGTGATTGTGTTTTAACTATCATCTTGAGGCAAGCCTTTAGTTTTGCCTTCCATCTTGCTTTACTATTTTCGACAAATTTGAATTTGTCTGTTGCACTGCCAGTTTCATGGTTTGTGTGTACAAATGCAAATGAAATAGAGAGACTTGTGGTGCATTGGCGCACATTTGTCTGACAGTCCAGAATTATGGTAGGCAGACTGGATCCGGCCGTGAGGAGAGAGAGAGAGGGCCCCCGGCAAGCTGCCCTGGCTTTGTTTACAACAAAAAGCCATTGTTTGATGTGGTCGCGCAGCCGGCTCCAAAGCTCCCGCTCCCACAGGATGTGCTCTGGGTAAAATGCCAGACGGAGGCCACTGCTGGATGACTTCGACCTCACCATACTGGGACTCTGAGCAAAGTCCTCCTGAGGCCTCTAGAGAGTTAGAGAAACATATAAAACAACAGAATTTTTGTTTTGTGTCTATAAGGGGAGAAACGTGTGAAGAATATTTGTCTATCAGTCGAGTTCAGGTGTCTTGGTTCAGGTGTCATGGCAACAATATCAGCTATTACTATTATTTTGTAGATCTATGACGGTATTCTTAATTTTCCTTTAGGTCAAAGT
Organism: Dicentrarchus labrax; assembly: GCF_905237075.1. Classification (NCBI taxonomy): domain Eukaryota; kingdom Metazoa; phylum Chordata; class Actinopteri; family Moronidae; genus Dicentrarchus; species Dicentrarchus labrax. The sequence continues at coordinate 15,929,748 of NW_026136701.1, forward strand.
CCTTTATATTCATTAGATTGAGTGTGTTCCACAAATGGCAGGATTGGTGACAATTTAAGCAGTGAGAGTCATAAAGTTATTAATTTCCACCATACATATCTTCTATTCCCAGTCCTCACTCCTCAGAACATAATACATTTTTCACTCACTGGAAGACTTCCTTCTCAGTCACGCTCTGCCTGTCGCTTCTTTTCTCTGCCAAATCATCAGAACAATCAAGCCACACGCTACCAGTTTACAGACTGCAAAACCAGAGAGCCTTCATTGTGTTTATGATACAACTATTCAATCGAAACAAATGTAGGCCATGTAAAGGATGTGGCGTCAAACAAGACTGCAAGCATCCCCAATGCTTTATTAATGTTTCATCACGCACACTTTACTTACTGGGGTGTCCGGCTGAACGCCTAGAAAATCATAATAATAAATGGTGAGAAATCTATTTCCAACATTATTTCAACCATATTGTATGATATCGACAAATAAAAAGTACAATGTTATTTTTTTAATTGAAGAAGCACACAAATGAGGAGTAAAACATTCAGTTCACACAGGTGAAGCATGTCCAGCTTAAGCTCCATTAATGGCTTCCAGCTTTCCTTTGTATATTTCGGTTGGAAATCTTGAAAATTTCTTGATCTTTGTGTACATTTTTATCAGTGAAGTGAAGAAAGGGCTTTGGTTGCATGAATATGGAAGGAAAGGTAGGGAGGTTGTCTCCTGACACGGCAATCAGGATCTGTCGTGGCACACAAGCCACAAAGGTATACTGTAACAGTAGCCGGTATATGGTGATAATCTGTGCCTAGGGCAAGACTGGGCAAGCAAAGAAACATGTGGTGGTGAGCCAAGCTCAAATCCCTTCTGACCTTACCCCCTTTCCTGCAGCCAGGATGAGATGAAAGGGAGTGCTGATGCCTCTACTGCCCCCCAGAGGTGCTGGCTTCACAGGCAGGAAGGGGAAACATCTTCAAGGCAAATCTTCAAATATATCCCTAATAGCTTGTGTATTACATAAACTCCACTTTGGCTGATGGCGCCTGAGTTTAGATTTTGAGTTATTAAAGGCAGGTTTCAGCAGTTTAACATTATGATTAAGTGTTCTTGGACAAACAAGGGATGTAGACAGGAGGTTCAACATACTTTAAGTCCCATATGTTTCATGCGGGATCCATTCCTTTAATTTTTCATGTCAGTGGCAGTACAGAGCGAGCACTAAACCCCTGAAAAAAGGCTACCTGTAAAGTCCTTGAGGAAACCTAAAGAAAGAGTCCTAAGTGAACTTTTAGGAAATTAAGTATGTTCTCTGTCCTTGCTCTTAAGAAGTGATAGTTCTGGCAGAGTTGGGAAAATATAGCACCAGCGATGATAGAGGAAATAAAAATCACTGACATAGAGACTATCTAAGTATGCCGTGGTTGTGTTTTTTTCACACAACGCACAAGTTTGTCGAGATAGTTTATGGCCAGCTGTTTCATCTTTCAGCAGTCATGGTTTAAATTAATAGACCCTTAAACACAGGCAGCTGTGAATTTTCTATACTGTGGCTTGTGGAATAACAGTTGTTATACTGATATGATGAAACATCCCTCTACAGTATGGTACAGCTGTATTGTTTCATCTCACTGAGAACAAGGCAGCAGACAGACAGCACGCTCTGAAAACTCAAACAATTAGATTTATTCTGTGGTGCCTTTGACGGAACCTGGTGATCTCGCAATTTGTTTTGCATGGTTATTAAAAATATATATTGTATAAATATGAGGCCATGCTGACATCTGATTGGCATTTTGTGTGGGCGTTTAAAAAAGAAAATGTGATTATTAAAAAAAAAATGTGTGAAGTCAGTATGCAAACAAAAGGGTGTGTGTTTCACAACCAACTGTCATATGTAAATGATTGATGCGCTTTTCGTTTGTTAATATCACTGACAAGAAAATATAAGCAATTTTTTTTCTTCCAGTGATATGCAGCGGCACTCTTAATACTCCTTCCTGCGCCATGATGAGTCAGGGTAAACCTATACACTGAATATAAATAAGATTGTGCCTGCAGAGCTGTGTATTCTCCATCTGCACATCCTCTCTCAGCGGCAGCAGACTCTCCTCACTGCAGGACCAGAAATCTGGGAGTCTGAACTGTCAGTGACCCAAGCAACGAGCAGCTCCTGCTGAATCTGCTCGGTATGTGTGTGTACAATGGGCTTGTAAGCCTCACCAGGAGCCTGTTTTGCCCCATGCTGTCAGGACAGCTGCTTCTGAACTTGTCATGTCATGAAAACACCAACCATCATGAGCTTTTCACTTCCTGATCAATACACTATTGGATGCTGCACAGATATGAGCACCCCCCTGCATGAGCAAACAAGCTCTGGTCAACACCGTCTGCACGGTAATCAGCCTACTGCATCTCTCATTATTCATTTTAGTCCAAAACTAAACATCTCAGAGATTCAGAAATATATACTGTATATTGTTCATACCTTTTTCTTTTGGGATTTTCAGATCTGAAAACAACATGAGCACACACACAATATAACACTGAAGAATAGTTGTCTAGGGCTACTCAGACACATTCTCTTTCCCAGTTATTCCATATTTAATCATGTTCCGTGTAAATGATTCACTTTTCCAGAATCATTTCTCTTTAACTCAGAACTCTATACATTTCCCACACAATCTTAAACAATTGCTCTTTCTCTGCTAGGGCAGCTTTACATCATTTTCTTGTTAGGCTGGAATTACGTTTCTCTGATGATAAACGTCTGTGCAAACATACACAAGAAGAAGTGTGTTATGGGTCAGCCGTCACCCATGCCTCCCAAATCTAGGCGTTGTGCGGACCTGCCTTGTCAAGCAAGTTGATGATTCAACAGGAGGCAAGCTCAAAACAGGACTTACACTACATAAGTGTAAATAACACTGTGCATGTTTGCTTACATGCAGCCTGGTGAACCATAATTCCTTAATAGCCTTTTCGTTGTCTACAAGTAAAATCTTATGCCGCTGCAGAAGAAGAGGCTGTAATGAGAATTAAGTGAGCGTCATGTTTAATTACTTCATCCTCAACAGTGACAAACGATAGAAAATATAATGGATATTCGGTATTTATGTTGTTATTATATTATTACGTTATGGTTACAGCCACCTTATCGCACCTCACAGATGTAATGTTTTCGTCTGCTTCAGGGAAGCTGAGGCTTCAGCGGATGTGTGTTTCATAAACTTTCAAATTTGTTCACTCAAACTGTTTCCATTGCACTTTGTCGCATTTTGCTTTTGTTAATACCCCGACTTTTCCACCTAAGCCAAGCATAAATTGCAATATTTTGAGATTTTTTAAAATTTTCATTTTTACAGCCTGCTCAGTGTTCCTCAGGTTCATCAGTGAGCAGTTGTTTGGGAAGGCATATCTCATAATATCTGTTATGGTTACATGGTGCCAGAAAGACTTTACATTGGTGCAACTCCAGAAAACATGAGTATTGTTGACCTTCAGGTCATCACAGAGCCTCAGACATGGTTGCTGGGTGTTTGTTTAGTTGTCTGCTTTTTCTCTAGGCTGGGTTCAATTCTTCCAACAATCAGAAATATAACTATAAAGATTTCTGTTTCCTGTGAACGGTTTTATTCCACATTTTGGTTGCTTGTTGTTGTCTCTGCGTTATGCATTTCTGTGTTACTTTTGAGTATTTGTATTTTACTTTAAAGGTTTCTAACGACAACAAGCCATTTCAAGGCATCGAGCATACAATGCAGACAACAACCAACAACAACAACAACAATAACTGACAATAAGCCATAATAAATTAATTTAAAAAATACCAAAGTAGATACATTAGCATAAATATTTCCCATCTGCGTCTTTCTTTGAGTGCTTAATTAGAGCTTGTCTGTTAAAAGGTAGCCACAGGTGTCACAGAACAACAATGGAGGGCATTTTGTTCAGCTAGTGACATTTCTGACACATTGTTGGGCTTGTCCGAACAGCTCATTTCTCGCCAATATGTGTATTATCCTGCATGGGAGTATTTGACAGCTCCACTGCTTTTAAAACTGCGATTAGGATAATTACATAGGGCCGCTTTTCGGCTGAAACTGAGGACAACTTTGAATGCAGCACTAGAATTTCAATCAGGCTCATACACAGGATCATACGTCTCTGTAAAATCATAGCAGAGTCAGAAACTTTAGGGGAAAAAAAATCACTTTCATATGAAATTTGTCTGAAGTTAAGCATCACTTTGCAGTCAGAGTTAACCAATGTCAGGCGGCTGAGAAATGCAACATAAAAAGAATTGATGATACACAAATCTCAGTGGAACTGCATCTATATCAAAGCCAATGATTATGCGGGCAAAGCCTTCTCTGATTGCAATACCAGCCTGCGAGAAGATGAAAGAATAGTTTACCATGTGACGTCTACCTCTGTTCCTTTGAAAAAGCACCCCATGTGCTATAGGGGGTAGATTGCTTTCACCTTTAAGTGGTGTCAAAAATGTGAAAGAGTAACACACACAAGTAACATCTTGTGTTAACTCCCAAAGGGCTGCCATGACTGCCATTTCACTAGGAGAGAATAAGCTAGGTAGGTAGCTGGATTGACTAAATCAAACTTTGGTGAAGGCCTGTTACTGACAATTCCCCTGTGCACAAAAGCTAGGTTCATTATAAAAAAACTAAACACAACATTTTCTGAGTTTGCTGTGGAAGAACTTGACTGGACAGCACAGAGCCTTGACCTCAACTCCATTCAACACCTTTGGGATGAATTGACTGCACCGACTGTGAGCCAGGCCTTATTGTCCAACATCGGTATCCGACCTCACTAATGCTCTTGTGGCTGAATGAAAGCAAATCCCTGCAGCCAGCATCCAAAATCTTGTGGAAAGCCTTCCCAGAAGAGTGCAGACTGATATAGCAACAGATCAATGACCATGGTTTTGAAACAAGACGCTCGACAATTACAGTACGTATGGGTGCAATCTTTGGGTGTCCCCATACTTTTGGCATGGTAGTGTAGACAGATAAATATATAGATATACAGATAACATTAATTGTTATGAAAAAAAAAACAATTCTTTTTTCGACTGGTTTTTCATTATCATATAACACAAAAAACAAAGCAGTATTTCACAGTTACAAAAACACCAGATGTGGTGTCAAAACAAGAGATGTGATCTCACCTAAACAAGCAGTTCTGCACTGTTCACAGAATGTGTGGTGAATTGTTTAGAGCGGCACACGATTAAATTGAGAGCTTTGTGTTGAACAATCCAATCCAATACAACTTATTTTTGCGCCACTAACAGACAGAATAATATCAGTAGCAGAGGTAGATGGCAGTAGTAAATGTGCCAGTGGTGGTGTAGAGAGCTTCTCGCAGCATACAAAGGGAAAGTTGTTAGTGTTCATTGGCCCGGCAGCTCTGCAGAGGCCTGAGGATAAGCCTTAAGCCAGAGCACAGCAGATAGCCAGGGGTGAGGTGAAAGCTCAGACAATACGGTTAGGCTCTGAGGCAAGCATCCTGCTGCAATGGCAGACTACACCAGATAATGTGTCACACAGCAGTATGTTGGGTGTCACAAACAACAAGACCCTTATTCACACTGTCAGGGGAAGCTTCATGGAAAGAATGAGAAACTACGGAGGGAAGAGATCGAGAGGGAACGAGAAAGCAGGGCGAAGAATGAAAATCTCTTGAGTGGGATCTTAAGAGTAGGTTAGCAAAGGTGTGATGCTGCCGGCATAGAGAATAGATCTAGATTTCTTTCTGTCCTTTCCTCTGTAGGAATTGAATGGGCATGGGCGGATAATATAATTGGTTCCAGGAGCGATGAATGATGCAGGGAGGGACTTAAACGTACTCCAAGAAACCTGACAGTACATGCCGAAGAAAGAAAAGAAAAAAGGAAAACAAAATAAATGCAAGTTGACAGGCAAAATGGGGGACAGTTAGGCTTAGTGTTATTACCATGACAAAGAGAAAAGAGCACAGTGTCTACTCCCTGCATGGAGGGTGAAGAGGTTTAAGGACAGAGCAGCAGGAGATGAGGAAGTAGCACACTGAGCTGTGTGCGTGTGTGTCTCTGTGTGCTTGTATCAGCCTGCGGGTGTGTGCGTGTGAATCCGTCGCTCTCCGTCTCCCTCTGTCATGCGTATGTATGTAATCATACCTCTTGCAAGGCGTAGCACTTTGTCTGCTCTGATATTAATACTCTGCAACTAGAACATAACAAGGAAGGCTCGCGGAGGGTTTTCTCCACTTCTAACGACAGAAATGATTAAGCATGTTTGTTATATGCTCACACAAGGCCTAAAGTGATGTTACAGATTGAATCAGCTGCAATAGAGACAACTATCAAAGACTGATAACTCCTAAGGGGCCCTTCAGGCATGCAGGAGACTGATTACTCCTCTGCAGGGCAAGAAGTGACATCATCCTTGGCTGGAAGCTGTTAGGACGAGGACTAGAAGAACGCATGCCTCATATACTATCTTCACATGCCTCACACACAACTGCAAGCATTAGCATGGAGACTGGTACGTGCATCTTTACGCAGTTGGCTGTGCCGCTTTGCATCAGCCAACCACATCAAACAGCAGAGGACAGGGTTAATCTCTCCCCATGGTAATGCCCAGAGGTTTCTACAGATCTAGTGACATGGGCAGATGAAGCCCTATTTTACATTTTCTCTGTTCAGCTTTAAAAAGACCTTAATTCGTTAATAAACAGCAAAAAAATAATTGGATGAATGTGTCTCAAGAGTTTCATACCAGAATTAGATTTACATGGAGCATAAAACATTACTGTTATTAACTATTGCACACATTACTAAACAAAACAAGCAAGAGGATGCAACCTTTTGGTGTATTTTTTGGGGCCTTGAACTTTTTGCAAATAACAGTAGGTTTTTGCAGTTTTTGGAATTTAACTAAAATGTCAGGTAACACTTTATTTGCATAGTCCGCCTACAGATAGTTCATAGAGCATTTGTAACATTTCAGCTGTTTTGCTTTGTCTGTAGGTATTTAACAAATTATCTACAGATTATATGCGACAATTCATGAACATAACCTCACCAAGATGTTTTTTTTGTACCTGAACATAATTGAACCTTAACCACAGTGGTGTAATATCAGAAAACGGCTGTTGAATCTCAACTAATGAGCTGTTGAAATTATTATAAACTTTCTGTAGGCGGACCACCTAAATGAAGTGTTACCAAATGTCATTTCATATTAAGATAAAAGAATATATATGATATATATATATAATTTCAAGTGGAAAAGTGGAAAAGTTACAGCTTCATTAAATAAAAGTCAGCTCTGTTGGACATAATTTCATACATAGCTTTCAGTCCAGGAAACTATGGAGCCCATGAAACTGACAAAATGCAGTAAAAGCTAATCAAAGAAGATAAAAATATCTCATTGGAAAAGAAAATTACTTAGAAGTTCACAGACATTTAGCTTCTGACTTAATAACATTATTTTTATCTTCAAGTGTATGTCTCTTGTCTTCATCGATTGGAATGATCTATTTTCTCATATTGTAAAAGAAATTTTGAGTTGCATTAACTAGCTGACTTTGTTAGCATTAGGTTGCTGCCAGCCACTGCAGTGATGCTCCAGCAGTATGCAGTAAGTATATGGATAATAAACTCTGCATGCAGCGACGGGTGTAGTTTTATGACGAAGGTTAGGTTCAGCTAGCTAGACAGCTGAAAATGGTGCTTCTTGACTGCTCCACTGATGTTACACCCACCCACACACCCACACACACCCACACACACCCACATACCCTGGACCAATCACTGCTCTGGGAATACATGGATACACCCATCTTATCAACATGCTTCAGGAAAATTAGGAGTAAATGGGGGATCTTGCATGGGGAAAACAGGGAATAGAGGGACAAAAATTGAAGCTAGTGAAAGATAAATTATTTATTTTATTGGTAAAGGAAAGGAAAGACTTTTTACGCTCCATTTTAATTATTTAACCACCAATATTATGCCATATGTAATTATATAATAATAATTATATATATTGCTGTATTCAGTCATATCGCATTTTGTCAGTTTTGGGGCTCTAAAGAAAGCTCTTGGATTTTGTCAAATTAAATCCAAATATTTGTGCTACTTAATACTAGCAGAGTGGTCACTTGCACAGAATGACTTCTCCCTGGGTTATCTATTGTGTTAAGTCATGTGGTGCATTCTGGATGGCTAGCTTGCCCCCATCTGTTAGAGCCTTGCAGACCCCCATCAAAATATTATGATGTTTTTAAAATCAAAATTGCATGGTTATCACCGGCTGTGACACAGACAGACGGGTAATTCATTTTGTCAATTCCTGGACCCAATTATCTGATTATGCATTATGTTTTTCTTGTCTGACTCTATTGAGTGCGCTATAGAATTAGACCCACCAACGAGTGTTATTTTCTCTCGCTGGCACACAGGACTGTCGCTTGGATTTTTCTTGCAGTGGGAATTAGCAGAAGCAGCAGGTACTTGCACACCATATTGCCCCAGACAGGCAGGTTATGTTTTCCTAACCTCTTGTTTTTAAGCACCATACAGTGTGACAAAATTCTTCGGCTCTAGATATCCACAGCAAGTGATCCGCAGAAAGTAGGTAAGAACAGTAGCAGCATGGCTCCATGGTTTTGCAAAAACACTGCCCAGTTTTACTTTTTGAGACTGACCTATCAATATGAATTTCATTTTATATAATAAACTGAGCACCTAGGGCTGTTTCTGCACTGATTATACAGTAGACCCCGAGTGTTACCAGATGCCTATTATAGGAATTATGTTACTGTGAAAAAGACATGCGGTGACAACATGCAGCGATATGGATTTTTACATAGGGTCTGCACTCATAGCCGTTAAATAGACCACCTCAGTTGTGTTAACAAGAGATGTGACACTAATATCAGTCAATTGGACCGCGTTGTTATGCTATGCTCATCATGTTCCAGCTCTTTGTGGCCGAAGTGTACCTCCTTGACTTGCTAAACGATGTTAAGTGGCGTTGTGCACATTGCTGCAGAGCATCCCAACGCAGTTTACAGCACTGGCAGTGGTATATCTAAGTGCCCAAATGTTTATCCAAACACAGCACGATGGGTGGGACAAACTAGAGGGTGTGAAGTGACAAATGTGTTGTGTCATTACCAGCATGACATGTAACACAGCAGTGGCACGGTGCGGTGTGAATTATACAGCAGCAAGACGTTTAAGAACGTAAGCAGAGCAGGGATTATGGCGCGCAGTCCTGTATCGCCTGAAACACGAGTGTCAAAAGATATTTCAGTCACAATTATTGTTGTTTTTGTTACCACTGTTTTAAAACTCTGAGTTATTATTAACTCTCTGGCTTATGATTATGTCAATCACACAAAAAATGATTGACATAATCCTTCACTTTAGTGGAAAAATTTATATTTGTGTGGATAAGCCATTAGCATCAGGGTCAGGACTTTGAATGAATTAACAATACTGACAAAATTCAATATTGCAATATTTTTGACTTAACACCCTGACATCAATAATATGACATATCTTGGGTATGGCTATTTGTAATTTGGCACTTGGTTTGTAACGAATAAGGAAAATACATTTAGAGAATTTAATCATTTCACAGTATTTAAGACCAAGGAAAGCTAATTCTAATCAAAGTCTCATATCATAATATCAGTAATATCTGTGCTCTCTGTGTTACACAATACTCAGCAACCGCAAACTGCAGCCTCCAAAATGACTATAAAGTTGAATTAACACCTCTCTAAAACAGTTTCAACAAAAACTGCACATTATAAGCTTCATGTAGGATTTATTGAAGGGCTGTTAGATTGCATTAGCTACTATACTTGTAACTAAAATACTTAGTCTATATTTACATAATTATGGACAAGAGCAAAATCTAGCAACTGTCTGCAGTTGTAAATCAGTATGTTTTTATATGAAAAAATATGATTTTATGTCCTATAATGTTATAGTCTTCTTTTAATAAATTATTGAATTAATATAGTGTAAATATACAGTATGTCACTGCCCTAATGAACACATGTGCACATTACCTTTGTATTGAAGTACAACTACTATTAATATCACAGATATGTTTTTATGGACTGTGTAACCCACTGAAAGCTACAGTAGATGAACTCGAATGAATTTAGAGGCTTTAGACTGAAGTCTGTCATAAGGGCTTGAAGTGTTTAACTGTGAGAGAACAAAAGGTTATTTTGTCTATTTTTGGAAGGTTTTATTTATAATATAAATGTTAACTAGGAGACAAAGGAAGGAGGCACAGAAGAAAAAAAAAATTAACCATCTTCTCATCTTTTTTCTTCTTCTTCTTTCTCATCAAGCAAAGGTTAACCTTCATCTGTGGCTAAAAGGAGGTTACAGCAGAAGTATGCACCATCACTGAAGAGACAATTAGGTTTATGACGTTGGTAGAAAATTACAAAACTTTATCCAAAAAAAGAAGAAAAAAAAAGGTCTGACATTCTTTTGGCTTCCCTGTCAATTTGCATTAGGTGTGTGATCTGTACTCTGAGCCTAACTTTGAACACAAGCTGAGAAGCAGCTTGTAACCCTGAGCGACAGGGAGCAGTCTCACTGTAGCCTATATGAAGGAAGTATAAAATCTCAGATCTCACTTGTGAAAGCTTTCCTAAATTTAGGTCTAGCGGCCATCGTTCACCCTCCAATCAATTTGAAATAGTCAAGCACATCCAACCCTCTGACCAACACCTGAATGGTAAACGCTTCTTGGTGCAGTTTGCTGCCACTACTGCAATTTGAGACAGAGAAAAGAATTCACTTGCTTTGCCAACTTTTGTGCCACTTTGCCCCCAGAATAGTGACAACAGTGTAGAAACATTGACAGCAGCAGCAGCAGCAGCAGTAACAGTGGTTGTATTTCTAAAACAGACAAATTAATGCTTAACACTGCACCTGCTACTTTTACACTCCTGTGGCAGTGTTAAATTGAATCAGCATGACTGTACATTTCGGACCATGCAGAGGAATTAATGATTTTTTATTTCCCCTCCTGTGAAGAAAAAGCTCTCTCTTTATGCTAGGTTTCTCTGTATTGTTTCCAATGAGTGGGATTTCCGTGGAGTTCAAGGTTTCTTGTACTTGATTCTTGGGAAAGTGCGCAATCTGCAGAAGTACATGAGGTGAAAAATGAAAGAAATGCGTACATGTCAGAGCATTAAGCCCACGTCAGAAAAGGGCTATGGTGTTATCACATTAGCAATATAGAAAAATAAACTGTGACTGCTGCAGATAATAAAAAAACTAAACTTACATTATTTATATACAGTATTATCCAAGTTATCAAATAAGTTACTATTATAAGTAATAAGATTACTGCAATTCATGAATCGCATACAGAAATACTAAATAATAAGATGTACAGTGTCTCTTGGCACCGACATATGGCACCGGCTTGTTCCTCTCATAGAAAATGAATGTAGCTTCCGTTGGTTTATGAATTCGTCCAAGGCCATGTACTTACTATATGATCAACTCAAATAATCCCCACTTCACTTTCATACACTTACAAACATTGAAAATATATATATACACACATATATATATATATATATATATATATATATATATATATATATAAAAATTACAGTCCATCTACATTGCACTGCTTAGTGATGTTCATTATTTCCCTGTTTCCATTAATCATGTTCAGTATACCTTTATAAATAATTACACTGACTAATATCCAGTCGATTAAAAAGACTAAAAACTAATTAACTGCATTTTTGTGTATTAAAAAAATGTATTGCTTATTTACTGCAAATAATAGAAGCAGCACAAAAAGACATTGTTCACGTGTACTGTGTTTTCAATCTACATTGGAAATGTAACTAAATTATCAATTAAATAATCATATTGGATATCCATAAAACAATCTTTCCAGCCTAACTGGTGTTTTGTTTTTATGCTGATTTCATGGAATATCGGCAGAAGATTGGCAGAGTTCTTGCAATTCCGGCAACAGGATGTCAAACAAAGGCAGAAGTTGAGATGGTGCTTGGCAGGAGATTCTCCATTTCTGCTGGTATTATAGACAAATTAGATACGCCGCAGGCCTACTTTTTCCCCCTATGGAAATGACCCGCATAGTGTAATTTAGGAAACATGCAGTGGACGGCATAAACGCTCCACCTTCTCTCATAATCCCTCCTGCTGAAGATTTTCAGGGCCCACTGAGAGAACTGTCTGCACTCACACGCGGCAATAAGGTTTCTATTCAGAGCCACTGTCGCTGTGTTGTTCATTGTTTAATGGATGTTTTTCTTTTAATCCACTGAAGAAGACATGTTAGCACTTGAGTTGAAATGAGGCCGGCTCTAAAGTTTTTTTATGTTAAGCGAATTCCAAGGATAGCAGTTTTATCAAGAAATATATTACCTCTTAAATTGACTACAACTTCATTTCGTCATAATTCTAAAAAGGATAGTTTCTGATTTAAAGAAATAAGAGCAGTGAATAGAAGGAATAGATATCGCACTAAGCAGAGCTCATTATTGTGTGGGTCTTTATTTAGCAGGAGATAACTCCAGCAGGGTGGGTGCTCAGGCTAATAACTATTTCAAGTCCCAATAAAGCCCAAACATCTGATATGACTTAGGGAGCAGATAGAGACTTGGCAAGGGAGCTCGTACAAAATGCTGGAACCCTTTTGTTTGAGCCATCCTGCTACAAAATCCCCACAGACATACATAATCACCTTTCCCTCATTTTATTTATTTATGTCTTATTAATGTTTGCGGATGGCACCAATGCCAAATCACTCACTCTGCAGGCAGTGATTTACCGTATGTAAATATGGCAAGAGAGCGATTTCTGCAGCTCTGCCAACATCTTCATCAATCAAAGCTTTTATTACCTGGATTTGATAATAGGGCAAATGTGGGAATAGTTTAGTTTTTTTGGCAATCATCCATGACATTTGGCTACTCTGTCTGGTCCTTTTTAAGCAAATAAACATGTGTTTGAGTCAGTTGACTAATTACTTCAATTGCAAAATTTGGACTGAGTTAACCTTGAACATTTCTTAGCTGGAATGTACTCCAAACACTAGATTGCAAGTAAATCCTTTGCACATGGCGAGCAACACAGGCCAGTGATTTAGAAACGGCACAAAGTCCTCTTTGATAATAACATTTCTTAGATCATTTTTCACACTCAGGCTATTTATTAAGGTCATTAAATATTTTCAGGATGCCTTAGGAGCTGCCAAGGTGTTTGGCGACATTTACTTACAATCTAGATTTAATAACAACAAATTAGGTAGTAGGTTGTGTTTTTTTTATTCATTTATTTTTTTTTTATCATTCAGCTTCAGTTAGAGTGGGATTCAGAATGTGCATTTTACCACTAGAAATACGGGCTTCAGAAAAACATTAAATTCCACATAAGTCCTTGGCAGTAATGTGCTCTATGCATCTACAAACTGTTGACGACCTTCAGCTCTATACGGACGTATTTTATTTAATTAAGATCACCTCACATCTGTCACTACCACATCCTCCACTAACCAGTCAAAATGGTGCTCCTTTGTCTCGAGAATATCTTCAAATCCATTGTAAACAGGCTCTTACATGAGCCACAGGTATCCTGCAACAGGGCACACTTGTCTTAGTGGAAGGCTGCACACACATTATCAGCCCTAATCCTCTTATTTCCTCTCTCCTTTTAAAAATTTGTCTTTCCTCTCGACCTCATCAGAGGAGGTAGTATTTCTATACTACATGCCGTCTGGCAGCTGCTGCAAGCTCTCACTTCATTTTGCGGGGGCTCCATGAACCTCAAGGTCCAGAGAAACACAAATAACACATGCTGCCGAAAATACTGAATATCTTTTTCCATGTGCTGCTCGTCTGTGTTATAGGCTGAATCACAAAAAAGATCTGGCTGACGGAGAATGCTTTGAAGGTTTTAGTCATACCCAAATGTGCTGGTTTTCTTCTCATGCGCCTCGTCAAGGTTTCTCCCCTGTGCGTCTGGATCGTAGATGCTGGGAGAGGATCTGGTACAAAGAGAATTGCAGATCAACTTCAGCTTGACAGTAGATGAATACAGCCAAACACAAAGAGCCTAAACAGCGTTGCCTGCACCTCAACATAAGTAAGAAGCACATTTCATTTAGCATCCAATGCACTGAGGAGAGACTATGCTTGTACATAACAAATACTTTCAAATTCCCCTTTTGTTTTCTTGACATTATCTAAAAAAAACCAAAACAATTATACTTTGCTCTTCCTCAACTGGGACACATCGTTGTTACCCCGCAATAATCAGGAACAGCTATGAGAATATCATTAGCTGCATTACACCATTCATGAAAGTGAATCGCTTTTACAGACAACGAATCAGAGGCGCACATGGCTATGGTTTGCAGTACAAAGCAAGCAGACGAGGCTTTGCAGAATTAAGCGACACTGAGGGCGCTGCTGTGATTGTCCTTGCCAGGCATGATGGTTCCAGTATCTCATAAACAGACACCCCTCCTGCGCTTTTCATGCATTGGACAGCCCGCAACACTCCAGTCAGCACTGGTTCCGAGGGCAAAAAAAGAAAACAGCTCATTAATGGCCGAGATCGAGGGAGGCTAGCAGGAATCGAGCAAGTGAAAGGACTGACCACAAACAAGCAAATAACAGCACAGTACGGCATTCAGACAGAGAAACCGCATGATGTTGGAGACAAGCTTAAAATGTCTGTGTGATATTTTTTTTTTTCTCCCCCAAACACAGCTGTGTCAGTTTCTGAAACTTAGATGACGATCAGAAGGCAAAACAATCTATTTTTGCCACTTCATGTTTGCTTACACGGAAGGAAACGCGAACTGGCCTGCTTTCTCTCTCTTCTAACTAACCCATAAAATTTCCACAACTGAAGCTTAAATGTTGCAAGATCATCTTTTATCTTTTTGAAAATATGATAAAAAAAGCACAAAATTACTGGGTTTACACCTGCTATTTAGATGTTTTCTTGAATAATTCCAGGCTAAACTGCAGTAAATGATGCGTAAACACTGTAATAAGACTAAAATTATTCCATGACCATGTGTATGGATGTGATTAGACCATTAGCTCGGTGCAGTTGTAACACTCTCAGTTTCCCCAATCAGGTGCAGGCTGCATTAACACTGAGCAGATGTTCCTGTTAGTTCAAACCCCACATGTGTAAAATCTTGAAGTCTTGTGAACGCAACGGGCACTCTAACATCTAACTACCAGAATTTTAAGCATTATGAATCCTGAGTGTAATATTTTAAATTCTCACACTTACACGTTTTGTGATAGAGTTAATAGAATTATTAAAATTATATTAGGATGGTTAGACTCTAGAGGGAACAAGCACATGATTGTGTCATACTGACATTACAAAGCAGTTAATATATACACATTTTATTTTGCATGTTAAAGTCACACACTCAGATCTGTTCAAATGTGTATAATTATAAGTGATCTGCAGGGACTTTAAACAATATGTGCACAACAAATTTATCACTCATTCTTTGAAGTTAATGTTAAACAGTACAGTGGTGAAAAGTAACTAAGTACATTTACTGATGTACTGTACTTGAGTACAATTTGGAAGTACTTTACTTGAGCATTTCTATTTTCCTACTTTATACTTTTAATCCGCTGTTTAATTGACAGCTTTCATTTCTAATTACTTTGCAGATTCTTAGATGCAGATTATTAATACAAAATATAAATGATTAAATCAGCAGTGATATTTGAGTAATTAGTAATAGTATTATTAGAGATTAAGCTACTCGGCAGTAATTGAAATTAGTCCCACTTTAATCAGCTGCCACATTAAAGCGATGCTTATATGTTAATGCATCAATATTGTTACACATTATACAATATTCTGAAAAGGTTTATTCTCCAAAATGAGTACTTTTAGTACTGTAAGCATATTTTGATGCTAATACTTATGTGCTTTAACTTGAGTAAAATTTTGAATACAGAACTCTCTTAAACAACTACTCAAGAAGACTGCCCTGTCTCTCCCTCCCTCCCACACACACACACACACACACACACACACACACACACACACACACACACACACACACACACACACACACACACACACACACACACACACACACACACACACACACACACACACACACACACACACAATCCAGTTTATGCAACTGCCAATACAACTTACAAATTACAGTGTGTGGGATAGGATGTCACATTTCACTCCCTGTCTTTGAGGAAAAAAATAACTCCCGCTGTATTTGCCTTGGAGATGTTTTTTTTTTTTTAACCACTCAGTGTGAAACAGACAGATGTAAGCCCTTAATTGTAGATTTTGAGGAAAACTCTAGAAAGAGGAATTGAATAAGCAAGGACATATGGGCAGAATTATCAAAAGTGATACAACCATCAAACATCTAGCATTATAATAAAACTACAAGAAGTCCAAACTCAGAATTTCCATCTCTGATAACAGCAGCTACAGCAAATGCATAGCTGCATTTCACAGCGCAAAACCCATCAGCCCATGTCACAGATGAGCTGCAGTAAAGGGAGTCTGGTCTGCTGCAAGCTGGATGTGCTTAATAAAATAGCCGCTGTGTTAGAGAAATCTAGGCCAGAGCAGTATTTCTGTTTACCACAATTTACCCTCACCATGCACTCTGAGGGGTTTCTTGGAAAAACAGGTACAATATTCGCAAAATCCCATTCCACCTTATTAAAAAAAGTTAACACTGTTTCCCTGAGTGTCAATCTGCAGATATGCCGCCATCAATAAAATCAGTTCCCTCTCTGTCATGCTTTAATCACTCACATAAACAGTTTTTAATCAAATCTGCAAAACTTCAATGAATCTTTCCTCTTCAGATGCTCCAAGTCCCCTCTCGCCCCCATTTTCTGATGATCAACTTTTCTTTTCTCCTTCCTCTGTTGTCTTTTCTTCCTCTTCTGCCCTCTCTTGTCTATGCTGCAAATCAGTAAACTTGCTTGAAACCATTTACAAAAAGGAAAAAAAAAAAATTTGATTATGTGGATTTGAATTGTCTCTTCTTCGTTTCTTTTCTGCTCCTCAGCAAATAACAGAAAACCCGAAGAAGATACCTAGTGCACAGAAGACATTACCAGGAAAATGAAGGGCCTATTTCACAGACATGGATTAAACTAATCCTGGTCTAATACAGTGAAAAAGAGAACTTTGGCTGTCTGTCTGTGAAACCAATCCTTAAATCTCATTGAATTTAAAATGTCTGATTTTTTTTTGCTTCATACTCATATTACACAATATGGGAGACCTATCAGTACCGCTGCCTTATTAACAGCATTGAGCTTCCATGTTGATTTACATAAACATGTTTACGAGTGATTTAAGGGGCAAAAGATTTACGATGAACAATAAACTGCGATGGCCCTTGAATTTACTGCGCCTTCGGTTTGAACCTTCCACAAAATTTCAATCAAAGTAGGCCGTTTGATTTTTTTCCCCCTCTCTCACCCTTTTCATTTGCTTAATATATTAATCTATTCCCTTTTATCCATTTCAGATTATATCAGACCTTTGCTGTATCACTGCAGTGGCGTCCTCTACAGTTAAGTGTCGCCACTGTGTGATTTCTGGCAGAAGACAGAGAATTAATCGCTAAATCATGATGTTCCTGTCCACTGCATGTTCTTTTTTACTTTTAAGGCATTTGACTGACACTTCTACACAAGAGGGAGTTACAATGAAAGCTGCAAATAGTTGTCAAACTGTCATCTCCCTCTCACGCCTTTGCTTTTACACTGAAAATATTTCCAGGCCACCAACAATGGCGAATGTTACAATCACGTTAATTATTAATGATTACATGATCTAAAATGCATTTTGCTGCCTAAACATAGCTGACTGTGTATATATGTGGCTAATGTTGAGTCTTGCAGTGTGTAAAATATTAAGATGTATGAGCCCTTTACAGTCACCAGACCTCCTGTAGTGCAGTCGAAGCTACGGCACAGAATTTATCAATGATGACTGCTGTGCTGGATATGAAAAATATTTGCATTGCTGCCATTAGACTGAGCCAAGCCAGTGATTCTGAGCTCTTCTGTCCTTGACACAAGTGTTGCCTTCATGCAGCATGTCTAGGATTGTTTGATGTGAGAACATTGCCCCCTGCTGATTCCCTTTTGTACACTATCACAGGACTCCATGAGTCAGGCTGACTGACAAGACATGTGGGATGGGGGTCACTCAAATGATACAGAGCAATCACTCTTAGCTTTGACAACTTTGTTTTTGGTTCACTCTACTCTTATGTCACAACTCTGGTGTGAGCAGCAAATGTATCATGTTCTGGATAGGCTTTTGTTATATGATTGGACTCCCAACACCAACGCGGTTGGAGAAATCACATAGAATAAAGTTTGAGCGGTCTAAATAATTCACTCATATTCTAAATAAATATTCATTACGTAACAAAAACAACACTAATTGATTCAGCGCACCCTTATCCTCACCGCTGCATTAAAGCCCATGAAACTTCAAATCTTAAGTAATAGTCTATTACATTAAATATTCATGGCTAAATAAGCAACATTCAAAGTTCAAGTTTTTTTTTTTGGGGAGGGGGGGTTAAAGCATTTTTAAGTTTAACACTTGAAAACTCAGAAAATCTGTTCCATCAGGACTGTGCGGGTGTGGTTTTATCAGATTTGATTGACAGCTGCCTGACAGCAAAGGCAAACAACTCCTGAACTGTCATCACCTTTAGATTCAAACATTTCTGAATCCTGACTGACTCCAACTGAGCCCCGCCTGCTTCAAGCCAGTGAGAAGAGCACAGAAAAAATAGACAGATAATTAAACTGAATTGACACTTAAAGCGTATATATACAAAATTCACTGCCGTTAGATGTTGCACTAAAGCACCAGCATCTCAGACCACAACAAATGGTTGTCCACTAAAAGTGCTTGTTTTTGCCACTGACAGGCTCAAGTTGTTATTCTAGGTGTCTGACAACATAGTAGTAAGGATCCCTACAAAGATGGACCTTTTTGTTCTAGAGTAGGATCCTTTTCGCCGATATATATTGCTATTGCTCGCCACCAGACAAAAGCGGAAATTTTACCTCGCCTATCATCGTAACCTAAACTTCCTTGAAACAGGAGAGAAACAAAATAAAACTCACTAAAACCATCTTTGTTACTCTTTCCACTGTTTCAACAATCACCAGTTCTGCTTTGGTCGAAATAAATCCTTCATTCACTGACGCAGATGAGAAAACAAACTGCTGTTTCAGTTGCTTGACTCAAAGCCAACATTGTGGGACTCACACGCACGAACATGCACACAAACAACGAGAGCAGCTCGGGGACCAAACACACACAGACGTCATTCTCTGCTCAGGAAGATGTTACGCCACCATATCTGTACATGGCAAATAGTTGTGCTGCTATATTAATGTTCTAAATCTCATACAACCTGTCAACCTGTAGCCTGTGTCATTATTTCTGTACGTTGATTTTTAAACAAGATATCAGTGTCAATCTCGCTTGCCGCCATTTTTCTGTTGCCAGTTTTCATAGATGTAGCTAAGGTGGCTAGCTAGTTATCTATGACACCCCAATGCTTAATCCCGTCCACAAAGTTCTGATCTGTTGACTGTTCCTCCAACCAATAAAGAGCTGAAGCGAAACTGGAACCTCTGTTCTGTTCCAGAAATAAGAAATCCTCATTCAAAATCCCACTGACATTTGTAATGACTCTCAGAAATAACAAATACAGCCCTGGAACAAAGCCGTTCTCAACAGTACAGCGTAAGGCTTGTTCGTATTTCAGATAGATCAATACTAGCTGGTTAGTTACTAGTTAAATAGTGAAAAATACTGTAATATTGTTTATTCAATAGTTATGTTTATTAGCTTCCCATATGCCCTAGACTGGCTATGTGTCACAGCTCACAAAGTAAATGTTTAACTTCATTAAAATCATTAAGGTTTCAGTTTCATAAAGAAATGTAGTGGAGGATGCCAAAATAAAAAACAAAACTTTGGGATAAAATTGTGTGTTTGTGTATATCTCCTTTCTTTATAGTAAGAAAGTAACTAAGAAAATCTGCTTGAGGGTCTTTAATGATATAAAAGAGGGAACAATAACTGTCAATGAAAGCTGAACAGGGCTTGTGCTTTACTGTAAATTATGTGTGTGCAGATGGTTGCTGTCAGAGATAAAGTTCATAAGTTCAAGCATGTGTCACATTTCTAAATAACATGTGTGTCCCATCTCATCTGTCAGGCAGCATATACTATATTTCATGAGGAATTTTTCACATCTACTAGTGGAGTCATCCAACATAATGGTTCAAAGATTCAAAATAAACTGGAAAAAAACGCCTGGTGAGAGAATTTGGTATTCTAACAGCAGCCCTGCTTCCAAATGATGATAATCTGTATTCACACAGTCTGCCATGTCAGATGAAAGCCTTCAATTAGCACTCAATTCTATTCAGTATTTCCTATCATGCCACCACTATTTACATTCTCTGTCAGCACCCGAGGCTGCTCCCTGCCCGACAGTTGCAGGAATCACTCCTGGTGAGAATATGAGAAACCCTGCTGTGAACAAAGTGCGAAAAAACAAGTGTTTTGTAGTAATCAGAGTCGTGGGCTTCTAATGCCTGACGCTCCCTACCTCGTGGCTGTAGATGTGAGGAGCCATAAGTTGAAGTGTCATCCTTTCAGTCTTAACCCTGGATGAAAAACTGAGACACCAGCGAGGAGATGAAACACCTCTGATGCTTTGATTTGCAGCCTCACGCTGGCGGGGGTCTGCACAGGCCCTCAGCGTGATGCTTGTCCCCTCACCAGGTGTTCTTACTGAAGATGAGCCGATGATTGAATTTTGCTCTGCTACCTACATGACACCGCTGGAGCCACAGTAAATGCATTCAAAACAATACAGTAGCTGCCTCCCAGTTTAATGCACTTAAATAACAGGGCAAGCACATCAGTCTGACTAAGGCTTAAGCTATAATAACATTAGCTTCGTATTTGTGTGGGTGGCATCATGCTATTATTGTGAACTGACAAGCACTGCCTTGAGAAATTCTTTTCTGAGGATAATAAAGCATCAGCAGTGGGCCTCATCTCTTGCAACTCAATAACAAAACTCATACTGAGATGCCGAGGAGCATCTCAGATCCTTTGTGTGTTTGTAAATTGGTCCAGTGTGGAGATTTTCATTCAGTGTCATTATTATTAGTATTGTACTGTGGTAGTATGGGGGTCCAGGCACATAAAGGAACATATTTTCAAAGCCAAAAGCAGGTCAGTGGGAGTCCGTTTTCAATGAAAAAGAGTTAAAGGCCAGTCTGCAGCAACCCTGCTACTACTCGAGCCATGTGTCTTGCTGGGTCAGCCCAATAGCACTCCAGGTCAGCGGGATTTCTGGAGGACCCCTGCTGGAGGAGGCGAATTGAAACAAAAAATTAAATCCTGTTTCATGGAACGTGGTGCATTTTTGAAAATATTATGTAAACACCAAAACACACTTACATACAGATGACACAGGAAGGAGGGATAACATGTAGATATAACAATATACGAGGAACAAATGTGCAAATTAAAGCTACAACGAGGATTAATTGAATCATTGGTTAGTTTAAATGTACTGAAAATAAACTAACATGACTTTTCATTAGTGATTCATTGTTAAGGTCGTTTATCAATGCCAGGACTCGATTTTTTTCTCTGGTTGTAAACAAAAAAAATTTCATTATCGACTAATAAGAAACCCAAAGATTGGTGGATAATGAAAATAACAACATGTTTTATCCCTTGTAAAAATGGCTCTGATACGACTGATAATGTAGTAGGAATAATCAGGCAATCATTAAGAATATATTCCAATATTGATATTTAAGGTACAATAAGGTAAACATGCTAAATCCCATATAAAATAATAAAAATGATGTTCCGATCAATAACAACTGCTATGTATGAAATTAAATCAAAACAATGACATGATAAGATCATATTATTATTATATATTGTTCACCATCAGTCCATAAAATATAAAACACACCTTGAAAAAACAAATACTGCAAATAGAAAATATATATTAACAATAAAGATTACCTGCTTTTCCTCTGGATTATTTCACTGGACCTTGAAATTAGCCTCATGATTAAACCCCCTTCCAAAAAGACCTTTCTCCTGGATACTGAAAGCTTAGTGCAAAACACTGAACACACTCACATGAGGTGTGTAACTTCTCAATTAAATTAACTTTGAAAGAGGAAAATCATTTAAAATTGACATAGGGACTGACTGTGGGTTGTTTGGCTTTATGACAACTCTCCAGTCTTTTCTCCAGCACAGCCAAGTTTAGCTCAATACCAATATATATCTAGCATTCTTTCGTACAAATGCTAATTCTTGTGCACGGTTGTACACCGGAAACCCTTCTCATCGTCCTTTACTAGTTCAACCGAACATGTTTTTCACCGATATCTGCACTGTATGCTTTCGCTAATTCTACTTACTTAGCGTACATTGTTCTCGACTCTGTGCTGGGTGCTGCAGCGATGTGAACTAGCAGTCGGCGGCGGGCGGTGTTGTGCTCTGTGTCGCTCCCGGACAGATTAGAGCACAGGAAGTTGCAGCTGCTGTTTGCACCAATCAGCTGTGAGGTTACTCGCACGCCCTGCCCAAACAATACAGGCAACCAGGACAGATCGCTGGAAATACAGTGCGGCACATTTAGACTTTTATAACACACACAGGTTTTATTTTTGTTTGTCAATACAAATACTTTGTTTCTCCTTTTTTTGTTTCTAAAATAAGCGCCGTCGAGGTATTTTTTTAAACCTTGCTGAGATGATGTGGTAGCACAGTAACGAAAGCCAGCCCTTGTTAGCTACCGTTAGCAAGGTGTCAGATGCTAGCTGGGTTAGCTAATGTATGCTATGTGTGATAAACCGGCAGCTAGTGGGAAAAGTTGTTTTAGAGAAGCCCTTTTTGGGGTCGAGTAACGTTATACCGATCGGCTGTTGAACGTTTTTGTATATTACGTGTACGTAAACAAGGCAACCAACCGGAAAAGTCCGATGTGTTTATCCGTCAGCAACCTTGCGTGGTTGAAATCCAAGCTAGCAAGACAACATTAGGTTAGCTTAGCTGCTACATAAACGACAACATCCACCAAACTGGACAAAACTTTGGATTTAGTCGGTTTTAAATCGGGCTCGGCGGGTTCGCTGACCCCCCAGAAGAAGATGAAGAAGAGGAAGGAGTTAAATGCCCTGATCGGACTCGGGGACAGCAAGAGAAAGAAGACCAAAAAGGGGTCCGGTCACCGACTTCTCCGAACCGAGCCGCCGGACTCAGAGTCCGACTCGAGCTCGGACGACGACGAGTTCAACAACCTGAGCAGCGGAGCTAACTTTGGGAAGTAAGTAATAAGTTAAGTAACGTTTTGTGGTTTGTGTTGTTGTTGTTTTTGCTGTCGTTCAATTTCCGAATATCAAGTGAAAGTAAACTGGTTAAGATGGTTAAAAGAATTGGCTTTAACAACAACAGCCTCTTCTATGATAGTTATGGGTTGTTGTTGTTGTTGTTGTTGTGTAAGATGTGTTGTATTCTGTGTTTGTTGTTGTGGTATCTGTTGTCGGTGTGGTTTCTTTTTTGTATGTCTTGTATAGATGCCAATTGAATAGCATCTAAACGGAAGTGTTTGTGTAAGAACAAAAAAAAAAAAAGGAACAACAGTGACCTCCCATCAACTGTGTGAATTCAGTATATCTGCCATGACTGTGATTTAAAATATGGTTTAATTGTGTTTTATTTTATTGTTGATTGTTTTTCTCTGTATATTACTGTATTGCCATTGTAAAGAGTATTGGCTTGTCAGCACATTGAAACCAGAGTACTTTTATTCTTCACTTAAATGTGCTGAAGAATTACAGTGAAACATCTTAAATCTTGAATCAGAGATTGTGTTCTTCAGCAACATACGCTCTGAGACTGAAAGCCCATGTTCCTCTGCCCCTGGTGTACATGACCTATATTGTAGTCAATGTAGTTTCATTGTGCAGCGTTTAAAAGATAAATATAAATATTGCCATATAAATCCAGTTGCTCTTCATCTGTGCTCAGATTAAAGCAAAGAATGACATATCTTGCACATTAAGAAGACAGTTAGGCTTTTTTCTGTAACTTGATGCCAAATTAGAAATAATCAATACTACATTCAGCATTGAGTGTGATTGATATGATGATATAATATTCTAGCAGCTCATATGTTGAAGCGCCAACATTTTTCAGTAATCCTTATAATTCCCATGACAGAGCATGCAGTCTTCTGAAAATATCTTCTTCTTTAATAATGAAAGAGGCCGTGCAGTTGTAATGTCTAACATTACCATGTTTCTTCCCTTCACAGAAGAAGCTACACGCAGTGCTGCAATGTGTGCTACCCCTTGTTTCTGTTCATCATACTGGCTGCCTGCGTTATGGCCTGTGCTGGACTCATATGGATGCAGATTGCTTTGAAAGAAGATCTAGATGCAATGAAAGAAAAGCTGCGCAGCAGTAAGACTCACTGTCACTCATGCACACACCTTGTGATGCTCATAAAAAGCTCACTGCACCTTGGAAACATAAACCTGTTATATCCCAGTTGCACAGCGATCCATTCCTTTGTCTTTAACATATTGTAATGTGTTTGTAACAGTGGAATCCAGCCAGAAGGTCTCATCAAGTGAAATACCGAAACTAAGTGAGGACCTGAAAAACAAGGAGAGAAAGCTTGATGACATTGAAAACGGGGACAAGGGGTTGAGCAAGCTCTGGTCTAACTTAACAGAAATGAACAGAAAGGTCAGTTGTTTTCATCACTCAGAGGTTTTGAAGCCACGTTAACGTTCACACTATCAGTACCAACAGTAACCAGAGCTCAGTGTTGGAGAATATCTAGAGTTTCAGTGTTGGTCTAACTAAGAATTGTGTTACAGTAGTAATACAAAAAAAAAAATTCCAACGGTAATAGTAAGCACAGACATTTTTTTCTTGGCATTAACTTGCATACTAAGGTAATGCTGCACAAACTAAGAATGCTGCAACAACAGTGTAGACCAAATGCAGTGAACAAAGTCTCCTTACCTTTCAGCAATTAGAGTACTAGAATACGAGCTGAGCAAGTATGCATTTTTCTTTGTGTCGCTAGATCTTCTTACTCTCTGTTCAAGATTATTCTTATTCTGAAATGAGAACTATAGCTGGTAACAGACGACTTGCTGGTTGTGACAACTAAACACTGGTATCAGTTTCACATACAGTATTTTAAAAACAGACAGCTTTGTACTGCTCCTGCTGCACAACAGTTTCCCTCAGGACAAATACAGTTCTAAAGATCTTATCTTAAGTTTGTAAACAAGTAAAATATGCAGCATTTTTACTTAACAACCTCCTCTAGAATTGAAATAAATAAAAAATGTGACTTAATAAATTAATAATTCTGTCTTAGACATATAACTGAAGGTGGTGTGTCATTTTACTCCTGTAGATCAGTTTGCTGGATTCTGCTGTAAACCATTTGAAGGCCAACTTGAAATCAGCAGCTGATTTAATCAGCCTTCCCAACACAGTTGAAGAGCTTCAAAAGGTAAAGGCAAAGAAAAATGTATTTAAAAGAGAAATTTGGTTGAGAATCTTTTAATGTTCTATTATTTTGTACTATGTTCATAACTAACCTCTCAGAGTGTTTATCTTTTCTAGAGTGTTGCTACAATTGGCAGCACACTAACGAGTGTGCAGCACGATGTGAAGACTATCCAGGCTGCTCTTGAAAATCAGAAGAAAGATGACGACTTGAAGCAGACAATGGTAACTTCAAGCCAGTAACATTTGAAATACTTTCTTATTTTGACAGTTGGTATGATAACATGTTCAGATTGAATTGGATATCTGGCCGTGCAAACCTAAACGCTCCAAATAGGAATCTTCATGCTTACTTTGAGATCATTGTTTAGGCTTTCGCTTGCACAAGTCTCAGTTTTCCTTCTTTTGTTTAGATCTTTCGTTGTTTATATGTGTTTTTGTCTGTTGGCTTAATTCTAATCTTTATTCTAATAGACTATCCTGCCTTTCACTGCAAACAGTACTTATCACACTGAACACTAGTCACAACTGTTGAGTCATTCTGAGACAAGTAAATGTACACAAACTTGGTGTAAACAAAATGTTAAAGTACACAACAGTTACTCTGCAAGGCCAGATAAAATAAGCCTTACCTTTCAGAATGATTTTTCAAGCTGTATGCTAAACTACTGAACTGTCGATACAGTGTTTTGGGCAGCCGACAAACATCACAGAAGAGTTTGAAGCTGTGTCCCTTCGTAAATAGCATAGGGCGACAAGCTCTAGTATTTCACTTGAGCAAAGCCGATGGATTTTTCATGAGTCAAAGTCGAGGTTGGATTTCACTTATTTTGTGTGACAGCTTGTCTTTTTTTATTTACATCTCTACGGTCAGTGCAAATGTTGCTGGCGGCTGCTTTTCTCATTCATTATTTATGTATGAATGTATGGAGAGCGTGTTTACTTAAAATCTGTTAACAGTACATTTTGCTTAAGTGAATTAGTTGAATAACTTCACGGCGCCAGTGTCTAATATACTCCCTCTCAGTTCCTAGCTGCAGTGGTGTCTTAGTATATTTGTCTCACTCAGAACTGAGGCAAATCTACTTACACGCGGCCAAGATGATTCTGTTGATGAAACGTCGGGTTGATCTGCTTAACTGTGGCACGAATTCAAACAAGAACCCGTGGCGAACTTTGTCACTGCCAGATTCATTTGTTTATTTGTTTACCCAGCATGCATGGATGTTTTCACAGTTCTTGTCAGGCTTACATTGAAAGAGTCGTTGGGTTAAGAAGGTCCTGTCATTTCTTGGAGCCATGCGTTGGCTTTTCATTCATAATACATGATACAAGTGCCAATCTATTTTGGGAGCTTAGATGCTTTAGTTTGCTGAGTAAAACTAGGTCAAAGACAACTGCAGAATATTTTTTCCCCACTTTATTTTTTTAAAGCAGAATAGGATGGCAAATGATGATAAGAAAATAATCACACTTTTACATATTTGTTTTTATGCAGTGACCTCAATAATTATATGGTCATTGATGTATTGCGAGCTGGCTTAGATCTCCATAGTCTTTGGATTTTGAGGTACAGATGCAACCAGCTGCAATTGCCAGCTGGTCCATGACAGGCCTTTGCTTATTTGAATGGAGTTAATGGTTATATCCATCCAGCTGGTGGCAGCAGTTCTGATTGGCTGGTACTGTAGGTCTCAAGTCTACCTGCTTAACCTCCCAGGAGACTGATCTGACAGGACCTGATTGCACATATAAACCTCTATTCATTTAACTCACAATTGATTTTCTTTATGTGCTGCTTTTGTGTGAGAAACTGGGTGCACACAGCTCTTACAAATGTGTTGAAATCTCATAAAACAGCAGTTTTGCAAGATTGTTTACATTGATTTCTTTTCTTTTTTTTGTCATAGGACATAACAGACCTGAGAAAAGCTGTGAGTGAGGCAAACAAGACAGAGGAGCTGCACCATACACAGGCGGATGAGCAGATCCACGTCCTCCTTTCTACAGTTGCAGATCTTCAGCAGAGAGTGTCGTCATTAGAGAACGGATCAAAGCAAAGTGTGAGTCATATGAAGCACCACACTTCTGCTTTGTAAAAGTTCAGCCTTTGCGCAATTGTGATCAGGTTCTTTTTTAACATCTATTTCAACCATTCTCCATTACCTTTAGCTATTAAACTAACTAGTTTCAACATCTCTGCATGCTACCTTGTTTTCATGCTGAATGGGATTTTTTTTTATTCAAATGAGTTGAGCTACTCTACAATCCTTCCACGTATCCCAGAGCAACTGCAGAAGTACCCTAGTTGGGAATCTGTGGCCTAAAGAGTAAAAGACAGCTTAATCCATTTTACATTTCATCTTTAATCTGCTTCACAGTCAAAGGACAATGACGCAGCAGCTCAACTGCCAACCACCAGTAAAAGTCCTGTAACTGAGGGGGTGAACGAAGCTACTACAACCAAAACAACACCTGGGGATATACTAGGTACAGTGTAGGATAAAGCAGTATTACTACAGTGGTTTTATTTGCCTTGTGTTACGTTTTAATGTTTTTTTCTCCTTTATTATCACAGAGATATCCACACCACTGACAGAGCCTCAGACAAGCAGACGTCCACGCTTCTTAACTCCAAACCGCATTAAGAGAAATGCAGGGACAGGATGCCCAAAGAGTGTGATCCTGCCTGGTGTCCGTTCTCTGAAAGGTGCTTTACTACTTCTCCAGAGTTGTATATCTCAGCATTCATTAAAGGAACAGTTTGAGAAAATACACACATTTGCTTTCTTATCAAGATCTGAACCGCTCTAATGCCTGTTCAGTAAATATTTGGCTATAATATATGAAGTCTCCACTGGTTGCACAGTGACGACGAGAGTTACTGATCCAAGCCAAGAAATACTTGGCACAAAAAAGCAGCGTTTGTAAATTTCATCTCTTGTACTGATAAATTAGATGTTTAAAGGCTAGATGTTTGCTCCATTTCCAGTCTCCAGGAATGTAACTACGCTTTGCGGCTACAATTGTGATCGCTCCGCTTAGTGTGTGTGCATTGTCTGAGAATGAGAGGCGACTCAGGCAAAAACCCGGATGAGTTAATAATGCTGTTTGAGAATCCCTCTGCAAGTGTGTCCTCACACAGACAAACAGGCACACGGGGACGCTGCCTTGCTGCATGACATGCTATTGTCGGTCTTCAGGAAACAAGGAAAGCACATGAAAGATTGAGGAGAGACATGGGAGAGTTTCAGTCGCCATTGTTTGAAGTAGACAACGAAACTCAACACAGTGGCATAGAAACCCCACCGCCAACTGGCGTTTTGGTGGTGTTATTTGCAGAGCAAGTATAAATCCTCATAACGGCGAAGGTCACTTGCGTAGGCTCGACACAGAGCCTACGTACAACTATAAATCTTAAAACAGCAGCTAAGCTGTAGCTTCATATTCAACAGACATGAGCGTGGTATCAATTTATCTGCAAGAAAGCGAATAAGTGTATTTTAAAAAATGCTGAACTATTTCTTTAAAGGCTCCAAACTGTATTGTCAATAGTATGGATATTTTAAGTTTTGCCCTCATAGACAAACTTGAATGTTTCTGAATAAAACTATGCTTTTCACAGACTTGGAAGACATCTTCCAGCAGGCCGAGATTGGACGTAATTCACTTGGATTGACCTACCATGGCCTGAGTAAAGTATTTGGAACATCCACTCCCAGTGCTCGTACCATGGAGTGTTTTGACAATGACAGGGACCAGAGGTACTCCCTGATGGAGCTGAGAGCTGCTGTAGGTTTGTGAGCACATTATCACTGACAGCAGTGAACAGTATTGAATACCCAGCGGGGTCTGGGGGTTCGGACATCCCGACCCTTTTCAGTAATTGCTGCACTTTTTGTGAACTGAATATTTATCATACTGATTGTGGAACAATGGCGCTGGCATGCCCCCTACTCACTCCCCCCTTCCCCTGCCCATTTCAACACAACCTCTTTCACAAAACATGAGCTTAAATTTTAAAGTTAATCTACATGAGTACCTGTATGCAGAATATTCAGCTCTTATTTTAGCGAATTCCATGGTTAATGTGAAATAAACCGTGGAAATAGGTGTTGTGAATTATTTTGAATCCTGTTTCCCACCTTCAATTCTCTGACTTGCTGGTTTCCTGCACCTGTGTTTTTGTTTGGTTTAGTTTTTTTCCAACCAATTTGTCTCCTCTTGATGTAACTTTTTATGTGTGTGTGTGTGTATTTAGCTTCTCCAGAGGCTGTAATTGTTAGTCCATTGCAGATGTCCCCAACCATTAACACAAACACCTGGTACAACTCACCTGAACCTTATTTACAGGACCTGAGATAGAATTTTATGAATGTTTACAAATGACTACTAGAAACATTTTTTGTGAGTTTTTAGATGAATTCCTAACTTAAGAGCAAGCAATGGGAGCATTAGAGTGAGGACTTAATGTGTGCTCTTTCCTAAGATAAACAAGTTTCAGATTTTTTTTTTTCTGTTCACTGTTTTCTTCCCCTCATTTATCTTCAGTTAGTTGCTACGTTTTGATTGGAGTCGTGTGTTTAGTCCATCTGTACATTAATCTGTATTTTTGCGGTTTTCAGTTCTACAAGTTCCGAAGGGCTATGAACACTTTGAATCATTCAGAAAGAATTTTGAAGTGGTAACTCGTGAGGCATATGTAGCAATAACAAAATGACATAGATATTGCTTGGTAAAAGATGCAGTAGACAGAAGGCACACCTAGCTCACAATGTGTAACAGGTAGTATAAGAAGCACTGACATCACTCTTTACTTGATTCATTTTATTCCATTTTTATGGGCCTAATAACGGTGTATTTACATAACAGATTTGTCATACTCAAATATTGCTGTATTATGTAAAAATGTATTCAAAACAAATTATCTCGTGAAGGGTCGGGTTGGTAAAATTTACTTTACGGTCTTACTCTCAACCTTGTACATTTTTTAAAAAATCTGTTGTGCTTTGCATGTTGCTTATAATGTAACATGAACCGATTATTTATAAACCTAACATAGTCGACTACTTGTTTTTGCAGGACAATTTGTTAGTTGAGCTCGAAATGTAACAGCTTTGGCCATCATGACATAGATTTTTGATCCATGCTGCTACTGTACATGGGGGATTTTATGAATGTGTTTTTGTGTGAGCACCAATGAATAAAACACACAATTAAAAAGGTTTGATTTGTGGTCCATCTGGTGTTTTAAGTCATGAACTGAGAAACTTTATCTTCCAATGTTTTTTCACCGTTGCATCACATTTAAACCTGTCTGAAATATACAAATGATGTGGTAAAGACAAAACATATTTACAGTTGCTGACAGACAAAAACAATCCTCCTCTTTAGACCTGTTTATATCAGCATTCTGGACAAAACTCAGGTCAGTCACACATGGCTTCTTTCTCACTGATATGATGAGCTTTACAGAAACTTAGGCCAGAGCCCCTTTAGCCCTCCAGTCCCGGGACAAAAGCCCCAGCAGCTCTTCTTCATCCTCCTCTTCCTCCTCCTCCTCCTCATGGCTGGCATCTGTCTCCATATGTTCATCCTTCCTGCGCAGAGGCTTGCTCTTCACCACATCCCGCTTGTCTCTCAGTACCTCCACCCTCTTGTAGCACTCAATTTGTTCATCGATTTCATCAATCTGACGTTCAAGGCGACCCTCCTCGTCGTCCTCCGCCACGATGGCCTCTGATTTCGTGTTCACCTGTCGGATCTCCTTTTGAAACTCTTCCCACTCCTTGTCCATCTGATCTTTGGGGGCGTCGACTTTGCGCACTTTGGCATCTCTTACGGGATCATCGAAGAAGCCCTCCGGCAGTGCCTCGGCTGTGTTATCTTTCTTCTCTGTGCTTTTCTCCTGCACTTCTGCTTTGAGGATGGATCCTGAGTGGGAGATGGCGGGTGTGGATGGGATGGAGCTGTCAAAGAAATCACTTGGCAGCCCTGCAGCTTCACCCTTTTGAGGAGGGGGGTTTGTGCTCCCTGCCTGACCTTCCTCTGCGGCATCTTCTGCATCAGCGTCGTCCTCATCATAAACTCCAGCCAACAGACTCAGACCCGCAGACTTTTGAGCATGCACAGCTTGCTTTTCGGCGGGTTTCTCAAAGAAGTCTCCCGGCAGTCCTGACGCAGACTGGCCCGCAGCCGAGGACGGTTTCGCCTTTTTCCCGTTTACGTCGTCGTTGTCGGGAGCTTTCCTCTTTGCTGGTTGACTCTGCGGTGTTACCGGTTGACTCTTCGCTTCCTTCAGCTCTGCAACTTTCTCTTTGTGCTGCTTCCCCAGAACATGAGCTGGCCACAGCAGTTCCGACTTCACCTGCACATTGCACAGGACGCAGCTGAGATGACCCAGACTGTTGTATTTAGCGAAAGGAGACTCGACGCGCTTCTTGTCCGTTGTTTGCCTTTGTTTCTCTCTCATCAAGCGCCGAAGTTCCTCCTGATTTACAACTTTCTTCCCCTTCTTAGAGGTCGCCATTCTTCAAAACAACGCAGCTTGTTTGCCTGCGATGGAGTGAAGCTGCGTCTCGTATAAATGACGTAAAGCGCGAACTCGCGTTGAGTCGGTTTGCGGAATAGTATCGCGAGATTTAAGCCAAGACGTTAGCTGAGCTGGCTCATTGTGCGGTCCCAGCCCGCATGAATCTTTACCGCAAAGCAACCGAACCGCTCCCGCTCTGAAAGGTTTACCTAGGAAGCAGCAGAAGGGCCAACGATGTAGTCGTCTCATCTCCGGGCTTATTCTTAGACGTGTGTTGATTTAGTGCGTGTGTGTGTGTTGTTGTGTGTAGTATTATTTTGTGTTTTCATCGCCGCACCCTCCGTATTCATTTATTTTATTTTTTTATTGTGGGGCTAGCTAGCTAAGGTTTCTGCTGGGAGCTAACAGCAGGTGTAACGTTATTGTGAACATCAGAGAGCAACCAGCTGCGAGACAACGCGTCGCTGCTGGCTTTAATAGCCAAAAAAAGCTCATTTGAAAATCATATTGGCGAATTGTGTTCATCCGCTACCAGATTTTAATTTAATTTAATTTATTTTTTTGCCACATCTTCAGTTAACGTTAGCCTGGTAACGTACGGTAGTCATCATGACAGGTGAGAAGATACGCACCATGCGAAAGGACCACAACAAACCGAACAAAAATGAAGAGATAATGGACACGTACGATGAAACCCCAAACGGGACTATCCCTAACGGAACCAGTAACCATTTTAAATCCAACAAGGCTTTTCAGAAGCAGCAACAGCAGCTCAATGCGAACAACATCAACGGGAATTCATCATCAATTGGCACAGTGGTCAATGATAACAACAAGAACCCGATTATCCTGACCAGTGAGGACCTGGAGTTCCCCGTTCACGAGTGTGTGTTCAAGGCAGATGTGCGCCGGCTCTCCTCTCTCATCAGGACCCATAGCATCTCCCAGAAAGACGTGCATGGTAAGCTTTGTGCTATTACCTTAACAGTTCAAATGCATGGCGTTTATAGGTATCTTTGATCAGGTTTGAATTATTGATGTTCATTTTTGCGTGTACTCAGGAGATCATCAAATATGTCTCTCTTTCAGGAAACACGCCCCTTCACCTGGCTGTGATGCTGGGCCACAAAGGTAAAGCTCATAAAATGTGTTCAACTCGTTTTATTTTAGCAGCTTATTGGCATACATGGGATTAACCAAAATGAACAAAAAGCTTCTCAGAGGGTTATCTACCAGCCTTGTTTTGAGCCCAGGAAATTAAATTAC
Organism: Dicentrarchus labrax; assembly: GCF_905237075.1. Lineage (NCBI taxonomy): Eukaryota > Metazoa > Chordata > Actinopteri > Moronidae > Dicentrarchus > Dicentrarchus labrax. The sequence continues at coordinate 15,963,233 of NW_026136701.1, forward strand.
ACTAAATCTGATGTGCTGTGATGGTCGTGCATCTGCCATAATGTGGCTTTATTGGAGAGAGTAATCGGCATCCTCATTAAAAGCCCTTTTTTAAAAGCAACTCAGTTCTCTTTGCTTTTTTTTTCTTGCTGCACTCATCATGTCTTATCTGACCTCTGCCGTGCTGGGATAACATACAGTGGGTATTATATAGTAGCGGCTAATTCATAAGGACATTTATACTTGGGTTTGCAAAGCAGAATAGTCAGTTCGGTTATACATATAGCCCAAAATTTGCCTCACAGGGCTTAACAATCTGTAAAACACACAGCACCCTCTATTCAAAATCTCAGTTCAGATCAGTAGTCTTAAAATAAAGATATAACTTAAATATATATATATATTTAAAAAATGAATTATCTAGACTCTGTTACACAGTTATGTTTGGAATGGCTGCAAGAAAAGTGATGACAATATACAGAATTGACTATTATATAGACATAATCAAATTTGTCCTTAATGATAAGTTTTTGTGTTTTTCTTTCAGAGTGTGCCCTCCTGCTTCTGGCCCATAACGCTCCTGTAAAGATAAAGAACGCACAGGGATGGAGCCCTCTAGCAGAAGCCATCAGCTACGGCGACAGGCAAATGAGTAAGTGTCTGCACTGCTCTGAATAGCTGTCTGCTGTCCCGGGGTTTTCATATTTGCATGTGTTTATGGAACTCTCAGTGGCGTACCTGCAATCATACACTTGTCGTTACAACATTTAGGTTGAGTGCTGCCTGTCTGACGGCTGTATGGATTTATAACAGCTTCATGATGTTTGCTTTAGTCACCATTTGTCGGTTAGACAGTCAGTCTGACATCTGGAATGACTTTCTGCATGAATGCTAATATTGTAGCAGTGTTGGTAAATGTCAGCTTGATGGTTGTAGTCTGTTCAGGAAGTATCATATTTGGTTGACTTGCTCTGCTTCTTTGTATTGCCAACACTGATACACTGACTGATATGATGTTCTCCTAATGAAAAAGGGAAGTTGTGGTTTCATTTTTTCTCATAGTTAATGTAATACAATACAAAATCTCCAGAGTATTTGCTTTGCAGAAACATTTCCTCGAGGTGTATACTGTTTAGAGACTTCTTGGATACCTCTGTACAAGCTTTGCTTCTCTGAGTTTTTTTTTTACAATTAACCCAGAGTTTCTGCTGTCATATGTGGGACAAAATCTGTTGTATTGCCCACAGCTGGAACCAAGTGACCTTGCAGAGAAAATCTCAAAATGGCATAATAAAGAGCATTTTAGTTTTTCATATCAACCGATAAATCCTAAACAGTACTACAGTATTAAGGTTAATAATGTCTACGTCACTGAGAAATTAAAATTTAATCCTTTTTCATTCTTTACAAATTGTGGGGACCAGGCAAAGGGGGCTAAATACTGTCGGTGGTGTGAGTGTTTGAGGAACCTTTTTATGAGTCATTTAATTGTTTAAAGGCGGCTGCTGTCTGGTCGGTCCAGCTAAAAGCTAGAGGTGGAGATTTTCTCTGAGCACTCGTCATCCAGATGGGTTGGAACGTAGCCTGAATGAGGACTTAGTGTTAGGAAGCCCTGAGCTCCGGTCACTCCTCTGCTTATTGATGCAACTGCTTTCAGATCTGACATCCAGTGAAAAAGAGTCAAATGACACGTGAAAGGCACCAGCTAATGCCTTTGGGATGAATTCAGTGCTCTGTCCTTTTTTGTAGATGTGGTGTTAATTTTGCACACTTGACTAAAGATAAAAGAAAAAATAATGGCCGGGCTAAGTGTTTGGTAAAGGGTCTATATACTAAATAATTTCTCTCTGTTTTTGTGACAAAGCCAAGGTGACACATTGATGTTAGCGCTGTGTAGATAAGCTGACAGTGAATTAGCAGCATCCTGTTCTTACACAGCCTGTGAGGCTCGGTAGTTTGAGAAATGACCCTCAACCTTGTTAGTATGCGCCCCGACTCTCCGTGCCGGCTGTGGCAGGCTGGCTTGGGACTGGGACCAGGAGTTTTGCTTTGAGAAGGTCACGTCATTCTTAAGGGTGAAGGGGAGGCAGGGAGGGGGCTGGGTACATTCACAGCATCAGGACATGGACAAGGACATGCAAAGAAAAGCACTGCATTATTTAGATTTCGATTTTAGGTTTAATAACATGCAGCACACAGCTGGCTATCGGAGTGAGACAAATGGAGAATAATGTGTGCGGGTTACAGCTTTTCATGAAACACTGCAGTCTTGTCATCTGTCATCACCTTTCACTTTTACACATGTGCACATTGCGTCAGCAGCTCGCTCCCTGGTTGTCTGTGTGTGCAATGATGAGCTGCCTGAGGGCAGCAAGTGCCTCATCAGCAGTTTGTGCCTCGGTCACGTCCGCTCTCAGTCCAGTGTTTCCCCCTGGTCAAGATAACCAGGATACGTCTGAGGTCCATCCGGTATTATTCAGTGGTTGCTGGTCAGTTTGTGACCGAGAGAGAGAGCTGCACTGCGCGAGACAATGACTTTAGCTGATCTAATGAAAATATATGTATGAAAAATCATACTTCTTTTAAAGGAGTTATAGTTGCAGCAGGGTAATGATGCAGTAGCAGCAAAATCTGACTGAGCACTTACTAGAGCTGCAACATTGAATCGATCAGAAAGAATCAGCTAAAACTATTTTGGTAACTGAGTGAAAAGTCATTTTAAAGCATAAATGTTTGGTGCCAGCTTCTCCAATGTGAGGATTTGCTGCATTTCTTATTTAATTTGAAGACTAAATATTTTAGGGTTTTTGGACTATTGCTGGACATTTTATAGACAAATCGATGAATCTAAAAAAATAATGGCAGATTAATGGATAATGAAAATGATTGTTAGTTGTGCTTAACTGTATATCTCACAAACCCTGGTGCAGACAAACGGTTAGACCGGTGTCTTGTATGTAACTGGAAGGTTAAGATTTAATATGTGTTTAGGTGTATATTGTGTGTAACTAGTAACTGAGTTCTTTCTCATCCTCAGTCACAGCAATACTGCGGAAGTTAAAGCAGCAGTCCAGGGAGAGTGTGGGGGATAAAAGGCCAAAACTACTGAAAGCTCTCAGGGAGGTGAGAATCACACTGGCTGTCGCTGACACTTTACTGTATTTTCAACATGTCTGCAGGCTTTCATTTGCATAAACGACTCTTGCCTGTCCTTGAGAATGCATATTAATAGCTGAAATGCATAATGTGAAATCTTCACTGTACTGTACTTTTCTTCTGACCCATGAAATTGTAATGTATCAGTTGAATCATTTTTAGTGTTTTTGTCTTTTCCGTAGCTTGGTGACTTTTATCTGGAGCTGCATTGGGACTTTCAGAGCTGGGGTGAGTTGTCATATTTCACACACAAAACGCTGTTTATGTGCCCTATTCTCAAACATCATAATAACGTGATAATGTATAAGAGAAGCTTTAATTTAAAATCACTTTGCTGAGTTCTTTAAAGTTGCAGGATGGTTAAACTGTTGCCTTAATTAAGGATTGTAGATACAGATAAATATTGTTTCTTTATAGGCAATGCAAAACCTAGATTATGAAATACTTTCTTCATCAGCCACAGTTGAATTTATTCACACTCTCTTCTGTATGTTAGTGCCTTTGCTGTCCCGGATGCTGCCATCTGATGCTTGTAAAATCTACAAGCAGGGGATTAATATCAGGTAGGAAGTCAAATATTATTATCAAGTTAACTAAACTAAGGCTGTAGCCGTACCTATGAAAGAACCTAATTTACTGAGCAAATGGTCGTTATCCAGGTCGAGGACTTCTTTTAGATCTGAAAAGTAGGACGTAAAAATCTTCACACCCTCCCTCTCCTTCCTCCTCATTTAGACTTGACACCACTCTCATAGACTTCACTGATATGAAGTGTCAGCGCGGAGATCTTAGCTTCATTTTCAACGGCGATGCTGAACCCTCCCAGTCCTTTGTGGTTCTGGACAATGAGGCAAAAGTGTACCAAAGAATACACCACGAGGTGAGTGAGTGGTATGAGCAGACTTGTGTTTCACATTGTGTCATCAGCTTTTTAGTGTGAATAGCAATGTCTAACTATCACTGTCTTTCCCCCCAGGAGTCAGAGATGGAGACTGAAGAAGAGGTGGACATTCTGATGAGCAGTGACGTCTATTCTGCAACTCTGTCCACCAAGTCCATCACTTTCTCTCGCAGTCAGATTGGCTGGCTGTTCAGAGAGGATAAAACAGTAAGTTTTATGGGACAGACCATTACTAAAACTAAAAGTTTTATAAAATGAGGCATAGCTAAAATATATGACATGGTAACTCCTGCAAATCCATATCTCCCAAACAAATAATGGGAATAGATCAGTTTAGATCAGTGGTTTGACCCTATGACCCCTTCTCCTTTCGAATATTCATCACATGTTGCATTCAATAAGTGTGTGAGATTGAGAGTGAGTTGTGCTAGAGTGTTTTTTTACCTCCAAGATTCTTTAATTTGAGCCATTTTAGTGTCTTGAAGAGTTAAAAGTGTTTTTTTAGAAAGAAAGAAGAAATAATCAAAGATTACAGAAAGGATAAGGGAAAAATTGTTGATGTTTCGTCTTATTCCTTTCCTGTAAATCATCTCACGACCCCTTGGCTGACTCCCAACCCCCTGGGTGCCTTTGCAGCACAGTCCAAGTTTGTTAAAAACAAGACGTGTGTACCTAATTGCCCTGCACTGTGGTTTAATAGAATTTTAACAGAGATTTGTCTTGCTGTGAGAATGAGAGAAGAAGAGCTGCAAAGTTAGTAGAGTGCTACCCTCAGGCTGCGCCGTGGCACATTTTAAGAAATCAGCAGTATTTTTGGAAATGATTTGTTAACTCGCAATTAAACGCCGACATCTGGTTGTTTTCTGTACAGGAGAGGGTTGGAAACTTCCTGGCTGACTTCTATTCAGTGAACGGTCTGATGCTAGAGTCACGGAAGCGGCGAGAACACCTCAGCGAGGAGGACATCTTGAGGAACAAAGCCATCATGGAGAGCTTGAGTAAAGGAGGCAGCATCAGTGAACAAAATTTTGAGGTGAGAGAGAAGGAAAGCAGTGTTCTGGCTTCATCCATCAATGGTAAATAGCAGTGTTACCCTGAGGACTGTGAATATGCCACTGACTGATATTTTCCTGTGCCCAGCCTGCGAGAAGGCAGTCCCTCACAGCCCCAGCGCCAAACACAATTTCTTGGGAAGAGTACATCACTGCAGAGCACGGAAAGTAAGCATCTTGTGTTTTCTACAATTTCATCAGTCTTTGTCAAAATAAAAGATTTAGAGTAGAAGTTAAATCAGGGCAGAGTTTGTGAACCATCGTGGATTATGAAACCAATGTCTTTGTGTGTTTGTCTGTGTCTCTTCCCCCCCTTCAGGCCACCTCATCTTGGAAGAGAGCTGGTGTGTAAGGAAAGCAAGAAGAACTTCAAAGCCAATGTAGCCATGAGCCAGGATTTCCCTCTAGGCATAGAGTCGTAAGTACATCCCTTCCTCCTTAGATCTATTTACAAAGTCTTCTGCGCAGATTGATCCTGGGTGAATACACTCAGGGTTTTATAGCAGGGTGGTGTGGAGAAGAAATTATTCGGATCCGATAATTAGGCCAGGTAGGCACAAGGGTTTCTCTGATTGTGTGGGGGAGCCACTGATGAGATGATTGCAAATCAACTGCTCCACCATGTGACAACAAAATTACAGTGTTTGCATTATTTTTAACTCAGCGAGGCCCCCTTGCTAGCTATGCTTGGGCTGTTTGAAGAAAATTACTTATTTCTCTCTCATTTCCTATACACTTATGTCTTACTTCAGTGGTTCTCAAGGACCCCAAAATTGATACACATCAGACCATCGACCCATATTTGATAAGATGTAGTCTTAAGGATCCCTGTCTGATAATATTTAGTTACAAATGTTTATATTCCACATTTTCTGGGGACACTCTCAAGGACCCCTGGGGGGGTCCCCATACCAGGTTGAGAACCACTGCCTTACTTCATGCATCCACAAGCTTGTAGCATTTGTCTCAGGACCTGTACAGGGTTCTTGAGGGAGTTAAGAAATATATTAAATAGAGTTTTAAAAAAGCCAATAATGATATATTTCCAATATTGTTTTGTTTTGTACATAAACAGAAAAAAAGAGATTTATTTTTGTAGATGAAAAACAAATCTGTCAGTGCTCTCTGGTGGACAAACTATGTAATGGTGACAGTGTTTCTAAATGGCCTGGATGGCAGTTGTATTACTGCAATTTTTGGATGCTGATATATTTGCCAGTACATCTGCCTGATAGTGTACCCATAGAAGATGATCTGTATGTAGACCTGCTGCTGGTTATTCATTTTTTGTTTTTGTTTTTGTTTTTGTCTGATGATGAAATTAGAATTGTCAAAAAAATGTATGGATAAAATGTAAATCACAATATTACTTTAAGCTTTAACGACCACTGATTGCCTTGAGAAGAAACTGTGTGACTGCTGTACATTTCCTTATATGCAGGAAACATAAAATCAACTGCATTTTTGATCTGAGGTTTGATTTCATGCAGCCAAGAACAAGTCATGTGATCATGTAAGAAAGAGGCATGTTACACTGAGTAGGATGCATGATTCAAACAGGATGTGGTTTTGTTTTTGCCTGTAATGGGTTACAGGCAGTGCTTAATGTAGTAAATTGCTTTATCTCCTCTACTGAATGAACCTTAATGGAGGCAGCAATAAAACCCCACCCTTTATAATAGCTAATGGTTTTTTAATTTGATTTTGTTTTTCCCTGCACATTATATGATTTCTAATGTTAAAAATATGTTCTACTTCCTACTCCTAAAATGTTCACTTTAATGTCATTAATCACCAAAAAGAGGCCAGTGATTGTAGAGAAATTATTTAGTTTTGCTACAGATCACATTATCTAAGGCTTGAAAAAAATTTATTGTACTTTACACCAGTACACCCGGTGGTTTTAAGTCTCAGCCCCTTTAGTTTTCATTCTAACTACAAAGCCAGTGTTTGTGTGGACCCTGAGGAAACCCTCTGTTAAAAGCTGATATATCAGGATACAAATGATTCATTTCGTAGGGGTAGGGGTCACAAGATTATTAACATTTCAGCTACAGATTTTAAAATGATTTACTTTAATTCAACACATTTTAATTGTTCACTCAAAATTCACTTTAACATTTGTGGTTTTAAGTTAAATCAACAATATTCGTCTGATTGATAGCCATGGAATTTGGAGACATCCATGTTGCCCTTAGGAAGAATCGTAACTAGGGTTATCAACTGATTAGCAAATCAGTTCGATGGGTACACTATCAGCATGCTAACATGCTAAACTTAGATGGTAAACGTTATACCTGTGTAACATCAGAATGTTAGTGTTTTCATTGTGAGTATGGTAAATGGTAAATGGACCTGTACTTGTATAGCGCCTTTGTAGTCTTCCGACTACTCAAAGCACACACTACGTGCCACATTCACCCTTTCACACACATTCACACATTCACGGCAAAGTCCATCAAACAGAAACTAACTCATTCATACACATTCACACACTGATGCATCAGGAGCAATTTGGGGTTCAGTATCTTGCTCAAGGACACTTCGACATGTGGCAGGAGGAGCCGGGGATCGAACCAACAACCTTCGATTAGGGGACGACCCGTTCTGCCTCTGAGCCACAGCCACCACATATCTGTGCCTCTTTACAGCACACAGCTGCTAATATATATTTCTTATTGTAAAACACTAAAATGTATTCAAATGGAACGGTCTAAGCGGGGTACACAACTCTTTGGTTGAACTACTTCCAACTCTTAGACGTACTGTAAAATAGAAGGAGACATTGTTTCTCCCTCAAAGGTCTAAAAACGGTTGGAAACCCCTATTTTATTCCATGCTTTGTTGATAAGTGTATATATTATTATGTTATGAAGCCTGTACTAAAGATTCTTTATTCACTGAAGATGTCAAATTGCAGTTTGACCTAATCCCCTTTTTGTTCTTGTTCAGTTTTCGAGGAGGTTGTCTGTACCTAATGGGAAATATCGGCAAAGAAAAGACTGAAAGTGTTTGAAACTGCTGACTCATTTTTCCTCTGCCTCCAGGTTACTAAACGTGCTGGAAGTCATTGCCCCGTTCAAGCACTTCAACAAACTCAGAGAGTTTGTTCAGATGAAACTTCCGCCTGGGTTTCCAGTCAAACTCGGTATGTATGTCGACCTTCCACCGTGTACCTGAGTGGGTGAGCTTGAGAGTAACCATCACAAATGTAACACGTTTCTTCTTCTTCTTCTTCTGTTTTCTCCCTCGCAGACATCCCCGTCTTCCCAACGATCACAGCAACTGTCACATTTCAGGAATTCCGCTATGATGAATTTGAGGAGTCTATTTTCTTCATCCCTGCCGAATACAAAGAAGATCCCAGTCGCTTTCCCGACCTCTGACCTGTAAAACACATCTGACACAAACAGGAAATGACCAGCAAGCTTATATGTTTGGGAGGTGGGAAACAAAAATGAGGAATCCTGTATTGTTTTATTCATAAGAAAAAGAAAGGAGAAAAAAAGGGAACTGGTCAGTTATTGTTCATTTTGCTGATGGATCCAAAGCAAACCAATCCAAACAGATGTTACAGAGCGCCATCTCACCTATAGATGCATATCGGCAGTCGTTTTTTGTGAAATGAGTGATAGCTTTCAGTGTACTCGCCGTTCACCACCTGAGCAGTTTAAGCTGCTGCTCTGTGCTGCTGTTCTCTCCTGTGAAAGCTGTCAGAAGACAAAGTCTGGACTCTTCATCGTCACTATTTTAATATCTTCTCCTCTCCAAGGACTGATTACCGAATTCTCATTCTTGAAACTGCACTGACACCATCATCTGTAATTAATTCACGTCTCATCTGTAATTCATAACAAAAGGAATCACAAATATAGCTATATCCTCAAACTGAGCTTAATATTCATTTATAAATGATGTACATATATATATATATATATATATATATATATATATATATACTCAATGGAGTAAACACTGTGTAGCAATACATTTCCAGTACTTAAGAATGTTTTTAACCAGCTGGGAGAAGGTTTAGCATAAAAACACATTCTTAACAGTTCGATATCCAAGCCTTTTCCCCTGTGCAGGAGGCTGTCTCCTGTGTTTTCAGGTTCGCTCATGTTACCTCTCGGCTGTCTCCATGTTTGTCGTGATAGTATGGATTCTGTGCTCAGTGTGAGTGAATAATTGTACTGTATCAAGGGTTTGTTGTATGTACGTCTGTGTGTGGAAGAACCCAGATGGGATATCAGGTAAACTGTTCTTAGTTTAATACTGCACTGATATTAAGTATATTTAAGGCATGCTATGGCTGTGTTGGCCTACTGGATTACATGCATCTTTAAGATATATTCTCTGAACGTTTGTTACATTACCGGCAGACTTGCTGGTATTTGGATAAAAGGAAAAACTGAAAATTGTAACACTAACACTTTGAAACACCTTTTAGTGCTTATAAAATCTCTCCTTGATGGTAGTCTGCGCATATTTTTCCTTTTGTTTTTGTTTTCTTCAGTCGAAGGAGAGTGAACTAAGCTGTGAAGTTGATATTGCTGGATGTTCCACAACTGTCCAGATGGGAAAATAATCTGATCCATTGAGTTGTCTCTGGCTTCAGCTAATATGTACTGCAACCATACCTACTTCACATCCCTTTAAATAAAGCACCAGCATCATGTTTCAACAGACTTTGTGCAAGTATAATAAAAATGCAGTATTGTTTATGAGGCTTCCAAATAAGGGTGGGTGTTAAGTCATTTGTCAAGTCACATATTTTGCTATACCAGCATGTCACTTTAATGTATTCCTGGGAATAAACAGGACTGCTTTGGGGCAATATAGGATTTTATATATGATTTTTGCACGTGATGGTACTTCAATTTCAGTTTTTGCTAGTTTAGCCAAAAACATAAATCTGGTTTAAGGGCTACTGCTAATGATTATTTAAATTTTTTATAAATCTGCCAATTTTCCTGATTGTTAGACTATAACAAATCAAAAAATGCCTATGAAAACCTCAGAGCCCTGGGAAATGTCGTTTTCTCTGACCAACAGTGCAAAACCTGAAGATATTCAGATTACTCTGAATTAAGATGAGGACAATTTTACATTTGAGAAGCTGGAATCATCAAATGTTTTAGCTTGAAAATTACAATTATAAAAAAGATATAAAATGACTAATCATATCATTCCAGCTCCCATCTGCTGATTGTGTTCATCAACTATTTCTCAATAGTTCTTTTCTTGAAAATGTATAATTGTGACGTAAAATTAAGTACAGTTACTTTAATTGAAGGTTTTATCCACATGAACCCGCCCCTCCTTCCAAATGCCATGCAGAACCATAAAGTAAAAGTCTTTGTTCTCCAAATAGGCTTTATTATAAAAGAAATCCTTGATAAAACAAACTAACAGTTTCAAGAAGGTGGGGAAGATGCCTGAGCAACACACCACAACGCTAAACAAACGTAAAGATTCAATATGTGAGGAAGTAACAAAACCTGACAACACAAGCTCAAGAAAAGCAAAACAAGCCTACTTCCAGTTTTAAACCGATTACATTTGTAGAGGGCACAGGGGGTACTTTAAAGCAATGTGACAATGTCTTTGGGCAAAACTGACAATTCTGCATTGTATATTTGCAAAGAGTAAACCACTTCTGTGCAGAAAATCTATATAATTCACTTCACATTTTGGATTTACCCCAGTGGGAGGAAAAAAAAACTCACAGCCAAAACGGAGGGATAATGTGGAACAAAGCAGGACGGAGGACTTAATCGCTGACATCCATGTCCTCTTCGTGGTGATCGTCAGCTCCGTTAACTTTGGCCTGCTTCACAGACCTTGCAGTGCCGTTACCTTCCACAGACTGGGGAGACAAAGCAGAGTCATCAGAATCCTTCCTGTCCTCTCGCTCCTTCTCGCTGTCATAGCCTTGTTCCTCTTCATCATAATCCCTGGTGATCTGTGAAAGGAAACCAATGGATGTGCCATTTTAAAGCATAAACACCCCCCTGAGTCTGGTTTACATCAGAAAAAGCAAAGCTCCCAGTGTGTAAGAATGAAGACTGCGTGTCAAATATACTATACCAACCTTGACATCTCCTTTCTCACCATCTGACTTCCTCTCTCGCTCTCGTTCTTTGTCTTTACTTTTCTTTTTCTTGCTGGTGGAGCGTTCATGTTCCTCGCGACTGCGCTCTTTTTCACTCTTGCGGTCCCAGTCCCTTACCTTATCCTTTTTCTTTTCCTTCTTGTGTCTGTATAAGGAAGAGAGGAAAAGTCTTGTCCTGGATGTACTCACACAAAGGATATTTGGTTTATTTGATCTGCACCAAATGTGCAAACATACCAGAGTATGTTTTAACTGAACCAAACAGAATAGGAGAAAAAAGTAGCTGTTATAGTTTTAAAAAATGTATTTCATCATACACTTTATATAGGGTGCAGTGATACTATAGCCTCTCTTCTTTCATCATTCCCTTGTGTTGTGAAATTGCTTTTTATGTATAACTGCTTATGCTGCCATCTTGACCAGAGATCTTATATCTTAATGGAACCTTCCTGACTTAATAAACTAAAATACAAATAAAATAACTTGTTGGTATTGTCCACAACTGTTTCACACCAACCTTCGAGGAGATGGAGACTTGGAAATCTTTCTTCTAGGAGATTTTTTAGGGGATCGGCTGCCGCTTCGACTTCTCTTGCGTCTCCTGTTTAGCAGAACAGGACAAAAAGAACTTAGAAAACTGAAAATAGATATATCGTATAAAAGTTTGTATATATTTTCACATGTAACCTTTGCTGTACTCACCGGCTCCCGCTGCGCGACCTCCTTGCTGTGCTGTAGCTTTTCGGTGGCGTTTTGGATTTTCTTCTCCCCGAATCATCTTTCTTTCTGTCTCTATAAATAAATCTTATGTAAGACCTCAGACAGGCTCAATTCCATCTTTAACAATCATGGTGATAAGGCAGGCTCAACAGTTAACCCACCTGGATCTGCTTCGAGATCGCCTGCTTCGGTCTCTGGAGTGGGTGCGTTTCCTGCGCGGACTTTTGGAGCGTCTCCTGTTTCTGGAGTTTGACCGTCGCTTTGATCTGCTCCTAGTTCGCCTGCAACCATTAAGACCATTTCACTTTATTCTCAAAACACAAAAGGCTTTTCCATCTCAACTCTTCATATTATTAACATAGGTTATCACCTGTGTCTTGACCGTGATCTGGACCTTCTCCTTCTGGACCTGGACCTGGTCCGGGACTGAGCTTGCCCCTTTTTGCTCTCCTTATCTGCAGGACAGAAAAACAGACATTGCTTAGTATTGTCAATTTACAAAGGCTCTTTTCACAAGACAAAAACTAGGAAAATAAGAACTTACTTCCAGGTTCAATAGCAGCAGAAATTAGCGACTGGGCCTCTCTGACTCTCTTCATGGCCTCTTCGATCTCTTTATTTGATGCGTCAGCCTTCAGGCTCGCACTCAGGTTTAATCCTGCAGCCAAAGGATTCAATCTAAACAAAGGAATATTAATTAGTTGACTCATCATTTCTACAAATACACAGACACATCTATTTTTTTACTCTGCAATTTAAAACTGCCTTCTGGCACAATTTTCAGAGGACTTCTCAAGGAGCTTCTTTAAAATGACTTACTTCGGATCTGTCATGAACTTTAACAGCTGATCAGCAGCCTGTAAAAAACAGCAGGAAGAACGTTTGTCAGACATACTGCATATCTAACATATCTAAAGTTTTTTAAGTCAGTGTCATTCAGGCAAACCTCTCACCTGGGGGTTCATATTGGCTCCTGGGAATCCAAATGCAGCCATTGCATCCATGTTCGGAGCTCCAAAAGGGTTTCCCATCTGGAATGAAAACAAACACGTTTGTTATGCCTGCCTATTGTTGTATTGACCTTCATTATTCACCCACCTATTGAAATCATTTTTCGGATTGTTTAAAAGAAACTCGAATTACACCAAAACGGCTGTTAGAGAATTAACTTTTAAGCTAACAAGTCCTTTAAGTGCTCAGACACAAATGCCATTAGAACATCTAGAATTGACATGACAAACTGAGCAAACTCCATGTTCTGATGAAGATCATGCGATATGATCTAACGCTGCAGAACTGCTACCAAATGGACTTTGAGGTGAAATTGTTTCATCAACTAAAATAACGGAAGTTTCTCTATGGACTCCTGGTCAGCATAACAACACATACAATACATTTCTTGTAAAAAATGCAGCCACACTGTGTTCACATCACATTTACAAATTGTATAAGACAGACAACAGCAAATTTACATTTGAATCATTTTCTGTAAGGTCCTGCAGTAGCTGATAGATGATGATAGGTGTTCCCATAGTCAGAGAATTTATACTAAACAGCGCATTTCTTACAGCTGGATTGGAGATGGGATTGGGCGTCGGAAGAAGTCCTCCTCCTGGCAGAATTCCTGCAACAGCGTTTGCTGGCGCCAACAGTGACAAAGCTTTCGCCTCATCTGGAATAGATCCTACAGGAAAATGAAAACAGGCATTAGGAGAGAACTTCACACTCATAAACTACAGAGAAGACATTTTGGAAAAGGCAAAGAAAAAAAGTCTTCACACTGCATTTCTCCAAATTAGGTTCAACAAAATGGTTACCTTACAGATCAGAGAAGAGTTCCCTTAATTCAACATAATCATTGCAGTGACATAACTAATGCTGGATTATATCACACTACTCCAATGAACACTGCCAAGAATATATCACCTGAACGTGTTTTTTAAGTCATGAACCAAACGTTAGCAAGCACAGCTGCTTCTCCAGTTGGGTGTGCCCTCAATTTTCATTTAGACGTTTACTGAAACAAGCGACTCACGTTGGCGGCTTCGCTACTAAAAGCACACAGAGAAAAATCGAGATACACACAACAGAGAGAATTTTAGGGATTTGGCAAGAACACTATACAAGCTATCAGTGTCTACTTACCAAAAACACAAATGTCAGATATACTCAATGACAATAGCAGAATTCAGGGTGGGTAGCGTGTCTGCTGTACATCATTATTCTAGTATCCTTACCTGCCACCGCATCAATTAACCAAACCAAGGCAGCAAACCTGGTTTGATTAATCTGCGCTACCAATTTTTATTTTCTTTATTTGCAATATGCCCTTGATTTTATTTTTAAAATGGCCCAAATTAACAAAAAAAACACCATATAATCATCACACAGTAAATCCAGCCCAAAAACAACTCTTTCACAAAAATACATGACCTTAATACGAACACACAACAATGACAACATTGAAATAAAAGAGCACACTGAAGAGAAATTGCTGCAGGAGACAAAACTGTTGGATGGTATTTTCAGCAGGGCCTGGTATACAGGACTGGCTGAGCCAGGAAAAAGAACTGTAAAACACAACAACAAAAGAAGACCACTGTTAAAGAGAATATATTTTACCAACATTGTGTCATGTCAGGTGGGCATCTAAGACAACTTATGATGAGATTCAGTATGACTATTATGTAAGACAACCAATAACTGACTAGTTTTCCCTTTGTTAAGTCCCAAAATTAGCTGCTCACATATGGTTAAGTATGTCTGTGCAGTGTCTTCTGTAATCATTCACACCCAGCATCTTTGTAGAACTTTTTTGCCACCATACCAAAATAAATGCTTTTGAAAGCTTTTTCTTCCAAGACTTAATTTACATAGTTTTCTCGGATAGGGCTGGTGAGATTCAACGTTTTGGTTTTTGTCAACAAATCCCATGAAAATACCAACACCAACAATATGGTAGTCCATCTCTCAATACTTTCTACTTCTATACCTGGTTAGGGACTATTTTCAGTGGCGGATTAATATACATTAGGTGTGCTAGCTAGTATTACCTGGTGCAGGACGATGCCTGTGCTAGGGCCTGCATTCATTATAATGGACAAACATGTGATCTAGTGCACAGGTGTGGCTCACTGACGTACATTTAATGGTCTTTTGGTCTTCATGGGATTTGTTAACAAAAAATAATAAAGAATACTGCCAGCCTTAACCGTTAGGGAGATGCTGTAGCCATGAAATGAATGGCTAAGCAGCATTCAGAAGTGTTGCAAAACAATGCAAAATGACCACTGTTTCAGGGTATGTCCACGATATCTGACCTTTATACTCTAAACCACCTAGAAAAGATAAATTAGACAGAAGGAAAGAGAAAGAGAAGGCAGAGAAAGAGAAGAGGACACAAAAAGAGTGGGGTGGGGACTTGAATGCTTGCTGGCCTTTGAAAATGCCTATAATCCCCTGTTGGCAGGCAGAGGACCACTTTCAGCCATCAACGAGGGGGCTGCTTTTGCCTTCTTCACTACAAAAATCACATACACACACACACATACACACACACAAATAACAGAGAGAAGTTTAACAGGGGAAAGTCCAATATGGGGGAGAAAAATAAAATGCATATGGTTAAGAGTTTACACAACTTCACTTTTGAATTTTGAGGTGTCTGCGGCGCCTGCAGTTTGGGAGTATTCAACTCCTACTCTGTAAAGCAGATTTTGGTATACTGCACTTTCTAAATACAGGACAAATGGTTGTTTTAGGCAGAGACATACAGCATGATATATATTTCCCCAAAGACATAAAATCCAGTCTTATTAAGAAATTATCATTGTGGTGGTAAAACAGATATGGGAGGTGCTACCACAGTATACCAAGAATCTGCTGCTTTAAGAACATCTTATAGACAACAGGAGGGAACGGCATTACCAGTATCATTCAAATTATCTCATAAAGCTCACATAAACAGGCCAAGGTGAGTTGACTTGTGCAATTCACAAATGGGATAAATGAAATCTTTTTTTACTCTTTTACATTTTCACTATTCAAGAGTTATGCCATTCAATCAACATTGACCACTCATACAAGAGAATAAGGATGAGACAAACCTTCAGCGAACGGGACCACGATCAATGCTCTGTCCACAAACACGGTGTTAGTCAGATGCTGAGACACTCCAACAGACTCTGGCTCCTGGAACTTCACAAAGCAAACCCGCGATGTCATCGGCATCGGGGAGTCACTGTTGAGGAAGTCAAAATATTACATTTTATTATTACAAAACTGCAATATTTCAGTGCATCTTTGGTCTTTTTTTGTCCAGTCTTTTGATCCAACCATGGACCCTTGTCTGTGTTTGGATAATTGGTGTTGAGGTGAACCAAAAGTAATGGAAAGGAATCAAGTTACGTAATATTGTGATACTTGGATTAGGTTACTGACTACGTTTTATAACAGGTTATTAGTTATTGTATCGGATTACATTTTCACACTTACGCTCCCAACCCTGCCACGGACATTATGCAAGGTTTGAGTCCCATCAATGATCCCCATAAAAATCAAGGCCAGGATCAGTGCTGTTAGCTGGTCTCTCACTTTTAGATTTTGTAATCTGCATCAATGTTTTTAGTTCAAAGTAAAAAATCATGATAGTAAGTGGGAAATTATGATATATTATTGGGTAAAGACTGTGACATTGTATGGCAAAATATAAATCAGTCAAAAGTCAAACATTTGTCTTTCTTATGATGGCGTTAGTAATGACATATTCATATTTTGAGTATTTTTTCTATCATCCTTTGTTATGCTGAGAGGAATTTGAATGATGATTTCAAGCAAAACACTAAATTAATGTTACAACCCAAAATAACATAAGAAAGTACATATTCGTTACCCCATTTAATATTTTAACTTCATTACTTGCTCCAGTTCAGAAACGTTAGTGAAACGTCAGTTGGTGTCAGTTGGTATAGTAACGTTCAGTTACTGTTATTTAAGGCCTAACGTTACGTTAACGTTACGTTTCTGTTCTGATAAGGTGACGTTAGTTATAATAAAAACCAACCAAACACACACACAGTTCATCAGTGGCTGCGTTAACATTAATGTGAACCAGTAAATCACCAGCTTGTCAACTCACTCTGGTGGAAATAACTTCAGTTCTTCGATGGTTCCCAAAAACCCGAACAGTGTTCTCATCTGCTCCGATGTTGTGCTTGGGGACACATTCGTCACCTGGACCACCTTCGTGGTGTAATTCATTTTCCCCCGATTAAACCCGTTTGGACAACAACAACAACACACCGTCAACAACTCGATTTACATTAAAGTAACGGTTATCCAACGGTTATCAAATCAGCTACTTTGCAGGTTAGCTAGCGGGTAACATCAACAGGCTGTAGCTTTACGCCGCCATATTGTCATCGTCGAACGAAGTGCGCATGCGTGTAGTTAGGTGGGAACGCCGTTCACGATGCTGGAAGAATTCACTTCTTCTTCTACGCACACAATTGTGTGTTAGTCCTCCGTCATTTAACTAGTTCCACAGTTTTTAACGTTTGAACGTCATTCACACATCAAAACACTGTAGACTATGACATTATTACATTATTACTTCACTTTCTGCACTATTTAATACACTACTTGCATTATATATTGCACAATATATTCATTATGTTTTCCGATCCCTGTTGTAACCTGTGCAATATTCTATAGCAATCACATAAAAGCTGTATACAGTGTACATACAACTCTTTTTTTTATTCTTTTTTTTATTATATCTGGTGTTCTTTTTCTATTGTATTTTGTTTGTTTTATTTGTATCTGTTGTGTTGTAGCTGAAGCTGATGTAGCAAGTGGATTTCACTAGTGTGGGATCAATAAACTCTATCTTATCCTATCTTATCTTATCTTATCTTATTCAGATATTTGGATAACTGTCATAAATTCCCAAATATTCAAAATTTTTCAGGGAATTTATGGAATTAATGAATAGACATAATGTTCAAATTTGACACATTTTAGGTGGATTATGAGTTAGTATGGTTTTGTCAAACAGTATAAACATTGTTTTCCAGACTGACTGAAAGTATTGGCAGTATATTGATATTGATATTAGTTTGTTTTTTTATTTATTTTTTCATTTTAGTTTTCAGTTCAGTTTAGTTTCAGTAGATTTCCAAAGTGGGTTTTCTCGTTTAGTTAAAAATGTTTAGTTTTTATCAGTTTCAGTATTAGTCTTTTTATGGAAGTATTTGTCAGGGCCAAGATTTAAGAAGTTCAGAATAGGAATTACAATACAAACACATGTAGTATTCAATAACTGACACTTTCTTTCTTATTAATAGATTATCATAAAAAAGCCTGTGCCTGTTTTATATTGCTGGTTAAAGTCAGTCCACGTGCTGGCTGGAGGAGCCACATCACAACTCTACCACTGACAAAACAGCTTCTGGTGAAACTCTCTCTACTAATGGTGTTTTTTCCCAGGAGAAACAATGCAGCGTTTGTCTTCAGGCTACGTCGAACATAATCCCTATACCTGGATTATAGTTGCACCGAGACAAGCAAGTTAAGGCATTTTGTGTTCAGACCAAAGAACCACTGGCCCCATTTCTTCCAATTAGCATTGTGTGTAACGGTCATATTGTTCCAGATCCTCTAATAATAGCAGGGAAGCTTTACTGTTATTGTTTCACAATGATTCTGATCCCTTACTATTTTATTAAAATAGAAAACACTATTTAATCTAAAATAACATTGTTGTTATTGTTTTATTGTGAGTGATGTACTAAGAGGTTGGCGAATTTAGGCTTAATCCAGATTTTTTTCCTATAAATTCACACCTCTAGAAATCAAAAAGTGTGCCACTAACACTCATGTAACCGAAGCTGTCGATTTGTCAATAAATGTGGATCACACATGAATTCAAATCCAAATCCACTTCTGTTGACTTCCTTTATGCTGTTTTGTAGCCCTATGCATTGTATCAATACTACTGCACTTAGTGTGACTCAGCATAACTACAACACAAAATCTGACCAACTGATACAACTGAAAAAAAAAATCACATGCACTATTGTGACACACTTGCCAGTTCTTAAATATTCCCTGCTATAAATCCGGTTTCAGAGGGGTGGCCGTGGAGTCAGTCAGCAGAGGATATTGGCACAATGGGATTCTTGTTCACAGCGTGACATGATTGGCCAGGCAAAGGTTTACAGTGCAGATTGCAGTGACCATGAGGGGGACTAGATGAATAAATACCGCAAATCCCCAGGGAGACCAGAGACTTCCACTCCAGAAGTGACCTGAGGTTTTCTTAAGTTTGCTTCGTGTGGTGCCACAACAAGAAGGAAACATGGCCAGCCGGTGAGTTTATGATAAATTATAACTATTTCAAATACAAAGTACAATACAAAATACAAGTTTTTAAAGACTTAAACTAACCAACTTCATATCTTTAACTTGCTTGAAATTGAATTTACTTGGCTGCCAATGTGGATGTCTTCACTTTTTGATCACAGATTTGAACACCCAGCTGGTAGCTACAAGAAGATTTTTGAGACATGTGAGGATCTGTCTGAGCCTCTTCCCGCAACAGTCACAGGTTTGTTTGCATCTTTCAGACAGAAATAGACTGCAGGCCAATACTTCTTTCACAGTCTGATTGCAGAGAAAACACAACCTGCATCCAAAGTAGGATCTGAAACCAATTTTACAAACCGATACAGTCCAAAACAATCTCTGATTTGTGTTTGTTATGTTGTTGTTTCACAGGTAGGATTCCTACATTTCTGAAGGGAAGTCTTCTCCGTTTGGGACCTGGACTTTTTGAGGTTGGAGATGAACCTTTCTATCACCTCTTTGATGGCCAGGCCCTCATGCACAAATTTGACTTCAAGAACGGCCAGGTCACCTACTACCGAAAGTAAGACCATCAGGATAATACCAGTGTTTATTCATTATTTCAGGATATATACGTTAATGGCATGTAGCAAAATCAATCTGCAGCGAAACTCGAGAATGAGTGCACATCAAGTCTCCATCTAATTGTTGTATGGTAAAGGCTGTGCAAACACCATTAAATGATATTGTATCTAGCAAGGTACAGTTCTCTGCAAGTTTATCTTCCTCATGCTTATTTATTTACTTACTGAGTGAGGTAGGGTTTTATTTATAGAGATGAGAAACTTAAAAACCTTTGCTGCTGACACACAGCTGTATTACTGTAATGTTAACACATTTATTTAATAGGTAGCCTTTTGGGGATAGATTTCTCAAAATATTAAACAATGAATTTCAATTAAGCATTTTTTGTTTTTTAAAATGGATGTATAATGTTTTGGTTTTCTTTTCCAATATTTCCTCCTTTTAGGTTTATCCTGACAGATGCATACGTGAGAGCCATCACAGAGAAGCGTGTTGTGATCACTGAGTTTGGCACCTGTGCATACCCTGATCCCTGCAAAAATATTTTCTCCAGGTGGGTTGCATGCTGAATGAACTGAAAATGTACTTTAAAGTCGACAAACTCCTCCAGCCAATTTTCTTTTAGCTTTCTTTATTCATTACACTGCTTACTCTTGACATGACCATTACCTTTTTACAATGTGTTTATATGACATGCAATCTTTTTTTGCAGGTTTTTCTCTTACTTCAAGGGTGTTGAGGTCACAGACAACTGCCTGGTGAACGTTTACCCTGTTGGTGAGGATTATTATGCTGTAACTGAAACCAACTACATCACAAAAGTGAACACTGATACCTTGGAGACACTGAAGAAGGTACGTCAATACAAATGTGTCATAGAATTTAAAATGTAAAAAACTGATCTTTACCACGTTATTTCAGAGAGCCCAGTAAAATGTCTTATTTTCCATCCAGGTTGATATGTGCGACTATGTGAACATTAATGGAGTGACAGCCCACCCTCATATTGAAAAAGATGGTACAGTGTATAACATTGGAAACTGCATGGGAAAAGGAGCTACATTGGCCTACAACATTGTCAAGACCCCACCCACACAGAAAGGTTCGGATCAGCGCTGGCAACAAACACACACAGGCACTTCAACAATAGTGACCTCACCTCAAACTCAGTTTTTGAAACCA
Organism: Dicentrarchus labrax; assembly: GCF_905237075.1. Lineage (NCBI taxonomy): Eukaryota > Metazoa > Chordata > Actinopteri > Moronidae > Dicentrarchus > Dicentrarchus labrax. The sequence goes on from NW_026136701.1 coordinate 15,984,267, forward strand.
GAATATTCTCGTTAATGATTCAGGGTTAAATGGTGTGACCCTACTAAAAACCTTGAAAAATGTCTTATAGAAGATGTTTTCTCTCTCAGGGTCCCCTGGAGCTCATTCAGTTATTATCAAGTGATTAAACTGAGCACAATGACTTCTATTTTGCCCCTGGAAATGTTGACAAACAGTGTATTAAGCATTGACATCATAATTAGGAATTGCAGTATGAACTTGACGCCTGTTTTAAATATCACAAACTTTTTTCTTAGATAAGTCTGATCCCATTGAGAAGTCCAAGGTGGTGGTGCAGTTCCCCAGTGCCGAGAGGTTCAAGCCCTCCTATGTGCACAGGTGTGTGTGTGACTCTAGCACACAGGATTGATATCAATAATCCATTTTGTGCATGTTGTCATAGAACGTCCATGTTTTGACAATCTCCTTTAACTAACTCCAGCTTCGGCATGTCGGAAAACTACTTTGTGTTTGTGGAGACCCCCGTGAAAATCAACCTGCTGAAATTCCTGAGTGCTTGGAGCATCCGAGGCTCCAACTACATGGACTGTTTCGAGTCCAATGAGAGCCAAGGAGTAAGAACTCGGAGCAGATTGATATCTTTGAAGATTTTAAGTGTTCTAAGCCCCAGTATTATTATCATCTCTGCCCTCGAAATCTCATGATATCTATTCTGATGTATGTGTTATAGACCTTGTTTCACATTGCCAAGAAAGACCCAGGAGAGTACATTGATCTCAAGTTCAAGGGTGCACCCATTGGCATGTTTCATCACATCAACACCTATGAGGACCAAGGCTTCATTGTTGTTGACCTGTGTTCATGGAAAGGGTAAGGGAAAGCTTAATGATGGACTTCTGTTGAAACCTTCCTGTATATCTTATGGAAACCCTAATTTCTTTTTTCTTATGATCATAAAAGACAAACTCAAGTTTTTTTTATCTTTGAAAACAGGTTTTTTTAAATTCACCCGTGAAAACAGGGGATTTATTTTTTTCAAGGTCAAGTTTTAAATAGTTTTTGCCTGCAAAACCAGGAGAACATTTATTTTTTGTCACCTGTGAAAAAAAACAAAAAAATGATCATGAGAAAAAAACTAATTCACTTGCCTTACAGAGCTTCCGTAATATCTTCTGTGCGATGCGGAGATATTGTTGTTCATTATCTGTTCATTTGTGCAGTTTTGAGTTTGTGTACAACTACCTCTGGTTGGCCAACCTGAGAGCCAACTGGGAAGAGGTGAAGAAGGCAGCCATGATGGCCCCACAGCCAGAAGTCCGCAGATATGTTATTCCCCTGGACGTCCACAAGGTGAGTCCCCTGTTTCCCTCAAACTGCAAATTGCCACCTATAAATGTAAAGTCCCGTGTTTTTTGCTCACATCTCTTTGCTGACTTGACATAGGAGGAGCAGGGGAAGAACCTTGTTAGCCTGCCGTACACCACAGCCACAGCGACCATGCACGCTGATGGGATGATCTGGCTGGAGCCGGAGGTGCTGTTCTCTGGGCCTCGCCAAGGTGCAAACACATTTCATTGAACCATGGTGGATGCATTAATCTTTAATATATACTGGAAATATCGTCATTATGTAACCATTTTAATGTTGTTTTTGTAGCCTTTGAGTTCCCTCAGATCAACTATAAGAGGTATGGAGGGAAGAACTACACATATGCCTACGGCCTGGGTCTCAATCATTTCATACCAGACAGGGTAAGTTAGCAAAATACCTTAAATTGTAAATGAGTTTGTAAAACAAGCTTTTTCCTTTACCGGTTTTGTCTTAACTCGTGTGTAGATCTGCAAGTTGAATGTGAAGACCAAGGAGACCTGGGTATGGCAGGAACCAGACTCCTACCCCTCAGAGCCCCTGTTTGTTCAGACTCCTGATGGGGTGGATGAGGATGATGGTATGTCAACAGCAATATAAACACGATATATTTAATCTGACACCAACTAGGATAGGAATTGTTTTATGGGAATGTGATGCTGTGCCTTCAGGAGTGCTGCTGACCATCGTGGCGGCTCCCGGCTCCCAGAGACCAGGTTACCTCCTCATCCTCAACGCCAAGGATCTGTCTGAGGTCGCCAGGGCAGAAGTGGACTGCACCATTCCTGTCACCTTTCATGGGATGTACAAACCCTAATGAGTCTTTTCTAAGGTTGTCAGTAGTAGTCGGCCATTACTGGGTTATCAATCGCCACTTAAATAATGACTAAATGTATCATCACGTCAAGAAGAAATAAAGCTCTATCAGCCAAAATGGTGGTATGTTCTAATCTGCAGACGACAAATTCAAATATTATGTGAATTTACGTGCCTTTTTGAGTGTAGTTGCCATGTCCTACCCTGAATGTACTTGGATTTCTAACCCTGAATTGCTGTCAGCATTGGTTTAATTAAAGAAAATATGGATTTGTTCACATGCTGTGAATATTTAAATAATAAATTTGACAAAATCAAAACCTGTTTGTTTTGTATTCTTCTCTTACGTGGTAGACTGAGTAAATCATCTGTGAAACTGGATATTTATGGCTTTGTTATCTACTTCTGAATCCCTGCCAGCTGCCAGCTAGGCCAAAATACATTTTTAGGGGGTCAAAATAACCTGCGTTACATTTGTGAGGCTTAGTGTTTTCTTAAAACAAGTAGGCATTTCTCTTGATATATTATAGATCATTTGACACAACAAATAATCCTTCAGTTTAAAATTCTTGAGATATTTGTAGATTTAAAATGTTGCCACACAAAAACATACAGACACAAGTGACCTTTCCATGTCTATCCTTATTGTGTTGCTCAATGTTGACTGAATCTGATCTCAGATCTTGCAGCACTGCAAAGCTGATTAACTGCGTCACTGCTTAATCTGAAGAAAGAAAAAAGAAAGAAAGGGCATGTTGCAATCAATAATTCTCTTTAAGTGCATAAAGATGGACATGTGGCCCTTGTACATAATGTCATGATCCCACAGTTCATTAAACAAAAGATTCAAAGGCATACCTTTGGAATGAATGGATCTTGTGTGGACGGGCTGAGGTGAAAATTTACCTTCTGTTTTTGTAATTCAAATTTCATTCTGTTTGTGCGTCACATATAAAACACAGGTTTCTTCCTCAGCTGATGCAAGCAGAGGAAACAAAGCATCAAACATGAGTAGTATGGCTTGGATCAGTCGAACAGAGTGCCCCGATTATGTAGTCACGTTTTCCACCTCACTGCCAGATTTTAGGATTGCATTAATGAAAGGCTCAAAGGGATATTTTGCAATCATGCATTCTGTAATCTCTCATTTTGGTAATCATAGGGGCACAAATCCAGTCCACTTCGTGATCGTATAGTAGAGCAGAGTGACTGCCTTTTCTTAATTAAACACTAAACCAACAGTTTTTTTCATGTTTATTTTTTTTTTTACATGACGGCTTTCTAGCCTTCCAAAAAAAAGAAATAAAACAAGATTACAGGAAATATTAATTTTCTGAATAAACTTAAGCTGAAAAACACAGCAAAGGAAAAGCTTAATGGAAAACTTGATATCTCAGCTGTAACTATCACACCATAAAAGAAGTCTCTCACACAATTCATTTGGAACAGAGGTCTGCACAATCAGGCGTAAACCAGTGTAAAAGTCAACTACTTACTGTCCTAAATACACAGTGGATTTTACATAAATGTAACAAATTATGTAAAGGTAGTAGATAAAACACAGCGAACAGAAAATAGACACACTATTACCAAACAATGAACTACTGCTACAGTGAATGAATGTAAAGCAACAAAACATCAATTATAGTGTAATAAAACAAATAATGTGACATATAATAAAGAAAGTGACTAATGTGGATTCAAAATAAACTGTTTCAAGTTTACCTTAAATTTGGTTTCTTTTCTTTCTTTAAAAGGAACAGTTTGACATTTTGGGAAATGCACTTATTCACTTCCTTGCCAAGAGGTGAGAAGATTGATACAGCTGTAATCTGTTTAACGTTAGACAAGGGAGGCAACTGGCTTAGCTTCGCATAAAGCAGGGGGAAACTGCTAGCCTGTTTGTGTCCAAAGTAAAAACAACATCGGCCTACTAGCACCTCTACAGTTAATCAACACGTTGTATCTCATGTGTTTTATCTGTACATAAATGGGAGTCACATGTTGGTAGAATTAACTGTGGAACAGCACTTAACTCCACAGAAAACCACAAAAAATACTGAGCTTTAGAGGTGCTGGTAGGCATTTGTTTGAGCTGTGGAGCCATGCTAGCCATTTCCCCCAGCTTAGTCTTTATGCTGAGTTTATCACCTCCTGGCTCCAGCTCCTTACTTAACGCACAGATCGGTGTCAGTCTTCTCATTTAACTCCTGGCAACGATATTTCCCAAAATATTGAACGACTCCTTTTAAACCGGAGCAAGCCTCTGTCCCTTCACTTACACACAAAAATCAAAAATCAAGCAGAACAAAGCGGAGGCTCACACTACTGAATCACAGATTTCATGAAATACATCTTCAGGCTTACTTCAACGTGAACGTGATAAGTGACTACTGACAGCTTTGAAAATATCTTTATCAGCTATATAACTTTTGCATCTCAGGAAATAAAGGAATGAAGTATTGATAGTGCAAGGTTATAAGGTACATATATTAATATATTGTTTAGATACTGTCCTATAAGTAAAGTGCAAATCTCTGGATCAGATGAAACGTGTGTGCAAGCATTTCTAATTTTTGACTGACTGATCCACCTGCCCATGCACAAATGAGCCCTTTACATTGGCTGCCAGCTACTTTACATACCGTCTGGTGAAAAAATATTTTTCCCTTTCAACTCTAAGCGTTTTCTAATCACGTCAAATATTACGTAGCCATGATCTCCTTTAGGTGTACTTATACATTTTGGGTGATTTCTGTTAAGTGTCTACATAACTGTTTTGTAAACCTGACTACCTGGAGAGCAATTTCTTCTTTATTATCTAACACCAACAGTGTAAACTTCAGCTGTGCATTCCCATATCTCCAAAGTATAGGGCCATTTTAATGTGTAAGCATGTTTAGGAGATCAATATGTTGAGGAAGTCTTTGCTTACTGTTGTCACAGAAAACCTTTCTAGCAACACCTCAGAGCATTTTGGTCAATAATCTGTTATGTAATTATCCATTTTAAAGACTAAGTGGGAATGAAGGTGAACTGGGGTCAGTCTGGGAGAAATTCCACTGAGGCCGGCTCAAGTGGAAATGCAGAGTCATCAAACAGCCCAAACTGCACGCACACACAAACACACAAACACACACACACACACACCCCACACCACGTGCTCACAGTCAGCAGCAACCCTGGACGCTGCTTCAGCATGACAAACGGACACAAACACAATCACGCAGGGTCGTCTGGAAACGCTTTCTTACTAATTTGTGTAACTGATGTTTAAGACCAGCTTATTTAGACCTGGGGGCGTGGAAGGCCAACATTAGGTATTTTCAGGAATTTTTCAAAGTGCAAGAAAACAGCGGACACATTTTTAGCGCCTCTCAATCTATAAGAGGGCAGGTGTTGGTTTTGTGTGTGTGATTGGGGTTGAAGGGGGCGTGTCTGATCTAAGCCTGGAGGGGGAGGGGTGAAACATCAGTTGGTCTCGTAGGTGGAGAGCAGGGCAGCATCCACGGGCTCCATGCAGGAGGGGCAGGTGAAGGATCTCATCAGCCAGTCGTCTATACAGTCCATGTGGTAGATGTGCATACATGGCAGGAACCGGATGGGGTCCCCGTATACAAAGTCCAGCATACAGATCACACATCTGAAAACAGATCAAATAAAGAGCTTAAATATATACCAGCATGAAGCCGCTAGTGTGACGTGAGGCTACAAATCATCGAGGACTTAAGTTATAATATCTTTAGATGACTTTCAGGTCTTAAAAGATGCATTACAGGAATGTAGAACTGGAATGATTCATCAATTACTGTAGTTCAGCCATAAAAAGAGTAGCAACAATTATGATCATCGACTAATCATTTAATGTTTAATCATTAACAACTATTCTCTGGTTCCACCTTCTCAAGTGTGAGAATTTGTCTGTTTTCAGTTTTATATAAATTCAGTGGAAATCATATTATATGTGATTTTTTTAGTTTCAAATCAATTAATCTTAAAGCTCCAGTGTGTAGGATTTAGTGGCAGCTAGTGGTGTAATTGCAGATTGCTGCGGGGGTCTCCACCCTCCACAGTGGCCTGCGAAATGCGCAAAAGAAACGCCAAAAAAAGTCTTAAAAAATACTACAAAATTAAAATTTCCATGGGCCTGAGGTGACGTCTCCAAATGACTTAAAAAAACACATCCTAATATTTAGGAATAATAAGCCAATGTTAGCTTTTCTGCTTGATAACTGACTTTCAAGTCAAGACAATTTGAAAATTGCCCCCCCGCCCGCCACAAAAGATATCACTAATTTCCTTTATATGGCTTTAGATGTACAACGTACGACACCCTCAATTCAGACTGACAATTATCAAAATTGTTGGTCAATTTAGAAAACTGATGAATCGAGTTATATCTTCAGCACAAGTCAAATTAAACAATTACAGATTCACTTGCATTATAAAACTATTCCTACTGACTTTTTCCCCATGGATCATATCATCCATACTAATTTTAGACTAAATATTTGTCACATTTAAAAAGTGCCATAATATGGATACTGAAGTGATGAGGTCTGAATCCGTTAAGATTGCTCAGCTCTGGTGACCTGCAACCTTCCCCTGTGTAAACATCACATGCAAACAAAAAAAAAGCTCACTCTCTGATCTTTTTCTCCGAGCCGTCTTGCCCTCCATCATAGACACCCTTAGGGAGGTGCTGGATGAGGCCGATGCGCTGAGCTATGCGGATCTGTTCCTCCTCTGTCAGCTGGGTGGCCAGACGGGCCTGACTAGGCGTGGGATGGTACATGGGCATGTGAGCCTGCTCCTGGTAGCAGACAAAGAAACACCAAAATGTTATCCTCTTATGTCAGCTCACTCTGTCCACACAAAGTGGTCCGACTGCTCAGGATCTGTGCAGCAAATAAACTGAAAAATAAAGCAGCTGTCTGGTGTGGAAATTCTTGACAGGCCAGTTCGTGAGAATACCATTAAAAACCAGTTTGTTTACTCAGTTACACCACTGACTACTGCACTGGTGGCAGGCCACACGTGAAACAGGCGTATGACCTACTGTACATTAAAATTAACGCTTTTAACTCAGATTATAATTCTGATCACATGAAATAGTTTGACACGAATAAACACCCTGGAAGTTTAGTGTTAGCAGTCTGTTTCACCTGGTACGGCGGAGGTGGCTCCAGGTCTGGATCTGTCCCGTCCCCGAAGCTCGCCCTGTCTGACTGGGATTCATGGAGCAAAGAGATGTCGTCTGATGTCGGAGACTTGAGACAGTTGCCCATGTCTTCGTGTCTCCAGTCCTGCCCTGCCCGACGTTAAAAAAAAAAAAACCCCGATGTTTGTTGCTAAAGTTGCTCTCGGTTGCTAATGTTAGTTTAGTCTTTGTAATGTCCCAGAAACCATAAATGAACAGTTCAATGACTCACTACCAAAAGAAACCATGCGACACCATTATACAATGCATACACAAACGCTACAGCAAAACGTCCACACTAGTTTCTCTTCATGTTTACACGGACCTCCACCTGGAAAACAAAACAAAGAACTCCCTTGCTAACGACAGCTAGCAGCCTAGCTAGCTTACTTTTTCGCTAGCCAGCTGGGCGACTTCCTTGATAAGTATCGCTCATTCCTTCGTAAGAATCACGGATTTCTACACAATGTCTGCTTCAGGAGAGGCTGCGGCTGTAACACTGAGTGGTCTGGGTGTTGGGCTGCAGCGACATTTCCGCCGTTTAACTTCGCGACTGACATTAAACACTTTACTTCCTTGCTAGCTTTTTTTTTTTTTTTTTTCTCTTCAACGGGAGGACATGTTAATCGTCCGTTGGATATGACGTACAGGTGTAATGCTGCGCGGTGATTGGATGATTTTTTTATTTTTTTACGTCATTCCGAGAGAGCGTCAAAGTCCCACCCCTTTCAATGACAAACCAAATACATAAAGACCAGTGTTAAAGAACAATGACAATGTGATAATGATTGTTTATTGATGCGTTAATTCATTGATCAATCAATAATTATAAGAAACAAATAAGCATTTAAAATAATAAAATGTATATAAAAGTGTTACATGGTAATAAAGTTATTATTAGATATACAGTAAATTGGAATAAAACTTGGTTTTTACCACACACACATTCTGTATATTCAAGATGGATTGAGGAGTATATTTAAAAATCCTGCACAGCAAACATATACCCTACTATATTTACTTTCTTTTTAATTTCATGCTATTTGGAAAAAGGAGCCAGAATCCATCACTTACCTTTTCTTTAGTTGTATTTTTATTGAAAAATTTCAGTCAAGTTTAATCTTTTAAAAGATGTTATACTGTGTTTTGAATGTAATACCTGTAGATTACCTGGTATGTGGCTCTATTATATATTTAATTATATGTCTTTCATTTATTTAAACTACTATATTTTTCCTTTTCTTTACAGTCAAGTGACTGACTCCCCTTGGAATCAGTTACATCTAACAAAAAATCCTGAGAAGATTTTGGTTTTTTTTGCAAATTAAATCTGTCTGTTCAAGAGAGGTTTCAATGCAATCACCCAAAGATTTTCTGTAAATGTTACTATATTGATTTATAAATGTTTTTTTCAACCAAATGTTAAATTTAGAGGAGAATACATGAGTGTGTCTGCTATTTCCTTTGAGATGTTACAGTTTTTGCTAAACGCTGCTAAATTACATTAAATGCCCTGCACACCCACACAGCTGTTTTCACTTATTCTTACTGATCTGGCTGGCTCGCTTTCACACTGTCGCGTCTCACTGGGACCCTTGAGCAGAATGGAAACCATCGTTAATGTTATTAGTAACACCTGTGCTTTTCTTACTATGACAAGTCAAATCGTCTGCTGGGAAAAAGGCCACAGTCTGCACACTCCCACACACTTATAGAGGTCTAATCAGACACAATAAGTGAAAACACCTTTGTGGGTGAACCATTGGTGTGAAGGGCCTTTAATAAGTGTCTACACAATTATATTTTACAGTTGTATGATTTTAAATTCTTTTTGGCTCTTGCTTGCTGTTTAATGTAATTTTTCTTTTCAAATAAGCTGTAGTACCTTCAAACTCTTTTGTTTCACTCCATTGATAAAAACCCCTTTCCAAGACACTCTCTGCATGCACCAATATAGTATTACCATATAGTATATAGAAAAAGTGTCAGTAAGATAAAGAGAGACTATCTTCAAAAGCCATCATCAGACAGAGACTTGTGTTAACAACGTATAAACACAATATGCCAACATGACACAAGTGTGATCAATGTTAACAACTAATAACTTCAGTAAATTAAGAAAATACATTAAAAAACAACAAACAACACAAACAAATGCCTTTTGCCTTCAAGGTCTCACTGAGGCTCCAGGCTCTATATAAAAAAGATATCCAATAACAGTGGCAACTTGAGGACACCTTTATTTGTATATACAGCTATTGTACACATAAAAACCCACAAAGTATTTGCATTCCAGAAACTTATGATACAAATCTCCATGTTTTTGGTTAAGTGAGTTTCACAGAATTGGCCTTCTTCAGGCAAATAAAACAAAAACACAAACCTTAAAATGAACATTTCCAAAGATTCCTTTACCTTTAAAGCTCATCAGCTGATACTGTTTATTATCTTTTTTCTCTAAATGTTTACAAACAGCATAATTTCTCTGTACATTATTAGTAAGTAATAGAGTAATGTTATTTTGTGAAGCAAATGTGTCATGGTGTGTCTACAGTGTTTCTACAGTCATCGTCTGCAACGGTTCGTACAATATTCACAAGGAAGAAAAAGGTGAAAATAGATGAAAGATCGTTTTGTTTTCTTATCAGTTCATGGTGAAATTACACGCCCAACAATTCTCAAAATCAAAAGTTAAATATAACTGTTGGACAATTCTCATTTAAAGGGTGTAGACTGGTAAAAAATAAAAAGGCTGTTTTGACTGTTTTGTCTTAATTAAGTAATTTTAAAGGTTTGTTGGAGGCATGATTTAACAATAACGCAGGGTGAAATAACAAATAAGCATCTTTTTCTATGTTATTCTATTACTGTATTTGTATCTCACAACTTATTATGTTCAATACCAAAAAGAAAAATGACGGGGGAAATCAGGCAGTTTTTCCCCCTGCACATTCATTCATACTGTAAAAAAATCCAGCATTATTGAGTGTTACTTATTAGTATCCACATTGTCTGGTAAAGTATCAGATCGCCTCTTCGTGATGGCTTCCTGTATTGATCTGGTCTAATAAATGGCAATGGTGTGATGATCACAATGTATTTACAAAACAATTAGTCTATAAGAAAATGTAGTTACATATTCACACACCCCACAGATAAATACTGTTAAGAGCAACACTGAATCATTTAGAAACATCTTCAGAAATGAAAATACCTATCGACACAAATGACATAATTTGATCCATTCATTTATTTTCTGCATCCCGCAACTATTTGTGTTGTATTATTACTCTCTATCATCAAGTACAAGTCAGGAAATAGACCTTATTTATTGTCAGTGTTCTGTGTGAATTAGCAACTACAGTTTCAGGAAGTATTGTTCTTTTCGATTTGGGTTCACATTTTACCAAACATCCAGAGGGCACACGGACTCGAAGCACTGATGCAAAAAGAGTCACAATGACTTTGACTCTGCACACTGTCCTACAAAGTCCTCTAACACCTCTCTGGGATTCCCCCTCCTCCCTCACGCTGTGCCTCCTGTCCCTAGCACCTGTCGTCCTCCTCTGTGTCACTGAGAGGATCACAGCCCGCAACAGAGGCTGTCTGCGCCAGGCGCTTCCGAAAATGTCCGTTGGGGACCTGCCAGCCAGTCCGCAAGCGCGGGCGGGCAGAGCTGATGGTGTTTGAGCGTCCCAGGCTGCAGGCCACGGCCGCCTCGAAGGTCAACGTCTCCATTGGACCAGAGGGGTCTGGGCTGTGGTCGTCCTCTTGGGAGGCCAGGAACGGCTCTGAGGGGTAGCGTCGAGGTGGGGACGGGTGTCGGCCCGCCTCGCTCCCCCTTTCGCCTGCAACCCCCTCTTGGGTCTCCCAGGTGGGCTTGCCCCGCCTCATGGTCTCTGGGCTGCCTTGTTCGTCCTCGTCTTCGCCGACGGAGGGGTGCGTGCGACACACGAGTGGGGAGTAGGAGATGTGGGGGCGAGAGCGGGTCGGGGTCTGTGATGAAGGTCGTCGGCCGCTGGGGGTGCTGGACTCTGAGGTGGAGGGCACCGGACTGTCCGAGCTGTTGCCCTGGAGACGAGAATAAACAAAAAAATTATACATACAGTCACTTTATTGTCTTTTCCAGAGCATCTGGCAGCTTAAACAAAAATTAAAGGGGCATTCCAGCAATTTAATGTCGTATTTCCACAAAGTTGTGAGGCTTGACGCATTAAAAAAGAAAGGTCAAACTGCCAGCTAAGGTTTTAAACTCCTGCCTTCAGTTTATAACTCTCTGTTATAAAGGCCCAGGCACAAGCTGAGATGACACGCCTGATGAACTTCAAGTGTAACTCAGAGGAGTGCACCATTAATTTACCTCTAAACTGACAATATTAAGGTTAAAAATGAAAATTAAATATAAAGTTTATATGTATTAGCTAGACAAACAAGATGCAGCCAATTTCCCCCCCAATTCCTCCCACCTGCCAGTTTATTGCTGATTCTTTTTGTTTTCTTTTATATTTTTAGTATCTTTTTTTAGCTATTCAAAATGATTGTATAGAATTATATTATATTTTTACTGGTTCATTTTAATTCTGTTGTCCACATAAATGATTTTCAGCAAGTTATAAATAAAAACAAAGAAAATTTGTTATGGAAGGCTTTTGTCTAATCACTTTAGACATCTTTGTCACAACATTTACTGTGTTGTGACATATCAGAAAAAATATTCTTATTAATATCTTACAATAAAAGAATGTGACCAGGCTGCAAAAACAAATACTTGGAGAGAATGATGTACGTGTTTGACACTAGAAGGATGTTTTCACATTCATCGGCTGAAAGTGGAAAATTTCTCTGTGCTCACTAAAAATCTGATTTTAATACACTGAAAATAAAGAATAGACTGAGATTGTCTTAATACGTGTCTGGAGGAGATCTTTAAAGTATTTTTTCCCCGACCTACCTGTTTATCTTGAGTGTGTGCTCTCTCTGCACTAGAGGATCGTGAGGGTTGCAAGCTTCTTTCCTCTGAGTTACAACGAGACGCATTTGGAGACAGGAGGTGACAGCGCTCCTTAGACCGGCCACGCTCCCTGTCACCCTGCTGCCGGTGCTCAGACCGAGAAACTAATGGGAAGACATTCAGGAGAGGAGACAGCATAAAATGACAGACAAAGAGAAAAAAACAATGTGACAACAATATTTTGTTCCTCAAAATGTAATGCTAAATATAAAGATATCTAGAAGAGTGAATCAGGCACACATATTTTCATCTTACTGGCGATGTCAACCAGAATATAATATTAATATTAATAGTTTATTATGCAGTTTTAAGATGCCCAAAGCTAATAATTACCTCTATTGGTCTTTTCCCATATATTAACACCAGTAATGGAAATAAAATGAATGCTTCACATTGTATGCACACAAACTGACGTGATAGGAGTAGGTGAGCAGGACTAACCTGCAGCCTTGTAGCTCTTGTGACGAGGTCGATAAACTCGCTCAGGACTCTTCTCTTCCTGCCAAAGACCATTAACCCGCTGATCCGCAACAGTGGAGGCTGAACGCTTCAGTGAGCCACTTGCAACCTCCGTCTGCTTTTTATGTGAAAACACACACAAACAAAACAGACAGACATGCAAGCACAAGGTACATACACAAAGAAAACATTAAAGATACTGTAATTACATTCAGATTATTTTATTCAGAAGCAAGTGGACTATTGCAGAGAGGTTTTAAAAAAATTTCATGCTTTAGTCAGTGCAAAATACAGTGCATCCTAATAGACTTGTTAGGTTTAGTTTCCTCTATTCTGGAGATGTAAGAGATCAAGGTAAGAAGGCGAAACATCAGCATTCAAAGATCACATCCCTTCTTAACGATTCTTTGAGCCTTAATCAGACTCCCAAAGAAGCAAAAACAAGCAACAACTCTACTCATTTAAACTTCTCAGCTTCTCGTGCACGTAAGGAACAAGGCATCTTGGCATTAGAGCCCATGCAGCCACTGACGTCCTCAGGATCCAGCACAGAGGCCGTGTCATGGAAGATGTGTGTACCTGCGACTCTACAGCCAGACGGGGCATGGAAGAGGCCCGCACACACAGGCCCCTTCCTAGCGGAAGCTCCAGTGGGGCTTCAATCCCCCTACTGCACTCGCCCACCTAGGTGAGTACAAAAACAAGAGAGGAGGGCAAGGAGAGACAGAGCACCAATCAGGCTCGTCCCTGCCAGGACTGCCTCTATATGTATACGGAGGTCCAGTTCAGGTGAGAGGAGGGCAGACAAGCCATTTCATCACTGAGGGTCATCTATCATAGCCATCACCACCGCCATCCAATCAGAAGCCATTCCAGCCAATAATGGACAGATTAACTAGCAACAGGAAAACTGACTTCAAGTAGGAGATAGAAACGGTGTGAGGTTGAATAAGAGGAGCAAAGAGTGGAGAAGAAGAGCAAGAATAGACAAGAAACAAAACAGGTCACAGGGAAAGATGGAATCCATATTTAAGCTTGGAAGTACATTCAGACATGCATGTTCAGTCTCTTAATAGCTACACAAACAGAGCCACACAACACCTGTCTAGGGGCCGAACACATTCCTCTACAAGAACAAATATGTGGGTATTTCAGAATAATTTTATATCATTCATCTAGCAGGCAACGCAGACCAGTAAAACCAGACAGTATAGACACAGCAAAACATCAACAGTTTGACAATCTGCCTCTGCTGTTCCAACCTCCACAGCACTAAAAAGGACAGGAGCGCAGAGAGCAGCAATGTCATGCTCTGCAAGGCACTGGGAAAAGTCAGAGCAACGTCATTCATTAAAACATGTTTAACACTGTTTTTCGTGGAGTTAAACATTTGAATAAAAGTTTGTAAATGTTCAGTGTGAAAATCGATGCTCTAAGGCAGTGGTTCGAACCTGGAGGTGGGAACCCCACTGAGGGATCACATGATAACTGTAAAGGGCAACACACATCAGCGGCGTATGACAGCGTGAAAACACTCACACCGGCACTCACGCCGAAATACACCCAATGGCCACGACTCAATGATGAGGATTCTTTTATAATGAAGTACTTTAGAGAGAATCTGTTTTTAAGCAGCTGCTGGTGTTTTATCGTTGCAATTGTGGTGTGTTTTATCAGAGATTATGTCTGTGAGACTGTAATGTTGGATAACTAAAGCGCACCACAGCATTTATGTAGCGTTTGTGGTACTGAGAGAGAGACAGAGGGATCTTTTTGATATTAAAACCTGGCTTCAGACAGTTCTGTTTCAGTATGTTTTTCTAATTACAGAGATTGGCCCTTAGAGTACCTGGCTCCTCCCAGTACCATACTATGGTAACTTCTTTTTCTTTCATATGTCGCGGCCAGTGTTATGGCATGACGGCGCAGATGTGTGTTGCAACTTAGTGATTGTGAAACGAATAAGAAAGTAAAAAAATTATGAATTTGACCCTTTAAACATTATGCAAAAAAACAATCTGAGAAGGAAAAAACTACTGATTCATTTAACTGGTCACAACTTCTACACATAAAAAACCTGTGACAAGTTGACGAGGCTTTGTTTTAAGGATGTTAAGAACCTCTTCTATAAGACATGATTGTGGTATGAATGGTTGTATGCTCATGTTCTCACCGGATTCTGCTGTTGACTAGCATCAATGTCGGAGCTTATGGGTGGCAAAAATAGTTCCTGGGGTGAGATGGGGCTCAAAGCCACAAAGCCTCCTCTGGTGCTGTATTGGGACAAAGAGAAACAAGTAAATAAACACATAAACAGAGACGAGAGTACAAATATAACAAATCTGCACACAGGCATAGACTCACAGGGCCGAGCCAGCGCTGTGGGCCATCATCGGCAGTGTCTGGGTGTTGGACAGAATGTCTTCTGGGAGGGTGGCGGCATCCAGACGTTTGAACATTAAGCTACTCTTCTGAAATGAGAGAAACAAAACACAACAAATCAAATACAGAGCAGAGGGCTTCGTTGTTGAGGCCACATTTAATTACAGATTTTAGAGCCAGAAGACTTTACATTAAACAATTATTAAGTTCTGCATATTCCCATTCCTCCCTTTATGCATGTAGTTCTGTTTGGTAACAATGGATGTTTAAGAAATATGGAAACTGGGAGGGAACACCTTGTTTTGCTAGACTGCAATTCTTTCTCAATTTTAATTTTAAATCCTTTTCATGTATCTATTTTTCTTTGAAAATATCATTTTAAAAAAGGTTGAGAAATATAGTGAAGTGCAAGAAAGTTCATAAGAGCACGCAGAACTGACCTGAGCTTCTAGCTGTTGCCGCAGCTTCTTGGCTTTGTTCTGCTTGAAGTAGTCCATTATCATCATGGAGGCGTAGATCTTCCCCACTGTCATGTCCGTATCTGTGAGAGCAGATGCGCTACATTAGCTCTTACTGCTTGTCTCTCAGCGTTACATTGAGTATTTCCTCCACAGTTAGAGTCAGACCTTTGTTGATAGGTACCAGTAGATCCAAGGTCTTCTGGGGCAGATAAGGCCAAATGATACTGATCTCCTTCTGCAGTTCACTATCCAAACCAATACGGTCCTCACCACCTGTGACAAACATCCACATTCAGCCACTTTAATGCCATTAAAGCTAAATCGATTAGTTGATTAACCAATTAATTAATTGAGACAAATGACAAATAAGTTATCACAAAAAGGATTAGCAAATAAACAATAATGAAAATAATCAATCATAATTGTAGCCCTAGATGCTATAGCACAATCATAACCCTGACCTCTAGCTATTTTGATGTCCAAAGCTGTGCGGATGAGCGACATCAGGGTGGAGGTGAAGTGGACGGTCATGTCCTCATCCACAGGCATGTTCATCAACACCAACCTCTGAGGGACAACAAGGGATGGAGAGGATAAGTCAGGAGTCAGTTCATTCATACATTGTATATTTTAAATAACATACACAGACATCAAAATGGACACAAATATTAAACCTTAATAATCTGCTTTTTCCTTTAATGACTCAGTTCAGTTTTATGACCCATTAATAGTCTGTTGGTGTGATCCCTGCTCTTTTCTGTAGTAAGCAGAATATATTTAAATAATATAGATCACATTTTATTAGGGTTTTAATATCATCTAACCCTTTTGTGTTCAGAAAAATAAACTCATGTTTTCAGTACCTTATAGGCAATCTTAGCAGGACACTTTTTGCCCAGGCCCAGGGGTGGTGACATGTGTGTTAACATCTCATACATGGCAGTGTAGTGGATACGACCACTTCAGAGGCAAAACAGATAAGTGAAAGGGAGGCACAGAGAAACAGAAGCAGAAGGAGGAGAGATTAATGAAAAGTGCCATAAAACTCAGATCTAATACAGATGAGGACAAACAGCAAGTTCCCTTTTCAAGGTCCTGTACTTGTTATGTGGCATTTGAAATTTTACAGCATCTTCTTTTACTTGTTTCTTGTTTACAACACTTTCTTTTTCCTGCAAAAATTTGACAGAGTGAACTTTTTTATTTGAATTTTCTGAACTTGTGCTATGAACTAGTATGGCTCATTTCACACTCTTTGAAGGCCCTCTGCTGGATAAAGATAGAACATGAATGTTGACGTCTCACCACGCCAGACGATCATACTCTCCCCAGATGCGAACAAACTCGTCCAGGTGATGGGGACCCAGGATTGAGGAGTCTCGTGTCAGGTACTCAAAGTTATCCATGATCACAGCCACAAACAGATTTAGCATCTTAAAAAAGAAATGTGAGAAGAAAGGCGGTATGCAAGACAGCAGAAAAACTGACAAATACATAAAGAGAATGTTATTTTGCTCGAGTCCTGACCAGGAAGGAGCTGAAGAAGATGAATGAGACGAAGTAGCAGTAAGCGAAATCAGTCCCACAGCCTCCCTCGTGGTCTGGAGACATGGTGAGGGGGGCGATGGAGGGGTCTGGTTCACACTCCTGACCCGACAAACATGAAAGCATAATCTCCTGCCAGGACTCCCCTGTTGCACTCCTGGTGGTTTAAACATAAACAAACATATAGTTGACGTTAAAATTAAGATCCATTTTGCTAAGAAATTGGTGCTTGAAGGATATTCTTTGATAAACTCACCTGAAGAGCAGCATCAGTGCACTGAAGAAGGTCTTAAAATTGTTGTGTTGATTGATGTGACTCTCATCATTCAGCTTGATGTTTCCAAACACCTGCAGAAAACAGGTAGCTTTAGTAAAATAACTTTTTTTAATTGGATCCCCATTAACGTCTGTCATTGCAGTTGTAATCATCCAATCCAATGAAAGCAAAAATAGATAAAACAAAGCTGTCGATCCTAAAACACCACCAAATCAATATCACACACAACTATTAATAATATAAACAAACAGGTTTAATTATCTAATATAATATAAAGAAAATAAAGGCCAATAATGCACCAACAAGTTCATACAAATTACAACAATACAGCTTAATTCAAGCAAACAAGATATTCATAAAATCTTGATTCTCTAATATTATTTTATTTTAACTTCTATCTTAACAGTGTATATAACTATGTTTTAAAAGTCTTGGCTCAAGAAAATCAAGCAGCCATGCCAGTCCGTTATGTTATTTGTGATATATTAATGAAAGGATACCTGCATTCCAATTATGGCGTATATGAAGAAAAGCATAGCAATGAGAAGACAGACGTAAGGAAGAGCCTGTTGGAGAAGAGACAAAGACAGTCAATTAAAACTTATTATATTATCACCATCTTTTTGTGAAGAGTCAAAGTGACAAGAAAGAAGATGGAAAAAATGTCAAACCTTGAAAGATTGCACAAAGGTCCACAGCAGAATACGAATGGTGTAACCCTGTCTCAGCAGCTTGATCAACCTGGCGGCTCGGAAAAGCTTCAGGAAACTCATGTTGATGGTGTTCACCGACTGGGACAGACGCACAAATGGTTAGAGAGAGGGTGACACAAGAGAGAGAGGGAGGGAGGGTGAGAGTGGCAGACAGAAGGGAGAGACAGGATGTAAAACACAGATGGCAAAATTCATCACAACATGACTTAAGTTGTGTCTGGAGGAAGGAAGAACGCTGCGTTTGAAGCTGGCTATTTGTGTCTTTTTTTTAAGGGTCACAACATTGTGAAAATGAATGGTGTCTTGGCAGGAACTTACCTGTAAATCCACAATTATCTCAGTGATGCTGCCAAGAACAGTGATGAAATCAAAAATATTCCATGTATCTCGAAAGTAGTTCTGCAGAAAAAGACAATGTTTTAAGTCATCTGACTGAACACGGACAAATTCTTTAAATCAGTGGAGCTAGATGTGATTTAAATTGTCTTTATGTCTTCTTGTGTTTATTACTCACAATTAAACCAAAGGCCATGATCTTGAGTATACACTCCAAGGAGAAGAGGACAGTGAACGCTGTGTTGAGGTGTTTTAGGACTGTGTCGTAGGCTGGTGGAGCCGAGTAGTACTGAGGGAAAAGAGAAGGGGTTATAAATCTAATCACTTTGAATTTATTGATTACATTATGGTAGACATGACAACTACCTTCAATTGCATGTTTCAGTCTATAAATGTTGCATTCTTCACAATACTGACAACCATTTTCTACTATATACACCTTTATTTAAATTTGAAAGTAATTGAGGGCTGGCCCTCATTTATAATCGTGCCAAGTAACAGTTTCAAATGACTAAAAAAATAAAAACATACAAGATATTAAAGATAATAAAAGATATAAGAAAATCAATTAACTAAAACACAAATAAAAGATGCAAGATAAAAGAAAACAACTAATTAAAACAAGACATAAAACAATTCAAGTGCAAACTGAGGTTGAATGACTTTCCATCATGGATTTAAATTCACCAAGGGGTACAAGAGTATTGATCCTCAGAGCGCTTTGTAAAGAATTCCATGTAGTAGGAACATCAAAATTAAAAGCAGATCATCCAAGCTTGGTACAAACTGGAGGAACTTGTAGTGAAAGCCGGTCATTAGACCGCGTTTGATAAGGTCCACAGGACCATTCTAGCCTGGAGGAGATATAGGCTGGCAACTTTCCAATACGAGCTTTAATGAATATCAGAATTTGGTTTGGTGATTTCAGTCTCTTATGAAAATAGACTTAAAAATTGCATGATATTGACAATTACAGTGACAGTTCATTACCTTTATTCGTATTTTTGCCAACGTTTAATTGGTGTCATATGGTGCAGAAATGTTAAGGAGTAACTCTTTCTGTGATGCTAAATTTAGGTGCTTGTTCGAAGTTCCAATATCTTATTAAGTCTGGTGTCAATCAAACCCTAATGACAAATAATAAACAAATAATAAGCATTATGAACTTGTGAAATCTATGGGTGAATTCACTTGAAATGTTTTGTCTTTGACGTTTAAGTCTCAAATGTGGTGGTTTCTTTAAATTCAATAACACAAAAGATTTCTTAAAAGAGCCTGTTCTCATTTTTATAGCTTTCACCTTAATTTCCATTAGATGTGATAAAATTGTACTGACCAAAACAAGTGCTCAGAATGCGATGCTAAAAATAAGTCAGACGAGGCAAGAAGCAAGATCAGACACACTGTCAACAAGCTGACAGGAGGTAAAACTTAAAGTGAGTGCAGCCACAGTGTTGCTCATAATCACTCATTGCACAGAAAAAACAATAAGCATGCATAATTACAGTAAGTACGGCAGGTCGGTCTGTAAACTGAATGACGGTCAGAGCTCAGCCGAATTTCTACTAAATCGTAGTTTGCCTTCAATTATAGTACCTCACTGCATGATGAAGAAAATAAAGTAGGAACACATAAAAAATAAAATACGTTCATTGTCATGGATTACTTATCTCAAGCATGTTTAAGTCTCTGAAAGTTTAATTGCCATTGTCATGTACCCATCTGAAGATGAGTTGAATTGAAGTGTGGTATCAAGGAACAAAGACTTCAGTTTCACTTTCACTTACTAAATCGTATTGTGAACCCAGTATTGTGAAATGTATTGAATCCTGAGTTGACTGTATCATTACGTCCCTAATAAATAGTTTACAGTGTTCCACTGCTGTTAAATAAATGCTGCTTTACCTTCATCATGAGGACCACCGTGTTGAGAGCGATCATGATGAGCACCGTGTACTCAAAAGAGGGCGATGCCACAAAGTGCCACAGTCTGTACTGGAAGGTTTGTCTGTTCTGGGGCATGTAGCGGGTCATCGGCTTGGCGCTGATGGTAAAGTCGATGCAAGCCCTCTGATGGAGAGAAACGTATCAAAAAACAGACACACAGAGCTGAAGATTATCTTAAATTACATGAATATGTGTGTGAATGTATCTATATTTCACCTCATTCTTCTCCAGACTGCACTCCTGAATCATCTTGTCGCCCTGCTCCTGGAAGGTGATGATGATCAGAGCCACAAAGATATTGACGAAGAAGAACGGGAAGACCACAAAGTACACCACATAGAAAACGGACATCTCCATCCGGTTCCCTCGACTCGGCCCCATGTTCTCCTCTGTAACATCGGTAGAGTGCTGCAGCACCCTAGCAGGAGAAGAAGATCGGAGAAATTATCTATAATTTTTTAAAGGTCAAAATGTTGACCTTTGTTGTTTAAATTAACTTCGATTTTTATATCTTTAACTACAATATTTGGGAGATTAATTCCATCATTGCAGCCTATGAACTATCTGAACTGTTCGTCTGGGTAGAAATCCACTTACTGAGGCCATCCCTCTCCAGTTGAGACGGTGAAGAGTGTGAGGAGGGCCCAGCAGACGTTGTCGTAATGAAACTCGTGTCTCCTCCACTCTCTCCTCTTCACCTCTTTTTTGTCTCTGCTGTAGTCAATGTAGTAGCCTCTGTAGGGAAAAGAGCGGCCCGGAGTTCATTGATTCACTTAATTCACTGATTAAACCGGCAGTTTAATGAGGAGAAAGACATTATCCTGTGCCTCTACTATTAACTGGTGAATCTGCTGCTGAGCCTCTGTATCCTGAGCTCTTTGTGTGAGGACTTTAGTGCAGGATTTGTCTATTTTGCGTAGGCTATATCTGAAAGGGCATGAATGCTGTGGTTAAGTTTGTTAAATCTACTTATTAGTTAAATACATTCAGTCGTTGTTGTGTTGTTGTTGCTCCACCTTTACCAGCTGCAACATTAAAGTGATACTTACACATGAATGCATCAACAATTATACTACTTTTACTTGGTGTGATAACTTCTTCCAACGCTGGTTGAGATGCATCCACTTACTGGCATTCCTTCTCTGAATTCATGGAGCTGTCGGTGCAGTAGAAGAACTTCCCCTTAAAGAGCTGCACCGCAATGACAGCAAAGATGAACATGAAGAGCTGGTACACAATGAGAATGTTGAAGACGTTCTTCAGAGATGTGACCACGCAGTCAAAAACAGCCTGTAGAGGGACAAGAGGGATGGCAAAAAAAGCACAATCTGTCAGAGATCTGTGAAATAAAACCAAAAATCCTGGAGAGTGATTGCAGTTTATATCATACCTTGAGTTTAGGAAGCCTCTTGATGGTTTTAAGAGGCCGCAGAACCCTCAAAACTCTGAGGGACTTTATGGTTTTGATGTCTCTGCCTTTGTTGTTTCTGTTGACATTGAAATGCAGTATTTAGGAACGCAGCTGTATGCTTAAGCTAACGCACAAGGACACGTGGGATAGACACATTTAAAACAGTGAAAAAGAAGAAACAGAGAAAAAGCAAAATGTCACCACAAGGGCATATCAAAAAAACACAATGAAACACAGAACTTCATCTTGAGTGTGTGTGTACAGAGCCCAGCAGGTGTCACAGGTAGAAATGTTGATAATTTGCGCAATTTATTTCTAATAATAGCCCGGACATTTATCTGCTTAAATCACTGAACTCACCCTGCCTTTATTGGGGACAGTCTATCTGGGACCCTGCTTTTATTAGAAGTTTATGGTACATTCACACACATTTGTAATATGTGTCCTCAATTCTTAAAATTATGCTTTAAAATTGCCTTATTCCATCAGTATTATATAACAGCATTATTATTATTATTATTATTATTATTATTATTATTATTATTATTATTATATATTTCAAGAATGCCCTGATCACATTGGCACAATTAAACACATTCACACCTGGAAGCTGCCCAGTACAACCACAGTCACTGAGCAGTGGTTGGTCATAAGGGCCGCCTTCCTCGAGGGCACCTCCGTGGTGGTAATCAGGGAGGGGCAAGCACTGTTTTTACACTCAGTTTTATCCTGTCAGTCTGGGGATCGAACCGACGACCTGCCAATCACAAAATCATCTCTCTCTAAACTTTAGCCACAACTGCCTTTACAGGTTAGAATCTTTTAGTGTAACAATCAAAATACAGATTTTATTAAATCATGGTTAGAATGTTAAATTGCAGGATTCCTTCTATTTGTATTAAAGCCAGGCATGAGCTGTGTGCGCAGTAGAGTTTCATTTTGATTTTAAAATGAGTTACACACAAGAGTGTCTTATTGTTTCATCTTCATAATTTGAGGGTAAAAAGAATTAATTAGAGGACAGAAATTATTCATTAGTGTGCCCTAATTATCAAAGTAATACCCCTGATACCTGTCAGGCTGGTGAAATTTGAATGACAAACACAAAAATACACTGAATACAAAAGGGGAAAATTAGACACATGACAATAAAAGAAATATATGAGAAGCCTATGGGAGACGTTTACATTTAGTGTGTCTGAAATTTTTACCCCATCACATTCCTGGTAGCCCCAACAGTGACACAATCCACAGGAACAACAGAGAAAAATTGATAAAGAGAGATACACTGTGAGCAAAGCTCAGAGGATCACAGCTATATTCACAACAGAGAAATTAACATACAATACAGTTCTCTACAGTACAACAAAAGGCACAAAAGGTTTAGTAAGTTATTTGTCACACTGGGAATGATAACAGAAAGAGATACCATAGAGGCTTTTTAACATCAGTCATGACACGCTCCCACCATTTGTATAACCCCAAATTACACAGAAATCCATCTTTTCCTCCCGCTGTAGGACCATGGTGACAGTTAAATCTGAGTTACACACTGCACAGGACTATGCATGTCTCCACATTTGCAGTTTTTGAGCGGCCCAACAATTTTTTTTAAGCTGCTTTTTGCAGCTTCAAAAAAAATTTGTCTTTGAAGCAAGGTTGTTTATAACAATACTGTATGCTCAGAAAACGGTTTGCTGCAGTGAGTCAGTCATTAGTCATCGGTAGGCAGCAATATATAGTGACTCACGTTAGAGCAAAGGCAATCAGAGCTCCCACCACCACAATGAAGTCCAGGAGGTTCCACATGTCTCGGAAATAAGAGCCATCGTGCAGAATGAGACCCTGGTCTATCATCTGGAGGACAAACATACACCCACATGGACGCGTTAAGTGAACAGAATCAATACACGCAGGGACCAAAAAACCTTGAGTACATTGCAAGCAAGTTAAATTCTTTAAAAGTGTGATTTGATGTTGTCAAAGCAGGGAAGATATAATCTTTTAGTTACGCACCTTGATGATCATTTCAAAGGTGAACACTCCAGTGAAGACATAATCAAAATAACGGAGGACCTGGAAAATTAACAAACGTAAAAATATTCTTTAATAATAAATACTTTTCTGAGGGTGCTGTATACTGTGTGTGTGCCAAATGAATACTATACTCTTATTATTTTATACTGCATATGAATTATCATTGTATAAACACACATTTTATACTAACAGGAAATTTTACAATACATCTATAGATATAAAATGAATGAACCTTACAAAGAGAACATAAATATCTTCTATCTAGGATTTGGTACTTATGGCTGTTTCACCACCAAACACAATTTATTCAAATCGTATTGCAGCTCCTCCATTACATTTGTGTATTGTGTAAGAATAATATTCATCGACGGCATAAACTATAAATTAACTATATTTAGTATGCATACTCCTGGTTTGAGTATCCTTTATTTTGCCACTTTTCACGGTGTGGAGTACGGATCTGGGACAGTAAAAAGGAGTACAGCAAACTCTTTGGTCCCACCCACCTTGATTTAAGAATGCAGCTGCCTTTAAATAAACCTTATTGGATGAATCACTGCATTTATAAGCAGTGTCACATTATACAAATATGCACGGATGCTATAAGGACAGATGGATTAATCTGTCTAGCTCTAGATTCCTTGACTCACTTGGCAAATTAAGTGCTGTTCTGGGTGCCCAGAAATACCTTAAAGGACCAGTGTGTAGTTGCAAATCGGTGTAATTGCAGATCACAACAATGTCGCTTCTCCCTGCCTTTTCAAGCACAAAGGAGAAACTGTGCCCCTATTCAGGAGATTATACACTAATGAAAACATACCTATGAATATTATATTCCATTTCTGCAAATAGATACTCCTAAATGTTACACACTGGACCTTTAAAGGGGATTTGGTTTAAAAAGAACAGCCACAATCAGTACAGCAGAGACCAAGACATCTTGACTTTTAGTCCTAGTATGGGTCAAGCACAAAATTCACTGGATACTACATTTCCCATAAATCAACATGATTGCATCTTTTGTTTGCCCCCTGCCTGGTTGAATATCATCTGTAAAATCAGTGGAGTGCTCCTTTAAAGAGTAACTTAACATCAGTATGAAAACATCAGTTTTTGCAGCCCTCTCTGGTTGAAAGTTTCCAGCCATTTTATCTCTGACTGCAGCCAAGATCCCTGATGGTGGCGGTCAGAAACGTGGTCTGTTGCACCTGTGACCACACCCAACAGTGATGTCACAGGGTCCTGGAGTCCACCTGTACATCACTGCAGCAAGGTGAATATTAATCCACTGGATGTCAGCAAAGACAAGATTTTCAGAGGCTGTTAAGTTAATCTTTAAGTTCCTCGGTTCTCCTTCAACAGCATTACAGTGACCAAATTATATATTTTAAATATGATAATTTCCTTTCCAAACAATGTCCTAAACGATGTCAATCAGGGTCTGTAGTGATAGTAGAAAAAAGCCGCCCCAAGAACCAGAAATGACTGGAGTACGTAGATGGTGTAGAACATATGTAACTTTGTGGATTACTCTGTCTCTCTCACAGACGAAAGCCAAACCCAGTGTTGACTTTACTAGTTTGTGCTTATTTGGTCACTCTTGACACTTTTCATGATACTGAGTCGTGAAAAGCTGTGAAAAACAAACTGCACAGCTATTTCCCAGGCAAAGCTGCCGATTCTCACCTTGTATGTGCGTGAAACCAAATGTGTCACGACACATTGTTGCTGACACAGTGTTATGTCAACTTCAGATCAAAACCTGAAAGCTAAAATTTCCTCAGTAGTTTTCTTAGAATGAGTAAGTTCTTATTATTCTTTTAGTCTTATGGAAATAATTGCTTCCTTAAGGATAAATGCCTCTAAAAGATTAACCTAAACTCATTGGCCTTTTACATTTGCCTGTGGTCAGTGTAGCACCATCAGATTGCTCTGTGTGATAACTGATTGTAAGACTTTGTAAACTAATTT
Organism: Dicentrarchus labrax; assembly: GCF_905237075.1. NCBI lineage: Eukaryota > Metazoa > Chordata > Actinopteri > Moronidae > Dicentrarchus > Dicentrarchus labrax. The sequence continues at coordinate 16,010,162 of NW_026136701.1, forward strand.
AAGATTGCTGAATAAATCAGTTGACACTTCAGACATCCACTGCTTATTTAAGGCATCGGTGCGCGACAGTCAGACGTTACTTCATGCAGTGATTAGGCAGCTGTGTGGAGAAAGTAAGCCCAGTCTCCCTCTGTGTGTTTGGTGTGCTTGAACTCTGTCCTCTTCATGGTCTCTATGGTGGAGAGGAGGTTGTGTGGCTCAAGTCTGTTTAGCGACACAAATCTAAATTCTTCATATATGTTTACGATCCGTCTAGGATTTTATTATCCTGATTATCCATACTGTAATTATACTGTGTCGGTCTATTCTGTACATGTCCCGGAAGAGGGATCCTTCCCCTGTTGCTCTTTTTTTCCCCTTATTAAATGTTTTTTAGGGCGAAGTTTTTACTTCCAAATTAAGCGTCTATTGTATGCTATACAGATTGTAAAGCCCTTGAGGTACATGTGTGAAATAAAATTAACTTGACTGAACTTCTCTCTTTGATATGCCCTGTCACTTTTTCTATGTACAAACAAGTTCAACACTATGAATGGCTTTGTGGAGAGACTGTGCTTTGAACTGGCTTTTCACCCTGCCTTTGACATGTTGTACAAACTAGTTTGTTGCGAGCTAACTCCTCAGTCATATAGACACATAAGGAGAGACGTATTTTGATCTCACCTTGTTTCTGTCTGAATTGGTACACACGGGGTCCTCAGCAGCCAGTGCAATGCTGCTTGCCACGATTACAAGGAGGATGGTCATCTCAAAGTAGCGCAGGGTGACCACATAGTGACAGATCCTCCTGATGCTGCGGATAAACGAAGGGGAAGATGTTTAATTGTTGGGTGATGAAAGAGTGTACAGAGAATTTATGAACATTTCGTAGCATCTTACGGGTTGGAGGCTTTGAAGATGAACATGCTGTCTGGAGCTACACGTTTGGGAGGAGTAGGAGGGTCCTCTTCCTCCGTCTCCTCGTCTCTCTGGTCAGAGTTGTAAGCCTCCAACTCTTTACTGTTCACTAAATCCCAGACAGAGGTGTGGAGAAGGGAAGAAAATGTTTTAGCTGTACATGAACAGCTATGACAGGGAAAGAACAGTGTGAGTCACCAGCACAATGGATTCATCAGACTCCAAAAGCGGTCCTCTTATCAGGTGTCAGAAACACCTACACAAGGTGACGTAGAGTGATAGTGACACTAAATCCCACTCTGTGATGCACAGTAAAGGAGTGTGACTGCAGTGAGAATTGATCACAGTGCTACCTGTCATGGGTGTGAGCTCCAGCAGCGGTTGTGCAGACATTTCAATCGCCACACTTCCCTCCAGGTTGGACTTGTTACGTTTGATGGAGACCTGGCGGCTCTCAGACTCGATGGCCCTCACAGTGAACTCTGTGGCCTCTAAGGCGGGCTCCACTGGGATGTTTTGGCATAGGGGCTCGTACTGCTCTGTCTGCCCACCTCCATCCTGCTCGGACCAGGTACAGTCCAGCAGCTGCTCACACTGAGGAGGGTCAGGAATGTCGTCACCGGGCAAAGCAGCTCTGACATGGGGAAGAAAAGATCACTGAGCTCCGAACAATAATGCATAGATATGCTATGGCATTTGTACCATCCTTTTCTTGTATAATTATTTGATAAACATTCATTTAATCGGAAATGATCCTGGATAAGTCCACATTTTTTCAAGTCTGTCTTAAAACAACACTCACGGGCAAATATGTAGTTTTCAAGGTTGTTGTGGTCGTTCCCTTTTCTCCATATTGGCTATGAAGAGATCACTTCCTAATGCGATTCTAATAGAAGAGATATGGGACAAAATCCACAGTCCCCGTGTTGAACTCCAAAGTTCAATAGAAGCAATATGAGGCCTAGGCTTTTAGACAAAACAATGGATATCCTTGAAAGTTACTCTCTTTTCAGCATTAACTCCCTCTTTGTGTGACTAACACTGTCCATGGAAACAAAAAGGCGGGATTTTGTACTGAAAAGACAGTAACTTTGAAAAATATACACTTTATCTAACCCAGACTTCTGAAGCTTCGTAAAATAGGGGGTGGATTGTGGATTTTGTCCCCCATTGCAGGGATCTCTTCTCAGCCAGCAGCTAAAAACTTCTTCAGTGCACAGATGGGCACGTGAAAAAGGTTTTGAGACAGACTTAAAACATGTAAATCTATACCTTAAAAAAACAGAGAGATGACAAAGTGCATTTCTTCTTCATCCAGTGACATTTCAGTTAAAATGGCCTTTAACAGATAATTACATACAATGAGAAAAGGTAAAATACAAAGGTATAAAAATAAGGTAAGTGGTAAGTAAAATGCTAAGAGCTCATGAGAAGGTGTTGAACCTTATAATTCCTCCTTGGAAATGTCTTCATTAAGGGATAAATTAGAACAGCCTTACCTTCTACAGTCTTCTCCAACTTCTGCATATGGGTTGATGATGCATGTCCCACAATCATCTTCCACTGACCCTCCTTCTCCCTCTCTCTCCTCTTTTTCTTCCTTCTCTTCCCTCTCATCCAGTATCTTCCTCTCCTGGCTGAGCGACCGTCTGACTAGTGGCACCTCGTGTGGAGACTGGGTACAGTCCAGACTCTTGGCTTCAGGACGAGCTTCGCGGTGACGGTGCCGCCTGTGTCGTGCCCCTTCATCCAGCCCCTGACTGGGTCTGAACTTGCGGGCCATCCTGTGCCTGCCCCCGCCTGTGGTCCGGTGGTTAGCTCCCCCTGTTTTCTCCTCACTAAGGTTGACCAGAGGCTCAGCCTCTGGAGGCTCAGGCATGGGGATTGAGATGGACATCGGGGGCTCAGGGAGGGGCATCCCCACAGACATTGGAGACTCGGGCAGATGAGCCGGGCTTGCCTCTGGGGAAAGGGTGGTGGCGTGGTGGGTGGTGGTGGGAGTTTCGACTGTGTCCTCCGTGGGGCTGCTAAACAGCTCCTCTCTGCTCGCCATTTGGCGGCGTTTGCGTAGCTGGTTGGCTCTCTGCTCCCACACTGACATGTTAACCTTTCTCCTCCTCTCACGGCGGTTGGAGAAGGCGTTGGAGCTACTGAGGGGCTGTTCGTCTGCGGCCCCTATTGCACCCTCTGGCTCCTCCCCTGGAAAGTTTGGTCGGCCTCGATGGATGGCTCGTTTCCTGTATAGGTAGGGTCTTCTCCTCCCGCTAAGGACCACAATATATTTTATCAATATGAAGCAGAAACAGGCCAAAATGTAAGGAATTAGTGACAAGAAACATCAAGACTAGTGTCCATTTAGCATACCAGTTATATAAAAGAATATTCAAACAAATAATCAATATAAATAAGAAAATTATAGTTGCAAGAAAAGGACAGACCTTTTCTGTGAATTCACAATGTTAGTTGATTAGTAACACAAAAAAAGACTTTCCCATGGAAAAATGTGCAAAATACTTCAAGCTAAAAAATACAATTACATCCAAAAACTGAAAAGAAGATACCTGAGAGGTAGAGGACAGATCAACAGAAAAATAGAAGAAACAAAAACAACCACAACAAAAAAAGGTAAGGTGCAGGATTTAAGTAGAAACACAGTGTAACATCTAGAAAATAATTTCAATAATCGAGTAGGAAAAACTCAAGGGAGAAATTCTGTGAGACAGAGATGCATACAATTATACTTACTGGTATTCAGATTCTGTTGTTGTCCATGTAATCAATGAGTGATTATTTGAAAACAAGACATTAGTGTTTTACAACATACACAGAACATTTGTTGTGACACCGAACAAAATATGTAAAGGGGACGCAAAGTATAGTTGAAGGTTGTCCTGTTTATACAGATTTAGAGGGGACTGAAATCAGTACTTTCAGATTAATAATGTAGGGATTTCAATTAAAAACATTAAACATTATTCTCAATTTTTAAGGTTAAATTAATTCCAAAGCTGGCAGAATGTCACAATACACAACATTTTGTTCAGTGTCACATAACAGGCATAAAAACAAGACAACATGATGAAACCAGAAGAACACTGTTATACACATCAAAATCAGCATCTCGATAGCTGCAACACATACAAGACTAACATTCAAATATGTAACAGACAAATGATACATTCAGTGTCAATGCCATCATTGTACATAGTTGATATTTGCCTTTTTTCTGCACATTGTGGAGTTAAATACTGTCTACATTTTGTGCCTTTTGTTCTCTGTGAAGCTCTTTGTAAGTTTGTTAAGAAACATGCAGCACAAAAACGAAATTTCTTTTTATAATCACATCATTTTAGGCAGTTTGAAGGACCAGGATTTTGCATGTTTAATGACCAATCATGTACACATTCATATTATTTAATAATAATAAAAATGCTTTATTCAAGTAGTTACTGGTGTCTACCCAGGTCGCAGAGACTTAAAACATTTGGAATAAGTAATTCTTCACAGTGAACATTTAGTCGTTCATTCAAGTTATTTTGGCAGTGCAGTTGTGAGCAGAAATTGTTTTAAAAACACTTTCTTGTTGGTGTTATCAGGTGTTTTTGGGGACCTCCAACAATCAAAACTTAAAGATCTGATGCATCTGATCCAAACCTTTAATTCAATTTCACATTCACACCTCTGGGTTGGATTTTGAAGCAGCCTGTAGCATGTGAAAGTTTTCTTTTTTAAAACAACTGTTGCACTCAAGCTCATTATTACGCGACGATAGAGAGGAAAAACATACACTGAGATGAATTACTTATGTCAAGTGAGATTGATTTTCATACTACAAAACACATTTATCAATCTATAATCATATGTTTTGCAAAGTCTAGCTAGTAATGAAAATACCCAGAGATTGTAGTTAATGGTGTAAAACATGCAAAATAATGAGTATAGTCCTAATCAAGCCAAGCCGGTGTTCTGAATGGGACACTTCATGAGGCCCTGCAGTACTCTCAAGTACTCTAGCAGTAGCTGTTTTAAGAATCTCTCCAGGTCAGTATTGGCCCCTGATGTGTCATAGTTCTGCAGTGTAGTTTTTTTTCCTCCCTACAATAACTCCATTCTCAGGCGAGAGGCGACGCGGTTCAGGCCGAGTCAGACTAAGTCGGGAATCTTGGTCAAAACCTGACACACTCCAAAGTGTGCCTCCTCCCAGTAGAGTGACACATTGAGACTTCCCAATGTTCCCAACAATCTTGGAAAAATGCCTCCTGCCCTCCTCCTCCCAACTTACTGGATCATTAGACCTGTGGGAAAGCCACCAGGTCATCGAAATGAGTGACAAATTACGCTTATTATCAAAAGAGGCTGCCCATTACCAATCGCAGACCAAGATAATTACAGAGGGAGTTCAAGTAAAGCTGCTGAATCAATCTGTAAAGGGTCATGCTTTGAAAATCAGGCACATTCAGTAAACATTCAGAATTATTTTATCAATGCTGTAAACATGCCTTTCTTACTTTGCATTCACCATGCAGCTGAGGGATAGATTAAGCATTCACCAATTACACCTTCAGCTGGTTCTCAGAGAGTCCACAATCAATGGCACTGTGAAAATACTGGTCTTTTTAACTAGACCCTGATTTTTAAACTCCTTTAACATATAGCATGATCAAATTCAGGACCACCACCAGTTCTCCCACAGCATCCATACTGTATCTTAAGTAAGTCTTAGTTTGATTCCACTACTTGAATCTGCTGCAAAGAGACAATTTGAGGAATCGTGATACATTTTCTGCCCAATCTGAATTTTCCGTTTGCTCATGAGGAGATCTGAGCTGAGAAACAGTCACAACTAAGAGCTACTTAAGAGCTGTGAAAGCGCTGGGTTTCTCATCCTAGAACGGTAATTTTGTTAGCTGCCAGACAATAACTTACTCAGATATCAGGCCGTCTCTGCCTCTGGCATATCTCTGGTTGAAGAACTCCTCTTCCTCCTCTTCATCCTGATAAAAGACAAAATTAATAAACACATTTAATTAACATGTATTAAATATTACACTTATTGAATGTGTGTACTACATCAATCAAAATATTTTATTGGAGAACATTGAGGTAAAACAGTTCAAACCTTCGTCAGTTCCTGTGCGTTGGCCAGATTATCCACAGCGATGGCCAAGAAGACATTCAGCAGTGTGTCTGTCATGAAGGCAGTTAAGAAAAAAAACCTACCAGTTTGTGCTCTTTCTCCCTTTCATGGATGCATGAGAGTTTAAATGACAAAATAATCTCAATTCAAGCTCCATTTGATTTACTTTTGGGGCTTTTGGTCGCATCTCACAGTCTTCATCAGCGAAGAGAGATCTCAAGTGTCATTATGTGACCTGAGTATGGATCATCAATTACAGTCGTAAATGTGAGGACAGATCGTAAGCAAACATGGTGTTCGGCGGCAGTTGAGAATGTCTTTCCACATCTTACTCCGGCTGTCAACTGATTCCTGATTGGTGACCTTTGACCCCTTCAGAGTCCTTGTTGTGATGTGGTTTTGGTCTGGTGTTCACAGCTGATGTCATTGTTCATTCAGTGTTGTGTCCAGGGTCCTTGAAGTTTCAGTGTATATATTTTTCCCCACAGGGAAGACGATGTATGCTTGAAAGCTCATATAGACCTTGAGTTGAGATTATATTGTCACACAAAGCGATCCCAAGGTCAAGAATTAACTTTCATGCTCTGGCTAGGTGTTGAAGTCAAAAACTTAAATCTCCACACCCAATTTACAATTTTAATCGATTTTCTTTCTTAAAAATCAAACTACAAAAGACAACGTATCTTTGAAAATGTGAAATTGAATCACTGGGTCCCTTTCGACTCATATGGTGTACCATGGGAAAATTATTCTACACGTTCTCTGTGGATGACTGTCTTGAAGAGATTAGGGCTTGTCTTACAACATTCGTAGTTTAAATCTCAAATTTACAATTCAGTCTTTTTCTGAATCGTTTAAAAAAATGTAATTAATCAATTTCATCGATTTATTGCCCAGCTCTATTTCATGATCAGAATTTTTTAGCAAATGTCGCCCCTTGAATTACTTTCAGATGCAAACAAAAACACTATCTGAAACACTTTCAGAAAATGCATCATGGGAAGATTAAAATGAGAACGAAACAATATTTAATTTGGTTTACAGGAGCTTCTCTGAAAATCTGATTATGCAAGCATGTTTTTACTCAAAGACTGTAATTCTGAGGTAAGTGTATGTATTTCCATTTTTTGCTGCTTTACATTCACAAAATTATCATACAGACATGGGAGCGCTTTTGAAACATGTAATCATCGTAAAAAATGTGATGTGAAGTAGTTCAAAATCACAAACAACATTAAATGTATGCAGCACCAACAACAATCCAGTAAAATAATATACAATTCTGTCATTCTGCTGCTATTTGGAGTATTTTTTCACTTTTGACTGTACATTTGGCTGGTAATGACTTTATACTTTTACTGATGTAACATTTTGAATGCAGGACTTTTACTTATGAAGTACTCTTACACTGTGGTGCAATTACCTTCACTCAAGTAAAGGATCTGAATATTTCTTCCACCACTCACTCACAGCTCTCTGACCACTTTTAACGGGTCGATAAGGATACAATTTCCAAACAGGGTGAGCACTATGAAGTAGATTGATGACCACATGCCATACTGTACTCCGCCCTGCGAGCGAATCCCATTATACATCACCTCGTTCCAGTCCTCACCAGTCAAAATCTGTAGGCAAATGCACAGAATATTTTGCATGAATAATTACATTGATCATATTTGATTCAAGAGAACATTGGCCCTAAAAATACATTAAACAAGGGAGACATTCCCTGTCTGCAAACCAGTTCAAGATATGGTATTAAAAATGGCAGCAAGACAAGTAATTACTATGTGTGCTGATCAAAACACTCTTTCACAGTGCCGTTGGTTTTGTAGCAGATCTGATGTGGATTCGTTCACGTTTCACTTGTCTGATATTCATGTGCGCATATGCGTGCATGGATGTGTGGGATGATAGCGGAGGAAGGGGGTGGAGAGCGAGTGAGCAGAGTTGTTTAATCTGCGCCTGGGGTGAGAAATATCCCAGGGTGCAATGTGTCATGGAGAGCAGGCAGAACGAGGGGATCTGTGGGAGCCAAACCTGAAACACTGTCATGATGGCAGCTGGAAATGTGTCAAAGTTGGTGGGAGTGTAATCTTCAAAGATGAACCTAGAGGGAAGGCAGATAGAAAGCAGGGTCAGATATGACCAAGGAAGAATAGGAGGAGGAAGAAGAGGAGGAGGAGAATGCAGAGCTATTTTCGTCCGGGAATGTCATTTCCTCTCCTCTTCATCACAGAGACCATTGAAGAAACTGCTGTTTAGTTTGCAGGGTGTAGCTACTATTTCCATCAGATCAGACATGTAGGTTAAAATGTTCTATGAAAATCAGCACCACAAATCAAAAACAGAGAGAAAAGTTATCCTGGATAACTGCGAGTACTTCAGTTTTGACGTCCTTGAATGCTTTACTTACCTCCCTCCAAAGAGCTGCATCCCCAGCAGAGCGAACACCACAATGAAGAGAAAGAGAAGAAAAAGCAGGCTGATAATGGACTTCATGGAGCTCATGAGGGACACAACCAGGTTCCTGAGAGAGGCCCAGTATCTGACAGAAAGAAATCACAGACTTTTTGAAGAGAGCTGTGGAAAAATATACACACAAATATGCTACAACCGAGGCCTAAATGAACTAAAAATGCACAGTTTATCATGTGAACCATCTCGTTGTCCCACTTACTTGGTGATCTTGAAAATTCTCAGAAGTCGCAGCGCCCTCAGTACGCTGATCCCAAATGACATGCCAGGCCTGAAGAAGCCCCAAACCACCTCAAAGATGCTGCCAACAATTACCTGCAAAATATGTGGCATCACAATTAACAAAGAATCATGTCCCGTAGGCTCCATCTTGAGTAAATGAGACTAGATGCGAGCATTTTTCAAATACCCTCTTTTCTGTCCTATTTTCAAAATTGGACCATTCCACACTAATGTGTACATGTGTACAATTACACTACAATGTAAAGTGCTCCCCCCTCCTTTAATATATTTAATTCTACCTTAATATTTTAGGGTATAGGCATGTGGCAGCTAAAGACTGGTGTTAATGTATGTATGTATGTATGTGCTTATTAAATTTGTGAGAAAGCTTTAGTTGCTGGTCAATAGAAATCTTCACTGCTTTATCAGTTAATTAGGATAAACCAAATTCTTCATTTTGCACCAGAAATTAAATTTTTCCTTTGTGATATAAAACAGAGTTGCTCTGAGTCTGTTTTCTTTTCTAGTGTAATGTGGAGTCAGAATAAGAGATGAAGAACCTCACCCCACAGTCGAAGCAGTTGAAAGATGAATGGAAGTAGAGCCGGAAACCCAGACCATACATTTTCAAAAACATCTCAGCCAAAAACAGCCCCAGGAAAACAAACTCTGCATAGTCTAGAAAACAAAAAAAGCAGTTATATCAAAGGAAAAAGAGGCAGCTGTCTGCCAAAAAATAATGCATTCATCGGACATGAACTGAATTGTAAGTAATCATTATGTATTAGTAGTAAAAATCATCATCAATCATCAAAAAAAACACCCACAGAGGAAGATGGTCAGCCAGTCGGGCTGGTTGTGGTGGACGATGGCCACACAGATGGTGTTGAGAGCCACAAGACTGAGCACCATCAAGTAGAAAGTGTCTGTCTTCACCATGCGACGGATGGAGATGCGCAACATGCGCTCTTTACGCCGCAGGTAGGCAGCGGGGCCACGCCGGCCACTGCGGAAGTTCATCCTCGAACGTGACATACCTGAAAGACAAAGACAGAGAATCACAGGAGAGAAACAGAGAAGTTCGAACACATGAAGGCAGGAGGACGATATATACAGAATATAAGTGACCGAAGAGAAGAGTAAGCGACTAACTGAACAGGCTGAAATGTTAAAGCTCTTCACTCACTTGCAGTAGATGTGTCTGTAAACTTTTCGTCCCCTGGTGCTCCTCTCCGTGCACCAGTCTTCTTACTCGCTCTCTTTAGCACTAAAAATGTTCCAAAAAAACTTCATGAATTACTGAATTTTGTTAAATTTCAAATGGAAATGAAAATTAATTGAATAATAAATAAAGCTGGAGGGACGATCGCCCTCGCTGCTCACTCATCAATTTCCTCATTTAATAGTTTAGTTTATGACTTAAATTTCATTTTACTGCAAATTTTATCGTCTCCAGCAGTGCACGGCCATGACAAGTTGGGAACCTTGTTGAATTCCTATTTGTTCACATGCTGTATGTAAAGCAGGAGTTCATCCATGCAGTTGGCATGAAGTAATGTATATTTCAGGGTTTATTGCTGCCCACTGCAAGAGGGAAAAATATATTCTTACAGACTGATCTAACATCAGAACCTAAAATGGACTCATTCACAATATTACCTGGTTTCTTACACCATATTACAGCCCACTTAATAAAGCCAAACACAACGTGCATCCATTCTAGTCAGATTGCTGCTTCATTTTTATGTAAAAGCGACTCAAGAGGCCGACACGTTAATTGCCAACATGTTTACATAACGAGGTGCACGTCTGAAAGGGGCTTTAGTTTCACCAGTGAGACATAACTGGTAATGTTAAATCAAGCATTAGTATTGTTGCCATGGTTACCAAAAAAAATGCACAATGACTTACAGCACAGAGGTGGTTAAACTGTTGACCGGAACAAAGTCAAGGAACAAGGACACGTTTTGATGTTAAAACAGACACCAGTTAATCCAATATAGTATAGTATTTTCTGTGGCTATCATATAACACCTAATAATAGCAGATACAGGTGTAATTAGGCATTATTAGACTGAATTGTGTAAACTCACCATCTAACGGCGATCTCCCTGAACTTTTATTCTCCTCTGCAAGCATTACCTCCTCTGTAATACAATAAAACTGGAGGTTATACACAGACTCATTTGTTTTCATTAAGGCACAATTTAAATCACCAGACATGGAAATACACATCGCAGGCTTCTATTCTTTAAGATGTCTGCAAACATTTACAGGAACTGAGGTCAAACTGATGCAAATGTGTGCTTAGAGAGGGCAGTATGACCTTCTTTAGAGAAAGAGCTCTTATTCTCTCTTATATTCTCTCAATATCTCCCCTTTCTCTCTCTCTCTTCCCACACTCACCCACATCCATGCACACATAAATATGCACTGCAGCTCTCTCACTCACACATGCATGTAAACACACACGCACACATGCACACAAATTTAAGTCAGTGAGTCAGTATCACCTTTTTCTCACCCTTTACTTGCGTGGGAGACTAGCAATGCAGCTTGCCATTACAGCACTCCGTGTGTATGCGTGTGTGTGTGTGTGTGTGTGTGTGTGTGTGTGTGCAACTCTACAGAGCTACTGCACTATAGGTCCAAAGAAGCGTCTGTGGCTCGGTGATCATTTTACAAAATCAGCTGAAAAAGACTGACCATTTAGCTGTTAAAGTATTGTAATGAAGGTCTTAATTCTGTCTCTGTCACAATCTGCTTTTGTCTCTCCTGTCCAGCCACATTTCCACTTTCCCAGGCCCTTCAGTGCTATTCTTCACTAATCTATCAGCTGCCCTCGGGCTTTTCCTGCTTTCCCCATCAGCTGACTGCCACACCCGACTGCACACCTGACTCTTAACTGGACCATTCCCACTCACTCACTGCCAGATTGTCAGTGTTTCCTCTACATTAATACCTGTTTACCTGATACTTGGAACCCTGTCACCTGCACCTGCTTGCCTGCCTCATGGTCCTGTGAGCCTGGAATCTTATTTTTGTAAATAAATGAGTGACTAGGTTAACATGCACACTAATTTCCCATTATTATTCAAAAATGTCATATAAACAACATTTTCCAATTAAGACATGGCATTTACCAATATTATTCAGGTTTTAGGAGGATTCTTTAGACATGAATACAGTGTAACCAGAATATGCGTCTCATTTGGGGTTTTTACTGCAGTTTGCGACTCACAGCCTCTTGCCCTGTGACAGTTTGCAATGCTGTGTGGTAGAGCTGCACCCACAAAAGAAAATGATCGACCAAGTCTGTCTGTCTCCAATGACCAGAAGATCACAGGTTCACTCAATAGTAATCATGTGGGTCCATCGCTCACTTCCTGTAAGCCTCTATATCGCTGTATACCTCCACGTAACTAAATAAACAAGTGTGTGTCTGCAGATGTGAAGTTGTTCTGCTGCCCAGTACCTGCCCTGTCTATCCAGGCTCGGTAGCCGTTCAGTTCTCGTTCCACCTGCTGCTGGCGGCGCAGCTTCATGAAGGCCCGCCTGTTCTCCACCCTCTCCCTCTCCTTGGCAAATTCTCTGAAGAGGGGAGAATTAAAAACTGCCGTCATGATGCATAATGCAGACAGAAACACCAATGTTATAGGAACACTCACCCCGACAAGACACCCAACACCAGGTTCAGCACAAAGAACGAGCCAATAATGATGAGAGGAATGAAGTATATCCAGTTCCATGTGGGACCCAAGGCATCATTGGTCTGAAATCCATAGCATTCATTCAATAGTACAGATATACAACAACATCATGCATTTTTTACTTCATTTGTTTTAGCAGAGCTGAACTCCTGAGCTCACGTTATAGAGAACGGCCGTCCATCCCTCCATGGTAATACACTGGAAGACGGTGAGGACAGCAAACAGGATGTTGTCAAACTGCGTGATGCCGTCATTGGGTCCGATCCAGGTGTCGTTGCATTCGTACCTCTCGGGACACTTCCTCACTCCGCAGGCGAACGCCAACTCTGACGAGTCAACAGTCTCATTGTCTACAAAAAAAATAATCATATAGTAACTGTTCGGGTCTTTTGTTGATGGATCCATATAAATAATGTCTACACTTATAAACTAATATTCTATTCAACCTCTGACTCCCCTGTGGCTACTGGTGATTATTTAAAGGTCCACTGTGTAGGATCTGTTATGTCACTTCAAACCACAACTGGTCCATTTTACACTTACAGATATAATTTGTTCATTCTTGAAGCCGACTTTGTTACAGAACCAGACTAGCTGTTCCTCCCTGTTTTCAGTCTTTATGCTAAGCTAAACTAATTGGTTGCTAGCTAGAACTTCATGTTGCACTGTATGACCATTTTCACTGGATGTTTTACTTGTCACCACATTTTAATGTATTGTCATTGATTGTGTAGCTCGTGCTTGTTGCTAAACAACTAAATAAGCAATTTATTTCAAATTATGTATTCTGTGTGGATGACAAACACATTTTTAAGCCCCCTTCCACTCAAAAATGAGTTTTACGTATTGTTACTTCACTTGGATGTTTGAACTTCACTGTGCAGAATGATGTTTGTTTTGCTCACCTTAAACACATGTATGAACAAGCAGGATTGGTCCAGTATGCAACTTACACAAGTGTAAAGTGGAAACTTGAAACTGTCTTGCAACCACTAGTTAGACAATTAAATAGAACTTTTTGTGAAAAAAAAAAAAAAAACCCATATCAGACACAAATTATTATTCAAAGCAGAGTATCTTTTTTTATCTGCTCTAAATACTATGAACTTATTCAGGTTTTATATTTCAATTCATCTTTGAGTTGTCAATGACAGTAAATGGTATGGTGTAGCGTGTGATTACAGAGTAGTTGTTGACTAATTAAGCAGTAGCTAAATCAGCCAGCAACAACTCTAATAATACCTCTGAGCTCGCTGCTACTGTAATCTATGAAAGCCTCAGGTTCTCAAACAAAGATGTTCACACCCTCTGTTTGAGAACAATGAGTAAACCACACATTTGGTATACCTGCTGGTAAAGCCAATCACAAGTAAGCTAAAAACAAAGCATGACAATAATTTTCTAAAGACACTGGTGTTGTGATAAAAAGCAGGCGGACCTGAGGACACGAGGTACCCACAGATGGTGAGATGGTCAAGCCAAAATCCTTAAACACACACCAACTGCTGAATGTTATAATACCTTCCTAGAGTTAAAACTAGAGGGTGAAAACTTTGGCAAAACACAGTTCCTTAACTATTTACTTTCATACTGTTTAAAAATGAAATATTAATATATATTAATATCAAACAAAAATACACATGTTGTGTGGACTGCCCTCTCTGTTTTACAACAGATAGACTGTCAGCGGTGTGTGCGGACTGTACCGAGGATGTCAACAGACGACAGGCAGGTGTTGTGAAGCTTCCCGCTGTAGAACTCCAGACCGATGATGGCAAACATGAGGATGGCGAAGAACAAGAGAAGGCCGATCTGGAGCAGCGGGATCATGGCCTTCATGATGGACTTCAGCACAATCTGCAGACCTAAAAGTATTCACAAAGAAGAATAATTCGAGAATAATGCTGTGTTGGTCAGTGAAATATACAAAATATAATATAAATATCCTAAATTGTACGTGACTAGCACTTTCTAAATGTCTAAATTTATAAATACTGATATATACATTCTTAAACAATTTGATTTGTCAACTCACAAATGGTAATCATTTGTTATGTACAGTATTATACCAGTTTGTTTGACCCTACAGTGCAGGATTAGAGGTCAGTAACTGACTCACTGGGGATCCCGGAGACAAGTTTGAGAGGTCTCAGCACTCGCACGGCCCTCAAGGTCCGAAGGTCGACTGGGATGTTCATGTGGGCACCAGCAGTGGCCAGGATCCTGATGGACAACACACACACACACACTATATATATATACAGTATACTTGATTCAGAGGTATTTTTCATTGTAGGACCGTTATGCAAACAATACTTTGTTATATTTCTTTCATTATTTTGTGAAGACAGTTAAATTAATAGACATTACTTGTAATGGCCTGAAAAGTAAAAAGACATCTGGGTTAAAATAGAGAAAATGCAACAGGGACGTATTAAGAAAAAGAAAAAAAAAAAAAACATCCATTAGTAGCTAAATCTGGTGCAAAGCTTCTCTTTCCTCGTTTGTCTGTGGTGCCTGACAAATTTAATGACAAAAATAGGTAAAAGTTTTGAAGATGAGTCATTTTAGGGCAAAGAAATAAACTGATTTGATGATATGCAGCGGTGCAGTATATCCATTTAGTGTAGCAGACTTGCATGGTGAGAGACAAAGAACGCACAGCCACATACACCTGGCAGGCATCTCTACTCACATCCGCCCGCGCACACATTGATATCCCTCCACCTACACACAAACACTGAAAAACAGCATCAGGAGCGACCGACAGGCAATTTCTTACTAACGTGCACCAGAAATCACATCTGAATGTCTTCTCGTAGCAATGGCAAAAGCAGGTTTAGTGTTATTTATTTAAATAATGTTATAACAAATAATACGCAAGTGCTGCGTATGGCTACATTTTGCAGCTCCCGTCAATATCAACCAAGCCAATGTGATGAGCCGTAATCATTAATGCTTTCACTGATGACAGGGTCAATATCCACTGCTAATTAATTAGTAATATTCTAACTGAGTTGTGAAAATTATCCTAGAAATCATAATTATTTCCCAGATTTGTATCTCTCTGTCTGTTACACACAGAGATACAAATATACAAACTCATAAAATCTTTGGCCAGTGTTAGGAAGTGTGGGGGAGGGTATATGTGTATGTGTATATGAGTTTGTGTGTGTGTGTGTGTGTGTGTGTGTGTGTGTGTGTGTGTGTGTGTGTGTGTGTGTGTGTGTGTGTGTGTGTGTGTGTGTGAGAGAGAGAAAGAGAGCAGGGGGTAGAAAGCACATGGCAGAAACTCAAGTGTAAGCCCACGCAGAATCTCTCCTGAAAGCAGTGGGAGGGAAAGAGGCCGAATGAACGAGTGAATGAGTGAGGCCACATTCTCACTATTGCGGATAAACCTGAAAGCGCTGTTCAATGGGGTGAAAGCTCACTGTCCGTGCCACCGTGGTTGGGATACAATATGTGCAGGACGACTAAGCGAGCAGCTGTATGATGTAGTGGCAGATGTAAAGAAAATGGTCATGATTTAGGAAGTATATTTTATTTCCACACTGAAATGTGAGCTAGCATCTTCAAATTTGAGCAATGAGTAATAGTGGAGATACGATTTTGGTGGCTGAATAGTACTCCCCATTACAAGTAAACTGATCTTGATGTATAAAATCAAAACACCCTAAATATGCTTATTACAGCAGAAAATATGAGTC
The DNA here is from genome assembly GCF_905237075.1 of Dicentrarchus labrax. NCBI lineage: Eukaryota > Metazoa > Chordata > Actinopteri > Moronidae > Dicentrarchus > Dicentrarchus labrax. The sequence goes on from NW_026136701.1 coordinate 16,026,313, forward strand.
ATAATTGTCTCTGATTCCCTTTAAAAGCAACAGACAGTTACTCTAGGCCAGCTTCTAAGAGGTGCACAGTAGCGCATCAGAAACTGTGAATATAGAACCACCAAGTGTTGGACTTCTGTAACGTTGAGGGACTCTAAAAAGGTAAAAATCATTTTCTATAATACAACAATCTTGTCTTTAGGGACATGAATTGAGAACCGGTTGCAGTGGAGAACCGGTTCCAAATTGTCCGATCCATCTGAATTGAATGCCACTGAGCTGATCAATTTCTTTTATCAAAGCCAGCACGTTTTCCGACAGTTGCATTGCAAAACAATGACATCATACTCATGTTTCAATGCTGCTGGAAACTTGCAACACAAACAAACAACTATAACTTTACTATTTTTCTACACTGTGTTTAGGCTCAGAGATAATAAAACGGTGACCCTGAAAATTCTGTGTAGACCTACTTTCTTTCCACACAAAAAATTGAACAGGAATCCATAAGAATAGTCCGGAATCGAGGATTGGACCGAAAATCAGAATCAATAATGGTAGTGGTATCAATAAAATCTTATCAATTCCCATCCCTTGTCTTCTTTTCTTAGACCCTGCTTACCTGGTAAATGCCATACCTTTTACACTCCACACCTCCATATCGCAACACAGCCTTAAGTTTTAAATTTGCAGCCTTCAATCCAATCCAATCCAACTTTTTTTTTTAAACCTTTAAAAAAACAAAAATTAACCAAAAAAGTTATAAAAGAAAAAAAAAAAAAAAAAAAAAAAAAAAAAAAAAAAACCCCAAAAGGAAAAAAAAAAAAAAAAAAAAAAAAAAAAAAAAAAAAAAAAAAAAAAAAAAAAAAAAAAAAAAAAAAAAAAAAAAAAAAAAAAAAAAAAAAAAAAAAAAAAAAAAAAAAAAAAAAAAAAAAAAAAAAAAAAATATTTATTATTAAAAAAAAAAAAAAAAAAAAAAATTTTTAAAAAAATTTTAAAAAAAAAAAAAAAAAAAAAATTTTTTTATATAAAAAAAAAAAAGGAACAAGTCAAGATAATATGCCATCATGCCATGCATGCAAAATACTGTAATGTCCTGTGATGTACCAAAAGCAAAAAAGAAATGAATGAAAATGGCTTTACTGCATAAGCACTGCTTATCTAGTCTTTACACATTTCAGTAACATTAAAGCAATAGTCAGAACTCAGCAAACTACCTTGAAAACGTTTCTCCAACTTCCTATTCATTATAAGCGGAAATTGCAGCAGATTGTAACCTAATAAAAATACTGTACCTACTGTACATTACATGTCAGTGTTTGAAATTACTGTGGCAGTGTCTGTTTTCATTTTTATGTTTAATTTCGGTGAATGTGTAAGAAGTGTTGTAACAACAAACAACCACACAGCTAGCGGCGGTGGAATATCAAATCCAATTAATTTAAATGAATCTACATGACAAACAAACAAAGTCTTTCTATTTGCCTTTGTCTTATTTTTGCGGCACTAGTGAGGATACAATCGCTATTACTTCGGGGTGGATATTAGCAGTAATTGGGTTTTAGCGTGAATGTAAATGTAGTGAGTGAGTGAGTGAGCGAGTGAGTCAGACAGAGAGATGACACAGCGAGAGACACTGAGACAGAGCGGGAGCAGAGGAGTGGGAGTCTGTGGAAATAGCCTTCAAACCAAACACAGTGAACAAAGACAGGCAGCAGCACAGCTCCTTCAAGGCTGCACTTTGAGCACAACAATTCAGTGGAGGCTCCCTCAAAATTAAAGCAAATATTCTGTCTGCTTGTGGTAGCTCATGAATCATCCCTACACACACAGAGAGAGGCCATTTTCTTTTGTTTAGTTTAGAAATTGTTTTCCTGCAGAGACTAAATTTACTGACTGATCAGTAATCAGGCAAACCAATATTTTGTCGTCTTTCAGTGTCCAATAACATACTCACACAGTTTACTTGAAAGGGTTGGACGAATCTGCACCTAACCTCTTTGGGACCACAAAATATTGTTGGATAATTCTGGAAATTGGGTGAGACTAGAGGGAGCAGTCCTAAATTGGTTTAAATTACTGCATATGGGGGTCCACAGGGTTCAATTATTGGTCCTGTTTTATTTGATCTCCACATGCTAGTTTGTATTATTCACAATAACAATATTTCCTATTATAATTATGTAGATGATGGTCAACTTTACATATCACTATCTTCTGACATTACAAGAACTTTCTCCCACTCAGAATTGATCATTACGACACAGGCAAAAGTTTAGCGCTCATCGCATCACCGTGTCAATTAAAACCGCAAATCAGGAATCTCAGCATAAGAAACTCTGACCTAAACCTTTGCCTCCACAACAAGACTGCTCTTTGCGCTTAGCGCTAATTGGCAAATGTTAGCTCGCTAACAAGCTAAACTAAGATGGCGAACATGGTAAACATCACAACTAAAAATCAGCATGTTGAATTTGTTGTTATTATTATTATTATTATTATTATGAGAATGTTAACATGTTGATGTTAGCATTTAGCTAAAAGCACCACTTTGTCTAAAGCTGGAATTGCATTATCTGGGCTGTAAGCACACGCGCTTGAACACGGCCTCTCAGTAAACATTTGCATGTCTTTTATACTTTTGAGTTATAGGTTTGTTTTGATGAACCCAAAACCCAACAGGAGCTGAATCGACCAATCGACTTGCTTGACACACAAGTCCACACAATGCTTAGTTGAGATCTGTGAATCAGCTCCTCTGTGACCTATGGTTACCCATAACGCCCTTCTCTGCCACAGGTCCACAGAGACGGTCTTATATCGAAACTGCCTCTAAATTTGTACACATCTTTGCATTTTCTTTTATTTAGTGTAGTTGCAGATTGCAACTCACTCGTTTCACCCTCCCTTTTCCAAGAGTGAGGGAGAAGCTACAGTGTCCATGAAAAGAAACGCCAACAGCCCAATTTAGAGATAAAAACAGCTCATTCTACGGTAACAAAAACACAATTCTTATTTTCAGGTGATTATACACTAATCAAACATACCTATGAATATCATATTCCACTTTTGCCAATAGATCCTCCTAAATGTTACACACTGGACTAGCACTCAGCTGCTAGCATAGATGTAAACTCCCACTCTTGTTATATCAAACAAAAGTTTATTTTCAGTTCCTTTTAAATGTTTGTGAGACAATCTCCTGTATGAATTGTTATACTGTATTTTGCCAGCACACAAAATAAAATTAACTTGGCATAAAGAAACACAAACACTCATATCATCGCAATATCAGGGCTTTCAGTACAGTAAAAAGACACTAAAACACATTGGACAGCTACACACACTCACACACCCCTCTACAGATTCAACACTAACAATACAGTAGCAAGTTAATGTGCATACTGAGAGGCTAATCTCTTCCTCTTTGGCTCTTTAAGTGAAGCACTGTGCCACAGTATTGTACCAAACTGGCTCTGGAGAGGATGAATTCATTACATGCACAGAATGCAGCCTCTCCCACACACCTCCACCTACACTAAGAACACCACCAAAAACTACAGTAATCAGCAGCATCACGTTGCTCACCATTTCAGCACAGCTCTACATACGGTAAATGTGCAGTTGACTCAACATCAACCCAGTGCATCAACAAATTAATGACTTCGAATTAAATCTGGAAAAAAACATAAACCACGCGTGTAATGGCAAAATTAATAGTGCTCTGTTGAATTGGGATTACATTAAAAAAAGACATTTATTCACTATTAGTCATAGAATAAATGGCTGGGTGTATATTTTCCCAAAGAAAACTCACCTGGGACTGTAAGCTATTGTTTGTTCAGTTCAATTATGAGAGCAAAAATAGAGTTGAGACCAATGCAGCCGTCCTTTAAAACGCCTAGAGTAATACACAGAATAATGCACATGAAGCTGAATAAACCTTGCTCTTACTTCCTGAATTAGTTTTGGAAGTCACTGACATGGTCTCAGGTTTTGAGGTTATAGATGTGCAGTGTGACTGGTCTAATGCAATGCCAATCATGTGCCATATACAGACTATTTTACCGACATGTACACAAGGACAAAAGCCTGGATTACCAATCTGTCCTGAAGCAATACCCTAGACCAGTGGTCCCTAATGACCCCTGACTAAGTGACTTATTTTATCCCCCACATTAGATATTTCATATTATATTCAAAACTGTACAATGAACCCACATAGTGAACTCAGTAACTGCAAGACGTTTGATTTCTTTCTTCTTTAAGGTTTTTTGACAGTTAGCAGTTTATAATTGCATTGAAAATGTATATAAAAATGTGGTTTTTCTAAATTTTTTATTGAACTTATTATAGAATAATTATTTCAGGAATTATGCATGAACAAAACAATCTCATCTTCCCCCTGCAGTACACCAAAGTATCTGTCACCAGCTATTTGTAAACCCATTACAAGGTTTAACAAAATTTCCATGTAATGCTGTGTGCACTGTACTTGATGGGAACTTGGAGGCAACACTGTACATACACGACACACAGAAGATGGGTGCTCCAAGGCCCCCTAATAGATGAATCTGGCCATTTATACACATTAAATGATGCAGATGAAAATGGCTTTGGTGTGCAAAGACAGACACATAAGAGTAAGTCCTTTCTCAATCCTGTGTGTCTGTCTTTGTGCCAGATGGCTAATGAATCACTCCCAACTCCCACCTAGTTGTATTATTCATCCTGTCTAAAGAACAACAATTTTAGCAAAGTGTCACACTGTAAGAGGGACAGCAGACATGGGGCGACGAGGGAAAGCTGATATCCTTCATACATGACGGGTTGATGACAGTGACACAGGGGTGTGTGTGCAGGCACAGCTGGGGATCAATTCCATTTAGGTCCGATGAGGGAGCACTCATAACTATTTTAACTGCATGGGGGCAACAGGTTCGCTGGCAACAATCAGCACCTTCAGTCTTATAAATGGAGTAACAAGCACAGACGAGTCATTTGGGAGACATTTTATTGCTAATCAAAGCATCAAGTCCACCTGTGCCAATCTGTTTGCCGCAGGATATAATTGACCATTTTAGGAATCCCAGTGAATTAAATTGGTCTGTGGGTAAGTTGTTCTAGCTGTGGTCCTTTTTGCTACACACTCCTCACTCAGATTAAGGATTTTAATTGAGCTCGGTGTCCCAGCAGATTCGCTTCTAGCAATTCATTAATATGAAATGGAATGAATGCCGCCAGCGCTGGCCCAGTGGCCTCGATTTTATTCCCAACCGGCCTATATGACACATGTGTGTTTTCTTTTAAGTCTGACTTACTTGTACTGTGCCACCAGAGTGAGATAGAGTCGCAGTGTGTGTGTGTGTGTGTGTGTGTGTGTGTGTTTGCGTGTGTTTGCGTGTGTGTGTTTGAGAGATAGGGAAAGAGAGAGAGGATAGCAGCATATGTGAAACCAGAAAATGTGTCAGATAGGTGGCAGGAAACCAGGTCGTCAGTTACCAGCTGTGGCTGGAATGGAACAAGATGATCTGTGGGCTGCAGAAAGTACACTGACGACTTTGTGCATTTTATACTGTAAGTGACATGATTTCAGTTGTATTAGAGGAGCTAAACTTCAGCAGCTAACTCTATAAAAAACACTGAAATTCCACATTTTTAAGAGTAACTTCCCACTGTCAGTTGTGATTCCAGGTGCAACAAACCTTCTGACCACACTTGACCAGTGGTCAGAGGTGAATCAGGCTTGAGTCTTTAAAGATACAATATATGCTATATCTACAGTATGTTATATATTTAGTTGTGCACTTACATTATAACAAAAGTTTCCAACAATGTTTAAACCTGTATCTAAAATCTGTAATTTAATTTAGGTAACTGTGCGTTTCACCGGTCAGCTGTCAATGATGTCATATACCAAAAGCAAACTGTTGCTTATTTACACATCCAGCAGTTATGGAGAAACATGATCATTCATTTGGCATTTGGCATTTCTGGCAATCTGATTCATTTAAGTCCAATATATTAACTCTTTTTGCTCTGTTTTTGGTCTGTACCATCTCCTAAGGGAATTATCTGGCTCTTCAGTGGCTAAATGGTCCACCATGTTCATGAGCTAACTGTGTCTGTCTGCTGTGCTGATCAGATAGTGTACAGTGAGTTTTTAAAGCTTTGTTGTTAATTGGCAAGCATTTCCATTTTGATAATTAAGGAAATGTTTTAGATATTTCATGAAGCAAAACTGGTCAAATTCAGAAGGTCCAACCTTCTCTAATGTGAATATTCATTGTTTTCTTAGTCTTAGTAAACTGAATTCATCCTGTTTTGGACCATTGGACGTAATAGATAAATCTTCTTTTGTTAAATGACTTACCAAACTAAATTAATAAACACTGAATTACAAAAATATGTTTGTTATGTTAGATTTGTTATTTTTGGACACATTTCCCTATTTTATAAACCAAAATATTAAAATAATGATTTAATTGGGTCCACAGCACAGCTCGCTCTGAGCTTACTGAACTCCATCAAACTGTTACACAACTTGCACCACTGGCCTTCAAGTGACATCCTACGCCAAATCTCTATTTTTAGTAACACTCACTTTTTGTGGGCTTGATGTGTTCGCCGGTAAAAGACAAAAGCGTCCAGTGGTGACAAGTGTTCACAGCAGAATTAAAGAGTATTAAAACATACAAGCAGTGTGTTTATTTATCCATAATTTCTTTAAACAATAACTGAAACATACTGAGTATATGGGGCAGACAGTACTGTGCTGCAGGTGTAGTTTTTTCTCTAGATGTTTGAATCTACATTTGAAATAAATTAGATTTATTCAAGCTGACCACTGCTGCCTTTTATGTACAAATTAAAAGCCTGGTTGACAATTTATGAAAAAATCAAGCCTTTGTATTTTCACATCATTGGAGGAGTCGAGTACTTTAAGGTTTAAGTCACAGATTGTCCCGCACACTTGGAGAAGATCATCTTACTGACTCCATGTGTGGGAAAACTGTTTTAAATCCACAACTAGTCAAAGGCTTGTGAATAATGAGCTGTTACTTTGTACCAAACAGCGCTTTGCTTCATTTATTAAGAAACTAAAAGCAAAATGTGTCATTGCAAACTTTGACGGATGCCTAATGAGAGAATTTCAAAGTATCCCACCAAAGCAACCACTGCTGTTAGAGCAACAACTGTTCAGAACGGATTATTAAAACCGACTGAACACTTTAACCTCGTAAATCTTGCAGAAATCTGTCAACAACACAGCTGTGGAGCTCTTTAGGCCAGCGCTAACTGGTCTGTAAACGTGATGCTGATGTGCCTTTTATGTAAGAGGCAGAGAGAGAGACAGCAAGATAGAAAGACAGACAGAAAAATAAGAGATACTGAGAAAAATAAAGATGTGGGTGTCAGGTTGAAATGAGATGTCAACACGCCAACAGCAACAGCATCTTCCTTGAATGCTGAATACTTTACACTTAGCCATAGAGAGCATACGAGTGGTAACAATGCTTAACTCCTGCACAATTAATTCACTAAACCCCAGTCTTAAAGGGAACAAATTAACACTCCTCATTATGTTTTTTTTCTCGGGTCTATCTTGCCATCTCCTTCCTCCCCCTTGTTGTCCCTCTGCTTTCTTCTCTCTTTCTCTCTACCATCCATCCATTCTTTTTCTATGCTTTTGCATAACATCTCCAGCGCTGCATTCACATTTAATTCACAGAGGTCCTGGGGGCGAACCAAAGCAGGTTTTAGACACAACTGCCAATCCACTTATCCACCCACCTATTGCTGACTGCAGAGCATGACTGTGCCATGGAAACACACATTTTCCTGCATTTATGTGTTTTCCTGTGGATGTTTGTGGTGTTTAAATGCATAAAGACGTATAGAGAAAAAAACCATATCAACATATCAACAATAAAGACCTGCCTATACGGTCAGATTTTGTTTAGCATGTGTCAGACACCAGGTAGCTAGAGCATGTAGGGATTAGAAGCCTTTAAAATGCAGTACAAGCATGCATGGCAACAATATTGATAAATGTTGACACAAGCAGCGTCACATGCATGAATGCACCAACATAACTTGACAATCAGTGTCTTGAAATTAATCTTTTGGTTCACCAGCCACAACCCGGTGAAGTAAAAATGAATTTTGTCAAAATTAATTGCAGAATCAGTTGCTGAGCATTAATTTAAAACTTTCTTTCACTCTCTCATACAATCAGTGAAGTTTGTAATTCATCATGGAGTTCAACCAAATTCAAAATTAAAAGAGAGCAGCTGGAGGCATATTTCCAAACACACACACGCACGAACCCACTCTGTCAGACTTAACATTTGGCATTTTAATATTAAAAGGCTACTTATATCTTCTATCTTATATTTCTAATATGAACAGTGCGAGATAGTTCAGGTAAGGCCAGAAATAAAATGATTAGTGTAAATAAATCACATCAAAAGACCAAAATCAACAATTTACTGATCCTAACAAGTATTTGTGAGTGTAGCCAAAACCTGATACAGCTGATCAATGAGCTGCACTTCGTGAGGTGACATGTTCCTTCATTATGATGAACATGGGCACTGTAGTTTATTTTGAATTGATCACACGTACACCATCCTGCTGTTGGAAATACTCACTAAAGCAGTGGGGAAGATCATTTCTGTGGGTTGCCAAGTGGTTGTAGAGAATAAAATAAAATAGCATATTGTGGTAAACAGAATGAGAGACGGGAAGCAGCTCTCGGCAGCTATCCCTTTAATGTCATTCAACACAGGGGACTCAAAAACACAGTACACAGGCTATATACTCTGTTACTTCTTATACATGTTAAAGGGCCCAGTTACCTCAGTAATATGACAGTCTAATCTATTATTGCACTTTTAGGTCTAAAGCAGACATGTGGACAATTGACTGTGACGGTGCAGTTATTTCAATAAATCTAAAAACACAACTTAGTTGTTGTTCTGTCCATGGGCAAAGCAGTTGTTTGTCGTATTTCTGTGTGAGTTTGGTAGGTTTCATATGTTACACATTATAGCACAGTAGGGTTGTGAGGGTTGCAAACACCAACCTAATTATTCTGGGGGGTCACAACTCTGAGAGGTTGACAACCACTGCACTTGAGAAGCAGATGTTTTAATCCATGGCTGAAAAAAAAGCACCCAACAAATGTACTATTTACTCCTGTTTGAGCAATGCTAGGAATGCTTTAGGAAATTACTGAACCTTTTTTTTTTAATTACATCATAATTATATCCTTAGTAGGAAAGAATGGACTTTGGATTGAATACTCAAATGAAGCTCAGAGTTCAAGCAGGAAGACCTTCTCATTAAGCCTCATTCATTCACAACTCTCTCACTCTCCTTTCTAATCAGACTTAACCACAATCTCCTCCAGGCAATCATGCTGCTGCTGTCAAACTTTAAATCTGTTCTCTTCTTTGCTGCTTTCAGCTGACCCGACCCTCCTCCACCCCGTTCACATCCAGTTCATCATATCCAGTGCCCAGGTTGCGCTCATCACAAGTCCACTCCTTCATCACATCCAGATCTTCTGCATTCTCTTCTTTCCATCCTCACCACAACCACCAGTGTCCTATACTAATCATGGCTTCAACAACACCACCAACACCACAGGACGTCACGATGGGGTCTAATGACCAAAGACTTTCTCATAGTGATTGTGCACATATCAATATATCAATATATCTGCTTATTCAAAAATTAGGTTTCTCCTGATTTAAATGCAAAGTTTCTTTAACACCTCAACATATTATTTGTAAAGTTTGTAAGAGCTTATGGTTAATGGTTATGATGATGATTATGTTTAAATATGGGTTTACAGTTTTAAGTTTTGGGTATATTTATCTTCATTATTTGACTCATTAGTCTCTAAAGACAAAAAAAACATATTTTATGAAAGGCTTGCCTCCAGGGGAAAAATGACCTTCTATCTTAGCTTGTTAGCGGTTAAAGCTAACTGTTGCTCAAAGACTGGGGCACAAAAAATTATGTAAAGTTAAAATCAGATATTCAGATATATATAACAGCAATAACCACATAACTTATGAACGGTGCTAACTAGCTGCTGTCTTCAGTCAGACATACACTAGCTACTTTTATCAGACATATAATCACAACATATGGCAATACGTTACTGGCCATATGTGAATACAGCAATACATTAGAGAAACACTTACTCACTAATCATCTGCTCTTGTACAGAAAGCCAAACTCCATCTCAGCGCTCAATATATTCTCTCAGGCTGTTGCATGCGTCTAAGACTATTGGGAGAGGTTGTTAAATGCTGGTAAAATAATAATTCTTTTATCATCAATACTACCAATGTAGCTCAGAATTAGGACAGAAATACCAAATATCGTTGTATCAGTTTTTCTGAGGGACAAATAAAAGAAACCATATATAAGAAAATACATTATTTAAGCAAGTAGAATTACTCTTTTTCTCCAGTTTCTTCAAAGATGGACCAGATGTAATGTAATTTGCTGTGGTTGTGGGTTTGATAAAGGTAGTGACTGTAAAGTAGCTATAGTAGTCTGTCTCCAGCTCACACAACTCCAACATGAAAGCTTGCTAAAACGTGGCCATGCAGTGTAGCTAGACAGTGATGAGGATTACAATTCTTCCCTCTGCAACTATTAGAGGTCTAGCAATCAAAGCACACACAGCTTGTGACATCCTTAATAATAACAGCAAAATCACACTTTAATCCCCATTTAACAGTAGTCTAACAGACCATTTTCACAGGAGACATTTTCACCTGCTATAATAAGAATAGTACAGGTGTAATTATTAATGTTAACGATGTCTGTACTCCATTTAGGTGAGCCAGCTCTAGGGTCCTGCTATTGTGCATACTGGCTCACTGGAAGGGCTTACATGGGCGCTTGATGGAACTGAGCCATTGTTAATGTTATTAGTCACACCGGTGCTTTTCCCAGCTATGACTGCTTATAAGAGGATCCATTAAGCGTCCAGACAGAAGAAAAACAGGAGGAAAGCTGTGCAAGAAGTTTAGACACTACAGTTATTTATAAGTTTGTCATCCTGATACTTTCCATACTGCAATGTTACGTTTATCCATTCTGTGCACGTAGCAACGTCTGTCTGTGAAGTTTTGCTGTTGTATTTGTAAGCTGTGCAGACTGTAAAGCCCCATGAGGCAGATTTGTGATTTGTGATATCGGGCTGTATTGACTATTGCCAGTCCATAGTCAAAAAGTCTGCTCTGATTTGATTGGCTAACAGTCAAAAAGTTGGTTAGTTACAGAGAACTGATATTTGTTCCTCTTCCAAAAACACATTTCACCAGTATGCTTGGCAAGTAGTAACTTGGAAATCTGTCGACAATGTTTAAAACAAACACTTCTCACTTTGTTAAATTCAGGTTGTTATGGTGACCAACTGATGTCACTCACCCACTGAGCACGACTATGAAGTCCATGACGTTCCAGCCGTTCCTCAGGTAGGAGCCTTTATGGAAAACAAAACCGAGTGCCACAAGTTTGATCCCCGCCTCGAAACAGAAGATCCCGATGAAGTACGGCTCTGTCTTTTCCTGAAATAATGTACGAGAAACAGTTCAAGTCTGAGATGAGTTAATGAACAAACTAATCAAACTAAACACACTACAGTCGTGAACAATGTCAAAACTATAACTGGTTGAGTTTGATGTGTATACACAGGCTTCACACATAAAATTAACTGAACTCAACCTGTTCAGCAAAGAAAGAAGGGAAACTGTTTATTGAAATCAGTATGGATATCACCTAATATTAGACTATCAAATAACAGTCAATTAGGAATCATTCATTTGAACATTTGATACTTTGGCGCACATAGTTTACGTAAAATGAACGATTGAATTGCAGAGAATCTATACTATCTAACAATGGGTAACATGTCCATATTGACAAAAGTTTAAACATTTATATTTGTGTAGCCGATCTAAGCAGCTTAGAGTAAAAAGTAAAACTACATAAGTATTAACAGCCAAATAAACATAAAGTACAAAGTATCAAGCAGCATTTCAATGTTGTCAATGTGGAGCTAATTTTAACAATATGATCATGTGTTTTACATACCGTATATATAATCTTAATCTCAATAGTAGTAGCTAGTAACGCCAGCTGTCAGATAAATTTAGTGGAGTATGAACCAGTATGAATCATAAAAACACTGGGCAGCATGGGAGTAAATTTACTTGGTTACTTTCCTGTACTGAAGGTAAATGTGTATGTGTCATTTTTCCTCATGTTTCCAGAACGTATTAACATAGTAACAGTGTAAGCATTTCTGTTAGGGCTGCACAACATTGTAAAAATATCATATTGTGATTATTTAGACAAATATTACGATTGCAATACGGTTCATAATTAAGTTTAGGAATGATCATTTTTAATTATTTAATTGAATTTTCACAAAAAAAAAATCAAACAATTAAAATCACGATGATGTGACAGTTGCCGAGGTCTGTACCAAACAAACGTGTTTTCTTAAATCTCGAGAACAGATTTGTAGACCAGGGAATCTCTGCAGCATTGCATTACTTCATTGTTTTGTCACACATAAAAAAAAAAGAAAAGTTCTGCGATTTGGAAATTACACTTTGCTTTATCACAATTTCAATAATATTTTGATTAATTGTGCAGCACTAATTTCTGTTCAAAACTATCCATCACCTTAAAATCCAGGGCTCTGAGCAGATCAACTACTGTTTTTTAAGGCACAAAACAACTTGGTCTTCTCATGAACCCTGGTGTATTTTGTATCCCTGCCTCTCCATCTCACAATAACCTCACTCACATTCCTGGCAATGTGTGGAGGATGTGAAAACAGATTTTTGTCCTCACCAGTCTCTTTGCCATGGGGGTCTTATCCTCTCCAGGGAGGTGCTGCTCCAAGGCCAGGACAACACAGTTGGCGGTGATGGTGGCCAGGATCATGTACTCAAATGGTGTAAAGGCCAGAAAGTTAAAGAAATTGCTTTTTTTCTCAACTCAAGGACAAAACTACTGCATAAAAACAAACAAAGTGCTGTACAGCAAACATGGAAAAACATCCAAAGCTTATATCAAATCATTCTTTGTAGCTCAGCACTACAGGAATATGACAGTATATTGTACATCATTACACAAACAAGTCCTATTATACGATACTAAAAAAATCATCATATTCTGTGTAAGAGAAGATTAAAAATGCAGCAGCAACTATTAGTGTTATTCTTCATATACAGTATTGGTTTTAGATTCAACAAATATACATGTACGTGGTTCAGTGGAAAGGGAGAAAAACATAGATGGATGGATGATTAAATGACAGATGAATTATGGCATGGTTCATATTCTCTGGTATTGGAAGCAATCTGTTAGAGAGATTGCAGTATCCATGGCAACCTGCTTTTAAAAGTGCTTTTCATGAAGAGAAAAAAGAACAGGTTAGGAAGGGAGAGAGAGAGAGAGAAAGAGAGAGAGAGAACACAGTGAAGTCACCTTGGCCTTAACTACACAAACTACAGCAAACAGTTGTCATAACTCCTTTCACTGCAGACCACAGTGCGCCAGTTTATCTCTTTGCTACTAAAGAAAAGAAGCCAAAGTTTTAGCCAGTGAAAATCATATTCAACTTGAGCATAAACATTAAAAAATATCAGATTCTAGAAGTATTTTTATGGTCTATAAACTATGTAATGCTGAAACAATTAGCAATTAGGAAACAGAAAATAAACCATAAACCAGTGTAATTTTTCTACATTTCCTGCTTCTTTATGCTTTAGATAATTGTAAATCAGTTTTGGACTGACAGCGATTACTCAACTAATCGTGAAAAAAATAAAATAAAATGAAAATAATCACTGGCTGCAGTCTTTATAGGATGCAAAACCAGCTGAGAACTTGTTGAAAGAACCCAAGAGCCTGTGGAAATAAAAGAAAACTGAAAGTTAAATTGCAAACACACGAGCTCTGTTTCATAATGAATGTGTGAATAAATATTAAACAAATGTAATGACAGCTGCAATCTTGCAAAAAAAACATTGTAGAGCTGAAATGATGAGTCGATTAAAAGGTGAAGGATTTAGCATCTAGTAGTGTACAGTCCCTTGTTTCACCCTCCCCCTTTTCAAGCCTGAAGGAGAAACTATGGTGGCTGCGAAATGCATGAAAAACGTGAAGTGGCTCTGGGCCAATGTTTGGTTTGTCCTTTCTGGGCTACTGTAGAAACATGGTTGGTTCAACATAACGTTTCTAAATGTTACACACTAAACTTTTAATCAATAAACAGAAAAATAATCACCAACCAATCTGTAATTTTTCAAGAAAATAAACCAAATAAGCCATATATATTACGAACATTAGAAGTTCCAGATGTTTTAATTTGCTTCTTTTCTCTGTCTCCTGTGATAATAAACTGAAAATCTTTGAGTTTTGGACAGACGGACAAAACACACCAACATGTGAACCAACATGCACAGCGTCTGACTATGTGCCCCAACCCTTGTATGTGCTTGTGACTTTGAGTCCCTCGGAGTTCCCATGTGGCAGCTGCTTCTTGTTATTAATTTTCCTGCCTTGAGAGAAATGGGGTCACTGACTCACAGAGGAGTGCTATGATGGGGGCCTCTGGGACCCACACTGACTCACATTGACAAGTCCATATTGTTGCCACTGAAAGCAGTTGAAAATAGCTAAAGTGGGAAATACTTAATAAATCTCGCCCACTCTGTTACTACCTGTTACCCTGCATACCAGAGATTATGCATGTTTTAGACCATTTAGGACAAATCACACACAGTTAACCATTTTGACTACAGTGCTGTTGTTTTTTTAGATATTTTAACATATTTTTCTAGCAGCTACTGACTTACACTTGTTTTAGTACCGAATGAAAATCAATTGACTCACTCTTGAAACATGGGACAGGATGACAGGGTGGGTTTATCTGGGCTCTACTTTCCCCTTTCTTCTCATGTTTTTACGATGGTTCCTAGGTTTTTACGGACACGAAAATTTTAATTAATATTAAAAATCCCTGAAACGTTCTGTCCTAAAGCCATGCTGGCATCTTTAAAATGTTTGTTTTGTCCGACCAACAGTCCAAAACTTAAAGAGAATCTGTTTACAATCACTAAAGACAAAGAAAATCGGCAAATTATAACAACTGAGAAGCTGGAATAAGGGGATGTTTGACAATTAACCGATTACCACATTATTACAGATTCATTTTCAATCAAATCAATCGACTGCTGGATTCTATCTGCATCGATATATGAAAACTCTCCTGTGATGTGCAATCCACCAGTCAAAATCAAGTCTACATTTCTTTTGTCAAAGTCACATTCTTAATGTAACTTTGACAGTAATTTATGGAGAGTGATGGATTATATAACAAAAGGAAGCTTTAGGAGGTCTTCATGTTTATGCAAATGAATGGAAGCCAATGGCTGTCAGGAAGGGAGAAAAAATACTTGTAACTGTACAGCTCACATTTACAAATGGTCAGCAGTGATGTGAAGTATACACTAGGGTTGCAAATAATGGTTATTTTTCATTAATTATTTTCGATAACTTTGTACATTAGTCTATCATTTAATTTATTAAACATAAGAAAACTTGCAAACAAATATCCCCCCTATTTTCCCAGACTCCAAGGTGACACTGTGGAATATCTTGTTATGTCAAAACTCAAAAGATATTCAGTTTACAAAACTATAAAACAAAGAAAAACAGCAAATCCTCATTAAGAGAATTTGAGCTTTTTTTCTTAAAAAATGACTCAAAGCCATTAATCCATTATCAAAGTAGTTACAATAGAATTTTCTGTTGATCGACTAATTGATTAATTGCCTAATTATTGCAGCTCCAGTACTCATAATTTAATATAACTTGCAGGAACTCTGGTCCTTTAAATTAACTCCATGGCACAGAGACCTACATTGGGTCCCAGAAACAACCAAACTTGTGAGTAAATGTAAAACTCCAGTGTGTTGGTGCAGGAACGTACAATCAAAGAGATATACCATTGCTATGAATTCATATGAATCTGTTTTTTACTTGCGATCTCAGAACTTGGACGCTATGTGCAAAAATCTGGGTCTCACCCAGTCAATACTCTGACATGTGCTGCTTCTACAGCCCACGATCCACCACAGTACTACTGGCCAGCTCTCTCCCACATACCTCTGCGATACCGACAGTCACATTACCGTGCTGCCGGTGGCCAGCTAGTCTTGACCACTAGCCCCACTCCCACACACCACACAGAGCCTGTGGTTAGGTAACAGTGGGAGACTGGCACGCTGCACTGAAGGGGGTGTAAGACAGGAGGAGCAGTGGGTAGATATGGCAACTGAGTTATGTTTTTGAACGATTATGCTATCAAAATGTCTAAATATGTACATGATTTATCAGGGAAATCACTTTAAACACAATTAAGGTAAATAAAAAAATAGATTTAAGTAAACACCACCACATAAAGCTAATGGATTCCTATGTTTGTCCTCTAATTAACAAATGTGATTGTGGAGTCACATTGCCTGCATTGGCTGCGGCTGCTGGAAAAATAACTTTCCCCATGATTAATCTTTGTTAGACCTATAGAAGTTCAGGAGAAAGACACTGTTGGCCGATGCTATGCTGCAGGAAGCAGAGAAAACGCTGCCTGGTGGATTTGAACTGACACCTACTCATGGCCAGGTTCATATTCCAATGAGCACTAAGGCAGCAGAGATGTGCCTACATGCCACCCCCACAGTGAGCAGAGCTGCTTCTTAATGATCACCACATGCTAACTTTCTGTCTTTTGCCAGCAGTGGAGCACATGGAGCCCACCGATGAATAAAATCAGGGCGAGTTACTTAGCAGAAACATGAAAAGGTTCAATTCAGCTGTCCAGAGGGGAGAACTCATTAAAATAGCTCCTTTTCAATCTGGTGATTTAACTTAATAGCAGGAAATTATGGAGGACGTTATGCAAATAAGCAAACACTGAACAAAGAGGATGCAAGGTATGCTCTCCGTATGTGAATGAGCATGAAAATGATGATAATTCGTGCAAGACACAGAGACAGTACTGATGTTGTACTTTAGAAGCTGCACTTTTTGGCACAGTTTACACATTCAGGAGTGAATGGGAGTTTTTCTGCTGCTGTTCACATGCTGCCTGTAGCTGTCCATGGTGCTGACCTGACAACAGCCTACCGTAGAACTTTCTGCATAACAAACTGTAACAAACACAAAGACAACTTTAAACATAAGGATATGGCCATTCAATGATTCGCCTTGCGTATTTCCTAATGATGTTGTCCTCTGCGAAGATGAAGAGTGACCTGTTGACGGTGAGGCAGTTCTGCCGGTGGGGGACGGGGTTGTACAGAGCCATGGTCCGGGCCCGCTGCGCCTTGGCTTGTTTCATGGAAGCGGTCAGTCCCGCCGCCGCCGCGTCCTGTCCGTCCCCGCCGCGCTCCATGTCTCCATCCCCGGAGTCCACGGTGCTGGGAGCGGACTCGTCTCCAAACCGAGCCATTCTACAAAGAGATGGAGGAGACCGCCCGGCTTTTTTTTTTAAAGAGTGTTTTACTACAGGACGACTTCTAGTAAAGAAAAATGTGAAGTGGAGCTAAACGAAAGAAAAAGATCCACCTTCAATCCACTCACTGGCTTTTCGAGCGCCAAGAATTCCCCAAAAGTTGCAGATTCCTACCACTCCATATCCAGAAAAAAAAAGGATTATATCATTCAACTGGCTTATATTTTAAGAAAAAATCATCCATTTACTTAATGGCGATTCAGGTGCAAGGGCTGCAAAAACCGCTGCATCTCTGTTATCCCATCTGTTTAACAGCGCCTTACAATCAACTTTTAATGTGTGCGCGTCTCGAAACTCTGGCAGCGGAAAGGGAGAAAAGATCCACCGACTTTACACCTTGCAGCTTTCTACCGACATCCAAGCTCGTTTTGATCAGACAAACCGGCAGCTGCTCGATCAAACACTACTCTGCGCTCATTACGCGGAGAGATCCGATGGAAGTCCTCGCAAACTTTGCGCATCTTCTCGACCCGGCAAACTTGACCAAAGGAAGATGTCATGTGAAAAGGAAGCCCGTTTAACGCGAAATTCTTTGTTTGAAAAAAAAAAAAAAAAGTGCACGTGGTTGTTCTCTAATCAGCCGAAATGTAGCACGAGAGCCGCTTGAATCGCTAGATCAGACGTATCTTACAAATCTTATCACCTGCTGGAAAATGATCACGCAGCCAGGAGCGCACAAGCATCGGCAGCCCCCTCCCACAGTAATATTTCATGATGGCGATTTTCAAAAATTCATCTGAATGAAAGCTGGTGGAGGGGAGGGACACATATTTTGTTACCATAGCAATTAGAGCTTGCTGAGGATGAACAAAAACATTGTCCTAAAAAAGAAAAAAGGAGCCTATATACAGTAGGCTGTGTGGGTATGTGGTTCAAAAACAATTATGTAAAGATGTTAGTGGGTGCAGAGGCAATAGAAAGGGGTGTGAAAATACATTTAATACTAAAAAGGAGAAACAAAAAGGCAACAAGTGTGTGGACAGGGCAAGCATAAGAAGAAATGGCCTGAAGGTGATTTAGGTTGACTCACCCGCCCCCCATTTAAATGCTTTTACCATTTGATAGCCAGACAGCATTGTGATATTTCCATTAATGGAGACAGACTTGTACTATTAAAACATTTAAAAACTAGGCCATTGTGCTAATATTGGAGTAAAAGTCAGGAGTAAAAATAGAGCATGAAATAGATCTTAGGGCTGCTCCCTTTTTGAGGGAGAAGAAGAGAAGAAAGCAGGGTCTTTTTCACACTCAGTGCCACAAGTGAGACCTCATTAGGCAACTGGGCTCTCTCGCTCCATCTGCTGCTCTCCTCTTCCCCACTGTTTCCTGAAGATGACCACTTCAGCCCCCACAGACATGATATTATTCAATCATAACATGTTTCAAGCCTGAAGCTGCTGTTTTTGTCAAGTCAAAAATAAAATGCAATTTAAATCGACCACAGCATCAGTTCACTTGAAAATCCTGACACAAAATATCACTCTGCTGCCGCTGACTGACAGACTCAACTGTGCAGCAGCACAATGCAGGTATCACAGTGTGTGCAGACGGGCAGGGCTCAGACGGGGGATTGAGAAAGCAAGCCAAGAGAGAGTGACAAATTTATGCTTGGCAAACAAAGTCGAGATCTGGGGGAGAAGGGAAGAAAAAAAAAAAACGATTTAACAGGATCTATGAATAAGTCCCTAACTGGGCTCCAAAAACTCAGAACACATGACTCTGTTACCTCCTCTTCCTAATCTGCATGAAGCAGGGCGGGCGTGTCACTTCATGCAAAGCAGGAGAGCCTCAAAAGGCAACAGTGACCTATTGAGTGCAGAATGTAAAAATACCAGGGTGATACAGTATGTTGCACAGTGTATTAATATATCTCACATCTATCTCGACTCTCTACTAAAGAATGTCCCACATTAGCGCTCATTACAAAAGAAAGACATCAACTTGTATGTTGCTCAACGAAAATATTTGTCCATCTCTGCAAACAGTACATATCTCTCTCTATCTCTGCGTCTCTAGCGCTCTCTTTGCTGTTGTTTCCATAGCGACATAGCTCTCTTGAATTCCTGCTCCGTTCTTTTCATTTCTGCCAACAAAAGCCATGTTGCACAATAGAGCAACCTCTTCCTACAGAAATCTGTTTCTCCAAACACACACACACACACACACACACACACACACACACACACACACACACACACACTTCCCCTCCATCAAGGTCATTGGACATCTTCACGTCACTGACAGAGTACTGTACAGCACCGCCACTACACTGACGATCCGCTGTACTGTACACATGACCAGATGTAGTCTGCTTTAAGAGTGTTTGGCTTTTGTTCTGCTCACAGCCTACTCAAAGGCTTCTAAAAATAGCTACGTAAACTGATAGAAAAAGCAGCAAATCTTGGGCTTAGAACCAGACTTTGAATAAGAGGAACTTAGAAGAAAAGGAAAGATGATTAAGGGGAACATTTGTGCCTCACTACTGGACAAGAAAAGTATTTTATGACCAACAGATTTTATATGAAAGCCACAGTAGGTTGCATTTTTATGTCCATAGCCCAGCAAAGCATCTTTAGAAATATCGTATAGGGGAAGACAGATGAAGTGAGGCTGCAGGTGACATGCACTGTGAGTTAAAACGTTAATGGGCGTACTTTGTGCCAGAACTCTGAAGAGCATTTATATAATTGCAGACAGGCTTTCATCCAACATTGACTGGAGTGGTTTTAGCATTTTATTTTTCTCTCTGTTCCCTAGCAACAGACATCCTCTAGTACTGAGTTATGTCAGTTTGATTCGACCAATAACTGCCGCTTATATCATTGCAGATTGGTGTGAGAATGTGCCAATTTACCTTGAAACACTTTATGTGTTGTGGTTTCGGAGCAATCTTACAGCCTGCAGATTACCACCAAAAAGAGCTCAAAATGTTGCAAATTCAAAGCTGGAAAAGCTCCTGAAAATCTTTTCAGGAGCATTTTCCTCACTCTAGAAAGTCATATTATGCAGAAATTTCGTGTCACTTATGGATTTGGATGATAAATTTAATCCAACAATTTTACAAAATATCATTAAAGTTGTGCAGGAAAGGTCAACAATGTCCAAACCCTACTGCTTAGCTCTACAGACATCATGTGCTGCTTCCCTGCTGCTCTTCTACTTTGATTCCCTAGCATCCCCTAATGGACAAATAACCACAATACATGCACAGCAGTGCTCTGAAATCACTGTTGTTTTTTTTACTCCGTCATTTAATAATATGTACTTTTATGTGCTATAGCTGCCAATGCAGCCAACACTTAAAAGGTTGAAAATAAGAAAATACGAAGAAAAAGTGACTCAAGTCCTGTGTTTGAATGTCTGTACATGAGAGGGAAAAGATGGAAAGCCAGAGAGAGAATGACAGCACACCAGTTAAGTGGATGTGGAGTGGGTGGTGGAGGTACAGTAGAGAAATCAGGAGATGGAGGAAGGAGGTGGACGAGGAGGAGGAGGAGGAGAGGGGGGGGTTGGGGGTTACACTGATGGAGTACCACTCCACATTTGAGTGGTGGGAAGCAGATAATCAGAGCGATGTGGCTCCAGAGTTCAAAAGTTCACAAGCAAGCACCCTCAGCTCCGCCATTAATAACGCTATCCAGTATCTGATTACTGTAAACTGCAGCCAACAATGTTACACAGGCATTAAAAAAACAAAATCAAGTGATGAAAGCAGTGGGAACTGATTTGGTGATTCATTGGTGGAACTACAACAATGCTGGAAACAAAAGCATCTGCATATGTATTGCTACTATGGAGCACCCTTTGAAATAGCCACTTTGTAGCTAAGCAACATAACAACAATAATAATTGTTATACTTTATACAGTAATGGTTAATCATTTGAATCCTTGAACTCCTGTGTTTTCAATACTGTGGATTTTTTTCACCACTAGCAGCCCTATGGAACAGCATTTTTAAGAGAGGGTTAGTAACACGTGTACAAGGATACACGTGTGTGATGTGATACAGTCCTGCAGATGTTTTCACATTATTCCACTGATAACAATGTAGAAATATAACAAAGCACCAGGAAACGCAAGGAAAAAGAAGACTGCTAGCAAGGATACACACAGTATTTTGCAGGTTGTCTTTAAATTGTCCCATTATGTTTTGACCACAAGGGGGATAAATTATTAATTTAAAGTAATAATTGTTTACATTACATTTAAATCTGATTTCCTATGGCATTTGATAAGAGCATCAAGAGTCAATAAAAACATGTGTGGGCCGGAGAACCAATCAATGAGAGAGTTGACCCTGTCACACTATGTGGTGTAATCAGATTAATGTTAATATCAAAAATGACTTAATTTCAAAGTTAAAGCCACACTTTGCCACCCATGGAGCAGTGGAACAAGCTGGAAACACAACATTTACATCTGATAAAGTTGATATAGTGATGTTAGCCATAGCAAACAGTTGCTTGTTTACATTTTCAGCTGACATGGAGCACCATTACCATTCATTTGGCGTTTTTTAAGTCCAAAATTTACTCTCTCTTGGGCTCTGATTTGGTCTCCACCAACTCCAAGGGGAAGTATTTGGTTCTGATTTAGCTGCTAAATGCTTTAAACTGTGTCTGTAGGGTTGCAGGTTGTCAAGAGCTGATAATACAATACGTATCAGGATACAGGGGATTTGATTCAATACACTACTGCGACACTGTAAGCAAGGTGATATATTGCAATTTTACAAAATTTTGGGAAAACTGATAATATAAAGAACACACCTCCATGTTCATAAAATCTGAGTCAAAAAAAGTTTACTGGTACTGCAACCAGTAACACTGCTACCTCGCTGCTGGGGGAGTAAGCACAAAAATCTATAGTGATTTTGAGAACTGATACCATATCACAAAACAATATTCAATGATTTGTATCAATAACAGCTTCCTGCTGCGACAGTAAACAAGGTTGATGAGAGGGGAATTGCGAAGCCGGGTGATAAATCTCTGTGGGTTCAGCGCTACAAGCAACACCTTTCACCGTACACTTAAACATTTGGTCCATTCTTAATTTTTAAAATATTGATTAGTGCAGCGTTAAGTTGAGCAGTAATGTTATATACCGTTTGTATTCTGTATCTGCTGGTTAGTATTGTCGAAGCTACAGTGTGTCACACTTCTATGGGTCGTTTTCATGACAGTCGGTTTGACACATCATAACAGGTGTAATTAATAGCATAAACGAAGGCTAGACGGAAGGGAGCCATCGTTAAAGTTATTAATTACATCCAATGACTCCAAGTGTCTGCCACAAAAACGGTTTATTGACTGAAATATTGAAATCAAAGATCCCATTTTTCATTGTATGATGCCGTCACAACTTAATTTTCGTCTCCTTTCCATTGAATTCGACAAAACATATTTTATATCTTTCTAAGTTTTGGGACCTTGGTTAACATTTAAAATACATTTCTGTGGCTTCACATTCTGTGTTTGTGAAGACGACCCCACCTCGAGGTTCAACAGGTTGAGAAGTTATACTGCAGTGTGCAGTATGTGTGTTCTTTTACACTGGCACTTTCATCCTCCCCCATGGAGATTTATCATCTTTACACATATAATTTAAGAGGAATCGTTTGCCTCTGAATCTCTTTTATACTTACTCCCACTCCTTCCTGCGGGCCTGCGGCGTGCTCTGGATTTTGTGCGCCTGGTGAGCCATGATGATGTCCTTCTGCTCCACAAGTCCTCCGCGCCGCCGTAGCATGCCGTGGGGGCTCAGAGACCCTGAACCCTGCTCGGACGAGCTCTCTTCCTGACCACAAGGCACATCAAAGCTGGCTGCTCGAGGGGGCAGTCCCAGGTACTCGGGGACAGCATGAGGGACCTGTAGGGAGCTGGAGCGGGCCCCTTGTGCCAGGCCGTGACGGGTAGCGGGGCTGGGCTTCATCCAGGCCTCAGGCTCGGGGAGGGACAGAGAGGACTGAACGTGCATCTTTCCACCTGGACCACAGCTGGATGGAGAGTGGAGGTTGGGTGTGAGGGAGCGGGAGAGGGACTGGTCTGAACTGGTGAGCATCTCTACAGAGGAATGTAGTTGGCGGTTTCACCATAATGCTGCAAAGAACGGGTAAAGAGAAAGTAAAATGAGTGAAACACATTCATGAAACACTGCTCAGAAGACATTTCACATCCTGCATGTCCCCTGTCTGTTTGTCTATTTTTAGCCACGATAGCAGCATGGCTCCAGGGACTGCAATATTGGTCAGTTGGTCAGTCCACCACTTTGATCCAGACTGAAATATCTCAACAACTATTGGATGGATTGGTACAAAAACTGGTACAGACATTCATGGCTGCAAGATATTGTATCCTAAAGACTTCTGTAAGCACTTGACTTTTCCTCTAGCGCCACCAGCGGGGTACAGTTTTTGAGTGAAATATCTCCACAACTATTGACAAATGTCAGATTGACATTTGGTTCAGACATTCATGTTCCCCAATCAGCTTGAATTGTAATCACTTTGGTGATCATGGTCATCTTACGCCATCATCTGGTCAATATTTCTATTTGCCTATAAAATACTTTGGTTTATGACCAAATACCTGCAAAATGAATGACACTCCCACCAGCCTCAGCTATACTTTGTGTTTAGTACTTATTAGCAAAGTATGCCGACGAGCGTGCATAAGACGAGTGTAGATAGTGAACATTAAATGTGGTCAGCAGTTAGCACGTTAGCATTGTCGTTGTGAGCATGTTAGTACTAGCATGTTAAACGCTGTTCCTACAAGTACAACCTCACAAAACTGCTGGCATGGCTGTAGATTCTCTCTATAAAGCAAACTGCCATGGGGTCAAATTTCCACTCACTAAACCTGTTGTATTATTTAATATAAATAGGACAGAGCATATAAATTCTGAACCAAGTACCATACAGTCTCAGATCGCTAGAATAAGGTTAACCTGATTAAATGTCTCACATTTTTATTAATAGAATTTAAACTGCATTTTCACACTAATCAGTGCATCTTAAATTCAGAATGAACTCCACCACTTAACTGTACTGTTTCTAAATGATCACCTCAGCCAGTGGGATCTTTAATGCTAGCAGTGCATATGACTGGATGAACAAAGGCTTTGAATCAGCAGCCACGCAGAAATAGTACCAGTAATCATACTGGTGAGCCGAATAAGACTTTGCACTGAAAGTGGGTGTAGTAAAGGCAAGGAGGAAACATTCAGAAGGGTGAGATTTAAAGCATTGACCGCAGTTTAGAGTTTCTTGCTTGAATCCAGTCTCATGTTTGGTTTCCAGAATACTACACAAGACATAAGACACATGTTAAACCATTATCCTGTTGTTGCTGCCATTGTCCAGTAAAGCTCACAAAATGTGTGTGTGTCACAAAGTAATATGAGGGAGATGAGGTGGCAAGGCTGGAAAACAGCAAGTTCGAGGTGAGCCAGTCGGAGACAGACGAAACAAGGCTGTCTCCGCTGAGCCGGAGCTGAAAAGAAGATGACTGAGTGTGGGAGAGCTGAAGCAAAGGCACAGTGACTCACTCATCAGCAGCAGGGCTCCTCAGACATGAACTGGACACAGTCTGAGTTGAGCTGTGCCCTCAAACACAGCACCGCGCTCGTCTGAAAGCCGGGGAGAGGCTACAAGGTCAGCGCGCATACAAGGATGGCTTTATGCTGCTGATGGGCGGGCTTCCTCTAATTTTAGCAGACAGCCATCCAAGTTCAAGAGATATGTGATACCTTGTATTATGAGGCGTTTCTGCAGCCAGAGCTGTGGGGAAATTAAATGTCAAGGCACTTGTATCAACAGGCACACCTTCAAAAAAAAAAGGCAGCAAGGGCAACAAACTGGGATGCATATGCAGGGTGAATTCATGACATCTGGGTTGCTTATGAAAACAAATTAAAGTGATCATGAATGGCAGCATTGATAGGGGTTGTTTAATGGATAAGAGCATCAATAAGCCTACTGCATGGTGCACACAGACAATAATTACTGCTGCAAGAGGCGTCCACCTTATCTGTATGATTCATTAAAGTTAAAACACCTGCGTGGAGATGCTTCTTCTGTTTTAAATTCTAATAATTTTTAGCTCCTGGCTGTAATCTAATTCGCTTTTAATTAGTGCAACCACTGTAGAGCCTATACGGGAAACAACAGGCGGACCCCTCCTCCTCCTCCTCCTCCTCTTAATTTGTGCGCGTCAGCTGCAGGTCTGCAATCCTTGTAGAAATACATTAACTAGCCTGTTAACAGGTATTCCTAATTAGGATGCTGTTTCTTTCTTCTGGCGGAGTTAACAGTGAGGAGAGCAGCAGTCATAACAAGTGCAAAATAGATGAATAAGACGCTGGGAAAAAAAAATATGTTCAGTGGAGGAAGAGGATGAATGCAGCGCGACAGGAAGAACGAAAGAAAAAAAAATCTCAATTAACTAATGAAATGATTAATGAATTTGACAGCTTTACCTTGAGGCGACGCGCGCTCCTTCATCGTCCTCCTCCCTTCGATCAGGTGGATCCTAAATTCAGCCCCTCAACACTCAAGTCCCAAGTTTAGTGGTTTGAGGAGGATTTCGCGAGGATTCCTTGAGTGATGATTGCCGCTGTTTGGCTATAAATACCGCGGGGTGGCTGGGAGCCAGGGGAGTGTAGCTCAGATGAACGTAAACAGGCATGGGGACAAGAGCGAAGCATGGAAATAATCCCCCTCATCTTCACTCCGCTCGCTTGCGGTGATGTGAGTCACTTTAAATGTGGGTCAGGATGATGAACGGCTGCTTCCTTTCAAAAACTTGATTTAAAGAGTTAAAGTAGGATTGTGTCAGTCAGTCAGTCAGTCGCAATGCTTCATCGGAGGAAAAGTTATTTACCTGTGCAGAGATGAGGAGTTGTTTAGTGGGAGAGATGAATGCAACAGGTCTACAGGCTGCTCCTCTGAGGGTCGGGTGTGAACTCAAACGCTCGGGTATGTTTACCACTAGATGGTGGACTATAGCCACATACCTGACGCCCAGCAGGTTCAGTGAATGAGGGATTTCACATCAGAGGTTCACAGTATAGGTTTTATAGCTCCACACCCATCCTCATATTACTCATATTGACTATTTTCTCTTTTACTCTTCTGTATCTCAGTGCATCTGTTTGGGTAAAACTAGGACATTTCTCTGAGTGAAAAAGCAGTAGTGAAATAAGTTTTCAGTATATATATATAATATTAATATTAATTAGTAAATAATCACCTGAAAATAAGAATAGTTGTGTTTTTGTTACCTTACAATGAGCTGTTTTTACCTACAGAGGGAGTGGGTCCTCTTCCACGCAGGCCGCCATGTTGGACCGCCATGTTTAGCCCAGATTGGACAAAGCTTGGAAGGCGAGCAGTATTCAGTTGGTTGCAAATATATATATATATATATATATATATATATATATATATATGATACAATATATTCTGTCAATGGTTGCAACAGACCTTTTTTCACAGCAGCCATTTTGACATGAAATAGCAGCACAAACACAGGTGTTACCACTGATACTGATTATGGCTCCGTTCCATTCAGGTCAGACAGAGTCAGGGTGCTGCTGTTGAGCCTGTGGGCTCACTGGAAAGGCTCTGCTACACTAAATGGAACAACCTTCATTAGTGTCATTGGTTACACCTGTGATATATATATATATATATATATATATATATACACACACAACACCTGAGGGCTAAATGCACCAATATAACCACTAGAGGTCGCTAAGTACAGAAGTTTTAGTAAAATATATAAAGTAAATATAGGCTATAACACTGCCTCCTGTCAGTGTAACATTAACATTACCTATTAGTGTAATATTACATATTAGATTAGATTATTATTTTTAATGTATTATTATTTAAGCTGTATAAATACTGTTGGGTCTTGTAATCTATAACAATATAACCTATTTAAGATGTGCGTTAAATATAAATAATATGTAAAGTAACTAGCCTGTCAAATAATCAGGTTATTTAGGCTATTTGGTGACAGAGAAGACTGGCTACTGTAACATGAACGACATTAGGAAAGATCAACCAAAGAACATTTTCAATTTCAGACATTATTTTATAGTTTTAGTTTTATTGAGTTTAAAAGCAGTTGTCGATTGATCCTTGAAAAAACTGTCTCTATTTATTCATCATTTATTTATTATTGTAAACAGCATTATTCCTGTGTTGGATGTTTGTCTGTAGACGAACTGCACATTTTTGCATGTTCAGCTGACCTGTAATTCAATCACTAAAAACTAGTTTACATCTAGTTTAGTATGTATTTGGAATTAATCAATTTAAGTGTAACAACTCAACACTGTTTCTCTTTAAGGGAAGTAAAATATGATTTACTTACTACTACTATAAATATGTAAATGAGCAAAGGTGTCAGATTTTTAATTGATGGGAAATAGTTTTTAGTCAGTTGTCAAAAGAAAGAGTATCCCCCCAAAAAGTGGCATATATGTTGCATTTTATTGTTTTCTTTGTGATTTAACTTCTGTATATGAATGATAAAGACTCCTCTTGCATTCCTAATTCAGAAGATGCATTGATGATGTAATATTGCTCAGTTGAGTGATGGGATGCGGTTAACACATTTTTTTAAAAGCTAGGACAATTAGTGGACCTCAAGTTTATATTTCTCTGGTCAAACTATGTTGTTACCTTTGAAAATTCTGTATTTTCACAGTTTTTTTGCAGGTTAGAGGAGAAAGAGGACTGAGAAAGAGTAATCAGAGATTACTTAGAAGAAAGGGAAAATCATACAAATTAATTCTAAAGATATGACTCTGGAGCAGGTGAAGTACAGCAGGATTAAAGTATAATATTTCATTACATGTATTTTCTAACTTAAGTGGCTCTCACTACATCAGGAGAGGGAGTCTGATGTTAGCAGGCATAAAAAATGATTGAAAATGCAAAGGAAAGCCTGCAGCTACATTGTTAGCAGGAACAGATCCAACATATAGGTTTAAGAATCAAGATGTTAATTTATAAAACTAAAAGAGAAAGAAGTAATACTGAAACTCAGATTAATGAGATAAATTCTTAGTATTTTGGGTGGAAAACAAGTCTCTAACTATTAATGCCAGCACTGTATATATGGTAGAAACTTTAATGTCAGGGACAATCTAATTGTATTAACTTCATATATTATAAATAAGACAAGGTTTTCCTCCTAAATGTATAGGACACTTTCCTGTGTCTGTACTATTATGAAACTAGAGCCAAGGACGGAGAATGCTTTTTCTGTGATTAAAACAGAGCCACGATGGTCCATGTACTTAATTAAAAGGTCAGCCGTGTTCATTTTAACTTTTCCTGTTATTCCCTAAGCTGGGGAAGAGGTGCTAGCAGTGGGACCAGGAGCAGAGCAGGAACCATCTGCCACCAACAACACCGAAGGGTAAATGAAGACTTCAAACTCAGTATTTCTCTGTCTAAACCTTTTAATTTTTATCCTGGGACGGCTTTCCAAATCTTTGTCTTAATCAAGATTATGTTATTGTTTCATTGCCCTCCCCATGGTGTGTCCAGAGGTAGCACACAAATATCTCTGCAGTATCTCAGCGGTTGTTGTCAGACATGTCTCCGAGGATTTTGTGACAAGAAGAACACTGAGTATTTTCTTATGTCCCGATGCCATATTGTGTGAATTAGATATGGATTTATGTAATCTAGCAGAATCATCTCTGTGAGGAAATAATTGCCGTCTTATCCTCCAGGCACAAGGCCAAGTGGATGCATGAAGTGGAGACGCCAAGCAGAGAAACTGCTGCCATTGAAAGAAAAAAACAAAACAAGAAGACATTAGAAACAAACCATCAGGTGTATGTGTAGGGGGATGGGCATGCTGTTTGGTGCATGAGACAGTTGGTAGTAAATGGTTGGCAAATCAAATCTGGTCTGGCATGAGAGGCTGCCCTGAAGGTAAACATCAGGTTCACTTTGTATACTCACTGGTTCACATTTTACAGACTCTTGCTTGGTGTAATGTTGTGTTTTTTCTAATCTTAAAGTGTTTCAGGGTCAGATTTATTAATAATTGTACCGTCTTTATTCATATTATCTACAACAGTCAATCTATGAGTGGTGTTTGGGGCTGTGGAGATCAATTGCAAGTTAAATTAATTGTTCTTCAACTCATATAAACATGAATTAATCTGCAGTCCAGCCAACTATAGTGGAGTCTTCAAGTATCAAAGTCTCTAGTTTGAAACAACTACATATTAACTCATATTTTATTTGTTCTTATGAGTTGTGAACACTTGGCATGTATTGTGCATCTGAGCTTCATTCTATCAAAATGTGAAGTTGTGCTTTAATCATTTAGATGAGTTATTGCACAGATCTCCTTCTGTGTTCAGTGGCTTACAGACTTTTGGTTCACGATTCCTTAAAATTAAAGCAATTCCTACTTGATTGGTGAACAGTTCAACCAGAGAATGATTTTGCCTCTTTGGGTTGATTCATGTGATTACATTTTGAGACGGAAATCTATTCCAAGAAAAAAAAAAAAAAAAAAAATGTGATGTTTTCCATCATTTTCCAAGTCCATCTTAGAGTCAGTTTTAGCACGGTATGTCTACAATAATGGACAACTTTGTCTTTAAGAAAAAAGCTGAATTATCTCAAATCATTTTCCATCGAAAATGCCAAATAACTGAAAGAAGTATTTTAATCATCAAGAGTCAGTTTATTTTCATATTCTAAAATGCAAAGGACATAACAGGATTTGAGAATAAATCCAAGGTTGAGTGCACAAAAATGTTTCACTGCAAGCGATTATGTACAAGAATGAAATCAACAAATCTTTACAGAACAGGTACTGCATCGATATTTAGAGTCAACTTTTTGAACCTAGTAACGTAGACTAAACTGGACTTTGATTCATTCGTACTGAAGATCATTTTTTTAAACACAGCACATTAATTAATTTACATTGTAGTGAATTAAAAGTGCTGAATTAAAAGTTCACCATTAGTGCATTAAGGACCACTGTATGCTTGTTTGTTTTTCATACATTAAAGATTAAAATCCCATAAAGGTAATGCTACGTGGCCTCATAAACGGGCCTGTTAGCATTAACTTGAAGGAGAACAAACCAAACTACTGTTCTCTCCATATGTTTACCCAAACATGCTACCCATAAATACATTGGCTAGCAATTACAATTTGATTGTACCATCATAGTATAATTAGTGCGTCATAGGAATATTTACGAATCAATGGTAAACCTTAAATTGTTTCGCTTGCAGCATGAAGAATAGTTGCCGCAAACATTTGGCAAGATTTTTTCTGTCAAGCAGATAACCTGTAAGGAACTCTCTGTTCAACAAGTTATACAGAAACACGACTTCAGTCTGGGTGTAAATGATTAAGATAATCCGTTAAAAATTAGGGCTGGGTGACATGGACACATCCTCATGAAGATCATTGTGTAACTGTCTTTTTTTTTTTTTTTTTTTACAGTGTTTAGACCCCAGGATACCCGCTGGTATGTCTAGTTGCAATGTATTTTTGTTTGTATGTCAGTTAAATAATGCAAACTGTAGTTAGGAAATGTTTCTGGAAACTTCCCCATTTTAAATATGTTCATTTTAAGAGAAAGTTGCATAATGATCCAACCAGGTGATGCAGCGGGATGCAGTGCACAATCAAGCCAGAGAAAAATGAGTTGTACCATTAGTGATGAAGAATATTTATACACTTTGATCATCACGGTTAATGTAACCCACCCAGCCCTAGTTTAACTTAAGCCCATGACAGTTTGGGACTGATCACCATTACTCCCAGTGTCAGTCCAGGAAACAACACTGCATTTTGCTGGAATTATGCCTCTACTGAATACAAGATACAATGGATTTGAAAGCTATAATTCAGTTCAACACTATGCGTGCTATAGAAGAGAAGCCAAAAACACTTACTATCAGTTTAAATTAAATCAAATATGAAACTGACCATTTCTCAGAACACAGATGAGTTTAAATACATGAGTTACACAATTCTTCTTCTTTTCTTTTTTTTTTTCAAACCTTCAGTAGGGAATAACGAAAGTGCTCTGGTCAAACCTGTAAAAAAATAATTTATACACACCCCCGTCGTCTGACCAGAGGATTTGTCACAAAATTGTTGACAACTGTTTTGCTTATTGATGGTCCTCCTCCCATACACTCCGCCGCTCCTCACTCGCCTTTAGTTGTCATTTGTTAAAGGGAAGGCAGGCAGGCAGTATGACGGTGGAACAGGCTGGGCCCGCTAAGGGCTCTGCCACCTCTCCCTCCAGCTCTGTCCATGTTCCTTTCTCTGGGCTGTAGCAGATGGTAGAAGACTTATAGGCCCCCTGAGGAAAAAAAGAAAATCAAGTCAGTCTCTTCATTCCTCTTGGTGCTGTTTGGATTTCTGGAATGAAAAAACTTGGTTTTTATATAAAGGCGTGTAGTCAAAAAAAAGCAGCAAAAACTTTAAAGATTAAAGTCTGGTGATTTTCTATATTTATCTTTTGTCAACAAATTCCAAAAAGACTAAAATCAACAATGAACTGATTCTAGTATAATATAGCGTCTTGCTCTGTGCAACAGACTTCAACTGTTGACCAAAAACGATTAAAAACACATCATTGTTGCACTGGGCGACACAATCCTTTATTACCATGAACACAGACACTGTAGTTTATTGTTAGTCCCAAATAAAGTGTGTATTAATCCACAGCTGAAAATAGTCCCTGACAGATCCAATATTTTGAGTTTGAGCAATATTTGTTAAAAACTACAGTGTCCAGATGTTACAGAAAATGATTTAGCTTTTTAAAGATAAAAAGGGGCAGGGAAGTGGGAAAGAATTGAGACAAACACATTGTTGGTTTTGGTCTTTTCATCTTGATTCGCTGATAATAACAGAAATATAGAATTTTGCCACTCTTATCCTTCAATAGAAACTAATCTCGTGTGTAAGAGTATACCATGCTCCAGCTGTAGCCCCCCACGAGGAAGATGCTGTCATCCAAAACAGCACAGCCCGGGCCGCTGCGACCCTCCAGGATGGGTGTCTGCAGGATGTTCCACTGGTCAGCTTTCGGGTCGTAACACTCCACCAACATCACGTCTAGATGGGAGAAACCTTTGCGAGAGAGGAAGAAAAATATCTTAAAATAATGACAGCACTTCAGTGTATCACATTCGGTTATTATTTCCTGTAATTGTAGGTCCAGTTTACAGTAATAAGCTGCTTGTTTGACTTTAAAGGCCCTGAAAACCACATTTTTACAATCAGCTTCTCACTGTGAGAGATGGCTTTTTGAACACATAATCTTCAACCAAAGTAAGAACAGTTTTAGTTCTTTTTCTTACTGATTTGAAGTGGACGGGACTCCTTTGGAGACACTTCTGTGCACCAATCAGTATTTAACAACATTTAAATCAAAATCTGAAGACAGTTTAAGGTTGTTTTCACATTTTGTTAGCCCACTGCAAATAAAATCTGATCAAACTACTCACATGCAGTCCTGAGAAAGCATATTAGCTTTATATGTAGTCATGAATACTTAATGTTATAGAGAAATATGTACCAGAGATTTGAAATCAAGTTTTGAATGTATGCAGCTAACAGACCCTGGTATTGCACAGTAGGGCCAAATTAATGTACTGCCTGTTTTTCTTTAAACTTGGTGCTCAGTCAATATACTGATAACAACATGATAACCACTATATATGCAGGTAAATACAGAGGAAAAAACAAACAGATAAAACATTGACATCTGGATCAGTCCAGAGAATCTTTGTTTTCCTTCATTCATTCCTCCCAGGGCCTCTGAAGCCTGGTTGATTATATTTACAAGAGCCGGCTTTTTCCCGAGCACCCGAGATTTGCCACAATCTGAAGGCAAAGCATGTTTTAATATAGCACATTTCCCTTCAAGAAAGCTGTGTATGTGTTTTAAATTGAAATGGATGTACAAACACACACTTGAGTAGAAGAACCCACATCCATCCCACAAAATAAACCACAAAGAAAGACATGAATCACACACACACACACACACACACACACACCATAATGAATCACAAGCCTGAGACAATGAATGTGAATACAGTTGTGACAGATTTCAGCGCACTTATGAAAAGTTTTCATGAGCTGTATTTGAAGTGAAAAGTCAATTAGAGTTTGCAAATTGTAAACCATGTACACTGAATGTACATTTAACAGTCTTTTTAATTAGTAGTGTAAGACTGTATTTCAGAATATCACATTCAATTTCAGCTCCCATTCAGATGCAAGCATTCAGTTCTGCTGATCAAACACAAAACACGTAACAGCAATTCAGTTTTTTGTTCAGTTTTTCCTTTTGTGCCTTGAATGATGAAGAGTGAAAGAGAAGAGGGAATATAGGTCACAGAGTGTAATAAAGGTCATCATCGCTTGCTCATAATAGCAGCATCTCTTTCACACAGCTTTGAAAAAAAGTATCAATCTTGACCTGTTTTTTTGTTTATTTTTTCCCCGAAATGTTCAAGCACCTACCTTTCAAATGGTTTCCACCAATAGCATATAGGCGGTCGTTCATTCCAGCCAGGGCATGAATGGCACGCTTTGTGTTCATATCCTGTTTCCTAGCCCACACGTCCATTATAGGGTCATAACAGTACAGCCAGGACACATACTCTCCATTGTGAACTCCTCCTGCAACAGGTAAACACAGAACTGTGCCTTTAATACTGTGACATACTGGCTGCTCATGTAATAAACTCTGTAGGGCAAAATGACATGTGTATCTCAACATATGATTAATACCTATACATTATTGATTTCTCTCTTTAATTTAATTATTTAATTATTAATTAATCTATGCAGCCACATGTGCTTACAGAGAACCTTTTTGGCTCTTTTTTAAACTTGATCTTTGTATCACTGGCTACATTCATTATTTAATTTATTTTCTGATAGATTGCAGTGCGTCAGAGTTAATGGCGCCTTCTCCAACCAGCTCTATTCAAACACAGGTTCCACTCAAGGTTGGTGCCTTTGTTCCCTCCTTTCAGTCTAATATTTTAATGACTGGCATGCTGCATAGTACAGTACAATAGTCACGTCATAAAGTTCACCGATGATTCAGTGATAGTCAGCTTTTGGAAGATAGGATTTTGGTTTATGACTTGCTGTGTTGGCGTGATGATTCTTTGATTTAAATGTCACTAAAACAAAAGATATTGTTATAGATTTTATAAAGTAGAAGTATTGTATAGACTTAAGACTGAAGTTATATTGAGTTGGTATTGTATTGTGGTGTTTTGAGGCACTTTGCAAGAGACTTGGTGACAATCAAATCAAAGCGTAAACCAGGTATTCAGTCATGTCTTTAAGGAAGAAAAAATTTGTTCTGAATATTTCTCTCCAGCCTTTGAGAGAATTGTTTGAAATTTGGACCTCAGTTTTTCACTTGAAGCTGCATGGCCAGAGGATAAAAAGATATAGGGCTCACATGTTCCTGATTGAAGAGGAACTCCACTGATTTCACTCATCAAAGTCTCTTTAGGTCCTGGGGAGTACTATTGCATTTGTGAAAAAAAGTTGACTAAAGCATTTTCTGTCTTCAGAGGGAGCTGTGCGAAAAACTTGGTTGGAACTCTTTGAAAATTTGAAAAAAGTGAGTTTAAAAGATTCATTTTCTAAACTGATAACATGTTTTGTATTTAAAAATCTGCAAAGTAAATAATCACTGTAGCTATCAAACAAATAAATTGGAGTAAAAAATACAATATTTTCCTCATAACTGTATTCGAATAGAAGTTTAAGGTGATAGGAAAAAGAAATATTCTAAATATTAAAAAGTAAAACTGTTTGTGCTTGAGTAAGAGCCTGTTTACACCTGGTATCAGAATGCCTCTTGGGTGATCCGATCACAAGTGGACAGCTCTAAATACAAGTGTAAACAACTGCCGGGACACATTGTGATTCCGATCAATAAAACCACTTGCCGAGGTGTTCTGGGACGCATATCTTCTGTAGTATAAACACTAATGTATCCTGGGCCACACAGAGCAACTGCCAACTTAACTGACATCCTGTAAGTACAAATGAAACACGCTGTCTATTTATTTCCCGGTAATGCAAATTATGTGCTTGGGTTCTTTTACCTGCCAAGATAAGCAGAAGATGTTTGTGAACACACTGTCTATTTCAATTGATTTGACCACTGAACTAGTAACCGCAATATTCCCAGACTCCCTTAAAAACAGATCACGCAATTTTGGGAGTTATTGAGTGAGGAGAAACTTTATAAAGTTTGTGAAACATTATCTACGACATATTGTTAATTATTTGGGCCATCTTGTGAATTCAGGAAACATTACACATTAAGTTATTTCTTACAGAGTTATTTCCCAGCGTGTTGGCTAGACGGCAGAACAACCTCCTCTACCGCCGTCCACTGTGAGTGACTCTCTGACAGCCTGTTAGCAGCCCCGCGACAGGAGAGACGCTTCATGGTGGGAGCAGGATGCACACTTCTACTTCCACTGGCATTAATGTCTTTCTTTGTCATCTGTGACGTGAAAACATCAGATTTCCACATAGTCAAAAAAGCGTGTGTCCTGCTCATAAAGTTCAGTTATAAAATCCCACAGCGCAGTAACGTCTTTCCTCCGGGGCTGCTGGCAGCGCAGGTAAAAGCAATGGGCTAGTGTGTCACTGAAGTAAAAAAAGGACAGTAATAATGGACACTGGCTGACAGAATAGTAGCGTACAGCCCTACAGAGTGGGTAAGTGAGATCCGATCACTAGTGGTCACTCGAGATGCACGTGGAGATACCAGGTGTAAACAGGCTCTAAATGTATTTAACCACATTCCACTCCTACTTTATTCAGTACTGCATATGTGTGTATAGTTATTGTCTATGGTCACTGTTTTAATATGACAACAACACATTATCCATCTGTGATAAGATGATTGATACTGTTGTGCCTATCATATATTAATGTTTTAGAGGATGTATTTATCGTTTTCAAATGAACATCAGGCACCTTTTTAAAAAGGACATTCTGTATATTTTATGTAGCAGAGTGATGATTAAATTATTTGAGGAAAGCGTCATGACAGAAGAAGATGGGATAATAAGTCTGACTGAGTGACAGGTTCTCTCCTCACCTGATATGTAGATCTTGCCGTTGTGCACGGATCCTGCATGGGCTGCCAGAGGCTGCGGCAGAGACGACACGTAGTTCCACTCGTTGGTCTCCAGGTTGTAGGACTCCACGCTGGAGAGGTAGCCGCTCTCGTTCCTACCACCAATCACGTACAGGTGCTTATCCAGGCGGCAGGCAAAGAAACTGGCTCTCCTGAGGAATGAAGTGTCATCCAGACAACATCATTAAACCAGCAATGACAAGGTTTTCCACAGTTTGTGTGTAAAGTGGAAAAAAATGATTTGCAATAAGTTAACTGCTTAGGGCTAGTTACACATTTACCAGCTGTGAGGACCTGTTTGTGGGTGCTCACAGCTGCCAGTGTAGTGTGTGTACTTATTTTTATATTTCAAAAAGCTCTTATTCTTTCATACTCTAACCTAAAATAAACAGAAAGCATTATACAATGTTTGTATGCAAATACTAATACAAAATTAAAATAATTTTCATTTTAGCACAATTTTGTTTATCTTCTTAATATTTGACGTATTAGAAGTCAATAATATTTGTGCATTTCTTCCAACAACCCTGGAAAATCCTATAGTTTGTTCATGCATCATCAGAAGTACCGTACACATATATGAACAGACTTACCTCTCCTGCATAGGAGGCAACTGTATCCAACTGTTGAATCTGGGATCATAGCGGCTGACAAAATTAGTGCTGTGCTTTCCTGCAAAACAGATAGAAATCAAGATCAACAACACTGATTACTCAAATGACCTAGTTGAGTGAGTCTTTATGGTATGATACAGTTTAAGCAGATTATGGCAGTGCTCAGTTTTAATTGGCCTACTCTTTGCCAATGTCCTTGTTACATACACTACCAATGAAATGCACAACTGTGACTCTGCAAGTCTTCATTTAATATAAACATATTATCTGAAAATCACCGCCCACACATGATAATTGTAGTTAACAAGTGTTGAAGTCTTGTCAGAGAGTGATCTGGTTTTGGAGGATAATGTGTTCAGAACTTCTTAAATGATCTCTAATGATGATTTGTATTGTGTGGATTTTTACTCTCAGAGCTAAACATACCCGACTGACTGCAGCACTCTATTGTTGTGAAACTTTGTGGAATAAGAACAAAAGGACAGCATCAGATTGTTTGATCATTTACAGTCTTTGTTTCTTATGTGGCAGTCCGTAACCAGCATTTCACAAAAAGCACTCTTAACACTTCTACACCACAAATATTTCAGTGTTAATAACAGTTATTTTTCTATGCCAATTATTGACAAGTGTTGACTAGAGTGTTGTTTGTCCACTCAAAGCTGATCTGGCTCTAGGATGAGTGTTTGAAACTATCTGAAAGTGTTACATTAACTCTGATGGGTTTGAACTTGCATCAACTCTGGCTCAGAGCGCTCTCTAAACTAAGTCAACACTGACAAATGTGCTGTGTGAAATCACTGAAAAGCAAGACGTTCAGTCTGTGGTGTTACTGTACCGTTGGGGTTCCACTGGTCCTCTCCGCCCAGCAGCAGCAGAAAGTTCTCCACCTCCACCACGCAGTGATGGGCGCTGTTGTAAGGCATTACTAGACAAGACACAAAAATCAAAGGTGTCAATCACTAAAACTGTGAATGATATAGGTCAGCAGAAGGTAGATAGTACCCTGTGGGCAAAATCTGACCCTGACTTTTAAAACTTGGTAACACTTTATATTAAGGTGCACATAGCCACAATTAACTAGTTGCATGTGGCTCTTTATTAGTCAATATAAAGCAGTTATTATTGTCTTGTTCTGCATGACCATATTCGACAACTATTAGGCCGTAAGACTTTTCCCTCAACAACCTGCTAATTACTGCTTACTGATGGTAAGCAAGGAGAACTAATATGCACTGCTCAGTGTGGGTCAAAGTCACAGTCAGACTTTGAACTATTAAACTTGTATTCAACCTAGATTATAATCTCTTTTTTTTTTTTTCAATTATTACAGATTAAGTTTAAGTTACAAGTAAGACCTTACTTTAGAATGGGAATTTAGAGGTATTTGGAAACTATTAACACTTGTAGTTTTGTGTTTTGTTACATAGCAATAAACCATATTTAATAAGTGTTATTAAGAGAGAATGACTATTCTTGTGGTACTACTACTAACATTAAAATATACCACAGCAGCTATTCATCTAGTAACATATTCAGTACATCCAATAAATATGATATTTACTGCATCATACTCCTCATCAGGTGTTAGCACAAGTTAGCATAAATAGCTACAAGCCCACAGCTGCAGCAGAACTCCTTGTGGAGGATTTCCCCTTGTGTATGTTTTTGTGCTCCCCTCCTCTCCTCCATCTGCTTTTGCTGGCATGCCACCATTGAGATGTAGAGAAAGGTGTCAGTAACAATCAACATTATATATCTTTTTTTCCATAAGAATAGACCATATTTATAAGTTCGTATTAAGAGAGAATGAGTATTCTTGTGGTACTGCCATCTGTTAAGGCCCTCACTGAACAAAGCATTTGAACTAATTGTAATTTATGTACAACAACTTTTTTGCTTACTGTCAGTAAAAAGTAATTAGGAAGTTATTGAGGTAATAGCCT
Source organism: Dicentrarchus labrax (assembly GCF_905237075.1). NCBI lineage: Eukaryota > Metazoa > Chordata > Actinopteri > Moronidae > Dicentrarchus > Dicentrarchus labrax. The sequence goes on from NW_026136701.1 coordinate 16,065,693, forward strand.
ACTAGTCATAGAATATGATCATGCAAAATAGGCATTACTAAGTGCTTTATAATGACTAATAAATAGCCAATATGCTACTAATATGCATGCTTATAAGCAACTAGTCAATGTTGAATATGTGTACCTTAATATAAAGTGTGACCCAAAACATTTATATGATTTCTCATAAATGTACAGTACATAACATTATAAATACAAGGCTAATAAACCCCAATAAACGTGACATTGTATCATTACATAATAATCAAGGCCCCTAAATGAAGAGCAGCACATAAACCAGGTTATTTAGGCCATACCTAACCCTGGTGCTAAAATAAAGTCTAATAAATGTACCAGATAAATAACTCTTGATACCCCATGAACACCTGTTTGAGCTTTACAGAATTGCCTCTCACAAACACAATAAGTGGTGGTTTAAAATAAATAGTGTGTTGATAACTTTTTCTAGGGCAAAAACAAAAACGGTACTCTCATTAATCAATAAATGAATACAGCCACTGTTTAGTAAGTGTTGATAACCTATCAACTACATCTCCAGTCTCATAGTGCAACACAGAACATGCAATCTTGTACATGAGTTGTTTTTTGTTCTTTGCCAAGATGACATAAATGTCTCTAACTCTGTTGGCACTTAACATACTAAAATATACACCTGCCATCAGGTATCCTAAAACAGTTTGATTAATCAATTTTATTCTATATTCTACAATAATACTTAAAAAGGAAAATATATTGTAAAACTACATTAGCCCATTATTGAACAGTGCTTTAAAAAACTGAACCTAATTGCAGATCCTTAATACAGGTCTCCTGGTCTGGACAGTAAATGTTGCAAAATTGTGCATAAAACATCTACAGAATCTTAACTTTTAAATAAGCAACATTTGCATTGGCAGTGTTTCTCAATCAACCATTTTTATTTTGTCATGCTGCGTGTCCTATTGTTTGACAAGGAGGGCTCATAGTACATATTAATGTCAAGATTGATTTAATTTGCAATGTACTCATCACAACAGGCTATTTCACAATACTCAGTGTGAGTCAGTGTTATAGGATTTATTTCCTCTCCTCATTGCTTTTGTTTTGTAACCTTTCATTCATCCATCTACATCTATCTGATGACGTATATGAGTTTGTATTTTCGGACCAGTCAGTACTTCATGACTGAATTTCACACTGCAACCCTTTTCTCTCCTGCTAACATTATACCACAGCAGCTGTTCATCTAGTAACATATTCAGAACATCCAATAAATATGATCTTTAGTGCATCATGCTCCTCATCAGGTTTTAGCACAAGTTAGCATAAACAGCTACAAGCCCACAGCTGCAGCAGGACCCCTTTGTGGAGGATTTCCCCTTGTGTATGTTTTCATGCTCCCCTCATCTCCTCCATCTTCTTTTGCTGAAGTGACCCCATTGAGATGTAGAGAAATGGTCTTAGGTGACAGTCATAATGAACATGATCGTGTTCACTCAATAAATCTCAGGCCCGGTGCTTTTTGAGCACAAATCAGTGAAATGTTAAAGCCCACCTGTCTGTCTCCATCAGTCATTTCCACTGTCACCTCCCCAACGCCTGATGGATCACAGTTGCTGCAAAATTAGACAGCCTTGAATCTCATTTCTTTCCAATTGGCCTCTCCCTGCAATCTTACTCTGGCTGGCTGACATGTGCCAGTCCTCTATGGGAGGGGAGTCTCAGATAGGAACTAATACTACATACACTAAACACAGCTTTATCTTGAACGAGGGGATTAGGTTGCCTGCCTCCAGTGCACCTCAAAGACGAGTGCCATATGACTGCCAAATTCCCTTACATGCTATTTACATTATCATTCAGTCAGCAGTATATAGGACACGGATGGGCGGCTTTTTATTTGATGTCTAGCGACTTGTACTCATACTAAAAATCATCTTGTACCCATGTGAGAAGAAGATTACTGCTTTACAGTATGTCACAGGCTACAGTATGAGGAGCGCTGTGGGAGGATTTGGGACATTTGCCCTACCTCCACAGGTTCCTCAGAGACAGGTGAACAGTGGAAGAAGTGGCAGGCTATAATAATTGAGACCACTGTAATAGTCCTGTGCAGTGAAAATGATAAAACATATAAATATTTTTTCCCTTCTACAATATGTAAGACTTTACTGGGAATTATCGCCTGAGAAAGAGTGTGAATTGATATACCTATGTGACCCCTTTCCTACATCTCCCACTAACCCCAGGGGTGAACAGCCATAGGAGGGCAGGATGAGCAAGTCCTCTACGAGATGGGCGCCATCACTCCAGTCTACAGTGAGCTCTAGGGCTCACTAGAGGGAGTCAGAAACCTCTGCATAGAGGCACAGTCGGGGTTGGTTGAATGACTCCACAGCTAATGCACCACTGCTGCTCGAGCTCTGACGTGCTTTTAACACCATTACAATTGCATCCCACTGAGCTGAATTCCTTTGTTCTAGGCCATGCTGCGTGCATGAGGTCCATTTCCAAGTGGGAGATTTTAATATCAGGTTGGTTTAAAGAAGAAGGAGAGGAAAATAGCCCAGCATTGTGGCTGAGACTGTGCCTGCCTTTGTCTTGTGCTCGTCCACGCTGCTGTGGGTACACTAGATGGCAAACTTTACACTGGAATCAACGAGCAGTAGATATATATCCGAGACAACGAGAGGGATCAGATTCTTCCCAAATTGTGTTGATGAATGTCTTAATCAAAGGCTGTCCCTCTCAGGTTTCGCCTCATTGAAAAGTTATGATTGAATGTTAATAATCTTCTATTCCACATCCATTGTGTGGAGGCTACATCAGATGGTCACTGATGTGTTAAGGGGATGATTTTGCAGTTTTGTCCTTACACTTGGCCACGGACCATTTGAGTGTTAACTTTTTAGTTCTGAGTGATGGAAATCCCTATTGACCTTTCGCTTGTTGCAGTTTATACCCATGAGTGTGAGTTAAATGAGAAAATGACAACATAAACACCAGTGAGTTTCAGACTGTTGTGTATGCATGGCTCCTTTAGTAAAAACGCACCCTGGTAATTTTCAGCAAACATGAGCTAAAACAACAAACGACTGCCCAGAAATGTTTGAGGACGAAACAATGTCCAAAACTTTCTCTGAATTGAAGACAGCGTGAGACACAACAAGAGAAACACCACACCAGATTCATTAAAAAAAACTCATGCCATAAATTGAGATCATAAACCGCACAGTACCGAGCTGACAGAAAACAGACCCTATGGCTAATGTGTACGAATGAAGAGACACTGCTGAGATATGTCTCCAACCAAAACAAAAAGACAAAAACTCAATATGTCCGGCAATGATGATGCAAAGCACAGATATGGTTTCCCATTAGCTCCTGTTTGACCTTTGCAATATGGCAACAATATAGTGGTGAGCCTTAAAAGGTCAGGGAAGACAGGGAGAAAAAAGAGCATAGCACACTTTACAGAGGTGAGTCTTCAAACATGTTTTCTATAGACACTACATTTTTTTCAATAAAGTAGATTTTGGGGGGAAATTATGACAACTTGCTTCCAATATGACATCATGAAATCAATTTTATAAACTGTACTCTAGTATAAATTCCTACATGTTCTAGGATACATTTTATATTGTTTATTTTTGCTATTTAGTCAATTAAAATCATATATTTGCTTTTGAATGTTTGTATGAACAGTATGGCTCCTGTGTTGCACTAACCCCATCCATCTCTTTGGTATTTAAGTTGTCGGTACTCATAGGTCAACAGGCTAATTCCATGCTGCGCTTTAGTATGTATCGGGTAATTCAATCTCACGTATCGATCAATGTGAGTGAATAATCAAGCTACATTTAAAAGCTATTGAGGAAATATGGCATTCATTATTGTTAGATCTCTGCCACAATAGATCATTAGATTCAAGTAAATCTCATCATGCATCCTGCCAGCATATTTCAGCAAAAACAAGGGAAACCGGGCATGAAGCTCCACAGTGCTGTGAAGTCACGCTCTGATTAAAAATTTATATTAAAAGTGATAGTGATGCATTATTACCTAAAGGATTTAGGGAACTCCTTCCCCTCATTTCCTGTGGAAATTAACCTGTGTTAAAGTCATCCATAGGAACAACTTTCTCTCATCATAAAAGCCACTAACACAAGATGCCTCAGGTTAAAAAAAAAAAGCAGCAGAGCCTTTGCTACTCACTTGTGAGGATCTTCCATGTCTTTTTCTCGTCGTCATAGTACTGGACCAAATTGCTGGGGAGACGATCAGGTCCAGGAGGCAAACCACCCACCAGTAACAGCATTCTCTTATTGGAACGGATTCTGTAATGTCAAAAGTGTGGGTGTGTGGACAAGCGTTAGGAAACAGAGAACAAAACAGGTATCAAGACTTGAAATAAAACATCCAAGGGCCGGGGTGTGCACAACCTGAACCTGGACACCTTTAATTCCTTCATTTACATAATTACTTTGATAGCATCAACAACACTTTCCCTCCATATTTTTATTTGTCACTCTGAGAATGCATGCAACATATAATTGAAATAATCAGTGAATGAAAAAACAAATGCATGGTTAAATGAATGACTGCTCCTCGTCTGGGTACAAGTATTAAACTTGAGCCCACTAATCAAGTAATATGTGGTCACGTTTATCATGATTAACAAAAAAATTGCTGAACAGCGTACTTATCCTTTTGATGTGTTATTGAATGGTTATTGTACTCTAAAGATATCTTTTCAATTAGCTGTGAAGCGAAGATGGTCGCGCAGGGTGCCTTGCTGGAGGCTAAAAGCGCAATTGAGTACATAAACCTGCCTATACACTGTCTCCATTTCATTGGCTGCAGTGATTCATGTGACATCTCTAAGCCAGTTGTGAGATATTTCCTGCTGTTTGTATATGATATATAACCCAAAAGCCGCACACTTTACTGTACATTAATGACCATTATCTGGCTTCTAATGGATTTCAAAACAAATCCAGAAATTAATCACAATATGCAGTAAAACGATTAAGAGTAGCTGGCCTTTATATTCAGTCACATTCACCTTTTTTCCTTTTTCATATTTTACTTTTTTATGCTTGGGAGAATCACCGCCGTCTCGGTACATTCTCTCTGCTACTGGCCCACTCTGAAGTGTTTTGGGGTTATTCATATGCAAATGAGCCCCTGGACATAGATAATGGTGATTAATTGAGAGAGGAGAGAAACAGTGGCATGTGAAACTAATTATGAGGATTCCTGATTCTTTGCTCATTTAGGTCCATATGTGGGGATAGATATGTTATTGGAATAATGTGGGAATAGATACACGTAAAATTGTCTCACTTTAAGATTCCTTGTGAAAATTTTGATTTTCAAGTTTGGAGATGTCACGGCTCTAATTTTCTGCTCTTTAAAGATATATGCAATGAATTCAAAATTTGAATACGGATGCCATCACTGCTAAAAAGATTTCCAGTCTTGACTGTACAGAGTCAGCTCTGTAAACAAAACCTGACAACAGCTCCGTCAATCAATCAACTTACTGACAATGTCTGTCTACTTACCAGCTCCTTAAAGTGCTGATCAGGACAAACATAGAAGTAAGGCATGCAGTTTGGCCTATTTTTGTGCGAGTGAGACACGTCCACCCTGAATATAGAGAGAATTGTCAAATTGTCCCTTATTTGATAAAAGCTGCATTTTCCCAAATATAATACACACCCAAATATAATGAATTCCCTCTGACTGTGTTTTATTTTGAGTTACTGTGACCTCAATAACTGGAGTATCCTTGTACTTGTATCAGAATTGTTATGTAATTACCATATAATTCTGGTAACAATTTAATTACAGCATTTTAAATTGTGTTCATGAGAGTTGCTACACATCAAACGCATAGCCTTTATCTAGTTTGCTGCATCTTGTCTACACTGATTAGAGAGCAATTACACAGATGTGTGAGGAAATAGAGTTGTTTTTTCTTTGCTAAAACATAAGGTAACCTTGTAATTATGGATACAGTGTAGCATAGAGTAGATCAAGCCCCCCGACAGCTGGCATTCTTGTACAGGAAAACCCCCCACAATCTTCATTAACTAGGCCTCAAACCTCACATCTCTGACTGACCACCTACATGGTCTAGACTACACAGGCGGTGAGACCAGTAGGAGCGAGTGGGCAACACTTGAGTCGGCAATTTGTTCAAATTTAAGTAGGAGGCATTTAATCGCCTTCCGTCCACTCTCAAACAGCTCATGGCCGTGTGTGTGAGTGTGAGAGAGAGAACTCTGTGTGTCTGTGTTTCTCTTTTTGTATCTGTATATGTTTGTCTGTTTCGTCCTCACCTGCTGGCCATGGACTGCCTACAGTGCTGCCTGAAGGGCATTAGGTGGTAGTTCATGGCATCCAGGAGTAGTTTCTGGCACACAGGGTCACTCCTCATGAAGTCAACAGACTGCACCCTCTCCACCAGCTCTGGAGCAGGTATAAGGGCGAAGCGCAGCCTCTTCATAAGGTCCGGCGCATAGTGCATGCGAGTCTCCCGGTCATGCTCCAGCCAGAGGACTGACATCTGGAATAGAGCCAGTTCTGACTCCACAGGAGGTGGCAGAGCATCTAGCATGGCACACATCTCCTCAAAGTTCAGCAGCAGCACATCCTCCACCAGGTACTTGTTGGCCAGCTTCTTGGTCTCATCCAGTCCATGGAGTGCGGCAATCTTGCAGATCTGCTTGTAGTTTTGCACAGAGATCTGGTCGTTGAGAAACTGCACGCTGAGCTTAGTAATCTGGGGGATGTTGAGGATCTTGCTGACTGACAGCACCTCTTCCACTGTGTCCAGGGAAAGAGTCACATTGGCAGTGTACAGGTACTCCAGCACTAATCGTAGTCCAATGGAGGAGCAGCCCTGGAGTACCAGGTTATTGATGGGCCTTGCGCTGGGGGTCACCAGCTTGTCATCAGGAGAGGATGAGGGGGTCCCACTGCTGCCCTGGTCCCCTTTGCTCCCCTCATTGTTGATTACATTATGGGAAGAGAAGAGAGATCTGAAATACTGGGAGCAGGACGCCAGCACGGCTTTGTGGCAGTGGAACTGTTGTCCCTGGGCAGTGAGAGTCACATCACAGAAAAGCTGTTTTCTCCATAAGAGATTGAGCCCGTGCAGCAGGGTGTCACTGTGTGTTGGGTCAAAGGTGGATGTTCTATCACCCGATCTGGACATGACTTCCTGACTGTGAACGCCACCTAGGCAACAAATAAACCATGCAAGCCATTTACCTCAGGTCATTTATTTGCACAACACAACGTTATCCTACAGATGCTAGCAGTCAACTGTTAAAATAGCAAAAACGACTTCTCGAGTAAGTTATTGAACAGATCTCGCGTCCGTCCAGCGGGGAACAACCATCACGCCGGCGAGAATCTACATCCAATACGGCTTCAGTCGCTTTCAACTTTGAGCTCTGGTCGTAAAGCAACAAACAAAAACGCAGTAGTTCCCACGGCGTGCCACTCTTATTCATTCTTAACTCGAGAGCAAGATGATTTAAATGGAGGCTGAGGTTTGTGAAGGGCGCTGTCAAAACAAACCGAGGATACGAAGATGCTGCAGCGCCTCGGTAACGCGGCTGAAGTTGTCGGATAAGGCAAAGAGAGACAACCGCTACGGTGGACGGAGAACATGCAGCGTTCAGCTAACACTTATCCCCCATCTCCTATCTTGCCGCACACCCCCACAATGAGGACATTACACATCGCACAGATTTACGGAGTCATACAAAAGCAATTAGTTTTTGTCTCCGAGCCGTCAGCAGCAGTACGGGCGCCTTTTCGCTTTTAGCCCTACCTGAGTTACGCGGACGTGAGTATCGACAAATATTCACTGAAATGCAGCTTTCGGTAAAGTTAAACGTAATGTGCATATCTATTGTTTCTTCGGCAGCACAAGAAGCTATTTTCTATGTGCGTAATGTGTGTAAACTTGACACTAAGCGTGCTGTAACGTTGTCGCCAGATTCACTAAAAGCGCCTGTCACAACTAAATGATGTGAGCAGCTCGCCTGTGAGAAGGAGCCAAACTTACCTGACTTCAGCTCTTGACCAAAAAAAAGAAAGTAAGCTTCAGGTTTCCAAATAATCTCACTTGAATTTCCCCCTTTGTTCTCCTTTTAAAGAAATGTCCTTTCCTTTAAAGTCTATGGTCGGTGGTGTCTCCAAATAACCATTGATTCCAACTCATAAAGTCACTATTTTCAGGTTATTTGTTGACGTTGATCATTTGTTCTTCTGAATTAACAAGAAGTGTGTGAGTGTGTGAGAGGGAGCTGTGCTTTCTGCAAGAGAAGAAGAAGAAGAAATATACGTGTGACAAATTATGCTACCAAGAAACAACACATCATTATCCTTGGGCCTGGGGCTCAGTGAGTCGTAACGAGAGTAATAGGAAATCCACGGTTGGGGAGAGAAACGGTCGTGCATGGCCGGTGGAGAGAGACCATGCAGGGGTATGGATGCTGGAGAGACTCGCAAAATTATGGCTCAAGGCTATTGTAAAAACTGTCGAGCGTAAATGACTGCGATTTCAAACATCTATGGAAGAAAGAAAAGAGAAAGGGGGAGAAAAACCGAGTCTTTCCCTCGCTGTTATAGAGAGAACCGTCAAGTTTTAGTGCGCATTGCTAATTAGTCAATTTCTCTCTGCCTTCACAGCCCGACGACTTTGCTGCTGAGCTGAAACTGCTAATTTCTGGGACCAGCCTTTTTTTGGCTGTGAACTGGATGGATGAATGGCTTGTCTCGCACAAATGACAAAAAGCCCCTGCCTTAATCTCCATCGCCAAAATAACCCCTCATCTCATTCTGCTCCTGCTAGTCCTTCAAAAGAAGGTGCTCTACACAAACTCAAGTTTTGCATCTGTATCATAAATACCACATGCACAATAATGTACACATGTTGTTTATGATGTTGAATTAAAGCTTATAAAATCCCCCCCTTTTTTCATCCCTATGTGACATAAGAAACGAGGCCACTGTGCACCATGAAACACCCAAAGTGATGTGAAGTTATGAAACAGAAAAAAAGCAAGTCTAACATAACATACAGTGTTTTCATGTAGTATTATCTTGTCCGATCGGGTCATTCTTTCACGACCTGAGGTCTAGCTGCAGGCCTGTAAACACAAAGGGTTGAAACCTAATACAACATCCATCAGTGCACAGTAGTAGTGTGCTGTATGTGAAAGTCCTGGTTGGATATCCGTATGCCTTTACACTTTCACCTCCACAGACCCAATAAGCCTACAAGACTGGCCTTTATCCATTAAAACAAGCTGACAGATGAATCAATGAAAATGAGACTTTTTGTTGTCTTATGTGAACGTCCACTTGACCTTATGGTGTAAATTCACAGCACTCTATCACAAACTACCACCAATCTAAAAGCCCCTAGGTACTTCCAGTCCTGTATGATAAATCTAGTTACTGTCATAATACTCTATTGTACCTTCGTTTACTACAACCACAGTATACAAACTCCCTTCAGTTCTGTCCAGCTTTCTGCCTCAGGCTCCAGGTCTGGATGTCTTACACTGACATTCAAAAACTGGGAAACAAAGCCGCCTAATCTTATTATCTAAATTAAGGCTGTATCCTTCCTATGACCCTGTTCATGAATAATCAGGTAATGCAATCCTAATCATTACTGGGTTGACACCGGATGGTTGCAGGTTAAAAATAAGCAAAAAAATAACATTCTTGCAAATACAATCAAAAGCAGTTAGAAATGACTTATTAGGACAGAATAAACTGTCAATTAAATTAAGAGCTCAATTAGAGTAAAACAAAACTTACATACAGGACTCCCGTGGGACCAGAAGTGACAGATACCTCACAAGTTATGAAATGACAGATAGGGATAAATGGGTTTGTTCATGTACTATGAAACAGAGCAACACCATGCTACCGTCAAGCAATAACAGGCCACATATAGGTAGCATTTATAAGAGATGGAACCAGAACATAGTTTGATGTTTGAATATTTGACAAGCACGCAGCCTGCATATCCCCCCCACTTGTAGTTATACTGAGCAAATTCATTCTACATGAACTCTCTGCGATGACTGATTAGATTGTGCACTGCATCTCAAATAATCATCATCACTGAAGGAAAACTATAATACTGTAGTATTAATTAGTGTTTTGAAACCCCCACGAAAGCAGTTTGTATTGTTGTTTTACTACTATTATTGTGTTGCTTCATTTTCACTTGACACTGCAGAGCATTACAGTAGTTCACTGTATTTCACTTCTGAGTCACATACTTGTTATCTGCACTAGCACTCAGTTAGCACTACATTACCCAAGTCTCGAGCGAGCTATTCTAACGCAATAAAATGACCAATCCCAACTCTTTCAGCTCTTTGTAGCAACTCAGTCTCCTGAGGCCACTGGTCTTCAGATTGCAGGGCGTTTATGGTTGTAAGTTGTTGCAGTGTGCAGAGGGAGGGGGGGTCATCAGATAAGAGAAGAATTTCTAGACTAATTAAACCCTTTGAGACAAAGAATCACACCACAGTGATTTACAACTCTCTGTACCAGTTAACCCGACTCATATTTATCTGTCATATTACTCAGATACCATATCTACCTCTGTGGGTAAAAAGTATTTTGGTCCTCAACATTATAGAGACACAAGAGGGGAAGATATTAGAGTAAATAACAACAGTTATATGAGAATTAAGAGACAGCTGCTCAAAGAGATTCACAAAGATTCCCCTGATCATCTACTTCATACAGTGAAATGGATTAATAAGCTCCTTATTTGCCCCTCAGCTACTTCCTGTGTAATGCTTATAACATGAACATCTCATTGTTTATAACACAAAAACAAAACTAAACAACACGAACCAAAGACATTTTTGTGGCCTTGAATAACTGATTAAAGAGTGAACATTTAATCTAATCAGTGCAATGGAACAAAACAAAAGGAGAAGCTCCAAAGTTGTGAATAGCAAAGTCTACCAGGCATAATTCCTTTTGCTGGCTGCTGCAGAGGGGTATGCTAAGATAGAAAGTATTATTTTCCTAAATGGAAGGTGTCAGATGGTCACGGAAATGTGATCGGCTGTTCAAGATCACTGCTTCCCATCTGCAATTTGTGACGTGTGAAAGATTCAGCCCAAATGTGCTCACCAAGCGTAAATCCTCAGCACTTTCTCTTATCGTGGAAACGCAAGATAACCAGCTGTTTACAGATCAGAGAACATATCATATTAATATCATGGAGAGGGTGATAGCATCTTGTTTGTAAAATATTTTGTTAACTAAGTGTGGTGTGGTATGGCAACCTATAAAGTGAAAGTTGTAATTTATGTGTTAGTGAAACTGTTATAGTTTAAAGGTTTTTGTCTGATAAAAAAAAAAACCAGGGAGGGAAACAGAAGATGCTGCAGGAAGCCTCTTTAAAGAGGCTTTAGTGAGACAAAATTCATGCAAACTGCAGGTTACAGTAAATACAAAATTGTAAAGCAGCAGTATATCAGCAGTTCGATTTTAGGACCCCCCACCATCAGTTCCAGTTAATTATATGTCTAAATACAAGCTGGGTTCCTTTCTGTCCCCATGTATTTTATATGCTCTTAGAGGAGTTCACAGTTATGTGTGCAATAATATTATAATGTGATATGACTGTTTTGGATATGGAAACAGTTTCCATACGGTATTTTAAGGGGTTTTGATTGGGAGTTTCTGTTTCAGAGTCCCAAGAAACTGTAACTGTTTGTGGCAATGGTTGTACCAGTTTGTCACCTCCCAAGAGCAGCTTGGACACGAAAGAAACAAATGAGTTCACTTGAAGCATCGGTTTAATCTATAAAGGTGAGCAGAAAGTGAAAGGGTCAGTTCAAGTGTAACATTTCTAATAGCAGCTTTAGTTTATCCTGATGAATTTGGAAATTTCCAATTCATTCAGTCACATGTTTACTTGATTAAAATTTCTGACATATATTTTGATAGTGGGACTGATTAGCGCATGCTTGTCATCTCAGATCAAAGTTAGCCAGAGATGATTCATAAAACGTCCACAGTGTAATAAATTGTAGGCACTTATATTTGCCATTCAGGGAGTACGGGAGGCCTGCTGTTTGAAACCCCTAGATCCCCACACATGGCGTAGCCACCACAGACACGGCTCAGAGAGTCAGCCGGCAGCCGGGAGGTGAGCAGAAAGGAACAGGCGGTGTCCCCTTCAGAGTGAGCACAGGAGCATGTGTGTGTGTATGTGTGTGTGTGTACAGTATGTGTGTGTGGCATTTCTCAAATGACAAAAGGATACCAGTTGTGCAGTTCAGATGGGAGGAGACATGGAGGTGGTATGGAGACTCACCTGAGGGAGAGTCTGGGCTGTTGGGACCAGGGCTGTAGTGGAGACCCGGAGATGTGTAGGGGCCGCAGGAGGCCACTGTGCCGTGGAGGAGGTTTGGGGGCTGGAGGGAGAGGGGGCTGCTGTTGCGCAGTCTCCCCAGCGTGATGCATCTACCTTCAGGGTGGCAGCAGGCGTGGAGTGGGGTGCGATGGAGCGAGCACGGGCTCAGTGGCGCGGTCACCTAGGGACGCTAAAGCTGCTGTAGCAGGACTGATAGTTATTCCTTGGGAGAATTGCAAGATGAGCCCCATTGTATTAGCAAACCCCTTCTACTAAAACTGTATCAATGTTCTCGAACCTTTAAAGAATAAAGTTGGGGAGCAAAATATTTGACACTTATCTGAGAAGCAAATGCAGCATGCTTTAAAGTTGTATGTTTATCAAAATAAATATAATGTTTAAGAACTATGTATAGCATCTCTTAAAAAAATAAAATGTAAAATATAATAATAAACAATCTCTTACTTAGAACAATATTCTTAAGTGTATGTTTTACTCTGAATCTGAATTACTGTTGTCAGAGTTAAACTTCAGTAAATTCCTTTGGCAATGGGAAGCCAGCAAATTATTCCATACTGATTTGAAATTCTCAGACATTAAGCTTTTTAATTTCCCTGCCATACTTTTGTGTTGCGACTGTTTGAGTCGTATGTTTTAGAAATTCTCTGTGTCTAATATGGTCAGCACTCCCAATTATTCACTCCACTGACAAGTGAAACAAATGGGACCAACCAGTGCATTCTGTATTATCTACACCCCTTGGATTCCCTGACAATAATTAATACAATGGCAAGCTGCTGTTACCGGCCCCGACGACATGAGCTCAACAACATAAGCTCTCTCTTTCCAAGAGCTCTTGAGAGGAAATTACATTCAGCGATGAGGTCATATACATTGTGACCACTAGCAGCCGGGTCATCATACTATAGATAAAGGTCCCATTGCAGGGTGCTGTTAACATCACCAGGTTATTACTCACATCATTACACCATGAATATAAGGTGCATGGACTATGTCAAGAATAATATGAATATAGCCCTGACCATAGAGACATACACAGCCTGTAACAGCAAATACCCACATACATCAGGCAAGTTCATTAATATGCCACATGATCATACTAAAGCTGCAGTGCTGACCACCTCGTTGGTATGGTCACACACCATTATGTAGTGTTACTTCATTTTCTTATAATACACATAAACAGGAAAACTAATTTGAACAGCATATACTGTATGAAAGCAGTGTTTGGTCATTTAGATGTACATTCTTCTAATAGAAACACTGGCCTTGTGATAAAACAAAATGAAATAAATACAGACATATTTTTTCAGTTTAACAGTCAACCGACCAAGGTGTCCTTTTGAAGAGTTGTCATATAATCATACTAACCCCTCTTATTTTGGCCTACGAGGGATATTAACAGGTTTTTTAATTATAGAGGAGCACATTCCCCCCAACATCCATTAAAGGAATGCCATGCTAATTTTAAATCCTCGCAGCAGGCATTGGCATCAACAGAAGAAAAGTGGATGAGTTTCTCTTTAACAGCTGTAATTTGTGTTTTCCAATCACCATGCTGATTTCTGCTCATTATACTCCGGTTTCACACCGGTAAGTGAGCAAAGTTTGGATTGATTGACTCTAATTAACTAAAAAATGTTCCAAGCCATGGATTTATTATCATGCTAGCTAGCCACAAATGTCAGAGACTTTCACAAATTATTATCCTGTTAAGATAAATATCTTTGAAATCAAACGAGTGTGGAAACACAAGGAACACGTATTGTTATACTGATGAATTTGTTTGGCATGTTTTCTGCAGAGTTCCACATTAAAGACTCACCTGGGCAAACACACTGTTCCAGTGTATTGTTAAGCTGCACAGTATGACTGAATGACAGATGATGTAGTCACCTAAACTTTAAAGGAAGACACTCTCTAATAACCTACTGCAGTGTATAAATACTGAAGGGAATGAGCAGTAGATTATGTTTGAAATTATGTAGTTAAAATAAAAGAAAAGAAAATCTTCTCCATAAGATAAAAGCTATTAACAGTTACAATATGAAGCAGAACTGCCTGGTCCACTCGATGTTAACAGAGGACCTATTCCCTCTTGTGTGCTCCAAAACTTGGCAGCATCTCCCTCATTGATATTTTAGACACAGTAGCACCTCTCTCCACTCACATTCTTTCCTTGACTCCATCAGCTCCATGGCTCGACCCTCCACTTGCTCATGAACAAAGACAGGACGGTTTGAGTGGACACCTCCGTTTTTCCTGGTTTTAAAAAGATCTCATAACAGAATTTTGGTTAGCTTGAGAAGACAGAACGTTGCTCTGATTCACTTGGCTTCACGTCAACGATCACAAGTGATCACTGGGGTGAATCCAAATGAAACTGGCCCATCGTCTGCATGGTGGCGCCAGGCTGAAATTGAGAATCATGCTGCCTGTAAATCAGATTTTCCCAACATGTCTCTCGCAAAATATGCTTTTATACAAAACTACAAAAATCTTCTAAACCAGCTTTGATGTATCACAGAATACAACAACAACAACAGGGAGTCTTGTGCTGTATTTTCCATCCTCCTCATACTGAAACCAACATCTAACATAGAAGAAAATACATCTGAGCTGTCAAATAGCCCCATCAGTATTTCTACAGTCCACCCACTTTTAGAGTAGCAGCGTTTAGGTGTGTGCACTTTGAGGCACGCCTGCAGATAAATGTGATGACATCTAGTTGTGGCTCACTTTCATTTATTTAGGGGATTGATTAGATGCAAAGAGAGTAGATAAATGTGTTGGGGAGGCACTTTCATTTGAGATATTACCATATAGTCAGCAAGGAATATGAGACAGACTGAACATTTTTCTCTTCAAGGTGCTTTTGGAGATCTAGTGGCATCATGGCTTTGCGAGTAGCTGATATGAGGTACCGTGTCAGTGCCATTATGCTTGCTTATTTGTGACAGTACATTATCATACAGTATATGTAAGTTCAAAGGTACAGAAGAAAACTTTATCACAGATAAGAGACCATAAAAGTTTGAATATTTCATTTATTTTATATAATTGACAGAATAATAATGATCCTTAATTTGAGATGAAAAACTATGGTCATGATAAGATAGTAGACTGGACCATGTTGCAGTCAATTATGTCTTTCTAAGGTTGTTGTGTTCACACTGCCCCCTTCTGTCCCCACGAGCAGGAGAGGCATCCGGCGTATCAACAAAACAACAGCATCTCTACCAACCAGACACAGACAGGAGGAGAGGGCAACACATATTATTATGGAGCAGCCTAAAAGCATCGACCTTGAGACCACTAAAATTGTAAAGGATATCAAAAGCACGTGTTGTCTATATAACCATTATTATTTACAAAATAAAAAAAAAATGTAATAAGAATGATAAGATTTAGAAAAGGATGGTTCATCTAGAAACATTTTTACTTAACTTTTAAAGTCTATATGGAACAGGCATTTGTGTTGTGTATCATTACTATGACATTGTTGAAACATGATGAAACAAAAATCAATTTTCTACAAGTACTAAATGTGATTCAGTTAAGATTCCAAATTGAAAACAGTGTTTCCCCAGGGTTCTTTAGAAAGCCACTGGATAGTGCGCACACAACATCCTTTTGTGCACACTATTTACCCCTGGATTGCTTCAGGCTAATGTCTCAATAATTTTCACTCCTTTCTCAGGTCCTTCCCACAAAGGACTTAACTAATGATCCATGGACAAAATGAAGCATTTAAATTTATTCATTAATCATTCATCTCCAGCTCATTGAAAATGCTAAACTTCCACAAAATTAAGATTGAATATTGAAAAGTGATTGAGGGAGACAGCTTTCAGAGAGTGAGGCGAGTGAAAGAGTGTGAGGGCGCGATAACAAAAACAGGGTCTTTCAATGAGACAGTGGTCTTCACATGGGCATGGTCAAGGTGGCCAAGGTGTACTAAGTGCTAGTTAAGGTCACAGGGTTTCACTAGTTGTAATTAGATCTTGGAATCTGGAGAAGCGTAGAATTTCTGTCAACACTGCCTGTAATTATTCTCTTTTCCAATTAATGGTGACATAGATTAATTATCTGATGAGGCAAAGCCAATTGCAATCATTCACCCAGCTAAAATTAGATCAGTCCTGACAGCAGCATGAAAGTCACCTGTTTCATTGTTATGGATTTGCTGCAAGTAAAGAGGGGGGAATAGTGAAGCGTGCTAGGGTAAGTAAGTTGTCTGGTACAGGTGAATGTCCAATTACACTGCTATTTGAACTGAAGGCATCTACTCATTCGATCCAGCGGCATCTGGACTGGCTTGTTTGTTCACCCCGGCATCATCAGTGGTAGTAGAGTCATCTGTCAAGGATTGCAGGAATGCAGCGATGAGCTGAATTTCATCTGACAACCCCTCCTGTTTAAATAAGGGACAAATAGAATAAATGGAAACAAGCTAATTAAGAAAATGCTGTTTTTGGTAGAAAGGCAATAATACAAACTCCTCGCTCTGTGAGCACACAGCTGATGGTGGATCTGCAATTGTGAGAGTAAAGTTACCATCTTGTTCTTATTTTTGTGGGGAAGGAGAACAAGAGGCTCCTGGTGAACCACGTCCAGGTTCAGTGCTCTTCTGTTTTAAAAACCTCAGCATCCAGTTTTTCTATTAAACTGCCTGGCACTGTCAACCAGCTTGGGAATCTGAACCGGCCTAGCCATGCAGAAATTCTCTGACTAACAATTATATCAGCAACAGGATCTTGGATTACTGTCCCCTGGGACTGGGGCAGTGGGCGTCTGCTCCAATCATTACTGGCCATTCAACAAGGCTCTGCACTGCTCTCCGCTGTTAGCCATTGTCAATTATGCCATCCCTAGTGTAAACTCGCAGAACACAAAGCTGAACTGCCAGTTCTGGCAGGAGTGTAACAGGATGACAGCCCGCCGCCCCCCCCAACTCCCACTACCAACCCCCCCCACCCACCCTAGGGTTCCCTGGCCTTCCTCCCCTCAAGCTACTTTTGAGCAAACTGCCATTTGGCGTCTGATTCAAGCACGCCTTAGCCGTGAAAGCGCTAACCTGACCTCTCTTATGTTCTGCTTGCGGGGTTAAGTGGACATGATGGATTAGTATAGGCCTCGTCGGGATTCAGTCTGGTTTAACTCCTGTTCCAACTGCTATCAGTTAACAGAGTGGCAACAATATTGATAATCTGTGTATTATGTAATTGTGAATCTGTATGTGTTTAGTAGTGAACAATAACTGCATACTGTCACATTTAAGATCACATTAAAGGTGTTAATATTTAGGTAATAATGCAGATTGTGTGTTTATGCCTGCTCATAAATTATGCTCACATATATTTTTTCTTTTTTCATAAAGGTTTTTCTACATGTATACTTTCTGGAGGATAGACCCGGAGCTGGACTGTTCACGAGGAGCCTGTTTAAAGTGAGTGTTGCCTGCTCTGATGGACCCTGTGCTGGGCTGTGACGGGTGACGGTGTGGTGCGCTTGAATACACCAGCTCTTTTGTCCTTCACACTCTGCAGCTCCCTGATAGCTCCTCCCCCTGTGCCCTACTCCTCCCTGCCTTGAGCTGTGATCTGCTGGGGCCTTTTGAGGCTGGGCCAGTGAGACATGGCTGCTCCCTGTAATGTCTGGACCAGACCCATCAAAAAACATGTCAGCAGTCAGAGGAGGAGGAACTGAGAAGGAAACCACTTAATAGTATTTTCATTGGGTACTCCCCTGGAAAACCTCTAATCAAATCTGAGCATATTTTGCCTCCAGCATATCTGATGAAATTTTGGTGAACGACAAACAAAATAGGGATTTTACACAAAAACAACTGATTGCAACTGACAAACATGGGTAGTTACTTAGTTAGGTTTGGGATGCCCTACTGTTAAAGAAGAAGTAAAAAGGGTGGAATTGGTTCATAGTATGGTTGCCATGCCACCTGGCTCTGCGGTAATGCTGGACAGGACATTTCATAAAGATTCATCACTGTCTCTCTGTCCGCTTTGACCTCATCTCACATCACAGCACAGATTAGACACCGATTATCCTCTAAATGAAGATCCTTACTTCTCAACCTTGCAGAATATGCTGCTACTCTTCTGCAAGACAGACAGAAGGTTATTCTACTCTACAAAGAACAGGCTGTAACACAGATATCTTCCATGTGGTGTA
This sequence comes from Dicentrarchus labrax, assembly GCF_905237075.1. NCBI lineage: Eukaryota > Metazoa > Chordata > Actinopteri > Moronidae > Dicentrarchus > Dicentrarchus labrax. The sequence continues at coordinate 16,084,309 of NW_026136701.1, forward strand.
ATGAACTTGCACTGAATTAGCCGTAAAAGTCACAAATGCCCCTGCTGAACAGGAAAACAGGCTCAAATGTTAATGCAATGTGACCAAGCACAATGTGTTGTTTATATAGAGTTATCTAGAGAGGCAGAGCTAGCCTCAGACACGGAGTCACTGCATAGGCACTCTGGCAGACACATCATCCATCACATCAGTCCTGTGATCTGATGAGTGAATGTATAGACTGTAATATAAGAGTGGCATCTTTAACTCCACCATAGCAGCGAGGCACAAAGCCTTGGTGGATGTTTGCCTGGCTGCCCTTGCTTGGCAAAGAAGACACAAGGCAACTGACTAGCCGGATGAGGCTCAAACAATGCCAAGCATAACATGGAGTTACTGTAGTATGCAAAAGAATATGCTTCATTCCGGTAGAATACCTAGACCGGGATAAAAGTTGAATAAAGGGATTTACCATACAAATGAATAGTGACAGCTTGTGAAGTTTTCCAGCCTGTTTTACATGTATATGTACAAATACCTGGGCTGTTTTTATTTTCTGGTTGGTCTTTTGAGAAAGAGCCTGGCACCGGTCCAGTTCAGCCTGGCTGTAGAGGCTGCGTTGTTTGAAGTATTTCACCAAAGCTTTGTGCATCCTCTTCTGCAACAAAGAGAGCTAGGGGGAGAGAAGGCAGAGAAAAGGAATTGGTAAGGCAGGAGAGGAAATTAATGGCAGTGTTCAAGAAGAATGATGGAGGGGAATAGAGAAAGCAGTCAATAGCCCATTCTGCAGTACACGGGCCTGACAGGAATTTCACAGTCTCTTGGTTTCTCTGCCCACTCGTGTGCACTCATCAGAATCCAGTCACATCTGGCTGCCAGGATGGGGGGTTAATTTTCTCTAAATGCTTCAGCAGTTTTGTTCTAGCCGAGGCAAACTCTGTGACTGCAAAGCTGATGAGTAAAATATTTCTACTTCACCCAGTTTAACTTTATACCAATCCCCTCAAGACATATTTTACACATACACACAGAGTCATGAACCCCCCACTGAAACCAGAAATTATTCCTAGTCTCTTGGAAAGACATGCTGCTTGCTTTATTATTTGAACACAGTTTCAAGCAAAGAGGTTTAAATTCTGATAGATGCCATTGCTTTTCTTCCCCCTCCATCTCTCTACTCTTCCTACAAAGCTTATCATTGCTTGGCAATGTGTTCCCCAGTGCATTGAAAACTAAAGCGAATTAGCTCAGTCATCAGCTCCTGAAGGAAAGACAATAACAAGAATGCTCTTTATGGTGTACCCTGTTAAAACCTAAGAGCTGAAAGCCTCCACATAAACAAAGCAACGCTTACATGTACAGTAAAATCAAGAGGACTTTTATAAGAGGAGCATACACACATAAGTGCTATCAGATGCTAATTAATCATGCATTTTTTTCATTTATAAATGAGATTTTGCTTATTTAGATGTATTTGTACTTGTTGAATTTTGATGAAGAAATATTCTAAAGTAAATGCATTTAACATTACTACATCCTCTCTTCAAAAAGAAAAACAATTATCTCTTATATTTTATAAACCAGCTGAAGTGTGTCTTGATTGGACAATTAATAAATAGGACATACTTCTTCCACTACATACAAACACTTTGAGCTGTGTGTGAATGGAGCTGCTTACTTTAGTAAAATTATCTGTACCTGAAATACAAGTATATTAAAGCTGCCATCTGTAAAAAAAAAAAAAGAGAAAAAAAGAAAAAGGGTAAGTAATACATGTTCTTGTTATACATCTGTGATGGTGGAGTTTGGCAAAACACTAAAACAAGCACATTTGTGTGCCAAAAGGTTTTCAAACTCTGCTATTATGAAACTCTCCTATTGTTGAGGATGATTGTTGGGTCTCATATGTCCTGCGGGACAATGGTAATCAATATAGAATAAATAAAACACTACTATTAGTATTAGTGTTCCATTTCTGACAAAATGTTACGCACTGGAACTTTAAAGGTCCAGAACAGACAAACCAAACATTGGCTCTAGATGCGGCCTTTCACGTTTTTTGCAAGTTTTGTAGCCTACATAGTTCCTCCTACATGCTTGGAAGGCTGAGCTGTATTCAAATAGTCTGTCTCTAGCAACTTCACTGCGAGATGCCACTAAATACTACTCCGATCCTCTATGTAAAGTATTTTAGTATTATTAGCAAAATGTACCTATTTAAAAGGAAAAATTCTCATTCTGCAGAAAAATGGCCCTGTGAGTTTTTGTTTTTATATGTTATTGTATTAATATTACTGGTGTATTAATATGTAAGTAGCATTTACTGCTCCAGCTGGTCAAGGTGGACCTCATTTTAATTGTATTATAAACAGTGCATCATGTGTTTGTGTGTAAAATCTTAATCTGTAAAGTAACTAGTTGGCAAATAAATAAAGTGGAGTAAAAAGCACAATATTTTCCTCTGAATTATCTATACAAGTGTAAAAAACATAAAATGGAAATACTCAAAAGTATATGCTTAGGTAGAGTGCGACATGTACTTGGTTGTATTCCACAACTGACTAACATCCAAGGTATGTGGTTGGTAACACCAGATGCTCCACCTACTCTAGCTGTTTTTCAACATGACAACTTGTGGATAGTTAATCATTTCAGCTTTAAAGGTAGAACGATAATCTGCATTTTATTATCAGCTATGGGTCGTGTTGCAATGGCTTGGAAATCAAATTATGAGCCGACCCCCAATCATTTATTATAGATGTTTCAGGTTTCCATGTTTTAGATGTTTTTTTGTATGGTTTCTGAACAAACAGTCATGGTACAGGGAAATGTATTTATAATAGTAGAAATCTGTGCTGTATAGTGGTTGTCTAAAGCATAGTAAGGGTTGTTTTAAATTTGTCATTTGAACTATATATCAGGGACACCTGCTGTTAGGATTATATTTCTAAATAAGGATACTTGAGATAGTTTTCATTGTGTCCCTCAGCTGAATATAATAAAAGAGATTATGGGCTCTCCAAACACACAAATGACTGGTGTGAGGCATCTCACACACATGCACCTATGTTCTGATCTCTCAAATGATCCTGGCAATGTTATATGCATATACCTTGTTGCCTCCAGTTGTAAACAAATCAGTTAAGGGCAATCGAATTGTGTAATATATATACTAACTGGAACATAAAATGCAAACATTATAAAGATAATTGTACATTTAAAATAGTAAAGAACAACGTTCCTGTTTCAATCAGATTAAATGTGATAGGCCCACATCTACATTTCAAAAACATTGTTGATTATAAGCTTGTTATAAAAACTAAATTCAGGCATAAAACACTAGCCGAGAGGCTGCTGTTGTAGAAGTGTAGAGTTGAAACAAACAAAAATGGTGAAGGCTGAATCCAGAGTAAAAGAAAATCAGGCTTTGATCATGAGCGTGGAAAATCCTGTCCACAGGATTTTATTTTTGCATGCATTTTTCACTTGATAACATTCATGCAGTTAGATGAGGAATTGCTCAAGTAAAGGTATTAGTCATTTTTGGAACAAATAATATGTATTTTTCATTGCAGGAATCAGTGTGGCTTCTTCCTGGTGTTATGGTTGTCATGTGTAATTCTATTCCAGTTAAATAGTGTCAAAAACTATAAAGATTAAACAGCAAAATGCTGCTGAGTTGTCTCCCTCAACTAGTCAAGACATCTGGTGCTATTTTAGCACTGAAGGCACATTCATTGTCTGATACTAACCTGTGTTTGCTGCTGATCCCTAACCAATGGTGTGTGTGTGAGCTGCGGTGAGCAGAGGCAAATTTGTAACACCCCGATAATAAAACGTTTCACCTCTGACCACCTTACAAAAACTATAATCAAGAAAATGTAGAAGGTAAAGTATTTACATGTACCATCAACCTCTCTCTTTCCTCCCCTTGGTGGCAAAACTACATAGCTATCATTACATTATGTCACATCCATCATCCTCCTCCACTCAAGTTATCTCATCATTATTAGATTGCCGCAGTAACCTCCTCACTGGTTGCCAAACTAAAACCTTCTTAAAATTATTGCCCATGCAAAGAAGAACTATCTATTGCGAAGAAGAATAGCATGGTATAGAACATGAGGTTAGAACACAAGATAACAGAAAATCCTAAGTCATAAAACATAATTAAAAAGAGGGGGTGAGAGATAGTAAATATAACAAAAGGTTATATCAACCGTACCTGTGTGTAATAATGAAAATATATATGTGCGTGGTTTTTCTCGCTCAATGCAGACGCTGCTTCCTGTTTGGCCTCCATTAGGATCTTCTTAAGACCTTCGTACTCACTTGCCAGCTGTTTGTTCTCCTCCAGTGCAATTCTTAGCGCTTCCTACACAAACGTGAAAATAAAAGGTTTAGATAAAACAGTAAAGGTAAATAATATGCTTACAATATTTATCAAATAACCACAAAGTAGGTGCAAAGTCGGCTGCAGACCACTACTGTAAATACTGTAATTGTGACATACCTACAATACATTGTCACTGGTTACATACTGTTCTGACTTTTTGTCTTGCAAGATTCTGATACATCAATTCAGAGTATCTGTCAATACTGAGTACTGGTCCTATACTAGTTTCCTATTTTTTCCAAAATTAAACTCTTACTACCGGAATCTCATTGGACTCATTTTTGTGTGAGGTAACATGAGGCCAGGGATCGCTGTGGCGCAAAAAAACTTGATCTGGTGTCCCTTTGTGACTAAATGAATGTAACTAATGGCTGAGACAATGAATTTTATAAAGACATTAACAAAGAAATCATATTCAATATGGATAAGTCATGTCATGGCTGATACCTGATCTGATTATCAGGTTCAGTATCAGCCCTGATATTGATCTGGTGGATCTCTAACTGTCACCAATATACTAAAAAACTTACAAGGCTTGGAACCAGGGACCTCTTACAATTAAATGTAAATTTTACAATTAGAGCTACCAGTATTCACAAATGGATTTGTGTGATACCCATTATACCAATATGTCTGCAGTAGACCACAGCTACACTGGCAGAAGAACAACCGCTGTAACAGCATAGTACAAATGTTAAAATGTAAAATACATAGTGAACGATCACATGACTCACAATCTGCAATGTACAGATAGCCAAGAAAATATTGAATATGATGAAAGGAACTGGAGAGTTTATATGCAGTACTGTACATACTGTATAGTAACACCACACTGACCATTTAGAAGACACTTCAGTTGTGCCACTGACCTGCAATGTGTGTATACAATACAACACATGCTTTCTGTGTTTGTGCTGTTAATTAAGGCAATATAAACAGCAGACATACAACAATGGACACTTTTCTGGGAAATCAAGCAAATAAATCACAGTGAGTATGTGTCTCTCTGCATGTCCTCTTTTCATTTGAGCAATGTTTCCCAAGTACTGGATATGTGGCTGGTGAATATCTCAAGTCTACCTGCAGACATAATGAAGTGTGTCTCTGCAGTAAAACAGAACAGCACTAAAGTGATGAGTTTAACCCAGCAGAAAGAGGGGCTGTAAACATGACAAATGCCTGCTATTGATTTCAGGTTTAATTACTCCATGCAGCACTGACAAAGCCCATCTGATGCTGTTGTGAAGTGTAAATGGAACAAATTACACTTCATTGCCCATAAGAAACTGATAGCGTCGGCAGTTTGCATTGTTTACTTTATGCTCGCCAAAATGACAAGCCCTGATCAAATCAAAAAATAGGTGCATGTATGAAAGACAAAACACTTTCGGGTATATATCGGTTGAATAAAGATGACCGCAGATTCCACAGGACGAACAAGTCAACCTATTTCAGACTGATATACCCTGTATTTGAACCTTTAAAAATAACCATCTGCAAAGACAAATTATTACATTTTTCCCATCAGGCTATTAGCTGTACTGACCTGTATCAGATTCAAACCCAAAAAAGGAGTTACAACCTACAGGAGGTTATAAGAGTATAGTATTAGGTCAGCATTTTTAGAAGAAATTTCCTCTATAAGAAATATTTGAAAGTGCCTAACCATTCTGCTTCATGCACTGTGATTTCTGAATGCACACTCTGCTTATTATGTTATGCTAATGCAGACATTATGTGTGCTTTATATTGGTCTCAATGATTAAAGTGACCAATTTCCTCAGAACTTCAGACTCTCTCTGATCTTTTTATTTGGTGAGGAGTATTGTTGTTATATCATCTTATTTCGTCAAGTGAAAAGACTAAACCCTTTTTTGCATGGCTAACTTTTATCTGGCTAATGGGAGTTGTGTCTATGAGGAAGACTTCTAATTCTTAAATTGTCTCACGCCAACAACTTCTTTAAAGTTGCTGCACTTGGATGCATGGCGGCTTAAGCTCCATTGCCTTTTCTTGTTTTGAACTAATGCATTCTTGATCACCGTTTAATGAAACTATATACCACATGGCGATTTCACATTAGATAAGCCATGTGAAACCCCCATCAGCAAAGAGGCTCTGGCTGGGGCTGATAATCCTGCAGATGAAAACCTTACAATAAATAGGGGTTTCTCTTACAAAGGAGTGTTCAAATACATGACATTCTGTGCACAGTATACTCATTCATTCATTTTTACATGAGACTATTTCTGTCATTTATATATTTAAAAAAAGGGCAGATTGTATGTGTATTTCATATTGAACTGTATGCTTATGTTGAAATTGCTATTGAAAGTGTTGGCCTACAGGTAACAAAATAGGCACTGCATCTCACCACGACACGCATCATCAAATTCGTCCAGACAAAAGACTATAACAACAGTGAGTTGTCATTTGTGGGAAAAGCACTTAAACAAGATTGACCATGGCTTGTAATTTTAATTGCACACAGCTCTTTTCTCTGCATCTTAAGGGAAGTATTGTGACAAGCAATGTGCTGACACTAATCCACAAACAAATAAACAATGAGATGTTTTTTACAGCTCGTCTCTGATTGCACAGTATTTGACACAAAAAAAGTCATGTATTTACTGAACAACATTTTGTTACCTTGGTGTCTTCCATTTCTTTTTTTCTCGCTGTAACGTGAGCAGTGTGTGTCTGCATGGATCGCTGTGTTCGTTGTTGGCAGTTATTAATATCAGACTGCAAGGTGCTCATTATGAGAGCAGCTGATTTGTTTTTGAATTCCACCACATCAAAAACACTCCTGGAAGGCGGAATCAAACATGTAAAAAGGTATTATTTTTCTAAATTAATTTTTGAGTATCATAAATATATGATTACTTTATCAGTGGGAGAGGTGGTAGAAAATTAAAGAAATAATACACATTTTAAGAGAAAAGGTTGAGTATGTTGATTATGATTATCCCATTCCTTATTATAAACTATTGTATTGAGTGTTTCCTGTGTGTAACTTACTGAAGTTCTGCTATGACCTCTGGCATGTTTTCAACTATTTTTTCCATTTTATCTGAAGCATCTTGGTATTCATCGCTCTTCTTCTTAATGTCACTGATCCTGATCAAAGTGTTGTCGTATCTCTTTATAGTGGCAGAGTGTAAATCCTGTAAACATTAATGCATTAATGTTACTGTTAAACGTCAAAGTGCTTAGAACAAGAGATTATTTTGTTCAACAAAAGAATGACAAGATAAATAGCCATGACTAGCTTTGTGCTCAATGAGCTTCACAGAGTAAACCTGACTTAGAAACTGTTCTTTGACTCTTTATGTAACCCTTAACTCTTCTTTTCTTACCTGAACAGCTTTCAGGTGGTCACTTTTGAGTTTTTTCTCCTTCTCAAGGCTGATTAATGTGTTCTTGTGTTCACACTGAATCTTTTCCAGATTTTCTGTTAATTTCTTGAGTTCCTATTAAAAAAAACAAAGATCAGTACTTAAACATAAATAAAAGGCTGTTTTTGTAATGTTAAATTGTATTCAAACTAAGATGAATCATTATTAAGCTTTATCAGTACCTCAACTTTTGTCTCCAGAGTTTTTGTTGCTGAGGATGCATCTTCAAATTCTTTCTGAAGCTTTGTGTTCGTTAGGTCTGAGCTCCTTCGGTGTCGATTCAGTTCTTCATTTATAGTTGCACACTGACCCTGATGCAAAAGAAAATACAAGGCAGAATGTAACGAAGTCCTAAAGTCTTAAAACATGTACACAAGGTAAAAACATTAACAGGAGGTGATCCTGGTAATGTACAAAATGATGCATTTGAATACAGCCAGGGATTTAAAACTACCTTTATGAAACGTATAAAGTTAAATTTATACTGAGATTGTGCTTTGTAAAGCTTCACCTCATCCCTCTCTTAACATAGTCATACAGTCAGAGTATTCCACAGAAACTGAAAAGGTTTGCAGAGATATATTTTGAAGATTTTAATTTAAATCTACTTTGTTCACATCACAATTTGGTGATTACGTTTTCTTTCCACTCTGACTCAGTAAAATGTACTCAGCATCATGGATTTACCTTCAGTAGTTCCAGGGTCGTCATCTGACCTGTCAGATTTTTCCTCAGGTTTTCTATCTCCTTCTGTAGAGCATAGAAATAGCACAAAGTAACACTGGAGAGAGCATGCGGTATCTCACATTTTCCTTACAAACTGTGACCCATGCAGTATACATATAACATGTACATATGTTGTCACTGACCCTGGCCCTCTGTTCTTCCATGAAGGTGAGCTGCTCCTGCTCTTCCAGTTTAGCCTGGGTGGCACTGTGCTGGGCTACAACTTGGGTCACTTCCTCCTTGGCCTTTTCCCACTGCTCGTCATTGTCAATGATTTTCTGGAGCATCTGCTTCCTCTCCTCATGCATCTGCTTCACTGCTTTCTTGCTAAGGAAAATCACACAGAAACGTAATGGTAAACACACATAGGTGACCTACTACTGAATATTGTAATATCAAAAAATGTGATGTTGTATGTACCACTGTACACTGTACCTTTCAGAAAGTTTAATCTTGTAGTCGTCAACATTCTGTTTATACTCCATGTTTTCTTTACGAAGAGCTGCAAAGGCATTTCGTTTTGAATGGAGTTGTTCTTCTATGCAGGAAACCTCTGCTTCCCCATTAAGTCTCTGTAGATAATGTAACATACAGTGTGCCACTGTATTAGCATGCATAGCTCCAGTGAGAGTCCAATCATAGCCTGGCAGTTATGTGCCACGCTCTACCCAATGAACTATCAAGACACACATAAGTAGCCAAAGCAGCTCCAACATTATAAAGACATTTTAACACTATTGTGACAATACTTACAGTTTTCTCAATGTCTTCTTGCAGAGCAATTAGTTTCTCTTTTAATTTCTTATTCCGTTGTATCTCTTCCTCAATTTGGAATTTCAATTGCAAAATCTGTTATAAAAGAAGGAAAAAGGGGATTTGGCTATTTTTTGTATGATGTTAAAAGCTACTTTTTAAACTTTAAACACTAAAATATGGATAAAATCAGTTACCCGTTCTTTTTCAGTTTTCTCAAGTTCCATAATTTCAGGGATACGCTGAGTTATGGCTGTGCACTTTTCCTCTGTAAGGGCAACTGTTTTTTCAGCATCCCTTATTTCAGCACATAGACTTTTCTCAACCATCTTCAACTGGTTTAAATCATACCTGGACAAAAAAAATTGTTCTAAATAGATCTACAACACAGCATGATAACTCTATAATTGTGTGTGTATGTTTTGGTATTGGCTTTGTCAGAATCAAAGAATGTGACATTTAAAATGTTAAAATCATGCCCACCCCATTATTTCCTTATATCAGCACACCTGTATTCAAATCAGTTAAATGGTCAAGTCAGTGAGATCATCATCAAACAGAAGTATCGTTGCTATGGTTACATGCAGTTTAATATACCTTGCATGCTGATTGAAAGGAGTGGTTAAACTTTTGAGCATAACTTTGTTTGAGGTGTCCTGTTCAACAGTTAAAACAAACACCTGTGTTTTCCATGGACATGAAATAATCCTAATGCACTTTAAATAAGAATTACATATGACATGTTTAATGATATGTGGTTATTTAACACAAAGGATGCCAAAGCTGTTTGTTTTTCACTGCAGGTAGGATAGATACTCACAATCTCTTATCCAGCTGATTCTTCGTCATCAACAGCACATCTTTCAGTGATGTCTTTTCATTGATGGCGTCCAGCTCCATCTTTTTTAACTCCTTCTTAACCAGCATGAGATCACTTTGTGTTTTTGAGGTTAGTTCATCAGCCTAAAAGAAAAAGAAGAGTTGGGGGGAATCATGGGCTTTTTTTCCCCTCAGATATTATTTATGAACAATTTCATGAAGGGACTGATATTAAAGACAATACTTTATCCTGTGTCAAATCATACCCTGTAGAAAACTAAATATTGTGAATCTCTACAGGAAACCACTGCACAAGTCAACAGTGAGGCCACACAGGGGTTTTTACATTTTTCCTTAGCTTTGGCAAATCTTAGAAAATCCAGAAAGCCCAAGGCTAGCTGTTAACCCAGGGCTTTCAGTAAGCCTGGTTTTAGCCAGGGATTAACATCCTTAGAACACTTACAGCCAATGGCTTGTTGAGATGTAATTTAAAATATATATATATTTCCTTTGTTCTAACACTGCATCAGTCTGGTGTTTCATTCAGCAACCATAAAGCTGCAATGGTTTCAAGTCAAAGTTGACCAACTACATGCTGACCCCATTACTCGTCTCTCTACTGGTACTCTTTCATGGCATATTTGCATGAAAACACAAGTACAGCTGAGGCAGAATTTGGTCATTAGATTTTGATGCATCCTGACTTGAACTAAAGAAAGCTAAATGAAAAGTCAGGGAATTATGAAAGTTATTAGGATTCATCCTCTGGGGACCATGAATGTCTGCACCAAATGCCATTGTAATCCAGTCAATTGTTAAAATGGAATGATTGTACTTGTAGACCAAAGTATTGGATGAACACTGGACCAACAGACCAACAAACACTGGAGTCCCTAAAGCCATGCCACTTGTGGATTAAAAACAGAGTTAGAAAAGAGAGTGGCTGAGTGAGATAGACCTAGCGTGTGATGGAGAAATTAATCAGAAACTGAAAAATTAACCTTATTTTGGGCTTATTTTGTTGTGCTTACTTGGTCATGTGTAAAATGCTACAGAATGTGGTTTCCCAGTTATTAACCCAAGTGCCAATGACCAGGGATTAACAGGTAGTTAAAAAGGTAGCAGTTTAAAAAATTTATTCCGTACAGGTACAACATTCTTTAACTTGACACGACTGGACTGTATTAACAACAAACTCTTACCTGTTGGCTGATTAATTCTGACAAAAAAATAATTCTTCAACTACTAAAGACAGAAATATTAACCATATCTTTGGTAAACATATGGGTCCATTCTTTCTGGGTTTTAATTTGAAATAATTTTTAAAACAGAAATAAATCTACTCAAATGTTACCTCAGCTTGTGCAGTGTTGAGTTGATGTACGATGCCTCTCTGGACGTCAAGGTTTTCTTTCACAATGGGAATTTGTTTTTTGGCAACGTTGATGTCCTCATGTAAGTGCTGGTTCAACACCTCAGTGTGTGACAGTTTCTCCTGAGCTTGTTCAAGTTTCTGTCTTTCCAGTTTTAGTTGCCACTTCAGTTCAGTGATGTCTCTAATGCAAGCCTCATGCTCTAGAAATGAATAAGAACGTGTATCTGTTGTTTAATACTTCCCAGGACACAAATATGTCGGAGGAAATGATAACACACCTCTCAGTCACTGACCTTTTTGGACTACAAAAGAGTGCTCTTGTTGCTTCCACAGTGAGATACTGTCAACTTTGTTCTCCAAAAATATTTTTCTCCTCTTCTCTTTGTGGAGAGCTTCCTCTGCATACTGCCTATCAGCCTCCAGTCGCTCAATGAGATACACAACCTCTCCAAGGACATCATTTATTTTCTTCAATAGTGGCGATAATGGACAACTTTCTAGAGGATGAAAAACTTTAAAAGATTGGCACACTGTATTGTACTGTATTATCACTTTCAACTCAATACGCAAAAGAATAAACAAGTGGACTCCTTTTGAAATGCTATGTTAATATAATCTAACCAACTACAAAGTGCAAATAAACATAAACTTGATCCATGGTATTTTATTAGCAGAGGTGAACACTGGATAGTATCTAATTAATTACTATGTGGAGAAAAGATGTGAACCAGTAACTGGGACTCAATTATTCTCACACTGACAACAACTGCAAGGAATCTAAACCTAGAGCTTCTCCAAGGAAGTGAACTAGACACGTGTGTTGTTTTTGTATGGTTAAACAACAAATGAAGACAAAATATTTTTAAAATGTATCGAATTTTTGTTGTTCACCTCTTGCACTAATTGCGATGCCTTCGACGAACAACTCTGTAGACGTCATTGAGTCAGTATCTGAGTCTCTGGAATGAAATCTGTTTAACAGAAATTAATTGTCATATTTTTAAGTCCTACTGAATGTAACAAAAAGAAACAAGAAATGAAAACAACAGAGAACCTCACCTTAAAGTTTTGCTGTATTGGTGCTTTTCTCGATCAATCGGATATTTTCCAGACTGGTACAAAACAAAAGGGGGAAAAAAACACTTCAAAATTGATTTTTATTCTTGTCTGATATTTATCTTACAATCTTTCACAGGGCTGATCACATCTGACATCCGATTACCTGTTGACACCAATTTTCCACCGTCATCTTCAGCTCTTGGATATGGTAAATAGCACTGTTGACACATGGCGAGGGACTGTTGAGCAAAGCACAAGTGCGACGTCTACCAGTGCAGACGGCTTGAAGATCTGCTTGATCTTGAGAAACACAAAATATTGAGATCTGTAAATCCAAATTTTGTTCATAACAAACAAACAACTGTTTTCAGATATGAAATGAAAAGGCAAAAGCAGTTTTTCCTTTACATAATGGCACAATGCCCCTGAAATATTTGATAAATAACACAGTGATGATGAACCATCCCTCAGTGAAAAAAACTCACAGAACAACAGACTTTTATTGGAACAAACACTCACCCTTCTTCATTAACTTTATTTTGAAAAGTAATTACAAAAACGTATTTGGCTGTGAAAGATGTTCTGTGCTTCTTTACTTTCTCTTTGATTCTGCTTGCACAGACTCTGCAATGTATTGGAAGCATCAGTGAGAGAGCAGAGACAACTAATTTGAACATCTCAAGACAAACCCAAGGACAAAATTCCTAGTGGTGAAAGGACGCCATCTGGCTGACAAAAAGGGTAAAAAGCACCAGTGTTGCAGATTGCAAACCTGTACATCTGAAACACTGACTTTTAAAGAAATATTACGTCTATATTATAGTACAAAGACATGTAATGGTTTGGGCTAATTCAGGAGTAAAGATTATTGAAGACCAAATTGATGTTAGTGGCAAAACGTTCCCTGTAGTGTAATATATATTATCTCAATATACAGTAGGCCAACGGTATCACAAACACTAATGTTAATTCAATCACGAGTTACTAATTTAATAAGCCTTCAATAACATAAATGACATGCACAGTCATGTGGAAGGTTTGGAACAAAATTGCCTATCACATTTAAAAACATTTTTGCATATGCAGAACTAACATTTTGGTCCTTGTGCCCTATGTTGTGGCACTGAGATGATCTCTCATGGTAATTTAAAGTAAGTAAAATCTAATTTGTGATAAAGTAAGTAGATAAAAAGACAGGACACAACCACAGATATTACCACAAAGTAAAGAAAATCATGTAACATACAGTATAACTTCAGCATCAGTTTTCTACTTGTACTTGTACTAAAACTATAAAGAGATGTGAATTATATTATGAATTCTCACTCCTCTGACTTATACTGTAAGCTGCAGTGTAAGATAGCAGGTAAGGTGAAAGTGATGTTTTCACATACCCACAAGAGAGAGCGGGAGAGAGAGCTGCAAGTAAGCAACACATTTTAATCTATTATCTAATTTATTCAATTTTCCATTATCTTACTTTGAGGGCAAGCTTGTCGCTGTCATTGTCTAGATGGATGGAATATACATGGGTGGACTGTGTCAGGACCAAACTGCTTCTATCACACATGAGTGTGTGCTCAACTTGGTGAGGGTGAGGACCAGACCTGGACAAAGGGTCCACCCACACACACACGAAGAGTATCTTCAATTGTCACAAGTGGTGGTGTGACGTGCATGACCTGGAGATCATACATGTCTTACCATCATGGTGACATCTGGTGTTGCCTGGCACCTTTTTATGGACAGCAGCGCATGTTTGGGGTAGTTGATAGGCCCCCTCACTACAGTTTTCTGTCAGCTATGAACAGTCAGACAGGTAAATTACCACCTAGTAGAGATACAGCCAAAACTGTCAAGAACCTGTAGACAGGTACAGGTAACAGGTACTCTAATAGTAAGAAACAGGTAGGTCACAAAATGTACGTGAGACTATTGAACCTTTTTCCCACCCGAGATAACAGTTATCTTGCCATGACGCTCCATTAATTAGGAGAATGGCTTGTGATTGAGCTGACTCAGACCAATACAAGAACAGTCGAGGAAAAACTGTGGGGAGACCCGAAATGAAGGCCATCTGTTGCTGAGCACTTTAGATGAATAATACACAGTGAAAGAACAGTAGGAAGGTAGTGAGACGATATGTCATCAGCAGGCTGAATAAGCTCTAAATCATACTGGCACTGTGTATTATAGCCACAGAGCAGTCCCATGTGAGCCTGAGGGCCAATCACCTCAGTTACCACAATCACTAATGATATTAGTATTTAAAAGTAATTACCATCCTCATTTATTTACATTTATTCACCTTAATATAATTTATAAAGTGCAGTCCAGCTCAAGCACTGACAACAGATTACAGTCTACAGGTTGGACTTGTTTATTGCATCATCAGCCGATGTCAGTCTCTCAGTGATAAAATGGGTCAGTGTGTAATGTTAAATTATTTCAAAAATAGAAAATAGGGATGATTAAACAACTGTACACTAAGTACATTTACTTAAGTACAAAGTTGAGGTACTTGCACTTTAGTATTTCCATCTTACTTTCTACTCCACTACATTTGTCTATCAGCTTTAGTTACCAGTTACTTTTCAGATTACAGCTTTTTCATACCCGTACTGTCCAGTGAAAACCATATATCTACAAATCTGGGGATTTTGAATTCGAGTTTTTCTGATAAACTCAAGGATTCCTTTATGGGTTGATAAAATCTTCATACTTCTTGAGCCAAGTTAACTATAAAAGAAAACCCTTGCCTTAGCTGAAAAAAAGCTGATAACATTGCTGTTTTTACAGCTACATGGTTCTCACAGGACAGCAATGCTACAAACATATAATAATATTTTAGAAATGAATGCATTGCTTTAGATTAAACTACCTAACAGTATATGAAAATGCTAAAAAAAATGAGCGTCTACAGCAGTAAAATGCAACATAAACATCAATGCACCAGTATTATTAAAGTTAAACACCACTTTTCTGCATGATGAGTACTTTTACTTCTGATACTTTAAGTCAATCTAAGTTAACTAATAACACATACTATTTTCTAAGAAAGGCTTTAAATGCAGGACTTAATCTTATTATATTCCTATAAGTAAAGATTGTAAGTGGCCTGGAGTTATTCACCATTAAATCTTCTCACCTTGCTGACTAACGTTGGCTCGTCCTTCCCTGGATGGGAATCTGAGGGGTTCAACGTCGGGCATCGCTCAAACTTGTCTGGATCAGGAAAACACCCGCTGTTAGTCCTCCGCCGTCCTGTGGAGAGACGTTGATGTTTAACATTAAATAGGAAACTTTGGATTCCGTTCAGTAACCTTAGCTACTTTATTTCCCACATGAGTTGATTAGGTTTTAATATCTGCCGGTAATCTTTCACACAAAAGTTAACGCTAGCTAACGTTAGCTACAGTTGCAGCTGATACCTTCACTCAGCTCGCTCTCTTAGCTAACGTTAAGTTAACGGTTAATTAACTTAGCTAATGAGAAATTAATGAGCAGTTGGGGGTCGTTGTCATGGCAGAAAGTGAAAGCGAAAAAATGGCAGGCTATCAACTTACTTGTATTAATACACCTTTTGGCTGCCAGCTATCTGTTAGCTACCTTGAAGTTTGTTACTGCTCCTCTGTGTGTGTGGCAACGCCAAAAAAAAAAAAAGTTGCGTTTTGTTTTAAAGTTTATTTTATTTTTTTCTCCCAAATGAATCAACTGAAGTTGCTGTCAATCTTCTGCGGAGGTTGCTTAGCAACAAGGGGCTGCGCTTGGAGCAGGGTGAGCTGCGTTCAAGAGCAGCAGTGAAGGTTTGCGCTCATGTTTATAGCAGCACTGAGAGGTGTTTACTACTCGTTTCATGTGAAGAGGCACACATTGTTGAAGAATAGAAGAGAGGAGAATAGAATCAGAGAGAGAGGGAGCAGTACATTTATATTTTATTTAACTGGCCACAGTTATAATGACTTTTTAATTGTTTTACAGTATTTACAGTAATTGTGATATATTTAATTTATGTTGATTATAGGCTAAAACATTTATTTGCCATTGCACTAGTTACTACAACAAATAACTCAACATTATTTTGACCTTTATTGAGAAAGTGTTACACAAGGTTTGAGCAGGTAATAAGCTCCAATAAAAAGCACCTCATGTGCAAAGTCATATAAAAACTATACAGCCTTTGAAAGATTAATTTGCTTTTTTTTTTCAATTTGTGGTCGCAAAACCTCTGCAATCTAGTTCAATATTATATTAGCTATGTAGTTCAAACCACAGGAAGAAATGTCTTTTTTAAAAGTCTGTTTTATAACATTTTTATAACATTTACACCAGTGAAAAACAGTGCAATTGTAAAATGAGAGTAAAATGTGCAATGATTAAAGCTTTTATTTAAAGAAAAGTTCAGTACCTGTATCTGCGTTATTATATGTATCTACACATCTAAAACATATCTTGAAATAAGATTTGTCGCAAATGTAAGCAAATATGATGAATATTGTTTTCATTCACAAATATTTACTTAAAGAGCACGTATTTTATCCCAATGACGTCATCTTCCTAGAGCCGCAACCATGCCTAAACCAGCAAACGGACGCGTCTCTGCACGACAACCTCCACGAAACAAATCTGCTTTTGTTGTGTGTGTTTGTTTTGTTTTTTCGATTTTTTCCCTATCAAACTTTAACATTTTGCAGCCGACAGCTCACTGACGCAAAGGAAGAGATTCCGCATTACGTCACCGCGAAGGCCACATACTGGAGGCAAGTGCTGCCTGTGCTCCGCTCAGCCAGTACGCTACCCGAAAATTTCCACTACACAAGCTTTTTTTTTGCAAAGAGAGCGGCACAACAACGGCCGCTTCGTGCAGCGATGCGGCAGCCCACACCAAAGAAACCCTGATCGCACCGCAGGACGCGACCGGCTGTCGGATCCCTGGATGGAAAAAACAGTGATGTTTGCATGACATGCCTCGAAATAAATACTGGTAAGTCTTGTGCAAGTGCGCTGCTGCAGCTGCTGGGAGGCTGGCGAGCAGTGGAGGAGCGACCTTAACCTACTTTGTCACTCTGGGAGAAAGGAGTTTTCCCGATCAAGTTACAGTGATAAAAACCGGGGATGTGCGAGGATTTAAATAATAGTAACAACAATAATAAAGCAAGAAAGGCAGTCGCATATGCAGGCAGATGTTTCTGTAACAATGAGACCCTTTGTCTCTCGTACACACAGGTGTCTCTGGCGTGACAGGTGATGCCTGAGCAGAGTATTTACCATGAGGTTCCTGTTGCCTTTCGTCGCTGCCCTTGTACCTTTGGACAGCATTGCTCTGGTGGAAATTCTGTGTATTTTAATGTGCAATGTGACACTGTCTATGCCCAGGAGTACATCTCTATTCAAGCTTGTGATTGAAATGCAAATGTAATTCTGTGTGGCATCACATATCACATCACACGTTTGCAGAAACATACTTGTATTTCCATCAAGTCCAGTGTTTCCACTATTTTTGATACTTAAAAGAAATTAAAACAAAATGTACGCTACCCATTTTAATTTGTGCAAAGAACCTTAAACCAGTGCTGTGAACAAAATCACAGCACGGCCAACCGTAAATTTGTAGCTGCACTCTCTTGTAACATCAGGGTCCCAAAGTTTTGGCCCTTTTGTGGCTGAAACCATGGTGATCATCAGCAGGGGACAGAGAGCAGAGGGCCCTCCAGCAGACATCACTGGCTGGTACCAGACAGGAAGAGAAAACTGAGCTCCACAACCTACACTGCAAACACTAAAGCACAACATATCTGGCTGTGCTGAGCTCTGACTGATTAACCTTAAGTCAATGGAGCAGCTTTTTTTTTTTTTTATTCCTGTCAGGGGATGGGATTCAGATGCCGGTGTAGTTTATATACTCGTGATGTAAAAATAACTCTGGCCAATCAGTGGTAACAGCTGCGATGCACTGTAGTGAGCCAGCCAGACACAGATTGCTCTGTAACTCAAGTAAGTGCTTGTGTTTGGAAAATGTTGCATGACAATCTGTTCCAAGTACATCAAGGAGAACATAAATTAGCAGCACTGTCCACTATGTTTTATGTTCTGCTACCGAAATAGACTCATAATGTAAATAACTGACTAATAAGGCATTTTTGTGTTGCTGGCCTGACATGCAGTTGAATATTTGGCCAACAGAAGTCCGTGCTGCATTAAAAGATAGAGTGAGTCATTACCGTGAAACCCTCAGTTTTGCTTTTGGCAGTGCTTTGCCCCACCAGTCTCTCTGCAATGTTAATGGTATACGATGATTTGCTCTTTTAAGGGCAGTTATTTTCTAATGCTGCCAGTGTGACAGTGCCACAGAGAAAGAGTAATGTTTGCTGGGCACATGCCAGGAATGAGGTTTGGGGTCTGCAACTAGAGAGCCAGTAAAGCTGTACAAGAATGTGGAGCCTTCTCATTTGTAGTTAAAGATAGAGGCAGCACAGGCTGTTTCCTCGCTGACAGTTTCTAATTTCAGATATATTCAGTCAGCCCTGTCCATTTGGGCTGCTTTTGTTGTAATGTTTCCTTGTTAGAGAGGAGTTTTGTGTTGTGTGCAGCTGTTTCTAGAAGAGGACTTGGCTTTGTAATAACTCAGCTCAGCTCAGGGAAAGGCATACGACCATGGTGCTTTATGAGAGGTATGTTGATCATCCTGTTCCCTTCACCAACATACAATTTGTATTGGCTGTGCTGGTTTAATATCTGCTCTTGCAATAGATTGTATCAATCTCAGTTACTTCTGAGACGGAAAACAGACCGCAGAAGGTCACGTTGCTGCCTCTCAGGACGTGTTTGCTTGCGATGTGAAAAGGATATCAGTGTTAATTTATAATATAGTATGTATTTGTACACTTTCACATTCACTCACTGTGTAAGTGACGAATGGGCTTGCATAGCCATTAATTTTAAGATGACATTAGACTACTGGCTGCCGGTCGTGGCCTGACATTGCTGTGTATACAATTAAAATAGCTATTTACTGTAGTAGGCATTCATTATTGCCTTATAACTGACAAAACACTCATTTATTATCTGTGTTTTTACAGGGTTGTCATGTGCAACATCACTTTATAATAAAAAACCCTCAAATGCAGGTGATTTTAATTCTGATATGGATGGTCTGTTCTGTCTTGTCAATCTAATATGACATTAATAATTTGTTATTACCATCTTTTTCTATGGTAGCTCATACTGCTCTGCTGTGAGGTAATTTCCTCAAATACCGCACTTGGTTCTGTAATTTCATGTTAACTTATTAGCTTAATATTTTCCCTCTTAAACTGGATTTTAAAGATTCCTAGAGCTCCTTAATTGATTGCCTGTACTGACTGGAATCAGAGGACAGGTAGCAAGAGGAAAAAAACATGCAGTTGTTTGCTTTTTAACACTAGGTGAATTCTAATTTCCACACCATGAGTCTCTGCAGCATAATATTTGGGTCTACCAATTACTGTCAAAGTAATTTGAAATACCATGCCTGACTGATTGTCTTGCAGTAAAAAGTGTTTTTGAGGCATTCGCCCAAGAAGTGCCACTGTGCTCTCAACTATCATCCCACCGAGCGTTACATCATAAAAGATATTAACTTGTGAAAAAAGTTTTCTCTACAAACTTTGCTTGTCTGCAGTGGGAGGTGTTGTGTGTGCAGTGTGTGTGCGTGTGTGTATGTGTGTTGGGGTGGGGGGGGGGTGACTAGCACTATGTTTTTACGAACGAGCGGCTGGGATCTTTGCTGCCATGGCAACAAACCACATGACTAGGTGTATTAGATTGCCTCGGACAGAGTGCAGCGAGGCATGGTGTGAGCCTTCTCTCTGCTGCTCTGCCCCTTTGAAAGTCTTGTCCTTGTCTTACTTAAGTTTTTCTGTGTGCCCCCCCACAGACACACATTTCTTATAAGCACTGTAGTGTGCTACATTCAATTTGCAAATGTACTTAAAAAAAAAAAAAAGGCTGAAAAAGTGAGGTCAGTGTGTCTTTGTGTGTCTTCACCAGGGCCGGATTAATCTGCTATGGGACACTGGGGTAAAATAAGCTGTGCCCCCCTCTCATCCCTGTAGCATTTTGCAAATTACTTAGCACACATATATTTAGGAACATGCACAATGTTGTGCACAATATACTGTAACTGGAAATAATAAAGGCCTTATTATTTCTATGGCTATGTGCACACGGCAAGCCTTAGCGCTCAATTCTGATTTATTGCTCAGATCAGTTTTTTGGTTTTTTTTGCTGTTTACATTTTTTTTTAAATGTGGCCCAATTCAGATTCCAGTGTAAACAGGTCAAATTCCTGAAGTGATCTGCATGATGAATGTCAATCTAGAGCAACATAAAAGTCACATGAATTCTGATTTCTGA
Organism: Dicentrarchus labrax; assembly: GCF_905237075.1. NCBI lineage: Eukaryota > Metazoa > Chordata > Actinopteri > Moronidae > Dicentrarchus > Dicentrarchus labrax. Next base: position 16,105,208 of record NW_026136701.1, read on the forward strand.
AGTGGCCCAAATCCGAACTGAAAATATCAGATTCTGTGTGATTGGTGCTGTTCACATAGGAGCAAAATAAAATCAGATTTGGGTCACTTTTGCCTGCAGTGTAAATGTAGCCAGATTAGATAATAATGTTGCCCCTATCATTTATGTTCATATTGTGCTTTTAGAAGTACAGTGTTATCCGTGCAAACAATTATTGTCCAACAGCCGTAGTAGCCACAGTGGGTCTATCAAGCTTTGGATTTCTTCACATGGTGAAGCAGTGTGCATAGGTCTGTACTAAGAGCTGGAAGTGTGGTGTCCTTTGCTATCCTGACTAAAACCAGAAAACAGTGTCAGCAATGCAACAATGTGTTCATCTGCTCTAACCTGGGCTGAAAGCCTCTAATTTTGCCAATTTAATAGCATAAAATAATAATATCATATTGCTTTTTAGTTATTTAGAGCCCATATAATATGGCCAGTCAGGCCATATGTTATGTCATTGCAGATCATAATCAGCATTGTTATATAGAAAAAAAGTAATAAGGTGTTGTTGAGTGTTCTTTCAAATCAAAGTGAACGAACCTGACATAACTACCTTACTGAATGTCATATTTCTGACATCTGCCACGTTTCCTGTCGTTAAGACACTTAACTTTGCTGTTTTGCTAGTCTGTCCAATGTGACATTTCTGTAAACTAATTACATCGCTGTGGCAAAGCAGAACCGCTATCTCTATTTTCATAGCAGTTTGTGCTCATTAAGCAACCTTTTACTACAAGCTGAGAGAAAGATCATTTGGTTAGATCATCACTAAGACTCTTTCCGGTTTGCTTTTATCTATAGTTACAATCTGCACACATATAATTTATTCAGTAACATCATTAACTAACTAAGACTGACTTGTCGGGTCCCTTAATTTGCCATTTTCATCCTCTCTGCACATGGCCTGAAGCCACAGATCGCTTCTTTTACTGTCCTTCGCTTTTTGGGAAAGTAAAGATAATCCAAAACTCCATTTTTTTTATTGTTGATGTGCAAAATGCAGCTTTTAGGCATGGTGCCATAGCACATTTACATCGCTTGTTTCACCCAAAAGAGGGCGTGGTCACTCTGAAGAAAAGAAATTGACATATGCCTGCTCTCATTCATAGTGTTTGGTTTATTTTAGTTACACAATGCTCGGGCTAACTAGTTGACCACTGAATTGTTTTAAAAATGACTGGGAATTTTGATGCTTAAATCTGCCACTGTTCATCATTGTAAATTACATGTGCAGAGTGGGAACAGAAAGATAACAGGCATAGCAACTGTATCTAAGGGGGGGCGCGGCTTAGTGACCAGTCAACTGCCACACAGTGCTGCCCCAGGCAGCTACCTGCTTTGCCTGGTTGGTAATCGAGTAGGACTGAAGATATAGCACGAGATAGTTAAATTTGCGATACAAGTATGTGACAATTTAAATCGATGAGATGAACAATTAATCGTTCAGTTTTACATTTCAAAAGGAAAACTATTTTGTAGATTTTTGTTTATAAAATAAAGGAATCTTTTTCAGTCATAATATGTCTTCAATCTCCTTTTGTTAAAAATAAAGCATGAGAAAATCATGAATTGTCTCTATAATCTAGCCTTGATAATAGCTACTAGAACATTATATAATGGTCAATACTCAATGACAGCTGTATTGCTACAATCCATTATACACTGTAGTTTAACAAATGCTCTGTGATGCTTCTGAAAATACAGTTCAGTTTACTAGTTATTTTATACAGAATAAAGCTGAAAGCAACAGGAAGAGCATATTCAGTGATTAAACAATACCTTAATTGCAACTGTGTGTGTTAAAAGCGTGAGTACACAGGCGCTGATGTTACTTTCTCTCCTCTTGATCAGAATGATTGAAGACTCCGGGCAAAGCGGTGACAACATGGCAGATCGAAGGCAACTGTTTGTCGAGATGAGTAAGTGCTCAGAGCCACAGCTCAGTGTGATCTATGCCCGACTGTTTTACTCACTGACCATAAAAATGGCAAATTCTTCTCTGTAACTTTCATGTAAAGCACATATCATGAAGATCAAGTGTCCCCAATAATGTCAACTAGATTGATTTTAAACACTGTCAGACACCTCCTCATGCTCTTTCACTATTTACAGTTTGGAGGGAACTGTAGAGAGCCAAAGTGTGTGTTAGATTAGATTAGATTGGATTAGAAACTGTGTGCCAATTAAATACTACATATAAATTCAAAGCAGGTTTTGAGTATGTTCATAGTAGACAAATACTACACATACTAAAATATTCTTTAATTTTTGAGTGTGCTGTTCATAGACACATCACATGTATTGTGTGGAAGGTTGCATTATGAAGGTGGAATAAAAAAGACAATGAACTCTTAATGTAAAAAGTAGCAGTATGAAAAAATGTTTTTCTTAATGTGAAGTTGAGTTTTGTTGTTGTTTATAATATTCTATGTTTTGTTTTCCATGTTTTCTATTCAATATTGAACACTGTGGGCCTCCATACACTCTCCCAGTGTTATTTAATAATGAGTCATTCTCGTTTAGGGGCTCAAGATTTGGACTCCATACGATTATCAACATACAGGACAGCTTGCAAACTCAGATTTGTGCAGAAGAAATGCAATCGTGAGTATGATGCAGTGTACTTTCTACTGCATCACTCATACATGCTCATAATACTCCCCCCAGTCAAGATGTTCACATTCAGTTTTTCTGTTTGTTTTCCAGTGCATTTGGTCGACATTTGGAATGTCATCGAGGCTTTCCGAGAGAACGGCATCAACACCATGGACCTCAACGCTGACCTTTCTGTGGCTCGTCTAGAAGTGGTACTGTCCACCATTTTTTACCAGCTGAACAAGCGCATGCCCACCACCCACCAGATCAATGTGGAACAGTCCATCAGCCTGCTGCTCAACTTCCTGCTGGCAGCCTATGACCCGTGAGTAACATGTCATATGACAGTTGGCGGCTGGTTGTGTACTTTCACGTCTGAGGCTTTGACGTGAGCTAATGCAGTGTGAAATGTGACTCTGAAGTGTCTGCCAAAGTGGAGTGAAAATACAGACTATTTACCATCAAAATGTCACAACATGCTGGTGTATAAATGTATATTTTAACAGATGCTAGAAGCCAAGCTAAACATTTTTTAAGATGATGATCACCGTAATTCAAGTTTCCTTAAAAGGTTGTGCCTTTTAAAAAAACAGCTGACTTTATAGGATTACAGCTCTGTTTAAAAGACAAATATATGACCTTAATGTAAAATGTATTTTCTCTTTTTAGGGAGGGCCATGGCAAGATATCTGTCTTTGTTGTGAAGATGGCCCTTGCAACCATCTGTGGAGGGAAAATTCTGGATAAATTAAGATGTAAGCAACATAACAAACCCTTATTTTACATTTAATTGTGAAAAATTGAATAAAAATCACCCATTTTTATCTGTAATAAATCAGCTAATTGTCTTTGTAAAGTTTATATATTTTCTAGTCTAAGTAATGTACTGCTTTGGAATGTATAATACAAACTTATTAGTGTCTGTATTATCTATTTCTATCTGTGCTTAGCCTATTGTTCCTAAAAGAAGAAGCAGTACTGTGCCCAGCTCTTCATGGCTGGGAGAAGTCATTATTCATTATCTGAAGGATAGAGTTTATTACATAATCTACAAAATCCGTGGGAGCAGTCGCAATGGCTCGTGAAGGGGGAAAAAAAGGAGGGCTGTGTTGCTGGTGTATTATAACAATTGATTTGAATAACCGCTTTACTTTGATTTGTTTTCACAAATAAGTGGGATAATTGTATTGTGTAATACTGTAATTAGCCGACTGTGGTGGCAACTGACAATTAGTTTGATTCATTTGTGTAATGTGTCCCCGCATTGTTCCCAGATATTTTTTCACAGATATCAGATTCTGCTGGAATAATGGTGTACCCACAGTTTGACCAATTTCTGAGGGAGGTTCTCAAATTACCTATGGCGGTTTTTGAGGGACCTTCCTTTGGTTACACCGAACAAGCTTCAAGAACGTGCTTTGCGCAGCAGGTGAGGGCTCATTAACCACAGAGTGTAACATCAGTGAATGTGTGATTGTTTTAGCATTGACGTTTTTCCTGCTGAATCTCACCTCTCCTCTGCGCCAAACGTCTACAGAAAAAGGTCTCCCTCAATACATTCCTGGATACGTTGATGTCAGACCCACCCCCTCAGTGTCTGGTGTGGTTACCGCTCATGCATCGGCTCGCCAACGTGGAGAACGGTAAGACACTGCACAGAATATTTATAAACAGGAGAGCTAGCAGGGCTGGGAGGATGTAAAGTTCAGCCTTGCATCATAATCTTGAGTCACCACACATACAGTCAGTCAAGCAGACATATACAAGCAAACACACCTCCAGTGAAGATGACCCATAGGGACCTTACACCCTGTGTGTGTGTGTGTGTGTGTGTGTTTGTGCATACTTGCAATGCACTCATCATCACAGGTCACCTCTAAGTGAGCAGGAGACATAGACAGCATGCAGGAGGTGTACTGCTTTGCGCATATTCTGTTCAAATGAAATTAATGTTGTCATTGAAAAAGACTCAATAGTCTGTAAATTAATCCTCTACTGTTTGCGACGTGCAAAATATCTTTACAATCACATCTGTTTGTGTGCATGTGTCCGACCCCTCCTCTCCTCCCTGCAGTCTTTCACCCGGTCGAGTGCTCCTACTGCCATACTGAGAGTATGATGGGCTTCCGCTACCGCTGCCAGCAATGTCAGAATTACCAGCTCTGTCAGGACTGCTTCTGGAGGGGGCATGCCAGCGGTTCCCATAGCAACCAGCACCAAATGAAGGAGTATACGTCATGGGTAAGGAGAGGAGAGGGGAGGGGCGGGCTAAGGGAGGTGTGTCTGCACTGGACCAGTCACTGTGGCTATTTTCGTTCTGCTTCCCCACAATGTAAGGATGCTGATCGTTCGATGCAGGTGGCTGTAATGATCCCATGTGTTTTAAAAAGAAATTGGTGTTCTCAGAATTGCCCCCTCATCCTTTTGTTTCTCCCAGAAATCCCCTGCTAAGAAGTTATCCCATGCCCTCAGTAAGTCACTGAGCTGTGCATCCAGCAGAGAGCCTCTTCACCCCATGTTTCCCGAAATGCCAGAGAAACCTCTCAACCTAGCACATATTGTGTAAGTTCATCTTCTTGTTTTATTATAGTGAAACAGAACAATCCACTTCTGTAGCCCGGCAGTCAGAGAGTTGTGTTTCAGAGCCTTCGACTTCAACTTCAGATGTTGAAATGTTTGATTTCGTCCCTCAGCTGATAATTATCTTGTTGCTGCCTCGAAGTCTGAAGTGATTCCAGTCAATCTCTTGGGTCAACTGATCAATGGGGATTAATTATAGCCTTGGGAATGATTGTAAACTGCAGCACTGTGGCTACATTTTCTTTGACTTGGCTTCATGGTTTGTGTTGTTTTAAGAATAATGAAACAAATCTCCCTCTACTTTATTTTACCTTCAGATTAAAGTTAAAAAGTTAAGTTATTTTCGTTATATAACCCTTTATAACTCTTAAATAAAAGTTGGAAGGATTCAGATTACTGCAGACAGTTTTAGAAGAACTGAATGTAGGTTTTAAAGCCTGACTAATATTGGATTTTTTAAGCCAAGACCAGTATCCGTACTTGAGAGTCAGAGAAATTTGATACATATCGGTTTATGTAGTTATTCATATAAAAAGAAAAATAATTTTTGATACATTTTTAAAAGATATAGATATGCAAGATCATATGTTTTGTACTGCAAATCCCTATTGACTGACTTATATCTCACTACCATCTGTTATAAGCTGATATCAGCAGTTTTTTTTATTCTCGAAATGACTGGAATTTATACATTTAGTGTAGCCTATGAACTGCTGGGCTGATTGTATTAAATTATTTTCATTCCTTTTCTTGTTCTGTACTTTCCTCAGAGATACGTGGTGAGTTTTCTTTGATTATTTAACACTTAACAAAATGCGTCTTTCTACATTTTCCTTACTGTAGAGTTGAATCCTTTGTATTGTCCTAATCTTACACAGTATTGTCAAGTCAAATCCACCCTAGTGTACTGACCCTCACTATTGTTCATCTTTTTATCTAAACACTTGCTGTGTTTGTCATTCCTTCCTCTCATTGCATGTTGTCATTGTGTACCACATCCTATATAACTAATCATATCTGACTTTGTTGCCACATCCTGATATATGTACAGCGGCTCATCTAAGAAAACAGGCAGTGGCATTTGCTGTCAGTTTAACATAAAAATAGCCAGACATGTCAGTTTTGGATAAAAACAGCAGCATTTGTTTCCTGTCCAGGCCACCGAGACCGGTTAACATCACCAATGACTACTCACTCTCCCACTCCATGCCGACATCAGGGAACCCTTACTCCACCAAAAAGTGAGTACAATAGCTTAACAATAGATGTCCTGGATTTTACAGCAGATCTTTTTTGCCATGCTCCCTAAAGGCCCCATGCCCTGTAGACTCTGTGACCCACACTGTCTTTATTTTATTTTCCAAAGTGTGTGTGTGTGTGTGTGTGTGTGTGTGTGTGTGTGTGTGTGTGTGTGTGTGTGTGTGTGTGTGTGTGTGTGTGTGTGTGTGAACATTTGTGGATCACCATGCTTTTTCTTTTCTTTGTGTTTTTTTTGTGCTGAATGTAAATAGCTTGCCTTACAGCAAGAATAATGATGTTGAGCAAAGAAAGCCCTTGACTGGGGCTGCTCCCTATCTGTTGAAAGGGAAAGGGTAAGTGACACAGGTGTGCATATGAGAATGCCTTTGTAGCTCAAATGCATGTGTGATCTAATATAGATAATAATCATAAGGCATAAACTAGAGTGCTTATCGTCCTAAGGAAACTATTAATGTTTTCCACCAAACCAGTTTTCTTGTAGACGAGTTTACATTGTTGTACTCGAGGGGCTATTTCAAAGACGCTAGATGAAGCATGCATCATAAAGATCATTGGCAATTACTTCCGAGTGTCTATTACAATCTTTTCATTCACATAGAAATGGGAAATACTAACTGTTTCTAATATGAACCGCTTTGAATGATACCCTCAATCACCTCTATGTTGAAGCTGTAGCAGTCAAATAGTATATATTCCCAGGCTCATTGTTTATTATATACGTGGATAAGTATACCTGTTAGATGAGATGGGATTAACTTGTTTGTTCATTTGCTATTTATGTTGTATTTTGCAAGATAAAAGTATTGTTGATCCTGATTTCTCTAGAAAAAGGCCATTGAGTTCCACTGCACCTGCACTTGATAAAGAAAGTGTTTCTTTAGGGAACACTTTTCCCTTTCATAACTTAGGCTTATAGAAAAACATACAGATGTGATGAGTGAATGGCGTTCTTTAGGTTATTCTCAATGTGCATGTCAGAGCATCTCACATTGCGATTACTGTGTTTGCACAGTCTGAGACCATGTCATATAATACAGGGCTTTCAGGTGATGTGCCCTCTAGAGTCTGGCTGGCTATCTTTTGCACAACAATGACTTTAAGCAGCTGGAATATACAGTTAAAGGGACACTCAAGTTAGCAATTTGGTATTGCACTTCCATAGAGTGATGCAGAGACATCCATAATAATCCAGATAATCCAGTTATAGTGGAGCATTAAGCCACTAAAGAAACAGATATTCCCCTCAGAAGTTATTGGAGAAGAGAGAGTTTAAAGACGAGTGAGTAATAAGGTGGACAGAAACAATGGCTACTATAAACTAATACTGTTTATTTCAGCTCTGCTAAATATTAACTTGTTGCTAGCATGTATAGTTGCAATCATTATGAGCTCAATATGCAGTAGCTGGTAGTTAAATGTGTTTTTACATATTAGCTGCTTTGCTAAATTAGTTTAATGGTATGTTATCTTGCTGGTTGACAAATCAAAATGCCAATTTTTCAGGTAGACTGAGATTAAGATTAAAGAAGCAAATAATCAAAATTGGAAGCAAGACTAACAAACAATATGCACTTATTTTTTTTAAATGTCTTTTTTTAAGGGTCCACTATGCATTTCTTTGTTGTTTCTGCATTGACCCTCCATAATGGCAGTATGATTGGTTGCTATAGGGTTTGTGATCCAGGTGCAAACTAAAGCCTCAATATGGGTGTGACATCAAAAAGACTGTTAGCCATATCTTTGGGCAGTAGATTGTTTGACTCAAAAATAATAACTTTCAATAAGTTTAATAATAGAGCACTTAGTGATTGATGCTTCTCAAATGTAAACAGTGCATGTAGCTTGTAGAGGGTTTTTTTTTTCCCGGGCATGTCCTTAATCATGCTCATAGCCTTCATCAGTGGTGTCTCTCCCAAACATAATATGGCCTTGTTTCTCTCTAGTCAGCCATGAATGGCTGCCCTTTTTCAGCCACTCTCCTCCTCTTCTCTTTTGATGCATTCTCTCCTTTTTCTCTCTCTCTCTCTCTCTCTCTCTGCTTCCTCTCCCCTCTCACCCCTTGTCCCTCTATTGTCACCTGTGTAATGTAATGTTTTATGTTTTGTTGAAACCCTGCACTGTTCCAGGTTGAACTACAACCTCGATGTTGCTGATAGACTTGCTGACGAACATGCTCTGATTGGCCTCTATGTGAATCTGCTTCAAAACAACCCCAAAATATGGTTAGTTGGTGTGGTGCTGTGTTTGCCAAACACCAGTGGAAACTATGTGCTCTGCTGAACTGCCACCTCGCAATCCTTCCCCCTAACCTAACCCTATTCTCAGTGTGTTACAGCCCTAACGCTGCATGCTGTCAGTTGTACAGACTAGTCACCTCGGCTTATTCAGCAGCAACAGTTGTTTCTGACTGATTTGTATCCAGAATGGTATCAGAGTTAATTTATATTAAGAGAACGCTGTAGACTTCCTTTGATTCCCACTACTTTTACATTTGAGTCATCAAAAGGCCTTGTAAGTATACACATGACTCTGTGATATTAGGTTTAACGCTTGTCCCAATCATAAAATGTACTAAAAAAGGGCAAATAGTTTCATATTTGTCACATTCAAATTGTATAACTCCAAATGCTTAGGGCAGATTAGTTTGTTAATTGGTACCAAATACTTTAAACACTTTTAGCTGCTGTTTTCTCAGACCCGACTGCCTCCTTATAATGTAATCTCTGAAATGAGTTGTTTGGTGTGTTTGGTTCGGTAACTCTTGTGTAATTTTAAAAAAAAACAAAACTGATGTGTACGACTGGTTTTTATTTTTTCACTGGGAATACACCATATTCTTTCCTGAACCCATGAAAATAGGGATGCCTGTATTTTCTGTCTGTGTGTGCACTAATATGCCTGTGTGTGCCATGTCATCTATCATTTTGGGTATCTGTATTATATTAGCAGCTCTAAACCCCTCCATATCTTCCTGTTTGAGTGCATTTGAGTGCTCTACTGTATGCGTGCTTGCAAATACATAACCCTATTTGCATTTTTTCTTTCTGTATCAGTGATCAGACTGTACAAGTAATGCTTCTGGTCTTTAAATACAAATCGAATGATTTCTTCACCTCCACTTTTATATAATAACCCAACTTCATTCCTGCTTTTGTGGTTTTACATAAGTAGCTTAGCATGATTTCGTGGGCCTCTGCTGTAAAACCTATGATGCTTTCCTGCCAGTGAACTAATCTGACTCCTGGACAAACTAAACTTTCTTGGATTTTTGCATCTTTTCCTGCCTCTGCTGTCGCTGTGTAGAAACTGTTTCATGTTGTGGTTCCCATCTCTATTTTCCTCTTGATCAGTTTGCTGGAGAGCAGTAACCATCAAGATGAGGAGCACAGTCTCATCGCCCGCTATGCTGCTAGACTGGCTGCTGATGCTGCGGTGAGATATATATTATATATATAAGACATTTATTGCACACAATATCGTAGCATCTTTCATCTGTGTCTACTGCCAAAAAAATGTCAGTGATGAGAAGAGTGATGCCTTTGGGATTTCAATTCTTCTTATTGCTACGATGATTAAGGGATTTACAGGTGGTGATCATTTCTAACCTGACTCATATGCCTGGTTATGTTCTGATCAGGTCTTGATGGATGGCTGGTGACTTGACTGTTTTGTCCCCCCCCCCCCCCTCCCTTTGTGAGATATGAGATAAGGTAGTGGATGACATCATCCAGAGGTAAAGCCAGCTCACGTGATGTGTCTTGCTTGGTTTCACCGACAGGCTCAACAGCAGAGGGTCCCCACAGACCTCCCCTGCTCTCTGGATGCCAACAAACAGCAGAGGCAGCTCATTGCCGAGCTCGAGAGCAAAAACAGGTAAAGGATGAGTGCCTAAGTGACACTGTTGAAATCTTTTCTGTTTGTCTTGTCTCTTCTTTTTTCAATTCCACAACAAGAAATTCACCTTGAGAATAAAGAGATTCCTGGTCTGACAAAACAAACAGTCAGAGCACATTATTATACATTGTAATTATTAGTATGGATGCTGTATAAAATATATGTATATATAGATACAATTCAATTAAAATAAGTAAAACAGAGTAAGATAGAAAAGAGAAGCCATTAAGAAGACTTATCATTGAAAGTAACAGCAAATTTGATATTAAAATCATATCAACAAATGATTGTGAATAATGAAACCATAGCTGAGACGAAAGTTTAATTATAGGCAACAATGAACAAGTACGTAGGTTTTAATGCAGCTGTAATTAACATTTCTATATAAAGCAATAGATCACATGACTATTTGTATATGACAGGGGTCACTTGTGGTGAGAAACCTTGAGTTTCCATCAGCTCTACGGAGCTTTATAGGCTCACTGTCACAGTGTAATGGCTCAGAGAGACTCTTGAATAGAACAGAGCCATTTTAATAGTAACACTTGTGCTTTTCTTACTATGACTAAGTCCAAATACCTGTTGTGAAAAAAGTTTTTAGCATTTTTCACCTTATCATTTCATTTTGTCTGCCTGCAGCTGTTCTGGTTCACTCTCCTGGCGTTTTTGTCTGTTTTTAGCAAAAAAGCACTAAAACCCTACTAACCTGCTCAGCACCAAACAGCAGAGAAAGTTAGTAACTACTGGTAAATATAGCAGAGTATTCAGCAGCTAAAGAGACAGATATATCCCTCAGGAGTTGGTACAGCTGAAAGAGAGTTAATACTGGACTTATACTCATCAGGTGGACATAAACTAATGTTGCTCTATACTTGCTGAATGTGTAAATAACCAAGGTGATAAAATGCTATGCTCACAACTTGTTTCCACTGCCCCCAAGTGGCCCAAACAGTCATTGCAAGTTTAGGTTCAGATTTAAAGATCATCTCCAGACCAGTATAAAGACATATACAAATAGTCTGCTTGGAGAAATGATGTGTGTCTGATTTTTTTTTCTGCAAAAAAAAATTCCACACAAATCATTAAAAATACAGAATCTGTGAATGTGTTTCTTTCATACGTTTTTCTGCTGGACACAAGATGTCTCCTACTTCACTGTAAAGTCAATTCTTAGTCTATGTGCACAGGGGGCTTCAAGTTTCTACCAAGACCGACTTTGTGACGTCACAAATCATGCTTGTATCAACCACGTCTGACATAAAACCTGATGTTGTAATTGCATATGTTTGTGCCTGTCACAGAGAAATCCTGCAGGAAATCCAGCGGCTGCGCCTTCAGCATGAGGAAGCCTCCCAGCCACTACCTGACAAAGGTCAGCAGAACCCCACTCTGCTGGCTGAGCTACGACTTCTCAGGTAACTCTGCCTGCTTCGATCCTGCACAATGCAGCTTGTTTATAACAGACGGTTTTGCTTACGCTGCAATTCATCGTACATGTTGTAATTGCTTGCCGTTTTTCCTAGACAAATGAACAGCATATGTTAGAGTCTACAGATGCTCATACATGTTTTCTTCCCCCCATATTGCTATTGACGGGACGTTATTGTATCATCACGTTGTACAACTTGTTTCCTCTGTTAGGCAACGCAAAGATGAGCTTGAACAAAGAATGTCTACTCTGCAGGAGAGTCGCAGGGAACTCATGGTGCAGCTGGAGCAACTAATGATGCTGCTCAAGGTACTACAGATGTGCCTTCCATCTCTTTGACTTCACATTCCTAAAATACAGAATACAGTTAAGATGCCTTCATCATTAATGAAAGAACACACGCTTTGGGGAACAATAAGGTTTTGATAATTTGGTTTAAAATTTGCTTCTTGGCCAGGATCAGCTCAGATTTGCTGCAGATGAAGCTTGCATGTTTATAAAAGACTACATGGACGTGTGTACTATAGCTTGTATTTTTTGGTTCTTATTTTGAGGCAGGTGGTGAGCAATATGGCCAGGTGATACATTTCGCTTGTGTTACAATTTCTCCCAGCTGTGGATGATCACTCCAGCTAATGTAAAGCAAACACTGCATTTTGCAGATGAGGAAACATGTGAGCGATTACCCAACATGTCCTTCAGAGGGCGTACATATTTAATAGTATATGTGATTTTTTTTTTTTTACGGGAAAACAGGACATTTATATACTGTATATAATTTCATATTTTGAGCTATAGATGAAATATCTGTTACTGCGTGTTTCTCTCCTGATCAAAATTTAATTATTTTTGCCTGTTTTACTCCCATATGAGATATAATTTATGTAAACAAACCTTTAACAGCATTATATTATTATTATATTATCTATCTATATTATATTATCTGATGTGTAATTAGCCCTGTTTGAGAGTGTCAGCAGTTTTCTGGTCTTTGTTACAAATGCTATTGTTCTGTCTACATTTGGATAATCAAAAGGTGCCCTCTGTCACACACATTGTTTTGTAAATTATGTCACAAATGCCACTGATTAGCCATGTTCTGTTAAGATATCTCACGCTGCCAGATAACAAATCCAGATAGACGAGTTCAGAGCAGGATATTGAGTTTTTACGCTCCATCACACCCTACAAGACAACATGTCTACCCCCCTCTAAGAGGGATAACTTTCTTAGTCGGGAGGCAGACAAGAGTCCAGACAGAGGAGTTAAGAACAGGATATTGAGTTTGGGATTATGCTCCATCGCACCTTATAACATGTCTGCCCCCCCTCTAAGAAGGATAACCTTTGGTGTGAAAATATCTTCTGCAGTCAACAAGACAGGAGTTCCTCAAAGCCTATATAAACTGCTTACTATACTGGCTCAAGTGTGGAGGATATCAATCTAATTAGCCTAAAAGGATCGATGTTAATCCATTAAACTTGCATGAGGAAGCCACATGCTTATCACGTCCTGGAGGAAATACTGATTGGATGTTTTGTTTTTTTAGAACTACTCAATTCAATGTGGTTGTTGTTTCATGAGCCATAAAATATTGTTTTTCAGCTGGAGGAGGAACGGAAACAAGCTGTAAGTGTAAAAGAGACTGAAACTACACTTGGATTCAAAATGATTGCACAGATGTTTGAAATAAATACTTGGTTGTTGTTGGGTGAAAACTTTCTGTCTGCAAAATATTTGCTTTTTAAAAGACCAAAGATGGGAATGTACTGTAATTCTTTAGTTTATCTGAAAATTTGGATATACGCAGTCTTCACCAGACAGCACTAACTTCAGCTTTGGTCTGTGGAAATAATTGGAAGAACTTTTAAAGAGAAGAATCTGTTTTAACAGCATGTTTACTATTCCAAAATGCTTACATAATAGAAAATGCAGCTTAATGACTCCACATACCGTGCATTTCTAACACGTGTGTAATGTTTGTTGCTAAAGCCATTAGCACAGAGGAGCTTCTCTGTTGACTTCAGATGTATTGAACTTCAGTTTGAATAATGATTCTTTGCTGTAATTTGAATGCTGAAAATGGAACGAGTTATTTGCTGCATTGCTTGTGGACGTTGTGCTTTGTTAAGGAACCTTTTGATCCTGATTATATAATATTCCTTTTACAGCCGTGCTATTACAGCATGGGTTTCTCTGTTACAAACACACTAGTTAACACTAAAAAACGGTCTGTATGTGTTGCAGACTCAGGGTCCTGGCTCTCCACGCTCTTCCCCCAGCCACACCATCAATCGGCCGATCCCCACACCAATCCATTCTGCCGGCACGACCCCGACTCACACACCTCAGGACTCACTCATGGGCGTGGGAGGGGATGTTCAGGAGGCCTTCGCTCAGGGTAACACAGTCAAGCACAGAAGCATTTTGCTTATGGATATAGTGTCCGAAGGAAGGTTGGAAGCTGTGCTTAATCACTTTTTCAAACTATTTCAAAGGTCCAAGGAGAAATTTGAGAAATGACCTACTCATTGCTGCTGACTCCATCACCAACACAATGTCATCACTGGTTAAGGAACTCAATTCAGGTACAAATTGATGAATAAAGCTTCTATTTTGCTTTCTGGTTTTATACAACAGCTATTGTAAAATGCCTTTTTTCCACAGAGGGAAGTGAGACTGAGAGCACTGTGGATTCAGACTTTGGACGTGGGGATCTACTGGCCACAACCTCTTCAGATCCCTTCTTCACATATAAACCAAGGTACTTATCAGATAGACTGTAAGATTTGACCTGAAACACCTTCCAGTGGCTCATCACCATTTTTTTTTGGCAAAGTCACCCCTCCACATTTGAAACTCTTTGTAATGACTTTCCCAGCTCAGTCATTAAGCTTAACCTAAGAAACTGCTTTGGCACAACTTCCTGCTTCCACCTGACAGTTTGTTTGCTGTTTCGTTGCCAGTTCTCCCAGTAGTGTTGCTTTGTTTCATACAGATGTGTCTGTCAGATAATTTATACATCAGATCATCTTGTACATTAGTGATATCCGTAACTGACATATTTTATTTAAAGCATAACAACAACAACAACCCAAACAGTGAACGCAACAGCAGTAACTGTGGGAAGTTTGAGTAAAACATGAAATTTGGGCCTGTTAAAGTTGCATCAGAGATGACTTTTCCTGATATTTTAGGACCTTTTACACGATTCATTGTTTGTATTGTGTAATTTTTGACAAATTCAGTGTTTCATTCTCATTGCTCTACGAGCTCTTTTCTAATGCAAAAGACTGTACTTCATTAAATTAATTTTAATCTTAAATAATAATCTGAACTTTAAAAATAGCAATTTCATTTATTTTTCTTCACAGAAATGAATGAAATGGTGAGATATAGGCCTACTGTATATTTTTAAAGTTGTGATGCGAACCCTAGTTGGGTCAGGATCCCCAGGTTGGAAACCAGTGTCCTACATCTGTATAAACCACTGATTTGAATCGAATGAATGAAATATTACAAGTTGGTGGGACTTAAACTCTGACCATTGTTTTCAGTTTACAGGCACACCTCAAATCTTGTTTTAAATTGCCTGTTACCTGTCACAGGAGTGCCAGCGCTGCAGAGGAGAGCTTTGAAAACGATCTGGAGCAGCAGCTGGAGGATGAGCTCAAGTTGGAGGAGCTAATGAAGCACAGGCAGAAACCAGACAAAACCTGCATGGTGAGACTGTGATGGAAAGGTGATGGTGGCTCCTTGTCAATACTTATTCTGACCTGCTGTGTGTGTGTTTTGGTGGTGTTCAGGTGACGCTGCAACAGTGACCATCTTAGTTCTGGTGACTGGTAAGTGTCTTTTTCATCCACACATCCACATCATATAACATGAAAGCTTACAAATGTAAACACTCACCAAAATGTTTAGAATTAGAAAATAATTTGTAGGATTGTTGAGCGCTGAACCTAGTTTCAAACTGTAACAATGCATTGATTAGCACACGCAGTCTCTAACAGTGAATAATAAGGTTTTAATTTACAAGCTTTTGGGTTTTTGCCTTTTGCTTGTCTCTTGGTAAGTTTACGTGCATATCCTGGTTTTGAGTCTTAGTTCAGATCATATTTGGGATTTGACATTTACGCAGGATATGATTGTAACAGTATTCAGGTTTCTGATTAGTCTTTTAGTGGTGCATGTTTCCACTGTGTTTAGCTTTTGGCATGGCTCTAGGGACGACACTGTCAGTCTGTCGTTTAGTCTGTCCGCCACTTTGGTCCAGACTGAAATAGCTCAACAAGTACTGGATGGATTGCCATGAAATATATTCATATTCCCCAGAGGATGAAGCCTACTAAATTGGGTAATCCCCTGACTGTTTTCCTCCAGTGCATTTTTGGGGCTTTATTGGATAGGACAGCTCAAGATAGTCAGGAAAGAGGGAGACAGAGAGGAGATGACACGCAGCAAAGGGCCACAGGTCAGACTTGAACCCAGCAAGGACTGAGCTGAGCTACCAGGGCAAACTCAGGTTTCTATCTGAGTACTACAGGTAGCATATTTGGGTTTCTCAAAACCAGAATAAAGGCTGAGACACAGATATGATGTTTACATGTTCAAACACATAACTGAGATACTTCAAAAACACAATAAGAGCTGGAATATGTCTATGTAAACACACTTATCTTGCCTGTCTTTGCTTTGCAGTATATGTTGAGCACTCACATCGAGCTGTGAGTAACATGATCTGTACTCTCAACAGGTGAGCGGTATGAAAAGCAACAATAGTAGAAGACACTGGACGAGAAAACACTGGGCCGACGGTACAGAGCACTGAAGATATGAAGAATTTAAGTTGAATAAATGGCTGAATCCAACCATAGAAAACATTTATGTAAAGATATATTTTTTAACCAACCACATATTTAAGGTAATACTGTGAGCTGATGTAAAGAGATTAATTAGTGAGCTGTCTATTACACCACAGGTGCCATAAAAACCACATGACTTGGGGAATTATTTCTTAATTTTTAGCCTTTTTATATGAGTTGTCAAGCAAATGTACAACTACACTGTTAGTACAGGGTGGCAAACCCGATTCTTTCCAATGCTCATATTTCTGAAAACAGTGAACCAGGTTTAAGTGTTTGTTTGTCGTCTGATTTTAAATATAAACCTGAGATTACATTGGAGCTGATAGATGATAAAAATTGCAATATTTTGTAAATGTATAACTCAGACTTTTACCACTATTCCATAGATTTCTTACTGTTAATGTTGAGTGGCTTTTGTATTGTTTTTTGACTTGTTTTTGGAGCAGGCCGGTCAGATACGTTTGTTTTATTTGATACATTAGTAATAATAATAATGCACACTGCCTTAGCTGATTGGATGGCCTCTCAAAGGAGCTCATTCAAACTGTCAATGCAGCATGTAGCTAACAACAAAACACACCTGTTTAGCAGCAATGCTAGGTGAATTCACTGGACATATGAGGCTACACTCATTTAATGTGTTGCCGGGAAGTGATTTTGTCTGCAGTGGGATTTGTTCTGCAAATATGTACACTGTCTACATATAAATTGTCAATTAAGTATAAGATGTAGATGGGTTGGTTCTAGTATCTGGGACTGTTTTAAGATATAGTGAAAAAGATGTAACATAGGGACTTCCAAAATGATCAAATTCAAAGGTTTACACTGGTAAGGGCATTGAACAAATTGTGTTTACTATCAATGGTTTATGAATTAAGGTTCAACCATAGATCATTTGCCGTTGTTTCATTTGTCAGCGTCAATGCTCTCACACACAAATCTCTGTGTGACTTGCACACCAACATACACACTCTTGATGTATTTTCGGAGAGTGCGTGAAACTTTACTTAGTCACTTTGGGAAAAGTGGCAAGCCAATCTAAAATCATAAATGTGTGAAATATATCTAGTTTGATTTTTGAGCAAGTTCATAGCAGTGATTTTGCATGGTGGTGATGCATAATAAAGTGTTGACACAATATCACAATTTTTGCCTATGAACTCCTTTTTCTCTTTCTTTTTCCATTCCAGAACAGCACACTTCAATTGGTTTGGTTTGGCAGTGCACATTTATTATCTGTCATAAATGCACTGTTGGCTGCCCTCAACCTATTGTCTATAATTCATCACATAGACTCACCATCTGAGGTAACATAAAAGCAGCCATCCGGCACTGAATCTCATAGTCATGCGAATATTAGGAGGGAGAAATTTTGCTCGCAGGCTCAGGCAATATTATCAGCATATGAATTAACTGATATTAGTCTTTTTTATTAATATTATCAGTACTTTTTAACACAAGCCTGTACATTCAACATTTAAAGACAGTATTTATAAGATAGATGTACAACATCCATGCACCAGTTCTTCGCCTAATTACCACAATCTAAATTAAGTCTTCCCACCATATGTCCTTTTCTTGTCCGGTCTAAGTTGTGTGTACTCTATCAGCATTGTTATAAAAGCAGCTATAATAGTGATGAATTTCATACCAAGCCTCTTCCAGATGTCTTTTGTCTTGTATTAAGTGCATGACTGCACCCTGGTGTTAAAACATGAGGAATGCAGTTGTGTCTGTGGCTGAACATCAGGTTTATTTGACCAAAGATGAAAACTTTGTGCCCTATATTTTACTTCTGTGAAAACAGTGATGCTCTTTGTATATTTTGGTGATCAAAAAAACAAAAGAAAACAGTTCTTCCACAATAAATCTTAAAGTTGCTGGCTCAGCAAGGCTCTTTATAATCATACAGATAATTTTGGCCACAGGAATTTAAGAATGTATAGTTTATTTGTAGTGTACACATAAAATAACATTTATTATCAAATAATGCTTTTTGTCAGTTTTTGATTTTGTCAATTAAATGTACATAAATAAATGACAAAATAATAGTGACAAATTCACAAGAACCCAAGGTGACCTAATTTTTGTCCAATAAACAGTTAAGTTATCCTCAGATATTTAATTTAAAATTATATAAAACACAGACAAGCAGCAAATCTCCATCTTCTTTTTGATGTTGCAATTTTTGCTTGATTAAAATACTGCAACAACGAAGGGAATATCAAAATTGTTACCAATTGGTGTCTGTAGTCAACATTTTTTTAGCACTGCAACATTGTAACTCACAACAACACAATATATTGTACTCAAAGCAGGTTTTCAGAATATGTATCATTATTTTTTACACTTGTCTACGTTTTCCTTTTGAAAAATGTTGTTATACATAGTAATATTTTACTATTTCACCTGAAAAAAAATAAATTTAGATGATGGTGGATCTCGGCAGTTTTACATGTAATAAATATGTGTTAATTCAGGATCAGATTTTACGTTTCTCTATAGGAAAAGTGATGTGACACAGAGCGACAAGACGGAAAGCTGTCTGCTGTTCGCCATGATCAACGCATAAAGAGGTGATTGGTCAGAATCACGACAGATGTCATCAGCGGACCAATCAGCTGCGCCACCGATGACGCGTCGACCAATCAGCAGCCCGCTCGTAGCTCACCGTCAACTGAGAATGGGCGTTTGAGGGTGGGGTGACTCAGCCGGAAAACAGCAAATTTTAACACCTTGTAACCTGCGGATCGGAGTTCACTGGTGAGTCCCATTTTGCTTGCTGAACGATTTCCGTCCGTCATTAGATTTGAATCGTAAAACATGGCGTGTAAGTGTAAGAAGAAAAAAAAAAAAAAAAAAGACAACAAACCCAGAGCGTATTGACGTGTGTCGCTGGTTCGTACGGTGATGTTACCCGGGGTCAGGGCATATGTCTGCTGTCACTACTCCGACAAAGTGTTGGCAGGAACAAAAATGAGCTTAGTGTTATAAACTTGGCGGTTATCTGAACAGGATGTGCTCTGCTCACTGTAAGTAACGCCTGGCTCGGTTCAAACTCTTTCTCCTTATTTTGCTCTGGCATTGTTTGTGTGATAGCTTGCTTACCAATCATTGTTTTCTCGTGTCACTGTCATTTCTAACGCGAAGCATTGAGTTAGCTTCATTAACGAGATTACTGCGGCTAGCTGCTTCGTTCCGGAGTCGCTTTAAAACATTTATCTCAGAAAATTAGCAAGACCTACCCCCCCCACAGTTAAAGCTATTTCTGAGCAGTGGCGTGCACCGGGAACAGAGAGGGAGAGAGAGAGAGAGAGAGAGAAGGAGAAAGAAAAAGAGCGGCTGACCATGGTCCTCCTTGGTCTTTTGTCTTGGGTGCAAAATGTCCCTCTTTTTTTTCTCCCTCAAATGGCAAAAACTTTTCTTTCCACACGTGTATCTAAAGGCGTGATTTGAAAGATGACCCATGTAAGATGTGAGACACCAGCGCTCCCTCCTCTCTGGTCCTGGTCCTCCCTTCACCCCGGATTGTGGTTTGGTTTGAGGTTCCCCCTTTAAAGTGTTTGTGCACACCACTGAATCTGCAAAAAAAAAAAGTATATTTTGCACCCTAATTAGTAACCTTAAATATCACTTTTCATCTATCCAACATACAATCCAGGGTAGCAGTGACCTCCTTGCTATTTTTTAAATGTTGAGGGCTGGGTCTGTTGGGTGGAGCTGCCACCCCTCACCCACCCACTTTATTACCCAGTGCAAGAGAGAAAAAGCTCTGTGAGATATGAATGGAGACAGCAAGCACACGCCTTTTCCTGTAGTGGAATGAGCTTATGCACAACGGCCCAGTGATTCATTGTGGCCTAACATACAGCATTAACAGGCTGTATACAGCATCATCCTCGAGCTGTGCATTGCCAACATGTTACCCCACCCTCGCAAAATTGAAGGCAAGCACCGTGAACAGAAAAGCTAAACAAAACAGCTGTTATAGCCAGATTATCTTGCTTGCATGCTGTGTTTCTGGTGGTTGCCCACCTGATTCTACTTAAACTCACTTACCCCACTCAATTTCAACAACTACATCACACTAAAATACGAAACATAACAATTGTAGAGTGTATATGCATTGAGGTCACTGTTTCCCAGAATTAAAGCTCTGGACCTGACACATTATTTAGCTGACATTTGATTTTTTTCCTATTCTTTACTCCTGCAAGTAGGCCTGATGCATGTTTTCTATAGCTCCCCAGTCTTGGCCTCTTTGAGTCCATACAGACAGTATCACGGCGTAAAAAAACCATAGCACCCTCATTCATTTGTGACACAGGATTATCTGGCAAAGCAAGTTGAACCTGACTCAACTTTTGCTGCAACACAGTGGAGCATTATCTGGCAATGTACTGCATTGGCCAATGAAATATGTTTAAAATGTATCTCACTGGTACCTGAACTACAGCGCTGTGCTGTTTTCACTCTGAAAGTCTGATAATGGTAGACACACAGCATCAGATCTCTCATTCCTTTCCAAATGTTGTTGAGGATATGTTGCCTTGTTGCGATATAACTGCACACATGTCTTTGATTTTTCATTTTTTGCACATAAATGCTAGCTGTTTGTTAAGAGCACCAAGGAGGACCACGCCTCTGCAAGGTGAAGGCGTAAGCAGAGACATGCCCGAAAGGACACGTCTGTCTTGTCATGGCCTAAAATTTACATATTTAATTCTTAGGCTTCACAGTCTGGTCATTAATTTTAGATAGGACGTGCATGCTTCACCTCTGCAGTGACAGTGTAAGGCCCCGCAAGACTGGGAAGTGGGAAGTGGCAGGTTCATCTCAATGACAGCCTGTTGATAGCAAAGCCAGTTGCTGCTCATGAGAACAAGCCCAGTTTGACTATGTCATTCTAGATACAAAGCAAACCTCTGTGTGTTATAGTGATGAGACCAATATGCTGCAGTTGTCACTTTCCAGTCTGAAAGGGCCTTCAGCATTAGTGTTGTAGAAATGTAGCGCTGCATGCTTTTTGTCCTCAGACATTTCTAGTGTCACAGTTTGGTCCTTAAATGAAATTAGAGCTTGGTTATTCCTTGTGCTTGGCTCTGCAGGAATTTGTGTGAAGAGAGTACTTTTGACCTAGTAGAGGCAGGGGATCCTGATTGTGTGTCTTTTCAGAATAACCATACAAGATAGATATTCTGCATTTATGTCACTGCCTTGATTTATTTCTAATATTTTCTAAAAACTTAACACGGAGAGTAGCTTTAATGCACATTCAGAGATCCCTGAACAACCTGGAAATCGATTAAAATGACCAAATATCCTGGAAATAATATATGTTGTCCTGGAAATTCTTTATTGTATTTCAGTCTCTCACTCAGATCACCTATGTGAACCTAGATGCAAATTTTGTTTGCAACTTGACTAAACTGTATGACACTTCAGAGGGTTTACCAGATGCAAAGTGGAACTGACTTGCAGTGATCTTTTCAGGATCGAGTCTATTTTTTCCAAAGCTGTGAGCAAAATTCTCTTACCTACATGCATACGCCATTTTAATGATCAAATTTCGTGTTGCTGTTGTTGATAAATACATTGCACACTGATGTGAATTGTACGTGAACATTGAATCATTTAATTTGTGGCCAAATAAATGTAGTCAGCTTGCCTAAAAAGAATGGGAACCTTGACATTTCAGTACAAGGGTGTATTATTGCAGTCAAATGTGGAATCCGTGGCACATACAGCCGCTTTGCTGACATGTGACTTTTAAAAGCTGACGAGAGTGATGATGTAAATTATAATAATTTAACAATGAAACACGGTTGGAATTTGGAATATGTGTTGTAACATCTTCAAAACAAAGCTTTACTAGAAATCCTGTATCATTTAGCAGAAGGCGACCTCATCTATCTGTGGCTATACGGAGAATGAAAATCCTGTTGAATAACCATAAAAAGCTGAGTGTAGGGAAATTGGATTAACTGGCAGAACAAGACAAAAGTCAAGCTGGAGATTATTGGGTACAATTTATTAGAATTTTTCTGGACATTTATCTTATATATTTATCAGAGATCAGTTTAAGAGTCTTTCCATAGGCTCTGTGTAAAAGTTGTTGGCACAATGTGGCCTCAACGTTGGCCTAATGGTGGCACTAGAGGAGTTATTTTAACTGAGCACACAGATGTTGACCAAACATTGTGTGAGTATTTGATATCCTTTACCCAATTTTAACAGCATTATTAGACAGTTTGAAATTTTGACAGAAAAGGTAACCTGCTAAATGCTCCTAAAAGATGCAACTGTGGTAGGGCTTTGATGAGCATATACCAGAAAAAGCTGTGTCTAACAAAATATTTTGTCTAGTGACCTTGGCTGACGTTAACAAGACTACCTGACCGGCTTAATTTTGACCCAAAAACAGGACAAACTCTTAACACACATAACATTTAAAGCATTACTGGCCAATTTACGTTTGATACAATACATTCCCTTTGGGCTGATGGTGGTGCTAGATGGATTGTTGTTATTGATCTCAAAATCTGTGACTGTGTAACATATCCATAAAAAACATAATGGACTTGCATAAGAGAGAAGGTGGCCTTTTAAATAAAGCATTTTTGGAGGAGAAAAAAATCAAGGCAGGAAAACAACTTTACAGAATCATAGAAACTCTGTACCTGTGAGTTGCAAAGCTCTTAGTAGAGGTAGATGCCTTATTAATGGCTGGGCTCACTTCTTGCATAAAATTCCTGCATAAAACATCATAGCTGTGTTGTATTAGCTCGATGTGGAGTCCAGTGCTGTGTCAGTTTTCCATCATGCCTGTTAAATACTGTGATCTGCTGCTCCACATACAGTAGCTCCTTATCATTGATTACTAACCATGTTCATATAAGGTTGAACTGAGTGGGCATCATATTTGTATATATGTATATATATATATTGATATTAGGGGTGTAATGATTCATGGGACATATTATCAGTCTCACAATTTTCATTTTAACACAGAAAAAATTATTTGTAGTTGAAAATTTTTTTCTGATGCACTCAGTGGTTGCTCAGCAGAATATACAACACAAAATAAAAGCAGTGGTTTACAATATAAAAACAACAGATGAGGCAACACAAACAGACGATAGCTTAGCAACCACAGGACTGCATTGTTCAGATTTTAAACATAACATGTGTACTGAATTGAGATCCTTTTATGAACCGATAAAGCATATTGTTACACCCCTACTGGACATTTATAAATTCAGACACATTTTAGAGCAAACTGATTAGTTGATTAATCGAATTGTTGGTCTAATTTTGATAATAGATTAATTATTTTTGTCATTTATCAAGCAAAAACTTACTGGTTTCAGCTTCTGAAATATATTTAGCCGGTTTTCTTAGTCTTCATTTATAGTAAATTGAATATATTTGTGTTTTTGACATCTGAAGGCGTCGCCTTGGGCTTTCGGAAATGGTGGTGGACATTTTCTAATAAAAAGCAGAGCCCGACCTATATATCGGTCGCCTGATATTGGCCTCTACTCAGAGATATTGGTATTGTAATGGTGTATGTTTCCTGACATTTACCAATATGTTTTTTACGTTATATAATGCAGAAGAAATGCTTCTGTTAATATACTGGTGAAACTGCAAAGTTTATCCAGCAGAGTGTGCAATGATTTACAATACTGTGGCAAGCAGCACAGCGTAAGAGAGAAGAAGCAGCTCTCAATAGTGAGAATTGGTTCACCATGTATATGTTCAGTTATTTAAAATTAAGAAAGCAGCCTTTTGAGTACCCTTGCAGAGTCATATTGGGGCACAATCCACATAGAAAAGGTATATTTTCCTTCCAGCTCAAAAGCTATATCTTTCTATAGCTATATAGGTAATCTGGGATTTTTTTTTCCCATCTAAAATTGATATCTGTATCTGTCTCAAGATTCCCATATCAGTTGGGCTCTAATAAAAAATAAATTGATAAATTAATTGAAAATTAAAATAAGGATTATCTGCAGATTAAATTCTTGATTAATTAATTAATTAATTAATTAATGGTTTGGTCTATAGACTGTCAGCAAATAGTGAAAAATGCCCATCACAAGCCACCAAAGCCCAAGTTAGACCAACAGTACAAAACCCACATATATATATTATGTGTATATATATTTAAAATTTTATATATATATATATATATATATATATATTATATAGTTATCTATAGTATATAGTTATCTATTTTAGAAAAGTCAGAAAAACCCCAGAAATATTCACATTGGTACATCTTGAACCAGTGAATTTGTGCTTTAAAATTGTTGCTGATTCTGTTGATTTGACGACTCCATTAATCAACTAATCATTGTGGTCCTGAAACAATTAAATGACATTTAAGCAAATGATGTGCTTTTATGGTAATAGTTTAACTGATTGATTCATGTGGTTAGTAATCAAAACCTGTTTTACCACTTCCAACGTACCATGTGTTGTCATTATTTCCAACCCTTTTATCTATTAGGATCTGCCTGCTTTCTCCTTTGTTGCTTTTTCACCCACATCTGTTGGGTGTCGTAGTGCCAAGATCTAATAATCTAATGGCTTGAAGGTTGAAAGTGGGTGGGCTGCCATTTTCCTTTTTATAATCAAACTCATACCTTCCAGTTGATTGAGCTATTGTCTCTGAGCATTTTGATGACCGGCTTTCACAAAAGATGAAAATCTGCATCTCAAAAAAAAAAAAAAAAAAAAAGCGAGAAGCATCAATGATTGATCTGGTGAGTGATTTGTTTTTTTTTTTTTTCACACACACACATACACACACAATTAATCAATGTTATTTGGTGTACTGAAATAGCCCACCATAAGGAACAGGCAGCCAACCCCATCAGTCACGTGGTACAGGGTGCAGCAACGTCATTAGGGCAGAGATTTGTGAAGAATAAGCAGACAGAAGGGAAGAGACCCGGAGGTGCGACACTTTCTTTAAGCATTTGCATCGTTCCTGTTGTTTTTTTTTTTCCCACCCGGCCAGAGAGAGAACAGACTTATCTGTTCAACATTTTAGAGACCCAAATGCCCGGTCCCACCCAAGCCCTTTCCCCAAATGGAGAGAATAACAACGACATCGTCCCGGACAACGGATCCAACATCATTCCTTACAGGAAAAATACAGTGCGAGGAGAGCGCGCCTACAGGTAAATCAGTGCAACGTCGCATTTTAATTTGATGTAAGACAATAAATCCCTTACAAAAAAAAAAAAAAAGACACTGCTGCAGACAGAAAACCTGCATTATGGCCTGGTGCTCCTCCTCGTCGTGTGTTGGTTTTTTTGCTTTGCACCCATCCGCTATATTTTTTCTCCCCCTGTTGTCTCTCAGTCTCCTGTCATGTTAGCTGTATGTGTCCGAGACCATGGCGTAAATCGCTCTCAAGTTAGCTAACAACACCCCCCCCGGTCTTATACATATATATACAGTTATTTATATATATTTATATATCACCCACAATTTAATGCAGGCAGCATTTTAATGTTGACAAGTGTTGTGGTGCGCACATTTTGGAGGAGTGGATCGAAAAAGGTCCAGCTTGTCAAATGACAGGAATACACAAGACTACCGCCCCTGCTGCTGCCTGCTAATATATTCCCATCGTGACATGACACTTCGCAGCTACACAGCAATCCTTAATAAAAAAAAACAACATTTGTGAGTTTTAAGGGGATTTTTCTTCACGTTTTAAACACCCCTCACGACACCCTTTGCTGCACAAGTCAGATTTTTCTTTCCCTCCTCCCTCTGTGTTTGAATGGAGGCATCAGCCCAGCCCTGGTGTCGGCTGGCTATCTCTGCCCGGCTAACAAAGCATGCTAGCAGCTCATACATCCGCTTTGTTGACATGAGATCGGCTGGCCCAGTTTCCTTCCTTCCCTCCCAGAGAATCAGTCAGCCGAGCCTGTGCTCCTGCACCGCTGCGATAGCCTAACTTTACCGCTGAAGGGTTATTATTATCCCGCATAACGCCGGTGTCGGCTAGTGATGATGATGATGATGATGATTTAGCATGATTTAATAGCATATCAGTGGCTGCCATGAGCCAGTAAGAAGGGCTGTTGTTAATACAGCTGTCCTCTGTCAATGAATGAAAACTAAAATGGTTATGCTGCAGAGTTCATTTCTGCAGAAGGATTGAAGAGAGCTGCACACTTTATTAATATATACGTGTATTAGTACTACTTTTATTATATGTGCTAATACACAGACACTATAGTGTTAAAGGTCATATCAGTTACTAATTGGACTGCCTGGTTTTTTGCATTGCAGTTGAATGATGATAAATAGTTCATTTATATTGCTAATATTTGTTAAAAAATGGGTTGATATATATGTGGCTTCATATTCTTGGCCTGGCTGTTCGGGTATACCAAAGATGTAGGAAAAACTGGGAACGAGGCCGCTTTCAATGTTTCTCCCACTAACAGTTTAAAAAAAATGAAATTGTAAGCATCTACTGGTTGTGTTGTGGCCATGTGGTGTAACTGTTTAATCTGTATCTTAAGGGATCAAAGTTGCTGGATGCAGTTTTTGGCACGTAGTAATGCCTTTGGTTTATACTGTAGGACTGAATGTTCTTAGTACAAGTGGGCCAGGTTCCCCGGCGGCCCCAAAAGCTAAAATTTTGCAAGCAGGTAAAATTGCAACAGCTTTCTAATCCAACTTTACTATGGTTTTTATTTGTCATGCAGGTAAAATCAAATTAAAGCATCCCAGGCACAAATTCAAAGAGGGGCCCACAAGGGCTGCAGCAACCGAGCTTTTAATATAGTACTGATAAAAAGTTGTTACCAACACCGTAGTCTGTATATTCTGTACTCCCTAAGCAAAGGGGGATTTGTGGTCTGAAGTGCGGAGATACTTTGGCTCAGTTGGTTGTGCAAAAGATGCAGGAAACTGTTCGAATGTTCTGTTCTGTTTTAAAAGATCTATAGAGAAATCTAGCCACACAACAAATGTACTGACCCATTTTCACCATCTTGCACCAAAGGGTTAGTTGTTTAGTTTATAATTGTATCTCTTAAGTATGTTTTAACGCTACGTAGACATTTCTAGAGCTGCAACAATTGTTCGATTTGGTGATTGACAGAAAATTAATCTGAAACAATTTTTATATTCTCTTAATCATTTTTATGAATCTTTTGAAGGAAAAACGCCCAAATTCTGGTTCCAGCTTTTATTTATTTACTCTTTGAGATAATTTTGGCCACCATACAATTTTTATATTGGTCTATAAGTTCAACCATATTTTCTTTTTCTTTTACAGTTGTGTTATTACTGGAGCCTTGACTACTTTGTGTTATGGTATGACAGGGCGTGCACTGTACTCAGTGGGCACTCTCGAGTAAAGATCAGGCTCATTCATGTTCATTCACAGTGTAGAGAGTGGACACTATTACTGGGGACATGCAGTGGCGTGTGGTCGGGTGTTGTTAGTGGCCATCTTTACATTTTTGTGCTTCTTTGTGGCTCGGTCTGGCCATGTGGATAAATGCTTAAGATCATATCATGATGTAAGTCTTGGTGCAGTCTTGCTGTGGGTCTTCCAGTGAAATCTGATGTAAGATTACCGAATGTAATACAACCTTATTTGTTGGTTGTTTTGAATAAAGTCCAATCAGCTTAATCAGTAAAGTACGATTGAACTGTTCCAATTACTATTAATTGGTCTTTTGAAAGGATACAGTCTGTGTTGTATTAATGCCTTGTATTGTGGTTAATCTGCTTGGTTTAAGATACACAGCAAATGGCTGCAATGTTTGTTTACCATCTTTTTAAAATGTCAAAAACATGTAAGAAACCAGACGCATGAGGAAACTATACCTTTTTATTCTAGATGCATTACTTCTGTTTTTAAGTGTTGTTGTTTTTTTTCTGTTGCAGTTGGGGGATGGCGGTCAACGTATATTCTACCTCAATAACCCAGGAGACTATGAGCAGGCATGACATCACTGCCTGGGTTAACGATATTCTCTGCCTAAACTATACGAAAGTGGAGCAGCTTTCCTCAGGTGAGAACAGAAAGAAAGACGTCTCTCTATTCGGCTCATCCTCTTCCACTCTGCTTGTGTCAAAGGGGCTGTTTGACATGGGGAGCGTGTTTCAGAGATTACATCTTCTCCTGTAAAGCTCAGGGTTCAAATAATTTTCTGTGTAAGCTGGCGGTTAAAGCAACCTGTGGACACACGCTCACCTCTCCCTGGCAGAGTGTTGTCTATAAATAAACTTGTACCCTGCCGTGTTCTCCTGCTGTAACCAAGTAATCCAATTTCAATCACTATCTGCCTACAGAAACACACACACAGGCCCACCCCCTCTTTCTTAAGGTGTAGGCTACTTGTTTCATGTAGATTCATTCTCATGTGTGTTTGGTTTATGTGAGATTTATCTGATACCAGACCCACTGCCAGGTTGAGCTGGTGCCCTCTTTTTCAATTGGATAAAGGTCTAACTAGGCTTCAGTTAATATTAGCCATGCTACCAAGAATGTGCATTAATAGTTTTCTTTTTAAGGAAACGGGGGCAATGATCTGGCCAGTCTTTTTTTTTTTTTTTTTGTTTTCAGAGATTTTTGTCAGGCAAAAGCAGGAGTGATACATCCTAGCCTGTATTTATATTGCAGTCTTCTAATTTTCAAGCAATGGGTTATGTGTGATTTTGTGCTTTTGTGTGATTTGTATATTTTTGTGTGATTGTATATTTTATGCACCATTGCACCAACACAAATTCCTTGTATGTGTAAAAACCTACCTGGCAATAAATCTAATTCTGATGTACTCAACCATTATTTTATTACTTCTGTAGGGGCTGCCTACTGCCAGTTCATGGATCTGCTCTTCCCTGGCTGCATCAGTCTTAAAAAGGTCAAGTTTCAAGCTAAGTTGGAGCACGAGTACATTCACAATTTCAAACTGTTGCAGGCCTCCTTCAAAAGGATGAATGTGGACAAGGTGAGTCAACCTTTAGCTTTAATCTTGTTAATGAAATATGCAGTTTAATTTCTGTAATTTTTTTTGCTCCGCACTTTATGTGCTTTGAGGAAACTGCATGAATTTATATTTCGATTCTCTTTTCCTCGATTCAGATTATTCCTGTGGAGAAATTGGTCAAAGGCAGGTTTCAGGACAATCTCGATTTCATCCAGTGGTTTAAGAAGTTCTTTGATGCCAATTACGATGGTAAAGATTATGACCCAGTTGCAGCCAGACAGGGTCAGGATGCCATTCCCCCACCTGACCCTGGTGAGCAGATCTTCAACCTGCCAAAGAAGTCCCACCATGCAGCCAGCTCCCCTACTGCAGGTAACCTTCATGTGCTGCACAAAGCAAAGCCTTCATTTATTTTACTATCCAAATATATGTGAAATGTAACACTATGGCATGTTTTCTAACTTGAGTGCCTGGCCCGTGGTACCTGATAACACTTTGAGTATTTATTTTTACATCAACAACTCCTGTGATTATTCTGTTGTAACTTCGAAGCTCAGTACACAGAGAAATTGTGTAATTTCTTGTCAAAGAGTAACTAAGTCACTATTATGTTGTCAGTAATCCATCCTTGAGTAATTAATCTTTTTGTCTGGCATAGGAGCATCAAGGATGAGCGCTACAACTCCCAAATCCTCAACACCAACATCCAGACCCTCATCAGCCAAAAAGATCCCTATTCCGTCAACTCCTGCCAAAGGAGAGAAAGAACTGGAAGCACAGGTCACACATCTTACTGAGCAGGTAGGTTATTTTTGAAAAGCTCAATTGTCGGACATAAAATTTTACTATCCTCTCCGAAACTGACCCTCAACTATCAGAGGACCAAACTGTTGCCTTCACATTGCTCACATTCCTACTTCTAACACTGGCGATGTTCACTGAAGGCAGTGGGGCTGTAGCTAATGAGTATTTAAATTAAAAATTAATCCGCCAGTTATTTTCTTGATTCATCTTTGAATCTCAAGTCAATTGCAGTTTCCTTGCTTTACACAACCAACTGTTCAAAAAACTAAGACATTTAGTTTAATGCTCACATTTGAGAAGCTGGAACCATGGTATGTTATTTTAATTGAAGACTGACCAACTATTAAAATAGTTGTTGATTAATTTAATGTCGATTGACTAATCGATATAGAGAGGCAGTGATAGAGAGGCAGTGTGCTTTCAGAGAAGAGACCAAAGAACTGAAATTTAATTAGGGATAACATTTCTGTTTTTGAATTAAGCTTGCACAGCTGTTCAAACCAGGAAATGCAGCAACCTATAAATACATTATTAATTTTTCTGCAGCCAGTATATTAATCTCCTACACCGAAGACTACTTCCACTTTTTAAGCCACCCATTCACCTGACGATTAGCCTGACCCAGGTATGACAGTAGCTGGTCTAAGAAATAAAGTTCAGTTTGGCTTTGTTGGCGGGATTGATGATGTGTTGATAGATTGTCACTTGTGGTTTCTTTGCATTTTGAAAGTTTGAGCACTTTTGCAGAAAACAATGGTAGAAAAGAAAGAAGATGAGGCTAGTACACACTGCTCCACACAGATATTAGCTGTAATTGTTGACAGAAGTACTTCTAATATATACTTGAAATTGTATTTGTGTATTTTATATTTGAAATATATGTAGGTTTGCTTTTACTATGACTTATTTTACTTCACTTTTTCTGTTGATTAGTGTCAACATCTTATTTACATCCACTGTGATTCAGTATATAAGGAATGCAAAAGAAAAACGTTTAAATAAGTAGAAATCCAAGTGCAAGCAAATACCTTTTATAGACTCTGACATGGCTGTTATAAAATGTAGAGCTGCACATACATATAGTTTATTCAAACAGAATCCATGTGCACATCGTGTAGTTGTTCCATTGTGTGATCCAACATGTTTCTGCAAATGTTGCCAGTCATTCTGGCATCATTCATTTGGTTACACTCCAGATCCAAGCCAAGGACAGATGAGAGTGAGCTAAATCTCGCTCATGTTGTTGCCAGAAAAAAAACCCCAAATCTAATGAAGAGAAGTCCTAACAATTGTGTAGAATGTATAGTTTTACTCGACAAATGACTAAACAGATCAATAGATTATCTAAACAATGATTAAACAAAGACTTGAGTTTTAATCCATAGAATAATCAATTAAGCAGCTTACTCTGGACTCCAGTTACACGTTATTTGTGCACTTTAGACCACTTGTATCAGTGAATCAGTTTTCTGTAACCGAAGTCCACGTTGTTTTTGGGTGTTTTTAATATTGATGCTAAAACAATCTTGTGAATTGTATTTTTTGAAGGTGAACACATTAAAGTTGGCACTGGAAGGAGTGGAGAAGGAGAGGGACTACTACTTCAGCAAGCTGCGACAGGTGGAGCTGCTGTGCCAGGAGCAAGGCGAAGAAAATGCCCCTTTTGTCGATCGGCTAATGGAGGTCCTGTACGCCTCAGAGGAACAGGTCAGTCTTTGACCCTAAATTAATCTGAATAGGATCCAGGACAGTTGGACTCCCCCGACTTAGATACGTTTTTGCAACCGTGTACACCAGTAAAATGTGCGAGTGCTATTTTTTTCCTGGTGGTAAAATCATGTGAATGTTATTGTGGGTTGAACGAGATAAGAAGTCTTTGTGTGTAATCACATGTGTTTGCCTCGGAGCATGCTTCAGTAGTATTAAGCTGTTTATGCCCCCTTTTTTTTTTTAGGAAGGAGCGGAGCTGGCTGAGGGTGACGGACAGGAAGTAGACCAGCAAGCCCATGAGGAGGCACCAGATGATCAGCAGGAGGAACAGGATGAATACTGACTGCCATCATCCCTCACCGCAGTTACACCCCTCTTTTTAATATGTGAGAACTGTTAAAGGATTTTAATTTTTCCTCATGGTCTATTTTTTTTGTTTTCCAAGACTGAGCACATGAAGCAACCTCCTGAATAGAAGCACCATCACAGTTTTTCTTTTTTTTGTATCCCTCTGCTCACTGTTCAATGTTTTTTGTGACTTTTGGTGAACTGCTGTGGCAGACAAGCTCAGACCATCACAGAAGTTTCCGAGGACTGTGTGGGTGGAAGGTCAATTCAAATCCTACGGTAGATGTGATGAAATGCTGAAGTTTAGACAGGTAACTGTTATCTGTCAGTGCAAATGTTAACTTCCCAGCTTCTGTCCTTTTACATTTTATTTTGTTTTTATTTTGCATATCAACAATATTAATCACAAGAATGCAATAAGTAAAGCCCTGAAAGGGCTCGTAGTAGCTCTTATTTAACCTCCTTCCATATGTTGCACTGACATTTGACTCTGTACTGGACAATCTGTCCATAGACCCTCACCATATTTATTATTGTTAAGCCTTAGAAATAGTGCAAGAATCTGCATTGCATCCTCATGAAGGAGGGCAATACAGTCAGTGAATTGTGAATAAAATGTAGTACAATGCCAACTTATGACTGTTTGACATCCTCACAAATTACAAGATTTCAGATAATCAGTGTGCTCAACAATGTGTTTTTCACACCATACAAGGTGGTTTGGTGATATCGTTTACTTGGTATGCCATAAACATAGGGAAGGCAGAAACATTATCGTGGATTAGTCTTATTATGATGCAGCATTTTAAGTTTTAAACCTCAGCTGGAACTTGTGGTCCGTTCAGATTTCAGAGTTGTTGTTTCTTAAACCACAGGTCTTAGGGAGATGAGTCAGTTCACTGAGTAATTTGCCATGCTATATTCCAGTAAGTACATTGTATACCCTTTCTTAATATTGCATTTACTAATATTGAACTGGGCAGTGCACCATAATGCTTTAGTCATATATTATTATTGTGTAAATGAAAAAGGAATGTAAACATGTACTGTCAATAATTAATGAATGGTAAATGTTTTTTTTCATGTCCCACTCATTATGCATTCCCCAAAAAACGTGTTGCATGTTTGCATTTTATTTGTGAATAACTTGACCTGCTTTTTACATATTTAATAAAAAACAAGTATGTTAAGTGAGCTTTTTGTATGTTTAACCTGCTATTTGAAAGATGTCGCGGTTCGGATGGATTTGCTGTAATAAAATTACGTTTTGAGTCCATGGGAGTGTTGTCATGTCACTCCAACAACAGCAAATAGTTTTGGACATAGTTATAAGAACTAAACTGTAAAAGTTATCTGCTCTAACTATCAATAATTTATGCTTTTATAAGGTTTTTTTTTTTTTAGTTCTTCAAAAGATGAACACCTCTTCTCATATACAGATAATGCTCCATATAACCAGCCAGTGTTGGAAGAGGAACTCATACTTTTTACTTGTGTAAAAGTACGAATATCACAGTGTGAAAATCAGGTTTTCGTTTAGCGTTAATATTAAGAACAATATATACCAGTTGATAGTTCAATCTATAAGAATATAGATTTTGAAACTTAATACTAGTACATTTACTCAAGTATTGCACATAAGTCACTCTGCAAAACACATCACCTTATAAATTATGATTTAAAGTAATAAAAATGACCCTCACTTTGCTCTAAACTCTAAAATACCAATCACAAAAGCAGAAAATGGAAGTAGAATTCATAACATACAGTAGGTATCCTTTAAAAAAAAAAAAAAAAAATCTACCTGATTAAAATACACTTATAAACACTTTGAATGAGACGCTCACACACGGCGCTGCCTCCGGTCCACGCTGTTGGGTAATTGAAACACACCCCTGTTGACGTAGAGCAGCAGCGCTATGTACAGTATGTACCTCTGGTTGGTTAGCGACCACCGGCACACCGCAACTGCACAGCGATGGGTTCATTAGAAGATATTGGAGTTAAATAACGCTGTGTGAACAAGAATAAACTACTGTCGCCATGTCTTACAGGAAGGTAAGAAATCTACTACCTTAGCCAGACAGCTATGGTAGGCTAAGTTGCTAAGTAAGTTTAGGCTAACTTTAAGCTACAAGCTAGCTAGCTCAGGCAACCCAAGTTATCCGCCCACAGCTCAGTTTACCTCTCACTCATGTCTTAACTAATTTACATTTTATTTACTATCACAACAGATAACACCACTGTTTTGAAGTGTAAGCTAGCTGTTATACATTGAACTCACGTTAATGCAGGACCGCCATCACAAAGGGAATCAGTGGATCAATAAAAGCTATCAAATCCGTTGTTTTATTCAGTGTGTGTGGTGATAAAAATGTGTTTTGCTCATTTTGTTTTGTAGCGCAAAAGACACTACAAGGATATAAAGTGTGTTTTCTTTCCGGATGATGTCGAAAATGGTTTGCAAAAAGTTGGGGCAGCATCACTTTCATCGGTGTCTTCCGCCAAGAGCTGGGAGAAGTGTGGAGACAGTTTCCTGGACACTCCGGTGATAAAGGTTGATAAAGTTTAATGATCGATAATACCCAGATAATACCCAGATAATACCTGTATTACCCCCCAACTCCTCTGCTGATGGTGTTGATACTCGTTTCTGTTGCAGAGCCTCAAATCATCAGGAAGGAAACTGTCTGCTGTAAGAAAGTTATCACAGTCCTCTGCCTTAGGTAATTTATAGTTTAGTCTAATTTAGTTGATTCATACATTAATACGATATATTGATATTTTATCATCACTGGAATTTTATTGTGTGGTTTCAACTAAGATGTGGCCATACAATACCACAGGTGATAAAAAATGGCTCCTCTTTACGTATTCTTTGATCAGATAGTTACTTATTTAAATCCTAAATTTGCCAGTTTTCTATTATTTTTATGCTGGAAATGTTCTTGTATAGCTGCTTGTGTTTAGACAACATTTAATCATTCATTACATTTAATCTTAATTCATAAGTCTCCCTTAATTTGTTTAAAGAACAAACACTATTAATTAAAATTTTGTAGAAATAAATGCGTCTGAGTAAGATATTTTGTTTAAATTAAAACAATACCCACTTCTTCTTTATTTTATTCTTAATTTAGACAGTGTGGAGACACAGGAATATAAATTGTCTGTGTGCTCAAGTTCCTATGGGTGCATATGTGTCTCTGCAGGTGGGGTGTGTAGCCACTCCACTCATGTCATGACACGTCTCTTAGGTTTTAAGTTTGTTTTTTTTCTCCCAGTGCAGACCGGTGCTGACTGTAATGAAGACCCAGTGCACATTGCGTGGAGCTCCAGTGACAGTGAACGGTCTGATGATGAGACCCAGAAGCAGCCTCTGTCCAGAGTTGTCTCTCAGCAGCAACAGCGTCCTCAGAGACCAGGGAGACCCACAGCTCCCATTCAGTCTTACACCAGAGCGCTGCGCATGCTCAGGACTGATAAAGGTAAATAAAGTCTGCTGTGAGTCACTGAGGCAGAGCTGAAACATACCGTATTAGGTTCTTCTTGCTGTGCAGTAAACATTTTGAGAGCTGACCTTTGTTAAAGTGTCATACTCCACTACGTTTATTGTGAAAATTCAGTCCTGACCTTGGGAACAAAAAAATCTTCAAGGAATAATTCATATATCATTCAATATGTGGGGAAATACACATATTCACTTTCCTGTGTCGAGTTAGATGAGAAGATTGTTGTTGCAAATCTTGGAAACTTTTGGACTGAGCCAGCCTAGCTGCTTCTCCCTGTTTCCAGTATTTGTGCTATGCTAAGTTAACCGGCTGCAGGTTGTGGCTTCATATTTACCATACAGACGTGAGAGTGGTATCGATCTTCTCATCTAACTTGTACGTCAAGGTCCACTTACTAACTTTTTCCAGAGCTTGTCTTGTGTGCAGATGTCATAGAGTTGACTCAGTTGCAGAGTTTGCGTTAGACTTCCTTGTTGTCCATCAGGGTCGTAAAAATTCTGTCACAATCAATTTTTATCCATCATTTTAATTTAAATTTTTAACATTTTTAAAAACAATCCATCAGAGTAAACATTTAATATACAGAACTTACAGATTACGCATTAATAAGGGCATGGAGAGAAATGGTGTACAGAGGCACTGACAAACATTATCAGTGTTACTTGCTTGTCCTTCATCCTCCACCACGTCAGTCCCTCTTTTTTCACCTCGTTTATTAGTGATATAGCCTACCAGTGTGATGGCTAAAGCCAGTTAGACAACGAGGAGGTTATGCATGTGAGATCAAAGACAAGACTACTGGATAGTAGCTAATTAATATGCACACTCTCCAACTGGACAGGGGGGTCTACTACAGGTGGTCTACATGTGGATACTGACAGTGTTGCCTGGGAATTACTTAACGCTACAGTAGATCGGCTTCAGTGTTAATTTGTCAAAACGACAGACGGCCTTCAGATTTTTCCGTCATTGTTTAAAAAATGAAGTTACTGACCCCTGCTCAGTTGTCATCCTGTGACCTAAATAAGGAACTTGATAACAGCTGACCAATCACCATTCACTGAGATAATGTGAGAGCTTAAAAGCTCCAGAAAAAGCTAGTATGTGGACCTTGAGTTAAGATTATTTTGTCAAACTTAATTTATTATTAACTTTTCTCTTCTATTCTTTAGATGACCTTCCTGTTATTGACACAGACAGTGATCTGGATGAGTCTGAGGAAGATGCTGAAAAGGACAGTGGGCAACAAATCTCTGACTGCGAGTCAGAGTCCTTTGATGAAAAACTGGAAGATTTACCTCTTAAACCTACAAATGTGAGTAAACTATATTATTCTCATACGTTGTGTTTCTTCCAGGGAACCATTGATCAACTCATGACCTGCATTAGTGCATGAATCAGATGCATTATTCTGAAACAATGATGCACAGTGGTCTGTAGGTAGTGTATCTTCTTCCATTTTCTCAAGGGTGTTATGTGCTTTAACGATCACTAGATGGAGCCACGCAACCTCTTAAACTCTTTCTAGTTATTTAGATCCAGTGTATGTTTCTAATTAAGTGTTCAGCTGACCGCCAGCATATGCAGTTTTCCTAGAAGTTGTACTATAACTGTCAGTACTTTTCCTAGAGTCCAGTGAGACAACCGAGGATATTCTGTTCACTGTGTGTATTAAACCTGATGAGTTTTACCATCACTTTACACTTAGATGCCATTAATGCATATGTTTTAGTGTAATGTATAACAACACTTGTGGCACTGTGTTGTATTCTGCGTCTTCATATCGCATTATCGTGTTGTTTTAGTTATTTTTCATTTGTTTAGATTTTATGTTTGTTCATTATACCACCAGGTGGAGTGTTGCAGTCATGGTCTCATGTCCTGAAAGGCCCCGACAGGCTCAAACCAGCATTGCACTGAGCACTTTCTAGATCCAAGTTATGTTCCAAACTGTCAAAGTTCACAAGCTGAGGTAGCAAATAAAACACTGATTGTGGAGGGAAATGCTGCCAATTGTTCACTGACACAAAGCAGATATTAAAACAGTTGGTAATGTTTGTACAGTAATTACAAAACATTTCTACTTTAATGACAGTAGTTGCTTTTGAGTCTCTAAAACTCAGATGTGTAAAGAATTAAATATTTTTTAAAAGTGTTCAAAATAATAACACAGTTTAATATTCAATACCAAAACAGAAGATTAATTGACTACTATTGACTATTGAGTGCTTTTTCAAGCAAAATTGTAACTTATAATTGAATATTTTTGGGGTTTGGACATAAAATAATGACGTCAGCTTGAGTTCTGAGAATTGTGTTCATTTTTCACAGTTCTCTGAAGTTTTAAGGGAAAAACTCTCAATCGAACAAATCATCAGTAGATCAGTTGATAAAGAAAATATTTGCTAAAGCACAACGTCATATGATGCATACACTTCTCTTTCTGTTCCATTTGACGAATATATTTGTGTTGTAATTGTAATTAATGTTTTGTGGACTCTCCTGTATGCTGTCGGGGTTGTGGAGACTTGGATTGACTGTTCCTTCTCAGAAGTCATTCAGGAGCTGTGTTTGTTAAAGGCAGGGTTGGCATGGGGAGAATGTGTAAGGAGTGGTGAAGGTGTTGTGCTCAGGTTCAAGACCACACACAGCATTTAGTTGTTACAGCACACACCACAGCATGTCATTGATCAGTTTGATCAACCAAATTACTGAGATGATGCGGTTGTGTAGATAGCGGTTTTATGAATATGACTTTGAATAGCATTGAGATGGTGGAGCTGGAGTACACTACACAGTACTGTAGAATATTGTGCCCGCTAATTAAACTCAATTATTCTTATCGTAAAACAAAAAATACATTTAAGTAACTGGTATCTTGTGATGAAGCTCAGAGTTTGCAGGCTGTATGTCAAGAGGAAGCCTGTAGACAGATTATCGCTCCCGCAGACCCAGCTACTTCCTCTTGTCACAGTTTAATTTGCTGCTATCAGCTTTCTGTGGTCAAACAAGATTTAAGATCACCTAACATGAGGCTTTTGGTCAGAGGCCCACTAGAAAGACAGACTCTTAAGGGTCCTACCTTTCAAATATGATTGTACTGAAATGTATGAATGTAGTATTTCTGACAGTTTAATTGCTCATCGCTCAATATTCAGTAATTGGAATTGCATTTTGTGACCTAGCATTTCTTCTAACATTCACTGCTATATATCACTATGCATACAGTAGATTATTTAGTTAGAACAGCAAAATGTAACTTCGTCTGATTTTGTGCTTCCCAGAAAGCATGCTTACACACGGCCAATTGTTAATCAAACCGGATCTAACAGGATATGGTGGAGAAGCTCCCAGTCCAAGTCAGAGTTTATTACTCCAGATAAATGTACGGCTGACTCACTTGACGAATGTCTGCCAGATTTCTGTGTTTTTGTACTTGCGCTGAAAGTGGACAGGCGGAGCTGTAAGTAGCGGCTTTGCGTTTCAAGGCCAAAGAGGATGGCCACTTCCCAGATGAAGCGTGTGTTGCTCGCTTAAAGGGTCAACAACCTCCACCGCATCAGGGCCACTCTAGATCAGGGCCGTGTCAACAGAGCACGACTATCAACTTCTTTTTTACTACTGTTTGTTCAGGAAAACATGCGAGTGGATGAGGCTGCACAGAGCTGTGTACTTACAATGCTTTCAGTGCCGGGTGAAAACATTTTTGAGCCTGGGCCAGGAACATAGTGTTCCTTATTCTCTGTAGCTGGTTAGAGTGTGACGTCTGCTGGCACTCAGCCTAGCAGGGTCAAGTTGATTCAAATAAGAGAGCACGTTCGCTGACAGAGCCTGGTATGCCGGTCTTGTCTGCACATGACAGGAACTCAGGTTTCTTGTGGATTTTTCCATGAGAACTGATTCCCTCAGGTGTAGTGAGCGGTGATACAGCAAAAAAAAAAATGTTTTGTTACCATATCTTGTGAATTAATCAGTCTGACAGTGTGTCAGTGTACCATATCCACCCACTTTATAATTTAATTTATTGATTTTATTTAATCTTTAATGACTCAATATTAATTTACTGAAGGCTGAGGCCATTTTAAATATTTAATATCCCTCGGATGTATAGTGGTATTTTATCTGCGATTTGACACTTTAAAATGTTAAAATTTATTGGTCAAATATTTTTTTTAATTAATCAATAATTATTGCTTTATCCCTAGATGACAGAGCTGGAGATCTCAGGCTATGTGTCTGATGGCGAGAATAATAGCCACACAGTGACATCGAGCAGACTCGAGAGCTTTCCTCTCCAAACTGGTGAGGGCAGCAAAAGGTCAGTCAGTGACTGGGTCAGATCTGCTCAGGCGATGCTGCAGACACCTCAGAAACCGCTCGCCAGGCAGTCCAAGACTCCTGAAGACTCTGCCAAGAAGAAAAGGAAATTTCAAAGGTTTGAATGTTGTTCTTGTTTTCACATTAGGCGTGCACCATTTCGGCCTTTTCAGATTTAGCGTAAAACACAGAAATTCATAATGATATTGAGGAGGAAACTATATTTATTGTGTTGCTGATACCTGATCTGCTTAATAAAGTCAGTATTGGGCCAACACTTACTTGGTAATCTGATCACATTATTATAAACATCAAGTGTTACAGTATGTTGCCTCATAATAAGAGCAAACAAAGAAACAAGACATATTTCTTGCTGCCAGATGATAGTCAAACTTTGGCTGCAAGTTTCCACGGCAGAACTGATGATGAAAGGGACACCTGGTGTCATGATGTGGGTGCTAAATGTCATTGCCATCTCCAAGCCCACCAAATCTGACAGATGGCTATCTGTAGTCTTTGACAGCTTGCTTTTTTGCATCAGAAAATCTTTTTCTTTGAAATAAACAATTTTGCACATGCTTTTGTTCAAGCCACGTGTGCCGTGTGAGTTTATCAATCAACATCATCTGTTTTACCGCTGTTTGTTTGTTGCACAGCGGAGGTCTTGCTGAGAGGCTGAATCGACTCCAGTGCAGACAGAGGTCAGCTGTTAGCTTCTGGAGGCACAAGTCCATCTCTGTCACCTCAACAACAACAGGTGATCCTCTCAAACCTACTGTATTATCCACAATTATAGTCAGGATGACCTCTGAATCATCATTCACATTTAGCTATGAGCTCTGATTTGTGAGTGGGATGAAGCCTGTCTGAAGAAGAGCTGGCTTTGCGTTGATCACTGTAGCTCGAACTGTGAACTCAATATGTAGGTGACAGGAAACTGCTTGCCTGGGTCTTTTTTTTTTTTTTCCTTTCCGTGGTGTACTTAACCACTTGTGTTCTCTCGTTGTGAAGTATCTCCTTATAATAGGACACAGGAAGTGGCTTAAAGGTGACAGTTGATTGTGGAAAAAGAAAACACCCACCTCATCCAATTTGGTGGTCCGTAAATGGTTTGATTACTGCGTTGTGTAAAGAGTTAAACAAAGGGGTTAAAGCGTGGAGGTTTACTTGACTTCATTTTTAAAAATCAATATGTGGTGTTTTTGCATTGAAGACACCTGTGTCTGTTTACGTACATCTTTTTAAGCCATTAAAGTCAGATGGCTCATTCTTCATTTTGTTACCATCTACATCAGTTGAGCCTATTTATCTTTGTTGTACTAATTTTGGTGTGTGACGTAACTGTCCTCACACACGTGGGACGCCTTGACTTATTTCCTGACATATTGCTCTGCGTGCAACTTATCAGAACATTATAGGTCAAGAGGAGGACTCGAGTTCTATCTGAGTTTTGGCCGACTGACAGTGATTATTCTGATGATTTTTTAATCTGGGATCTAAATGCACAAATTAAGCACTTAACATTCATGTTTGGACAAATGCATATTAAAACTTAATAGCTCTCTAGCGATCACTTTGATATGATTTACTCTTATCATATTAAAATTCCCCCTCTGGCCTCTTTCAGTGATCGTTAAGGTACACAGACTCTGAACTGCACTGACTGTGCGCTCTCATGCTGCATTTTTTACAATTCAGTGCAATCAACTTTTCACACAAAATTTACATGCAGCCAAGTTGCTCTCTTATCTCAGCTTGATTTATAGCTTCAGGGCATTGTCTTGATTCGCTCCTCCTAATTATCTCTGTCGACTTTATTGTTCAGGCCAAAAGCACAGTCAGTGCCGTGGTAAAATTCCAAACATTTGCACACTCACTCAGTGGGATTTGCTGCGTTTCATATCCAACTCAGCCTGAGTCAGTAACAGCTTTTACAGTTATGCAGTGCGAATTGTTCTGATGCTAAAAGGGAATTACGCTCATAACGTGTAACGAGTCCCACAGAGAGCAAGAGTCCGTGAGAGCACGAGTACACCCTGTACGCAGACACACAAAGGCGCACACACTCAAACAGACACACACTCAACATCTGTGTTGTTGTTGCTCTGCTCTCCAGTGGATAGGCCTGGCGTACTAGTGCTGGAGGTGCTGGAGGTTCAAGAGGAGTGCAGCATGCAACTGGCGCTCTGTGAGCACCACCAGCCCCCCGGAGAGGGCCACCAACACAATGACCCTGTCTCTGAGGAGAGAGCTCGTATGCTGGTGTTATTCAACAGAGAGACCGCAGCCCAGCTGATCCCTGCATCCAGAGACATCATCCACATATATCCACCATGGTGAGAGCATGCGATACATGATGACTTTTAAAGTCCTGCTATTGAATGGATGAGTGTGCAGAGTTTGACACTAGAAGCCCATTTTCACATTCATCTGCTGAAAAAGGAACATGTCTCTGTGCTCACCTTAAAATGAACATACAGGCAGGATTTTGTCACCAGTTTGGAAGCCAGTTATGATCCGGCATACAGCTTACAGAAGTGTGATGCGGAAACTTGAAATCTTACGGATACACTGAGAATGGACTTGGACAGTGACATAGGAGACATCTTGTGTCCAGTAGTTAAATTGCATATATTCATTGATTTTTTTTCAGTGAGGAAAAGATATTGGGCACATTGTTATTCAAAGCAGACCACCTTCCATAAATTGTGTCTGGAGGGAACATTTAAATGAAAATCACATTTTGAATGAAGACTGAATCAGTTCCTCTGCAATTCAAGATGTGTTTCATGCTGTTAAAACAATTATTACTGCAGTTAACAGTTATTTTTATTGTTAGGTCTATGAAATATCTGAAAGTAATGAAAAATGCACATTACAGTTAAGCTGAGATGCCATCTTCAACGTGCTTTTTTTTGACCAACCAACAGTAAAAACAAACAAACAACACGTTACCTGATATACCTGCTGTATCTAAAACAGCACTGCTGATGTGTAGGGTTATACATTTTCTGTGAAGGATGAATATAATACTGGGCAGTGAAACCCATTCTTGCATTTCCCTGTTGTCAATTTTTAACTACGACTTGGCAGTCGACCAAAAACTACACCAAAAAACCACAGTTACACAATACAAGACTGACTCACTACCTGCGGAACAAAGAGTGACAGGATCTCACAAAATAATGCTGAGGAGGCATACTGAAAGACAGAATACTACACATGAATATATGCATAAACTCCTGAAATTATTTTGGGGTTTTAAGTATAAAAATTTACTTTTCTCAGCTCACATCAGCAAGCAGAAGAGACCCAGATGTGAAGAACAGTCCCTCACGTACAGGGCAGAGAGAGTGGGAGGTGGGGGCGTGTGTTTTTCGGGATTGTTTTGGAGTTGGAGCGAGGCAGCAGTTGACTCCAGCTGTTGGGAGTTTGGGTTGAGTGTGCTCTGGAATATCCAAGCTGGCGGAAGCGGAGGGGCCTCCTCAGTGCTCTGACGTCACAAACAGCTCCAGGGAATGCTTCACATTCCTCTTCCTGGCAGTAGTTAGGTCATTTCCAGCAAGCCGGGGAAAAAACACAGTAGGATTATTTTCTGGAGCATTTGGGAGCAGAGAGTGGAGGGAGCCAAAGGACTTAGATTGAAAACACATGGCGGTTTGAGAGGATCTCTGGCTTTAGCACCTCTCCTTCCCTGTTGTATTCTATTCCTGAAATCACACAAAAGGGTAGAGCCCCCACCAAACACAACCATTTACTCTTTCAAATAATTATTTTTCATCTGAATAGGCATCCTTAAATCCTCTTTTGTTTGTGTAAATTACTTTCAGCAGTTACAGCATTTGGTCTATATTTTAAATCAATCAGTATTCTAACTCAATAAAAACTCCATAAATCATTACAAAACAATCATAACCGAAAAAAGCTGAAGACAAGCTTAATACCCTCTTGAGAGATATTCATTCATTTGAGCTCCCAAGAAAGTGGAAAAACCCGGAATTTAGAGCATCATTGCGTCTGGTAAAATTCCTCTTACCAGTTTCCGGTGTGACACTCAAGGGGTTAGCCTCCTCCAGGATTCTTGCAGTGAGTAGGTTGGCTCCTCCCACCTCCCACGCCTTGTTGTGAGTGGGCCGTGGCCTGAGCGGAAATACCTGCAGGTGTTATTCACTAAAGC
This sequence comes from Dicentrarchus labrax, assembly GCF_905237075.1. Classification (NCBI taxonomy): domain Eukaryota; kingdom Metazoa; phylum Chordata; class Actinopteri; family Moronidae; genus Dicentrarchus; species Dicentrarchus labrax. Next base: position 16,149,703 of record NW_026136701.1, read on the forward strand.
GCTGTGACGCAGGCAGCCGGGGCCGCTCCTTAACCTGGCTACCTGTCTGATGATGACAGCTGCCCACTCACCTGTTCACAATGGGGCCGCGCTTCCTGTACCTGTTCTCGTGAACAGTACGTTCCGCTCTGCTAACATAACTGTATGGTGTTCACTAATAACTGATCTGTGATCAGATCTTGGACTGATAACGGTGCCTGTCAAAGCTTAATCATAACATGAGAAGAAGTCAGCATTACTGTGTGCAAATATCAAAGGGGGTCGAAGAAGTACTCACGTCATATACTTAATAAAAGTAGTAATACCACACTATCAATACACCCCATTTCAAGTAATAGTCAAGTGAATTTACTTATTGACTTAATTAAAAATGTAGTGGAGACACAGTACTGATTAAATATACTTAATGTAAAGACACCACTGAATTTCAACAAAAGTTTCCATTCCATTAATAGTAATTATTCATTAACATTACGTAGTTATTCATTGCACCATTTTAAACAAATTATTTAGTTTCAAAAATGGTGAAAATTCTGACTAGCGGTCTGTATTTATTTTATAATATGATTTACAGATAGACAAGAAGATTTTAGCGTCTAGTTATTTATTGACTGTCTGGATGTCAGTGGTTTAGTTTCAGTTGATTGACTAATAGGTAAGTAATCCAAGTTTCTGCACCAGCATGGTAAACACATACAGTGCCAGGAACTGTATGTACAGTTAAACGCAATAAAGAACAATAACCCTGCAAATAAAAACATTACCTTCGTGAAGATTGGATCAGAATGTTTATTTAGACAGCCTCAGGTGATGATTTAACTCGTATTATGAGGTCGGTGTTAAAGCCAAGTGCTTGCTCATGGTGGGAATCGTTGGGTCTCTGTAAATAATTGTATTAGCAGTACGGTCTAGACCTGCTCTGTTTCAAAAGTGTTGTGATTTGGCACTATACAAATAAAATGTAACGTAACTGAAATTAATAGTTTGTTCAACTGTTTGTGTAATGGTTTCCACCCTCTGTCTACTTTGAGTGACGTACATTTTGAACATGTACTTAAATACCTATATTTTGAATATATAATGATGTCGATAGCCAATTATTAATAATGCTCGTTTTATTTGTAAAAGGACACAATATTTAGATTTACCCATTCATATCAATGAGCGTAGACTAAATATTAGAAGCACCTGTCAGTATAATGCAATACAATTGAGTAAAATGAGGAACTACAGCCTCTATAATGACCATAAAATGTAATAAGGAGCTCCCTCAAACAATTTTAGTGAAGACTGAACTTAACCGTCAAAAAGGTCATGTTAGACTGCATTTTGTTTTAGCCAGCTGTACCTAAAACCCACAACTGAGTATTGTATATAATAATTCGGTTTCTGAATAATCTCCTCCTTTCTGTTTTCATTGCAAATCCAAACAAATTTTTTTATTAAACACTTTATCTGTTTATCTGCGTTTGATTTCTCCGGTTCAACTATCACCACAGGTTTGAGACGAGCTGTGACATGTACAGCAGTTCCAGTCACAGACTGCGCTTGGCTCTGAGTCAGTGATAAGCCATCATCACACTATTATCCATGTAACAAATGTGGAAAGAATTAAGTCGTAACTCAAACTTGTGCCGTATAATTATCTCTCTGTTACTCAAGTTCTTTTATTCTCAGGCTCAGTACCACTCAGGTGTGTGACATTTTCTTTAATGAGCTAAAAGCACATAAACAGAAATGTTTTCCTTCGATTTTATGGATAAATTCACCGTCTCCTTCTTGGCACACACAGATTAGTGAAAGCTGAGCCGGTAACGGTTCAGATTAAACACTAGCACAGGAGCATTTCAGGTTATACACATGCCGTCTTTGCATTCGATTTGGTGTTTTTCATCAGCGTACTCTCAGCATGTTTGATTGTGACGGGCGGTGAAGTATTTTTCCACAGATGATGTCACGTTTGGAAAGTGTTTTAATCAAGCTGTGAAGCGCTGTGAGGTACAGCCTTTTAAGAACCTCGGTTACATGGAAAATGTATCTTTTTACCTCAGTAAAAGAGGACAAATGCATCCGTTGTGTATTTTCACTTGCCTTGGAGGAGGTTAACGTATTTGAACTTGTACTCAGTGCTGGTTGCTACCTAGTGAACAGACCTGTGGAGGTGGTTGGTACCTTATCTGAGTTTGACATTCAAACCGTCTCGAGCTCTCGCCCCCCTACGTTTGTGCAATAATCTACTCCATGTAATGTACTGTCAAATGTAAGTTTTTACATCTGTTATCAACACAATCACGAAACAAACACTTGTATTATTGCCCAATACCTTAAATATGTTTAATTTCATGGTGAAGGTCCTCAACTCAATTCTTTAGCACCATTCAATCGCAAAGTCAGGTGTAACACTGAAACAACTGCCATACCCCGAATCTAAAACTAATGAACTTTATCTCTTTGCAGGCAAAGTCTCTCCATAGAGGGTGTCAGCTATGATATTATTCTGAACACACACTTCAGCCAGAAAGTCTACTCTGCTTCCAAACAAGCCAACATGTCCACTCCTAGAGGCCTGCACTCAGCAGAGAGGTGCAATGCGTATTCTCTGTGTAAAACGTTTGGACTGCTAGAGGTATGCAGGACCACAGAGGAGAACAGTGCCAAACAGGTGCGTATGCTTCGATGTCATTAGAATCAAGTGCATTGCATTTACTTCCAAATTCAAAATGTACTGTATTCAGCACCGTGAATGATCATATAAGACAATTAATCGAACCAAATCAAAACAAATTTTATTTTTTTTATTATGTAGTTATACATAATTAATTATCCTTAAATTCATATTAAATCATGAGTGCAACCATGCAAACATCAGTTTCACTTTACAATACTTTTACACAAAGAATAATGAGCAGTCTCAATGGAGCGTTCAGCCCACATCAGTCACTAACAGGTGCATTCAGTCTGTACTGGGGATATATTATAAGTGGTTGGTTTACATGTATGTTTGATTTCCTCTGAATCTCTGTTTGTTTTGAGCTAATACAAATAAATTAACCAAGTACTGCTGGCAGCTATTGAGCCACTGGCCACAACCTCTTTTCTCTTCTCGCCATGATTTGTGTTGACAGCCAACTAAATGCAAATGACTGTGTGGTGCCGTAAACTGTAAGTGAAATTAGTATGTATATATACATAGAGTATAAGCTCATGGTATGATGTAGTGCTGAAACAATTAGTCAATTAATCAACTAGTTTACCAACATGAACTGTTTTGATTTCATATTAATGGTGCCAAATAATTTACGTTAAGTACATTCTCCTTTTCCTCTCTTTGTCCCCTTCAGGTTGCTGCCTCCGATGCTCTGTGCAGATTTGGAGGTTCTTCAGGAGTTTTCACACGACACTGCCTTTCTCTCCTGGAAGCTATCGAGGGACTGGGCCAAGCTGGCTCTGTGGGGCAGGACGTGGAGGTGGTGGTTCAGAGAGTTTACTCAATCCCTGTGCCTGACTGCTCTCCCATGTCCATCCTTAAGCCTAGACTTCCCTCCAGGTCCTCTTCAGCTCCTCCTCCTGCAGAAAAAGGCAAAACCAGGTACTGTTGGACTAGCTGATAATCACTGAGGCCTTTGGTTTGTCACTTGATGCCAAAAGAGAAAATTAATTGCATTTTCTGTAAAAAAAAAAAAAAAAAAAGCATGCTGGTCTTCTTGGTCTCAGGCCTTACATGCTTCTCCTTGGTGGCACAATGTGTATCTCAGCGGTCGAGCTATTGTTCACAGTACAGCAAGCCCCACAAAGTGCTCACACTGTCTCCAGCCATATGGCATTGTTTGACAAAGGACACAAACATTTCTAATTGAATCCAGCCGCTCTGTGAGCGATTCTGGCCAATTCCCGGGAAAGACAACATGATGTTTTCAGAATATCGTGCACCAGCAAGCCAGAGTTGAATTGGTGCCCACTCATACTCCACTGGGTGGAACAGGTTTGCAACAGCTTTTATTACCTTAATGCTCAAAAGGAAACCGCAAGTGTAATTTATATGGGTGTAAAAATGACAAAAAATATAGAGTTGTGTAGAATGGGGTCAGATTCTCGTGAAAGTGAAGCCCATACACTGTATTGATATTGAAATTAATCAATGAAAAATAATGAAATTTATAGATCTGAAATTATGGTCAGTCTTCTTTGTCATATGCAAAACTGAATCTGGGTTTTTGACTGTTGGTTGACAAAAAACCCACGTTGGCCTTGGGGAATTTTTTATCTGCCACAACAGCGTGTGACTGGTATTGTTTTCAACTTGTGTGTGTGTGTGTGTGTGTGTGTGTGTGTGTGTGTGTGTGTGTGTGTGTGTGTGTGTGTGTGTGTGTGTGTGTGAGTGTGTGTAAGTGTGTCATCGTGGCAAAAAAGACAGCTACTGTAGTGGGATGTACCACAAAAGTGGTTTTAGTACTATGCCAGGTGTTTATTTATTTAGGTCTGTCAGTCTCTGCTGTCTGTGGACTGACTTCTTTCACAGAAATGTACAGGCGTGTAGTTGAAGGCCGTGTTTGAAGATGGATGTGGTCTGAGTACAAGTGCTGCAATTAGGGGGTAGGAATTGGGGAACTAGGCACTCTATACAAAATTATTACTGGCTGCAATACTAAAATAGGTTAACTTGACCCTGCGAGGACGGTTAGGCATATTGAATAAATCTGGCACAGTTCACCTGTTTGACCAAACTCTTTTCATGGCATGTGTGCTATGCACCATATACACCGATTTGGGTGATATTATCCCATTGCAAGAGGATTTTTTCTGACATTTTAGAAAACAATTAATTGATTCATGAAGAAAATACAATACAATACAATTGACATATTATCACCTTATAAAGTTAGGGCAACAAAACAAACAAACAATTGCTTATTGACACATCCAATAGACAAGGAAACACATTAGTATTCACTGGAGTCATGTTATGGCTGCTTGGTGAATGCAAATCCGATATTCAAACTCCTCTTTGTTTATTTCTTTCTCCACACTCTCCTGAAGGAAATATCTGACTCTTTTATCAGCTAAATGTTCTACTATGTTCATCAGCTAGTCAGTACCTTTGCCTGTCTGCCACTGTAGCGTACTCTAGTGTACAGTGGGTTTTGTCTGACTTGTTTCACTGAAAACGATGCTGATAAGAACCAACCAAACAGTGTAGTTGTGTGCTGTAAAACCGAAACAATGAGCTGAAAGACACTAAAAAGCTCAGTAGAGCTGAGGGGGAACTGGAGTGTTGAGTGATAACGGTCTGTAGGTCTTTATGAGCGACCCATTTCACATTCCACTTTTTTGTTGTTGATATGAAGATAAGAAATCCCAATTATCAGTTTTTATTGTGATAAAAACAACTAAAGACTATAAAACAAGTGCATATTTTTTTTTGTTATTTTTCTGCAGAAACGCAACAATAGTGAACTCTTATTGAAACACCTGCAGTTTGAGCTGTGTTATTGAAATGGCTTACAGGTTTATTCGAGTGGTCTTCTTGTTATGGTTAATGAATCAGTGAATGTTCTATTTGGAGTAAATCCAGCAAGCATGACCTTTAGTTGCCTGGGCCTCCTCAGGCTTGTTGTTTTTATCCTTTGCTGAGTAATAAAAGAAAAGTATTGGTTTCTCTGAGCGCAGAGGCCTGAAGGGCTCTCTGGTGAAGGGAGGAGAGCCCCGGTCAGCTGACAAGCCAACTGACTAAATGAGCATCGGTTGTAATATGACACTTGCTCCTGCCATGCAGCTTCTGCAGCTGGTAAACAAACGCCGCCCTCTGACCGGAAACACTCCTGCCCTTCCCTCCGTTTCTCTCTAACTCAACCAGATTCAACAGGCTTGGTTGGTAGTAAAAGGATGGAGGTGGGGCAGAGGTTTAAGAGGTTATCACGAGGACTTGAGGTCAAAATATCTGGGTGACCCTGCTTTCTTATTGTGATAGATTTGATCATTGTCAAGTAAAGTTTTTTATCAAAGACCTAAATTTGTATTATTTTTCTACCCTTTTCTACATTTTAGAATAAGAGAAGAAAATAGTTTCACTTTTTACCATCTTGTTTATTCTAAAATACAATAAGGTAACTAAGTGTCTAACATTTTATCACCTTTATGCCTTTTTATGGGAGGTTTTGGTTTGAATTGCTGCACAGAAACAACAGCTTTTTGTACAATGTGCTGCTTATAGTACTTTTCCAGGATGCATGCCTGCTCTGTGGAGAGAAGGGTAGTTTACTTGGCAGCCCACTGGCCCCATTCTGAATAAAGACAAGGACAGTTTGTACCTCTCATGTTGTGTCCCCAGCCACTATGACTCACTCCCCTGGTCAGCATACTTATTTGATCCTTTTGTTGTTTAGCCTCTGTGTTAACACACACATGGGAGAGACGCCAGTATGATATTTATGCCTGAAGAAGATGTTAAGTTCCCGTAAATTCAGAATAGAATAAACAAGAAGATTAACTGTTTGCAGGAAGTGAGGAGAGGCTAGTTGGTTTTTTTTTTTTCTTGGTGGAGAGGGAACACAATGTGCTGCAAGGATCCTGTTACAACCATGTTTATCACTCTGCCTGCACTGATTGGTGGACAACACATAGGAAGGAATCCCGCCTGTCCGCCCCCCACCAATGAGGCCTCTCTGCTGTATCCTTAATGTGTGGGTCACTTACTTAGAGTGTTGCCAAGTAATGTGCATGTGCGTGGGCTAGCATGCGCACACAGTGTGACTTTGTGTGTGTGTGTGTGTGTGTGTGTGTGTGTGTGTGGGTGTGGGGGGGGGGGGTATGTGTGTGTGTGTTTGCTCAGGCTCAGTGGATCGTAGTTCCTGGAAGAAAACCTGAGTTGCTCAGAATTCTATGATCGCTCACAATAACAAATTCCTGAAAATGGCCTGTGACTGAAACTGGCCAATGGCAGAGGATTTTTTGGGGAGTGAAGGATCGCTGTTTCAGGAAGTGGGGGTGAGGAAGAGGGGGTGTTAACGGCTAAAAAGAGGGACTGGGTGTTGAGGTGGTTGTTTGTGTCAAGCTAGTACCACCATGTGTCTCATCACCCGTTTCTTTTCTATCTGTCAAGTGGCATATCGGATTTTTTTCCCAAGTTCAGACAAGCTCAACTAAAAGTGAAAGTGTATATATATTCACACCAAATGTGACTAGCAGCTGTATTCATATAGTGGGCATAACCAATATTGATTTAGTGATTCAGCCTCTTTCCTGAGTTTTCCTGATATACCTGATTCCTCTGTATGTAATCGTCACAAACATTCCTCCATTATTGTTGCACCAAATGTGTATTAATCCACAGCAGAAAATAGTCCCCAACAAATGCACACATTTGCCCCGTTGAGTAATGATTGGTACAACGATTAGTCAATACATTGTTTAGTCAGGCGTGTGAAAATGTCCTGCTTTTCTGTGTTTTACATCACTCCAAATTTAATGTCTTTGGTTTTTGGACTGTTGGTTAAAATAGTTTTTTTTTTTTTAAACATATCATTACCTGACTGTGCCAGAAGGTTTGTTTCCACAGAACCATTTAGGAAGTCGTCATTTGAAACTGTTGGCAGGTGATTAGAGGAACCATGATCACCATGTCTATCATCGCCTATCATGGCCAAAATTCAACAAATAAGATAAACAAACCGTATAACCGTGTAATCTTATCGCAGACAGTTGGGGAAATAGTCCAAACTGTCGAGGAAAATTCTTCCCATTTGATATAACTGATGCTAGCAGCATCTTTGCTAACCTCTTTAGCAGTCACTTCTCTCACACACGTTATCACACACACCAAGTGTTAAACCATGTCTGTAGCTGCCAGTATAGTTCATCATAGGACGCTGATTGGTCTGAAGTTTTGTATGACAGGGTTCATTATAGGACAGTAGCCTTTTACTGACTCTAAATATACTAAGTAATGTTTTTGTGTTTTGAAAGATTGACAGAGTGTTTTCTTGTGTTGGCCAACATGTCCTTGCTTTGAATACATTGCTCCGGGCTGGGGTCTGTTCACTTTGCTTTACACTTTGAAATTGAACATTCACATTTACAGCTCTATGAACATAAAACCTTCAGAATTTTTTTTTGTCTCACTTTTGTTTTGTATGTTCAACATTCCTTGTTGTTTTAAAAAATATGTACTTTACGCCTGACTTTGTATTGTGAATAAAGCAAACAACTGAGAATAATCTTGGTTAAAACACTGGCCCACACCACTAAAAGTAATGTCAGGAATGTTATTTAGATATCTATTTCTAGGTCTCTCAAAACAAACACAGACAGACCCCATGTTTACCAACAGAAGACATTTATAGGCCCAATCAGGTGGTTGAAAACAGTCTCAAAACTTTCCCAATGTCTGCGATGTGCACATGCATGCACATGCATGATGGGCATGCTGACAGTCCTCCTTCTTCCCTGTTTTTCTTCCTCCTGCTCCTCCTCCTCTTCTTCTTCCTCCCTGGCCGTTGCTTGTCTCACCAAGGGATATGAACTCTACTGTTTACTCTCAGGGCTGGTACAGGGCTGTGTCTGGGCTTGACTGGCTGAGAGCTGGAGCCTATAGCAGTTCCAGCTACTCGCTCACTGGGAGCAGCAGAGTGCAGGCATACACAGCAGTTCACTGCCTCACAACTGTGTAGGCCAAAGGGCTTTTCTGTCAGCAGCAGCCTGTCAAACCAGCCACCAGCATTAACACTTCCAAATGTCAGTACTAAGCCCTAACTGTGTATCGTTAGTGTGTCACTGGGAGCAGTGGTGTTTGATTCCTATAATGCTAAATTGTATAAATGGTCCATTGTTTTCATGAAACACATTGGAAATATCTGATTTAAAATAACAATAATAAAACAATTTGGGTGAAAATCTGATTATTATCAATTCAAATACTACATTTATTTATTATTGATTGTTTTCTCATGAGTTTTGCTCTATTAGAAATAGGAACATTTGTATAGTGTGCACATCCAGCCCCAGAAGTATACACGTGCAGCCAGAACAAAAGCAGCATATAAAGGAAAAAGAGAGGAACTCTGCACACCAAATATTACCCCAAAGAATTATGAATTAACTGAGAAAACAATATGAACTCAAGGACCACAGTTTGATCCAAGCGTTTGATGTTTCAACTTTCCATTATTCTAAGACCTTTTAGGACCTCTCGCCCCAGCTGGCTCAGAAGTTAAAAGGGACAACTTTTTGAATAAGTGTGCAGGGTTTGGTTGTGAGAGGGATTTAAATCACTCAAAGACAGAGTGGCTCAGCACAACTCCACGGAGCTGTAGAAAAGTGCAGTATGTTTAAAAATATATATTTTATATTAAGAGATAAGTGAACGATTAACACAGGGAGATTAAAACTTCACATGATTTTGTCTCACAATTTTAAGTCTAATTCTGTCTCTGCATGTGGCGTTTTGTTGTTTTTGTTTTTCCCCAGGCTCTGTGTCCTTGTCCAGGACAGCTACGGGATGTTCAGTGTGGTCCAGCTCCACCTCCTGCCCTGCAAGGACGACCTCCAGCATTACTGTCACATGTGGCAGGGGAGGACTTGTGTTCTGAGAGGCATTAAAGTGGTGCAGCGGGTCACTCGAGAAAGGTGAGACCCACACACTTCTCTGTACCCATCCCTCTGAGCCTGGGTAGCTTTTCACCTGAATATGAGTTCACAGACTTCAACCTGTGACCAAAACCAATTTGTGAGATGGATTTCTGCTATATGAGGAGTTATCTTATCTCCCTACTTAGTCATCTGGGACAACAAGCCTGAGTAAATGCCTGATAGACGGGTCCTGATATCAAATGCTAGTAAAGTATCCTCTGGGTCTTGTGCCATAGAGGCACTGAGCCTCAAGCTAAACCGTCACACATGTGGATATTGGTTTATGTGCCTTATGTGTGAATCTCCAGTGCTATAAACCACAGAAAATTACCCATTTGTATCCTTGAATGCCCTTCTCAAACATCAACACCCACATGTACAACACAATGAGAATTTAATGTTTGCAGCTCATATGAGCCTGATTATGCTGTCCTGCCAGCAGTGCAACTGTGTTTACATGTAAAGTGATACCGAAGTGCATGCTCTGTGTCCCTTGTGAGTTTCCATAGTCAGGATCCCAGATTAGAAGCAGTTAGAAGAACTGACATGAGAACATTTAGAGACCGGCTGGGGGTATGTTTACATCCTTGGTATTTTCAATGCCACCACAGCCTATAATGTCTCTGGAGGTTGGCCGTGGTCAGACTGTGCTGGATGGGCTATCTTATTAGCTCAAGTGGAAAAAACACATGGGCCTGGTTTGGATGAATTAGGCTTTCACTTCCCCCCCAGTTTCTTAGTAAATATGGGACCTCTAAGTATATCATAATAATCTATATCTTAAAGGAATAGTTTGACACTTTGAGGAACGCTTTATTTGCTTTTTTGCCGAGAGATAGCCAGGAGACTGTTAGCTTAGCTTAGCATAATGCCTGGAAACAGGGTAAACATGTGATATAACATGTTAAATAATTAGTAAGCTAGGGGTAGGCAGGCTAGCTACCTGCTCTCAGTCTTTGTTCTAACCTTAACAAATTTCCCCCTGGGGATCAATAAAGTATTTCTCATTCTGATTCTATTCTAACTCTCTCCTGACTGTAGCTTCATATTTAATGGATAGATCTAAGAGTGGTATCGATCTTCTCCTCTAACCTTCAGAAAAAAGCAAAAGAGCAAATTGCCCTAGATGTCAAACTATTTCTTTTACAATATTAGTCTCGTAGGGGTGTGAGGTTTCTAAACAAATACTCAGAGGCCACCCTGGCACCTGTGTGACTAGTGTGTCCTATCAGTATTGTCCTTATGGTAAGGATTTATTTTCACAGAAAGTTCACCCTTTTTGGATGTACTCCATCTGAAAAGAAAAGGGAAAAATCATATTTTAAAGTACTGATCAACATCTTAGCTCTGAAGATACTTGTATTATTAAATACAAACTACAGCTGTATCTTAGAGCATTGAGTACATACACTCACTATGAAAATCACAATGAGTTGAATGAGTCCTGTTAGTTTTGTCGTTACTCATCCTGGAGTAGGCCTCACTGGACTTGAATGGGCTGCAGAACCAGTTCCACACAAAGAAACCCTGTGATTACAGGCTGACTAACAGGTTGTTAACCACTGGCTGATATGACAGCACACACGGATGAATAAGTAACATTGACTGGGCACCCTGAACTCAACAAGTACTTCTTAGAAAAGAATCGAAAGATTGACGTGTCTTGTTGGAGTTGCTACTTGTTAATTCGATTTTTTTCATCCATACATATTGTTGACTTCAATAAAAGCATGCGGAGTATGACCTGATTTCGGTCTGTCATTACTGAGATCAAGGAAGTGGTGAAAGACGGCAGCATTATAAATGTGGCCGTTAAAATCGCTTGTAATTGGTTTTCTAAACCTTGTTATTTTTGCACTACAATGATATTGTAATTTACATAGGGTGTGAACTGGTTTCCCACCCAACAGTATCTCAAAACCTGCTTGTAAAAACAGTTTTTGTGTGGGTCTGCCAGCCCAAGCATGCTCTTGCTGGTAATACTAGGTGACGTTAAAACAAGCTCTGTCTTAACAGATTCATGTTTCAGTGGAAGTGAAACTGGCTGTGAAAGCTCTCTATCTTCCCGTTAAAGTCCCTTATTCACTAGTTTCTCCTCCCCCCCCCTTTTAGTGCCCCCCTCCTTATTACTTTTCCCTCCTTTTTTCTGTTTCACTCTCAGGCACACCAGGCTTTTCAGCTTGATAGACAGTCTGTGGCCTCCAGTGATGCCTCTCAAAGATCATGGATCAACGCCCTGTATGTCCACTGTAAGTCCTTACCACAAAACTGAAAATTGCTGATGTCTGTATGTGGCGAACTGGGAATGAAAACTTCAGCATGCTGCAAATATTGAAAACACAAATTCAGAAAAAGGTTGCAGGGCACTGAGCGGTCAGGGCCAACATAATAGGGTATATTATATGCGTAAATATCTGAGGAGAAATAATAACTCACTTTGAGCACTGCTCATTGATGAGACAGCTTGATTGAAATTACAAATCAGTATATTTTCTTAAAAATGAAGATGCTATTAAAACATGTCTTGGTTTTTATAGGAAAGTAGACCTACAGGTCCAGCTCCGAGTTTCTGCTACCTGCTGTCTGGTCAGGAGAGCTCAGTTGAACCCGCTGAGGTGTCGCAGCTTTACTTTCCTTCCACAACACAAACCTTGCGAGACATACTGCAGGTGAACAGTTTCTCCTACACACACACAGAAAATAAAAACTAAAAATGCAGATCATCCTGACTGATATTTAGTAGGTCAATCTCAAACCTTTTTCTTCTTTTTCAGAGTGAGCTTCAAACCTGTCGGTGCAGTTTTGTTGCCACTGTTGTATACAAGAGAATAATGCAGGTACTTTTTTTCCCCTCATTCCCGAAAAACTGATTTCATTTGCCTTTAGTCAGAAGAACATGATAAATGTTGTGTGTTGTAGAGCTTCTCAGTCATCCTTTTGAGATCATTTGAACCAACAAACTGATAAGGTTGAGCTTTGACGTAGAGAGCAGCGTTCATATCGCTGTGTGTATGACAATCTGTGTGAGGCCCAGGCGTTCTTTACCATTGATTGGTGAGACCTTTAAACTTTGACCAAGATGAGATAGCAGCTCAGAACAAAGTGGTGGACTTTGTCACACACTCACACCACTGAAACACAGATATAGTTTTAAATGTTGCACTAGTAACCACTATTGTGTGGAGCTTTTATAAATAATCTCGTCAAAACTGTTTTCAGGAATTACAATTTTCAACCAATTTGTGCTTTGTAAGCTTTTGTGTAATATTTCCTTTAAGCTGTTTCTAGGTCAGTCTGTGCGCCTTTTTCTAAGTACTTCTATTATTTTGTGTCTTTGTCTGCCTTTCTGTTTCTATTTCAGAGCAGTGATGTAGGCCAGGGTGAGGTTTGGTTGGTGCTTACAGACCCTAGTCTTCAGGAGGAGCAGCCCGATAGACCGTGCAGGCGAACAGTGGCCCTGTGTGTGAATACTTCCTGTGTGCTCACTTCCGCTGTCCTCGAAGCACTAAATTCCCCTGCTGCCTGTCGTGTGTCATTCAGAGATGCCATCAAAGAACACGGTAGAGCTTTATTGTGAACTAACATGTTCTTAAACCACTATCTAATAGGGTGTTTTATCTTATAGGACTATGTGCACGTCACCCCACCTGGGGTGGGAAGTAAATACGTACATTTACCTGAGCACAACTACTTGAGTGTCTCCGTTTTCTGCTACTTTTAGTAAAAGTCCTGGATATAAAAAACTACACTACCTGCTCAGCACCAAACAGCAGACAAACACAGTTAGTGATTAGCTGGGGAACATAGCGGATCATTTAGGAGCTAAGGCACTAAATATTTCCCTCAGTAGTTGGTAGAGACCAAAAACAGAGCTAAAAGTGAATATTGGACTAAATAGCAATAATGTTGATCTGTGACTGTCCGATGTGTAAATAAGCAACTGTTAGATAATACGTTCGCCATATCAACTTAAACGGTGATTGAATTACAATGTTGTGTTCACAACTTGTTTCAGCTGCTGCAGAAAGGGTAAAACAAATTGGTATTGCAGGTTTAAGATTAGGCACTTTGAAAACAATGAGAGACTCCTGCACACTGTCATCAGGTGAAGAAGGCTGTATAGACCTAAATGTTGTGTAGATAAAATGAATATTTTTTCAGCAGTAAGCGAGACAGTGTGCAGAAGTCCCTCATTGTTTTCAGTTTGCACCTTCCTCTTACGCACCTGTCGCACATCAGTTGTCCAAAGGAAAGGATTCAGGAAAGTCCAAAAAGTTTATACAAATTAGCTTTTTTGTTCTTTCCAACCCCAATAATTAATCATCTCATGACCACACAGATTTATCTTGTGACCCTTTGGAGGGCCCCAGCCCTTGTGTTGGGAATTTAACTACTTAACTGCATGTGAAGTAGCAAAAAGAAACCACCTCAGCTACATACTGTTTACACACTTTTTAGTATTATATCTGCAATTACTAAGTTTTGTTGATTGAGTTGCACTGTGGGTAATGTAGCACCAGGTCTTGACAAGGAAGAAGAATGTGTGGAATAAAAAAAGACTATATGTCTGGCCTAGAATTCGACAATGTTATGGGACTGAAATGCTAAATTGGTGGAGTACTCTTCTTAGTAGTAGTATTAGTAATTACATGTTTAAACATTGTTGTACTGGTACTTTTAACTAGAACTAGTTTGATGGCTGGGTATTAACTCAGTACTCTAGATTATTTATGCATATTTCCTTTGTAATAACATTTCAAAATTTCCACATGTAGGTGTTCTCCTTTGTGTGGAGCAGTCGGTTGTTCAGATATGCTCTGTAGATCCTGAAGGCAACCTTGAGCTCTCAGCCAAGCCAGAGTCACCTTCACAGTCACTGGCTGAGCCTCAGGCAAAGACCCTGCCCCAACCTGTGAGACTGGATCCACTGAGTCCTGAGATCACGCCCAACTCCCTCTGCTCTCTCACAGGTCAGTTGCCTGCCTTTCACTGAGTCCTGTGGTTTCCCTGTAACTCTCTACATCTGAAGTGCCTCCTGCAGACATTGCCTGATGTGTTGTTTTCTCAGGAGAAGAAAACCACTTGTGTTTTTTTTTATAGAGAAGTTTACAACTCAGCAAGAGGCCTTGATGTGGCTTTAAGGCATCACTCTCTGCTGTTTGTTGTTCAGTGTCCTCAGGCTGTCATTGTTTGGGACTTTATGAAATACAAACACATGAAATTGTGTTGGATTTTTGTCAATTCCCATGTCATTTTGCAGTGAAATTAACATGCCTGCTCCCCATAAGGCTTTTAATTTCAGATGAGGGTTTGTAGTATTGTTTCCCCCAAATCTCTATTGTGTACAGTAAATCTGAATGTTTCTTTACATGTTTAAGCTTTTTACTAATTGCTAACATAAGATATGATTGCCACAGCTACATATTGAAGAAATCAAACTTTTTGTAACTTAATTAAACCGTAGAAGAACCTCTCTGATGCTTTTATCAGCCTAATTTGTATCAGTATAAGTTAAAGTCCTTGCTGTGAAGCTTTCTTCAACTCTTTTCTGTTATGTAAATGTGCAGAAAAGGGCAGCCTACATCAGATAATCTGCATCTGTCGACTTTGTGTCACAGTTGAGGGCAAAGATCAAACCATGAACCCTCTTGTTTCAGGCCCCTCTGGTTGTACATGTTTGGTCAGGTGGCTGAAAAACTAAAACAAAACTTATTATCGTTTGCACTTGTGCGCAAATACTATCTTCTGGAAATTACCAGTGGAAAAAGGCTCCAACCGGAAGGTACATGAACAGTGTACAATTTGGTATCTTATTTAAGGTCTCCTGTTTGTGTTTGTGGGGCAGCAGCAGCTCTGGTTGTTAAGTGAGAGGCTGTTTAGGAAGGGAGTACTCTGCTGCATTTATCACTGCAATCTCAGATAAAAATGAAAAGGGATGTGTTTATCTTTTACACCCTGTCACAAACATACACACACTTTGAAACCTATGCGTAGATCATTTATCAGTGTTGCTTCTAGTCAGGCGTCAATACTTTTCCTTTGGCATCCACCAAACAACTTGTAACGTAAATACAACAAAAAATAAAAATATGCGTTGTCAATGGAGAGTAAACTAAAGGCACGTGGAAAGGTGCAGTGTGCATGGATGTTTCTTAGAGATGACCTTGTGTGTTAAAAATAAACTAAGAGTTTCATGTCTGTCTGCAGGAGTGATAGTTGGTGTGGATGAAAACACTGCTTATTGCTGGCCTGCCTGCAACCACTGTGGAAGTGACAGCTTAGAGGAGTTAGCTGAAAGGCCGTAAGTTCTCAAGTTGAAGCAAAATAGCTTGATGTTAAACATAATGGCAACTTTATTTTTTGTTTATTTTCTTTCCGCAGTGAAAACCTCCACTGTGTTTCGTGTAAGTCAGTGGTGGACAAGCCGAACACAAGGATTCAACTGGAAGTGTTCTTGAGTTCCCCATTAAGTAACTGCACTGTGAAGGTTAAGGTGAGAACGGTGTTACCTGGTTTTACGTATCGGAAAATAACGTGTCAGAGTATTTCTTATCTCTTTGAGGCTCCACTAAATTCCTGGCAACTTCTTCCAGGCTGAAGAGGTGCTGGTTGTTGGATTTTTGTTACCTTTGGACAGAACCCAGCTAGTTGTTTCCAGTCTCTGTGCTAAGCTAGGCTAGGCTCCTGCTGGTCAGAGCTTAATATATACACTACAGACATGAGAGTGGTATTGATCTTCTCATCTAATTCTTGGTAAGAAGCAAAAAGAGCGTTCTGCACATTAAAAGGTTGAAGAAATAAAACCCTTCACTGTATGTGCATCTGCAGGATGGCATTTTTTTATTATTTAAGACCTGCTGTGTCTTTTGTAATCAGAAAACTTAAGTAAGCCAAACTGATAAAATTATCAGTGTTCTTATCAGCCAACTCGTATTTTAAAAGCTTCGATCAGTCTGTTACTCACCAGCAAGCACAGTATGTTAGTGCAGCATCTGTGTTTTGTTTACAGCATTAAGGTGATGATTAAAAACACATTAATAGCTTTTTATCTCTCCCACAGCTGCAGCAAAAGACAATCATGTCCATCCTGAACGCTGCAGCACTGGAGGGTTATGAGGTAGGTTTTACATTTTACAAACAGTTATGTAACTCTGGGCAGGACTACGCGGTGCATTGATCTTCTGTCAATAAGTCCTGAAAGCACAGTCGTCTGTTCATGTCAGAGTGATAAAGCCTGTTCTGTACTTAACAATAAAAATACCTTAGTCATGCTGGTCGTTGATACAGTCGAAGGAATTTGCTGCCAAAAATACTGACGTAATCTTCCAACATCTCCTGTATTTAATTTTGAAGTTTGCATGCAGTTTTTACACTGAGGATTTATTTGCTACAGGTGGTCGGGTTGTTCCTAATCTTGCATTACAGTGGTATGTGCAATGTAAGCATGAATGCTCTTTACCAAGGGAGATCTTGAGAGCAGAATAAAATGTTAGACCAACAGAAATACTGCTGACCACTGTGCAAAGGTCAGGGCCTTAAATGCACTCAAATAGTCTTACATAATCAGATTTTTAAAAAAAACTATTTGTTTGTTTTTCCTGTGCAGGTAGTGAGGGAAGCTTTAATGGGATGTTATATATATTTTTAAAAAGTTATCAGCCTAAAATAGACTCAACAAGTTGTAAATAAAGTCTGAGGTTGTATATTTCAGTTCCCAGGTTACGATGTGGAGAATGTCCTGGGAAAAGAGGTGGGTCCCCTCACCGTTTACGCCCGAGTAGTCACCAGGAAACCTGCCCTCTGGATCGGCCTGGAAGAAATCTGCCTCTGAGGCTCTCAGGGCAAGTAGCTAATGATATCAATCCTCAGGCTTCAGCTGGCTCCAAGGATCTGCACACTAGGCCTTGGTCTGAGCCAGTATAGCCCCCCCCCCCCCCCTTCTGAAGGCCTCCCTGACAGCTTGAGGCTGTGCTGAAGTGAATGGGGCTGCAGAAAGACAAGGTCTTGTTTGTGTTAATGATATGTGATCCTGTGGACCAGGAGTTGACAGCCCAAGGGTAGACCAGTGGCATGCAGTCTGTCAAAGCAGCCCACGTGGTTCATCAAATGGAATGTAACTTTTTGAACAAGACTTCTGGCTGTAAACATGTTTTTCAAATGGCCTAAAAATCTTTTAAAAAAAGCTTTTCTCCAACTCATCTACCTCTGTATATAATATTACTGACAGTGTGTCAATAAACATTTTTTGCTGACTTTACTTTCTATTTCCTGTTGCACTTTCTGACTTCTTGTGAGAAAACACCCCCACACTTAACCATTTTATGCAAAGAGCACTCACAGACCAGGATATTTCTGCACCTTTTCAGCAATTTTATTATAGATTCCATAAACAAAATTTTTTCAAGGTTTCATACAAACTATATAAAAGATCATGCTCTGGCTCTTATACAAAGTTTGGAATTATAAAACATGTACCATATCAGGTATAACATCATGTAAATGCAGTGGTAAAATAATTTAATACAGAGGAAATCCCACAAAAAATATGGCAGCGACATCATATATTTTCCAGTGCCATTATGGTAAGCTTAAGATACATCTGGTACAGATGGTAAAATGTCTGTTGAGGTATTGTCTCCTAAAAACTCAGTTCATACGATAATGGATCTGTCACCGGCTCTCTGCACCCGAAGAGCCCGCAAAGTTGGAGTTGGGCATCTGCTTGAAGAACTCTCTGAGCCCTGTGAGCTCTCTGGTTAGCTGCTCGATAGTTTTATGAAGCCTGTCGTTCTCAGAGCCCAGTTCAATCATCTTCTGCTGCATCTCCAAGTTGCGCATCTTGGCTTTGTCCCTGCTTTTCCTCACTGCAATGTTATTCCTCTCTCGCCTCTGTCGGTACTCCACGCTGTACCTGTCCACCGCCTTCTTCCCTTTTTCCCTCCCGATCTTCCGCGGCGAGGACTTGGCCGAGCTGGCACTGGAGACTGGCTCCGGGGTGGTGGGGGGCGTCGGCTGCCCTGTAGGGAGGCTGACAGAGGTCTGGGCGCAGGTCTCGATCTGTGAAGGCAGGGATGAGGACATGTCGCTGTCACTCCAGTCGGACTCCTGCTTGATGGGCGCAATGAACGCCCCCTTATCCAGCATGCTGTCCGCCCTCCGCTCCGCCGTGAACGCGGCTGACAGCTGCTGCATGCCGCCGGGCTGCACGGAGCTCTGCATGTTGTAGAAATCCACCTTCTCCTGCTTCACAGTGTTGAACAGGTCGAGGAAGAGCTCGTCGTTGCACAGCTCCAGGTTTGGCACGGCTGTCATGGACTCGATGTACTGGCTGAAGTCGATGGCACTCTCGTCGTCGTACATGGCAGGGGCGGTGCTCAGCTCCACCATGGTGCCGTCCTCGCCCGAGCCGTCGCTCCTGCTGCCCGGCTTGCAGACCCCCTGCTGCGGGCCACCCAGCTTGGCGCTCTCGTAGAAGTTAGCAGGCTCCATTGCCCAACTCATGTTGCATTGTGGAGACACGCAGTGAGAGTCCAGGCTGTATATGTCACACATGAACCCTGGTGACTTGTCCACGTGGTTTAGGAAGTAAATAAACGTGTTATAATGTAAACCCCAACAGGTGTGACAGCACGACAAAAGCCTGCAGTGGCTTTCTCTGCACGCGCCCTTGTTCCTGTTCTTAAAAAAAAGAAAACAAATCTTTGGCTTTTCTTTTTTTTGTTTTTTTTTTTTTTTTTATCCCCTGGGTGTTGACTGGCAGGGTCCTGTCACTGAACACACTCACACACTTCTCTGAGGTTTCTGTACTTTCGCGGAGTGTTTTGTACCGTTCTCCGCTGACGTCACACGCACCGCCCTCTCGCGGGCCCAGTGAAGGCGAAAACGGGAGTCACGTGGTGCCCGTTAACTTCCCATTTGAGGAGCGAGGGGCGTGTTGCTCGTGCCACCCACTTCTTACTACGATTGTATGAATGGTTTCAGAGTTGTTTACACACTTGTAGGCTCTGGGTGTTTGGGGATTAAGTTTAATTTGTCTGCCCCAAACTGAGGTCGAACAAGTATTTAAGATCATTTACTGAAGTAAAAATAATCATATTACACTATAAAACAAAAGTAAAAAGTAAAAGTACTCAAGTATTATCTGGAAAATGTATTTAAAGTGTCAAAAAGTACTCCTTATGCGGATCTTTATAACTGATGCATTAAGATTTAAGTGCTACTTTAAAGGTCCAGTGTGTAACATTTAATATAATAATCATCGGTAGGTTTTTATTACTGTATAATCACCTGAATATAGGAATTATTATGTTTTTGTTATTTATGAATTGTTTTAATCTACAGATACCGCCGGTCACCTTCCATAGAGTCAGCCATATTGAACCGCCATGTTTCTACTGTAGCCCAGAACGGACAAACCAAACAGTGGCTGTAGATAGGGCCTTTAGCGAGTTTCATGGCCACCGTAGTTTCTCCTGCACACTTTAACAGCCCGTTCCCAGGTCATCAAATAGTCCAGGTTATCAGTCAGTTGCGATCTTAAAACGTATACTATCTCTATCTGAAATGTAGTTAGTGTTGCATAAAGTAATGTAAGCTGTTGTTACTCCTTTATGTTTTATAATAGTGAACGATATCATGTTGATGTACATCATGAAGATATATGACAATGTGAGAAAACTTACAAACTATAAACATGACTATATATTGTGTGTATGTCATACCAGTACAAGACAATAATTTATACTACTAGACTAACCATGTACAGCATAATGCTAACATTATGTCTATTTCTATTACTTTACTTCTTATTCCCCTTATTGAGGGCCCTTACGTTGTTTATGTATGATTTTGAATTGAGTTTTATTTGTCGTCTGTCACCAGGCCTATAAACGTCTTTCCCAGAAGTGATCCAGTGTAAAAAAGAAAAAAAATACTATGTGGTACAAGCGTTCCTGTGGAGGTAAAACCACTAAAACCAAACAAAGTTATTACATTAATAACTTAAAATGGAAAGTATTATCATGCTGATGTACTGTATGAAGGTATCTGACCAGTCAGTTAAGAGGAAATATACTGATTTGATAGAATTTAAGATGTATAATAGACAATTTTTCATGTGCCAAATGTTTGTTGGTGCCAGTTTCTCCAATGGGAGGATTTCTTGCTTTCATTCGTCATATAAGATAGAAAATTGAACATCTTTGGGTTTTGGAGTCTTGTTTTGGGGTTAAAACCAGTGTTTTTAAGATGTCATCTTGAGCCCTGACAACCAACAATAAAGCTAATCATCACTTGCAACCCTAATTAACCCATGCAGGGACATAGACAAAGGTTCTTAGTAGCTCTCATTTAACATACTCACAGAGAACAAATTTACTGAAGGATACAAAGCCGGACACACACCTAAACAAACATTACAAACAAATAAGCAAACTTCAACATACAATATAGCCATTATATACAGACAACAGCTGGACAACAAGTCACCTATATCCAGATCAAATTGTTGCTGTGTATAGTGTATATGTGTGTGGATAGTAAGGTGCTCTATATACAGAGGTGGTTTATTTGATGAGAGTATACAGTTTATACTCTGCTTACTAGACTAATGTATGATAGTGAACTGCCACAATATTGTCAGTTATATTCATTGACGTGTACATTACAAAAACCCTTATGTACCTTGTCACGACAAGTTTTTAACATCATTCCACTTTATTATACAATATAATTAACCCCCCCCCCCCCCATGTACTGTCACTTCTCGGAAACGCTCCTGTGTAAAAAGTGTTCTGTACTTTTCCTCTTTTTGGGGGAATGGAAATGGAAACTGCGCCACCTGGTGGTCAATGGATGTACCTGCGGGATAAAAATCACATTTTATAAATTTAACATATTTCGTGTTACCATCATAGCAAATTTCTAACCTAATAAATAAGTAAAGCATCATTAGATAATACGCATGTTAGGTGAATTTTCCCTTAGACTGCTCATTTTGAGACAAAGAGGAGGATTTGGTCCACTCACTCTTTAAAATGTCTCTACTCTGACCACCACTGGAGAGACATTCTGCTTCTGCAACTGATATAAAACTGGAATTTATTTATTTCCAGTACATTCAATATCTGTGACTGCTTGGAAACTAATATAATAATAATTAGACTACATGGTGGTGGTCTTAAACTATGTATCTTAATGGAAAAGCATCTAAAAATCATTATATTAGCGATACAATTATATATATATATATATATATATATATACCTTTTGTAATGTAAGTATGAAACAAACCATTTTGTTTATTGTTTTGTTCGTACATATGTATTTTCTTTTTAAAATTATTATACATTTCATAGTATCAGTAGATATATTTCTGTATTGTGAACTGTTTCAATAAAGAAAAGGCTAAAAAAAGAAAAGGTCATTTACTGTCGGACCAAACCAAATCTTCGCGGGGTGTCTATAATCGTGAGGCCACGCGCAAGAAACGTAGCTCATATTTTGAATATATATTAGAGTAATAAGTGTAGTTGTACCTTTATTTCAACTATCTATTTAATCTATTTAGACACTTCATTGTGTTTAATGAAAGTAGCAACGACTGAAACTCAATACGAACCCCCCTCTGCAGTGAAGAAATCGCCCGGAAAGAACACCACGGTTCTGGTCTGTTATTGGTCCAAAGTTCCCCGCGAAAATAACGTCACCCCCAGTTTCGCGCCAGATCTGCAGCAGTCTTACGTATACACAAGAGGAGGTAAGAATAGACTTCATTTACTTTACTTCTTTTCTATAAACGTATTGATTACGCTCGTTGAATCAAAGTTTATTTTGTTTCTCAAGTTTGTTCGCGTGCATCGCGTTGCTCTTTTATTTACTCTTAAATGTTAAATCAGGGGAAACATTGCATGTAAGTTTCAGCTCATTGTTTCTTCTGCGGCCACATGTCGGATGGTGGAAAAGTTGTTGTTAACTGATCCAAAGCCTTTAATAAAAGTATCAAACACACAATAATATATATATATATATATATATATATATATATATATATATATATATGTGTGAACAATACCGTTGTACATATAGAGAAGTAGCAGCTCAGTGTGTTCAAGTATAAGAAATATAAGTAAACTTCATCTATTATTCTGAAGTATTGGGAGTTGCCTTATTGACGTGTAAGCAGTATTTTATCTTATGGTTGGTAAAGTGATTCAACTGTTTTGTAGTTTAAACAGTAGCTATGGATACTATTTGGAGTTAATTGTATGCTTTAATTTGCAAAGTAACTGGAGGAGCCAGTTACATGTAATTGGGTCGAAATAGTGGAATTAAAGATGATAAAATACAAATATTCAGCTACAATGCAAACTGTGAAGATTTGTGGTCCTATTACGCCTTTTCAGCATCAAATAAACGAGAACAATAACAGGTTCACGTTTCAAGTTTATTATAATAAAATAACAGTACTAGGGTCTCTAAAGGACACACTTGAATCAATATCCCAGCCCTCAAACTGAGCAGGTGACCTATGGGATTACATTTGAGCTATGAAAGTGTAACAAAAAAGCACGAGCAAATAATAATAATAATAATAATAATAATGTTAGTTGGGACAAACAAAATGTCCATTTGGTTCTTTATCTACACGTGTTTTAAGTCTGTGGACTAATCCAAAAGAAACATGAATCTTGTAAGCAAAACAACATGGACGGCAGCAAAACACACAGACTCCTTGGTAGTTGCCAATAAAATAAATATTTCTCCAAATTAGTAGGTCTACCTGCAGCAGTCAACCTTATTGAACGTTGTGGCTGCACAAACTCACTCAAAAGTGAGGCCTCACCTCCCTGTCATCTAACAGAAAACGAACACAATCAAACACACCTACCAGACTTTCTTTAGTCAGTTGTCAGGTGGTTAAAATGGATCCGGAAGGTGTGCTAAAATCTCTACTTGAGAAAGCTTTGCTTATACTATGGCAGCCTCTTGTTTAGGTTAAAAATGAACTCACTAGAGTCTGTTTGATCTTCAGATATCCCAGCAACAATGTCTTCCCCAACATCGACTCCCGGTGGCTGCAAACGAGGAAGGAACACCAACCCGGCCACACGTAAGTTAATTTGCTCCGCAGTTCCTAATGATTTCAACTGCTGTGCCACTGTGGTGTACACATTATTATAGGTGGTGTGTGTCTTTGTGTGTTGTTAATAAGTTGTCTTGGTGTCTTGTGTACCCTCAGCCAGCAGTGAGGGCCCAACATCACCTCCCTCTCAGCGGCGCAGAGGTCAGGACTCCTCCACTGGGGACCTGATGCCAATGCCCACCTCCCCGGCCACCGACATACTGAGTCCAGCAGCACCTCAGGACACTTCCCTGTTCTCCAGCCCACGTCCCTCAGGTACGAACCAATCAAAGTGTGCAGAATTTGTTATTTGAAATATAAAGTTACTCCAGTGTGCTAAAAGTTTTTCCTTTTTTTAATAAACAGTCCAACCCAATGAAGTGGATATGAGCTCCCCTCTGATGTATGGGACCCCCAGCTCAAGGGTTGAAGGGACCCCACGCAGTGGAGTGCGTGGCACCCCAGCTAGACAGCGTCCTGATCTGGGATCAGTCAGGAAGGCCCCACAAGTGGACCTTCACTCTGAGCCGGTCAGTGGAGGAGTCAGATTGATTATTTATTGTAATTGCAATGGAGCAATAATAGAGCTAGGATAAGACAATTATTAACATGACAATTTTCAAATTAAGTGAAGTTAATATGGAAGACCAACTGAACAACAGTAGTTAACACTTTTCACGTTTTTTCACAGCCAAGTACGGATGGTGCTGTAGCCAGCGAGTCAAACGCCGGGCAGAGACTGGTGATCTGGGGGACTGATGTGAATGTTGCGACCTGCAAGGAGAAGTTTCAGGTATGAAATCTTACATTTCAACTATTATAAGATATTTCATCTTTTTGGTGTAGAATACTAAATTGTTTGCATGCTTTGGGTCACTTTGCTTTCAGAGGTTCCTGCAGAGGTTCATTGACCCGACCTCCAATGAAGATGAGAACGCTGGTCTCGACCTGAACGAGCCTTTATACATGCAGAAGCTGGAAGAGGTAGTGTACTTATCTGTTTTAAATAGTGCTGTTGTTATACTCCTTTATATTTTCTGGCCCTTTTTACCTTTTTTTTATACTGGAAATGAAGGGATAGAGAAGGACACGCCACACAAAATCACAGGAAATCTCAGATTTAAATCTGAAATATTAATATTTCTCTTTTTGTCTCACAGATCAGTGTTGTCGGTGATCCAGTGCTGAGTGTGAATTGTCTGCATGTGCAGTCCTTCGATGCAGAACTTTACAGGCAGCTCGTCTGCTACCCACAGGTAATGTCGCTTATTTTATCATTTTCATTTCCACATATACATTACAAAGTCAGTTTTGGGCAAATAATTTCTATGGCTGCACAATTTATCAAAATATTATCAAATTCGTAATATATCCAAGTGCAATGTGCAGTATGCAAATCACAGAAGCTGCAATTTGACAAAACAGCATTATAATGAAGTACTGTAGCTCTGAAGAGATAACCGGGCCTATAAATATCTCCAGATTTAATAAAACATGTTTGTTTGGTACAGACCCCAATAATATTAAAATCATCAAGATTTTAATAGATTTTGTCAGCGAAAATGTAAATTTGTGATAAAATGACAAAATAATCAGGAAAATACTTTCTAGAAAGGGATTCATCAGTCTTGATTTTGGTCTTCAAGCCAAACTAAATGCTAAACACTGAACAGTGTGACCAAGTGCTTAAACAACAACACAATGATAAATACCAAAGAAGGCTGAAGCTGTAGCTTATTATTCCTTCTCACAATACAACAATTAGAGAATTTCTTAACAAGCCTGAATGCAGTAGGAGTTGTCTATTGGGATTGTTGTCTGAAACACCTGTTTACTTTATCTCTCTGCTGGCTGTTTGACAGCATATTGATGCTAATAAGTAAGATATTTTTTCCCCAGGAAGTCATCCCAACCTTCGACATGGCAGTCAATGAGCTTTTCTTTGAGCGTTTCCCAGACTCCATTCTGGAGTTCCAGATCCAAGTCCGCCCCTACAACGCCCTGAAAACCAGAAACATGAGGAGCCTGAACCCAGAAGGTACGTGGATTCATTTCTCCAGCTGATGTCACTGGATGGGTGCAAAGTGAAATCACACTTATTAATACTACCATACCAAGATATCCCATCCCATATTTAATGTGGGATCTATGTGAATATTGTTGCTTTGATAAAAATGTGAGGTATCGGCTTCGGGCTAAAGCTTCTGTGTGCCGTATGTTTTGCTTCCACAGACATCGATCAGCTGATCACCATCAGCGGCATGGTGATCCGCACGTCGCAGCTCATCCCCGAGATGCAGGAGGCTTTCTTCCAGTGCCAGGTGTGCGCCTACAGCACCCGTGTGGAGGTGGATCGCGGGCGCATTGCCGAGCCGGCTGTGTGTCGCCACTGCAACACCACCCACAGCCTGGCGCTCGTTCACAATCGCTCAGTCTTTTCAGACAAACAGATGGTGAGAGTTCGATGGGGTTGGAGGGGTTGGTGACGGGGGCAGATTGCTTACAGTCAATGACACCTAATCTCAGAATATGTTAAGTGGTAATTAGTGATGTGTTTGGTTGAGGTCATGACATCTGTTCGTTTATTGATCGTTTGATAACAGGTCAAAATTCAAGAGTCTCCAGAGGACATGCCGGCTGGTCAGACGCCACACACAACCATTGTCTATGCCCACAATGACCTGGTTGATAAAGTGCAGCCAGGAGACCGCATAAACATTACTGGTAAGATTACCTAAAGCTCTCTTGCTAGAGCTGATGAATAATGAACTAATGAGCATTTTCATTATCTATTCATCTGCCTGTTATTTATTCTATCATCGTTGGGTCGATAAAATCCTCAAACGAGAAGCTGGAATTAGTGAATATTTCACCTTTTTGGCCTAAAGAAGGAATTAAAACAATTGATTATTTTAATAGTTGCGAATTAATTTTACTAGGGAACAAATAAAGCATTTCAAATTAAATTTTACAATGGTATAAGGCACCTCCTGTTTAAGAAGCAGGATTTAGTACGTTTTGGTGTTTTTCCTTAATTGATGATTCATTTATTAATCAATCTGTTTATTGTTCCAACACTAGTCTCATCTCCAGATCTTTTACAGTAAATCAGTCACCGATTTCACTCATCCATCGACGTCCTAATGGCTTCTCCAATGTCCCTGCAGGTATCTACAGAGCGGTCCCCATGCGCGTGAGCCCGATTCAGAGCAATGTCAAATCGGTGTACAAGACTCACATCGACGCCATCCACTTCCGTAAGACGGACGAGAAGCGCCTGCACGGTGTGGACGATGATGCCGACCAAAAGCTATTCACTGAAGACCGCGTGCAGACCCTGAAGGAACTGGCAGCCAAGCCGGACGTCTACGAACGCCTCTCCTCTGCCCTCGCACCAAGTATCTATGAGCATGAGGACATCAAAAAGGTGTGTGTGAGTTTTAACCTGTGCAAGCACCCAGTGACGAGGGTATTCACTGAAGTTGTGACTTGCATGATCTGCCAATAACGTCCTGGTCATTGAATTTAATGCCCAACGAGTTCCATGGAGTCTGCCACATCGAACTATGTTTCTACAGTAGCCCTGAAGGGACAAACAGAACACTGGCTCTAGATAGGGACACATTTTATTTTTTTTTGCGGCCTCCTCTCTTCATGTTGGTGTGCTCATTTCAGGGCTCTGGTACTGTGCATGCTGGCTGATTTCACAGCGGTCATTTCGGCTTGTCCACAGCAGGAAAGGCACTGGTGTAATTGTTAATATTAACAAACAACTGTGTTCCAGTTCTGTCAGACAAAAAGGAGAAATAAGATAAATTGAAATAAAAAATATGAGATAAAATAATGGAAATGATGGGGAGAGAGAAAGATATTTGAGTCATTAATGCTATTAGTTCACCTGGAAGTTTTGTACTTTTACAAGTGGAATGATCAAATAAGTTTGGAAACAACTGAAAAAAAACAAAATCAAATGTGTATGTGTATAAAATGTATATTCTAATCACAGTATTATATATATATATATATACCTTTTATAACCCAGCTCTAGATTGAATTAAATAGTAGAATGATGTAGAATCTTTTTGAGTATTTATTTCCCTCTGTTGTGTTCCAGGGCATTTTGCTGCAGCTCTTTGGCGGCTCCCGTAAGGACTTCACTCAGACCGGCCGGGGGAACTTCCGCGCCGAGGTGAACATCCTCCTCTGCGGAGACCCCGGCACCAGTAAGTCCCAGCTGCTGCAGTACGTCTTCAACCTGGTTCCCCGTGGCCAGTATACTTCGGGGAAGGGCTCCAGCGCCGTGGGTCTCACCGCATACGTGATGAAGGACCCGGAGACTAGGCAGCTGGTCCTGCAGACTGGAGCTCTGGTGCTGAGCGACAACGGCATCTGCTGCATCGACGAGTTTGACAAGATGAGCGACAGCACGCGCTCCGTGCTGCATGAGGTCATGGAGCAGCAGACCCTCTCCATTGCCAAGGTATGTCTTGACAAATTTCCAACATGTATAGGCGGGCACGTGTTTTGTTGAAGTTAATTGCTAATTCACACATTTTTTTTTTCCCCCCTACGCAGGCTGGAATTATTTGCCAGTTGAACGCCCGTACCGCTGTGTTGGCCGCTGCTAACCCTATTGAATCTCAGTGGAACCCCAAAAAGACCACAATTGAGAACATTCAACTGCCTCACACACTGCTGTCCAGGTGAATACCATCTGTTAGCACCATCACACTGAAACACCTGATAGAAAGTGATCGTCATTCTCTGGATCACAGTTAAAATGTGGCTTAAAAAAAGGTTTCAAATTGGCCATTGGCTTTTTGGTGAGTTGTTAAAAGTAAAATAAGGAACAATCTCAAAGTTCAAATCACATTTCTGCTCTAAAACCCTTTTGGAACAGCATTTTTTTACTCTCTAAAGTTATTACCTCTAATTTAGGACTTGATCCTTTACTAATCATCCTCATTATAATCATTGGCTAAACTTATCTATTGGTATATTTGAGATTGAAACTCGGTCGCTTTCCCCTTACCTTCCAAGTAGGGCTGCAGCTATCGAATATTTTGGTAATCGAGTATTCTATAGAATATTTCATCGATTCATCGAGTAATCGGATAAAACATACTTTTGCTTAATTAAAGCCCAATTATAAATATACAATAGAAAACAAGACAGATCACTGTTTTCAGTTTTCAGTCCCGGCGTCTGCCGTTCTGTACAGCAAAACTGTCCAAACACGTTACAGAGCCCGCTTCCGTCTTCTTCCGCGTTGTAGGGGACGCATAGTCTGTGACGTAAGCACGTTGTGTCACACTAAAAAGAATCAATGCAAAACGTGAGCTCTACGAGGCTTCGAGGCAGACGAAATTCCTCGATCATTCTTTGTAATAGAGTTACTCGAGGAATCGTTGCAGCCCTACTTCCAAGCGCAAAGGAGGAACTACGGGGGCAAAAAAAACTAAACAAGTCTATCTAGAGACCGTGTTTGTCCCATCTTGGCTGCTGTAGCAACATGGCGTTTTTTTTACATCCAGTTGATTATACACTAATGAAAACATAAGCCTGAATATTATTCCATTTCTGCCAATAGATCCTCCTAAATGTTACACACTGGACCTTTTTAACTGATTTAAATCTCACAGATACTTGAATACAACCCATCCTTTGACTTTATGATGGTAAACTGAGCAACAGCTGAATGATTTGTATATTTTAGATCAAGCAAACTGCTCAATAAAAACATGTTTGTTATATCACACAGTTTCTTAAACGCAGGTAAACAACACTGATAGAGAGGAACTATAGTGCGTGAATGCCACTAATTGACAAACGTAATTTTTTGTCCCAATTGTCTACTTTCTCATATGGTTTTTAACACTGCGTTACGTCGCCCATCAGATTCGACCTCATCTTCCTGATGCTGGATCCCCAAGATGAGGCTTACGACCGCAGGCTGGCCCACCACTTGGTGTCGCTGTACTACCAGAGCGAGGAGCAGATGGAGGAAGAGTTCCTCGACATGGCTGTGTTGAGGGACTACATTGCATATGCACGAACATACATTAATCCAAGGCTGAGTGAGGAAGCCAGCCAGGCCCTCATTGAGGTTTGTTTTCTTGTCACAATTATATATTTACATTATGTTCAATATTGGCAGCAAGGTTTGCCCAATAAGCAATATTAATTTGACATCTGCCCCTCAACTGAGCTTGTTTCGTGTTGGTCCTCAGGCCTACGTGGACATGAGGAAGATTGGCAGTGGTCGGGGGATGGTGTCTGCCTACCCCAGGCAGCTGGAGTCCCTGATCCGCTTAGCAGAGGCGCACGCCAAGGTGCGTTTCTCCGAGAAGGTGGAGACCATCGACGTGGAGGAGGCCAAGCGGCTGCACAGAGAGGCCCTCAAACAGTCGGCCACTGACCCCAGAACAGGATTTGTTGACATCGCTATCCTCACAACAGGTATACACAACAGGGCCTCGTGAATATTAACTGCTCGTTTTGGATGCACTTTAGAATGAAAACTATTTAGAGGCGATATGAGACTGGGTGAGAAATGACACCAAATTTGCTGCCTTGTTTCATCTAATGTGATATAAAAGTGAATATATCATTGCGTTTTTGGACTGTTTGGTCCACTGAAACAAGCAAACTGCTGATAAATCGATAACTCACAGCCCACCAGCTTATTTCAGTGCATTTATTTGTGATTCCAGGTATGAGCGCCACCGCACGCAAGCGCAAGGAAGAGGCCGCCCAAGCCTTGAAAAAGCTGATCCAGGCCAAAGGGAAGACACCTGCCATGAAATACCATCAGCTTCTTGATGACCTCAGAGGACAGTCTGAAACGGTAAATACTTTAATTTTGCCTTTCACTTTACTACCTTTTTTAAAATCAATACATTATATTGGCCAGCCAGTTTAGAGAATAAAGAAAATTGCCTAAAGTTAGATTTTCAAGAGAATGCAGTTAACCAGAGCTAAAATTTTGATATTTAAGATTAAATTCATCAAAATTACAGAAAAGCTATTAAAGTATTTGTGATCAACTAATTTATTTTTTAATTATACAATTTAACACCACCACTTCCTGTAATGACCTCTTTCTGACTGTTTTCAGGCGATCACTAAGGAGCTGTTTGATGAGGCGCTGCGAGCCCTGGCTGACGAGGATTACTTGACGGTCACTGGAAAGACTGTTCGTCTCCTCGCCTAAGGCACCACCCTGCAATTATGTACAGTCCTTAATTTTAAATCCTATCCTGTGTCGACCTCTTTTCTCGTGCTGTAAAATATTTTTGTATAATTGAACCACCATATGGTTTTCTGGGTGTATTAGATGTGTCTTAGAGACGTGATTCAGAATATCCACATGACTCATTCAAACGTTGGTGTCCTGTGATGATAAAAAAAAAAAAAGAGAGAAGGAAATGGAACCCATATACTGGCAATTAATAGAGCTAATATTTAAAAGCGCTTGTATTTCATTTGTTTACCTGATTTTCAAGTAATGCTCTTGCTGTTTTTGTACTCTGTTAAGGTAAAAAGCTCTTTTCTTCCAACTTGTACATTGTAATCACTGAGTAAAGTCAGTGACTTATTTCCACAGTGTTGAATTGTCCTTGTAGTTTGCATTGACTGCTTGTTAATAGAGGAGAAAATAAAATGTTCACTGAAAATGCTTGGCAAGTTTTTTTTTTTTGTTTTTTTTTACAGTGGTTGCAACTTTTAGTTGAATTAAATTCTATCTATCTTTAAAAATAGTTGAAATTAAAGGAATCAGCACTCTCATAGCAGTAGCATAGCAGTATCATAAATACAGTGTATAATTTTCTGCACCAAGCTGTTCCAGCTCTTCATTGGATGTTTACATAGTGAAATATTCAAACCCAAGACTGCATTTTTTTTTATAGCTGCACTATTTTATCAAATGGAAATATTCTACATGTCTGTCATTATACACACGACCTCATAATTCAGGTGGAGTTGAATATTTGGAAACTTTGGGTTCTCCACAAGAACTTTAAATTATGTTTGAGGTCTGCAGCAACATGAGTGAACTGATAAACCAGTGGGGGTCATAGGGTTGAAGAACTCCGCCAGACCTTGTAGAGGGCCACATCTTTTTTGTTCAAACCCACAAAGTTTTTATCCAAAATTTAAGAGGAGAGGCCAAAGTATGCAACAGGGATGCCACAAAATTTGGTTTCAATCTGATACCAAGTCATACCAGAGGCAGGATTGTGAATTTTAATTGCATTGTGGATACTTTTTATTGTTACAAAGACCTAATGTATCATTTAAGGGAGCAACATATGTCATAATTAAGTACTACTCATGTATTTTTAACATTCTCTATTAATTACTCAATCACATGTTTAAACACGACAGTTTTTGATGGGAAATAAATGTTCGTTAACTGACAATGTTACTGTACATCCACCATTTTGTGTAAGCAAAAATATTCACCCATTATCTGTAAGTGCTCTTAATTAACTCTGAATTATAGCTGTTCTGTGGTTGTGATTTGAAGAGGTTAAAACTCCACCCTCAGTTACAAAAGATCTTTACACATCTGGGCTTGTCCAACAGGTTTCAGCTTGTTGGACACAAGTGAAGCGTTTCTTCCTGTTATGTAACTATTTGGTTGTGAATCCAGTTTCCTTGTCACTGCTAATTCATTTCATTCTAATTCAACACCTTTAATGCAGCTATTGTTTACGACATTTCTGCTTTTCTTGGCCACAAGCTGAAACATGTTGAACAAGCTCAAATGTGTTGGTCTGACAACAGAATTGTGTTGCTGGAGGTTTGACCTCTTCAGACTCCAGCATAATTTACTAATTTATGTATTGTAGTATTTTAAGTATTACTCTTATGTTTACTAGATTAATTAACGTGTTGTACTTCTGGAGACATATAATGTTGATCTTTCACTGTCTGACGTGTTTCTGTTTGTCAAAGCAAAGCCACAAGCTAAGTGTTTTTTCCTGTTATGTAACTAATTTAGCAGCAGTTTGTTTCCTTTCTTCTGCTAAATCATGTTCACAACACATTTGGACTAACTATTGTTTATGGTATCTCAATATTTTGTTGTCCAATACTGTTTTCACAGTTTACAATTGCTTCTATTACACTTCAAAGGCCGACTCCTGTCTCCTGTGCACCAAACTGCACACATAGTGAGGAGAGGAAGGTTATGTATTCTGATGTTTTGTGCCTGTTTACTGTGTGTTAACATGTTTTTCTTATTTGAATCTGCTTGCAATGCTTATTGAGGTTGAGATTATCTTTCACAAGACTGCACAATAAGCTTTTCTTGTGAATGTTGTTGTGTTTCATACAAAAATAGATAGAAAATAAGATACACTACTCACAAAAAGTTAGGGATATTCGGCTTTCGGATGAAATTTCAGAATGTACGTAAAATGCACTATAACCTTTCCAGGTGATCTTAATTTGACCTTCTACATAAATGCCCTACTTTCATGATATAATAGCATCAACTTTTTACATTTTCCAATATCCCTAACTTTTTGTGAGTAGTGTAAGCGAAGCTGACCCATATTGATCCCCCTAGGAGAAGTTCAAATTAGACAGAGCAGCAACAGGGGCAATGTAGTGCAAGAGTACAGAAGTAGAAGTACAATAAGATATCACAAAAAGCAGTTGCTGGAGGGAATATTTGAGTTTTCAAAAGGCTAAAAGTTAGATAAAGTCACCAGTGGTACTAGGTGCAGTCTCTTGGGAGTACACAGCCAGTGAAGCAGGTCTGAGTGTGAGCAGCCTGCAGTGCACCGGTCTGCCGGTGTGCTGCTGCTGCTGCTGTCGGGTTTTAACCGCTGTGATGTCACACTGCTGTGTGCTTCTGGACTCGGCTGAAGAAGATGGCGGCCTCCTCAGGTTTGTGTGCCTTCAAAACTCACATCTACAGCGACGCGACGTGTAGGCGAAGCCGGGGCCGTGTTGTGTGTTGTGGGTCAGAAAAGGCGGGCGTTTGCGGTGTGAAAATGTTTCCAGAATTGCCCCGGATTTGTGAGTTATTCGTTAATATCGCCTCCTCGGATCCGCAATGATCTTCGCGGGGGCCGTCTATCTCCTGGAGCTACTGTGTTGGCTAACCTAGCTCGCCCCGTGAGTTAGCTAAAATAGCAGAAGGTGTCAGATAATAAGCGG
Source organism: Dicentrarchus labrax (assembly GCF_905237075.1). Classification (NCBI taxonomy): domain Eukaryota; kingdom Metazoa; phylum Chordata; class Actinopteri; family Moronidae; genus Dicentrarchus; species Dicentrarchus labrax. The sequence goes on from NW_026136701.1 coordinate 16,183,622, forward strand.
CCGTGTTGCCAGTAAAATCACTCTATGTGTCACAAAGCACCTTTTAGCTGCCATAACACGCTATAAAACTTCAATGAGGCGTTCAGGTTTACGTTAATGTGAGTATCGTAAACAACCGCGGACAGCACTAGTTAGCTCGTAGCTTAGCGACTAGAATATTCCAACACCGCGCGGCTGCGAGTGCCGATCCCGATGTGTCCGACGAGCCAGTCTCATGATCACAGGAAAAACCTACTTTATTCGCGTTAACTGTTCAAACACAAGTATTTAATATGCCTTTTTTAATATCCACTAAGCCGCGGTCATTCAACAGTGGTGAATACAAGGTGGATTTTGTTTTTTGTTTTATGCGAAACACGGCACATTGCAACCGCGTAAAGGGTGACGGTGATGTTTAATGTAGGGACCAGTCCACTTGCTAACCTCACTGTCAAATATTAACTGGATTTCTACTCCCTTAACTACAGGAATAGACACAGGAGATGACAAGGCGTCTTTACACAATATAGCTGTTTGCTGTTGAAGGTTGAAGGAGGAGGGAGGAGGAGAAGCGATTGATTAAACGTTAACGATGTGCTGTTTGGTCGCACGCTTGGTTTCAGCACATAGTCGGAGCCCATGTCTGCTTTAGCGCCCAGCAGGAAGCGTGGTTCCCAAAACTTGCTAAAATAAACTCTGAATTACAGAGAAATGAAATATAATAATGATAAGATTAGAATTCTTACTAGGTTGTTAAAGTTATTTACTTTCTGTGTGCGTTTAAACATACATTATGGGGACGTTTTTTACAAAGTGGCCAAACGGGGAAGTAACTTCATAATCGAAACTGTCTCAGGACTAGTTAGTGCTGCTGGTTCAGTTTTAACCTGGGTTGGTTTAAATCACTAGTGCCAAAGATAACACGAGTTATCTGGGGAGGGGAGGCGGAAAACAATTATCTTTTAAGATGGGGTCAAACTCGGGTAATGATTAGACAAAATACAGTAAATATTTTGGGTATCAGCTGATCGTTTAAGTCATTCTTTAAGCAAAAACTTCCTTTTGTCTTGAATTAAAATAAAGTGGTTATTTTTATAGGCCAGTTTATTTGAGCTGAAACTATTAATCTATTTGCAGAAGAATTATTGCTAATTATTTTAATGATCAGTTAAGTTTTTTTCATTTTTTTTTAATGCCAAAATGGCCAAATATGTTCTTTTTCAGCCTTTCAAACATGGAGATTTCCTGCATTTCTGTTTTATACAATATTAAACTGAATATCTTTAGGTTTTGTGGGACAAAATGGGACATTTAAAGACATCTCCGTAGACTTTGAGAAACTGGGTTGGACATTTTTTTATATTTTCTGACATTTCATAGATCAAACAATTATTGTACAAAATAATCAGCAGATTAAACGATAAATAAATGAATAGTTAGTTGCAGCCTCACAATTGATTAAACAAGAAATGAATCAGAAGACTAAAAGACAACATTCAGAATTGTAAGTTGCTGTCTGAGTATCTTTAGTATTTCTGTACTGCAGTTTCTTGTTACTTAGCAGCTGACATATGCTACCCTTAACGCTGGTGAGCTAAAATTAGCCGATAATATTGGTGTCTTTACTGCGGTTTGCATGTTAATAAGGGACCGAAACAACGTCTTCTGAGCAAATGCCTTTCAAGAAAAGGGGTAGAGCTCACGTGCCACTTAACAGTCCATCCTTCATTGTGGCTACTGCACACGACATGTGAAATTGATTTTAAAAAAATGATTTGTGAAGGCTGACTGTGATGAATGTTGTCTGGGATTAGGGAAGGTGAAATGAACAATTCGATTGACAGAGGAAAATTGTAATGTTTTCGCCATCTCTCCTGTCTCAGTCAAAGGGCCTTTTTTTTTTTTTTTTTTTAAATGCTCTTTTCATTTCCCCTTCTGTGAGTTTCTCTTCAGATCATAATTATGAATAGCAGTAGTTTTACTTAAGTGCCGTCCCCTCAACCTCCACCAATCCTCCAGTCATGAGCCGTAAGTGGTTCATCATTTACACCTCCGTGAGTGCCTGTCAGGCTGTGTGTAATGCCAACGTCTGAACCGAGAACATTTTCCCAGTAGCTGAACACTTTGACTAGTTTTTGAATGATGTTGTTATCAAGTCAGCTGTTAGAACATTGGTCATAAGATGAGTGGATGTTGCCCTGAATCATTTGCTAAAAATCAGCAGTATAGGCTCATGTGCTCCAGATCTCATGACACTTGTCAAGAGTTAAGATTTTTTTTTTTATTAAGCTTCAATGTTCAGCTGCATCAGATATCTTTTTTTTAAATAAATGTCTTGTGAGCAACGTATCAGATTAGATGCAGTTCCACAGTAGGTAGATCCGGATGTGTGGCGCGGCCATGTGCGTACAGAGCATCGGTCTGTTGAGTCATTTCTCGTATCAACCTGTCCTGTCTTGCACATGTTTAACACTCTCACTCGTTTGCATGCATTACTTTTCTATGATTAGAAAGATGAGTGTCTGCATCGGTTTTAATCAAAGGATGCACTTGTTGGCGCACCAACAGTGACAAAACACTGATATGATGTTTCAGTTCTATTTCAGAGGAAACTGTCAATTTTTAGAACTATTTTAGGGATGAATTTTTAATTATTGATTCGATCATCAGTGTTTAAAACCTTATTAAATCATAAAAAGTGTCCTAATTTCTCAGTCTCTCAGAATTTTGTCTAAAATGTTTTGAGTGACAAACTATCTAAATTTAAGATACTTAATTTACAAAGATATAACAAAGAAAGCGTCAATACTGTATCTATGTAACGTCAGAAAATAGTCAAAAGTGCCCATCACAGTTTTACAGAGTGACATTTTAACGTGTAATCCAAACAGTCCAAAACCCAAAGATATTCAGTTTACTGCCATTTAATACAATGAAAAGCAGAAAATTCTCTTTTGCATTTTTGTTGCGGTTATCAAAACCCCTCCAAACCAGTTGGCTTTTTTAAAAAAAAGTCAATTATGGCATTCTCTTCATGTAGATTGTGTACTTTTTTATGGTTTCCTAACCAGACTAAAAACCAACAACGCGTTGTTCATTTTACAGAACTTTCTGACTCCCCCACCCTGACTGTAGCGCTCAGTCTCAAGTCCATTGATTCTTACTAAAGGTGTTAATCTTTGCAGAAAAAAAGCAGGTCACAAATATCTACTTTTCTTTTTTATGAAAGGCTCATTGAATTCATAAAACAAGCACAAACTGTATGTTTTAGCAAAAGTTATTAAAAGAGCAGGAAATGGTGCATGTGCTGAGAGCTATTTCCAGCAGAGGTTTGGTGTATGTGTGATTGACTCTAAATAAACTACACTGCCCATGTTCGTCACAATAAAGGAACGTGTCAGTGTGTCTCTGTCTGATGTATTTTTAATCGTTTTTGGTGAACCATTTATTTTGGTTGTCATCAAAATAAAAGGTCCACAGAGCAGAAGAATAAGCTTTACCAGGCATTGGCTAGACACAGGGTATTTGATTTGTTAGTAGAATCAATTCATTGTTGGTACTGGGTCTATTTATGGAATTCGTCAGCAGTAGGAAAAATACTGCGTATCAGACATTTCCTTTTTAAATTAGTGCAATTCATATTCTGTTTTGGACATTTTTAGGAGTTAAAGTTCCACGCAATTTTCGCTTGTTGGAGGAGCTTGAAGAGGGGCAGAAGGGCGAAGGTGATGGCACAGTCAGCTGGGGCCTTGAGGATGACGAAGACATGACTCTCACACGGTGGACAGGCATGATCATTGGACCAGCAAGAGTAAGCAGAGCAAACTGAGCATGTGCCTTGTCATTCTAATACAGACAGAAACTATTGTCAACTAATAGAGATACTCTAACCGATCTAAATGTGTTTTTCTGTTTATCTTTGTGTTTCAGACCAATTATGAGAACAGGATATACAGTCTGAAAGTGGAATGTGGATCCAGATACCCAGAGGCCGCCCCGACTGTTAGATTTGTAACAAAAATTAACATGAATGGGATAAATAATTCCAACGGGACGGTGAGTGTCATCACAAATCTGACGAGATTTATGTATGAGTGTCTCGCCCCGTGTCGTGTCATTTGTTGAACTCAGAAATTGTTTTGTGTTGCAGTTTTGTGACGCTTATGTGATGCGTTCAATAACTCACTGTCAGCGCTCCTGTCACAATGACTGATTTGGTGTTTTTTTTTTTTGTGTCTTACAGGTGGATTCACGTAGCATACCAATATTAGCAAAATGGCAGAATTCTTATAGCATTAAAATTGTTCTTCAAGAGTTAAGGCGTCTAATGATGTCCAAAGAAAATATGAAGCTTCCACAACCACCAGAAGGACAAACCTACAGCACTTAATCGTAATGGATTGTTTCGACCCTCTGTCTTAAACCTTACTCTCTTAGAAATATTGTGTAAAATCATCAAGAGGCTCACTTCGCACATCAACAGTATCGTCTGCAAGAGCAAGATTGGACTTTCTAATTACATAGCTCATTCAAAAAAAAGAAATTGTCCCTGCATTGAGCACTGAATAGATAGTTAAAAGACTACAAGACCACAGTTATCCGCCTTTAATAAAGTTACTTTGACAATGACTTTTATGTTCAACGTGTTCCAGCTTGAGTGGGCTTGAAGAGGGAAGCATGACGCCACGCAGAGGCTGTACCAGAGTCCCAATAGTTTTATGTTCAAATGACTGATCACTGAAGTAAACAGCAAGATGTGTGTATGAAGGCATGTTCTGTAACTAATACCTAGTCAGAGAGAAGCCACATTTATGAGTTGTTAGTCAAATTTAGCAGATTCATTGAAATATCATGCAGATTGCTGAATATTGAACTGTGGCTGTAGTCTAAAAGTAGTGTCACAAGGTAAGAAAGATTTTTTTTTTTATAAATATATATATATCTGTATTTGACACGATACCAATATGTTTCTGTTCTGCAGCTCTTTGACATGTAACAGACGTTGAAGCCTGTTCTGTTCTGAAACCCTCGCATTTAACTTCTAGTGAAAATGACAGGTGTATGAACTTGTGATTTTCTGAAATTAAAATCACTGTCTGCGAAAAAAAAAAACCCCCCACACATCCCAAGGTTGAAGTTTATTTGACTCTCCAGCTGCACCTACAGTTGCAAGTTTTCCCACAAGGGGGCCTTAGCTGACGAGTTGACTCGTGCTGGCAACTGAAAGCAGCAGTCATGCATTATGTTGTGAGTAAGCTCTCGCTGTCCCTGTTGGGCCATGTAATGGAAACCAGGTTAATGAAACGGCTGCGTGACACCACACTGCAGATATTTGATATGTGACTTGTGCTCATCAGAATAATATAATCAAAATGCCATTTATTATACACTGGGGTTCTCATTTAGTGACATGTTTATTAGATGACCGAGCCTGTTTGGTAATGATTGACAGTCCATCTAAGCCCTGTTACACTGGGCACTAATTCTTCTTGTTTTAGTCTGTAAACACAGCACAGTATTTGGTAGTAGATATCCGGTTGTATTAGTGAGAAGCAAGGGTAAGGTTGCTTCTGAGAATATGACCTTTAGTGGCTTTTCAGCTGTTTGATTATTCATAAAGTTTAATTAACCAAATGGGTATTTAAAGGGACTTTGTAATCCTCTACCTTTTAGTACACTGTTTTACTGTTTTTAAATAAGTGTATTTCTAAACGTTAAGTTGCTGAAGCATCTTTGAATTTCAAATTTATAAACCTTATTTACCATGAAAATTGAGCAAGAGCACATTGTTCTCCAGTGATGGCCTGAAAATGCCCTCGGTCTGCTTTAATGGTGTATTTTCTGGTCATTTACGTTCCCGTTATCCCCTGGCACCAGACTCAACTTAATTTGGAAGGATTAATATTTGATGGTCCACTGGAAAAAATTATGTACCATCAGTCAAATCATTGAATTGACATTTCAATCTTTCATAATTTTTTCTTCTATCCAGATCTTGTGACATTGACCCAATATTGTGAATACCTTTTTTTTTTTTTTTTTTTTTTTTTTTTTTAAATGATGGATGTTGGATTTTGAAAGCTGCAGGCCCCTCTTTTGTAAGCATTTACAACAATTGAAAAATCTGTGTCCTCAAAAGCATGCAAGGCTTCAAGACAGCGTGTCTCTGTGTGACATCTAAAAATGATGAACTGTGGTGGCTTCCACATTCGACCTGAGTGACCTCCTGGTCATATATCTCCCTCGCTGCAGCCGAGCCTGACTCCCGGCAGCTCGTCTTGTCTCTGGGCTGGGATGAGCACACGTCTGTTGGACACGTTGACCCACACTACTGTCACTGCGGCATGGCAAGAGCTCTGCGTTGGTGATGATTTAAAAATTCCAGCAGAAAAAAACCCCAAGATTTTACTGGGGTCACATACTGTATCTGTTTATGTAACCCTAAGACAGCTGACTTGCATAAACATAAAAAGAACCACAGAGGCAGCTTGTCTCAGGATGTTTTACTTTATATGAATATAAATGATGCATGTGTGACTGATAAAGCAACACACATATATACATAAAGAAAGAAAACATGCTTGGATTGTGAATAGTTGGAATTAATCAACATTTTGTGCAGCATTTGCATATCAAAAGTCATACTTTTTTTTAAACACTTTCTATTTTCAACCTCCATTTGCATAGGGTGAGCTTTGATGTGTTTCATGTGTTGTCGCTTGACTGCTTCTCATGTCCGATCAACTCAGAGCTCTGTCCCCTAGAGGGCGCTCTGCACTTGCGTATGTCCTTTGCATGGCTCTGAAGGGGCTTCTGTTTAGAGGACATGACTTGTCTGAAAAGGCAGCGCCACTGTGATGCTTCCAGGCTCCATTTGTGCATGCTGTCATTATTCTTTAGAAAAGTGACGTGTTTTGCAGTCCGCTGCAGGGAAGTACAGTCTGGCTGTTTGTAGGCTACTGCCACAAAGGCTCTTTCCTAGTGTCCCTGCATGTCCTTATGGGACTATAGAGCTTGTGCACATTGATAGATAACTTAGGCAGCATTTGTACTATAGAGCCATTAGATCTCTGAATGCAAGAAAGGCTTCTTATTTCAATTTGTGTGCATGCGTGTGGGTGTGAGATGAGTCAGTGTTTGCTGCGGAGGATGACCTCGCTCTTCCTCAATCTGAGCAAGATGAGATTTGACTTTCTAGATGTGACAGTATATGGGCCTAGCTTCCATCATCTATACTCTACCTTTCTTGTTTTGTTTATTTTCCCCCCCACTCCTCTCGGAAGTCATGAATATGAAATCAGAAGCGGCTTGTGTTGCAGCCCGTTCACTTCGGCAACACAGTCATCCCCAAATATAAAAGACACAGCCCCGGGTTACACAGGCTTATTCCTTTATTCGCCACATGTATTTCCAGAGTAGACTTCTCTGAACCTTTGCTCATGATGACTACACTTTTTTGAGAATCTCATTTGAATGGAAGTAGGAAATCCTTACTTGACTATTTAACCTCCAGCCCCATCAGACTAATCTGAATTTCAAACTCAGGCACCTGCACAAAAGCACCAGCTGAAGCCACACTGGAAGCCCACTGAGCTTATTACACTTGTACCACCCAGTTTATTTTGGTTTCTTTATAAGGTGCCATCCGGGCAAAAGAAAGAAAGAAAGAAAGAAAGAAAGAAAGAAAGAAAAAGAATTATATTGCTTTGGGTTGGAAGGGAGTGAAGGCAGAAAGCCGGAGAGCGCTGTTCAGTGATCTAAGATGGGAAGGAATGTGGTGAGGAGGACATACGTCTCGTCTGCCGGCAGACTGCTGGAACCAGGCCTCTGCTCCCAGAGATCGCACCTTTTGCCCTCAGGGGCCAAAGGTCAAGTCTTGCGTCTGTTGATACTGTAAAAAGCTTTGTCTTCTTTATGGCCACTAAAGGGAGACTGTCAGTCTTCCTGAAAAACCACATTTGTTACCATTCTTCTCCAAGTCCTTGTCATAAGTTAAATTTGGAGTTTGAAAAAAAAGAAAGCTAATGTAATCTGTGGCTTCAGCTGAAAAATAAAACAAAATAGGACAAAGTTTAGTCTAGTTGACATGAAAGGGAGGACAATAAATCACAGCTACAAACATAAAGGATTCCCAAACTTGTTTCCATTGTGGTACTTAACGTAAAGACAGCAAAGATGCGAGAGTTTGGGTGACGAGAAAATATGTTACTACAAACAAACCAACACAGTAAGTACCTTTATCATCATCAATAATATCACAAGAAAATATAAAAAAGACATACAAATTATAACAGGTGATAATTTACACTTGTGTTTCTCATACACCAGAATATATTTGCAACACTAGGTCTTTATTTTGATGCGTATGAGCTCCCAGAACCCTACAAGAAACTGGTATTTGAGATACTCGGGGGCTTTGTTATAAATATTACATACTGCTTTGAGCTGTAATTTTACGGCTCCGTCCTTCAGTAGTTGCCAGCAGAGCTGGTGGTGTTGCTGTTTCCCAGCATGTGCGACTGACATTCCTGACTATGTTGTTAAGAGTGATGGTGATTGTGTGGTTTGTCTTTAAACCTGCATTAATAGATGGTTTTGGTCTTTTGGCGACTGTGCAACAAGCTTTAAACGCAACATTAATATATTATGACTTCAAATAATACATGTTCCTCTGGCAAACATGTTAGCAGTCGTCACACATTCAATAGACACGAAGCAGCATTAGTGAATATGAATGAATGAACGAATGGAGAATACAAGTCCAATATTCACTCTCCTTTAGCTCTGTTTTGGTCTCCACCAACTCCTGATTGAAACATGTGGCTCTTAAGCCTCTAAATTCTCCGCTATGGTCACCGCTGCTATGTACGCAGTGGGTTTATCAGAGCTTTTCTCATTCACCTCATTCACATTACACATAGGTCGTTGATCCAGTGTTTATACAGAAGTGTTGATTAGTGCAGCTTTAAGTGTTTTATCCCTCAGCCTCAAACCACGAGCAGGTTGAGTAGTCAAAGCAACTTAAAACAAGACAATTGGCCACCAGTTTTGAACTTCCTTTATCAATTAATTAATTTCTCAGCCAGAGAACAAAAGAGTTCTGTTGTTCACCTTCCCAAGGGTCTTTAGTGCCATGCTCACTTCACCCAAATAACAAACATCCTAGATGACTAACAGGATTTGCTTTAAATGGGGACAACGAATGATTTTTATCAATGTATTATTTAAAAAAAAAAAAAAACAATAACACTGTTTTCTTAAGCTAATTACCCACATGGACAGTTTTTTGGGGGCTTGGAAAGCAGTGTATCTGTTAAGTGTTTAAGTGCTGTATTTACAGTGAGATAAATGAATGGCCTCGTCTCTCGCTGTGAGAAAAGAGACAGATTGAAAACACATGTCTGTTGCACTGCCGGCTCTCTGGGCTATTGACATGCACTTCACAGAGCCGTCCACATTCTGATACGCTGCAGCAGCGAACGCTTGGGGTCATTTTTATGCTCACTGATGTTAGACCATAAGACTCGCAGAATGACAGTCTCGAGTTATAGGAAAAGCTTTGATTTGAATCTGCTGTCAGGGTATGATGTATGGATCACGCTATCTGGAACATGAATTTAGAAGTCAGTGTGTCGCTTGTAACTGCACAACCTCATCTCAGGTCAAAGTGACACAGAACAGGGCTTCTTACAAAATGTTGCAAAAAGCAGGAAGAAAAAAAAAAAGACCAAATCGTCTGTGTACTCACTGCATTCCAGGTTATTTATACAGAGTGAAAAAACTGTGTAGACTTCATGTCTCTACTTGGTGAGAACTATTAAATTACTGGTGGATGTTTTTAATTACTTCACATAAATGTTGGAACACAACACTTCTCCAGTGTTTGGAGGAGGAGGAGGGGGGTCTATAATGTCTCACATGTTTAGGGAAGCACTGGCTTGCACTTAATCATGGTGGTCCCTGTGTGATTCTTTCGTTGGAAATGTGGCTTTGTGAGAGAAAAGTGAGCATTCCTTCTGCTGGCGCAAGGGAGAGGAAATGGGTAATAAAACCAGGAGAAAAAAAAAGCCTCGGCGGCGTGCTGGAGCCAGTGATTCTGGGATCCACTTAATTGCTCTTAAATGAAAAAGATTTTTGGCTTCCCATTTGCTGTGTTTAAAGAAAAGTCAAGTCAAATCCCACATGTATACCAGCCAAGCGGTGACTTCTCATTCAGCAGTATGAGCACTAATCCCTCTCTTTCAGTGGTGCCATCGGTAATATTATTATTAATATTGAGAAAGCTGCTGTTCACAGTCAGCAAACGCCAGAGGAGGCAGAAATTCAGCTCTTTTGCTCATTTACTGAGGCCAGAGAAGTCACTGGGGAAAGAGGATATCCATTCTAGTTTGTTGAATGTTTTATCTCCGTGGTTTTTCAAACTTCTTTGTGACAAATACGATGACAAATAACTATATTTGCTTCAAAATTAATAAAGGCAAATGCTGTTTTTCTTTCCTATTTTCTCATATTTGGGAAGACTGTGACCGTTGCATCAGAGAAGTTGCCCTAATCCTCCTCATAGCTACCAGTATGAGAAGCAAAATGTACTCAAAGTACTAATAGCAGACTACCTATATTATAATATTTGATAACTGAGATGCAAAATCTTAATCTGCAGTTGAAGTATAGAATATCATAAAATAGAAAAACTTAAGTAAAGTACCTCAAAAGTGTACTAAACTACAGTACTAGAGTAAATGTGCAGTACTTAGCTACTTTGCACTGAGCAAGTGTTTTTTCATCATTTTCTCATCCTACTACAGTGTCATTTTTTTTCAAGAGTGTGACCTCCTGTTGAATAATGCATTCTAGCAAGTCTTTTCCGTGTTGCCATCATTGGCCATTTTTGTTTCTGAGTGTGATGGCCGGGTGTGAAGATGCCACTCAGCGAGCCATTAAGGCCTGAAGTGCCACGCCAGGCTGTCATGTCGTGTCAGCCGCTCCTTTTGTACTCATTAATTGTTGAGAGAAGTGTGTCACATCCTGTCAGGCTGACTGCTGGTGTCCCTCTGGTCACCCCTCAGTGCCCGGTGCCCGCTGATGCTATTGTGGCAGCGACGGCCGCAGAGGAGAGGAGAGCCGGGCCCTGCAGGATGTGAGACAATACTGGGAAGGAAGAGGAGGGAATCCTGGAGCTGTGTGCAGAAGCTCGGTCAGCCGAGTGTCTCTGAGAGCATTCCCCTGTGACTTTTCCCCCCTCTTCCCCCGAGGATAGACTTTGTCATCCTCTCACCTTTGTATGTGACGGGAATGAGAATGGAGAGTTTTTGTCTATTTTTTTTATTATTCTTCATTCAAGAGGTGGTGTCTTCATTTGGCTGGCTTCAATAGAGTTCACACTAGTACTTTAGTTTTTACAGCATTTATAAGCAGTATATAAACCCTTGATTTATAACATACAATAATGTAGTAAGGAGGAATGGGTCAAAAATGACTAGCATCGGTGTTTCTTGTTTGTAATAAATAAATGTTAATATTATAATTTAGCTCAAAATAATTATAAATGTATCATTATTGCAAAAGTCTATGCAAACTTAGCTACTAAGCTGCAGTACTGTTGCAAATGTTAATTGGATATAAAGAAGAGTAATTTCATTATAATATAATAATCCATTTTCTGTAATGAAGTTCTATCAAAGTGGAAATGTGTAAAACATGAATTTAATTATATATATATATATATATGTGTGTGTATAGCTTTACATGAATAAAATGTAAAAATGCAGTCTTGCAGTGTAAATATAAAGGAGTGGTGGGGCAAATCACTCTTAGGTAAATAGGCCCACCTGATCAAAATAACCTGATAACTGATACATATGGCCCGCTTAGTTATGCTGCTTAGCTACTAACCTAACTTTAGCTACCAAGCTATAGATACAATTGCAATATGCAGCAATTATAATGGTTGAAAAATACATTAATAAACACTAAACAATCCCCAACAACACTAGCAGCTCTGTGAGTCTGCTAATGCTCAGCAGCGCTCTAAGCTAAATGCTAATGCCAGCATGCTAACAGTATGACAGTGTTAACATGCCGATGTTTAGCAGGTTTATTGTTTACTTTGGACACCATTTTAGTTTAGAGTGTTGCTAACATTTGATATATAGCATTTAACAGTACAAAATGTCATTACTTTTTAGTCACAGACCAAAGTATTGGGCAAAGTCAACTTTTGACCAGATGATCGCCACAAGGAAAAGTCTGGGGTCACCAAATGATTACAATTCATTCAGAGGGAGACATGAATGCGTGACTTTTATAGGAATCCATCCAATAGTTGTTGATTTCACTCAAAACTACAAATGTAAACCTCATGGTGACACTAAAGGTAGAGTCAGGGGAACACCAAAGTCAGCAGGATTCATCCTTCAGGCACCATGAATGTCTGTAGAAGAATGTCTAGCAGTCCATCAGTCGTTGAGGTATTTCAGTCTTGACCAGAGTGGTGGACCAACGGACAGATAGACCAACATTTCCATCCCTAAAGCCACAGTGCTGGCAGACTAAAATGTCCTTATAGCTACACTATAGTGTTATAAACCATCTATTAATCATTTATATACCGCTTAACTCTAAATAAGGGTTAATATAAAGTGTTGTAATTCACCTGCTGTGAGTTTAAAGCCAAGACTTGAACCTCTTAAGAGATGAAATATAATCCAAATGAAAGATTTTATGACACCTCTGTGAGCTCTGTAAGCTGCTTGACTGTAGAGACCCAGAGCCTGTGTGTCCATGTTAAAGCAAAAGCAATTACATAAGATTTTCTCATATTTCCACAAGCAGTTTCACCACATATAACACTGCTTCAGGATACTAGCAATGACCATTTCTGTCTGACTGAAAACAGGCCGTGCTATTATGGACCACTGTGCATGAATCAATGCTCATGCAGTGATAGACTACATGGCACGGATGGAGAATTAATGAAGAAGAATCTGCGGTGTCGGGATGCGGTCGCAATTTGCTCCTGCTGAGTGGCTGAAAAGCAGTCACACAATAAAAAAAAATGCAAGACCAACCTTTTAAGGTTCTGCCTCTGGCCACTTGAAAACGTGTCTCTCAACCACAAAAGATGATGCACTGGATTGCACTACAGACAAGCGGGGGAGCAAAATAGATGTCCAAATATTTCCATGGCTCCTGTGGCCTTCTGCTTGCATAGTCCTGGCATGAGCTCATCGTTGTGCGGCTAGTTTGTGCTCCCTCAGCACTGTTCTTTCCCAGTCTGTAAGTATCAATGTCGAAGCTAACTAGGCATTGACAAAGTCCTCTGAGCTCCCTTTCCCACTACCCGCTAGACTGTGGCTCCACTTGGTATTGAGGGTAGAGGTTTTCATAAAGTACGATTATATCTTTGTGTCACCTAATACTGAAAAAGGGCAGGTCGTGCTCTCAGGTTTGAATTAGTATCTGGAACACTTTACTCTGTACCGTGATCATCCTCAGTCAGGAGTCTGGGTGATAGCACCACTTGTCATCAGTTGCAATAAAGCATGCGTTCTTTGTGGTCTCTAATATCTTTTTAAGTGAGCTTACTGTATGAAACAGTTATTTCTTTAATTCCCTCTTAGTACTTATTTTTGTAAGCTTGGATCCAAATGGAAAAAGTTGTCAGAAAACATTGAGAGGACCCTCTTTTGGGGGATAAGCATTCTTTTCAACTGCAGTTCAAATCTCCCAAAGAGTGACTCTTGTGGTATTTAACCAATGAATAAATTGACATGAAATGTATTCCCGATAATGCAAACATTGGGAACAGAGGAGCCAGAAATAACTCTCGCAGGCAAGATGTGGAAGAGATTAAGGCTTAACCAACGAAATAAGTGAGTGGAGGCGGGAGGTTTTGGAAAATGAGCTGGGGGAGGAGGGAAAGAGGAGAGGTAAGAGGAGGTGAGGAGATGCTGTCTGCAGGGGTGAGTGTGCATGTGTGGGGAGTCCATAGAGGGTTAGGAGAGTGAGTCGAGAGGCGAGAACGTTGCCGAGAGGGGGGTGGCCCTGTGAAAAGGAACTCATAAAAGTCACATTTGTTGGTGATGCATGAGGAAGTGAAGCCAGCTTTGGCACATGTGTCTGTGGTGCTAAATTAACTGTTAACACAAATAATCAAAGTGCAGGGCCCATTGAGCGCTGGCGCCAGTGAAATGAGGGGGAGAGGCTGGCTCGCTTCTCCCTGAGAAGTTGCAGCAGACAAGTAGTGAGCTAGCAGGTGGAGGTCTACCAGGGGCTTTCACAGGATGGAAGTGCTTACAAAACAGGCCGACCAGCCCACTGACAGAGGAAAGCACCGCAGCACTCCTGCTTTCCAGCTATTGTGTGGAAGCGTGCTTCTCTTTTTAGATCTTTCCTTGTAAAGCCTGACATCTCAGAGTACTGAAGGACATGGCACCAGCAATTACCTCCGTGGCTGGCTGATGGTAATTAAAATGCCACTATTGTGACCTTGAGAGTTTTGTTTTTTATCCCACAGGAGGTCCAAACAACTGGACTTCCACTCTACAAGAGCAAGGCTTGTTGTGATAGAACAGACAAAAAATGTTGCCACAGAGCTGCCCTCTGAGTTGAGATTATCTCCTCACAGCTGATACTGATGGGCTTTTATGAGAATCAAAATCCCTACTGATTTATAAAAGTGAAATGAAATATCCTCTTACTCTTGCTGGAACAAGTTAGTTGGTTGTTGTTACACAAGACAATGAATACTCTGTTGCTGTTCTCATATAATCCTCAGGGCTACTTTAAAGGTCCAGTGTGTAACATTTAGGAGGATCTATTGTCAGAAATGGAATATAATATTCATAGGTATGTTTTCATTAGTGTATAATCACCTGTATATATGAATTGCTGTATTTTAGTTACCTTAGAATGAGCTGTTTTTATCTACATATGCCGCAGGTCGCCATGTTGAACTGCCATGTTTCTACAATAGCCCAGAACAAACAAACCAAACACAGGCTGCAGATAAGGCCTTTCGCATTTGCACTAGTTCCGCCCACACACTTCACAGCCAGTTCTCATTCCCAGGTTGTCAAATACAGAAGCGAGTGGCGTTCACTTGGTTGCCATCTGCAACCTCACCACTAGATGCCACTAACATTAATATTTCATCGGTTGTTTTCAAACTTTTTGGCTTGTGACCCCATAAAGGAATAATTACACATTTTGGGAAATGTATTTGCATTTTTGTCATGAGAAGATTGATACCACTCCCATGTTGTTTTTTGAAATATGAAGCCGGTTAGCTTAGCTTAGCACCGATACCAGAAATGGGGAAATGGCTTGCCGGACTGTGTCCAACATTTGCTCTTTTAAAGTGTTCCAATTTTTTTAATGTCTATGTATTTTTTTCTCCATTTAATTTTACTTTCCCTGGACACAGTCTACAGAGATGGTAATCAAACATTTCACTGCATCTTGTACGATTGTGCATGTGGCACATAAATCTTTGAATCTTGAAAATATAAAAGCAAAGGCTTTGAGATAAAACTGTATTAAATGATAATCAGTTGAAAAGAAAGCAAATTAACAGAATTGATTTGAACTGATACATTTTCCAATAAGCCCCAAGAAATAAATAAGACTGAACTGTGTTAAAAAAGTAAATAGATCAAGATGTCGCTGTATTTGCAGAGTCAAGTCACACATGATACCTTTGATGTCTTTATGCAAGATTAAACAAATGGGCTGCATTTAAATTTGTGATCATAACAGTAATCTTTGTCTTTACAAGACCATTTCAGCTCTAGTTTTCCCCTGCCAAACACAGTCAAGTCATGAGGGGAAAATAAATACAACAATTTGGAAAAAGTAATACCCTGCAGCTTTGTGACATCAGCACAAAAGAAGCATGGCCCCTGATGCTCTCCACTTCCCATGCAGCCCACAACTGGGCCGTAGACCGAGGTTGCCTGGCGCCACAGTCATCATGTGTGTCAGTCACTTGCAAAACTCACTGTTTTCCTTAGAGGATGAGCTAAGCTCCTCCTTTAGCCCTAACGATTTATTTTAGACTCCAGCGTCCAGAGACCCCCTTTCTTGAAATCCCAGTTTATCTTGGCCATGTTGTTTCAATATGAACCAATCAGCTTAGCCTCCAGTGGAATGTCCCCTGAGACTTGCCTTGGTTTCCCAATAGGCCCATTCATTTTGAGGACACAAGTTTAACATCTGGTTTGTATTAACGCTCCCTACAATAGCTCTCATCTTGGGCTCAGTCACACAGGAGGGACAAGAGGGCAATCAGTCCCTACAGAACTATTGTTTGATACTAAGACATATGAAGAAATGATTAGCTACCTTTTGAGTGAGGTTGATGATGAGATAACCTTACTTAAAGAAATAGTTTGATACTTTGCTTCTGAGAGTTAGATGCTTGAAACCCCTCTTACATCTGTAATATAAACATGTAGCTGGTGCCAGCAGCCAGTTAGCATAGCTTAGCATTAAGATTGGAAGCTAGTCTAACTCAACAACAACAAAATCAGCCTATTCCCACTTCTAAAGTTCACAAATTAACATGTCTGATTGTTTCATCTAGTTTGTTTGTACAAAAAGTGAAGTGAAAAAACAATTAAGCAAATGAGATATAAGGTGTTAATTACTGAGCTTTCGGGGGTTGGTATGCAGATTGTTTTTTCTTTGGGCAGAGTCAGGCTTGCTGTTTCCCCCAGTTTACAGTCTTGGTGCTAAGCCAGGGGTCAGCAACCTTTACTATCTACTAAGAGCCATTTTTTGGAAGAAAAAAATCTGAAGCTGAAACGTATGACGCACATTTTAGTTGAGAAAATGTTAACGTATGTATGTATGTAATGGCTACACGTTTCTTTTTCCACAATTTTGACAATGTTTGTCAATGAATTGAGGAGCCACAGGAAAGGAGCTAAAGAGCTGCATACAGCTCTGGAGCCTACCCCTGTGCTAAGCTAACAAGTACTATGTTTTCCCACTTTGGTAATTCTAGATTAAAGATTAAACAAAACATTTGGTGACTTTTGGAGTTGTTGGTAGGAGGATTTTGTTACCTGGCTAGCTGTTTCCCACTGTCCCACCCATTCTTACGCTAATTTAAGCTAACCAGCTCCTGGCTCCAGGTACATATTTGCTGTACAGTGGTATCGATCTCCATATTTGGATACGACTGTAATAATTTAAAATCCGTTATTCTGAAGTATCCGTATCTCTCGTAGTTAGTTTCTCATTCACATGTCGGATGTCTTGTGCTTAGTTTGGTTGACCTCCAAATGTGTGAAAATTAGGCCTTGTGCCACGGCAGAGTGCTGTGCAGACAAATCTCTGTGATACCAGACAAGAACACTTTAATACTCCAGTAATTAGCCTCCATGTTCCAAGTGCATCCAGATGTACCATTGTGGGGGGTTCGTCCTCCGTGAGAACACACTGAACCAGCAGGTGCACGTCTCAGGTAAAGGCTGCTGCTCCCAGCTCCTGATAACGGACCACTTTTCTCTCGCTCCCTCCTCCCCACCTTGAGTCTACCCTTCTCCCTCTCTGCCTCTCTCTCCCTTTATCATCTGTACCACCCTGGAGTGCAATGCATTGAGGTGCCTGCCAAAACGCATGCCAAATGAAGAGCAAAAAGGGGAAGCAAGCAAGGGTTCTCTAAGTCTCTTATCTGCGTGTTATTGAAATTTTCTTTAAAGAAATAATTCATTTCAAGTAACCCCAAATTAGGCTGTACACAGAAAAATGTAGTGTTTGACTGCAGTGTTAAGGCACTTATCATGTAAGTTATCTCAGACAGGGGAAAAAAACTATTGTGCTTTAAATTAACACTGTCCTCTCAACATACTGTATCTCTGTCTGGTGGAGAGCTTGTTTTAACTTAATACAGCATTTCATTTATGAAAATTATAGCTTGCTATCTATTATTTTTACTTTCCAAATTGCTTTCTGCCCAAATTGGTATTCATAAAACAACTCAGGCATATTGTTTACGTCTGCTTCATTAGTACTTACACTGTCACTGTGGAAGCAACTACAATGATCCTTCTAGCTGTAACCAGAAACTATTCTGTCAAAGGTTTAATATCACCAAAATCCAATTGACACTGTTAAATCTTTGTCATTGTGTGAGATCATTGAATACTATTGTAAACAAAGGAGCTGCTTTTCACTTTTGTTTGCCTGAAAGAAACACAGCACGGTTCCCATGTGCAGCTTCACAGATCAACGTGACACATTTGCTGCCGTCTGGTTGAACACGAACAGGGTTAATCCAAACACACACCTCACAGATGAGACACATTCCTACTTTACTGATGTAATATAATGTTCATTCATCCAGCGTCACCTCTCTGACTGGCTTTTTACTCATCAGAACAAATGTATCATCTAGTTTTATGAGGTACAAAATGAACCATTTCGGTCCTGTTGTGTTAAAATGAATGAATCAATGAGCTTATTTGCCAAGTTAATCATTTCTTATTTATTTATGTGCATTTACTTACATAATTATTTCTATATATTCTATATTAGCTTATTTTCTGTAGTAATTATTATATCAGAAAAGTAGTACTAGCAGCTGTCTTTATTTGTTGAAGTAGCTATTGAAACATTAAATAGATTTTTTTAAATGCTAACGTCAGGATGCTAACATTCTGAGGCCTGTTGCACCAGCTGTGTGTAAGTTCAAAGTTATAACATAAATTATTACTAATTTGTGATTTATGTATTAATAAAATAAAAACTGTTGCCCCACGGAGATAAGTTACAACATAGCATTAACTAAGTAGTTACACATGCACCTAAGGTAGAGTAAATCATAAAGAATAGAGAGAGAAAGAATTATACTCACTCATGGTAAAACAGCAGTTTTTCTGCCACGCAGCATCATTTTTTTCATTAATTGCAGTCATTTTGCGATACAGTAATCGAGTAGAGACCTAATTTATTGATATGATATTTCATTACGCTAGCTTACTGCGATGTGCTACTGTGCCAAGTGTGTCATGGCATCTTGATCGTTGATTGGCTACTTGCCTTAGTTATGACTTGACCCATTTTAGTAGCTGATTTAGTGAGAGGCTAACTAGTCGTTACTAAGCCTCTGGTGTTGACACCTTAACTCAGGAGAGAACTTACACAAAGCTGGTGCAACCTGATGTTTAGTTTTTAGTTTAAGTGTGTTTGCATGCTAATTGATTTTTGATTTATTTTGGTTTATTGATGCACGATAAAAAACACAACACGACAATCACAACTAATAAAAAATAAGCAAATTGTGCAGGTGAGATTTAAAAACCCCTCGAGGCTTGTGAAAGATAATCTCACCTCAATTAGCATTATGAGAAGATACAATGCAAAAAACCAAACATATTATCTACAAAAGTAAACAAACAGCAAACAATCAATCAAAAGCAAAATAAATATATAAATGAATATAGAGAGGGTTTGTGTTACATTTGCTAATTAACACCAAACACAACAACACCTCAGCTGAGGCTGATGGGAATGTCCTTTTTGCAAGTATATCAGAATCATAATTGGCTTTATTGCCAAGCAGGTTTTAACATACAAGGAATTCGCCTTGGTATATTGGTGCATAACAGTAAAAATAGTGAGATATTTCAGTCTTGCCCAAAGTGATGGACTGACACCCACAGAGCCATTAGCATAGCTAAAAACAATTAAAATAGTAGAGTAATGAAAGACATAAGCATAAAATGTAGGCAAAAACAGAAAAAAACCCCACAAATTATTGATTAAACTCTCAAACAATATACAGCCAAAAATGAAGTTTACCCTCATCATAACCTGCGTCTGATGCCTGTATGATCTACATCTGGACTTCCTACAGTATATGAGGGTGGATGTTAAGGTCACTAATTCACAGGCAGTAACTTTGTGGCAGACTTCATATGAAATCCTGGCCATGCTCAACCTATGGCGTCTCTCTGAAGCCCAAACATTTTGACCTCTGACCTCCTGGGAAGTTTGGTTTACAGCCCGGAGTTAACAGTGCTGATAGCATGCTGAGAACCTGCCCATTTGATCCAGGAGACAGCTTGCTCGGGACTGTTTTACAACCAGTGTCATCCAGTAGATTATCAAAGAAAAGTTCATTTATAATCCTGATAACCATGTACACGTTTTTTTCCCCCAGTTCCATGAATCCAAAATTATATCCCGCCTTAAATAGAAAGTGCAGGTACACAGAGTCTTTCCATGAACTAGATTGCCAAGAACTGATCCATTAAATACGTATTTAATAGTCTGGCTTAGTCCCAGATTAATGATTATAGGTAATGTCATCTAGCAGTTATGGGACACAGACAACACTTCTTGTATAATCTTGGACAGACAAGAGACGCTTTATAAACATGACAAGTCACTTTCTTTGCTTTACACAAGGCAGAACAGACGCTGCCCTGTGATGTACTCGTAAAAGACTTTCTGGGACTTGTCAGCGGTGGATGAACTGCTGGGGACCCCCATTGTGGGTATAGTGTGAGTGATTATTAGGGGTGGGAATGCATCAAAGTGTCCTGATATATTTACAAGCTGACAATGTTACTTTGCTCAAGTTTTGACTAAAGCGTTAAAGAATTATTACTTGGGATAGGAACTGATAATGTTTTATTGATACTAATGCCATTGTTAGCTTTTAGCGACAGATACTTTTAATTGTGCGCTGTCTCCACAAATATATAACAAATAATGAAAATAAATCTAAAATGATTTGATCTGATCTCTTACTTTTTACTTTTACAGATTTTCTGTTTTATTATCAGTCATTCTCATTCTCAACCACTGGCGGGTATCAGAGCGTCATCTCAATTTCTATCCCTAAAATTTATATCAGTCAGTCAGTGGCACTTGTGCGTAGAGTGTCAAATGGCACTTCCTGTTATTTAAGCCCATGTTGCATAGAAAGTTGTTTCAGCATATTTCTGGTGTGAAATTAGTTTCTTCTTTTCCGCCATGACTCAGCGTAGACGTGAGAGTCTGATGTCATTATTTTGCAATGCGCAACTGTCAGAAAAACATGCCGCCATCGAAAACGGATTTATAAAGCGTCGAGGCAGACGGTTGCACTGGATCAGAGAATTTGGAACCGGTTGTCGATTCCCATCCTTAGTGTAAACCCACCAAAGGGACTTTATAAATCCTTTATTTAAATAAGTATTGGAAAGTATTACTCAGTCCACTTAGAACTTTAAACAGCATCTCACAGTCTTCATAAGCAGATGGAGTCACTCTTTTGTCAGGGACATGGCTCACTGGTCATCATGTGACCTAAATAAAGAACTTTGGTCACATGATAACAAGACCAGTCTTTGACAGATAAAAATGGCCTCTTTGATCCAGCTGTCAACTGACTACTGGTTGATAACTAACCTAACCCTTAAACTTTTGCATGTATGAGGCAATTTACTACATTTCATGTATACTTTACACTACTGCTGACCTTCCAGGCAGCCATTTGTTTTCACTTATTTGAGCTCAATATGAAATTCAACTCTTGATAATGGATGACAGTGAACAACATTTATTTGTCAGGGTTATGTTGTTATTGTGTTGTAATGCAGTGCAGACTTCTCAAATCAAAATAAGCTTTGTCTGAATTCTTTAGACAAACAAACAGTAAATATGGATGTTGGGAAAGGATAATATGGATTTATTACAAAGTTTGTTGTTTAGCTGTTGGCTCAAAAGTCTTGGATGTTACAACTTTCCAGCTGCACATGAGCGTACCAGACTGGCACACAAATCAGTCCATTCTTACAATTGTATTACCATGCAACAATACCTTAACAGAGACCAAAAATAGCAAACTACATGTTCACTTTGATAGATTACGTCCCTCCAAAAAGTTTCAAATCTCTCCAAGCTGATTTTCAAAAACAATAGCATTAATACACTGAACAATCTATGAGCTTTGGTTTGCTTTGGAAATTGGTCAGCAGAATGTGAAGTATATGTGACCTGTAGTGAATTGGCAATCTTATGCAAAACCACTAGTGTGACCTTTAGAGTAAAACTGAGCAGCAGCTTATTACAAATGTAAAAGGTCAGCAAGAGTTACATATGAACCATTTCCTGCAGTGCAAAATTACAGTTCAGTGTGTGGTATTTTAAGACCTTAAGAAATATAAGATTATAAAACTCATGTTCCTACTTACAGAACCTTATTGCATTCATCTTTGTATCAGATTTTCCTATGACACAGATAATCACCATAATCCAATCAGTTTATTCAGACTCCAGAATCATTTGAGCCACTGATGCAACAACTCATTTGTAACACAGGACATTTGTCACTTTGGCAACTAAAAACCCCTTTTTAAAAACATGGAATCCATTTGAGACTGCAACAACAGGGCATAACTTTCAGTTGATGAATTAATGGAAGAATGAAATGGGAGTCCATCTTATCAGCTACTGGAACAAAAACATATTTGGTCAAGAGCCAGTTCTGGTATCCTTCTTACCCCACAGAGTTTTAGCTCCCTCCTGAGAGAGTTAACTGAAATCAAGTGTTAGATTTCAGTTTTCTTTCAGCTTTTAGCCTCTTAATTGACATAGAAAACCATGTTGTGCCAGGCTGAAACCAATGTGATGCAGCAGTGAATCTTACTTCATGGACCATCTGTCTTATTGATGGCCCAGAATATTTAAGCCCTCAATTTCATGTCCTAAACTTGATACAGAGGGCACAACAGATATGTGTTATTTCAACAAGACATATTGCCTCCAAAATGGTGGCAATAAAATATTTGTTTTTGGGACAGCTATTTCTAGGTCAAGATCCCTTCTGGGTCAGACTGGAAACTGTTTCTTTTGAAAATACTTGAACTCAAAGCTATAAATCACTTGAACTAGTACTGGACTGAAAGCAGTGAATATCAACGTGTCAGTTTTTGATATACAGAATAATTTAACTGAATATTGTGAAAGATGTTCTTATTAACTGAAGTGACAAATCTGTCTCTTGCTTTCTGCCATTTATGCAAAACTAGGCTGTGTGTCCAAACTCCAGCTTTGTATAATGCACAATGTGAGAAAGATATTGATCTTCTCATTTCTCTCTTGGGAAGAAAGACAATAATATTTCAAATAAGTGTTGAACTATTCCTTTAAAAAGGACTAGTGTATAGGATTCAGTTGAATCTGGAGGTGAAGTTTCAACCAATTAAATAAAGTTCACCCTTTCAAGTGTGTAGAAACTATGGTGGCTGCGAAACCAGTCAGAAATGCGAGCTAGAGCCAGTGTTTAATTTGTCTGTTCTGGGCTACTGTAGAAACAAGGCAGTACAATATGGCGGACTCCATAAAAGAGGACCTGCTTCCCCTGTAGATAAATGCGTCTTTTTTTAAGGTAACAAAAGCACAAAGATTCTTATTTTAAGGTGATTATACACTATTGAAAACAGAAACATTTTTGTGGAGCGCATCTTCCATCACAGGCTCCATTTTCACCAAAATCAACCGTATAGATATATTAAATAATAGCAGGCTTGAGTCTGATATAATTTATGGCTCCCCAGTTCCTGATCCAGTGTTTTAAAGCAGATACAACATAAGTGAATATAAAATACAATACAAACAGCTAAGGGCAATACAGACAAAACATACTTGATTAAATGTGAATTACTGATTGAAAACTAAAAGGGACCCAACAGGGTTTTACACAGCAACAACAACAACAACAACAACACATAATTGCAGTTGAATTGTAGACTAATTTATCCAGGAATACTGGTATTTATTCAGTTTATTGGTAGCACTAGAAATCCAACAACATTTTAGTACACAAGCTCTAACAAATGGCCTTTCAGTCCATAACATCTGTTCCCAGCAGAGCACAAAATATCAAATGAAGCCATCGCTGATAATCACTGTAGCTGTCTGGTTTCTGGGTTTGGTGGTCCATATCTATTGTTGCCCATGACCATGATTAATAAAATACGCTTTAATGCATGACATGAAAT
The DNA here is from genome assembly GCF_905237075.1 of Dicentrarchus labrax. Classification (NCBI taxonomy): domain Eukaryota; kingdom Metazoa; phylum Chordata; class Actinopteri; family Moronidae; genus Dicentrarchus; species Dicentrarchus labrax. Next base: position 16,207,597 of record NW_026136701.1, read on the forward strand.
TACCAAGATAATTCAGCTGATATTTACCAGCAACATTGCATAACGTCTTTGATGCTAACTTTTGGTGGCGCCTAACAAAACAATCAGTGTATTCTAAGAAAAACACCAAATCTAATGGAAGACCATAAAGAGAAAATAAAGGAGCCTTTATGATCAAACAATGCTTTGTGAGAATGAAGCTAATAAGCTCTAAGTGTCCATTAAGAGGGTTCCACATTAACTACCTCATCCCAGGCTCTTTTACCACACGTTTATTTCCCAATTAGCAGTAATCCTATGAATGGCTGGCAGAGCATCTTGCTAGCCCCTCTGAAATAGGCTACAATTAGACGCATTGTATTGAATTAGCATTGTGGAGCCTGAAGTCGCGCTCCTGTGAGGGCTAGTGTTTTATTTGTCACCTGGGAGCACAGCTCTGAGGCCAGGTCACAGCTCCACACAGCAGGGACCCTGTAAATCGCCTGTTGCTGCCGCCTAGGCTGACCTGCAACAGGGCTGCCATTCAACCATCTTGTGAGGAATGTCTCCTGCACCGCTTGGGGGGTTGAACGGAAGTTAGATGTGGTTTAAAGGGAACAGACGGATGAACCGTGTGCGGACAGTGTTTCCTTTGAAAAGACGTTCAAAGAATCCTTTGACAGCGAATGTGTCAGCTGATTTCAAGTCATCAACCCTTTTCTCTGGTGTCTGATGTACTGAAGCACTCCGATCACTGACAAAGCAATATAATATTCTGTAGTATCGTGCTTAAGTAGAACTCCATTTTAGGCTTATTTATACTTCTAGATTATTTACTAATTAAAGATATGACTACATTATATAGACTGTGACAGCTATAACATTAAAATGCTGTTAACCTGTTAATGCTTTACTAATAATAATCCAATAATATAATATTTCTAATAATATAATTATAATACATATCACTCTAAAAGGAGCCATTGAACCCTGTGGTTGATTCAATAGTCCACAATAGACGATGGAGGTTACAGGTTAGGCGTTTAGCATGTAAAGGACTGAACAAATATATTTTATTTAAATGCAACTTCCGCAACTCCCACCCTCCATAAATACAGTATAAAAGGAAGCTAAAGTTTCACACTTCTTATTGTCTTATGCGAGATTCTGCGATAGGCGACTTCACCCACTTTCAAATAGTTTCCCGGTCTTTGCTGTAGCTGTTTTTCCTTTTCTTGATGGTACATTATTTTTGTGATGACAGCCTCCCCTGCTTTCTTGCTTTCTTCACAGGCATTGGATAAAAGCCAGATTTTAGAAAAGCGTATGTCCTGTAGTGATTTGACTTCTGAATACTGGAGACAATCAGTATGTGGGATGTAGGACAATGGATACAACGGCTGTGCTGCAAAGTGGGACACCTGCTCATCCTATATAGGCTAATGCTACACAACACAGTGCTGAAGTTATCTAATGGGTAATACAAATGAAATACCAATACAAGTTATAGCCTACGTATTCATCCTGTGTAAAGCACTGGAATTTACTATAATCTAAGATCCTCAGACTCAAAGGTTGATGGCTAGTTAATGAAAATATGGTTTAGTCAACATGATTGCATGCATGTCAAACAGCCAGGGTTTTATGAAATGATTGAAAGGTTTTTGTTTGTTTGGATAGGTGACTTTTTATCTACATAATAATCCAATAATTATCTACATAACAACATAAAATAGCTATCACTTTATATTTAATTATAAGGTTACAAAATGTCTACATATAGAAATTACACAAAATATGTATTTATGTGTATACAGAACATATACTGTTCTCTAGATTAGTCAGTACTGTAGGATTTAAGTTATTACGTCTTATAATAATATTTCAATCGTGAAATTAATATCACACTTATAGGAACATTATGATGACACCTCATTACTACTTGGGGGGATTATTGAAGTGTTTTTACATTAAACAAATGTTCATAAGGCCACAGGAGTCAGAAGAAGGAAAATTGTGAGGTGATTAAAGAGGTCAGTCTGAATTTCTGGCTGAAGATGGAAAAATGGCGTGAAACACTGAGACTCGCTCTCCGCAGCCAAAAGCACCACGACTTGTGCGTCATCAAATTACCACGAGTGTTGCCAGTCTCAATTGTAGGGTAACATAATGAGTGTGCTTTGCCGTAATAACGAATAATTGCAATTCTAATGGCACGGCATATTTGTCTTCAGCTCTGTATAGTTTAGTTTCATCATACCTCCTACTGTTGTTTCATTATTTTCTGTTGATTCCATCTTATCAGTAACCTTTTAGCCTGCTGAGACAATCATGTTAGAAGACTGTATTCACATGAGACAATAAGTGTCACGAAACACTACAGTGGTTGTATGAGCCTGTGATTACATTCATCCTTCTGCAGAACCACTATCATCAGCCCATTCTCCATTATTCAAGCACAAATTATGAGAGAAACACTTGAACAAGAGTTTCTCAGTCAGTTGATACTTGTCTCCAGCTAGCTGTGACAGTGAATAGCCCATGACTGGAACACAATTAGCTGCAGCAGCAGGGGGCCGACCTTAACAATGCTGTTGTTTTCCTCTTGCCATTGCGGTTCAGTTTTATGGCCATCTTAAGCACACGTTTTCACCTCTGTTTGCAATTACAAGGTACATTGTTGGTGGAGACGTGATGTAAGGAGTAAAGAAAGACGATAAAATATTTAACGCATTTATTATTTAGGCTAGTTTTACTTACTACTTTTAGACAAAATATTCTACTTGTAGTCTGGGTTTGCTGGGAAAACTATATAATGAACTCATCATATATTTTCAAACAGTCAGGTGTCGGGTTCATGAATGCATTGGTGCTGCAGCAACCTGACATAAGCTGCTAGTGGTGTAATAAAAAGGCACACTGAGGTGACCTGTGCCAGTTTGTGGTTGGACCTGTGAGTGTGTGTTGCTGGGTAGAATTGGCGCAGTCAGGGCCGAGAGTTGAAAGGGCGAGGGAGGTGGTGGCAGGAGTGCGGCGTGGAGCAGTCAAGGATAGACCTCCAGTGTTTGTGGAGGGAGGGAGGCCGGCCAGCTCGGGTTCTGGGGGGACTGTGGGGCTCGTGGGCTGGCTGGGAGGGGGGTGGTGGCGGTGGTGGCGGGCAGCAGGGTTTTCTAACCAAGAGACTGTAACTCATTGTAGCCTGACTCCACTGGCTTGGGTGGCAAAGATCGTGAAGTCCTGGACATTCATCAACCTGCCGAGGAGGGCCGACTGACTGGAGCCAGGGTCTGTTTTCTTCCCCCCTTCTTCTCCCTCTCACCGTGTCAATGGGATCCAGTGCGACTGTGCCGAGGCAGCCGCCCTGAGGAGACAGACCTGGGTCAGTGCAAATAATCAGGCCTCTGACGCCTTGCCTCGTTACTGGGCAAGGGGGGAAAAACCCCAAAGTTGAGTGTGGGGGATCCCAAAGGAAACTAGGGATAGGGGTCAGGCAGTGGGTCTTTTGAGGAGGAAAAGGTCATGATATGGGCATGCCTACAGAAGGATAACAACAACACAGACCCCGTTACAATATGCATCCAGTATGGTGTTGGTTTCAGTCTTGGTTGGACTTAGGATGGAATTAGTCTGAATATGAGAATGTGTTGCTAATGATCCCCCCTTTCATCCTGCTCTGTTACTTTCCCTGTCTTTGTCATGCACATGTGTACATATAAAAAGCTGATTAGAAACCCAGTTTCATGGCTGAGAAATTGGCATTCTCCAGGAGAAATGTAGCTGGGGAAATGGTGTAATCCTCCACCCCAATTATGGATGCTGGGTTTTCATACTCCATAGTGTAGTAGACCCAGTTGGAAAAGAGGGCTACATGAAATATCAATTCTGCCAAGGGAGTTTGATGTAAATATGTTTTTAGCAGCAGCATTATGATAGCTCGTCAGTGTAAAGAGTTGCCAGATTGGGTGGTTTCTGTTATGTTTAACTGGGTGGGCAAAACATTTGGGCTACCATTTCCACATTTTCCACAATTAATCGGCTCCTTCTTCACCCTGAGAAGAGGCCAAGTCGATGATTGAGATTGACAGAACACAGAGTTTAGTGGGCTCGGCTCGACGTGCAGTGACTCATAACTGATTGACTGAACAATTACAGATAGGATTTTAGATCTATTATATAACATATATATATATATATATATATATATGCACACACCGTTACACATTGGTGGCCTTGTCTCACGTTTCTTTCACAATCTTTAGGGATATCCCAAAATTACACTGTGTAAAAGGGTCCTAACCCAGTCATTTTTAAGTGCACGTAAACACACTGATTGTCGTAATAAAGCTTTTAACCAGGTGACAGTTTAAACAAGAAATGATCAGTCACCCACATAATTCCTCAGTTATCTGTAGCTTTCTCATGCTTCAGACTGTTCAGGGTGACAGAAACATGGCTGACCTTTAATAACATCAGATGGGAGGAAACCACATCGAAGCAAAAACATTAGTCTGGACATGAGGGCTTCACTCTGTAAGTCATCAGCAGCTTTCCTATGACTTGGTCCCAGTGATAATGGCGCTGAGTCAGAGCCTGAGCTCTGAGCATGGGAAAATGTAAAGGGAGGAATGTGCGGGGGAAACGCTGTCTGCCCTGATGGCACTCCAGAGTCTGCTCTGTGTCCTCTCCGAAAAGAGCTTTGTCTTTATTATGACTCAGGCCTCGTGTATTTACATTAACTGAGTAATGCTGTATTATTGCTATTAACCCATTAATTTTCAGTTTTTAATATTTTAGTTTTTGGCACTTCTCCTGCTCACCAGTTCTAACTACGTGTAACCAGTAGCAGCTCTGTGAAGTCTTTTCCTGTTGGCCTGTTTTATTTCAAGGCTTGCTGAGTCGTCTTGTCTCTTGTTTTATGAACTTGTATCACTTTATCTACTTGGAGCTGGATGATTTGATTTAAAGCATGCTGAAATACCCCAACTGTGACCTGTTTCCACACTCATGTCTCCATTTTCAGCAGCGGATAAATTTCTCTGCGAAAGTCATCATTTATTCTCATGTCGACGTCATTCTCTTCTGCTCATTTGCTGTCCCGCCGCTGAGCCAACTGAGCTCATTATCCCTTTTGGACGAGGATATTCAGACATTTGCTGCACCTTTTGTGTGTGTTAACAGTCTCTGTCCCTTGCTACTCATCAGTTTTGAGTTCTCACTTCCAAATATCCTCCCCTGCCCCCTTTTTTCTCTTTTCTGCAACACCACCCCCTCCACACCACCTCCCCCAAGGCCTCATGGGAGCTCAGCAGTACAAATTTCCGTTTATACCAGTGGCTGGGGCTGACGACACCACAGCGCTCTACCCCACAGATTGACGAGCCCTCAGATGCCGATTTACTGTACATGGCAGCCACTCTGGAGCCGCCGCACATCTGGAGTGGAGTACGCTTACTGAAAAACAGGGGCCAACCTTGGCCCAAACAAGTGTAGCAGAGCAAAACCGATGAAAGGCAGCCCCCCCTCCACACACACACATCCTCAGTACCTCCCCCCCGCTCCAGAGCCCAGATCTTTCAAGCTATTACAAAGACCTTGGAAGGACTGGATTCTGTAAACAAAAACTTGAGAGAGGCATTAAGAGACATGGTGGAGCTAATGATGTGATTGTGGTGGGAATGTCTTCACTGGAGCTGCCGAAATCTCCACTTTGAAAGTGTGACTGTGTGTGTGTATATGTGTGTATGTGTCGCAGCAAATGCATTCTTGGAAAACAGTGAACCTTCAGCTTTGACAAAGTTTGCAACAGAAACCCTTCCAAAGCTGACAGCTTTTAAAGAGGAAAAAAAATGAAGGAACGACTTAAATAATACATAAATTGTATGTGACACATTTATTTTCTTTACATTTCCTGAGAATTTATTTAATACAGGACTAAAAATACATACATAAAAAAATACAGAATGTGAAAACCTTAATAATTAGATGCCTTGGAGATTCAAAATGATTTCAAAAACTGATGTGCCATCCAAAAACAACATAAGAGAGCCGTTGGCTTCCTGTAGGAACCTCATATTTTGTAATCTGGTCTTTTGCAATTCACAGCTGACACTGTTCCCCACAAGAAGGAAAGCTGGGACCAGGCCAAGTCAGGAAGAAGACAATGTAAAATGTCAAAATATCACTCAACAGAAAGGAGAAGTCAAGTCTGAAACTGCTTTCTTTTTTAAGATAATTTCAGGACAATAAGGTCAATAATTGTACTTTTGTATCACAACATGAGGTTAAAAATGGTTAAATCTCTAAGATTACAACCAACGTTTTCTAGATTGTTGTTACATTATATTCTCATGTCTTGAACTTTAAAACAGGCTCTGTTCAGCTCTCAAAATGTGCTCTACATCCTGCTGGTATTACTCTCAGATCTGGTTGTTGCTGAGCTCAAACCACAGAGACGGCGTCAGGAGTCTCTCCAGCTCACCATATTGAAAGTGTGTAACTGTGTGTTTGAGAGAGTGTTGGTGTGTCTGTGAGTGTGTGCGACGTAAGAAGTGTCAAGGAATTCATTGTCTGTTCTCCACCTGTTATTATTCTGGTCCCAATCAACCTGCTAGCCAGTCTGGAGCCAGTGGCCATCTGGAAACACTGCTCTGTTTATAAACTTGGCAAGGATCAGCACTCCGGGGCTCTGACCTCCCACACAAATCTGGAAACAATTAGAGCAAGACAGTCTGGCTGATTACTGCGAAAGGGCCCAGCGTGGATCCCACTGACGGCTGCGGGGACGCCAGCCCCTTGTTAGAGAAAATGCGAACTCAGTACTACACAAAAACCTTCAAACTATTATCACACAGACACTTACACTTACAAGATTGTGTAGCCTTTCTCATGCAGTCTCTATTTTTGTATTTTCTTACTTCTTCTTTTGTTCCGACTGACACACAACCACCCACGCGCACAAACAAACACAATTTATTAATCTTTTTCGCATTGTTCAAGGAATGACGTGCACCTCGATTTTATTTAAGGAAACGGGCTCCCATAACCTCCGTCCACATGTTGACTCATGCTTGTGAAAACTGCCAACATAAAATCTAAATTTAGAAAATGCCTTTGAAAAAGAAAAACAATAAAAGGCAAAGAAAAAAAAAATCTTTAGTTAGATCATGGGATTTTTTATTTTTTTTGGGATCAAGTTTAACCTTTTTATTTTGTTGCCATAAATAACCTTTATAAATCTCAAATTCATTCCCCTAACTGTGCCTGCGTAATGTAATGTGTCAGAGCCTGGGATTCAACTCAACCTGGTGACGGCTCAGAAATAGGGTTTCCCTTGCAAAAGAGCAGGGAGTGACCTGGAGGTCACTTCAGATCATGACATTATTGATTGGTTGTCTGCATCGCTTGGTTCCTTTCAGCCTTCACTAAATCAGTACAATGATTATCCTGACAGGCAATATTGCGACTCATAATTGACAAACAAGCGTTTGAGTTTGTACAAACATTTCATTCAATTCTGATTAAATTTATTCGATTTATTAGCATTCATTTGCTGTGTAATTTATGCATATTAAAGCAAACAAAAAGTCTGACACTAATTAAAAAGAAAAGTATTTCCTCGTTGTGATGTTGTAAATGGATGTCTGTGCAGTGATCCAGGGTCAATATTAATAAAATAACCCAAAAGATGAATTAACAGCGCATGTTTTTCCTGTTAGAAAGGTCTTATTCATTTCTCACACAGTATTCAGCTCAACAGAAAAGCCCCAAAAGCTTGATTGTGCAGGGATCTGATTATAAATACCCAGCACGCATTTATCACTGGCAAATATCAAAGCCATACATCAAGTAACGAAAACTTACACGATTCACAGTTTGTTGATGGTGTTTGTCCAGCAGTTTCTGTCTCGCTGATTACAAGCAGTTTCTAAATTATTAATTATAACACACATTTTGCCATTAAAACTCCCAAAATTGAGCAATCCTGTATAAGTATTGAGTTCGGAAAGCCAAGAATTAAGGATAATAAATCAAGATGATGATGTAATGCAGGTTACTCTTAGCCTTAACTATAACCCTGATATTAATGTCACATGGGTAAAGCAATAGCACGTCCCTGTGCTTCCTTTGTGTAACGTGACACATCACTTCACTATCTTACATCATATCACTCTGCCAGTCTTAACCACCAAGAAAGGTGCACCATGTTCTGTAGATCTAAATTAAATAAATATGTGTGTATATATACGTGTATATATATCTACACACACTACCATTAATTAAATTATGCAAATTATGCAAATTCTCCAAAGAACCATGAGAATAGTAATCTACAAAATAAATCTTCACAAAAGTAAATCCTACAATAACAATGATGGTAAATAATTGCTTTGGCCACTTCTCTTTCTCTCTCATTTTCTTCCTCACGGTCTCCGTCCTTTTCTCTCTCTCTCTCTCTCTCTCTCTCTCTCTAGCTCACACACATTCAGTCTTTTACAAGGATTTATGGTATTCTGTTGCACAGAGCATGTGAATAAAGCAGGAGGGGCTGCTTTTAATTAGCAAAGATTATAGGAAATGGGCCCAAAGCCCAATAGAACATTTCCAGCTGGAAGTCCAGCCTCTGTGCTTAGTAGGAGTGCAGCTCGGCAGCTATAGTCTAACAAGGAGGGAGATGGAGATTGAATGCAGATACTACATTACATGGTACTTTCCCATTTCTGTTTCATTACTTATGTTGTTGGCCAAGCTGCTCCTGTGCTCCCAGTGGTGGAAGAAGTATTCAGATTCTTTAGTTGAGTGAAAGCACCAATACATGAATGTCAAAGTACTCCATTAAAAGTAAAATAATATAAATATTATCTATAAAAATACCCTCTGTAAGTGATTGCATATAACATTATTACTTTGAATACTGATGGATTAATGCAGAGGCAGCTTTTTACTGTTGTAGCTGGTTGAGCTAGTACTGTAATACAGTTAGATAGTCCAGTGGTATCCAATCTAGGGATCAAGCCCCTCAAAAGGGTCGCAAAATAAATCTGAGGGGTTGTGAGATGATTAAAGTGTAATTGCACGCTTATTCTGCTAGCTCCCTCCCTCTCAGCAAGTTTAAAAATGCATCAGAAAACTGCAAAGGACAATTACTTTAGGGGGCATGGCCTAGACATCGTGAGTGACAGACGGACCACAGCAGTGTAGCAGGAACAGTGAGCTGATAGTTAGAGTTAACCAGCACTTGCCTTGTCCACGCTGGAAACACAGAGAGTCCACTGCAGCTAGCAGAACTGAATCATGTAATTACACTTTTATCATCTCACAGATTTATTATTTCTTTGTATTGATGTGTTTAAACACAGTATATACTATTTATAGTCTATATAATTTGGTTTACAGCTAAAAGGAATTTACATTTTTAGTGGAAGAGAAAAAACAAAGTTGTGCTACACAGATTTTTGACTTTTCTCTTATCTTTTGTGTGAAATACTGGATAATTTTACTCCTTCCGGTTATTTAAACCTTCAAAGTGTGAAGAGGATTTTTTTCTGTGGTGGAGCTGCCAACAACTCATAAACATCTGAAACTTGACAAGAGCGCACAACTAGACATCGATTTTTTGGGGTCACAAGCCAAAAAGGTTGCGAACAGGTTTAATCTTTAATCTGTTTTTATTATATAAAATATGAACCTAAGAATACAGAAGAAAAATTGTGTCTTCTTTTGTGTCTAATCATTTCTACTCACTATCTCATAATAAGAAGATCTGGAAACAGGTGTAACACTGTGTTCTGTTTATTTTTCATCAGATTCTGTGACCTGATGAGGAGTTTCTGCTATATTGCTGCTGCAAATGGTTTTTTTTTATCATATTTTATTGCATGCGTTATGTTGATGGCTGGTTTTATGTTGACAAACTACTACTACTGCTAATAATAATACCATCCACATTACTCAGGGACATTCATATCTCCCAGTATATCACACCAAGGAGGAAATAAAAGAAAATGAAATCAGATAGCACCATTATGCTTCATCTTTTTCAAATAGCGACAACTGACCTTTTCTCATAATTATAGGTTAAAATGTGTTGGAGTAGAACTATACAATAACATACAAATGTACCTGCTTAAATTCATCACACCTTGTTCAAACACTGTACTACAGCCCTTACATTAACTGCACAACACGTCTCAACTTAAAAGTCAGAAGGAAAAGCCGAGTTTTCAAGAGCTGTTTTAATAATGTCAAGTGACTTATGAATCATTGTCACCTTGATATTGTGACATAGATTCAAAGTTAGTAATAGCTCAGTGAGTCATTGCAGTGCTGCAGTAATCACTTCCTCATACAACTAACACTACAAACCCCCTGAACATCTACACAGTCTATAGTGTGTTGGCAATCAATTATTCCAACTTGGTCATATGCCTCCTCTAAAATTAGACACCATGCTGCTGCTTAGGAAATTATACCTTCCTTGACAGCCACATTTGGTCACAACAAAGAGCTCATGTTGTCTTACACATTGACCCTTCTCCTTTTTGTTAACTACAAATGTGGAACAGAAAAAATAGTGAAAACAGGATCCTGAACGGGCAGTGTCTGGTGCCTGGAGCTGGTGTATTTTTGACGTAGCAGAGGAAGAGCGAGGGCAGTGTCCTTCCTGGTTTTCTACAGCTTCCTGTGCAAACTGGAATTTGATTCAGAGCCACTTGTTACATTCACTCCCAATGCCATTGTTTCACTGACCATTGATCTTAGGAGATTTGCTTCCGCTGACAGCCCGGCCCTCCTGACTAGTGGTGCAATGTAACTAAGTACATTTATTCAAGAACTTTAAAGATAATTTTGAGGTACTTGTACTTTACCTGAGTAATTCCATGTTATGCAGCTTTGTACTTCTACTCCACTACATTTCAGAGGAAAATACTGTTCTTTTTACTCCACTACATTTATTTAACAGCTATAGTTACTTGCTACTTTGTAGATTAAAGGCTCTGCACACACACACACAGGTCTTTTCAATTACTTTGGCTGATTTGACCTCTAGGTGTCAGGTGTAATTTGGGTGCAGCTATACTGGGAATAGTGTGATGTACTAATAAGGATGATAACAGGGTAAGTTTTCCGCTTTAAAGGGGAAATTTTACACTTTAAAGTCTGTTTACAGTTCTTGGGAAGTACAACTACGTATTTGAAAAAAGTTATATAAAGTCTTTTGAGCTAACCAGACCCCTGTAGCCCACTCCTCATCTCTGTTTGAGGCTAATGTCTTGAAGTCACATAAGGTAGTACTAGCGCAACACACCCAAATCTCTGACCAAACTGTAGGCAGTCGAGTTGCATTGTGGGTAATGTAGGCACCAGGTTTTGACAAGGAAGAAGAATGTGTGGAATGTAAAAAGACTTTGATCCATTTTTGTCACATTTTGCATCAGACAGTGTAACAGGAATGCAAAATTTGGACTTTAAACAGGTACAACTAAATCAAAAGAAGGGTGAGGGAGATGTCAGTAGGGTTGGGTACCAAAACCCTGGTGCCAATCTGGCAATGCAACACAGATGTTAGTGTCGCATTTTGGGGCCTGAGCTGTTGAAACTATTGAAATAGTTGCCCTCTGGTGCAAATATTAGAGGCAGCAGAGGCATCACCGCAGGTAGACTACCACTTGCTAGTAGCTACCTTAATCCCAGATAAAATGCAGAGCTAAACGGCCTAAAGTGTGGCTCTATTTCACTCAAAACGATTCCAACGCTGGGCAGGACATGCTACAAATGTTTATAATAATTAAATAAGGGGGAAGCATCTGATGACCCATGGGATACACTTCAAATAATAGACTGACATGGTCCACACAGCATAATAAGACTTTAACTTTAAAAACTTTGGGCTGAGAATACTTGAGTAATATTTTGAACAATTGACATCTTGATGGGTCTGCATACTTTTCCCACCGTTTCTGACTAATTCTCGTCCTCTTCGGATAATCATCATCATCACTGAGGCGACTCATTTCTTGTGGCACTCAGCGTCCCTCACAACCTATGTTTTCTGCCATTTTCCAGCCACCTGCAGTAACATGGGGAAAAGCCTGTCAGGTTTCAAATGAAATGTTATCAGTAAGCCGCCACGCTCATCAGTATCACACAGAGTCACTAAACACATCACAGCCGTGGTTGAGGGGTGATTGCTCTTAATTAAAAAGCCTGTTTTTGTCTGCCTCTGCAGAATTCAGACAGATCCCCCACATTAATTTCACCTTCAACATGCGGCTCTGACCAACCAAATACCTGTGTGTGTGTGTGTGAGTGTGTACAAACACCACATCCTCATTAGAGTGAATGAACACACCTGTCTGTTTGGGTCCAGGTGTTCCCTGCAGGTGATGATGCACTGCAGCTCAGCTCCAGCTGGTGGCAACAGGCCTTTATTTCAGCAACAACCACCTTACACTCCAACGCCATGCAGGTCTGTCTGAGTCATAATAGGAGGATATTTAGTTAGCTACAGGCAATATGATAAACATCTATGCCCCAACAGTCTACCATTAGAGATTAAAATGTTAAATGTCCCTTTGTGCATAAGCATTACGTATTTTATTAGCCTCAAACTGTTTCTCGTTTAGCTCTGAAAATAGGCACAGAATAAAGTTACTGTAATCATTTCAATTAATTTATTCAACCACCGTTTAGTGAGTTAAAAGAGCCTCATTACAGCAATTCTGCATGTACTGTCTGATCAAAGATGGTTAATGCTGGCATTTTTACATTTTAATTTTAGTTATGTTGTCAAACCCACTGCCTTTTTTTCAACAAGACAAGACATTTTAGGCAGTCAATGCATCACCCATTGGCCTTGGACTTAAGTGACATCCGTCTGTAAAGAATTGCTGAAATTCGTCCAGTCAGTTCAAGTTTGAAGCAGGTCTGACATTCTGCTGGAAATCCTCCACTCGCTGTGTTTGTGTCATTCGAATTGGACAACCTGCAGCAGCTTTGTTTTAAACACAGCATCCAGGATTTTGACTGTTCAGGCTGAAAGGATTCATTTTTCCAATTCATCCATTAAATACCAGTTTAACTAGAAATTTAAGTTTATTTTCAGCACTGCATACAGAGTATCATTTTGATTCTGGTTTTAATATACTGAACATGAAACATGGTGGTGGCAAGTAATATGTTTACTTAAGTAATTCATTTAAATTCAATGTCCAGGTAACTTGTAAGCCACTTTATTTGAAACAAAAATCCCAAATGTATTTAATTTATTGTCATATATGACAAAGAAAAGCAGGAAATCAAGCTGGAAGCTGGAACGATGAAATTTCTTTTGGCATGACTTAAATGATTAAGCAGTTGTCAAAATAGTTTTCTGTCTATGACTTACGGAAGAATTGTTTCATCTCTAACTTTATATACTGCTGGATAGCCTAATCTATAACAAAACATAAGAAAAGCTCACCAAATGTTTTACATTTAAAATCTAATGAATTTAGTAAGTGACTTGTAACTTTAGGAGTAAAAAGTACAATATTTCCTTTCCTGAAATGTGGTGAAGTAGAAGTATAAACTGGGATAAAATGGAAACTCTTAATGAGATATTACTACTACTTTTACTTGGATAAAAGATCTTAATAATTCTTTCATCATACCACCACAAAACAATCTAACTAAAAGCTTCTGTTTGGACCAAGAAAAAACCTGAGGGTCTGAGAATCATACTCTATCATGTGAAGATGTGAAGAGTGGACAAATGAACCACAGACATCAGACTTGAGTCGTATGCAACAGAGCGGGTCAAAAATGTTGCAAAACGGCAGTGAATTACAATGAGAAAGGCAGCGAGGCAGAGTGAGACAGACGGGCACGAGTGAGGACGACCAGAGCAGCCAAATACGCTTGTTATCAAGTCAAGTTGAAAGGATTCAGCAGAGCATGCTGGGCAGAGCTAATACATCTGAGTGGAGATGCACTCTGTTATGTCCCATGGAATCCTGTAGGTGGAGTGGATCCTCCTTCCTGTATGTTCCCACCAAGCATTATCATCAGTCCTCCATCTAAATCACACTGATCTGTCTGCCTGTAAGCACCAGTCCTTCTCTTTATTGCCTGGGAATATTGAGCGCTACACAGATGCACCAGCAAGGCTGTTTGATTAATGTTTCAATTAAAGAAAGGACAGAGGGAAAAGATTACTGAATAGATGGAGGGTGTGGGTATTATTATTAGGAACATTTTCTGTTTGATTATGTTGGATGGGAATTCAGGAAAGTTCATTTCATAGCTCAAGCAACCCCTGGACAGCTGGAATGGGAGTGGAAAAAAGAGCTTGGTTAAAGGAGGGGAATAAATATTAGAAAAGTGGGGAATATACAGGAGCTATGAATTATTCTCATGAATGTGTATGGGATTAAATGTTTAAGCTCTGATGTGGGAAAGATACCATTTTGATTCTGGGCTGAGTTTTCTTTCTTTTTTTATGGCTATTTTAGAGTTTTCTGCAGTGAGCCAGCTGGCGGTGGACACTGTGGAGGAAGCAGGTGTTCCAGATTTGAGTGGCAGGTGGTGATCTATGCAGATCTATGCAGCCAGAGTGAACCACCGGATAAATCCATAATTTCTTACTATAACCTGCGAGAATGCAAAGAGACACTTCTGTGTTGTGTTCTGGGTTGTTGTTGTTTTTTTTTTTATCACTGCATCGAAACTATACACATTTATGTTACAAATATGAGTCAAATACACATAAAAAATAGGGCATATACCCTATACTTTATATTTTAATTTTTTGGAAATATGCTTATTTGCTTTCTTGCCAAGAATCAGATGAGAAGATGGATGCCACTTTTACGTCTGTACAGTAAATATGAAGCTACAACAAGGAGTCCGGTAGCCTCACTAATTAACATATACATTTTTTTAATCCATACAAAAGCAACAGCAAATTGTGGTTTTACTGGGCGGTTATATGCAGGACTATTTCATGACTGGTGATTTTAACACTTAAATTTTTAGAAATTGTTCAAGATTTAGTGATTATGTCTGTTATTTTGTATATCTTGAAGTTGCTGGTAGGTAAGGGTGGTATCATCTAACTCTCAGCAAGAAAAAGAAATTAAGCATGTTTCTCAAAATGTTGGACTATTGCTTTAAAACATTGATAAACCTTGAAGAGCATCCAGACCCTTTCCTCAGCAGGTGAAGCTGATTTTCCATTTTCACCCTTCAATAAAATCGGACAGCCACAACACAAAATCCTTGTTTGGGAAATCAATCCCACCCTTGTCCTAAAGCTATGATCTCTAAACACTAGCTCTGAAAGTATTTACTAAAACAGTGGTGGCTCCTGGCTGCGTGTTTTAACTTGTAATCTGTGCTCAGATTCACAGCTCGCAGCCCAGGAATGTAGGGCTTTTCTACTTGCTTGGGGTGGTGCTGTCGCTCCCACTGTCAGTCTATCATTATGCCAGAGTTGACACAAACACACACATACATGCATGCACGCACATGCACACATAAACATGTGTACACAAATACTACAAGGTATCGCATTGTACACTTTGCCGTGCGAGATTTAGCAGTTAAAAACCTTCATAACATGATATTATGGAATGATAAAAATCAACATTCAAAAAGCTTTGGAAAGTGTTTTGAGCTAAAATAAATTATGGACGACTACGGATGTTGTGCCAACATTCATTCATTGTACTTTCAGACCACACCAGAGTGGTAGCTACGCTCCACACAAAACACACACACACACACACACACACGCACACACACACACACAGAAGATGCATTAGGATGATGATCACACCTGTTCTCTGTATCTCAGAAGCTCCAATGATCAATGAGACTATGAGATGAAAAGGAGAGGGGAGAGGATTCTTGTTGCGGTACAGAAAGTGATTCCAATCAATTTGAGGAGAGATACACGCTGCTCTGCTGAAAATGTAGACTATTACATCCTCACCTCAAATGACAGCTGATCTCTCTTAGAGGCTCTGCAAAAAATATTGGCTTCTCTCCGGCTCCTGTGAACACGAGGAATGACAAAGAAAAGTTTGCATTGAGAGAGTGTAAATGCACTTATGTAATCCACATGTACATAATGTGTGAGCATGCATTTGCACTGACATGATCGGTCTGACAGACTTTGAAGCTGCTGTAGGCATTAAGCTGACAGGCCAACACAGTGTCTCCTTCCTGGACAGGTAACTCACCTTACAGGTCACCGTCCCCGGATATCTCAGAGGTCAATGTGTATTGTATCTCTTCTCTGTGTATCATCATCATTAGGTGAGAGAACAAGCAGATTGGATTGAAGAGGACTTCACATTTATTCTTATCTATAGTCTTGAAGGACTGTTGGCTGCAGTTTTTTTTTTGCTATCTTGCAAATGGAAATATATTTTTGTTGCAGTGCTCAGCAAGATTTTGAATAGTATTTAACGCTAAAATAAATATATGTTTCATTATATTAATTTTTTTGTGTTGTTTTTCAAAATACATTTAGCTGTTGCTGCTGTTCATACCCTCTAAAAAATACTGAGTTTTAGTGTGTGTGGTTGGTTTCTGATGGACAGTAGGAGAAGAGCATTAACGGGACTATTTTGTGTGGAACAGTTAAGAACAGGAGGAGAAAGTCACTGCTGCAGCTAATTGCATTATTTCCAGATAATATTTAGCACCATAGAAACAAGTATATAGCCTGGACCAGTGCCACATACCACAGCATTTATAGCCTGTAATTTGCAATCCCCACTGCAGAGATGGACCCTTATACAAATACACAAAACTCAATAATAAATACCTGCAAATGGCACAAAACAAAAGCAATGAAAAATAAATTTACCATAAACCTCAACGGGATCCACCAGATCATTCATGATTACATGACTCAGCAGTATTCTGCTTTTAGGGTTTTAACATTTAACAGGCACAATAGATGAAAAGTAACCTGCTAGGCTACCTCTGGCTCAGTTATTTAATTTACTTAATAATTAATAAACTAAGAAAATAAATGAATATATTTCAATTTGGGGAAGAAAGTCGTAAATTTGGGTTATAGTTATTTTGTTTTTTGTACTACAGACATTGGCATTTACTTTGAAATATATGTAGGGTCCGTTCACATATTCAGATATGTATCTATATACTATACTATATACAATATTTTTCTATATGTGTTTGATAAATCAAATAGTGTCCATTAAAGCTATGTGCAAACAACTGTCTTCTTTTTGTAAGAAGTAATTCTTCTCTACACAATTTGTTTCTCAATTTGAATGGATAAGTACTTTTGTTTTGTAAGAAGAGTCGTGGAGTGATTTTGTGAGCGATGAACTCTTAACCTCTGCCTTTGGGCTCTTCACAGAGGAACTTCCTGTTGTTTTCTTAGTAACACAGATTGAAAACTCTGAATGGGTTTGAAAAAGCCCTCTTTTACTCTCAGCCCTGGGCTATGATTATAAAATAACAGATAGCTGAAGGCAATATGAAGATACTTTTAAGGTAAGAGCTACTTGAACCTGTCCTCTTTAAGACTAAACATCCAGTGCGTCTTAATAAAAGACTAAGTGGATGTCATATGTTTAAGATAATGCCTGTCTTGCAGTCCTAATACATATGCATTCCTGGGGAAAATTATCCAGCAGTGTGGGAGATCTATATAGCTTGGCAAATACCTTTTTGGCAGCTCATTTTCAGTTTAAACGTCCTCTATTTGAGCAGGTATATTTCCCAGTGGTGGGAGCTCCTAAGTCCACCATGCAAGTACATGTCTCAGGAGATTGAGTGACATCCCCTGCTTTTAAGAGGATTTTATTTTGTGAAGCCAGGGAGATGGACCGTGGTGCTAATCTATTCTGACACTGCCATGCTGGTGGATCTGCTATTCATTCAGGCAAAGCAAACAGAGGAGGGAAGGCGGATCGTTTTGCTTACTCTGCCCTCATTGTTAAATATCTCCTACTCCTACAGGTGTCTATTGTGATAATTGCAGCAAAACTTTGTATTTTTAGATCCATATCATTACATTTCCTCTACTAGCTGCTGAGAATAATATAAAAATGTAATAGCAGCATGTAGTGTAAGTCCACTCTGAAATTACCTGCTGATAAAATACTCCTGGCTAGGAGGCTTAAAGAGTGGCTTAAAGAGGTATATTTAAATTCCTGTGACTCCATGTTGGTGGGCATGACGTGTTCTTTGATTTTTCAAACCAGCATGAGGGCTAAAAATCTTTCATATCATCTCACTCAGGGTTTTTTTCCCAACACAGGCTGAAACAGGCTCTGGATTGATAAGTTCTGCCTAAATACCACCATAGAGAGGAAGATCCCTCTCTCTGCCGTATGTCAGAAATAAGTTTGCATGGAACATCTTTGAACCTGAAAAATTATTGCCTTGGGGCATCCACTGCTACAACAAGAAAATGTTTTGAGCGAGTAGCACATGGTGAGTCACGTCTCCTTCAGAAGATTCTTCTTCGCATTTTTCACACTGAACCTTTTCATTCGCTTTTTTTTCCTCAACACTCAGACTCTTCTGTGCCGATGATTACTGTTGCACTGTGATGACAAGAATCCCGTGACATGGCCAGACTTGCAAGCTGGTGATTCGCTGTACTGTAGCTACAGGTGCCTCTGTGGCATAAACACAGGAGAGTCAGTCCATCCTTACACACTGAGGCAGAATACAGTAAGGGCCTAATGAACAGAAAGGATGGTTTTATAAAAAATACAGCCACATTTCTGAGGAACTCCTCAGTAGAAAGTGACACTCCTTTGATGTAAAGCATCATAACCCAGTTAATATGTAGGCTACTTTTTAAACTATAGCTTTAGGATTAGCCCACTCCCATAAAAACAACATTTTGAATTTTAAATATGACTGCTGAGTACTCTGTGAATGATATATGACTTTACTGTCAAGTCCGTAAATGCTTTTAGTGCTTTTTTAAGGGTGGAACATAAAAGAGACAATCCCTGGGATTGTAATTGCTGTTTTGATGTATTATCTTCCACATTAGCCTCCATGACAAGCATCACAACAATCCTATAATTTTATGTTGGAGCCCTGGGATTTTCCAGTTCCTCCATCACATCTTTAGAAGTGCAAGTCATAGTATGCGGATCTGGTTAGCTTTTCAGAGCAGGGTGGTGACTGAGTCCTCCAACTTGTCCTGACAACTCAGCAGGTTGGGTACTTCTCAATAGAAACACCTCGGCAGCGTCACGTCTGATACCTGCACCTGCCACAGGCAAGTGCTCCTGCCTTACAAAGGCATAACTTAATGCTGAAGCAGGTCCCAGCCTGCATCCTCTTCCACCCCCCGCATCCTCTTACTCAGCCCTGCCTTGTTGTTCTCAGTGTCTTATTGTCAGACCACAAGGAAGGTAGGAAAAAGTAGCCACTTGACCATCTTTGAACGCTTTTTTTGCCATGACTTTAACACTGGAGAATAACTCTACCCTGGAAGAACTGTTGGATTGTTTCCAGCATTAGAAAGCCTTTCTGGAGAGTTTGAAATCATCCTCCCGGCTGATGTTGTGGCTCACAAAATGAGTAGGACTGATAATACTGTTTACAAGCAGCTCACAATGAGCCTTGTACATTAGCATATCCAATTTGTCTTCTGTACTGGCCCTGTGTGCTCTCTGATCAGGTGGGGATAGCTAAGTTTTATTAGAGGCTTCTTTCAGAGAGGCTACAATATTCCCCCACAATATCGCCACTGCTGTTGAACTGAAATGTCAGATTTCCATAGCTCAGACCACTGTAAAATGAAAGCACTTGAGTAACAGTGAATCAGTGAGACAAAAGTCAAAACATGATCCCTCTGTGCTCATGATAACCCCCCCAATACATGCCCAAACAGATACTATTTTGAATTCCTTCTTCTTTATCTCCATCTTCCTCTGCATCTGCTGCCAATTACATCATCAAAATGCTTGAGTTCCTGTTTCCTCCCTCCCCTGAATGGCTGATCACCCTTCAGTGGCTGTCGAACAGATGCACAAAGGCATAAATTTAGATGGCACACGTACTAATGTATGTCTGAATGGATGAAGGGGAGTTATTAATGTCTGGGAGATACAGTATGTATTAGAGCATAAGAGCATTATTCTGCTCCAGAGGGTGGAATTAAATTCATAATGGGGAACCGTTTAAAGTTTATTCTCCAAGGTACTGTACTAAACCTGTACATGGGTGGGTATCTATCTATCTATCTATCTATCTATCTATCTATCTATCTATCTATCTATCTATCTATCTATCTATCTATCTATCTATCTATCTATCTATCTATCTATCTATCTATCTATAAAAGTTGAAGTCTAAAGTCAAGTCAAAAGCTTGTAAAATAAATCAAAGATGGATTTTTTAATTAGTATTTATTTTGATTTCTTTAGTATTTTTATGCTTTGTCAGTGATGTATAAATTTCCCATAGATGTTTGTCTGAAAATCTGATATAATATTTAAATTAGTATTTTTTGGGTTCTTTGAAGTATTAGTAAGAAAATATATACAAATGTGGTATCAAGAGGGTTAAAAAAAAGTAATACAAACTTAATTAGTTCATTTACATATATGAAGAAGATGGATCAGAGAAGATGTCACACAACTTCCAAGTAGGATAAAGGCTAAAGTTTGTGGCATTAAAATAGATTTTACTACGTTATTTGGTCCACTCCCTGTATATGCCTGTACTTACAGTCCATACAGACCACTGCAGCAATTTCCAGACTGAGTACAGTCTCATGTTTGACCCAGTTAAGGGACTGAGGCTGTATCAATGTATATATTGAAAAATTTCCTTTTTATAATGACGCCGGGTGTTTTCACCACTCAGTCTATTACTTTATTGTATTTTACTCCGGAGTCTGCCTTGAATGATGGGCAGAAATGTAGGTCAATAAGATGGCCGCACATAGAAATGGCCATTCTTTTCTTACTGCGCTTCATGAAAAAAAGCCCAGTCATTTGTCATTGATTTTTCCCTGCCTCGCCTTCAGATTACTCTTACGGCTAATACCTCTGGGAGAGTGCAGAAAAAGAGGGCAGCTACACCTGCGGCTTCCGAACAAGTGTATCACTGTCTGGGTGCTCTGTCCTGGCTTGTCGGGCCCTCTCACCTGGAATGTGCCGATGAGACAATCAGGTGCAATAGGCGCGTGGCAGCTTGCTGCAGGGAGAGATAACCTGCTCCGAGACACAGAGCAAAGAGCGGCGATGGGCTTTCCACCCCTAGTCGACACCTCTCTAAAACCCTGAGACGTGCCAGTATTCAGGAGGAGCCATGTGACACAGCAGCGGGCTTGGTGACTGGTTTCTAAACAGCTCTTCTCCAGCAGGAGTAACGTCTGTAGATTCATCGTGTAGGCTTGTTTGACTATCCCAGCATGACTCACTCAAAGGGTGGAGTACTGGGAGATTTTGTTTAGCCCGAGGGGGAGAAAATTTCATTTCTATCAAGAAAAGGTCATGAGCAATGTTCCAGCTTCACAGGAAATGCATCAACGCACATAATTGGATAACCTATCAGTTTTGGGGGCACGGTGATTGAAGTGACACTATTTGCCAGTGATATTTGGTCAGCTGAATTGGAAGTGAATGAAAAATGGCAAGTAGCTCTTTGGCTGCGAAGGACCAACTGTTGCTGTAACATTATTTTTTTATTAGCATGTGAACCCAAAACATCTTGTGTTTAAAGATACAACATGTAACAATAAAACACTATACTTAATGTTATTTTTAATTGTTCATATTTTGTTGAGTTGTGTACTTACATTAAATTTCCAAACCCAGGGAAATCTGTCCTTTTATTCAGGTAACGGTGCATTTCACCTGTTACTTGTCAATGACTCCATATCCCCTTTGTGCATGAGTTGTGGTTGTCTGCCAGAAGCTGTCGTTGAATTTTTTTCATCCAGTTTTAAGCCACATTTTTACAATACACCTTTTAGCTGCTAGTACTATATATTTTAACTGGATGAAGGATTTTAGTCATCGAACATCTGGATCTGAAGTTATCAGAGAAACAAGCTGAGCTAACGTTAGCAGCAGCTCAACTAGCTGCTTAATTATTTTTGTTTTAATAGTTTTTTTAGTCAGTTTGTTTTGGAGAGGAGGAGACGTCTGTGGATAATTGGGCTCCTGGTAAAAACCCTCTGAACAATGAACACTGAAGGAATCTTAACTGTGAGAGGCTGACTGCAATGACGGCAATGGTGGTGAAGACAACAACTCCCATGATCCGACGCTACTTCACAACGTCACCAGACTTCCTCTTTTGTTTTTGTTTTGCTGTGAGAGACACCCTATATTATGTTTAAATATACTGTCATTAGAGCTTTAGATGCCAGTATTGGATTAGGCTGCTCAAAATTGTATTATCTGATGTCCAACTAAAAATAACATTGCTACATTGTTATTTTTATTGGCTGGCTCATGCTAAGATTTTTCTAAGTAATACAAATAACCACATAACCTCTAAACTGTTTAATTTCCAGAGAGTTATGAGCTTCCACCCCAGTCACACACAACCCCCCCCCCCCCCCCCACCCCACCCACAGAGTTAAACAACTTAAGTCTTGGGTCACACTGTGGTTATGGGCTCTTTTTTTGTTACGCAAGACATTATAACCCTTCACTACTTGTAAATTTAGATTAATGGTTTGATAACAACAGGTCTTGTATGTATTATCTCGAGGCATTTTTGTAAAGCTGCATGATTTTCCCCCTCTGAAGGGAATATTATTTACCGCTGAAACCCAAGCAATACGTTTTGAGGAGAAAACGACTCCTCTCAAGTGTTCATTTTTCCAGAATGTGTGTGTTTTTGTTGTCTAGGTTTTCCTTGGTGGCAGTGAACAAAGCGTTCTACTGTGGAGTAGTTTCAGCAATCGCAGACACAGTGTCTGTACAGGGAGTTCCTGTCCCTGGCCCAAACCCACAGACCAACAGCAAAGAAGGACAAGGTCAGCCATTGCCTCTGCTTTCTCTTGGCATCAAGGCAGAGGAGCTTTACCTCACCCTCAAGTTGTATTCCTCCAGGCTTCATGTCAGTGGGATTAAGTGAGAGACGAAAAATAAAACAACCTTTAGAACATATTTTTACAGTAGTGCTTCATCCAAAATCAGTCCAAACAGTATTTACTTTGGCAATTAAAACACTGTTAATTGGTTTCAAACGAAAACATAAGAATACACACAGGAGAAAATAAAGGGGTGATAGGAATAAAAAAAGGTGGTGGTGGGTGGAGGTGCAGCTTCTTCAGAGATCAACATAGGTTTTACACTGTGATGTATTTAGAGATCATTAAAAAGCAGTTTATTGCAATGTCTGTTTCTACTGACATAGTCAAGGCAGAGGCAATTTCTCATGGGACCACAGAGCATACCTGAGCTTTTATAATTTAAAGGAATAGTTGGACATTTTGGAAAATGCACTTATTCTCTCCCTTGCCAAGAGTTACGTGAGAAAATTCACATCATTCTCATGTCTCTATGGTGAGTATGAAGGACCATCAACACAATGAAAACGCTGCGTTGCATCCATTGTTTTGAATAGTGCACTCGGTAGGTGTGGTAAGTACTGAAATAATTGTCCCCCTTCTGATGAAAACGCATGTATGCGTGTGTGCATGAACATGCAGTATACTTTTAAGGTTCTGGGTTTTGGAGGAGCAAAATCCATAATAGCACATAACCCCATAAAACTACATTGTATTGTTTATACACTTTGTATACGTTCAGACACAGTCGGCCAAGATCCCCCCCGGCAAGAGCACGAAAAAGCCTATTTCCTAAAATGCTGAACCATTTCTTTAACTTCAGAGAAATGCTGTTGAGGATGTTGCATGGTGAACTCCATCAGGCTGTGCATAACACAAAATTGAAGCTGTATGCACTTCCTCCTTAGCCTCTTCCCATTGCTCCTCTGTAATAGTTCAATCTCCATCCATTTCCTAGTTGATCATACAAAGTATTGCCTGGTTTGGTCAAAAACATAGATGTATAGCGTTTTGTACTTGAAGGATACATCACGGTGATCTCACCGATTTTAAGGTAAGGTTGTGAGCCAGTTTGTGAAATATTTTACAACACGTTAGTTTAACTCTTTGCTTGGGTAACCAAAGATTACGAGACAATTATCAGAGGCTGGAATTCCAGACTGTGCTGCACATGATAAGAGAAGCTCAGCAGTTGTAGAAGATAAAAGCAGAGACACTCACCAATGAAAACACCAGAAGTCTTATCAGATTGCAATAGACTTTGTAGATCCTCCCTAATCTGTGTGTGTACTTTCTTTGAAAAAGCTTTCACTGTCACATTAACTCTCTGCCATATGTGATTCGTCACCTTGGTTTCTGTGGGAATTCATGTTGGGGTTTTTTTGTTGTTTTTTTTTGTAAGACAGCTCTTACTCATTAAAAGGAATTGATTTACATTTGATCAAATTAGCTGTGTGCTCCAGTGATGTTCAAAGCAGACCGGCAATTATTCTTTTACAAGTGAGAACATCTATTAAGTCTGGATAACAGTCAGAATTAATTGCAGCAAGTTAAGAGAGAAAGTGACAAGATAAATATCCTAATTGTGCTTCGATTTTTGTTTGAGATGTGCCTCTGGAAAATAACATAAAAAGAGTCAGCACAAAGAGCACAGGATTTCATAATATGTCACTCTGTAATGTGTTCAAATCATGCACACGATTATGAACAGGATATCACAGATGATGAAAGAATTATTTTCCGTGGTATTGCTCTGACAGAGAGCTTACACATCCTCTCTGACAACTGCACCAGGCCTGCAGGGGGATGTCTGGCCTTTTGCAATGCACCAATCTCCAGCTTCATTTTAGTTCCAGATTAAATCCAGTCCAAAGCTGCTCTCTCTACAAGACTTCAGCAGCATTATGTGGAATCTGACCTTTGACTTCATGCTAACACTGACATCATCAACATGTGCTGGAGAAACCAGATTGTTAAAACATGATCTATAACAAAAACTAACATCATGTGTTTTGGCATTTAGATCTGACCAATAATGTTTTTCATATAGTTTGAAGGCTTCTGCAGTTAATTTCTATTCAGCAAAAATCATGTCTTGGCTACTGAGCAAGCTGAACGGAGGAGAAATCTCATTATCAAACTCACCAGTGAGCTTGTGCAATGTGTGACTAGTGTTTTTTGGAATGACGCTAATAGATTTGGCTTGTGTTTGAGTCTTCTATTAAAAGTACAACGGCTGAAAGTAATTGGCAGAGCAAAATCAGCAACTAATTCTCTGTTTCCATATTGCGGACATTTCTGATGGACAGCTGGAACTCAGTGTTACATGATTATATCCAAATATGACAGACATGTTATGAAATGATTCTGTATAAAGGATTAAAGGATATTTCTGGTGATATTCTATATTTTTTCATTGTCAACAAATCCAATTAAAAGACCAAAATCAACAATGAATTGATCCTAGTATTAGTATTGCCTGCGTAGCTTGATACTGTAGATTATTCCTCTGTGCCATAGGCCTGCGTGTTGTCCAAAAAGTATTAAAAACACAAATGAGACACTGTAGTTTATTTTCAATCACACATACACTGTTCCACTGTCATAAATACTCACTTGAGCACCAAACATCTTTTAATCCGCAGCTGAAAATCGCCCCCAACAAATACGCAATTTAATCCTGTTTTAGTAATGTTTGTTAAAAATAACAGTGCCCAGCTGTTTTAGGAACTGACTTTTAAAATGAAAGTATATATTTAGTTTCTTCTTCTGCCTTTTTTTGGGCTGAATGGAAAAAACCAACAGACATTCAAAAAAATTTTGGTTTTGGTCTTTTCATGGAATTTGTTAACAGTGACAAAAATATATGTTGTAATGGAATATTACCAGCCTTATCCTTAAATAAATAATTACGTAAGTAACAGTAAGTCTTATTTCACTTTCACGCCGAGAGTTAGATCTAACCTTCAGTCAAGAAATACTTCTACATTTTAAATACATTTCTTTAAAGTAGTAATGACATTTGCAAACTCTGTGGTTCTTTATCAAACTTCTGAACCAGAATGAAAAGAAAATGCAGTACCATACATTAATATGGCAAAATAACAAGTTAAACATATTGTTACTTTGAATTATGCCACAGAAATTGTACTTCCAAATGTTCTGCTTTGCTTAGCTTAGCTTAAGTCTTTGATGTGACACCCCACTGAGAAAAAAGCACAACAGGCCTGCACTTCATGATAACAATACAATTATAGAACATTATTGGCCATGGTCGTTGCTTATTTTAACAAATCATGCCCATGCAAAGCAGACCCCACTTGGGAGCTCTCTTGTCTACACCACATCCTAGTGAGTAAGAGCAGCTTCAGACGCTGATGTACTCCGGGCCCTGCCTACTTCTCCACACCTACCCCACCGTGTCATCACGGTCAGGGCTACTTGCTGAGCCGTAATTACCTCAGGCTGACACACACAACAAGGGAGATGCCTTCAAGTAAACACAGTCCAGATTCTGGCCCAGCTCACTTCAAAGCTGGAGCATGCTGATAACAAAGCAGACCCTGGAGAGTCCCCCTTTCCCCTCCCGTGGAGAGGGTGGCCGGGGCTCGTGGGGGGCCGATAGTGGCGGTGGTGTGAGAGAGAGAGGAGGTGCGAAGTGGCCTTTGACAGCACAGCACCTGCTGCGTCTTCACTACCAGGCAGCTCCTCGCCATTTGTCTCGACTGACCGGTTAGCTCAGACCGGGGGATTAGAGCTTGTGGGGGGTTCAACCAGGAGGCATGTTGATGGGGAAGGGTGGTGTTGAGAGAGGTGGGGGGATGTTGTTGTGTGATCAGACACACCTTCTGTCATCCCACTGGAACATTCCAGCTGTCTGTGGCAACTAACGCTGCTGTTGTGCGATGATGACGTGTCTGCCCCTACAGGCCCTTGATTCATATCCATTCCTGTGCTCAGTGGCATGTCTCATATTGACGCTATAATCAGTGATCTCAAGCCAGAGGTTTTTTCAGTGTTACTTCAATCACAGAGGCCTAAATTAGTGTTAATCTGAACATCATTAGCATTATCTCCTAATTTAATCCAAATGCTGCTTGTTGCCTTTAAAGTCCTGCCTTATCCCACATCAGTCAGTGTCTTGGTTTCTTATCAGCCGTGGTTTTCTTTGCGACTCATGACACAGCTGGATCAGGTCTCCTGTGATCAGTCCACTGGAATGAAAGCATCAGTGCAGACCAGGCAATCTCCGAAAATACTCAAAGGCTGTGGTGAAGGCAGAGGAATGCACCAATGACAGAAGATATTTACGGCAGGGAAGACTGTGACTACTAGCTTGGAAAGGCAAACAATCTATTTCTCGGAGGGGGATTGTAATATTGATGGAGTATTTATAAGAGTCATAATTGCAAAATATCACTCTAAAAGTATTCAGCAGCCTGGTTGGTGATGTTTGAAATCTTAAGAGTGCTGAAACATTTCCGACTCCTCTTGAAAAACAGGAAAATAGCAATAGCAAGTTCTGTTGAACATAAATAAAAACCGGCAGTCCCAGAGGAGTTTCCAGTTCACTGTGGACAGTTTTGTTGGATACTGTCGTAAACATTGTTGCATCTATTCTGTTTCAGTGCTCATAGAGAGATTTGATTCGGGACAAAAACTAGTCATACTGAAACAGTTTTTTAAAAAAATGACTGATGATGTTTTCCCATTTTGGTTATGTATGCAGATGGGGTTTCATGATGCATATCCTATCAACACACTGGATTCATTATTTTGTGAGAAAGAGCCCCAAATTATCTCACTATGACTACAGTTACTTTTGCAGAACTTGAACAAAAGTAGAAGCACTCATTTACAAATCAGTTTGAGTCGTAGCTCAAAAGTAGCTCATAAAATCATTCTCAGGCAATTCAGCCCCTCACACTGTGCTCTTTAAATAAAAACAAGTGTAAAGGATATCCATCAACAGAATAATTTATAGTGTGATAAACGTTTTGTAACTTTGGCCCTGGTTCAGACCGTTCAAAGCCATGGCTTCTTGGCTCATCAAACTGATAACATAAAGCACAAAGACTGAATGAGTAACTCAACTGGAAACTGAAAGTGTTCAGTAAATCCCATAATACCTGTTATGTTTAGTGGTACATCTACATGTGGAAATTTTGGCAAGAGGACGGGTCAAGGGGTCACTACAATCGAGAGTTTATCCAACTATAAATATCACAAGAAATCTTATGGGAATCCAGCTGTCAAATATCTCATGGACAAAGTTGACATTTCGGTCAATAGCTATGAAGAGATTTTTTCTCTGCACTATACTGCCAGATGAACCAAATGACAGACCAGTGTTTCCAGTAAATAACTATTGTTCTTTTCCAGTTTCAGCCTATTTCAGATTGTATTAATATTGTTAATTATAGGTTATTTATAGCAGTGGTGTGTGTGTGTGGTGCCCACCAAGAGAGGTTGCGAAGGATATCTGAGGGGTCAAGAAGTGAGTAACAGGATTGAGAATCAGAAAAACATGTTTCTTATGACTTGTGAATTACTAAATGATTTTACCTCTTCAGACCCGTACTTAGAGGGAAAGACTCACAGTTTGGTTGATCTGGTAACAACCAACCATAATGCAACATCTGATGATTTCTATTTTAAAGGTACACAAGAAGGTTGATGAAAGAACAGACTTTGTAACAGACATTTTAACCCTCCAAAGAAGTTCCCTTTGGCACAATTGGTACAATCAAAAAGTACAATTATTGCCACAGAAAATATAAAATACACTGAATGTTGAGAATAATAGAAATGCTTGTATATTGTGGTATAATTAAATACAACAACCCTATATTGATTACTAGTCCAGTAAAACTTTAATGCATTTTTAATTTCTGTTTTTTCCCCCAAAAGTGTTGATTCAACTCATTTAACTCTGAGTTGTATTCTGTGCTGTTGTTGGACTGATAGCATTGTATTGTAAGGTGTTTCTTAAGTTATAACAAAATATAGGGAACACCTTTAAATATAATGCAGTCAAAAACAACATAAAATACATCTTCTAACTAAGTCAACACAGAAACAACTAATGTAGTCTGAAAGAAAAAAACCCTGAACTTGTTTCTGTCGTAGCATTTCCTGCAGGGCTGCTCTACTGCATTGCATCATATCTTACAGGTGTTTCTAGTTTGTAACATTTTATGTAGAACAACAGCTGTGATTTGTTACTTGCAGCAGTAAAGATACAGATTATCTACATTACCTTTTTTTTTTTTTAATCCACTGAGATCCTTGTTTAGCAAAGGAGTCCGACCCATCCCAGAGAAGCTTCTCTGGAGGTTCACGTCCTGTTGAGGCTTGTCAGCAGAGTACAATACCCAGAGTCTGAATAATGTGGCCGGGAGCTAGTTTATTCAAGCACCTTTTGTTTGCGCTCCATACTCACCTTTTCCCTTGACTGATGATCAGATAACCACCAGACAGAAAGGGGAAAAAAATCCCAACTATCTCTGGAGATGCCCTGGCTGCCACTGGCTCTTTGGAGAATGTGTCTCAGTGGATATTGTAGACTGATTTCATAGTGTGTCATGGTTTGGGGCTAACACATCCATCTAAGAAATCCAAAAGAATCCCTCAAAGCAACATTTTCAGTTTTTAAATGTGTTGTGGATGGCGCCTAATACCACTCGGAGGCCCAATGTCATGCCACACTACAGGGCGAGCCTTTCTCAAGGCCCCAGAGTATTCTATTTCACTATTTACCCATAAGTTAAGAGAGGTCATGCAGTAATGTGTGTGTCCCCGAACAGCTGCTCTTTGATGTCGGTACCTGGGACTCTGCAGGGATATTTCTATGACAAACTTAAACTATTTAGATCCCGTTAGTTTTATGCCTTAATGGAGAAGTTCATTGTTATATTAAGTTAGATGAGAAGATTGATATCACTCTGGTGTCTGTCAGTGACATATAAGGAAGCTGGTTAGTTAGCTTAGCATATAGACTGGAAACAGGGGCAAACTGAAAGAAACTCTAAAGCTTACTAATCAGCATGTTGTATCTTGTTTCTTTAATCTGTACAGAAATCTAATTATTAAAACAACAAGTTGTGGTTTTACTGGGGCTTATGTCCTGGACTGTTGGTTGGCTGATTTCCTGGAGCCTTGTCACCATGAGGTTGCTTGGCAACCAGCGGAGACTACAGGAAGTTTTTGCGCCTGTCCAAGAAATAGTGCTGGCTACAAGTGTGAACATATTGAGACGTCACCCCTTGGTTTGTGGCATACCGTTTTGAAGCCTTGATTTCGGCGTTGAGGCCGGCGTGACTCACTGCGAGTCGAGTTGGCTGCACAGTTTTGACTCATCTGTAGTAGGAAACAATGGCGGCTCGCCTGGTCACACACATTCTCATATGACTGTATATGAGTGTATGTTCCTAGAAAGATTTTAGGTGAGAAATATGCAATGCAGTGACATAATCTTGATCCAGCACTGCCTAGTTTGACAGTTTGGTCTGATTTTGGTGCGTTGCGCTGGACAGACTCACTCACAATCAATCACAAGGTAGCCACGCCCTAAAGAACACCCTGCTTTATTGTCTATTTTACTTGGACCATCATTTACTAAATGAACATAATACTGTATGGAAGAAGACTTGAAACTAGCAATTGACACCACAAATCAAGTGAGAAGTAGGGTCATTTCCCCCGTTGGCCATTAGAGAGAATGAAGGTTTAAGACATTTCCACGTTGGCTTCACTTCACAGACCCATAAGCTCTGTCTACTAATTATGTACTCTCAGTGGTCGAACATAAGCTCCGAGATATAACATATTTATGGAGCATTAGAGGTTGAGGTCTTTATGCTAGGCTAAGCTAACCGACTGCTGACTGTGTAGTCTTATATATACTGTAGAGACATGAGGGTGGTAGCAATCTTCTCATCTTACTCTCTGCAAGCGAATAAGCAGAGTCCCAGAAATATCTAAGTAATCCTTTAAAAAAGCTACAAAAATCTGTCTTCTTAATTGCATTTGAAACATTCAGTAGTCCCCCTCCCTCCATTTTCAGCTCACACAACAAGATCATGTCTTTAGCAACATACATGCTCCCTGTGTCGAGCTCAGAGCATCCCTGTTGTGTTTTGCTGCTTTGTTGAGGCTGTTCATGCTGTTGCTGTGGAGTGTAAAACCACTTAGAGAAGGCTGGTGGCCAGACAGCTTTTCCCAGCCCTGATTCATCATAATTAGGTCACTGGCTTGGTCTGCTGGCCTCTCAGGGATCATCTCACACTCTCTCACATATACCACTGTGCACAGCCGACGCTGCACAGAGATAATCACTGATCAAAATAATATGCCATAAATGTATTGTAATCTTCCTAGTATTTACCTCCAACCTTATTTTAGCACAATCCATATCTACTTATTGTCTTGTGAATCCTCCAACTCGTCTGCTGCTCTTTATCTGTCTCCTCCTGTGTGATTGGTATAGATTTGGAGAGTGAAATCAATTAAGGATAATAGCTTTTACCTCGCGTCACCTCATCAGTGGACGTCCTGAAAAGTGCCTCCTAACATTGTCTATATTCAGAGTATGTAATGGATTGAAAAAAAAAAAAAAAAGTATATTAAGATGCACTGCGCTTCCCACAACAGGTAAACACAATGAGGATATTAATTTTAATAAATTACTTGGGACACAGCTTTATAATTAGAAAGTAAATCCCATTTCCATGATGATTATTTGTCTTTAAAAGTCTGGTGGGTTCTGTTTTGTAATTTCTTCTCCTAATCAGGATGTGAATGAACACAGCCACAGTTGGACCAAAACAGCTGGTAAATATGCAACTGGCATAGACCTACCCCACTGTTAATTTGTTGCTCAGAGCAGAATTGATTGCAAAATAGTATAATCGCCTATAAATGTGGAGATCCGGTGTGAGGATGTGGTGCTTCTGTCCAGCCTGTAGCATACACAAGCTGGATGGAGTTACCTTAAAGATCCTGGAAGACAAACAACCATGTGTGCTGTAATTAAAGTAAACATTTACCAACTCTGCTTATTTAGAGATTCTGAAGCTTGTTATGTCACTAAATTCTCATTACTGTCTTTTATCCTCTCATATCTCAGTCATTAACTGATACTGTGAGCCTTTTTTTCTAATTTGGTAAAAGACAAAGGAGCCATTGGTGCCTAAAATTCATTATGATAACCAATTACTAACAAGCTACCATCCTGTGTGAACACAGAAAGTATATGGGAAGCTCCAGTGGGATCAATTTACTTCTGATGGCTGTCAAAACTCTCTGAAAGAGGCATACCAAGTTTTTTGTTGTCTTACTAAATGAGGAAAACATTAATATTTAATGTTTTTGAAAACACTGCTGCTGAAAATAACGATCAAAACCTCTTCTTCGTGTTGTGAATAGAAAATGAAATGAAATACCTTAACATGATCTATTCATGATAAAATAGACCTGGTGGTACACAAATGGTGGTACCATGTAATGGTTTCGTTATTCCATAAAAAAATGTTTTATTTGAGTTTGTTTAACCTTGAATTTTCTTTAAATTGTCCACTGCCAAACACCAAAAACATTCAAAGAAAATTTCTTAAGTTTTGGAAATCTATCTTTTCCCCACTGACACCACAATATGAACTCAGTCTTTTCAAGTTTACACATTTCCGAGAGCTTTTTGAAAAACACATTTTCCATGGTTGTAAGAAGATAAAAGACTTTTACTCTGTTCTAGTCTGTTTGAATGTGGATTTGACCTTGGTTTATCCTGAATTTTGCAATTAAAGAAAGAAAGAAGATGAAACTCTTTCTGCTGTCGATCATGACACAATCAAGAGAACACGTATCGAATGAACCCTGTGGTAATATTGTTTTGTCGACTGCTTTTTCCAAGGCAAAGAATTAACTTCCAACTTTTAAATCTGAACTATTTCAAATAAGCAAGCAGCAAACTAACATGTTCATGTGTAGCAGCAATGTTTACCATGTTAACTATTTTTGTTCAGTGTGTAAGCATGCTGACAAATTAACGTTTAACAGAAAGTACAACTGGGTCTGATGGGAATGTCTTTAGTTTTGCAGGCACTTGGTCATGATTAAAGTATTGATCAAATTATATTTTTGACCTGATGATGGCACTTGATGAAAAGGCAGGGGATAATTAACTCCATTCAATTGCAATCCCAACATTTCACTCAAAACCTCATGGTGGCGCTAGAGGAAAAATCAAGGGATCACCAAAGTCATCAGGAGTCATCATCTGGGAACCATTAGTGTCGCTACAAAATGTTGTGCCAATCCATCAAGCAGAAGTTGAGATATCACACACAACAAGTGAACACTTTTACCTGCTGGTGGTGTTTGGGGGACATTGATGATTAATAAAGTCATTAACTTCCTCTTCAATAGTTGTTGAAATATTTCAGTCTGGACTGAAGTGGTGTACTGACAGACAGACCAACGTTCCCATACACTGAGCCGCCGCCAGCATGGCAAAAAGGTGAAACATATCCACTACTTGAAGGTGGTTTTCACTGAGCTGGGCAAAAAAGTTTACTCTTACTTTGCTCCCTCGACTTGGAATAATTTGCAAGACGTGCTCATCTACATCTTAATGATCTGGTCCCATTGGAAGAATTAAATGCCATGTTAAAACTCCACGTAACTGAGAAATGCAACTGCCTTATTTGAGATGGATTTAGTCCTTTCCTTGTGTGTTTGTTTTCCCTGTCGATTGTATTTTTATTTAAATTTAAATAGTAACTGGTGTGCTGACTTGGCAAAGTCTCCCTCGAAAAAGAGATTCCAATCTCAAAGGGCTACCTGGTAAATGATTAAATAAAAATAAATAAATAAAAAATATGTCAGGGCAGTTGTTTAGTGTAACAAGGCTGGAAGGATGATTAGGATTAAATAGAAATTAGAGCCTCATCAACACCAAAGCAAAAAAATTAAACATTGTGTTTACAAATTATATGGCCTCGGGGGAGGGTATGTATGAAAACGGGTTGGTCCAAAATTGAACCCTGAGGAACTCCAAATTCCAAATATGATCGCTCAAGAGAAAGATGAGTTTCCACTGGTGAAATAAAACTTTCTGTTTGAGTGGAGGGAGATGAATCAGTCAAGCGCGGGGCAGGTAATACCACCCAGTGCTTACGGCATTCAAATTTAAATTGGATGATCAACGGTGTCAAAGCCAGCTCTGAGGTCTAAAAGGATTAAAAATGAGCAATTTGCTGCATCTGCTTTTCAAAGCATGACATCATCATTATTCAAATTAAAAGCAGTTTCTCCCACTTAGTGTGACAGTGGCCTCGCTTCAAACTATTGAGTGTCCTGCACCACTTTGTGAAACTGACAACCATTCAGAGGTCCCTGTCAGTATATTATTTGATAACTCTGATGTCTGCCCAGCAATATCTTGTCCTGAAAATGCACTGGAGAGGACTCTGAAAACATTATTCGCCTGGATGGACTCTGCTCCCGTGGAGGAAAAGAGACTGAAGACTTCAGACTCTGGAGAGAAGAGATGCATGTTGAAGGAGATATATTCCAAATGAATAGATCTATCTATCTATCTATCTATCTATCTGTCTGTCTGTCTGTCTGTCTGTCTGTCTGTCTGTCTGTCTGTCTGTCTGTCTATCTATCTATCTATCTATCTATCTATCTATCTATCTGTCTGTCTGTCTGTCTGTCTGTCTGTCTGTCTGTCTGTCTGTCTGTCTGTCTGTCTATCTATCTATCTATCTATCTATCTATCTATCTGTCTGTCTGTCTGTCTGTCTGTCTGTCTGTCTGTCTGTCTGTCTGTCTGTCTGTCTGTCTGTCTGTCTGTCTGTCTATCTATCTATCTATCTATCTAATACTGGAAATTGCTGGAACTTCAGGGGTCATGTCAAATACAAATTGGAAAGACATGGTACCACTGAATGGTAAGAACATGTCAAATATAACTGATCACAATCACAAACAGCCAGCAGCTAGATAATAATAATAATGATGATCATTTAAATTAAAAGAAAAAAACTTTCTTAATGTGCTTACGGCTACATCTCATGGCCTTCATCTGCAGCTGGTTGCGTGAGATTGAAGCATTTAGATAATTGTGTTATACTGTCAAACGTACATTATATATTTACTTTCTGAAATCTGTTTACCATAAAAAAAATACTTTGCCATAAAGCTTCTGTCAGAAATAAACGTTGTTATTCCATATACCTGAGGCAGTAACTTGCGGACATCTGATCATGATGTACAAAATAAAAAACACAGCTAAATTCATGCTAAAGCTAACTAGCTTAGCAGTGCAACAATAACTGCTGTTTCAGACTCTGATGGAATTTGTGGGATTGTGTAAAGCTACCTTTAAATCACATATTTAAATTGTGTTGAAGATTATGTTTCAACAGACAAACACCTGTTAGCAAAACATAGATAGGCCTTTAATCACAAGTTGTTGTAGGGCAGTGCAGTTTGATACATTAATGTCCTTTTCTTTATTTCTGTATTTCCAATGCAGTGTTATCTGTGTGCTATAGTTTACTATTTCCATTTATTATCTGCTTATATAATGCTAAATATGAGGCTAAAAATAAAGAGTGTCTGGTTTATCATTTAAGCTGTGACAATTGTTAGTGAGTGAAAACTTTTTTTATAAAGGGACAACTTTCAATCCATCAAATCATCTGTGGCCACAAAGGACCATGTTGTTTACCGAGTTGATGTTTTACAGCTGTGATCATGGGGTTTCGTGGGTTGGACATTGAGGAGGAAATACAATCAACTAAATATGATCACAGGATCTTTTGACTGCTGACCTCTGCTCAACAAGAAAGCAACAAAAAGAGACCACAGAGCAATTGATTAAGACAACACAGCCTCGTCTGTCTCTGCTGGACTCTTCACTTCAGTGCTCCTAATGACACGCAGAACAAAAATCATTTCTGACCTACATGGAGGGTCACACGTCTGCAGCCTGCTGCACATCAGACAGCCGGTCAGGTCTTTATTTTTAACTAACTAAAATGCAATTTCTTTAAAGTCTCTGTTTCAACAACATTTTTCACCCTTTACATTAACCCTTTTACTTTAATGAGATAAATACATAAGACTGTAAGACACAGCTAAACTTCAAAAGAATTCATCTTCCCTGGTGATTAAATTATTCTCGCTCGATATGCATGAATCCAATTTATCAACAAATAGAGCACAGATGCAAAGGACGCTACACAATTAGAGGCAAACAATATTATCAGGAGAATATGCACCTCCAGCTGAAAGGCAGCACCATTCTAGTAGCTACCCAGTCACTTGAGGAGACAACAGAAATGAAAGAGAATGGTTTTTAACAAGATGCGGGAGCTCAATAAACAGACAAACATTCCTCCAGGCGGTCGGAGTAAAGGGGAATACACAATCATCTCCTTTCTGATGTGGTGGGGTTAGAGAAGAGGGCTGGGGATCACTTCCCGGCTAGCACAATCAGCCCTCAGAGGACACCCTTAACTTTATTTGTTCCACTTGATGGTCATAAAGGAATCATACTCCCTGATTCGCCGTAAAGTCAGCAGGTTTCTGAGAGCTGCGCCCTGCTTTACATCTAACACAGTGCTCTCTGAGGCTGCTCTGGGTTTTTATGTCACCCTAAGCACTTATATATGCAAAGTGAGGACATTTATTTTACATGTGATATAATGTACATGATAAAATAAAGAGTATTATGATTCCAGGCTTTAATAATAGTGAAAAAGCTAAAGGATGGGCTGCCAAATGAAATGACAGCTAAAGTGCAGTTAAGTTTGGAAAGTCATATTTCATTTGCACTAAACCCGTAATAATTACTTGATTAATAAAACAGCATACAGACAGAAAATTATCTGCAACTATTTTAATAGTCATTTTAGTCATTTTTTAAGCAAAAAGATGAAACAGTCGCTAGTTTCAAGCTTTTTAAATGTGACACATTTGATGCTTTTCTTTGTCATATGTGAAAGAAAACTAAATATGTGGGTTTTTGGACTGATGGTCAAATAAAGTAAGCTATGTGAATACATCACCTTAGGGCTGAGGGACATTATTATGGCCATTTTTCACAATTTCCTAACATTTTCTTGACAATAAAGTACTGATTCATTGAAAAAATAATCAGTTGATTAAACAATCATAAATTGTTAGTAGCAGTACTAGATTGTACTGAATATGATAAATTACTTAATCAAGGCCTCGAATAAGTTTATTTTAGTAGACTTTTGGGAAAGAATATAAACGTACGTTCACACTGTTTCACTGCAGAATAAGATGAATGGATGGTTGAAGTAAAGTAGTCTGTGGCAAAGTCATATTTTATTTGCACTGAGAATGATAAATTACTTAAACCCCCAGCTCAGATATGTTCATTCTGTTTGACTCTTTAGGATGAACAAATCCAATGTAACCTTATTCTAATATTTCAGCACAAAGATTCTTTTTCTTTATCTAATTGCAAACACACCCACAGGGTATCTACCTGCATTTGGCCTCTACAGGATTCACAACTCAAACAGTGTGACTATTAACAGTCTTCACACCTAACAAATATTTGATCTCACATTTTTTAACACATCCTCTAATAGCCATATGCTTTAAAACAAACGAGTTCCTGCTCCTTCTCCTCCCCTTCTCCTCCCACTATCATCACAACGGCTAAATCAAATATTCATGTTGGAGGGGAAAGCATTTAACACGTTGTTGTTATCTGAGAAATCAGCCATGCAGTTAATTGTTGTTGTAAAAGGGGAAATCTTGCAAGATTATGAAGCTAATTGGCATTAGGCATTCATTGTTTTCTCCTCTCTGACACCAGTATGATAAAGTGTTGCCTATGGAATGAAAGATATTAGATTCTCCAAAGAATATTGAGGACAAACAGCTTCACTATCTCAGCAGTATTAGAGTTTAGAGTGGCCTCTCGATGCCACTTTCCTTTTATGAGGCAAATGATCTGAATAATAGGACCTGCTGCTTGTAACGTTTCCACATTAGGTCATGGCTGAGGTTTCTACAGTATCAGTGGACCTGTTGCTGTGGTTTTGTATCCTCCTAGTTGCACCTGCTTTTCTGTTACGTTGTTGAAGAGCCCTGAAGCCACCTGGCCCAATCCAAAGTGCGGCGGCGAGCACCTGGAATAGCTTGATGATGACTCACAACTAGGAGAATCTACCTACAGGGGAGTTTAGCCCCTTGCAGCGAGAAAAACAAGTGTCTATTTGTCAGATCACATCTTTCAGGTCAGCAGCTTTTGGGCATTAGGGCAAATGGGAACACACTCTGGGATTTGTTAGAAAGAGTTCAACTTTGACTGTATACCTTGAGGCGTTGCACTTTTAGACCTCTAATCTCTATCTGCTGCAAGTAGACAGCATATGGTAAAAGACAACAAAATGTAGCCCGAGGAAGTCTATTTAATCCTGGATGGCAAGCATCCCAGAAATCCAAGGAGGTTGTCAAAGCAAATGCAAATTTGAGCTTTTTGTGAAAACATATTAAAATCTAGATATCGGACTTCCCTGTGCCCTGGCAGTGATTGAGCAGGAAGATTAAAAAAAATTTGACATGAGTTTTCCAAATTAGTATTACTTTCTGAAAAGAACTACGCCCTCGCATCCAAACTTTACACTCAGTTGGGTAAAGAAAGCGCCATGGGGCCTCAAAGGGTATAACAAGTGAGTGCAGATCAATATAGCTAGTATGTGTTAAATTTCAAGATTGTTTGATGTCTGGACAGGTTCACAGGGAACAGGTTCAGGCCTGATTCAGAGCTGAGTCACCTCTCGACTCAGTTTTACATCTCCATAACATGAGATGGTGCAAGATGGATTAAATATCATTTACTTTTTGTGCAAGTTATTCTGTTTGAAGCATGTGACAATCCTGCTGAGTCCTGCTGAAGGAGCTGTTCATGCACCAAAGCAGAACAGAAGGCTTCACAGATGAAAAGCAACTTGAAAGATGCCAGGAATTATACAAAATGTCATGAAACTTTATTTTTAAAAGTGTCATGAGAATATGAAAATATCAAAATCATTCAGCATCACAGTTTTCACTGTTAATATACAATCATCTCAGTCACACTTACATTCAATATATAAAAATATAAAAGGAAACATACATATTTTTGCCAAGTAAAACTGAGGCACTTGAGAAAAAATGTTTTGCTATTTGAGTGCTGGCAAACTGTTTCTAATGACTGTGCAAAAGTTATAATAATTTCACCCTAAAAACTAAGTTTGCACTTGTTCCCTAAGTAACAATGGCTTCAGTATTCCTCTAGTTGTATTTATACTGTCATTCATAATGCGCCTTTTGGTATTGTTTCTGTGGTTCGTATAAAAAAGTGGAGGACTGCAATAACAGCCATTGTGAGACATTGGTACAAACACTGAAGATAACATTGTGAAGGCATATAAAACATTCTAGACATGCAGAAAAAGTGCATGAATAGCACAGGTAGGTGAGTACATGGCATGACAAAGCTCGACACTGATTGCAATCACAGAAACACTGCTTGAAACGAGAAGCACGTTAGCACAGAGCTTTTTCTCACTCTGAAATGAAATCGACCACTCGTAGAAAAAAAGAGTCTTGAGAAGAAAACCCCCTCCATGTGATTCCCTGACAGTTCTCCTGGGCTTGGAAAAATAAAGAAACAACAGAGGGGGGGGGGTGTCTGGTGGTGGAAAAGTATCCCAGTTCAGTGTGCTACACAACAACCAGATTCCTCATGCTTGTGCAGAAGAGACATCCTGGAGAAGGTTTTGGAGCAGTTCTTGCATTGGTATTTTTTCACATCCGAATGGGTCTGTAAGTGAGCCCTGAGATTGGACCTGTCTGCGAAAGCCCTGTTGCAGTGAGGGCAGGAGAATGGCTTCTCTCCTGTCAGGGGGAGAAATGAGAGAGAAGACATTGTCAAAGATAGTACACAGACATATTTGAATAGAAATGGTGTGACAGAGGCATCTTGGCCTGTTATTTTTGGCTGGGTGCAACACAGTGCTTTAAAGGAAAGCTCTCCGCTGAGCAGCTGATTGTTTGTAACATGACATTTGTCAAGAAAAAGCAATATTTTTCTTTTCAACACACCAGCAAAAGCAAAGCTACAGGAAGTAATAACATTCTGAGAGTTCATATTTTCGACAACAACATCAGCCTAGACTACAAACCTGTTGTGAGCTGTGTAACAGGCTCTACTGTTGCCATAAAGGCTATTAAATCATGTACTAGGTTGGATACAATTAGTCTGTCCCTAGAAAAGCCCACAACAACCATTGAGCCTCTTCACTCAGGAGGCCCCTCTCTCTCACTCACCGGTGTGCGTCCTGATGTGTCCTTGGAGCAGCCACGGTCTGGAAAAAGCTTTCCCGCATATTTTGCAAACGCATGGCAAGGTGTGAGTCCTGATGTGCATTTTGAGAGCTCCCAGGCTCACATACTCCTTCTCGCAGTATTTACAACTGAAGGATTTCCTCGTTTGGGCGTCGCAGTGCAGCTGTTTATGCTTGAGCAGTCCAGAGTACGTGGAGTAGGACTTGCTACACAAACTACATTGGAATTTCTCTGCCTCCACCCCGTGAGGGTCTGTCAGCTTGGGCAGCATCTGCTCGTCTTCATCACTCCTCGGGCTTTCGGAGCCGCTGTGGTCTTTAGAGGAGGTGTCGGAGAGCGATGAGGGGTATCCAGAGATGGGGGAGAGGTCACTGGGGAGCGGAGACAGCGGCAAGTTGCTGGTAGTCCACACTGTGATGGGGCTGTACGCTGCCGGGCTCAAGATCTCCGGCTGGGGGATGACGGGCAGGGGAAGGCCCCTGTAGATGTGCGGCGTGAAGAACACTGAAAATAAAAGAAAGCAACATGAAATGAATGATCGCATGTTAAATGTCATCCCTTCTGAGTGGAGGAGAACAGATTAACAAAAAGCAAAACAAAAACTTTTGCGACGTAAAAAAAAAAAAGAAAACGCGCGACTGCTTGTTAGAAACAAAACTTTTATAAAAGTCAAACAGGTTATTTACTTTGAAAACTTTACCTGTTGGGCTCTCCAGCTCACTATAATTTGGCTTCTTTGCGGAGTTTATGTGTTTCTTGACCAGAAAAGAGCGTGGCATCTTGGAGAACAAGTGGACAACTTTTGGTAAACTTTTTTTTTTTCTCTTGGAAAAATATAGCGGTGAGCGTTTTTTACTGTGTCAAGACGGAAATCCTTATTGCTTAAGTCCAGTGGAGTGTCATGGTGCAGCGCTGCGCTCTTGGAAACAGTGCAGTGAGTAGCTGTAAAGAGCTGTAAATACTCCCTATCAGGTGCATGGGAGGAGCCATCCACTGCCATCTACATATACTGGGAGCTCAAACCAATTAAATCTCGCTTTTACCACGGAGCCTTAAAATGCGCCTTTGGCCTATAGGAGAGCATAACCACCTCTGAGGGGCGGGTTACTGCCATTTACTTCAGCTAGACAGGTGCTTTGTGCTAAACTTGGTGTGTTTCAAGGATGG
Organism: Dicentrarchus labrax; assembly: GCF_905237075.1. Taxonomy (NCBI): domain Eukaryota; kingdom Metazoa; phylum Chordata; class Actinopteri; family Moronidae; genus Dicentrarchus; species Dicentrarchus labrax. The sequence goes on from NW_026136701.1 coordinate 16,249,124, forward strand.
AAGTGTATATGGCATCATACAGTTGGCACTGGCTGTTACCCCAAAAAGAACAGCAGAGTGAAATTGCCAAAAGTAAAAGCAACCAAAAGAGCATTTTTAAAAAATATATTCCTGCAACTACAGAAATATCATGCAAGAGTGAGTGCAAGGAACAGAACAAGAATAAGAGCTACAGGGTGAGATAGACAGGATTATTTAAAATGCCATCGCTAATGCAATCACTGCACAGAGTCTGCACGGTGCTACTGATGACTGTTGTGTTACAAACCTCTGGGGACTTGATTATCCTGTATGGGTGGCATATTTGGATTGGAGAATACTCCCACCAACACCAGCCCCCCCTAATGATGATGATAATAACTTGGCTGAAGGTTTATCATCTATATACACACACATCCAAATCTACTGAGCAGACAAATGATCCAACAACTGGACCAACCTGCATGCTGCCATCCACATCTTCACTCTGTGCTTTTGCCAAAAGATGGCCGTTCCTAATGCAGTTGTGTGTGGAGAAAGCCACACATTTCCTTGCCAATAATGCAATAAGGCATTCCTCCTTGAAATGTAAATTTAAGTGTAGTTCCCTCTCAAGGTCAGACGTGACACCATAATCAAATTTATCCCTGCTGCTACTGAACTGGACAAGGAGAGGCAAACTTAGCAGTCTACGCCCCCTTGTGTTCAAGTCAGTTCTTCTGAGAGGGGTGTGAGTTGAACATCTGAAAGTAACAAGGCAGGGAAAAAAAAGAAACACACAAAAGGCAAAGGCTTAGCCATGGTGATATTGAAAAGCAGCTCCTGGAGCAGTTTGATTGGCTAGGTCAGCAGATATGAAAAGCTCCTTATGTGTGGGGCAAGCCTTAAGTTAATTGTGAACTGCTTATCTTATCTGGAAAACATAATTGCAGATCATGAATAGTTTCCCTTTGTGCCTGCTTGGATTATAAAGGGAAGGGAAGGTTATCTGTGCATAATAACTCCCAGCTACTGTCACACATTCAGCAAGCTGATTGGGATGTGTGAGGAATGGTGGTGTTTGGTGGTGATCCAGCAGGAAAAAAAACATTGTGCGCCGTGAAATGATAATGCTTTCAAATCAATATTACCCACCAACCAAACCATATCCAAGAGAAGCAGTGTAAAGTGCTAAATGCCTCCTTGCAGTATTCATGCTTCAGTACTGTTCTCTGCATTCAGAACATGTGGACGCTGCTGTATTGACAGCAGTAAAATAGTGAGCAAAAGTGCGTGCCGACTCAAATCATATCACTAGTTCTGAAAAGCAGAGGCTGTAGTTTATGAGCTTGAAATTAATTAACAGAGAGGAAGCCGTGTATCCTTGGCCCCGCATAGTGTCATAGCAGGATAGTGTAACACCCACAAAAATGTGCAAGAATAAAACATGAACATGCTTTTTATTTTGTAACATTTGCTTGTTTTTTTTTAAGAGGCAGCAGCAGCTCCTTAGTACAACATGCAGGTGTTGTTTACTGTGTGCAGTATGTCATGTCATGTTAGTAGTCTTTTTCTATTATGTTCCAGCAATGTGATTAAATATTCGTCTAGATGGTGTTTTGTTGAATTCAGACTTGCATATTGTTCATCATTCAAATTCTTTAAAAAAAAAAAACAACACTTTTTAACCAATTACAGAGTTGACTGATGGATGACTGCAATCAGCAGTAATTCTTATATTTCTTTTTCTTTTTTATTTGCTTTGTAATTGCCTTTTCATCCCTCATTGTTTTTATTTAATGTAATCCTGCTTATCTTGCTTTGAGTTTTTAGTGAGTGTTCTTTGTATAAGCTTTTAGCTTTCTACCTTTATTGCACAGGCTTTTGTTTACTTGTAATCCACATATATACACATATGCAAATATATGTAATTGTGTGTGTGTGTGTGTGTGTGTGTGTGTGTGTGTGTGTGTGTGTGTGTATGTATGTGAATATATTTATGTACATATCATGTCTTTTTGTTTGATAAATACATGAGGTCAGATTGGTTAAATTGACCAGTAACATAAATATTTATGACCAAATCAGCAGCAATTAAACTATCAAAACCTGAATCCTGCCTGTGTGTTCCAGATTGCAACTAACTCAACACCTCTCACATGTGTATTTGACGACCTGGGAATGAGGTTGTAAACGGGTTGTAAAGCGCATAGGAGAAACCAAAACCCTCGATTTGTCCGTTCTGGGCTATTGTAGAAACATGGCGGTTCAACATGGCGGACACCATGGACGGCGACTGGTCTGTAGATAAAAAACGCTCATCCTAAGGTAACAAACCACAACAATTCCTATATTCAGGTGATTATACACTCATGAAAAGATACCTGTGAATGTAATATTCCATTTCTGCCAACAGATGTTACACACTGGACCTTAACAGGCTTATCAGATGAAGGCCTCCCTTAATTGGAGAACACTAGTTTGGGAAAGCATCCATTGATAAATGTTTCCACATGTTAGCTGCTGCTTTGCCTGTGTGTACCAATATCTTAAGGATGATCTAGACTGACAAATTACCTTTTTGTTACATATTAAACAAATTCAATTAAATTTCATTTGAATATATCATAAACCATTTCTGCCAGTTATTCCGTTGAAATGTTACACACTGGACCTAACACATTCAAACGTTACTGATTGCTGATTAGTGCATTGAAGTATGTGTCAGCTTTTTCCAACTGAGTCCCGCCCAGTTTAAACCAATAAAAGACCAGAAATATTTCATGTGAAACAGGTTTTGGCAATGTAGGAAGCCATTGCTTATAGTGAGAAGCCGATTGAGAAAATAGGGCTGCACTAATCAAACGTTTTTCTTTTCTGATGCCGATTTCGATTTTGAAATCAGGCTGCGTACTGATCTGATACCAATGCTCTGTTTCTCCCAGATTTAGAGTGATTGCTAAGGCTCTGAGATGACAGCCCAGACATGTAACTGATAGCAGAAACTCTGAATTTGAAAAGGAAACTGTATTTATTGTGGATCCGTTTGCATCGTGACTGATACTCAGTCCACTTCATAGACTCAGGATCGGTGCAGATCCCGATCCAGCATATCAGGATCAGATTGGGAGATTAAGATGAAACAGCCAGGTCAGATTGATTGAGGGTACCATAAAATGAATAAAGGGGAGCCATGGCAGCTGTGCTCCATGTACCAAGGTTGAGTCCTGCAGTTAAGGTTCGATTCCAGGCTGCGGCCCTTTGCTACATGTCATCGCCTCTCTCCATCTCCCACATTTCCTGTATTCTCTCCAGCTGTCCCTGTCAAATAAAGGTAACAGTATTTAAAAATAAATAAATACAATCAAATGTAGCACTCTGTAGGCCTCTGGTGAGCTCTGAAGGCAATTCAAGAGCCATAATCTGGCTGCGAACTACCTTTGATTTGCTAATGGATCACAGTTAAGCCATTAGGGAGGGCAGGGGTTGGAAAGCCTCACAGTGGAAGACACTGGCAGGTTGCTAAAGTAAAGTGTGACTGAGAGTCAGCAGATAACCACGAGAGCAGCTATAGGAGGTTTCAAGCCTCGAGTGAACAACCCATTCACAATAAGAGACCTGATCATGTCATGCCCACGTGCCCTCGGTTTATGAATAAGAGCTGTCTATGACGCGCTGCTCAGGTTGGTAGGCAACAATGAAACGTCAGAAGAGTCAACTTGCATCATGCGAGGAAACAGCGGGAAGTCCTCAGCTGGCATGATGACAGCATGGAAAATGAGGTGCACCTGGTCAGCCTCGCGCAGCTGCTCACGCGAGGGCCTCGGGGAGAGAGTCCAAATACTACAGTGACTGAACACATATGCAAAGTGTGTGAGTGTATTGGGGGGAGAGCTGTGAGAAGAGTGTGTTCATTGACAACGTAAAGTGAGTCATGAGAGTCTGACTGTACAAGAAAATCCACCCATGCTCTTCTTCTTCTTTTAAATGTCATTTAGCACAGTGAAGTTGTAACACACACACACACACACACACACACACACACACACACAGGCCTTGAATGTAAAAATAACTTTGAAGTTATGGACTATGCATTGAAACAAATCAAATATTCATTTTTCCTTCGCTGCAGATCTCATCTGTAAGCGGGCAAGCCTTGGTATGAATCCCAAATCACACACACACACATACACACATACACACACACACACACACACACACACACACACAGGACCGCAGTGCACGCAAATAGTAATTGGCAGGGGGGGGGAAAGGAAGAAAAACGCTTTTGTGAGATGTCCGTGTGTCTTGCACACGAGTGTGGTGTTGCAAAGAGCAGGAGACGTCCCTAGAAACAGTATATTAAAAAGAAAGTAGAAGCATGTAATATTTATGGATCCAGAGTTGTGCGGGTGCCTTTGGGTAAACGGAGTCGATTGACGCGCGCGTTAAACCAGCCGCATGTGATTTCCAGCTTCAGTCATCTTGGCAGCACGATGCGAGGGAGAGACGGACACGGAGCTGTGAAACTGGACCCTCTGCCAGAGATGTCGACGGAGAGGAATCCCTGAAACCGCCGCTGCCCAGGAAATATGGACAAATCTTGTTTTCTGCGCGAGTGCGGGCTGTTTTTCTGTCGGTTTTTTTTTGTGTGTGTATGTGTGTGTGTGTGTGCACATCGCTACAGAGTAACGTTAGTGGACCAGGATGCCGTGTGGGCGATGCTGCCACAAGGGATACATTGTGATTTCGCAGAGATGTTTTAGCAACCGTTGCATACATTTAAATAAGAAACACACATCACATGAGGGATTGGAGTCCAAAGGGATCTAATAAGACATCACCACCTGTTACTAGAAAATCAGGTAAGCCTCACAGACCCTTTTTTTTTCTCGCTTTACATTTACAGTGCCTTATAATACAGTGCATGACGAACGTAGGTAGTTAATTATCATGGCAAACATCTATGAAACGAAACATTAATCCGTTTACAATGCACTTTTTTGAGATGTAATTTGCCTTAATGCTGCGCACCGAGATTTATGTAGCAATCACATATATGATCCGATGGCTAATAAAGCATCACATCTTCTAATAGTCACATTTGTGTGGTGCACAGGGCTGAGCAGTTCACTTATGATGGGCCTCTTTATTAAACACCCGTTTCATTATTGTGTGATTTGCAGGGGGATATGTGGGCTTGCAGAAACCTTTGCATTGCCTCAGTGCAGGTACACACAAGCAGCACCCGCAGTTCCTCCAGCCAGTGCAGTCAGCAGCAGACCTCTTTTCATCCATAGTGCTGCTATTCAGCGGCGTTAAAGTACTCTCTCCGCACTGGATGCACATAATCGTCAACATACCTACAACTTACATATTATTGTTTATTTAATATATCTCTAACGTCACTGAAGTGTTCACACATAGCTCATCTGCAGCTGCTTATTGTAAAAGAGCATCAAGGCAATATCCATCAGTGGTAAACCAGGAGTATCTGAGCCTGCTGCTGCTGCTGCTGCTGCTGGTCCAGTGTGTTTTATTAGCCTGGCAGAAAGCTCCTGAATCCTCCAGTGTTTCACAAAATTTATGTTGCTTCTTCAACTGTAAACTGCCTTGGCTTGTTCTTTCTCATTATGGGCTGTAAGGAGACAGACAATCAGTGCAGTTTGTAGCTAAGAATCCCTCCGAGATGTAGAAATCAGACACACACACAGGAAGCACTGTCAGGCTCGTACAGGCATATTGAGCCGAGCCGAGCTGGTCCATTCGCTGGTCATAGGTCAGGAGCAATCTGTTTGATGTACTGGAGGTCTCACTTCCTACAGAGGAAAAGATGTTGACATGTCATTGACGATTTTATGCCCTAGCACACGCAATCTCCTCCTCCCCCCTGTTTCTGCTTCTGTCCTAAATCAAAGAGCAGTTTGGCCAAGTGACAGAGGTACACTGGCAGAAAATCAGGCCTGAGTGAAATGGTGTCAGTCACGTCTGGTCAATATGTCAGGCGGATAAGAGAGAGCCAGGGACAACTTGTTTGAATCCTTCATACTGTGTCGCAGCCTGGATAAATTGGAAAAAGAAGACTGTCACCAAAGTTTTACCCAACACAACCGTGATCTAAAGCACACTGGCATCAATCATGATCTGGAAACAATGTCTACACTGCACATTAAAGAGTTCCTCCACCCTTTATCTTCCCTACTTAAGTAATCAATAGCCTGCTGTTTCTCCTGCAACTGAATCCCAGTGGGTTATTTAGAAATCCGGACTAGTTAAAAATCTTGAAACGTACAAGTTGGGAGGGGGTTATCCTAAGGCATTACTAGAAGCAGTGAATCCACACATTGACATCAATTATGTATGTTAACACATTCAAAGTGCTGTTACGCTCCGCATCACAGCTCGATACGTAACAGAGTTTTTCTGAATATTCAAGGGTTACACTTTCATTACTCAGTGAAGCAACATTTCATCTTTTTATGCCATGTGGCTTTATTCCTGACCTATTTTGTCCATAAAACAGATTGCTGCTGTGCTGAAAATGATGCACATAAAAACTTGACACGACCCCAAAGAAAAATGGAAAAGTAGCAGTGAGCATAAGGAAAGTAAAAAGGCAGAAACTAAAACAGGATTTTGTGTATTTAAAGAAAACAGTTGGCCACCTCGAAATAGAGCCATCCATTAACATTTTCCTCCAGCGATTGTTCTATCTAAAGGGCAGCTGGGAGAGCCCACAGTATGTCACCGTATGGCTGGATATCTTCATTACAATCTAGCCCCAGAGCCCGGCAGCAGAGAGAAAAATGTATCACACCTGATGTTTCTGTGGGGCTTTTATAGCAACTGTTTGGTCGACCATCCATACAAACTGCTCCAGATGTTGAATTCACCGAGGAGAAGCCATATGCTTTTATTGTGGTGTGATGTATGAGCAGCACAAATAAAAGAGCTCTGTAGATATCTCTCTCAGAGTGCAGGAAAAAAAAATATTGCTGGTCTGTGCCACAAAGTCACTGTCATGCAACAAGAAAACCATTAGTCTGGCTTAGCGGAGACTGATGGCTAATGAAGCGAATGCACACCAAACTCTCGTGGTGGGGGAAGACAGAAGGCACAACTCTCATTTATATGCGTCTCATATACCAGCCCATCTGATTTAGAGGTTCAGGACTGCAACACAGACCCAGACACTGAAAGCGACACGTAGGTGATAACTGCCCTAAGAAAAGCAATAAGGGGTTAGATTATACACAGTGATTTATAATAATAGCACGCTGCATAACACCCTTAGAGATAACATCTATACCCCCAACAGTGGAGGGCAAGCTGCATTTCCTTTTTGCTTTACAACATGTAAGTAGCCCAGGCTGGACAATTTTAGGTCACATTTGATTAATGTGGAGAGTCTGCTTATTCGTTAAGCACTGCTGCCTCGACAGCACACTACAGTAGCAGCTCAACCTTGATGGAAGGCAGTCTTGTACTGTAAATTGCATTATTATGTTTCCTTGCAACATTTGCAATCCATTCAACCTGTGAATAGTAAAATAGCCCCGAGCAGCAATTAACCAGCTTCACAGTTTTTGCTTATGATGGGAGAATAGACTGTATGCCCACCATAGCTTATGTTTACTTTAACAGTAGTGAAATTGTCCACAATACAAGTGTTTGCTAAGCATTTATGTGGGGCTGAAACAATCAGTTGAGTGACAGGAACATAATGGCTAATCTTTATGATAATCAATAAATCAAGTTATTTAATTCAAGCATTCATGTCAAGCTTTTTATAGGTTTTTATATCAAAATACGTTTTGGACTCATTCATTTAAGACACTTTGGGCTGTGGGAAATTAATCAATAGAATAGTTAATAATGAAAGTAGTCATTAGTTGAAGCCCTACATATATATATAGTCATACTTTATAGGCAGTTTTCAGGTTAATTTGTCACATTTTGACCTGGAAATGACCCAAAGGGAATTGCACAAATCTTCTAGGAAATAAAGTAAACATACGAAGACCTACATAACTTAATTTATATCCCTAAGACAGTAATTTGTTTCATGTCACGCAGTTTAAATTCATAAATAATTTGCCAGAGCAATTGAAAGATAGTTCTATATTTCCCCACTTTATCTTTAGTTGATGAGCAGATGTGTCCCTAGACTGTGTAGCTTCATTTCAATGAAGCCTGGCTTTCAGCAATATGCTGAGCTTTTTAATCCTTTCATGTACTCTACACACAGCATGGTGCCATTTTCAGGCCCTGAAGTCTTCTCCTGCAAGGCCTCATTGGTTGAAATACAAAAACGACTATATGCATTTATATTTATACATATATAGTATAATTAGAAGAGTGAATTGTGTTATTCAGTGTAGTATAAAGGCTCTGCGTTGAGCCTAATTAAGACCCTCATGTAAGATAACATGCTTGACTTGCGCAATCCATTTATCCGCAGGCGTTGCACCATAATGTCATGTTAAAGAAGGAACAAAAAGATTACAATCTCATTAAGTAACCTGTCAGTATAATGGTGCTGCAGGAACAGTTTCTTCTAGCTATAGTTTATTATCCTGCGTACGTCTATTTCTGCCTCCTGATATCCAGTCATATAACAGGGAACCAGTTTGTGAAATGATTCTTGCTGATTTAAGTTGGCACCCACCTGATATCTGGTGGCTCTCTGTTGCCAAAAAACATACATCATAGTCAAGAAGGTCAAGAGCTCAGTCTATAAATGTGTCCATCACTAATTTACTTCTCTGCCTATCATTCATGAGCATCTGGCATGGAGAGCGCCGCTGGCTGTTACTGGGGCTCAGGTATTGACTTACGAGGTAATGAAAGACTTATTTTTTGACGAATGCTCTAAAAAGAATTGAAAACGTGATGAGATGCTCTTTTCTATCTTGCCTGAATGATCCGTCTTGAACATAATCTGAAAAGAAAAGAAAAGGCGAAGCAGCACCTCTAGCGGCACACAAAACCGGCCGTGTTGAATGCAAGATGTGCTCTGTAAATACAGGACCGCTCTAACAGCTGCATCTTGACACAAGTCTGTGCACCGACTGAGGGTTGAGTTTATTAATGTGTCACGAGTTGTCAGGTGAGGAGGTAACTGCACACCACACATGTTTAAGCACTATTCTTTCTGTTTAAACCACGTAGAGGTGAAACATAGCTTTTCAAATGTGAGGATTTCTCAGAGTTATATTTCTGTATATTTAATATTTGTGGGTTTTGGACTGTTGGTCGGATAGACATGACATTTAAACATGCTGCCGTAGGCTTTTGGGACTCTCGACGTTTTCTTGAATATAGACCAATCGATTAATTGAGAAAATAATAGGCAGATGAATCGATAATGAAAATAATCATTAGTTTCAGCCCTATAATTGCCTGAAAAAAGCCTCTAAGCAAAAATGACAGAAAATTCTAAAATCTAATTAGCTGTTTTCTTAATGTTTTACAATAGTAAATTGAATATGTTTGAACTATTTTGGAGTATTGGTAAGACAAAACAAGCAATCTGTACATGTCACCTGGGGCTTTGTGAATATGTGGTAATCGTTTTTCACTATTTTTTGACATTTTATAGACCAAACCCCAACTGATTAATGGACAAAATCATCTGCAGATTAATCAATAATGAAAGTAATTGCTTAAGCTCTAAGTGAGGAATAGTAAAAATGTACATTTTCTTTCTTTGCCACTCATTTTTCTATGAATGGGGCATATTTCATACTCCAGAGATACAAAATCAAAACAGATCATTGCACTCACACTTCAATTACAATTTCCATTTCAATCCATACCAATTATACACCTACCTGCAAAAAAACAAAGCAGCTACAGCTCTCAAGTTTGAGACACAAAGAAACCCATACACACTGACTTTAAGCCCCTAGAAAGTCTAGCAGCACTATTTTCAAAACAAGCATAACAAGAGTATAGTAACATTTAATAACAATAAGTGAAAACATGGAGAACAACTTATATTAACACAAAGAGTACAAACCAACTACATTTTCATTCATATAACAATTAAAGACCATACCATGATTACTAGAAAGCCTTTAAAACCTTCTGATTAGATTGAATGAATTAAGGAAAATTAAATTGTACATAAAAAGAGCCCTACAAGTTTGCTGTGTCTTAGAACCAAATCTGACCAACAATTCAGCTCCCACTTGAAATTTAGATACATGTACAAGTCTGAAACATGTCAAGTATGAAAGAAGAAAGCCCCACAATCTTCAAAAATATAACAACAATTTCAATGGCTTGAATGTTACAGAAGTTTTAAAAGAAAAAGAAAAAAGTAAGTAATCATAAGTATTCTTCAGTTTTGGTTTTCTACACAAAGGTAGAAGATTGTGTTTAAAAGATACAGATACAGGAAGGTGTTCATTGCTGGCAGCTTGGAGCATAGATTTCATTATGTTTTCTAACATGAACTGGGCAGATCCTTTGAAATCCGTCACTATAATGCTATTGATGATGAGCAGGACTCTTTTGGGATGCCATAATATTTGAGTAACAAAATATCTGCGATCATCACTCGCCAAATTAAAAGGCTGCACTCCCAGGCACCATATGTTCCAGGTCGCAGAACAAAGTGAACATACAGTAAGTAAAACCCATCTCAATTTTCGTGTAGTAAAACTACATTTGCCAAAGCACTCTGCAGACAGCTGCTCCACCTGCATGCACAAACGGCCATTCATCATCCTGTATGGGCCACAGCTGTCCTCAGGTCTAAGAGATGTAGATGTCACGTTATAATCTCCACATCATCCAGCCAATCTAACTCTGCTCCTCTCTCGCTTGTTTCCTGCCATTGTGTCAAAGACAAGAGCATTATTTGAAAAACATTGCCTGGCAAATTGGTAGGACTGAAAATATCTGATGGCAAGGTTGTAAAATGAGTTACGCTGACTCGACTTAAAAGGCACAAAAGGTTCGGCCTATTTAATCTTTGGATGCTCGCAGGATAAAAAAAAAGGGAAGTGCTGGCGTCTGACAGGACGTACAGGAGGGCACCTGCGAAGACAAAGTGCTCGTCTCGGAGTCGCAGACACGTTTTTCAGCTGACCATGTGAAGACATTCATTTTTAAAGCAGGTCCACAAATGATGTCAGGATTTCTCTTACATCCATTACAGAGTGTCTGACGCAGACAGCTCCATGCAGGTAGGGACAGGCAGACTGTGATATTGTATGTCAAATGGACTTTCTGAAGTCAAAGAGACTGTGGACCACACATACATTGACATATATTGAATTTCATAGATTATTTACATATATTTCAAAATGCATATAAATAATAGGTTTCTGAAGTACATCACAGTGCAACACATACTTTTATTATTCATACACATGTACATATTAATAACATACAATGTAAAACAAATGTCAATAAATTTTACAATATATTAAACTGCCCCAACTAATAATTATTTTGAATATGGGTATGAGAGGATGCCTTCAGATTGCTTGTTTTTGTCCGAACTGCAACTCTAAACCCAACAATTTTCAATTTATAATCAGATAAGTTAAAGAAAAGCAGGAAACATTTAGAATCTTTGGAAGTGGCAGATTTTTGGCATTTTTCTGCCACAGAATCAGAACTTTCTGTCAATCTATGAAACAATAAAGTGACAAATTTTTACAGGTCCGTGTCATTAGCAGCATTACTATAATTTTCTGTAATATGATATATTCTTCACTACACTGCAAACATTAAATATAAACCCAGTTGCTAATTTATTTGCTACTCCTATATCAAATGAATGAAGTCTAATTTCACCCAAATAAATGAGGTGGACAAAATATAACACAAAATAATTCCACAGCACCACAAACTACAGCCTCCAAAATTATCATAAATCTCTCCGAAAACACAAACCGAACATTATAATGAAGGAAGGATTCATTGCAATGTTGAAACAGTTTAGACTGAATTAGTTCTAATTAATACCTAATAGCATTCTATGTAATAATCTGTATAAAAAGGTGTGTATAGTGTACACACAGACCTTATTTTCTGTTTCTATTACATATTGAATTCTTCTATTTTATTTTTACTTGATGTGTATTTTCTTATCCATTGTGTTGTGTTGTGTTGTATCTTGAGCTGCTGTAACAAGCAAATTTGGTATTCTCTTGGTAAGTCTATCTTACTGTATAGTGTGCAGTATGTCAACATGGTGGATCCCCATAAATGAGTTGACTTGAGTTAACTTTATTACCATTACAACTAATTTAGTTTGGATCTTATTTTGCTCATCAGACAGGACAACATTCAAGACCGTCTTCAGCACTAAATAATACAAATAATGACAAACCATCAAATAAATAAAACCTATAATATAATATAATATAATTAAAAGTGCCAACGGATGCAATTCAAGAGTTGAATAATACCATAAAATAAAATACACAATCTACCACACACAATAAACCACACATAATTACAGAGATAATCAATCAAAAGCAAGCGTCTCATAGCCTGAGGAAATGTACTTTACTGAAATGGATTCATAAAGGAAAAGTTAGCTAGATGATCTGATCATCTAGAAGATTTCTTGGGTTTCAGCCTTGACTGTAATATAATATTAATGAATCTCTCTATTCCCTCTTTAACAAATACATTTGCCAATTTCGTCAAGGCTACTCTTACTGTACAATCAGGAGTCAATGATTTATGCAGGAAATGTAGCTTGAAATGCATATACTGTACTTGTTTTTCGAACAAAATCTTGAAGAACAACGATCATAGTCGAAACACTGCAGCTCAACAAAAAGGTGGCACGAGCCAACAATGCATACTAACGAGAAGGATTTCTCAAGAGTGTGCTATTGGAACCTAATAAACACTTTGAAAGAGTCATTTGTGCTTGGCATACAAAGATCCAAGAAACTGGAAGAATGCGAGTTAATTGCATTTTGGCATTCGTGCACATGAATCCACAGGTTTGTAAGAGTGAGCGAGTGAGAGGGTCCTTCATCACAGGCTGAGGATTGAGATTTTGGAGTTTGAAGTTTGCTTTTGAATCTCCTTTTTTTGTACCAGGTGCTTATTTGGGAAATAAAGCTGTGAATTGCTTCTGATTCAACATCCCACATTCATGCAGTAGATGTATTGACATCACGCTTATCTGGGTTTTTGGCAACTGTAGATTAAATCTTTTTATTTGTAGTCAGAAGCATTTAATCAACATTATTCAGCTCTGTTTTTGAATTTGAATGCTTAAATGTTTTGTTGTTGTTGTTGTTGTTGTTGTTGTTGTTGTTTGCTTCAGCTGTTGTGTGTAATAGCAGCTCCTTGGGTTTAGTATCAGAATAATACCTTAACCACATCCTCCTCCTTTTACTGCAGCACGGCCACCGATCAGGAGTGAAACCTCACTACGCGATAGCCTCATTCTGCTCTTCAGCATCGGCTCCACTGGGAATAATCCTGCAACACCTAGAGCCAGCAAGGAGAGGTGACAGCTCTGCTCTCCCACCACCCAAGTCTGACAGCCATGATTCGGGAAGGCCCTCTGCTTCGGCTCAGATCAGGGATCAACTCGCTGCTCGATGGCTAGATCTCACCGTACAAAGAGCTGGGGGCCTTTCTACTGAGGTATGTCTCTGGTTCCCTCTGCAGCACAAGTTTCTTTAATTCAAGTGTGAGCCGTTTTTGTTCTGTACTTGTTTTGTCGAGTCAAGTGGCAGTCATGTCTGATTAAAACTGAGTGGAACTGGTTTATGTAAATGAGGCTCTCGTACAACATTCCTCAAGACTACTTGTGTATCTGTCTGTATAGAAGTCACCTGATTTAAAAAAAGGATGTGTTAGTCATTGGTAGTGTTTTTTTAAAACCACAATACCACTCAGATTGTGGTACTGTTATCGTGGCATTTTCTCTTACTCTGGCTCAGTTTTATGCTTTCTCTGACAGCGCCTCAGATATGGTAACGCTGTTCATTTCTAGGAGCGCTGGATTCGATATTGAAACATTTATTAGGATACCTGGGTTCTCACCTTTACTAATAAATTATCCATTACTGCTTAATGGTCTCCGGTTCTCTCCCAAGATCGCTTAATAGGGATTGTTGAGTTGACATTAGAAGCGGTACGTTTCTATAAAATTCTACTTTTCTCCATTGTTTAAGTTCTATATGACAACGGCCGACTTATGATTAAAAAAAGGTATCATCCTAACAATGCCAGTTTAAATCAGCTGTGTGGTTTTGCTGCAGCGAGCCAGTTATGTCATTAAGCGTTTGCCTCCACAGTCTAACTCGATCTTGTTTTTCTTTGTTGCAGTATCCCTCACTGCATAGTAGCACATGGATTTCAAGACTTCAAATGAAGAGGTTGGTTAATCTATGTAACATTTTGAATTGACTATGATTATAGAAGCCGCTTTGGCATTTTCAAGCGCCTGAAAGCATGTGACTTGAAGCACAAATCTGTAAAGTACGCATCCATTGTCACCTGTACAAACAAATGAGTCAACAAGCAAACACACACAGTAAAACTCACTTCATGATGTTGCTCTGTTCAGTGTGAACAGCAGAACACGACTGCTTGAAATGACTTTTAGTAGCCATATAAATATTGTATGTATACGACATTACTTACTAGTATTGAACCATTCTGCAACACGGATAGAAAGCTGCTCTCTTTTTGATTGTTTTATTTCCTGGTGCTGATTTTGCATTTGTTTCTTAAAATGACATGACTGCTTCAAAGTCCTTAGTATCAGTACAATTAGCATGTTTGGGGACAAACCTTTCTCCAACCTACTGCAGGAGTGGACTAAACCATATATCTTCCAGAGGAGAGCAGGTCTAATATGGTTTTCTATGAGGAATAATGTACCAAACGTTTTATTCAGCCAAATAAAAAACTGACATAGAAGACCTACATGTTGGCCTTTTTAATGATTTAGCCACTACAACATAGGCCTTTTTAATATTCTGTTTCCTTCATCTGTAATATTTTTTGGTGTGCTTGGATTGTCTTTCCTTTTTTTTTTTTTTTTTTGCACACATGTTTTATCTACAAAGAGCAACCAGTAATTTCCTTTTTTCCTAGCCAAGCGTAATAGTTTACTTATAATGCCAGTTATGTAAAATATCAACACTGCAGAACCGGCTTTTAATACTGTGCTTTTTGAGTGCACTCTCCATGTTGGGGTACTTGGTTCCACCACTCCTCTTACAACTACACCCCTGGGTAATAAAGAGATTTCCTTGTGTATCTGGTCTGATCGTGATGCAGATAATAATGGAGGGGGGGAATTATAGAGAAACAGAATCGGAGATGAGGCTAATTATTTACAACGCAAGCGTTACAGCAGGTCAATGCTCAACCACTTGAGACGCTGTCAGTACCAGCTATGTACAGTTATGGCACTACTGCCCTCATTTTGCTCGGCTAATGACTCTCACGCACACATTACCTCAAATAATGTGAATGAATGCGTCCCTCATTTCATTTCTCATGCTGCAGCTGCTCCAGGCGGAGGCTCATTTCTTCTCATTCCTCATTATGGGTGAAAGATAATATGCTCCATAAACTGACTTTGATTCAAGTTTGACCTGCAGTCTGCTACCACTCGGCTCGGTCTCCAAGAATAGCAACCAGCTGTCTTGTTAACTGATGAGCGACGTATCCCGGGTGACAAGGATGCTGACACTGGTGGCTTTTTTCTATTAGCAGTCTTGTCAGGTGAAGGTGCTTCTTTTATTTAGACCTTTTTAAGTCAAGGACAGGGCAGGCATTGCAATTAGCCAGGGAGGAGGAAGGATATGCAGAATGCAAATTTATGCGGATTAGCATGTTTTAAATGGATCATTGGAAACAGACACAGTCCTCACACAGGGAGATTCAAATATAGAGGGTGAGCTTGGTTCCAGCCACTTAATTTCACAGGTTCTTAATTTGTCATCATCCTCAGCATCAGCCTTTCACTTACAGTAAATTAGATGATTTAAGTGTTTTTTTCTCTCTTGCCGTGGATGTATACAAAGCAAAGAGAGGGCACACAATGTTATCACGACTCTTAAAAACCTGTTTCTGAGAGAGTATGCTCATTATTTGAAATCATAAATCAACAGTTGTCTTGTGTTTTTTAATTGTCTAAATGTGTATTTATTACTCAGAGTGTGGAATTATTTGCTCCAGCATTAGCATTAAAAAGGAAAGTCGTAAAAAAGAAAATAACAGACATCGCCAAAAGTCTGAATCCTAATTTCCATGTTCATCCTGAAACGAGTATTCATTCATTTCATGGCCAGTTAATTTAGTCAGGGAGGGATGATGAATGATTTTATCTTTCTGACTGTTCGCAGACAAAGACTGGGATTTATTTGATGCAAGAAGGTAATGAGGAGCCGTTTAATATTCGACTACACTTGGCCAAAGATATTCTGACCATTCAAGAGCAAGATGTCATCTGTGTGTCAGGAGAGCCTTTTTATTCAAGTGTAAGTAACCCAGTCCGTCTCTTTAAGAGCTCACACATTGAAATCAGTAACATGTACAGCACAATGAATGATGATTACAGCACAAACATAGTGAGAACAATGAATGTCTGCGTCAATGACAAATCTACGTCAGTTAATCTATTCCTCATAAATCAAATGTAGATATTAAGTAGTGATTCACCTAGTGCATTGTGGTGTATAGAGTGTAATATTTAGGCCACACTTGTCACCGTGCCTGACAACTTTTTCTTCACATTATTAAGTTTACTGTTTATCCACTGAGGCCTGACTCCATGACCTTTCTCAAAAAGGCATAACTCATTCAATAACATTTTGCTGTCAAAGACAAACAGAGGAAGCGCTTGTGTCTTCTGAAACATGATTGCTAATTAACGGAAAGGGTGAAGACACGGGTATGTTAATGCACCCTTAGCATGTCAGAAAGTCCCAGTGCAGACTTCTTGTGACCAATTTAAAAATGTTAAATTCCTGCATAGTATCAGAACTAAATGTAACGAAAAAGCAGTGACAGGTAATCAAATTCCCAATAATGATATGAATCAACATCTTTGTACTGGAGCCACAGGCTGCAACAACCAATGGAAAAAGGAGTGAAATTACGAACACCTGACACAATTACAGCAAGTGTGAGACAAACAATATAGCTCAAGATCCATAGAATTCAATTGAAAATAGAAAAAAAGAGAAGTTCAACAAACAAACTCGTCCAAATTTCATATCCAAACTTGAAATAGTCAGGATATGTTGTTACTGTCTTCTTACTGTTTGATTGGTTTTTGAAACCCGTGGCTCTTAAAATTAAGATGTTGTTTCATATTGTGAATTCGCTGCCTGGCGAAGGTCTACACAGTAAGACCAAAACACTGCATTTTTAATAAACGTAGTGCTGCTGACAAGTGTGACAGCGATTTACCCACCACTAGTTTATCAAAAACATTCAAAACGGTGTCCCACATAGCAGGAAAGGTCATTTTTTTTGTTTGTTGACTGACTGAATCAGTGTACTATATAGCTGGAGCTGAATGATTTGGGTTAAATTATTATCATGAAATACATTTAAAAAGTATATATTTTCCAGTTTATATCATGATATTGAAAATGTATGCAACATCACATCAATAGTGATCAAACTTTTGTTAAAAACAATGAACTGTGTTCCACTTGTGTTACAGGTGTGAAACTTGTCCTGTGCTGGAGCCAGGAGGCGATTAGCCTAGCAGCACCTCTAAAATTCATTAACAAGAAATAAAACAGAGAAGTAAAACTGTTAATTTGTGGTTTTGAAGGGAAGTTACCCGCCATAACAACAGCCCGGCGCTGTGACTTTGTGGAGTCTTGTCATTATGGTGAGGTTACCCGGCAACCCGGAGAGTGATAAGCTGTTAGAAATAGTTAAAGCATGTAACGGCTTCAAAAACCTCAGATTGTTATTTTTTTATTTCTGACTGTGTGCATGGATTAAAAAGAGAGACATATAGACATAACATGTTAATTAGTGAGCTTTAGAGGTGCTTGCAGGTGGAATTGTTCTACTTTTGGACAGAGCCAGGCTAGCTGTTTCCTCTTGTTTCCAGTCTTAATGCTAAGCTACGCTAATCACCACATGGCTCCAGCTTTATAATTACTGCTGAGGAAAGGACAGTGGTATCTTTTCATGTAACTCATGCAAAGAAAGTGAATAAGTGTGATTCTCAAAATGTCTTTTACTTTAATAATTGATTTTTGCAAATGTTGCTCATAATCATTAATTTGTACAACATGTTAAGATCATATATTAAGTTAAGATTTCAACAAAAGTCTAAAGATGATAATATTTAATCATCACTGCTTTCTATGTATTATTGTTAAAATTAGCTACATTGATACTTTCAATTGTACCTTACAGAAACAGTATATAATACAATAAAGATGTAAAACTTAACATAATTATTATTTATTATCATTAAATCTTCTAACAAAAGCAGCCCCTTTCCACAGGTTCAGCATCAGTCTGAACTCATTTCTTGATGCTAACTGAATCTCTTCCAGGAGAGGACTGTAACGATCAGGAGGCAGACAATAGGAGGGTTTGGCCTGAGCATCAAGGTAATTTAGATCCCAACTGATTAGGGCTGCACCTCTCAACTTCTTTAAATTAAGTCTGAACAAGTGTTATTGATAATTGTCTTGTCAAATAACAGCATGCTCTGCTTTCAAGTGTCACTGCCTGATTCTGTGTTTGTGATACCTTTCTAATTCAATTTAATTTAATTTAATTTAATTTGTCTCCTCAGGGTGGAGCAGAGCATAAAATCCCTGTTGTGATATCAAAAATATCAAAGGAACAAAAAGGTATATTGTTGGTTTTGGACAAACAACTCCTTCCATTTTACTCCTCTAGTTTGTTTTTACTTAAGTGATTTTTTTGTTTCCAGCTGAACTCTCTGGCCTGCTCTTCATCGGAGACGGCATCCTTCAGGTAAAATGCCAAAACTCACATTACTGCCTGTTTACACAGCTCATCCCACTCTGGAAAATAACAAATCTTTAATAATTCATGTGCCACACGTCCACAAAACTGTGTTGAACAATGGTGCATCCCTATAGATAAATGTCACGTCCCCAAGTCTTTCATTTGTTACATGTATTTCAGTAAAGAAAAAAAATCTCCCACATCCC
Organism: Dicentrarchus labrax; assembly: GCF_905237075.1. NCBI lineage: Eukaryota > Metazoa > Chordata > Actinopteri > Moronidae > Dicentrarchus > Dicentrarchus labrax. Next base: position 16,268,248 of record NW_026136701.1, read on the forward strand.
ATCTCTCAGCTCATATGATGCAGAGGAAACATCTACAAACCAGCCAAAGGCGTTCTGTATTCATGGCAACTGTGGATGTGACTCTCTTGTTTACAGTTTTCAGTGCAGATGCCATAACAGTTATTGTGCTTGCCTCATTAATCATTCTGAAGATAGAGCTACAGTGATATGATGCCAGCAGTATTATTTAGGGTAACCCTGTTACTGTTGTTTCTAGATAAATGGAATAAACGTTAGAAGTTATCGCCACGAGGAAGTGGTAAGCTGTCAGCTCATATCTTACATCTTTCTTACACTGCAACAGCTCTTTCAACACCTTATCTTGTCTCATTTTATGATTTGTATCTTTTTGACATGTAAAGCCAGTTGTTTCTGTGTCATCCTTTTTTAAATGTAACTGCAAGAGATATGTGTGTCAGGAGCATAACTTCTGCGTCTGTGTAAAATCTCTTATCTTGGCTTTCCATTCTTAGTTAGACATTAGCACACCATGTTTCATCACAGCAAGCAATGAGCAGAAAACCACGCAGTTTACAGCTCATGCAATAAAAATATTCTTGCGTTTTTTACTTTCCAGGTCCAGGTTTTGAGAAATGCTGGTGAAGAAGTGACTCTTACGGTCTCTTTCTTAAAGAAGACCCCAGCATTTCTGAAACTGCCCCTGTGTGAGGACTGCACATGTAAGAAACACTCCTTCAATGAAGTATAAAATCCTATTACTGCACTACAAAATAATTAACCAAGAATATTTATAGCTTGTGTTACTTCCTATCAAGGACTGGTTGTCCTGGTGACTATAAACTCGAGCCTGAAGAGCCACTTTTAGAAAAATAAAAAAGTATAAATTAAGAAGCTTCATTTTTTGGATTTGCTCATCTTGACAAACACTGAATACAGATGGGACTTTGCTAAAGAGAGGGGTAAAAGAAAGAGGAACAGACACATCTCAAGCTTAACAAAAGATGCTTAAGACTAAACTGATTGAATTGACATTGTTCATTGTGGTGCAACTGATTGCTCTTCCATGGGAAAGCTTCAGCCCGTCATCAGACATGAAAGCTTTCATAAAATCCTTTCATATGCGTATATAGGCCAGGTTGACTGGCCATCCAACCAGTCAACTGAATACAAATTGGCACAGAGCCGGAGCCTACAGTGGAGGAGAACAAAGTAACACACTTTTGTTGATAGCAGTGATTCACTGCAGTTAGAAACCTTGAAATAGATGGAGGTGTTGCTCTGAGTTTGGAGGCTTTATTGGCTTTTTTTGTGTGTGTGTCCCTGCTGTACTTTTAGGCATCCCCAGTGACCAGAGTAGTGGAACTTCCTCTCCTCTGTGTGATAGCGGACTGCACTTGAACTACCATCCTAACAACACGGTACTTTTTTCATCAGCTTCTTCTTTGAATGACTGATTCTATAACTGTCCCTCTGTAACCATGCAGCAGCGTTCCCGGTGCCAGAAAGTTGTTACCATGCAACTGTCACTGCTTGCTGATAACCGGGATGCTCTATCTTTATCTTTTGAGGAGGGTGAATCAGCTTTCCTCTGCAGCCCGCACTCACTGAGCCTGCCTATGCACCTGCAGCAACAGCAGCAGCAGCAGCAGCAGCAGCAAAAGCACGGCAGCAGCAGGACTCACGCTCTTGACATGTCAAGTGTTTGAAAAGTGTGACCTGGGAAATGACAATCTCTTCTAAATTGTGTTTCACGCTTCTGCAGGACACGCTGTCCTGCTCGTCCTGGCCCACATCACCGGGGCTGCGGTGGGAGAAGAGATGGGTGGACCTGCGCCTTATTCCACTGCTCCACTCACGGCTGTCGCAATACATCCCGGGCTCTGACGCCTGCAGGTGAGCTGCGGGACTTCCATCTTGAAGTTTCAGTGGTGTCAGTCCTGACTTGCAGAGCTGGTATCTCCCTATAAGGCTCTGCAGACCGTTAGAGCTTACTAAAAAAAAAATTCCCCTGTTAAGTGTGTCCCTTTAAACACAATTAAATAAACAAGAAATTTAAAAAGTAAATTTTACTTACATTAGTTTTGTACAACCGCTTTTGGACAAACCTAGTGAATAGAGGATGTTTGAAGTAATAAACCATTAAGCTGTCAATAAAGACACTTCCATGCATGTTTTAGACCAATAACTGAGGGTTTCATAAGCATACCATACATTTCTACATTGATTAGCCATGTATTATTGGCAATGGGTTCAGTTTATTTTATGACATAATAAAGATAAACTTCACATCACATCACTTAAGACTTAAAACAGGCCAGAGTAAACATTTTGTTTGCTTCATTGATTTATTTTGGTTATAAAATTGCGAGTATGCTCTTTTTGATAACTTGTTGATATATTTAAAGCGTCAATAATATATTTTTCAATTTTTTGATAACAATGTGAAAACAGTGTGACAATGTGAAAGGGGTTGCTAGAAATAGAGATGAAACCTGCAGAGAATTATTACCTGACTCTGCAGCTCCCCTCGGCTTTATAAAGCCTTATAGCGAGTTTCAACTTCTTGTTTAACTGTCTGGTCTGTTACTTTACCGCCACGTTGTATTCTGCTGCAGCTAAAAAACACTGTACACTATAGCAGACAAAGTAGTATTCATCAGGTGGCCAGAAACTCAAAATGATAATGACTCAAAATTATAATGTTGCCGAACTATTTGCTAACGAGTTTGTCAGTGTGTCAAGGTGCACAACTTGTTTCCACTCCCTAGTGGCCAAAACCAGCAGTCATTGCAGGTTTAAAGGAAAAGTTTGAGGAATACAACTTACCAAGATGTTAGAAGGGAAGTGTTAATTGTAAATTTTTTGCAGAGGGAAGATTTTAAAGAGAGATTTTTATGCTGGGATGGAATAATTACTTATGATGACCACCCAAAAATTAAGTTTAGGAAAATATATATCGCAACTAGGTTTCCGGTCTTTACAAGTTGTTTCTCATCAACTTCTGATATGAATGGACACTAATGGCTTCCTTGAATGTTGTAAATCAATCAAAAGAGTTATGGTATGTATGTAATTTGTAGTCTATGGGTTTAAAAAAATGTAAAATCATTCAATGATCTGTTGTTTTTCTCTTAATTCTTTCAGGAAAAATGCCTTCCAGGTCATAGCTGTGGACGGAGTTTGCAGCGGCGTTATACAGTTTCCTACAGCTGAAGACTGCTTGGACTGGCTTCAGGCAATAGCGAGCAACATTTCCAGTCTCACCAAGCACAATGTGAGTATGGAACAATATCACTTGTTCGCTCTGCTGCTTCTTGCAGTTCCCCAATAAACCAATAAGATACTGGGTTTGGTATTAATGCAACAGGCTTTCAATGTGTGGATTTTCTAACAGTCCTTTTGCAAATGTCACAGCACTAAGTAGACACATACTAATGTCTTTTCACACCATACGTATCATACACACTTATTTCTAAGAGCCTGAGGTCACAACAGAAATTACACTGCGCTACACTTACTCCCTCCAGCTAAACCTATGCACTTATTTATAATTCACCATGGTACGTTACAGAATAATGATAGCAAGAGACAGCAAGAAACAAAGAAATAATGATGCTGTATTCTTTATTTTATTGTGAGATTTATATTTTTCCAGCTCTTAATAAACATGGTATGTTTTTGTTTTTGTGGCTCCAGATGGGTGGTGATGCTCAGCAGGGTGCTTGAATATAAACACTGCTAACAAGCTCCATCATATGTGGTGGCTCATAGAAAACCTGACAAAAAGTGTCTCATTTTGACACATTTATCAGCTTGTTTATGTGTATTTTCTTCCATTTCCATGCAGTAAACTGTGTGTTACATTTCCAGAGAGCCTGCCATCTAGAAAACATGCAACCAGAGAGTAGTGTTGGCTCTTCACATGACATGAATATGACATGGATCGAGCAGCAGTGAAAAATAGGGATCTGTAATTATCATGTGTCCATTGGTGTGTGTGTATGTGTTTATGTGTGAGTGTGAGAGTATCTTCAGGGAATAATGGAGCCCTGGTTAATTGGAGTGGACGAAGTGAATAGCCTCAACAATCAAGGGTGTATTTCTTGCTCTGGCCTTGGCATTTACTGAGGTGTGTGAGTGAGCTAGTAACTTAGATAAATGTTGGATACACAGATTACTGACAATAGAGAGATAGTAGTAAATGCCATATGATTTTAATATGGCTGAATCATCAGTGATGTCAGTTATTAATACGCTTTAATATTTACCTGATTCTTATTAAAGAAGTAGGCACTAAAAGAAAAGTCAGGGGTTGTTCGAAGTCGGTAGGATCCTTCCTTTTGGCGACCATGAATGTCTGTACAAACTTTCATTACTATCCATCTAATGGTTGTTGAGATAATTCAGTCAGGACCAAAGTGGTGAACCAAGTGACTGACATGCCAAAAAGACCAACGTAAAGAAGATATAAAGAACTCCTTTGTTTGTTATCTTTTTAATCTATATTTCTAGATTTTAACATATTTTTATAATTAAATATTCTTTAATCATAGTTTAACTTATTTTAAAAAGTTAAGTTTAAGCGTATTCACAATTTTTTTTAAATGCTGTATTCATATGATGTGTTTATGTGCTTTGTGTTTTCATTTTATTGCTTCACAACAAATTACCTCTTCGAGACAAATAAACTGATTTATTGAATGATTTATCATGCTCAACCAGATCTCACAAAGATCTACAATAAACTGTAAACCTAGAGACTGTATTTGATGTGCTGGTGTTATCAAATCTGCATTTATTTTTTAAAAGCCAAACTAAATATTCATAGATAGCCCCTAGTAGTAAAGAAATAAGCCCCACTTATTAAACAGGAAACCTTGCAAATGAGATGAACAAGTGGACAAAAATATCACAAACACCTAAAAATATATGAATATCAAGGACCTAATAAAGAGAAGGGTCATCCTTTGCTTGCAGAGCAGCTTCATTCCTCCTTGGATGTCTGTCATACAATTGAACTGAGCTGTTTGTAGTCAGATGTTGCACCATTCGTCATAAAAAAACGCCTCCAGCTCTCTGAGTGATGATGGAGGAGGGAATCCACTCTGTGCTCCACAAATGTAAAATGTAATCTCACTGTTTTTAAACATACTTTTTTTGAACTGAGAGTCTGTTTTTTCTATTATTTTTGTATTTTATTTATTACTTTATTTCATGTCTTTCTTCATTCTGGCCTTTTATATAATTGTTCTTCTGCATCTTGCATCATTTCACATGTCCTCAGGTAGAGTTAAATGTACATCTATGTTTTAATAACTGCACATTATCACAATATTGTAGTAAAGAATTAGAAATATAAAGTCTCTCAAAACAGAGATATAAAGTCAAGTACCAGCACCTAAAATTCTACTTAAGCGCAGCACGTATAAAATAAGTGTTCCTAGTTACTTTGAGTACGTTTTACCTCTGGGGAACCCATAAACTCCAGTGAAAGTTCTCCTGTATGTATTTTTGGATAGAGAAAGAGATGTGTGTTTTATAACTTAAAGAACCCCACAGCCTTTCCTCATTTGTGAGGTAGGTTAGACCTGCAGTCACTGTGACTGGTCACAACAACCCACAGCTGAATCTGAACAAACCCACTGTCACTGCTCCCATATATCCAAAACCCAGCTCACATCTTGACAGTTATCTGGTTTCCTTTCAGTCCCTCCGCTGAATAAAAAAAAATTTCCTCCCTCGGTCCAAATGTCAGTAACATTTCAAAATAAGCAGCAGTGACTTGTTCTTGCCTCTATAGGAGGACGGGACCAGGTCTGAATGGCTTAATTTGGTGTTGTGCTCCTAAGAAAGAGTTATATTGATAGTATAGTGTGGATTAGAAGCGAGTGATACCTGTGATGTGAGCAGAATGTTTTAATTTAAAGCCTGACTGCTCTCTCAGTAGTTTCCCCCGCTTTTATTATCACAGAGAGAATGGATTTTTTTAAATGGATTTTTTTTAGGAAGAGCCTCGGGTCCTTGTGGAAATGACTCTATCTATCTCATTTTGTAATTTGCATGCATTGAATAAATGAAGTAGCTCTAACAGTATTCTTTCAGTGCTGTGGTTAACATGTTAGCACAGATACTGTGATTCATAGTTTATTTGTTCTTAGACTGTCACTGATTGCGAGTCCCTACGGGTTCACACAACTGTTTTGAATTCTACCAGTAATTGGTGTCGGGTTGTTGGCAGGAGATATTTTAATGAGTTATTGATGTTCTTGTTACATTTAACAGGTGAAGAAGATTAACCGAAATTTTCCAGTTAACCAGCAGGTAAGATGTTTTTCCAGGCAGCAGGAGAGCAAGAGCTCCTGCTGCTTGTTTAGATGTTTTTTTTTGTTCCCCCTCATCTTTAAAATCAAGAAGTAAATCTAACCAGGTCAGTCAGTCAGAGAGAGGACACAGTCCTGTCTTGCCAGCTATTGCAACACAAGAGAGAGAGTGTTTGCATCATTTAGGTCCATCCACTGAGAAATGATCAGAAAACAACTTAAGGGCCTTCAGTCAGTCAACTCGCAGTGTCATCTTTCAGTCTAAACATGGAGAGCAAATGAGACAGCGGGGTTCCTTTTTCTTGGTTATTTATTCTGGTTCCTGCCTCACAAAAAACGTGGGAATTCACTTGACAATTCATTTAAGAAATAAAATGGAATGAGACGCTACTGCTTGTCCTGAATCTTTCACTGGCTTGTTTTGCCATCCATCAAAGAAAAACTCCAAACACAAAAGCAAGAAAACGTCTTACTTGGGTTGCAATCACCCTGACTTTAATGAGTACTGATGGTGAGATGCACTTGATGTCTAAAATCATGTCTCCAAGCATTTGCAGTAGAAGCGTTGCTTTTTCCCCTGTTGGGCTAACCTCTTTTTTCCTCCTGAATGCGTAATATGATACCTTTTGCCTTCATGTAAGGGTCGGCAACATGCCGTTTATACTGTTTTAGCTATATCTTATATGCCTCTGTGTGTATTAGACCATTGTGGGCAGGGTTATGAATCAATGCGTGCTGAATGATAGTTGGATATAGGAATTTTATATGATTTCATCAGTGGGATCTCTCTGGTATTTTATCTGCTGGATAAACCAAAAACTGACATATCTGCATGGTTAATGTTTAAAGCCCCAGAGAACTTCACAAGTATTTCTCTATAAGATAAAATATTCATGACTAAATGAGCAACAATCCAAGTTAAAATAGAAAAAAAACATCCTTAGATATTATTTATTAATACTCTGTTTGTGCGGTTTGATCAAATTTGATTGACAGTTGCTTTGCAACGTAAGCAAAGAATCCCAAAAGTGCAATTAAATTTTAATACAAATATTATTAAATTCTGATGGATGCCTTTCCCCAAGTTCACCTTTTCCCAAATGCACTACCCAGAGACACAAATATAGAAATCTGATGTGAAATAACCAAAATAATTGATTGATGACTATCGATTCCAATCTGATGCAGAGTAATACCAGGGCCAGAATCACTGATACTGATACTTTTTATTATTAATGTACTATTATGTTGGGTTTTATGAGATGAATGTATCATGAACAAACAATTTCTCAATGGATTTATATAAATTTAGATATAGAGACATTGTGATATAAAATCAGTTTTTTCATACCTTCCACCCCTACTTTATCCTATAATCCCTGTTAATACATCCCACATCCCTCATCTCCATGTCCCTCTTTTCCAATGATAGATTATCTACATGGGCTGGGTTGACGAGAAGGAGCAGGACTCCGTTCAGGACCGAATGTATTCACCAAAGTTCCTCGCTTTGAGGGGTTCCTCACTCTTCAAGTTTTCAGCACCTCCTGTAAGTTTTCACTTGGTCCTAATTTGTTTAAAACTAACTTCTTTAAACCATCAAACTTCTGTGCTTGAATTGATGTCGTTCAACTCCACAGGAGATTTTTCATTTGATGCTAATGTATTGTTGAGGGAGAAAATGCTTTCCTGTTAGAAAAGAAGGAAGCAGCTTACTCATAACCATTTGCGCTGCATCGATCTTCCTCTTGATTGATGATGATCATTAAATCTGTTTACATTCTGCCAGCCACTTAAGTGATTATGACAAGAGGGATAAGCTGTCGATGGTGCTGGAGATGGGAAGAGATTGATAGATAACTGAAATAGCCTTCTCAACTTGAATATGCCGATATAAATGGAAAATGCTAATGTGGAATATAGGAGCCTGCTTGTTCAGACGACGTGACAAGCTTCTTTATTACTGAAGACTAGTTACCTACGAGGAGTAGATGACAGTTTTGAATTCAACAATCATTCATCAGTTATTGACCATTCACTAAACTCTGAACAGTGATTGTCCATTAGCAGCCGTAACTAGAAATAGCAAGCCTGTCAAGCTCTGTATTTCTTTCGTCGTGCTGAAGCGGTGTGCATAGGACTAAAGAGCGATAGGCCGACTTGGTATCTAAATTATAAAAGTGACTGTTCGTAAACCAGAAATACAAGAGCCACAGTATCAGAAATGCAGTCTGTTTATCTGCTCTAACATAAGTTGTAAAACCAGGACTAGTTGAGACCAAGTCAAGGCCAAGTCCAAATGAGAGAGACATAGTCGAGACCAAGACAAAAAGAAAGGAATGCTTTCGCCATTGCCAATGAGATGAGTTTTGGCAGCCAGGCATACGATTGCAAGTGACATTGATTGGTCTGCATTGTAACCATAGTTACCATTGTCAATGCTCGTTCTAGATGGATTTTTGAAATAAAACCAATACCTGTTTTCTGAATGGGCACACTTCATCAATGGTTTTGCTTTCAAGGAGGAAGTTACTTCAGAAAAACAAAGCATTGTTTTTATATGGTGAGGTTGCTGCAAAGACCAACTAGAATATTTGGCGAGACCAATGACCAAGTCCGAGTGCAAACCAACGAGTAGCGTTACCTCTAAAGGACAGGGGCGTGTCAATCACTAACTTATTATGGGATTCCAGGTTAGCTACGTTTAAAAAAAAACCTGTTGACTGTGTGGGAGCCAAGAAAGACATGTATCATAGTCCAATGAGTGGCTCTGTCCTGCTCTTTATTAGATTTTCAGCCAAACTTGCTTTAGATAACAAACTCAGTGGTTATTAATCCTCAAATTACTCCTCCTTTTCTCTAGTAAAAGTAAATCGGACTGTATGAAAATACAAACATAAATCTAACCACAGTGGTTCTTGTCCAAGTTGTTTCTCGGTTTAGAGCGAATAACATTTTAATTACATTTTTATTTATTTAATGCTCTATTTTAATACAAGGACTAATAGCTTTACCCTGCAATACACACTATTCCTAAATTTCCATGTCTTCTAAGTGGAGTTTTAGCACTAGCATTAGCTTTTTGCTAACTGGCTACAGCTGGTAAAAGCCACTCATTTCAGGAGACTAAATCCACAGTCATCTCCTAGAAGGCAGCAGCTTTTGTTTACTTCTGTGTGAAATCTAGGAACAGCAGTTGCAAAAAATTTCAAGTGGTAAATCTGTCAATGTTTTCATTGTAAGCTGTAAAATGGAGAGCTCAACAGGCGTAGTAAGGGGTGAGGCGGTGTTACTGTTTCTCTCCCTTTTATAAAGCCATTCTTCAAATCAAAGATAACATTCATGTGACATTTTTCAGGTGACAACATGGGACTGGACGAGAGCAGAGAAAAGCTTTACTGTGTATGAAATAATGTGCAAGATTTTAAAGGTAAAGTAAACTTTTCTATTTCTCTAAACATTTAGAGAGGCAGCCTTCACACGCTGGATACATTGAGAGAATATTAAGTGGAAAACTAACTAACTTATATAACTCACTGATTTTTTTGCATGTGTTCTACTTCCCACAGAGACACTCAAGGTTCAGATTGTATTGTTCATTCTCTGCAGGTTTGAGGTCACTTTGATTGTGAGAATTTATCTGCAGTTCATTATCTCAAACCTCATTATGGCTAATTTAATTCATATTGATTCACATATTAAATCAGATATAAGTTGACCTACACTGCCATACCTATTACACTCTGCCATTTGGGTTACATGAAGCTATAAAAAGATACATTAGGGTAAAACACTGTGGTTCTTGCATATATAGCATGCATTACCTTCATGTAAGGATTCATGTGCTCTTAAAGCCGCAGTCTACAGTCGTTACTCAGTCATCCGAGTATGTAAAACTCCCTTTAGCTTCAGGAAACTGCATTGCTGTTGCTTTGTCTTATCTCCGCGTCACTCTGCCCATCTGTACCTGATCAGCATGGCAGCCGTACTATCTTTTCTTAGGATAATGACCTTCTGGACAAGAGGAAGCACTGCTTCAGCGTCCAGACGGAGAGCGGGGAGGACATGTTCTTCAGCGTGGAACTGGATTGCGAGCTGCTGATCTGGGAAAAGGCTTTTCAGATGGCCACTTTCCTGGAGGTGGAGAGGATACAGGTCTGCACCTGAACAGTAGGCAACGTGCAGGGAATTGTGATGATTTTAATCTAGCACACAGTTCCAGCTCAGTTGTTTTAGTACAAAGATTCATAATGCTCATATGACATTTTCATCAGAGCAAAAAATACTTTTATGTCCTTGTGGGTAACATCTTATTCTCCTATTCTGTAGTGTAAAACATATGCCTGTATCATGGAGAGCCACCTCATGGGACTGACAGTTGACTTCAGTATGGGCTTTGTGTGCTTTGATGCTGCTTCAAAGGTGAGTGTTGCACAGTCCTTTATCATAAATAAAAATAAGAAAAATTGATCCTTTCGGTTGGAGAGTTCAGACACCGTTGTATAAAGTGTGATGAAACCAATCATGATGCCTCAGCCTCCCCTTTTCTTTTTTTGGCGCTACTAACTTATTCTGCACTGTGTGCATTTTGGGAGTATGAGCACATTTGTTTTGACGGCTGGTTCCCCCCAGCTCAAACATCTCACTCCTGCCTGCAGTTCATTTTGGCCTTTCCCCAAGTCTGAGAGCCATACAGACTACTCCACTGGTGCACATTATGTGGATGAGCAGGACACGAGCTCTGCCATATTGTTCTCTAAGATTTTGGCCCTAATTCCTGCAATGTGAAACAACAATGTTCCCCAAGGACGCTAAAAATGTTGCCAGCGTATTGTTTACAGAGAAAAATGCACAAAACACAATCCATATGTACACTGCAACTGCAGACAATACACTGTGTGGGATTACTCTGTAATTAAAAGCTGCTATTGGCAAATAAAAAAAAACATGTTAGAATTAGTTTCAATCGGAACCAGCACAAATATAACTCTGTTTCGACAAGTTGAGCCGTAATATGCTGGCTCAGGACCGAGGGAGATGTTTCATCATGGCTCTAGTTTTCATCAAAAGCAGAAAAGTTCTTGTATAAAACGTGTTTAAAAAAACAATCTTATCTGGAACATATAGAACAAGGATGACTGAGACATACTGTATGTTGTCACACACAGTTTTTTATGATATTTAAAGGCATAAAACACAGCTGTGTAGTGAGTACTTACTGCAAGAAAGCTTTAAGTTTGACAGCCACACCTGTTCTTCACGCTTCCTGCATTTAGAAAAAAAACAGGCTCAGCTGACGGGTTAGCTGGTTTGGGCCTTTCTCTGTGTGGATGTTCTTGCCATGGCTATGGTTTTGTCTGACAGTACAAAGGCATGTGGATTGTGGTTAACTGACCACTTTAAATATGTGCAGGTGTAGATTGGTGACCTGTCCATAGTATAGGGATAAACTCCAGCTCAACAGCAGCCCTGCTCAGTATGGGTATGGATAATAAAGGTAAATGGATTAAAAACAAAAAAACATGCTGTATTATAGAGATGAACCACAACATTTTAATATATGAAATGGTGGTTTTACACAGAGCAAGTGAGCCACTCATCTGGTGAGGTGTTGAATTAATGAGCTAAATTGTGAGAAACACACAAACACAAGCAAAGGAGGGAAACAGCAAGCAAATGTGAATAAGTTCACGTTGACTTGACAATCCTGCATTAGGAAGGCCATGAAAAATAATCTGGCTAAGGAATGCATGTAGTAATGTCCTCTTTTGATCTATAAGATACAGACTATATTATATATCTGCATGTCATATCACTTTATTATTACTAAGCATGCATTGATGTAAAAGCAGGAGTTTAAATGCTGTTGTAATGAAGTAAAAAGTACAATATTTCCCTCTGAAATGTAGTTCACATTCCAGTTTCCACCACTTGTAATAACAGAAATATCTGCAAGTGTCAAGTGACTGTTGTTTGGTAAAACACAGACTATAACATTTTGTTTTAAAATTTACTAAAGTAGAAATATAAGATATAAGATAACACAGTACTTAATATAGTGAGTTAAATGCCACTGCGGCAACAATACAAAAATAAAACTGAGCATTGCAGACGCAGAGCTCTTATCATGACAAGTAACTCTATGAGGAAACAGAACTAATGGAATATTTCAATGTAGGTCACAACACAGATATAATGTTAGATGCTTGTGATTGACATGAAGGAGATAATGTTATGGTGAGCGAGTTTGAGATGTGACACTCACGAATATCTGCTCGGATCTAAAAAGAAGTTTAAAATATATGACAGTGAGACTCCTTGTGTATGGTATGTTAAACATGTTTTCTCATGTCATAATTAATCAGATTGGTGTTACAGTAATTATTACTGTGGCAGGAACAGTTAGTATGTACTGAATAGATACATATTCATGTGAAGTGTGGCCAGCTGTCTACCTGAGGAGTCTGTCTGGAAACGGACCGTCGTCTGGCTCACTGTGCAGCTTTTGTTTATTCAGTACAGCACTAATTGAATCACTGAAGGAAGCTCTGCTATTTCAGGTGAAATTGCTGTGGCTTGTTAAATTTCCCAATGGCAAAAAATAACAAGTTTATGTCTCACAATGACTGGTATCTAGTTGATCTGCTGACGTGCCCCATTTCTCACTGGATCCATGTGGATTTTAACATGAATCATTCATGAAATAGTGACACAAGAAGGAATTCGCAAATTCGATTGCAGTAAATAAAGAGTTTAAAGTTGTATTTTAGTTGTTTAAAGTTAGACTCGTATAATCTTTGTAATTTCTATGTTTCAGGCAGTATTGTGGAGATACAAGTTCTCCCAACTAAAAGGATCATCTGATGATGGAAAAAGCAAAATCAAGTTTTTGTTCCAAAATCAAGACTCCAAATCTATTGAAGCAAAGGTAATTCACTTTGAGGGGTATTTAATGAATTACTTATATGACTTGAGTATTGATTTTTTTTTTCTCTTTCAGGAGCTGGAGTTCTCAAACCTCTTCGCCGTGCTTCATTGTATTCACGCTTTTTTTGCTGCCAAAGTTGCTTGCCTGGATCCGATGTTTGTGGAGAGCCAAGGCACTGCGACTACCACTGGGTTTCCTACTCTTTCCAGTATCTCTTGTAATTCACAGACACCTAAACTCAAATACGCCACTTGACAGGTGCTGCTCTCCCCACAAACCTTCTAAAAGGACACTTAGTTGTGACTGTGGCCTAAAATGTGGTGGACAGGTGAACTGGAAAACAGCTGGACAGCTGTATACAGTGGTGGAATAAAAGACCTTGTTGGGAGAGATATACTTGATACCTTTTCAGATTTCTGGGATTTCTGGAAAAAACTGTGGACCTAAACATGAACCTCTACTTTGAGAAACTTCCCAAAAAGACTCTACGGACACAAATGTGCGATTCAGAAATGTTTTTAAGTGAATTTGTCCTTCTCTTGATCCTCAGACATCCTTATAATCAACACATCACAAAGAAAAATGCAGTTCTTTTCCCAGGGTAGTCTGTTTTTCTATGTAATTTTATCCAAGTTTTGAAGATTTGGAAGAGTTAAAACAAATCAGATTTTAGCCTTTTTTTTGTTTCCACATGACACAGTACATCACTTGAACGTCTGCAAGGATTTGTCTGGACACTGGATATGATGATGTAGTATGATGACGCTTTCTATATTTCCATTTTTTGTGTGTTCCTGAGATTCAATTAGCAGTAGAATGTATTTTTTCCACTGGAGTGTAATTAGACTGAAGCTAAATGGCAACACCAATCTAATAATGAATCTGAATTATGACTAAACTGAATGAATGCCTTGGATCAGTTTGTGTCGGAATATACTGAGTAACTTCATTTATTTTTCTCTCTATATGAAATACACCCACAGGTTTAGGTCAGAATTTAACTATTACCCGGATTACTGGATAAAAAAGTTGTACGGGTGTAGTTTTTATTGTATGGATGAAGAGTGACATATTAATATTCAGGTTCACCAACCGCACAACAATTATCTGACGATACCACTCTAAACGTGATTAAAAACACCTTCCTTATTATAGCCTTTTTTTCACTCCAAAAACTTGATTATGTAAATAAACACTGACATTCAAATGAACTCAAAGAATTATGAATGATGGCGATTACTTGAGGGATTACTTGTAGGGATTATTCCATTTGTTAATTTGATGTGCACCAGAGACGACAAGGTAGATAGCTCATAACCTCGTGCTCTCTTCATCATTTACTCTGTGGACCAATTTAAAAGAATAAAATCAGCTATGGTGTATTTTTCGAAATATTTGACCTTTTTTTGTTTTTTAATTCAGCATGTAAATATGATAGCTTTTCATTGACAAAGAGAAAATACTCCGCCAGGAAAATAGAAATATGTAGCATCATGGCCTCCAATGGTTCGAGATGCCCCTTTAAATTTCACTCTAGTATTAAGCTGTTTATAAATGCAGCAGAGTGACAAACTATCATATTCAAAAAAGAGTTCAGGTCAATTAGCGCAATTAGTCATGCTCTTACCTTCCATTTACAAAGTAGAATCCAAACAGAAGAGGCCCATGGGTAGGTAAACTCTAGAGGATAGTAAATTAAATGGGGTCAGTAAAGTGCTTGGTACAGTGCGGGCTTGTTAAGCTGACATGAGTGTCTGAGGGAGACTAATGGTGGTGCAGTCTATGCAAAGAAAGTCTGAGTGATGCCTTTGTGCTTTAAAATTATCTCGGTTGCATACCCTTATAACACAGGATCTAGAGAGTGAGGTTTATTTTATTTTTTGCAGATGTTTTATTAACAAATATGCTGTGTAATAAATTAATAAATAAGAACTTTTATAACATGGCTCGCTGGTGGTCGGTTTTATTTTTCATGTATTCCACTGATTGACTGAGAACTCGAATCACATTCTCGGATCTTAGTTAAATATTCTTTGTGTGTTAAAAATGCCTTTTGGTTGTACTTAAAAATGATTTCTGCTATTTCTTCGGCATGCTAATTTTGCACTCGGTGTATTAATGATATGTAAGCAGCTTAAAATATACTTGACTGCTCAGGAATGGTTTGCCTAGCTTAGCACAAAGACTGGAAACTGAGGGAAGCAGCTAGCCTGGCCCTGATAACCAAACCTACCTACCAGCGCTTCTAAAGAACAATAATTACCACCTTACATTGCTCTGTTTTATCCGCATCAAAACCAACATAAAAACATACTTGTGCTAGGGGTTTTCCTTGTTTGCACTCTTTATGCTAAGCTAAGCTAAGCTCCCCGACCTATTGCATTAGGTTCACAACTACAGCACAGACACTGAGAGTGCTATAAACTCTAACATCTAACTCTCGACCATAAAGTGAATATGGGGAGCATATTTCCTAAAATGGTGAAGTGTTCTTTTAATGAAGTGTGTAAGCAGTACTTAATTAATTGTAATTGAAATACAATTTCTTGTACTCAGTATAGACATACACTATTTAAATCTACTTAAATAACTATTTCAGGTATGATATTCACATACATAAATTATAGTCTACAAAAGTATTTTGGGAATATTAAATGTGTATTCATAGATCTTAGGTAATATAATCCCTTTTCTTTTAAGTGTACTACACACAACCTTAGAGGTTTTCAGTCAAGTGCATGTGGTGTCTGAAATCAAGACGGTGTCAGCGGACTTCTCTTCAATACATCTTCACATCATTGCTACTTAATATACAACATGCACTTATTAGTCAAGTATATGTGGATCATATATTGTTAATACATTATGTATAATGTTCAGATGTCATCAGGGTCATCTAAGCCTGGGCTTGCTGGAGTTTCACCCACACTAGAGACTAAAACTCAGGATATTTCTTCCTCTGCTGTTCCAATTTTCTTCTTTTCTTTTCTTTTCTTTTTAAATCTGTCACTTTCTGAGTCCTTCAACTTCATAAGAGTGCAGTAGAAATCCGCTAAAATGCACCTCTTCAAGTTTAGTGAATTCCTAGTAAGCCTTATAAAATAAAATATTTTCAAATGACTTCAAGGTTCAAAAACAGTTTTACAAAGCAGTTTCTATTTATATAGATCAAAACATAAATCTTGTACCCATGTTATCTCTCTGTTTTCTGCAGGCAAGGATATGGGACGGTATGTTAACCGAATGTTAAAGGACCAGTGTGTAGGATGTAGCGGCATCTAGAGGAACTGAACACCTCTGGCATCTGTACTTGACAACCTGGGGATGCTGTGAAGTGTCTAGGAGAAACTATGGTGGCTGTGAAACTCGCACAAAAAGCCCTATCTAGAGCCACTGTTTTAGTTGTCCTTTCTAGGCTACTGTAGAAAAATGGTGGTTCAATATGGCGGACTTCATGGAAGGCGACCTGCGGCGTCTGTGGATAAAAATGTCACATTATAAGGTAACAAAAACACGATTCCTATATTCAGGGCCATGATACACTAATGAAAACATACCTATGAATGTTATAATCCATTTCAGCCAATAGATCCTCCTAAATTGACCTTTAAGGGAATATTATTCAATAGATATGTAAGAGATAGTCTCTTGGGTTCTATGTTTAGATAGGTTTACTTGTGTCTGCTTGTCTTACCAAGCAACCGCTGTAGTTTATTTATTACTACTGAAGCATGTGACTAAATCTAGTAAAACTTCTTGTACTTGGATCAAAACAAGTTCAGCAAATTCCCCGTCTCAAACAATAGCATTACAATTTCATATTCTATCAAATGAAATTATATTTTTCAGTAGATATGAGGTTTAAAAACCCCATCAAAACACACCTCTTGCACCCATAATACCTCTGTGTTTCCTGCAGGCAAAGGTTGGCGAGTTCTATCAGACATCAAGTATATTATAGTATAAATTCATAATGCGTACAGTCTCGGATTTTATGTGCAAGTTGTTTTTTTGGGTATTAGATGAGGAATATAAAGCTGCACCAAGTAACTACAAGAGATCTAACTGAAGTTTATTTGATCATTACACTCACACAGCCTGCCATTAAAAAAAGCCAAAGATGAGACAGAAAGAAGTCGCTATGTTATCAATTCAAAGTGGCAGTGACAAAAACAAAAAAAGGTCATCACAAGCGTGCCAGGGATACCAGAGTGGGACTTTTACTACTGTTTCTCCTTCAAATCTGCTTGCAATGACGACTCCTTCGCACGTCGGACATACTTGGGAAACCAAACAAGACACTAAAAAGAGCAGTTACAATGATTAGAAGAGACGTAATGTGATTGTGACCTTTATTTTTGTGCCAAACATTTACGGAGAAACAACACATTTTCAGAATGAACTGCACACACTATGAGAAATTAACCTGGGCCTGATAAACAGTAACAGAACTGTTTTGGCTCTTGACAAATTAACTTAATATAAAAGCACAGAATTGGTTTTGACTTGGTCTTTACTGGGTGCCATTTTTGTAGTCGGCTCTCGTCCACATTAAACGTAATCACAGCAGTCCCATTAACTTTGGTGCAAGGCGTGACCTGAGAGTCGAGGTTGTAGGTCCCCTGCTTTCAATACTTAATGTGCTCTCTAATTAGCAATTACATTTTAGATAATGGTATATAAACTGTTGCATGCCTGTAATTGGTCATGTGAATTTTAATGGCTACTACACAAATCAAATGGGACTATGTTGTTATTGGTAATTATAAGCTGAAAAATTATTCCATTATTGCTTACTTGCAAAGCTTTCTGATGAATGTAAAAAAAAAAAAACCTTACAGAAAATAAATGTTACCTCTTCACACACAAAACTACTAATAGAATAATCACCCCTGTTTTCAAACAAAATATTTTTCATTACACCAGAACAAAATGAAGACCTATAGCACTAATATATCTTATCTATTTAACAGACAGCAGTGGAGTTTTGATCTACGAGTTCCCAGTGTCAAGATACAGTACAGCAAGAGGGTGCTACAACAAACCAAATGCAAATTAAACTGTATGCAGAATCATATGATAACAATACATATAGATCACTTTTATATTGAATAGAATTAATATCAACAACATTCAACTCAGCTTTTGGAATACTAAATTATGCATTCAAAGTAAGATGACCGTAAAAGCATGAAGAAAAAAGTGTGTGACGTCTATCAGTGATGTGCTGTTTTTCTTTTTTTTTTCACTGTGGAATGTTTTTGTATAAATATGACATTTGTTTGGGTAAATTTACTGTGCCAGCAAACTTACAGAAGTCCTTAATGTGATGGGGTACGTTGGCACTTAGAAGCCATCACTATCAGGGAAGTTCCGCAAGCAAAATTGTACTTTGATTAAACAGGATTTACATTACAAGAAGTCCAGTCCACAATAGAAATTAAGCCAAAAAATGGCACCTTTTTTTTTTTTTTTTCACTTGAGGACTGCAGAATAAGGTGCTTTGCTGGACACGTCTACAAGTCCAGGATACAAAAGGCTTCAAAATCCTCAGCGATTCAAATTTGCATTGTTGTTGATTTAAAAAAAAACAACCAACAAAACGCAGTACTATACAGAATTTGAGATTTGTCTCAAGGCCATCTAATTGATTAATATTCTTTAAATCTTTTTTTTTAATGTTCTATTTTATTTTGTCAAAACATTTCCTTAAATGTGACTTAATCACCTGGGACATCACCTCCAGTGATCAATCATAAGATGTGAAGCAAGGTCAGGAACACCCAACACATATACAGTATATTCATGCATGTACTCATTATTGACTAACATCTCCCCTTAACCAGTTCCCTCCAAAAAAAAAAAAAAAGAAGAAAAAAGCAAACCACCATTGAACACCCGTCATCAGCGTTATCATTATTTTAAACCTCTGATATGATTAATCAAAATAATATACTATTTGCATCAACAATGGAAAGGAAAACCATGGAGGGGAGCGCTTACAACACCGTATCATATCAAGTAGGATGTCAGCTACTCAAAGTTAGGAAACAGAAGTATGTAAGCACCCTGTAGAAAAAGTTACATCAAAAAGGTGCCCTGTAGAAAATATTATGAACCAATCTAGTCTCTCCATGATCTCTTGTAATAGGAAGGTACAAAACACATTGACTGAAAATGAAATATCAAGAAGAGTAATGACGTAAGTGTCCCATTCATGATTATGCAAGAACGTCTTACTCTTGAACTGAAAATGGGAGGATGTGGGCTTATTTGCCTTTCAGTGTCATTTGCTCCATTCGGTATCATTAAATCATCTGACACCGAGAGTAAGTCAAAGCTTCTAAAAAAGCTGCAATAAAAGTCTTCTTCTTAGCATGATCATATTTTAACAAATATAGTAAGAACTTTGTTTTTTTATACAATTTTCAATCTGCACACTTCTGCAGAAATCCTGACATTGTGATAAAATCTGAATCTCAAAACGGGTTTGTGAAACTATGTTCATTTAGTATACTTTTTACATTGTTTTTTGTTTTCGATATACAAATCAAAAGAAAATGTCAACAAACAACTCATGACAATCATAACATTATTATCCAATATTATCTATGACGTATCTTTCTGTTACAGTTTTGCCATCAAGATTTAATGGAAATAATGCTACATTTGTACTGAAAAGGGTGAAGAAAAGCATTTCAGCAGGCGCTGCACCCATTAAGAGTGGATATCGAATGAATCAGTCATTTCTCTCTGTAATACAGCAAATATGCTTTCAGTGACTCAGGCAGTGGCAAAGCCATTATTTGGTCTCTCAACACGTTCACTTGCTTGAGGATTTCAATGTCGCCAATGTCTCTTTCTTCCTCCTCCTCCACTTCCTTGTGTGCTTCCTCAGGGTGCTCCTCCTCCTCACTCTCTACCATTTGGGGGATCAGCTGGTTGCCTACAAAAACGTAGGTGTTGATGCGTCGCCGTCGGCAGCGCCTGCGTTTGCGCTTCTGAGGAACTCTTTGCACCGTCTCCTTCCCCTGACTGTCCTCGTTGGCCAGGTTTCTGAGGGTGCGGCGTATGTAGATCCGAGACAGATCCTGAAGGCTGCGGACAGTCACTGGGGCTGAGGACAAAGAGAGATGACACACTCCTTCAGGCCAATGCGCCACAAAAATGAGAATATTCCATACAACTGCACAGCCTTTCAACTAGGTCAACATAAACAAGTGAGCCCATCAAAAAGAAACTGTGTCTGAGTATATCAAGGAAAGAAAAAAAGAAAGAAAGAAAATAACTGGCTCCATGGAGCAGCTGCAAGGCGAGCTTCATGTGTCAAAGCAAATATTGCTGCAGGAAACTTCTCATCACATCACTTTGAATGTACTGCCTTGACTTTAAAATATTGCCTGCTTTGCACTTCAAGACCAGTTCGGCTTAATAACAAAAACTCTGAGGTTTCCTTTGTTTTGTTGAGGACTTACGCAGCTGGACAGTGTCAGGCTTCTCTCCATCAGCTCTGCTCTGCTGGACCAAGGGGGCAAAGGACACCGCCAAGATGTTTTTGCTCTCCCATGTGCACTGGCCAGTCCTGGTTATCTGGGTCAGCTGCATAAAGAGACAAAACCTGAACTCAACACTGAACCCTTATAAAATATGAATTACAGTATAGTATTAGGGAGCAAGGACTAAGGGCCTAAAACAGCACAGTTTCTTCAAAATTTTTTTTTTTTTTTCAGGTTGGTGAATACTTTTTACCCTTCTGTTGTTGCTTATTGGGCATTTTTGTATATTTGCCACCTGAACAGAGTTTATTCTTATGGGGATGCATCTACTCTACAGATACCACACTGTTGCAATTATCTCTGTATATATATATATATACACACACACAGTATGCGCTTATTGAATAAGATTCACACGTCTAATGATCTAGCTTCAAATTCCAGGTGTTCGTTATCGCTGGCAGATGTACATATTCTGTGTACCCAGAGAAATGTATACCATGTGCCTGGAGAAAAAATAGGCTCTTCCTTACATTTGCATATATGCTTCTATATCAAATGAGTGCATAAAACATTAACTCCACTTCCACACTTATATGTATGTGAACAGATTACTGCCAATGGGCTTAAAGATCCATCTAACAGCATCAACAAGACAGTGAAGTTGCTGGGGTAAAAGATAAAAATGTGACCTAACAATGAGTCACAGACTTTATCAAAGCAACTTAAATTATATAATTTATATCACAATATTTATTTTTCATGACATATTTTTGTCCCTGGAAAATCAGAGAAGTTGTTACTGGATAAAACAGAAATGCCTATTTTTGAATAATCCAGAAAACACCTGACAAATCAAAGTCACATTGTTGCAAAAATCATATAAAATAATAAATATTAGAACCTTTATTCAATTAGGTAGTCTCATTGAGATCAAGATCTCTTTTGTGCAACAGAAGAAATAAGAACAAAGGTAAGACACACACCAAAAAGACAGCCAGTCACACACAAACACCAGAAAGACTGACAATCATCTCTAAAAAGGCCCAAAATTAAAAGTCTAAATTCATCCATTGGGATCAGACTTTCAAGTTTTAAAGTCCTTTGTAACAATCTAATATTGCCAACAATCAGTTCTCCTCATGATTTGCGGCACTACTTATAGTGGCCTAATACTGCCAGCTATATTAAAGGAATAACTACCATCTTAAAAAAAACTTTCTTAAAATCGATTAATGTGCCAATTAATTAATCTAAATTAATCAATTCATTGTTTGGTCCATGAAACATTTAAAGAAGAGTGAAAATTCCCTTCATATTTTCCCCAAAGCCCAAGGTGACGTCTTTAAATGTCTTGTTTTGTCAGACAAACATTACAAAGAAAAGGAAAAGCAGACAATTCTGATGTTTGAGAAGCTGGAGCTATTAAACGTTTGTCATTTTTGCTTGAAAAATGCCTCCAACGATTATTCAATAATCAAGAGAGTAGCCAAAAAATGTCCTATCGCTCAGCACTACCAGACATATCATCAAAATGTCCGCTCAGGCCGTAACAAGTAATTAGCTACCAGTCCCCCAGTATGACAGTTATCAAAACACATGTAAACAAGGCCATGGACTGCGTGCTGAGTGAGTGTATATCTTGGTAGGGGGAGGTGTAATGGTTTCAGGTGCATTCATGTGGCAAACAACATGTCCATTAATACCAGCAGTTACTGTACATGCCTTAAAGTCATGAAAAGTTCATCCATTCATAGCCATCTCTAATGCGCTTCATTCAACAGGATAATACTCACTGTCGTAGTGCAAGGTCTCCATAGATTTTTCTTTCAATATAGCCACAATATAGGAAACTGGTTGCATTTTCTGTGTTTATACTGAGCATATTTAAAATAGTATTTTGATTAAGGGTCATAAATGCAGTGTACTGACCAAGGATCCTGAGCGGATGCGTAGGGATCCTTTTATGTCTATATGTTGTGTTTTAAAACACAAAAAATGCCGTTACAGATGAAAAAGCGTGTTTCTTAATGTTGCTTCTTTACATTAGTACCCAGCCATGTCTTTGAAGATATTCAGTCATACGGTATGTCAGCATTTTCAAAAAAGCTCTGTTCTCCCCCCATACTACACTGTGATCCACTCTGGAGACTAATTTTAAAAAGCTTTTTTTTTTTTTTTTTTTTTGGAGAGCGCTGGTTTTGTGCTGATGAAAGGCTACAACAAAGAAGAGGGAGAAAAGATTTTGAAAATTATTCGCATTAGTGTGGACATGGCTTCACTGAATATGGCTTTCATGCTGTTTAGCTCTTACAAAGATCTCTGATCAAAATCATGTTTAATTATTTTCTCATGATTCATAAGTGTGTAGGCTGTTTTCATACCTACCAATGCCTTCTTCCTTCTTTAAAAAAAACAGCATAACATCTGATTGATTTATTTTAAGTATAGTGTACTCTCTGAACTCACTTCAGAGTACACTCAGGCCTTAGTTAAATAACTGGTAACATAAAACATCCAAATTGTGGGTCACAATATCTAATCTTAGTCAGACTTTTCCCCTTAAAAGCCTTAAACTGGCTAAAATGCTTAACTATGAATCTGTCAAGATCTTTACCCTCCTCCTGGAAGGTTCAGGTTCCTGCCAAACGTTTTCTCCACCAACTTCCCAAAGTATTCTCAATGCCTTCTTATATGCCCCACAGTCTGTTCACACTTACACAGCCACCATTTTAAACATTTATTTATACAGCCCTGTGGGCCCCTTGCACGTCTGCTCAAATCCAGGGGCAGTTGTGGCTCAATAATGCATGTAAGAGTTGCATAACCAGTCCTGTAGGTCAAAGCTATTTTACCTGGTTTTCCCTCATGTGTTAGCATTATGAATAGCAATCATGATGTGTTGATTCTGTATGATTCTGATGGCTTGTAGCACTTACCTGATCCTCTATAGGCATTACCAGAATGCCTCCAATTTTGAGCAGTACTTTCATGTAATTTTCATGGTCTTTCTGCACTCCTGCACCACAATAAATGCGATCGTATTGGTGGCTGTCTGTAGCGATTTCAAGGCAATTCCCCACCACAAAGACGGGTTCACAGAACTCAAACCTGAGAAAAAATAACAAGTATCGTGGATAAAATACACGAAACAACAATGGAAAACATGTTTTTTTTTTTCTTTCAGCCTCATTATCACATCTATGAGCTGTGACAGAATTATGCAAAAGGGATGAGTAGAATAAGAGAGATTTAAGTGTATTTCATTTGCAAGACAAAGTCTTAAGGACAGTAACTGGCAGGTAAAACTGTTACTAGTGCCTGTGGTTTGAATACATCCAGTTGTGTTGAAGAAATAGTTTGACATTTTGGGAAATACGCTTATTCGCTTTCTTACCAAGAGTTAGATGAGGAAATTGATATCACTTTCTTATCTGTCAGATAAATGTAAGTCTGCAGCCAGCAGCTAGTTAGCTTAACTTAGCACAAAGACTGGAAACAGGGGGAACAGTATGAATGGGATTTAGCATATATGGACAGATCAGCCATAACAATAAGTGGTGAAGTGAAAAACACAGATTATCTGGTTATCACTGCAACTGTCAGTGGGTGGGATATGTTAGGCAGCAAGTGAAGATTTTGTCGTCAAAGTTGACGTGTTAGAAGCAGGAAGAATGGGCAGTGTGAGGATTTGAGTGACTTTGACAAAGGGCCAAATTGTGATGGCTAGACAACTGGGTCAGAGCATCTCCAAAACTGTAGCTCTTGTGGGGTGTTCTCAGTCTGCAGGGGTCACAACCATTAAAAGTGGCTCAAGGAAGGAAAAGTGGTGAACCGGAGACAGGGTTCATGTGTCACGCGAAGGCTTCCCCACAACAGATGAGCTACTGTAAAATTGCTGAAAAAGTTAGTGCTGGTTCTGATAGAAAGGTGTCAGAACACACAGTGCATGGAACCAGTGTGCCCAGGTGGTCATAATGTTTGGCTGTTCGGTGTATATATATCACATCAGTGAGCGATAGAGGTGCTGGTAGGCAGAGTGTGTTAACCTTTGGACAGAGCCAGGCCAACTGTTTCCCCGTTTCCTGTCTTTATGCTAAACTAAGCAAATCAGCGCATTTGCCAAAATGAAATATCCCTTTGAAATATGTACTTACTTATCAAAGCTGTCACTATTCTTTATGAAATCATCCAGTTTCTCTCTGGCATATTCAACCACGTCCTTATGGAGCTCAACTCCATGGTTCACACCAAATGGCCCTTGGAAAAACACAACAGGAACAATATTTTCATAGCATTGCTATAGCAAAAATGCCAAATTGGAGGATTTGTTGTTTGTCTTTGCTTTGTGTGAACGTAAACTGGATTCTTGGGTTTTGGACAGAAAACAAGCTTTTTGCAGATGGTCCCTTGAGCTTTAGGAGATTGTGATGGGCATCTTTCGCTATTTGTTTAACATTTTATAAACCAAACAATTATTAAATAAATCAGGAAAATAATCAGCAGAAAATGAAAATAATAATTGCAGTCCTATTATTAATGCTGATTTGTAGGCACACACTGTAGTTTCTCTGTAAATTTGTTTAACTAGATTTTAACATCTAACCTCTTCCCACACATGAAAAAAGGGTACACTATGCTCACCTATAATAAGGCCAACCATTGTGCTCAGGTAGCCGGTTCCGCTGCCCAGATTGAGGAAAGAAAGTGCTGGCTGCAGTTTGAGGGCCTCCATCACCTCAGAGTATATACACGGAGCAGACAAGTGTATGTTGCCATGCTTCCACGCCAAGTCTTTGTAGGCACTGTCCCGGTAGCCGTCCAGATAGTAGTCCCCTCGGTCTATAGCCCGAAAAGCCTGTTCAACTTTTTCTGTGCGAATATACTGGGCCTCCTTCAGATTATCAATGAGGTCATCATTGTCCTCCCCAGCGCTCACGGCTCCCCCCATGGTGATAAGAGAAGAGAAACACAGGGGCTGAACTCGTACTCAGGATGAGTGATTCCTCCTCAGAGTGGCATGGAGATGAACGTTAAGCTGAAGGATGCTGTCGCTGTGACTCCTCAAAACGTCAGCTCAGACAACGGTCATTTTCAGGCAGCAAGTGACCTGAGAAAAAATTAAATAAACATTATGGTTATGGCATTCTGAGGGAATACGGTGTCTGGTTAAACAAATATAGAGTGCAGATTTAAGATGCTAATAAAAGTGAATATTCATTAATCTTCTTCTACCTACAACTGGGATTGTCTTTTTTTCACAGTTTGTTTACAAGAAGTCCTATTTCCACATACGTAGTAATATAGTATAACTAGAATATACACACACACACACACACACAACATACGCTTTGCAAGTTGTTTACGCCTATTCAACGTATACAAGCCTTTTTCACAACAGACATTTTGACATTTTGAAGCAGGGAGAGCACAGGTGTAATTAATATCCATAATGACAGCCCCCTTCAATTTAGGTTCAAGGGTCCTAGCATAATACAAACTGGCTCACGAGCATTGGCTTACTGGGACACTTAATGGAAAAGAGCCATTGTGAATGTAATTTGTTACATCAGTGATTTTACTGCAAATACACTGCAAACTACATAGCTCCTTTCGTCATGTTAAAGAGGTTGTGAAGTAGGAACCATTTTCAAAATGTGTTATATATGACACAAGAAAATATTCTACATGTACATTTGTTTGGTTCTGTTTGAAGTCTATGACAGTAAGTAGACTGAATATCTTCGGGTTTTAGCCAGATAAAAGAAGCCATTTGAAAATATGTGATTAACATTTTTTAAATTATTTCTGACATTTTAAAAGACAGAACCATTCATTAAGAAGATAATTGGCAGGTAAATCAATAATAATCATTAGTTGCAGCCATAATATTTTTAGCGACAAATTGAATACACTTACTGTTTCAGATACTGTCACAACACAAGCCTAAATTAAGTGTTATAGTACATCAGTGGAGCCTGCCATGCCCAGAGGATAGGTGTTACATAATAGATCATTGACATTAGGGGTGGGCAATATGGGACATGTAACTTTATATTGCAATATGGATATTTATTGTCACAGTATTAGGTTTCTGTAACATCTACTGATCCAACAAACTGTTGATGGATAAATAACTAAAAATAACCAGGCACAAATGTTTTTTTGTTAATCACTGCACATCTTTAAAAATCAAACTACATTCAGGGGCCATACTTTTGATAAAGTAATTGTTTGTCAATGACACCTGTGTTTCAAACTATCTATGCAGACAATATTAAATTGACAAAGTTGGCCTCATATAGCTTACTATCTAGAGAAACCCTGTGGGGCAGCGGTCCCACATTATTTGTCTTTTTCTGACTTTTCTTCTTGCAAAGTACCTGATACTTTCCCCTCTTCAGGCCTAGTAGGGCTGCAACTTACGATTATTTTTATTATCGACTAATCAGCCTATTATTTTCTCAATTAATCAATTAACTGTTTGGTCTTTTATAAAGAAAATTATATAAAAAGTGTGAAAAATGTGAAGTCTATCACAGTATCCCAGAGCACGAGGTGATCAAATATCTTGTTTTGCCCAAACTAACAGTCTAAAACTAAAAATATTCAGTTTGTGATAATAGAAGCAAATTCCAATATTTAAAAACCTGGAAGTATCAAATGTTTGGTGTATAATGGGGTCAGTTAAAAACATGCTCTGATCTCTGGTGATCCGAAAGTTAGTTACATAAGGTTATTTACTGGCTTTACTACGCATTTTTGTTCTATTAAGTACCACATTATAGCAAGAAAGAGGAAATTCCTAACACATGGTGGTCTTTAAACATTTTATAGATATTATAAAATATATATATATATTATTTTGATAACTAAAATACCACACAGTGGCACAGACTGAATGGGTATAGCTGGAGATGGAGCCAAGGGAGACAAGTCTTGAATTCCCTCTCTGCCTCCTCAGCATCTTCACATCTGACTCAGCTAATAGAGATTAAATTCAGAGGTGACTTTGTAGTAGGAGGCCTGGTAAGGTAATTTTCCATTGGCTCTTTCTCACAAGCAAAAAGAATCATTGATTCGCTCACCGAATCACTGATTGTACAGCAGTGTATTTTTTATCCTATTTTTTCCCCTCTACCCTCTCTGTAATGCATAGTCCTTTGAGTTGCCTTCAGTTGAAAGAAAATCTAGGAAAATGGGTCAGTGGAGGTATTCTAGCAAATTGCTTTTTTGGTACTGCTGTGCAGTTGTACCACTGATAAGTCTTGAGACTGGGGTCATTATTCACCCACTCCTTTAAGACAAATAAAAAAGGACCAGGTAGGAAATAACATTTGTTGCTATAGTGAAGCTAGCCCTGTACAGGAAAAAAAAAAGCCTCTATAAATGTCCACTGGTAAACACACACTGGGTGTCCTGGGTTGACCCCTAGTGTGTATGGAAAGTGCATCAACACCATCGCAGGTCATGACTGGCTGCTATGACCTGGTTGGGACAACTTGCTGAACCATGCAGAATGACAAAACATGTAACCGATCCTCTGGCAGCTAAAGATCAACTCTAGTGCTGTAACTAAATACTAAAGGCCTGTCTAGGCAGCAAACTGAGCTGTACGCACTGCTGATCCACAGACAGTGGGAGGTAAACTGATGACCATCATGATAACTAGCATTTACACTTTAAATTCAGACATTTTATCAGCTAATTTGCAGCTCTGTCAGCACAAAAAAGTATTTTTTATACATCTGTGGCAAAATACCAGAGCTCAGTATCATTTGTATTAGTGGAAACTAATCACATGTATCAATAAATCTTAAAATAAATCTACAGTCACAAGTCTCACATTTGCATACATTCATTTGAGATGTTATAATGACAGATTACAACATTTGTAATGAGTAATGACTTGAGTTTTAAAGCTGCAATAGTTATGAAAGACATATTAATAATTTTCATATTGTTTCCATACGACTTGTGAACATACAAATTCTGCCTGTGAATTTACGTTTCTTGGGGCCGGTGTGCGGACAATTTGCCCCAAATTCACTGCGGCAAAAATGTGAGCATGTTAAGTTCATATTGAAGGATAAGACACAAGACAAAAGACATGAGATGGGGTAATTAATTACATCTGGCAGTGCGGGAGATAAATTCAGTGACTATTTTCTCTGTGATGTCAAATGTATAATTAACAATACAACATGTTTGCAAATATGCTCTTCAAATGCTAATTTTCAGTGCTCATGTGTTTTTTTTCTACAATGGTACCTGAAAGGAATATATTACTGAGGTTATACACCAGAGTATTCCTCTGTGCAAAGACACATCTTATAGGGACTGTGCTGTGTTTCTCTCCACACTGAGTGAGATTAAAATAATTAAAATAAAAGATTGCTAATGGCATGGCTCTGGGGATGTTGGTTGGTCAGCCTGTATGTTGGTCCAAATTAATCTGATGACTGCCCAAGTCCTCATCTAATGGCACCAGCAGGTCAAATGTTCCACTTGACAGATATTTTCTTTCATGACAAGATACCTCAAAAACTAATCACCCGCTTCCCGTTAAATGTGCTGTGGATATCCACGGCACTCAGAAGATAAATGATCATGACTTTGGTCACCCAGTGACCTTTTTTCTAGCACCACTGAAATGTCCAGTTTTACATAATATACCTCAGAATCTTTAAAGTGGCATATGATGATACATCTTTTGGGCTTTAATGACCTACTGACCCTTGTTCTAGCATCAACCCCAGGACAAACTTCTACATATAATCTCTCACTATGTTTTGTAAAGGGAAGATAGTCACTGTAGCAGCTTTACGCTCCCCATAGGAAGAAGTTTGTTTTGACCCGTCAGGTCACTGTGTTTGTATACAATAGTAATACACATGTACCAGTATCATACTTATAACTGTACTTAAGTAGTTTTTTTCACATATCTGTACTTTTACTTACTTACTACAACTACTTACAACCTTTTAGTTTTCCCCCTACATTTTTACACAGATATCTCTACTTTCATCTCATTTTCAAAATAGGCAGATTACTTTCATTTTAACAGCTGGTAGTCCTTCAGGGAAACTAAGAGAGTACTTTTTACTTTTATACTTCGAGTACATTTCAGAGCCTGTGCTTTCTCACTTTTTCTTAAGTAAAGTAGTTGAACCACTTTTATTACACAAGTAATGTGTTAATAATGTGTGCACTTCTGCCACCCCCGATGAATACATACGAGGGAGAGGAATATCCTCCATTTACAGCTCTGCTTTCTGTCAGATCAGCTGTTAGTTAATGATTATTTTTATTTGATATAGCCCCCATGTTGTTGAAAATCTATGTACTTTCTAACCCACTGGTACAATTCAATTGAATATCCAACCATGTGAGAACGGGATTTCTTTTTCATTCACTGTACATGACTGATTTCTGTTTTTTTTTAAATATTTTGCCATTACAGATGTGTGTCTTGCTCTCCAGTTAGTTTTGGGCAATGTTAATGTCAATATCATCAAGACTTATTCTTTTATTTCTACAGAAGATACCTTCACCATGATGACCCTTCCTCTAGTATCCTCAGAAAGACTAACGTGCAATCCTCTGAACATTTTCATGCTGAGTAGTGGATTAATAAAGTTTGATTTAGGTAACAGTGCAGCCTTTCTTCTGACTCCATCCTGAGGCAAGAGCTATCCTATGGTGGGTTCAGACTGAATGGAAAAGTGCACACACACATTTCTCTTTATTTATGCAAGTTTGACCACTGGACTGTGTTAATTAGCCACAATCAGCCATGGGATGTGACAGAAGGCTGACAACAGGAACCGACTCCATGCGAGTGAGTTTGTGTGAAACAACTCAGATTTTCTGAATTCACCAGACCTCCAGTTGTTTCTCTTATCCTCCTCCCCTGATTCCAGCTCTTATTGTCGGCATAATCATGAAAAGAGCTCATGCAGTTTTGGAAAAAAGTTATTTTTTTGGCTTAATTAATTGTCTTTCACTACATTTGTGGCACCTAAAATGAACCTGCTACTTTAACTTTGAAAGCAATGACCTTGCATCCAAAGTTCCCTTCGCTTTCGGTCCGAACACATCTTTAAGAAAGCAAACATTTTATCCGCCTATTTTTCTCCTGATGTGTAATGAGAATGATAGGATCACAGGGCTGCCAACAAGGCCACAGACTGTTGTTAATTGCTGTCAACACTGTGTCACAGAGGCGTGCATTCAACCAGAGCTGAAGTCTTTTTAAAGCCAAAAATCACTGGTTCCAGCTTCTGAAATGTGAGTAATCGCTGCTTTTCTTTGTCATATATGATACTAATTGGGTTTTGGAATGATAGTAGGAGAGAATAAGATATCTGAAGATGCCATAATGGAAAGGGGGGATTAAAAATGGGTATTTTCTTACATTTTATAACACTATTACTCAAAAAAATGAACAGTAGATAATTTAACTTGTAGATTGATAAATGTTAGTTGAGCCATAGTCTTTAGGATTTGCCATCGTGTAGATAAATAATGGTTCCAGCTGTTCAGTTGTGAAGAGCTGCTACTTTTTCTTTGTCTTGTGTGACAGCAAACTCAGTTTTGGACTGATGGGACAAAACAAGCAATTTGATGATATTTTCTTTGGGATTCAGGAAGTTGCAATGCGCATTTTCACTATTTTCATACAGCTAATAATAATTATCTGCAGATTAATCGACAATAGAAAGAAAAAACTAACCAGTGGTGGAAGGTAACTAAGTACATCTACTTAAACACTATTTTTAGGTACTTGAATATTTAAATTGTCTACAAGTTTTGACATCTACTCCACTATAATTCAGAGAATAACACTACACTTTTCACTGCACTACAGTAATTAAATACCTTTAGTTACCTTACAGATTCAATTTAACAATACAAAATATAATGGACAAATAAATTATGCTGTTTTATTATCAATTAAAATAAGGCTTTATTGACCCTGGGGATTTTTTTTCATGCTGCTCAGCAATATATAAAGTAATTCATATTAGCTCCACCTTTAAAAGCTGCAGCATTAAGGAGATGTACACATTAATGCATCAATAATCATAATATATTAATATAATGCGATTCTGAAATGGACCACTGTGCATAATAAATACTTTGTCGTTTGGTACATTAAGTATAATTAGATTTCAGGTAAGTTTTGAATCACAAGACCGGTATTTCTACCCTGTTAAAGTTCTTCTTCCACCACTGAAACTCAAATAAATGAAGCATTTTAATATAGCTGTAACGTAGCTTCACATCACACAGGTGTTTCTATATTTTATTCCCTGGACAGTCCGGTGTGCACATGCAGTGATGTCCACAGATGTTCCTATTAACCCCCCCACTCTAATAACTGACACCTGATGAAGCCAATCAGCGCTCTTGCTGGTCACGTGTTGCAGTTGCCAGCCGCAGCAGCCAATCAGCAGCCGGGAACACTTTCTTCGCACTGCGTGTGACGATGGAGCAAAACAACAACAGCGTTTTTCACCAAACGTTGTCGAGCTGTATTAATCAGTGTCAGCGCCTTCCTGACACCCAGCTCCGTCAACATTAGTGTGAAACAACACGGCGTTAAAAAGCATTTACTACACACACGGGGGGAGAGGCGGATAAATAGTGAACACGGTGTGTTTTGTGTGAATTTATCCCCAGCTTTTGTTCCCAACAACGCAGTCTGTGGTCCTCCTCTCTCTCTCTCTCTCTCTCTCTCTCTCTCTGCAGTGCGATTAACCTCAATCTTTTTCAGCAGCGACTAGCTCAACCGGTTTGTGAGAAAGAGGTTGACATATTAAATAAGATAATAAATAAATAAATATAACGGCTGCGGAGAAAAACAAAACGCAAACAAAGAAATAAATATATATATATTATTTTTTTTTCTGGGACTCTTCCGCCCGGTGAAGTTAAAACTCAAACATCGCACTAAAATGTGTGAATGTCGCTAAAATGTTAGCGACGCTGACAACAAAACAAAAAAACCCACGTTGTTTTAAATGTTTTATAATAATATAATAAGTGCATTAGTGTCCGGACATCGCCATCTGAGTTTTATAACCAGCGGACCGACAGCTAGCGTTAGCCGTAGTGTGGGCCCGAGTGCGCCATCGACAAAACACCGAGACAAAAGCAGGGTTTGGTGGAGGTAAAGCTCGCCTCTTTCTCCTACTGTTTACTCTAGCTAGCACACAACAACAACAACAACAACAACAACAGCAGCTAGCTAGCTTAGCGTGTCACGGTTAATAAAGCTAACTTAACGCCGCGCGGATAACGGATGCAGAACAAACAGCTGCTAGCTTAAAAACAACAACGGCTGTAAAAACAAAACAATAAATAATACTCACAATGCCGTGTCGCATTAACTGGACGTGCAATGCGACGGTCAGTGATAGTGGCTTTTCAGACGTTAACAGCCTCCCCCCCACTCTTCTTCTTCTTCTTTTTCTTTTGTTTGTTTGTTGTTGTTGTTGTTGTTGTTGTTGGAGAGGCTAAAGTGCTGCTAGTTAACGGAGCTCACCTAACAAGCTAGCTGGCTAGTTGGGTGAACAGGTAAAGAAGTGACGGAGAGCCGTGGAGTCGAAGTGGGAGAAGAAAGAAACAGCTGAGAAGAGGATGTAAACACAGGTCACGTGGTTTTGAAAAATGTTGTCGATAGAGGGAAGCACTGTTGCTCACTGTCTGTCTGCCTGTCTGTTTTCTATCTTTCTATCCGTCTATCTATCTGTCTTTCTATCTATCTATCTTTCTATCTGTCTATCTGTCTTTCTATCTATCTGTCTGTCTATCTGTCTGTCTGTCTTTCTATCTTTCTATCTGTCTTTCTATCTATCTATCTTTCTATCTGTCTGTCTGTCTTTCTATCTATCTGTCTGTCTGTCTGTCTATCTTTCTATCTATCTATCTATCTATCTGTCTGTCTGTCTATCTATCTATCTATCTATCTATCTATCTATCTATCTATCTGTCTGTCTGTCTGTCTGTCTGTCTGTCTGTCTATCTGTCTTTCTATCTATCTATCTGTCTATCTTTCTTTCTATCTATCTTTCTATCTGTCTGTCTTTCTATCTGTCTTTCTGTCTGTCTGTCTATCTATCTGTCCGTTTTTAGAGTTGGACTGTCTATGCTTTAGAGTTACAGTAATATATTACCTATATTTCTACAGTATCAAAGGCACTTATTTACCTGTGTATTGTACTATTTAATATATGTTTCAGGAGTCAGGTGCCGTACTGCGCTACTGAGAACATCAATATATCCATGAAAGCATGTATAACTTTACAGTAATAATACCTATATTTTTACAGTATCAAAGTATCTTCTACTTGTGTACTTTATGTTTTTAGAGTGCCATTTATTGTGTAATTTTCCACTTTTCCAATCTAGTTTTACATCTCTCCTTTCAGGCATTTTAAGTTTATCTAGCTACCTATCTGTAATGTTATATATAATAAATATATAATGCAATAAAATCTAATTTTCAAAAAATAGTAAATATTTAGAGATAGTGACTCTAAAACATCACAGTCAGCTTTGAAAACATATCATGTGTACAGTAACTTGTCTAAACTCCTCCTGAGGTCATTATAGTACTGAATGAGGACATGACCCTCAACAGTAGCTGAGGCCTAAATAGATCTATCTATCTATCTATCTATCTATCTGTCTATCTGTCTGTCTATCTGCAGATAAAGGTTGACTAAAAACATCCAGACAAAGAAATAGTTCAGGAATAAAATGGCTGGTCTGCTGTGACAAGCCTGCTCATTATAATTTCCTTTAACAAGAGAGTACAAAATTGGAAAGATCGTGGAAAGCTTCACCCACCTTGTAACCTCACACAGTTCCCTAAAGTAAAAGCCTAATTTTAGCCCGCAGCTGGTTTCTGGCCTGTTCTGGATGTGTGGGAATGGATGATCACCAGGTTTAATAAGGAAGCAGTAATGGTCAGCAGACGTACGCAGGTCTGGGCTGAGGTTTCAGGGACCTCGCTTCACCTCATCTTTTGATTATACTACCTGTTACTTATTAGTTTTATTCAAACCAAAGCAGCATTTCTCTCCTGTTTTCGGTGTGTTTGCTGTGCAGGTGTTTTAGAGACGCAGTTAAAAGCTGAAAGTCTACCTCTAATTTTCAACAATCAAAGCGAGGATAGTTGATACAGAAGATTATGAATCAATTCTCAGTCGTTCTGGAGGGATCATCATGTTTTGATCTCACTTTATTTGACCGTAAATGTTTTTTGTAGTGAAATACGTGACCTCTTTTTGCTGTGTGAGCTGTTGTTGTTCTTGCAGATCGTCCTCTGAAGTGAGGTATCTGTTGACTTCCTCCGTCGGTGGGTTTATTGCTTAACAGCGAGGTATTGAGCCCTAAATACACGAGGTTGCAGACTGTTTTAACGTGGGTTCATTCAAGTTACTCATAATTCAATACTCCCACCGTCCCATCCTTCTCATCCGAGGGTCATTAGCCGTGTCACGCAAGGCCATAACAGGCCTGACTGACGAATCAAACAGCACCTCAGCGTCTCCACTCCAAGTATGGTCTGTTTTTAGCGTCATAATTAGTATATGATACATGAAACCAGGGCTGTAGCCAGGGGTTTTAGAAACAGTGAGGTCAGGAGTCTCACCCAAATATCAAAGTTTTCACTAACCATCAGCAGAGGACCCTAAAATGTTTGATTTTGACTTATTTTTCATATTTTATTCATGCACCTTATCCACACTGCCAGAAATATGAATCAAAACATATCATGTGTACAGTAACTCCTCCTGAGGTCATTATAGTGCTGAATGAGGACACGACCCCCCGGTGTCTTCAACAGCAGCTGAGGCCTAAAATATTTATTACCTTAAAAAACTAAAACAACACACAAAAGCAGGATTCTGGATTTGGCCTCAAACACACATTGTTTACTACTGCAGGGTTAGCTGAGGTCTCAGCCCAGGAGTCTGTATGTGGCTGTCACGGTACTTTATATATCTGCACCCCGCCACCGGCACTCTCACAGTCTGCACACACAGCATATACATTACATTACAGGAAGTCAGCCGTCTTGTGTGAGGCGACGGAAATGTTTGTGGTAGTGTTGTGAATGTTTGCTTCCTTTCTTTGTCTCATATGATAGTAAACTATATCTCTTGATTAAGTGAATATTCTGACATTTTGTAAACCAAATAATGAATCATATAATCCAGAAAATAATTAGCAGATTAAGTCCTAAATTGAATATATAAAGGAAGGTTGTATTATGCACTATGTTGTGATTTATTTCAAGTTCTTTTTGAGAGAGAGCTGCAACAAGGGTCGCTGGCAGGACTTGAACCCAACACATTGCAATTACACAGGCTGCTGCCCTTAAACCTTTAAGCCACCAATACACCCATTTGTTTTGATTTCTAACCCCAGCTCTTAGCATCTTGACTACTGTTGACCACTCCCTGTTACTCTACATGTAATACCTTGAGTTTACCACAAGGTGATGCTAATGCCTAAGGGAACTTGATACCTTACTTGATATTTGTGGGGTAACTGGGTTTACGGTTGACCGAGTGAAGCTCTGAGAAACCACACAACCATTTGAAAAGTTTATTTCTACCATACACAAACTGTACAACACAGCGCATATCTGTTTATTATGAAATAGTAAAAGTAATAGGAAGTTTCAATTTACAAACTACTTCAACTGAAAAAAGCATTACATTTTAATGTAAAAGAAAAGAAAATACAATACAATTTCATATCATACTAATATCGTTCCACAAAAAAGCATTTCACAATACAAAACATCAAATACTAACAGGGAAAAAATAAATATTATTCACAAAACTTCCTGAGCAAACAATGTGTGGTATAGGAATTAAATATAATAAATTATAAATAAAGGATTGTTAGGTTTAAAGAATGTGATTCAAATTTTTTAAAAGATTAAGAAGTATTTGGATTAAATAGGGTCTCATTTTTCTGTAATTTGGCTCTTTTGCTGTTAAATTT
The DNA here is from genome assembly GCF_905237075.1 of Dicentrarchus labrax. Taxonomy (NCBI): domain Eukaryota; kingdom Metazoa; phylum Chordata; class Actinopteri; family Moronidae; genus Dicentrarchus; species Dicentrarchus labrax. The sequence continues at coordinate 16,304,982 of NW_026136701.1, forward strand.
TTTGTTTCTTCGAAAGGTCCTAGGCTACATGTCTTTGACTTTTCTTTGCAGAAATTAAAAATGTATTGCTCAAATGAATTACTGTGTCATTTTGCTCTTGGGATTAACTTAAAATTGAGACGTGTGTAGTACGTTGATACGACTACAGTGTCCCATTTCCCCCTTTTTTTGAAGTCAAGGGCAGTGTGGTGAACTAAAAATACAAAATAATTCAAAATACAAAAGTGCAATTGATGCAAACAAACAACTGATTAGCCAACAACTATCATTTGTCTATGTTTTCATTTTGTTGTTTTTTTCCTTTTTTTTTTGCATTTAATGATTGAAACTGAAATATGAGTTGTAGTGGTAGTCAGCTCGGTTTTGAAATAGCTACTATTCAAATCTGCCCCAAGCGTTACAAGAATATTCAAACTGTAAGACTAGTTGAAATGTTAAGGCTTGTAAGCAGTTTAAGATAAAACAGGAGGAGATGTTTGCTTTTTTTTTAATTCACTCCTTCCTTTTTTCCCCTTCTCCATGCTAGCAAAAGTTAAAATAAACACCAGACTTCAATCTCAGTCGTGATATTTCAAAACCTGACTCTGAGATTACAGCTACTGAGACAACGGTATTTAAACAGTCATCAGGAACGTTTCCTCCTATGAAAATAATTGTACTGTATAATAAATTAGACACCATCCACATAATACTGTCCTACCACAAAACATAGTACTCGTATATTTTTATGGATTCATATACATTTAGGCACATACTATATGCACACTCCAAAGTGTGTGCACAGAAGGCAGTTTAATATCTATATTTAAAAAAAAGACATCTTGACAAAGTGGATTTTTGATTTTTGTTGCACTCTTCTTGTGGCACGCTATGCAAAGCAGAATCTGACATTCAGTTCACTGAATGATGTTGCATTTTTGCTCAGTGTCACTTCCTGGTTGCATTCAGCTGTTATTGGTTAAGAAGAAAAAGGTACAGTACAGTTGCATTGCATTTTTTTGATCTCTGTGTTCACTTTGTCTTACCATACATTCAGTTTCCAATAAACAAAGCAAAAGCAATGCTTAAAAATATCGATGCTTAGTCGTTTTGGTAGGTTTTTACTTTGAAGGGAGATCCAACTTATGGTCTAATAATAATATACGTTTTTCAACACTAGATGGCGAAAGTATGCCATGAAATTGGAATGTGCTTCTATGTAATTTACAATGTGCAGAAAGTCAAACAGATTTCTCAAATATTAAGCATTTACAATTATAGAAATAAATAAAAATCAAGGAAATAAATACACTGATGAACAAATATAATAATAAATAGCGATAATATAAGAATGACATGAACACATACAGATTGAAATCAAGCAAACCATACAAAATAATTAAGTGCAAGAGGGGTAAAAATCTCACCAGGATAAACATATCAAGTGAATGCAGAAACAATAAAAGCATTACAAATCTGGCTGGTAATTTTCTCAGTGCAGTGTATTTACCGGGAAATGTCAAACACATTTCCAAAAGCCTTGTCTTATACATGCAGCCAAGCCAGCACTCTTCAGTAAAATAGAGCTATCTAGTGCCATTATCCCAAGTCAAAGAAACCTCTTGGTAGCTCTACAGCTTAAACATGGATGCCCTTAATAGCCTGTTTGATATTATCCAAGAGGGCCTTGCACTCTGGAGAGTATTCATGCTCCGAGTTGTTGTACATATCAGTTAATGTGTTCACATAGGCTTCAAAATTATGCTCACTGATGGGTCCCTGCAACAAAAACATGTTTGACTATTAGTGAAAACAGCACAGCAGAAATGACAATTTATAGAAAATTAGATTTCTTCCAGGACAGGTTAGATATAATGAGTTGTAGTGGAGTCTGGTCAAGGCTTACTGTACCATTTGAGGCAGCTGAATGTCAGTTAGACTGTTAATGAGAGCTTGGCTAAGGCGGGCGAGCTCCTTCAGAAGGCTGTCGTTGTGCTGTTCAATCATCTTGTTCTCCTCTTCAATTGTCTTCAGGTTACATTCCATAGACGATATCTGCTTTCGAGTACAAAAAACAAAAAAAAAGAAACTCGTCAAATTAAGCGAGCAAAGGCCTCAAACCTTAAAATGCTTCAAGTGCGTAAAATAAACTTGTCAGAGTGGATATTTACCTGGGTTTGAAGTTGCATCATATCTGCTTCTATTTTCATGTTGGATTCATTCAGTTCCTTAATTTCATGATCCAGATGTTGAATGTCTTCTTTGTTTTCAACACCTGAGTTGAAGCATATCATCTAATTTATCCCATCCCAACTGTAGATATTGATGCCAATATACATGTAACTGAAAAATACTTAAGTATTTCCATATCACACAGCATGTCAGAGTAGCTTACCACTGCTGGTTTTCAGTTTGATAGTCATCATCTCTTCTTCTGAGGGCTTTTTCTTGATACTCTGTGCGTTCAGTGGGCAACCCGACAAGCTAGTTCAGCAGGTCATAAATATTTAGGTGGGAGAATATCACAAAACAGACAAACTTTAGCATCAATAGAGATTGTGAATGAGAGTAAGGTGCTATTGGAAGAATGCAACAGGTCAACCAGCAGTATTGTTTAGAGATAAAATGGAGAACAGGCGACCTCACCTTCTGTGAGTGGCAAACACATTATTGGCATGTCCAAGGCCATTGCAGCCAGGCAAGGGACAATGGGGCAGTTCCTGTTTATTGGCCTTCCAGGCAAAGGGCAGCCCATTGATGGACGACTCCTTCTGTCTTTTGGCAGCAAGTGGACAACTGCCTGCACTGCGATGGGATGTGTATTTTCCCGATATATGGCCCTGTCCGTCACATCCAATTACTGGACACCTACCAGAGAAACAAAAAACAAAAAAACAAAAAAAGAGTTGTGCATGTTGTAAACCTGCAAACGCTGCTGATTCACACAGGGAGAATGTAACTAACTTGCATTTAATGACATATTCCAATGCTACAGGCAAAAGAAAGACATTTAACTGCTCAAAAAATAACAACCACATCATTAAAAAAACCCATCTCTTTCAATAACTAGACCGGAAGATTTGTTAACCATTAAGTTGATTAATCCAGCCAAATGCTGATTAAAAATAAAGTCGCCAAAACTAGAAATAATCGCATTAACTATAAGTTACTAATCCACTAAAACTTGAGGTAGAACGGACGCTCTGTTCAGTGCATACGTTGGGAGGTTGCTGATATTTGTGGTTGAAAACATAAGCACAACTCGCGCTGAATATCATTAAGAGTTTGTCAGTTGGAATTGAGGCCTGTTTTCTGCAGGTCAGTAATGGAGTGACATGAATTACAGATAATTGTCATGTATCCCCTCATGCGAAAGAATGTAATTTGGAGGTGGCTAACCCTTTCCCTTATTGATAAAGGTGAAAGGTCACCTGAGATGATACAAATGGCACACATGCTGTAGAGTGCTGCTGCAAAAAGCCTGTTTCAGCATTTTGTTACTCGACAGCACAGCAGCACTTAGAGGACAAAACAACACCAGTCCCATTACTTACAACTACCACAGGTAGGTGGCTTGATGCAAGGCACCCGGACAATGGAGGCATGCCATATGGCCCACTATTTACAATAATCTAGGGACATTTGCTACCCTCCCCCTTTCTCTCCCTTTCTCTCTTAATGTGTATGAGATCTATTCCAGTCTAATTCCTAAGCTCATGCCCTTGCATTAGTAATTAAAAAGAAAAAATCTGTGTCCAGATGTATAAGTAAACAAAGGCTCATATATCTGACTTTGGATTTAAACTGCAAATCAATTACATTATTTTTTTTCCCAATAACACTTTCACAGACAATGATTAAGCTGCAAATGAGTGCACTGCCATCAGAGCGGGCAATTCAACATTTTCTTAATATACTATAATTATAAAGAAAGCACTCAGTGAAGAGTAACAAGCCAGATATTCCATTCAGAAAATAGGAAAAACACAAAACCCTGAAAAAATCCCACAAAAACACGTTGCTAATCCTTAGAAAATAATTCACTAATGTTACGACAAGAGAAGTATTATTTTCTTTGTTTAACTTAATGGCCTCCAGGTATAATGCCCCAGGCACAAAAGCATGACACATTTTCACAATGTTTTCTTGATTTATTTTTGAAACAAAAAACATGACAGCATTGGATGAGAAATAAAAAAGAAAAATCTCTTACTTAAGCTCTTGCTCATCTTTGTCATCCTTGTTTGGTGTGAGCTTCAAACCTCCCTTTCTGGCACGTGGACATCCTGACAAGCTACAAATGATTGGAGACAATATGGGTTAACATGAAGGAAATCTATTGAAGAGTAAAAAATAAAAGTTAAATTGTTACAGGCATCTATGAGATTTATAGTGGTTAAACCAATTGCACACGTTTAAGCAAATCTAAATCTAAATAGATACATGTTTAATCCTTGAAGAAGTTGTACTCTGCATTAGCGCATACCATGGATTTTAAAATGATAAATAAATGCATAGATAAATGACAAGGCAGCCAAAAAAAAAAAAAAAAATCAATAAACACAAGAATTCAAAAAGTGCAGCATGTTTGCAGCATAAAGTGAGACTTTCACCATCTGTTTGAATGTCATGCATCTGACAAATGTATTTCATGCTCAGTTGCGATGATTTTTCTCTGCTACCTTCTGTGCGAAGCATAGTTCCCAGTCACGTGTCCAGATCCATCACAACCAGGTGTTGGGCACCTGCAGGTTGAGAGACACAGAGACCAGGTGCTTTTTACAGCAAAAGACTGCAAGCAGAGCGGTGGATTCATGCTAATATGCCAGGAAGTAGTACAAATACCACACAACTCATGTGGACATGAAAATCATAGAAATCATGCATAATGTGCCGTAGAAAGGAAAGTAAATGAAAAAAAAGGAAAGTAAAGGAAAAGAAAGCAAAGGAAAAAAGAAGCTTTGACCCAAGCTGAGGCAAAAACAAGCTGCCTAGTTCAATGTGAAAAATCCTTTAGCAGCAATAACAGTTTTCAAAACACATACTTTAGTTCCTGAGAGTTGGCTGCCATCAGTGATTTGAGTGTTTTGTCAGCCAGGGGACATCCAGACACACTAGAGAGGATAAAGAGCTAACAGTCATTTTAATGCACTCTTTGATCACAGCTGAATTGAATAATCTTAATACAATGTCTCAATGCATATTTATACGGAAATTATTTGAAAACACAATTCCACTTCCTTTACACAAGAAAAGCTTTCTCTTGTCACCGTGTTTAAAAAAAAAAAAGACATATGACATAAAATCTAACTCTACAAGCTATCTGTGACAAGTTTTTCAACTGTAATAATCATAACATAATTACATAATAACAACCAGCACTGTTTCCCTTGCCTATATATCTGCTAGTTGGCGCTAATGAGAGTATAATTAATTACAATACCTCCGATGTGATGCATAATTCCCCGTCACATGGCCACTGCCGTCACAGCCCGGGGTCGGACAGCTGCAGGAGAGCACAAAGCATTTAATGCACAGATTACTCTACTTCCCACAGACTTTACCAAGCTTGAACTGAATCTTTCTTTTACACTGACAACCTTTTAATGGGCATTAAAGAGAAAAAAAAAGAGTTAGTACAGCGGGAAGTTTAGTAGAGAAATTATTATTATATTGTTCAACATTCAGTTTAATAATGCCTCTGAATGTCACTTAGGGGGGTGCTGTGCTGTGGAAACTAAAGGGTCCTACTTTTCTCGTGGTGTGATTTTTAAGAGGAGACCCAGCAGAGCATGCACTCTAACTACAAGAGTCAAGAGTTGTAAGCTTGTACAGGACATACAGGGAGAAAACTCACTTTCAAATAGATACATTTCTGCTCCACATGAACCTGCAGACATACCGGTTACAGTGATAGGTAACACAGTGAGTTTCAGTGTGGTTTGACTCACTTAAATCAAACTGTCCTATTTAAACAAAGGTATGTTTTGGCGTTACACTTTTTATTGTTAATGCTGATCATCTTGCCAACTAAAAGGGAAGCTCACATTACAGCTGGCTGAATAAAGATGCCTTGAGATATTATTTCACATAACATACCTCAAGAGCTCTTTCTTTGAATCTCGTAATAGCAGCTTTGCTTTGGGACTCAACATGCTGCCATCTCCTTGATAGTGTTGGTCCTCCAAGGAGACATGATCATAATCCTCCTGTGGACAGAGAAAAAGTAAAAACACTGCCCTAACCGTCCAAAGTATCAAACCTGACCACAATTTGCAATGACCTAAAAGTGAATAATTAATGAAAAAGCCCTGTATAATACTCTTAAAACACAAGCCTTGGGGGTAAAAGTGCAAGGCAAAGAGATTATGCTTAAGGATACTTATACTGTAGTAAACCATACATCCATTTAAAGTCACACTTAATCCACATAGTATTTATGATGTATAGCCATGACGTACAAGTATGGATTTCCTTTTTTTTTTTTTCACAGACAAGATTGTGCAGCCACCAGATGTTTGTATGATTTAAAAGCAGGCCAAACTCTTAATATCAACTACAAATGAATACCACCTGTGAAATAAAGAAAACCTTTAAAGCCCACATTAAGATTGATTCAGGCAAGAATGGTATGTGGAGACCAGATTAGCACCACTCCTGTAAAAATATTGAATGTATTTTATAGATTTAAAGATCTGACTGGAGAAGCTGGCGGAATATGTAGCTTACATGGAGGAAGTCTGTGTGTTATTGTGGAAATCTGGGGATTTTAACAATCAGCTGGGGGGATTTTAAATAAAACAGGCTGTATTGTATTTTTAGACAACATATGACTATTTTTAGACTGAATTTTACTACTTTAGGCAATTGTTGAGAAAAACTAGTACTTCAGCTTATTTTAAACTCCATTTAACTACTTCAAGTATTATTAGTATTAGTATTATTTTTAGACTGAATTTGAAGAATTTGACTACATATTTTTACACTACATTTGACTCTTATTTTTAGACTAAACATGACAAACTTTAGGCCAAGAAATAAATAAATACATATATAAAACTTTTTTGTTCAATTCCTGTCAGTGACAAGAGGGCCTTGAAACAGCACGTATTCATGTTGGGGCATTAAAAAGTGAAAATGTTGGGAATTGAACACTTTCTTTCAGGTCAGTAAATTCCTAAAAAAAATCAATAGTAAGTTTCCTTGAATGAAATCGTTGACCTGGTAGCAATTCTAGATATAATAGAAGTAATAGAGCTCTATAATTTGTTCTGTTGTGTTTATTTCAGAAGAAATTTGTAGAAAATGTATCTGCACGGCTAAACTGGATAAATAGAATATGAAAAATCTAAATGATTGAAACATTTTAGAAAAATGTAAAGGGGAGTTTTGGGAGACTGACTCCAGCCCCATCATCTCCATCTTGTCTCTTAGTATTTTACTTTTAGTCTATTACAATGATACAATTTCGATGTTTTATTTGCAATTTGTAGAATTGAAACGTCTTTGTTTGGCGACATGATAACACACCAGAGACTGCACACCATTTGACCTTCATCCTCATCCTACATTTTTGAGATTATATCCAAAGTGATGGCTGACTGTTTTTTTTCTTTACCTCTGTGTCCTGTAAAACATGTGCTTTGCTGAAGTTGACAGGGACAGGGCTCTCCCAGCTGTCTCTCTCACACAGCGGCTGGTAGAAGGCGGGGCTGATGAGCACACTCCCGCCTTTGGCCATAGTGGACTCGGAAGGGGACACCGGGTCGTCCAAAGGTGTTTTTGTCTGGGCTTTTACATTTTCCTTACACTTCTTCATACTCAAGTCCAGGGTGCCATTTTCATCCACCTCTATGAGCATGTCCTAAAGGAAAAAGAGGTTTAATTAATTTAATCAATTTAATACATGTTACAACATGTTGTAGAAAGGCACAATAAATAAAGTGAGCCTTACATATCATCGTAGTGCGTGCTAACATATGAAAACAAATGAATCAGGGGATAAAAATAGAAACCTATTTTCTAATTACAGTAAAAGGAATGTAAATAAAACAGTACGATGTCTCATTAATATGACAACAGCGATATGGTAAACTGGAACCCAACAACATTTCTCTGTAAACATGAAATACGACTTGAAATGCGGAGCAAACAAACAATGTATTTAAATAATACATACAGTGGTTATCTCACACCAGACAAAGTACCAAACTAAGCCAGCGTTAATTCTGCTGAACACAAAAAAATAATCACTGGTGTGTAGTTTTTCAGTGACAGCTGTGTCATCTGTTTTCTAGGACACACAACCAAGATGGCAGCTGGGGGGGTTGCTGGTTTTAGGTCATCATTATTATAGCAAAAATTAAAAAGCTTAATGTGGCATAAGTTTCCCCGCTGACAGATGTGTTTGTCGTTTCTGTGCTGAAACGCAATAGCATGATGACTTATGGCTGTTTTATGGTATTAAAAGTTTTACCTCATTAAATGCTGAAATCCTTTTCCATAAATGAAACCAATTATTCAACGCATATGTTTCATTAAACCCTATACATCATTATTTTTTGTAACAAAGGGGAGCTTTTCAAATTAATTAAAGGGGATAATTTACATGAGCACTGGATGTGGCTGTCCACTTTAATTATCCAGCCATTTGATGATGTGTGTACCTAATAAAAAAAATAACACCAGTGTAAAGACTTTTTGTTACTTATTTGGATTTTAATGTTGTTTTTGGCCGCAACTTAAAAACCAAAATTCAGAATTTAGGTTATTTTCTTTTTGCTATTATTGATTAATTAATAATGTTATTTAAGTGTCTCACGATGTTAAATGACTAAAACAAGCTTGTATTCACGCTTTAAAGGCCAGCTATTTGGTGCTTTTGGCGTGTGATATTTCCACGTGTAATATACATATGCAGATAAGTTAAAGCATATAACACTCTAAAAATGGCCCCTTTTTTTCAGACCTGAAAGCTGTTCTTTATTTTGTACGTCTCTCCAAGACAACTAAGCTGTAAATGAGAACAGATGATTAACTTGCTAACACTGTTTTATTCATTCAGTGGGCTGGTACCTGGTACAAGGCCACATTCTCAGCTCAACAAGCTGGGAGACAAGGATCTGTGCTGTGTAGGTGTGGAAACCTTGAATCATCTACAGTACAGTGTGCATGTATGTAACCCACAGAATGTGATCAATATTAATCATTAAGTGAGTTTGGAAAAAGAAGAACACAATGCTTGGAGATAAAGACAGCAAAAGAGATTTTGGATCCGCACACATTTCCAAGAAGAGTTTTGGATTTTGTGCGAATTAAACTTTTCAGATGTTAACTCCTTTAGCTGATTGGCTTAATCCGTTAAAATGCTTTTAAAGACTATCTGGTGTAGACACACAGCCTATGCTGGATCATATAACTAAGCAAAATATCCTCTGCCATCTGCAGCGGGCAAGATGCAGTTTCAGACAACAGTTCAGGGTTTTTACATGCCAGCTGATGTCGAAACAAAATACACTACCACATGTTTTATTAAAAAAATATGCAAGTAGTTGTAATTGGGAAAGACGGCTGATTGTATTTCTTCTTTTGATGTGATTACACAAATTTTCATTTGTGTACATTAAAGCTTTATGGAGTGGAAACCTCCCTTGTTTTTCTGCCACCAGAGCGCCAACCTCCCTTTGCCAAATTCTGTCTTTTGATGTCTTTCCTTTTTATACACAAATCAGAGTTCCTTTAAAATGACCACATTAAATACCTTTCCAAGTGGTCTAATTTGATTACCTTTGTGGAGGTTGCCAAGGGCCGGCCGGCGACGGCCTCCATGTTCTTCCGGTAGCGAGTGGAGAGGTTAAGGATGGCGGCGGTCGCTGCTGCGGCTTGGAGACCGTCTTCTTTTTTGAATTGACTCGGCGGGCTGTGCTGACCAGAGGTGGGCAAGCGGCCACCTGGACCACCAAGGAAGCCAGGATACTGCTGAGGTGCTGAAAGACAAATAATTAGCGAATAATTTAGTTACTCCAGGTGTTCCTACCCAAACTTAAAGACAAAGAAAACAAGGAAAACAAGATAGGAGTTGATATTTGTGGGTTTTAGACAACAACCACTGATACAAAAATAAAGACGCAATACTTAAAAGGTGATAAACTGGATATTTGCATGTAAATCTCTGATTGTTGTGGACTAATATTAATACTGTGGCCGAAACAAAGGTTCCATACTTAAAACAAAATAATGTATTTACCTTCAATACCATGTTAACTTACAAATACCTTTTTTTGTGTGTCAAATAAAATGTATGAGACTCACAATCAGGGAAATGTGGCATTTCCTGGTCCTGGTTGGTCCCCATCAGAGGCTGTTTGCCGAAGACCTGTGCATCAAAGCTGGCGTAATCAAAGCGGATTCTGCTGTACTTGTCCATGTCTTTTGTGAGGCTGGTTTGCAAGGCTGCTACTGGATGAGAGAGCCTGTAGTTCAACTGGTTCATCTCGAACTTCTTTATCAAGCCGATGGCTCTATTAGGAGACAAATTGAACAAAGAAAAAGATTTTATTATATTGTGCAAAACTTGTGAAATAACAAGTGCCCAACAAGCTCATATTAAGCAGTTAAGTATAGACATTGTTTTAAACCATTCAGGGATGCCAGTCAGTGCTTTTGTACACATAGAGTCTGGGATCTGATGTGTGTTGTAGATCCACAGCCAGGTTGCCAGACTAATTAATATAGTAGGAGTGGGCATCCTGCCCATGATATATCCACAGGGAACAAAGAGTTCTGCTCTTTTATCATCTCTAATAGAGAGGAACTCACAGGACCAGCAACCGTTGCTTATGTCTACTTGGAAAGCTCGAAATAGACTGTGCATTCTGCTGGGATCATTGAATAAAAATATCCACTCTCCTCAACAATAATAGTGTTTATCACTTTTTTGCATAACCTCAGCTGTGCTTTTAGAACTTTTACAACCACTACACAGCTGAATATGATGTCTGGGTGCTTGTGTTATTTTCCTGCACGTGTGACCACATTCATAGCGGTGAAGTTGCTCAACGTTATCTGGCACGATACCTTGGCGAGCGGTCAGGTGTTTGTCTGCATTTCAGGCTCTCGTCCTGAGGTTTAGAGACCTTCACTGCAGCAGCGATGGGGCAGCCTGAGAGACTGGTTTGAGGAGGAAATCAAACACATTAGCCTAATACTGTAACTCATCTATGAACAAGGTGCAGATTTTCTAATGGCTTTCTCTTGTGGACGTACCTCCGGTGGGTGCTACGGTTGCTGTTGACATGGCCTCTTCCTGTGCACCCGGGTGTAGGGCACTTGAGGACGTTCTCATGCATGGCCAGGACTGAGGGGAGAGGAGATAAGCTCAGAAAGAGAAACATGTCCGATGTAATTCAACATGTAAGACATAATCAAGCTTAAAGATTATACAATGGTAAATACATATATAGCGAGCATTTTGGAAATAAAACAAATACATTTTCATCCATTAAATTATGTTTTATGTGTCTGGTTGGTACATTAGTGCCTATAGCAAAGATCCTACAGAGACAGAAACAGGAGAAAAAAGGCTTTCTCATTGTGAGGAATGCTGTAATGTGGCTGAAATGTAAATAGCTTAGTGCAAAGAGGACCGTAACAAGACAACTGATTATATTCTTCAAAACAAATGCGTCGTTAAAGGTTTGCTCTGTATCCTTAGAAACTTCTTCTCTGTACATATTCTCCAATTAGTTTGTTGGAGTTGTCTATTTATTTTTGAATGCTGTGTTAGCTAGCCCTTTGATTTGCAAATACTGCCTCCAGTCTAAGAGCACGCGCTTTTTTGAAAAAGTTAATTACTTTTTCTGTTCCTTTTGTAACATTACTGTTTAATGTTGAATGTTTGTTGAGTTATATTGAAATGACTTAACAATCGCCAGTGTGAGGGGAAAAAAAAGAATTCAATATTCACACATTACAACACATTACGAGAAAGAGAGAGAGAGAGAAAATCCTTTAAATTTATTTGAAAAGTTTCATGCACATCTTTGAATTGGACTAAATGTATAAGCAGGTCTTTATGTGTTTGGGTCCGTGCTAAGAGGATTTAAATTACTGTGACTGATTATAAATCCTAAAACTGGCAGTTTTTATAAGTATAAATCATCCATTATACAGCATGTATAGACAGAACTGTGTGTGACTTACTCTCTGGAGGAACTCGGACTTTATGAGGGCACCCAGACAAACTCCTGTGATGTGGGTACAGGCCAGTCACATGACCAGTGCCATCACAGCCAGGAGTTGGACACTTTATATCCTTTTTATCTGTACGTGGTGAATCTGTGGACAGTAAAACAAGATTTCACAATGAATAAATATAATACAAGCACTGTACTGCTGCCTAAACTGTGTTCATATTCTTCTATTAAGAAATGTAGATTGTAAATAAGTCAAACATACATATAATGCACTTTGTACTTTTCTGCATGATATATAGTTCAACAGATTGAAATATCATGCAAAGCTAGACAATTTTTTTCACAAACGCATCTATTAATCTGTCATTTTAGTTAAGGCTGCAGTTCAACACAGAGCATTCACTTCTTAATGCCCATCCATCGAAAGATTACATCTAGGATTACACATTTAGCTGCAGTCATTTGAAGAATCAGAGGGAAACATGAGAGGTACTTTAGGAGGATTTAAGACTTATGGTCATGGTTAAATATCCAGTTGATTCGTATCAAAATCCAATATTCTGAGTAGTAGCAATTCCATCAGAAAATTTTGTTCTTCTTTATTTTTGTCTGTTTATTTATTACTTCACTTGTTGCCAAAATGTTTTTAGTACTTAAGAGGATTTCCTCCCTCTGATTCCCCCCCTCTGCGTATGCTTCTTTGATTCATTTTAATGTTTTTTTGGGTGCTCAATCATCCAAATCACAAGTGGTCTATTTGATTTACGCTGGATGAAGGTACATTTGCGAAAACTGTTCGTTCCCATAATGATAACTTTTCATTCTTGAGACTGTCTTTAGATCTGCTTCATTTGATATCTATATTGATACCTTTTCCTCCATGATAGTTGAGTCTGCTGTCCATGTCCATCATCCTATGGTGCCTTCTCTCATTGGTCATCTGCTCCATGAGGAATCGGTCCATCTCCCTGTAGGCATGGTGTAGGACCTGTCTTTGCTCTGTCTGCAGAGCTATGGCCTGCTCCAACAGGCTGAAGTTCACCCTCCCCCGGCTCATTTCCAGGCCTCTCTCGTGGAGTCCCAGAGCCCAGCCATCCAGCCGAGGTGGTCTCTCCGCCTCCACCTCCCCCTCACTGTCCTCTTCTGTGGGGAGTGGCCTGTATCTTAGAGCCTCAGCCTGAAAAATACTGGCTCTACCCATCAGGCCACCTAATTCTGAGTGAGGCTCTTCTTTCATGTGGCCGTTCCTGCCTGAAAGCTCTTCGGAGGTTCTGGAGGGACTGCAGCCCAAGCCGTTCACCTTTGCAGACAGGGACAGAGGCTCCCACTCGGCCTCCCTCATGTCTTCGTACGGAGTCTGTGGTGATGATGTACCACTCATCCTGTCTTGACTTTGGTGGTTTTCTTCGTTATTAAGGAGCTCTTCATCATCTTCATCCATCAAACGTTCAGATGTGTCCAACTCACACTGTGGAGAGCCATCGGACGTAACTTCTGACCATCCGAGAGAATCACTTGACTTTGCTGCCACATCGTAGCAGCCATTTTTGTTGGCAACTCCATTGATTGCACTTAAGTTTCCATCTAAAACAACAAGAAAACATTTATTTTTTATGTGTTTTCAAGACTTGACAGACCAAACATGATCTCTTGTGACCCCTCAGTAACATAAAGGATAAGAATTGTATGTCCTCGATAATCTTCTCCAAATCCTTTAAAGGTTTTAGATTTTCAGTTACTTTTCTACAAATAATATCTTGAGAAAAACATGTTTTTTTCATAACCTTCTAGAGGATTAATAAGCACACATGTTGCAATAGGAATGATAATCACAAGGTTCCAAGATTTCCAAGCAATTTAAGTATATTTTAGATAACATTTATGACCCTTCTTTCTTCTAGTTAAACATGAAACCTGGAGATGAGAAACACAATTGTTTTTTTCTTCCTCTGACTCTCCAATTGGAGCAACAACCCGATATAGATTTAGGACAAGATTATGAGGGGATTTACTGTGTGGTGGACAGTGAACACCAGTTTTTAATTAGTTATGTGTATTTTTAAGTGCAAGCTAAGCAGCAACATGTTGTCATCCGCACAAAAACTGATTTAAAAACACATAATTGTTGTTTCTAGGTAGGAGAACAGGGAAAGTGAAGAAGATTCCTGAAAACACAGATGGATGAAAACCACAGACATGAACATAAAAGAGAGAAATCTCTGTGAGCTCTTTGTGTGGCAAAACGTGGCTTAGCAGAACCACACACCTCAGTCAAAAAACGGACCATAATTTTTGTTACCAAAAAGCGATACAAGAAAAACAGATAACAATGTCCACAGAAATTAACGACTTACTTAGTGAACATGACCAAAACTTGATGAAAAATACCAGAAATTAGATACATTTTGATAAGAATTTTTTGTTTTAATTCAGCTTCAGCTTATTAAGAAAAAACGTGGTTGAAAAACAGGTTAAAGATGAAATGAAAATCAGAAATTATATTAAAATTTTATTTAATTTTAAAAGTAACTTGTCTATCAATGTGCATTAAAAGAGCATGTTTAAAAGTATTTGTTTTTCTTTCTACTTTACACTAGTAAATAGTTATTTGGGTCTTGCTTAGTCGTTTTTTATTTTTTTTAAATGTCCTGGATTAATTTAGTGTAAAAATATAAACAACTCATAATAGATCATTAAAATGCAAGTTGGAGGAAATGATTGGCAGATCATTTAATTGAATGTTTTATGAAATTGAGTTAAAAGAGCTTTTCTTTCTTTATCTTAAAATCACTGCGGGTGTGATAAGGTAGCGTGTATGATAAATGAAGTCCTATTATTGCAGATTAATAATATATATAGGAATTTTCTCTTACAATGTGCACTCATTTAATCTCTTTTTTCTTCAGCTTTATTTGCTGAGTGCTCTCAATAAATTAATTTGCATTGATCTTTTGCCATCTATCTTTCAGTATAAATCCAGAAATCCCGGTCACATGTACAGAAAGACAGAAGACTGTGCGAAGCCTTGTGCACTGGAAGTCTGATAAGTGGAACAGACAAAGAGGGTTAGGGTTATCCCTCAAAATGCATCTGAAACAACACTTTATTAACACCACTGATTATATTAAGTCATGGTCAGTGATTAACAATGGAAAGCTATCATCTGGATTGATTCAACAAAATCTCTCTTGATCCTCCAAAACCATTCAAACTTATGCTCGATTAAGGCTCTTTGGACTGTGAGGGTTTTTACTTTCAGTAGGCTGGACTGTGGGCCTAGATCCTCTTAAGTGGCTAGACATGACGACCAAAAGTAGGATTCGATAGGTTGAGGACATAGACAGAGATGGATTGTGAGAATCAGATCACACACTGCTGAGGATGATACAGATACAGGCATTATCAGACAGCTATGACTTAGTAATGGGAGCAGCACAAAAACTTAATCCTCACCAAAAGAGCTTTAACATAAATTACGTGGCACTAATAATAAGAGAAACTGTTGGGTTTTTTTGCAAATGTATGAGTACATTACATTATTAAATGCAGTGGAATTTGACATGTCTGTTTTTTATATGCATTGAGGCAACATTACAGCGATCTGTTCCCTGCTGTTGAATATATTTGAAAAGAGGTGTCTAAAGACAAACCCTGTTGAATGAAAAATTAAAGCCAGTTACACGTATTTACATTTATGAAGCAAGCAACAAGGGTTTTGTTTTTCATCCAGATGGACTCCCCGGCCTGACACAGCCGCATACAGTCAGACAAGCACACAGACATACAGGCACACACACACACACACATACACATACACATACACATACACATACAAACACAGAGACACAGAAGTGCAGTGAAAAAAAGGAAAGAGATGGAGGAAAAAAACTTGGATCCCTCCGGTGGTTTGTGTGTTGGAACAGGTGAACAGTTTGTACTCCAGAATAGCCATTACCAGCACTCTGCAGCAGGGCTGCAGTTGGCTGGAGTTGAACGCAGTGTGGCTCGACCAAACGAGAGGCTTATTTTTCTCCCTTTTTGTTAAAATGCAGATATGACCAGCTTCCCACTGCAAAAATTCTTACTGCCTCTAGTCCACTTTTCCAATTTTTGTTTTTCCACAGAAAATAGCTACCCAAATCTGACAATAACAGCAAAATATGTTCTGAAATTGTTTATCAATATCTGCGTTCCTTTGACACTCTTCAGACTTTTTTCTATTCTGGCAGGATGAAAAAATCTAGTCCACTGAATATTAAGTTCAAATATGGAAAATATACAGCAGTAAATCAATGTTGGATGATAAAAAGAAAAAGTATCTAGAATATACAACAACAAAAGGAAAAACTGATGATGCCCACAGTGAATTACTTAGATAATTGTAATGTAATATGAACCCAGGAAACAAATAAATTCCATTTCCAATGAATCCACACAATTCAGTGAGCTACTCTCCTGGTCCATTTAACTACACACATGTGTACTATAATGAGCTGTAGACATTATGCCTAATTATGTATTAGACTGTGTTAGAGGGCCTAACAAAAGCTTTTGAAAGGGACAATTACGTTTGTTGCTTAGTTACATCGTTAAAAATATACCAAATCAGTGCAGATTATAGTGGGCGAGAATGCACATGTACACCACGAGCATTGTTGCCAAAATGCACAAAATTCAATTCATTAGGAAAAAAGAAAACATTTTCGCTCCTGAAAAGGACAGTGGCATAAGTGAAAATAAACAATTTTAACTGTTGTCGATGAAATGTTCCTGTGGTTTAGTAAAGTCTTTGTAGAAACAAAACGGTAACACATTAAACATCAGCCAAGCTATGTTGACGCCTCGTTTGTTTTTCACAAAAGGCAACTTCAATAAAAATTCAGTTTAGAAGAATGGAAGAAGTTTAATTTAAATCAAAGTGAACTGCTGCACTCCCCCATTCAGTTGTTCATTCTATGGATTCAATGGGTTTGGACTGGCTATTGAAAAAGGACAGATGAGGGGTCTGAAATCTGGCCTCATCAAAAGAGGGTAAAGCCACGCCAGAAATATCATGGCAGATCAGCTGTCAAAACTTCAATTTGTGGACGTGAGACACAACTAATGTGGACCCAGCAGTGTAGTCTTTCACTTCCACTGCACAATGACTGCGGCTGCTGGCTGATGGCAGAGGGAGGGAAATATGAATGCAACAGATGGGATTTTAAAATTCAGCGTCAATTGTTCATCAAAACAGACAAAACAACAGGACATCTGTTTACCTGCTGGAGTGTCAATGTTCCTCAGCTCTTCTTTGTCCTGTGGCGGTGCCAGGTCCTCGCTCTCCTCTTCACATGCCTCGCTGGGGCTGTAGTGGCGGGGCTTCATCAGCAGGGACTTTCTCTTGTTGACGGGGGCGCCCTGCACCCCTTCCTGAGCACTCCTCTTCCTCGCCATGGACCCATATGGGCTGGAGAGAAAGGGGTGAACGGACAAAAAGCACAGCAGGGTCAACAAAGGCCTCATCTTGGCTCATTTTAAAGGTCCAATTTGGGACTTTTCTTTATAAAGTTAAAACCCTCATAATGAATCACACTTATGGGAAGAAGACATTTTCTTTTCGGGATGAAAATGAAAAAGATGAGAAAATTCAAAGTGTTCATGAAATTTCACCTTTGAGTCTCAGGGATGCAGTCGTTCAGCCCTGTGAAATAAAGGCCAAAAAAGAACAGATGAAAAGTCATGTTTACATTTCCACTACAGTGGCACAGCATCTGGCGACGTATTCATCATCAAAGCTTCAAGGCGGCTCACTACTTTTCGGCTATTGCTAATGAAATTTTTTACAATGTACTGTAAATATTTGTTTTGTAGATAATGTTTTAGGGATGACACAACCCTGGCTAATAGTGCTTTATGCAGCCTTTTACCATAGATTTGATTCTCTTTTACAATGCCATTGGGTATAATCAAGCATAAGGATGGAGAAGTGGTCTCTTCATTGATCTGAAAAGCTTTTCATTCAGTCTGCTCATTCTCTGGGACACCAACAGTAGCTCATCCTTTGACAGCATTGACAACATGATCTAAAAGGGTAAATCAATTTTCCCAGAGGCCTGCGTAAATCTCATTCACAAGTTCTGCCCCTACTCCCATGAAGCACAACCAATGATAACACTTTTCATGAATTTCCCCAGATGTAGTAATAGCTCCAGCGTGCGCAGGCAGGCCTCAGAGGCCCTGAACACTTGCATAATGACATATCCAGTCTAGAGGTTTTCAATCACACAATATATACACACTCCTTAACTAATTTGAGCCACTGTTCCAATTTAATGAAGTTATTCCCCTCTGAATAATGAAATGGCAGTGCAGTGCTCTTCAGACTGGTAAGATAATACATAAAATTGACAGTTATAAAGTTGGATTGTTGAACTGATACCCCTAACCCATGGCGGTAAGTGGAATATGTGTGTGCGTGTGCGTGCATGTGCGTTTAGTTAAAAGCAAACTACAACTGAAAGCTGTACTCACCTGTGCTACTGTTACATGTGTTCAGGGTTTGCTCCTCGCCTTCAGAATCCATCTGTTAATACAATATTCGATGTACATATGAGCCACTAAACAGACAGATTTGAATTGTATTTCATTCATCATTTTAATTAATTTATTTTATTTGATATGGAAAAAGGCTAGCACTTTATAATTATTGGCGATTTTTGTCAGTGAGCCAGAGCCGGCGAGCCTTAAAATCAATTTGTGGGCACCACAACATCACAAAGAGCTCCTAAAACATCAGTAATATGCAAACACATGAAGTGTAATGTTAGGAAAAAAAAGTTTCAAAGGTGAGTAAAAACGTAATGACACTAAATAATGACATTAAAGTACGGACAGCACCTCACTGTGTGTGTTTAGACAAAAATAGTTGCTAAAATCCATCCACTCTCGCTGGCTGTTGCTTGTGGGCCCCAAATAAAACCTATTAAACATAATTATTCCAGGCTGATGGTGGCGTATAGTGGTCACAGGCCAGTGAAATCTGTGAGTCATAGGATATGCTGTTACTTTTCCCTGGTAATGGGAAACATGACTCCTCTCTCTCGTTTGCTGTTGTGATTGAAGGCACTGACCTGTCATACATTTATAATAGGGGAGCAGGTGTGGCAGTGATGGACCTTAATTTCCTTTAATAAACCTTTTATGTGCCACACTCTTAATGCCACGCCAGGCCCTCAGAGGTCCTGCTCATAATAGGTTCATTACTTTTGATTACTACAGCCTATTGAGACAAACAACTCCCAAACACTATAGATTACATTCTGTAAAAACGAATGTACCTCATTAGTTTGTAACACTTTTCCACACAGCCATGCTTCAACATTTTGTATAAATTTGTTGTTCTGAAGGCAAAATGTTGCTCTTAAATCCTGCAACCTGAGATTGTAACATGGACATTAATCAGAGTTCAAATGATGTTATCAGTGTACCCAAATATCACCAATGACTCACACGTTTATTACCAGGGTTTTTTTTCTTTTTTTTTCTAACTTTATTTGACATTTTGAACATCTAAATGTTTTAAAAATGCTATTTAATCATTAAACTTGTTATACTTTTCAAAAATGTTCTTAGTATTTTTGTATTTCTTATTTAATAAAATGTTTGTAATAGCACACAGCTATAATTCAATAAAAAGAAACCTACAGAAATCACCTAATAATGAGTAATTGAATCAAACACAATAAGGCTGTACTGTATGTCAGACTATAGCTTAATTAATTTATTTCTTACTGTGAGCCGCATATCCAGTTTCACATATTATATAAGTTGGAGTCTGAAGCAAATTGAAACCGTTCCTTTGTTAGCGCTGCTTTTTAAAGTGCGTCACATGTACATTTCTAACATATATGATGTATATATATTTATATTATGACAAAACTGATTTTGACAAAGCAGAGGCTACTGCATATCTAATTCCCATAACAAGAAGTGACAAGTAACAAGACAACAAGGAAGGCTTCCGTAGATGCTTTGGTGTACTAACAGGTAGTCCTGGCATGGCAACAACATGGACAAACATGTGACGCCGAGTGTTTACAAAAGCAGAACAAATAGATACATTCAGGGTCAAATGGGCGCTCTTATTTGATATTCCCTACACAATCTGGCTTAGAACTTTATATAATTTAGCTTTTCATTAATATTGTATGCTGTTTTATACAGAGTACGTTATACGGTGTAGATTAATAAAATAATTTAGTCATGGTATATGTTGTACCACCCCCCCCCTTGGATTTACCCTTTATAAGCAGTATATACACATTTAATAAATGGTTTATAACACAGTATAATGTAGTTCTAAGCAGATAGATGTTTATTAATGTATTTGTCAACAACTATAATTCCTCCTGTGAGCACAAATAAATTGAAGCTGGTGTATAAACAGATAATGAATGACAATTGTAATTGTATGAAATATGTATAGTGTGTTATAAGTAATGTATTCATTATTTATATACTGCTTAAAAATACTAAATAGGTATGGGGACATACAGTAAAGTGTTACCAGTGGAATTTAAAAAAAATACATTTGCTCAAAAATGGTTATATTCCAGCGTAATAACCCATATAATAACTTACTGAATAACAATGTAAATACGTAACAATACTAGAGTAATGTATGTTTTTCAGTTTCCTACCTAAAAATGATGTCATGCTTTATCGCAGTAGTAGTAGTAGTAGTAGTAGTGGAGTGTTTCCATCAGAATATGTTTCCTGTGCTATCTCGGGCCTATTCTCTGGCATTCAATTTTGTATATTTGCCAACTACTCACATAGATGTTGTAAAGAAACAATTTGGATTGTTGTAGGATCACTTTTTTAAAAGTCAACACAGAAATAGGCCTCTAAGTATAGTATGCTGCTGATAGCAGTGTTTTAGCATGTTTTACTACAAAACGTGTTCACCTTACACCACTGTTTAGTATTTTCCAAAGCAGACGGTCTTATATCTGTTATATCTCTTTTTTTTATTGATATCCATTCATTTCTATATAGTTTGAAATTCCCACTCTACATTTGAAGAGTGACTGATCACAGTGAACATTATGTCTGCTTTACTGTTTATTAAAACATAGATATGATCATTTTACACCTAAAGACCTTGTAACAGAGTTCTGTTATGGTTTCAAAGTAACTTTTATTAGGTAAAATCCAGCTGAGACAACCTGACAACTAAAGGCAACCATTACTTTAGAGAAAGCTGATTCAGCAGTACCTTTTAAAGAGTATATTATCTCCCAGCCTCCCACAGCTCTGCATAAGTAAAAAACAATCTGAGTTTGTGATCACTGTGGTCAAAGGTGCAGTGACACTCTCCACCACTTAGTATGGTACTTATCCAAAACACTGTTACACAATCATTTATCCCCAGAGACTTTTTGTCCCTAACAAAAGTTGTTTTCACTTTGCATGTGGAATTTAAGCCCTGTCTGAGTCCCATCAGATTATTTACCTTTGATTGTAGTTTTCCGAGCACTCTGTAGGATAAGATGCCAGATCCGCACTGTCCCCCCTGGTTGACGCTTTCACACTTGTTATCTCTCAGGAGGTGATCATGTAATTCATTATCTAAAACAGAAAACACACCAGACACACTTATATAAAAAAATTTGCAACTTATTTACTTTTTTAGCGCATCTGAAATAAATTATATGTCTCTAAACCATTTTTCTTTCTTTTTTATTAGTCCCACTTCACAATCTAGAGACAAGGATGTGAAAACGCACTCAGAAAAAGGTGGAAAGAGCATATTAATACCTCACATGGAATAAGGAACCCAATGCAAATTGATTGCTTGACAGAGATCAAATTGCTTGCTTCTAATTAATACAAAACATCCAAGAGGGAAAACAAGGATGAACACAATGAGTACATTAAGCCTCTTCACTTCACAGATCTTATTATGGAATTATTTATTTCTGTTAGCTTTGGAAAAAAAAAGAAAAACAACATCTTCTTAATTATAGCTCACAGAGCGCTTCCCCAGAAAAAACAAAACTGGGGGAAAAGAGGGGAGGGGGTTTTGAGGGAGGGTTATTCACTCAGTTTCATTAGCATATGAAAAAAAAAAGACTCACTACTATTTGAGCTGGTTCGTCATCTGCTGAATCATATTTATGCACCCCCCCTCCACACACTCCCCCACCTTCATGCACACACCCCTAGTCCAACACAAATAATGCTTCTCAGAGGACTGTTTCCCTGCGTCTAGGGCAGATTTCTCAGGGGGAAAGGAGGCAGCCTGATGCTTAGGGTCTATGAGATTTTCTATGTGTTAATCTGGCTGCTAGCTGTCCTTGAGCCCAGCCCATTCCCCCCTAACCCCATCTGCTAGCATTCCCACCACAGAGGAGAGAATGGGCTGCGACTGGGGGTAGAAAAAGAGAGAGACCTTCCCAGTTCAGCAATCATGAATAACCATTGCCTCGCACCATTATCAGAAAGGCTGGATCCAAGCTGAGATGGTGGAGAGGAAATATCTGTAAAACACCCGGACGCTCCTGACATTACTCTAACCACACTCTCGCATTTTGTTGTAAGTGATGCTATTATGATTATTTTCATATAATGCCTTATTAATACCGTGCAGCTGCTGTGGATATTCATCACTGACCTTGAGTCTTTGTGTCCCCTTGTTCCAGCTTATCCGTGCACTTGGGACGCTCTCATGTAATTAACACAGACATTATTGTGATGGAGTAAAAAACTCACTGGTACTGTGCTGATACCTCATCTTGGAACCAATAAAGCAGGCCAGAGTAGCAAAGTAAGATTCTGGAGACCATAAAATTAATTACATTATTTACATTTCCTTTAGATAGGGGGGTACAGGCGAGATGATAGAGGCAAATGAGATTACACAAAATAAGATTTCAAAATGTCAGTGCTGCACACTCAACCAACCAACTGTTATGATTAGATTACTCTTTTAATATAATTACTGTCTAAGGCTGTGTGTGGAAACAATGCATACATAAAAAACAGAAGCTGCGTCTTAACTGATTCCCATCCTTTTCTCCACGAGCCTTTTTCTCTTAACCTTTCTTCAACAGTATCATTTTGAATTATAGGGAACGGATGGATGCTCTGTGCAAGGTCACTGTCTGGTGTGTACTCACCCCCCCTCTCTCCTTGTTTTTGTTTCCTCTTCCAGAAGCACACTGAGTGAAGGGTTAAAACTGGAATGGATTTAATTATGGAATGAATGGAATTATAATGCGCCTGCAGCAAGTTTTCCTCCTTATTTATTAAAGCAGCTGATGGGCCAGGTTTGATGAGCCACTTCTGGCATAATTGAGTCATCACACAAAGAGGGTTCCTCGCATTCAGAGTGGTTTTATCAGCAGCAAACAGACCTGATTACTGGCAATTACACTCTGATCTAGGGGAAGGAGAAAAAAAGGGTAAATGTGCGGGGTAACTTCTGTGTTTATAGTTTACCCCGGGAATAATTTTCACATTAATTTTACATGCTAAGTGTTTTCTGTTTATGTACAATAAAGAGCAAACGGCGAGAGATAGCACCTTTTACTTTCATATTTCCTTGTAATGAATGTCAGAGGATATAGTGAACTGATCGCAATTTATATTTACCCTATAGGAGGTTGTGCAGAGAACCGGCTACACATAAAGCCTTGCCTAGTTGAAGCAAAAGGTGAGCTGGCAGGAATATACCTGTTTGGAAAGTGCTCACACCTATTCTGTGGAAAGCAGGTAAAAAATTGTATACAGAAAGCAGGCGATTGCTTTTGCCAGTTTTCATTGAGATGCAAATGGTTCGTGGTGAGTAAATTAAGCTCTGCTCAGAGATTAAAATCAACTTCTGTTCAGAGAGTATTTAGATAAACAACTTTTTGTCTTTTTTGTGAGGTGGCCAGGGAGCCATCACACGCCCTGTGCCTAAATACCAGCTGGACATTAGAATAATAGCTGAGATATATTTTAGGAGGGGGAGGGGACCAGAGAGGGGTCTAGGGTATCTAATTTATGTCTAAAACTTGGCGTAAAATCTTTTTTTTTAATTTTATTTCACAATGTTTAATTATTGGTTACCTACATAGTAAAAATGACAACTAATAAGCACTTAATTGCACTGGAGAATTAACTGTGTTTATAAGAAAATGATAATTTTTTTCAGTTGAATTAAAAGATATAAAATACTGAACGGTCTTTTATAAATCTAGTCACTTCAGTTCTTGAAATTTTAAGTTTATTTAGTATAATCTAAATTTAAGCGAAAGAAAGCTATCTGGCTTTTATCTGTGCTGTGTACCCATTAAATAAAAAAATAAAAAATAGTGTATCTGAAAGAAAATTATTCTGCCGGCAATTTATGAGCATTCCTCCGCCTGATAGAGGTTTCTGGATTCATACAGACACAGTAAAAAATCTTGAAGTCAACTGCGATTTCAGATATAACAGCCTCACAGCTACCCTGACGGCCAAGCAAAGTGTTTGTGCCTTTTGCCAAAGAGTACTTTTATAGAGGAGCGTATTGGCATCTTATCACTTCTCCAAGACAGAGATGCTTCAATAAAAGAACACAGCTCACAGAATTCTTAACAGACAATTAGGAGCCTGGCTAGCCACTATCGCTTCAATGATTTGTTATGATGGCATAACTACAGGGGAAACTTGTTATTGGACGGAGTTAGCAAGAGTCCCATAAAAGAGTCAGATGGTGACACCTTTGCCGAGGTGATTTATGAATCTTGTAATCGCTTTCCAAAGTCATCCCAAAGCCTTCCCTCTAAATTGAGTTCATCTGGAGCCGGACCACACAGAGGCACCAAGTCCAGATTGTTTCTTCTGACATCAAAGAGCCAATTTCTGTTTTTGACCAAATTTCTGGTGCTTTTAGTTCCCTTATCGTATGAAAGGGGCCTAGATGATATGCTATTTTATTTCTGAATTTCAATCCAATTAAGAACACCAAAATATTGAGACAAATAAAATTAGTATCTTCTTACACTACATTATGAATCAATAGCATAATAAACAGAGTGGCAGACAATTCATCCATTGGCAAGTCTCCAGTCTGCCAAACCACTCTCATGTTAGTTTGAATCTTTGAATTCTGTCAGGAACATGGTTTTTCAAACCTGTCTAATTTGGGGACAGGTGTTTGGGGAAAAAGAAGTTCCAGCCCTGGTGTAACA
This sequence comes from Dicentrarchus labrax, assembly GCF_905237075.1. Classification (NCBI taxonomy): domain Eukaryota; kingdom Metazoa; phylum Chordata; class Actinopteri; family Moronidae; genus Dicentrarchus; species Dicentrarchus labrax. Next base: position 16,330,357 of record NW_026136701.1, read on the forward strand.
ATGAGCAGAGTAATCCTGCTCATTGTTCCTGCCCAAGGAGGCCCTTTCATGGAGGAGGTTGCATGAATGCTACCAGGTGGTCTGCAATTTGGAGAAACGTAGTAACCGTTCCAGCTAATCCCCCGTTACAAAAGGCAGGTCTCCAGTGCTCCGGGGCTCTCCGGGGCAAAGGCAAAAGTTTACCTCGAACACACAGTGTCTGAAAGGAGTCAGGGACTCGAGCAGTGATTCCTAATCAGATTGCGCTGAAGTGAACAGCTCGCATGGCAGCTGTAGTTTTCCCAGGGTTAATTACCTTTCACTGCTCTCTCTAAATGAGTCAGCTGTTCCTGTCATTAAACAACTCCACTCTATCTCTGCTCCTCTGTCCTCCACACACATGTGTACGCGGGTGCACGCGTTCACACACACGCGCACACACACACACACACACACACACACACACACACACACACACACACACACACACACACACACACACACACACACACACACACTAACCCATACCCACATAGACCCACCTTTGTTTTTCATCCATTATTTGCAATGTATTGTGTATGGTGATCAGGCAAAACCCTATTAAAACATGAATTATTTGAATATTATAGCGACTTTGATCACTTCACGAATCAATCAGAGGCCACTGAAATGGAGGTAGCTGTCTCTTTATTTATGCTACGGATGTTTATGCAGATATAAGCCAGTATTCCCAATACACTTCCCCTACCCTGTTGAAGCAAAATAATACCAATCTGTCAAGGTCTTATTCTAAACAGCCCCTTTAGTACTAATTGAGTATATATAGGAAGCAAACATGTTCACATATGCGCACACACAAACACAGGCATACGCACAAATGCGGATACACATACATGCACACACACAAACACAGAGAGTCCAGCTCTGATATAGTTGTGCTGTCATCAATTCTGAACAATCTGTCTGCTTACTGAGCTCAGTGGCTTAGGATGTTGGGGGAGTTTTAAGTGATTTTTGCCACTGTATGGTAAAATCCCTTGGCCACCTGGATTACAAACTCTAGTCCTTTAACTCATGCCAGTATAAATCCGTGTTAACTCGGATTTACCTCTGGCATATGAATTCTCAATCTGCGTAAGCTTTGTTTGGAATGAGTCGAACATAAGTATTTCGTGCAGTAAGGATGCCCAATGGTGAATTCCTATTTCTGTGAAACACACACAGGGGAGATAGTTCAGGACCAAATCAGTTATCAGAATAACTAGGAAAGCCTTAAGCAGTGTTTTATTACACTCAAGAGGTGAGGCCCGTACAGCCCTTCACAACCAGGTGGAAGCGTGCGATGCTGCACTGTGAAATCCACGTAACCATGGTGACAGATATAAACTCAGAGCTGCACGCTGTGGTCAAGAGTTTAATCAGATTCCTTATACCAAGATTCTGCTTTGCTTATTGTCAGACAAACATTATTTGCTCAGTTGTTCAAACACAAGCCCTGGTCTGCTACCAAAGCGATCATGATAAAATAAAATATGGCATGAGCAGCCTGGAGGATCTAAATTAAGTATTATCCAATATCCATACAATCTCTCACACTCACACATACATACGCACACACTTCTGGGCTAGCAGAGTTAAGCCAGACTATTTTGTACTTAAAAGGTTAGCAGGGCTGTTTTGTGAGTTTGATCCATGCTTGCCAAATCAGCAGATGGTCCATGAATATGATTATATGCATCAATAAAAGGAGTAATCTTTAACAAAATGTAAATTTGACTTAAGTCCAGGGTTTAATATACGCGATGGACTTTAACCCACTTTCCAGCCTAACAGTGGAGCATGATAAGCTAATGCACTTAATTTTTTTGTATTACAGCAATCACTAATGATGCTCCAGTGCTACTATTCAAAAAGAGGAGTCCGAGGGAGGTACAATATATCTGCACAGTGTTCAAACTGTGTCGAGACAACATCCATTCACTTTTGAGTGAGTATCTTAACAGTTCAGCAATCGATACAAACTGAGTCTGGGTGCTTAACACGACCCTCTCCTGTGCTGTCATGCTCTATTATACATTTCAATGATTTTTAGATAAATCCTTGGACAACATTGAGTGAAGCTTTACTCAAGGATCAACAACAATAAACTACCTCTAAGTAACCCTGCACCATTAACAAATACAGACACAAAAATACAGGCTTTGTACTTTTGTGAATAAAACCCAAGTCATAGCTCCAATACAAACTAGCATAAAGTACACAAAACATTAAGTGCAAGGCAAGAAAGTGTCTCACAGAAAGAAATGGAGAGAAAAGTTTAAGCAGCAATTCAGAAGTTAAGAAGATAGTAAAGATGGTCCAGTAAAACGTGGTGATCTTATTCTGAGTCACATAAAACAGCATCACTGTTATTGACCCTTCCATGAAGCTACTTATCTGAGCCTGAGGCTTACACAACACAGCACATCCTCACAGAGACAAACAGAATCACTTGTCTCCTACATCTAAATGCACTCGTGTTAACATGTCCGACAGGGCAGAATCGCGAGCTCGACTTACCATGCCCCTTTTAGCCTTTGTTTTGCATCTCATAGTGACGTCGGGGAGGAGACGGAGCAGAAGGATATCGAGGTGGGGTACAGGGTAGTCCAGAGTCTCGCTGCTGAGAGAGTGTGTTTGGTTGGTGTGTGTGTGTGTGTGTGTGTGTGTGTGTGCAGGGACACTGTGATATTCACCCGAAACGCTAAGCTTTTTTTTTTTTTTTTTTTTTTTGTAGCCTTTGTGTCATTCACTTAACAACCAATCTCATTAGCTGCTGGGCTACAATGGGCTGAATTATTTTCTGTGTAAATACACCACATGGTGATCCTCAAGGTAAGACCTCTGAAGGTCTTTTTAATCACATAAAAGATAGATTCACCCCAGAAAAAAAAAAATCAATGATTACTGGAAAGAACAGGCTGCTACTAAAAGAATTGAGTAAGACAGTCATTTAGAGTAATTTCAATTGAGACATAAGATTTATATTCCTCAGGGTCAACAGTGAAGGTAGTGTAAATGTATAATTATGTGACTGTAATTATTATATAACATGGTTTTTGGATTTACATTATATGACAATAGGTAATAGACGCACATTAAAAACTGTCTGTTTCAAAATCATATACATGTTTTTTTAGCAAATCTCTTGCTGCAGTGCTTGTTGGTGCAGAACCATGAATCCATGTAAAATGTAACTATTGTAAGTACTTGAAGTCATGACAGCTGTCTATAAGCATCAGGGACATGTCTATTGGCCAACTTGACCCTTGTTAGAAAACAAAACAAATACAAAAAGAGAATACTGCAGCCTGGGACTGCCGAGCCGGGTCACTGGAGATTTTCCAGACAAACGCCGCACAGGGGAGGGGAGGGGAGGAAGAATAAAAAGGACAGGCTCAGAATCTCATTTTAACAGACCGCACACAATCTGGGCTCCCACAGAACTATCTCTGCCTGACCGCTTTCTATTTATCCCTTATCAGTGTTTACCAACCGCTAGTTTTCTTTCATTCACACTGTGAGGCAGTTCTCTTACTATCAGTCAACAGCTGACACCGTGGAACAGCCTCAAAGGCAAGAGGAAGGGATCAAAACTAAACCAAAGCTGTTTAAACAATACAACAGAGGAAATAAATTCATAAATCCTAATTCTTCCCAACCCACAAGGGTATAAGCAGATCCTTTATAGTTAGGCCAACAAACAAAACCACAGCCAATGAGGTACATTACAATCAAGGTAAATTCTGAAATATATTTTTAAAAAGAGAGAGGCAGAATAAATCCCATGTAATATTAATTGGGAACATTTCATAGTCTTGCCCTGTCAAGCAAATATAACTATTCACTAAAAGGGTTTTTATGTTGTGTTTTATTATCTTTTTTAGAAAAATCCCACCTGATTCAACCTTGTTCAGATTTTGATGATTTTGCTGTAAAGTAGAACCAGGAAATAAAATATGACTGCCATTACACACTAACTAACATTTTATCAAGATTTTGAAAATGTTATAATAATCATTAAATGCTTAGTTAGTTTTAGAGTGTCTGGTTAGGATCAGTCCACTTCTAAAGTACCAACCAGAAAAA